>NC_040914.2:69923033-71262446 GCF_004126475.2 Phyllostomus discolor | reverse complement strand
CCTAATTATTTACATTATTTATGCTGTTTCCGAGTTGCTCCCAGCAGCTTTGCACAGCAGTGCCTAGACAAATGCCATCCAGCCACCATCGGAAACCACTTCTATAGCTTGTTTTTTTTTTGGTGAAATGTCTGCAAAAGGGTTTTATGTACACGGAGAGGCCGTGTTGGTTTCCTTTCCCCAGGCAACAGAATCCCAGCTCTGTCAGGGGGCCAGGAAGAGGTAAGCTTGTCTGAGTCAAGGGTCTGCAAACTTACTTAACTCCAGGCTTTTGCTGAAGGCCCAGGTTTTACCCTCTTGCCATCCTGCTCAGTGAACTGATCCCACTAACTCCATATCTGGGAATCGATGCTAAGGAATTCATTCTGAATTAGAGGGGGAAAAGAGTAACCACATGAAGATGATCATTGAGAGCTTTATAAGTGGATTCCATCTAAATGCCCAACATAGGGGGATGTTTAATCCATGGTCGATCAGCTTGATAGAAAAAATCTGTCAGTCATTCAGTGCTAATGAAGATTAGGTAATAGCATGAAAAGTGCTTATAAACTTGCTTTAAAGCAGTGGTTGTTGACTGGGGATGATTTTTTTTTTTTTTTTTTACCACCCAGGGGACATGTGACAATATTTGGAGATAGTTTTGGCTGTTATACAAGGGGCAGGAGGGTGGGGTTGCTACTGGCATTTAGTAGGTTGAGGTCAGGGACATCTTACACTGCACTGGGCCACTCCCGCCCCAAGCTATGATCTGGCCCCAAATGTCAGTAGTGCAAAAAGAAAAAATTACACATGTATGCAGACATTTGCACTATTACCACTATTACATTTCCATAAAAATGTGTTGGCCTGGAAATGAAGGCAGCAAACAGGCCAAATGCTAGCTTTATCTACTCATCTCTTCCCCCAAATTATAAGACTATGTTTTCCACACAATCTGCACTGTGTGCAGTGTAAAACTCTTTATACAAAATAACATGCATTGACTTAAGTCTTTTAATGGACTTCTTAAAGACTTCGGATAGTTTTATTCATGATAAGCTGACACATGCGTCATTTAGTGTAAAAGAGTAGAAGTGGAAGACTTGCTTATTCTCCATAAGGACACACTGGCTGACTCAGTTGCCTGGCAAAGGGAGAAATTAATATAAACTTTAATGGCCAGGTATTTCTATCACTGGAAAAATCACAAAATGTGATTTTTTGACCGGTAATTCAAGGTTCAAGTGAAAACTATAATTTTTACATAAATGCTGCATTTATTTTTGACAGCGCCCAAAGCACTACCATTTAAAAATTATTCCAAAATGGAAAAGCCTTCTGTCATCTATCTCCTTATCCTTTTGCAACCAAATTTCATCATCATAAGCTTACTTTTTACCAACAAAAACTGATGCCTTGGCTACCAGTGAGGGTCTAGGGCCCCCAACTTGTGTGCCTTTTAGGTCTCTACCTGTTTTTACTGCTTTCTCTTATTTTTGCATGTTCTTCCATTCCGATGCTTCTAAAATGCTTTGGGGTGTAAAACTATCGTGGTTGCAAGAACCAAATGGAAGGGAAGTAGCTATGCAGAAAGGCTAATGTTCTCTCCTCTGAATTGAGTTCATGAATTTTCACTACATGGACTATGGCTGTTAAGAGAAATCCCCACCCCTGCCACCCTCCCTCCACATTTGGTAGTTCTCAGCTAGATTCTGGAAGTTCCCAAATAGGCAACTTCCAAATCACTGTGTAGTGCTTACAGCCAAAAGAACAACAGGACAGGCTGTGACTCTCTACCCAGAGAACAACCAGACTAAGAAAACAAGATGTGTACCGAGGGCAGTGACCAAGCCCACATCAGCCTGCTGGGGTCCGGAACCATGGTCTCGCTAGGTTATACCACAAGAGCTGAACTGACCAGAGAAATCCCCCAGCCCATGCTGGGTTTTGTGGCAAGGGAATGCAAAGATTTTGGGAGATTGTACTGGCCACACATGAGGCCTTACAAAAACACACACCAAGTGGGTTTCATTCTGTGGGCAAGGCCATCAAGAAGATTCGGAACCTCCAGAATCACAGTAAATACTCCATCAAACCCAAGACCTGAGCTATACCTACAGCTTGGTGCTATGTTCTCAGCAAGCTATCTCAGTCTCGAAAAGTTCAAGGAGGCCAAGCCCTTTCTTCTAGTCTCCCTAACTGGTCAATTAAAGCAGGGGTTAAATGTCTTCAAGGCCTTGACAAAAGGAAAGGACCACAAAGGCAGGCTTCTCCAATGGCAGAGAGAACCACAAGAGGAGTGCTGCCCAGTAGGGGAAGCTGTGGTCTATGAACATCCTTCCCCATGACAAGGCCTTATTGGATGCCCTCAGGCTTTTTAAGGGATTACCCAAGACCAACAGGCAGAGAAACATGCAGGAAGAGTGGATGTATCTAGAAGAGCATTGCCTTTGCCTGAAACTATGGGGAACTTCCAAAGAGCCTCACCCTTCCAACTACATAGCCTACTCATCGAATCATATGGCACTCTCCAAGAAGGATGGACGCTGGGAGAAAAAACCGTAGGTCCTATGGGGAGATCTGTCACTGAGAGGAATTCTTTTTTAATGATGTGATATGTTTGGCTAGATAACTCTCGATGGGTTTAAGCCCAGCAGCCAAGCATACTCATCACCCATGGCTACCCACCAGCAGATGTAGCTCAGGGAACCCCAAGGGGCTTCTCCACTCACCAGGACTGGCCGCATCTCACAGAAAACCAGGAGGGAAGCCAGCTCAATGTCTTCGCTGTACCCATTCTTCAGAGGAACAGATCTAAATCCTGCAGCAGAAAGGAAAAACAATGCAAAGGCAGGTAATTAATGGCACGTCTCCCTGACCATAGCATTTTTGGGGGGTACCCAGGGATCACATGCTTAGTCCAAGGAGCAGAGAGGTCAGTGCCTCATAGTGGGGCTGACTTTCGGGAAGCCAGAGGTCCCATCCTGATGGTTATGGAGAGGGGCTCCAGAATGCAGGCTTGACTGACAGGTCCGTGCAGAAAAGGGGAGTTAAAAATATCTGCCAGCTAGAAATGAAAATGATTCACTCAGAAGAAATGAAAACCCACAGAACATTACACACTGAATTTAGAGTGACTGCAGCTGTGGTTCAATTCCTTAAATACTCCAGAGGCCAAAGATTCAAAGGAGTAATGCATCCTCGCATCCATTTTCTCCACTTAGCCCTTTACAAAAAGCATAGGCCAAGGATGGGGGGAGTGTCTTTAAAGATTTCCAATGGGAAGAAATCTTTCTGCCCCTTGGCAGTTCAGAGCCCTATTGATCATCCTCCTCTGAAAGCCATTCCCTATTTACTTAAATGTTAACTTGGAGGAGCGCTGAAGTGGAGCGGAATCCCCCTGACACCACCACCCACTAAGTAATGTTGAAGGCAACACATCTCGGAGTCCGGTTTGTTTCCTTGTTTTAGTGAAGCAGTGGAAAAGAACACACGGTGAAGGCCCTGGCCGGGCAGCTCGGTTGGTTAGTGTTGTCCCGATACACCAGTGAACTCGTAAATAGATGGAACAACAACTCGATGTTTCCCTCTCTCTCCCCTCCCTCTCCCCCTTGCTTCTCTCTCTCAAATCAGTAAATTTTTAAAAATACAGAGTAAAAGTGGAAGTCTCACTCCCATTCACTCATAATTCCTTATTCCACAAAGAACCACTGTGAATAGTATTATCTCAAAATAGCCTATGCATTTCAGTTTCCTTTAACATCGCAAAGGATAGTACTCTGACTTAAGCAATTCTGAACCTTACATTTTTCATTTTAACCCTGTACCTTGGGGATTCACTATCTGGCCCTAGGTTGATTTGAAAGTTGTTTTTTTAATTAAACTTTTAAATTTAAGTAAATGTGCAATATTCTACTTAGTTATATTAGTGTCAGGTGTACAATATAGTGACTGGACATTTTTATACCTTACAATGTGGTCGTCCCACTCATTCTAGTAACTATCTGGTACTGTGCAAACTTATCACAATATTATTGACTGTTCCTCTTTACCTTTTTCATCCATTCCCCCATCATCCTCCCCTTCCTGTAACCCCTTTCGTCTGTTTCTATGATTCTGGTTTTGTTTTATTTTTTTTAGATTCCACATATAAGTGAAACCACATGGTACCTGTCTTTCTCTGACTTATTTCACTTAGCATAATACCCTCAAAATCATTCCATGTTGTTGCAAATGGCAAGATTTCATTCTTTTTTATTGCTGCATAATATTCCATTGTGTATATGTGTATGTGTCATACCTGCTTTATTTTTTGGACACTTACATTTCTTCCACATCTTGGCTATCATAAATAATGCTGCAATAAATATAGGGGTGCATATATCTTTTCAAATTAGTGTTTTTGTTTTCTTCATAAAAATACCAAGAAGTAGATCAAAAAGCTGTGATACATTTATACAATGGAATTCTACACAGCAGAGAGAAGGAAGGAACTTAGACCCTTTGTGACAGCATGAATGGAACTGGAGAGCACTATGCTATGTGAAATAAGCCAGGTGGTAAGGGACAACTACCATATAATCTAAACTTTAACTGGAACATGATCAACAAAAGAAAACAAACAAAATATAAATCATTGGTATCTTCATACTGTTTTTCCACACGGACCTTACCAACTCGCTGTCCCACCCACAGTGCACAAGGGTTCCCTTTTCTCCACATCCTCGCCAACATGTTATTTGTTGACTTTTTTGATAACAGCCATCCTGACTGGCGTGAGGTGATATTTCATTGCAGTTTTGATTTGCCATTTCCCTGATTATTAGGGATGTTGAGCACCTTTTCATGTCTGTTAGCCATCTGTATGTCTTCTTCAGAGAAATGTCTTTTCATGTCCTCTGCCTATCTTTTGATCAGATTTTTTTTGGTATAATTTTTTTTTATTTTTTAATTGAACATTTTATTGTTCAATTACAGTTGTCCATATATTCTCCCCACCCCTCCCCCCACTCCCTCCAAACCCATCTCCCTCCCTCGCTTCTACCCTGCCCCCTGGTTTTGTCCATGTGTCCTTTATAGTAGTTCCTGAAAACCCTTCTTCTCACTGTCTCCTCCCCTCTCCCCTCTGGCTATTGTTAGATTGTTCTTAATTTCAATGACTCTGTTTATATTTTGTTTGCTTTTTTCTTTTGTTGATTATGTTCCAGTTAAAGGTAAGATTATATGGTATTTGTCCCTCACCACCTGGCTTATTTCACTTAACATAATGCTCTCCAGTTCCATCCATGCTGTTGCAAAGGGTAGGAGTTCCTTCTTTCTCTCTGCTGCACAGAATTCCACTGTGTAAATTCCACTGTGTACTGTAGTTTTTTGATCCACTCATGTGCCGATGGGCACTTAAATTGCTTCCATCACTTGGCTATTGTAAATTGTGCTGCTATGAACATTGGGGTGCATAGCTTCTTTTGGATTGGTGTTTCAGGGTTCTTAGGATAGAATCCCAGCAGTGGAATTGCTGGGTCAAAGGGCAGTTCCGTTTTTAGTTTTCTGAGGAAATTCCATACTGTTTTGCACAGTGGCTGCACCAGTCTGCATTCCCACCAACAGGGCACTAGGGTTCCCTTTTCTCCACATCCTCACCAGCACTTGTTTGTTGGATTGTTTATTATTTTTTGTTACTGAGTTGTATGAGTTTCTTGTATCTTTTGGATATCAACCCCTCATCAGATATATCATTTGCAATTACATTCTCTCATTCAGTAGGTTGTCTTTTGTTTTGTTGGTTGGTTTCCTTCCTTGTGCAGAAGCTTTTTAGTTTGATGAAGTCCCATTTGTTTTTGTTTCCCTTGTATGAGGGGATATGTCCAAAAAGATATTATTCAGACTGACGTCAAATAGTTTACTGCCTATGTTTTCTTCTAGGAGGTTTATGGTTTAAGGCCTTACATTTAAGTCTTTAGTCCATTTTGAATTTATTTTTTGTATATGGTGTAAGAGTGGTCCCATTTTATTTTTTGCATGTTTTTGTCCATTTTTATACCACTACTTGTTAAAGAGACTGTCATTACTCCAGTGTATTCTTACTGCCTTTGTCATACATTAGTTAACCATATAAGCAAGGGTTTATTTCTGGGATATTCTGCTCCATTGATCTATGTGTCTGTTTTTGTGCCAGTGCCATACTGTTTTAATTATTATAGCTTTGTAATATAGTTTTAAATCAGGGCGTGTGATATCTCCAACTTTGTTTTTCTTTCTCAAGATTGCTTTAGCTATAAGTTTTAGAATTATTCTAGTTCTGAGAAGAATGTCATTGGTATGTTCATAGGAATTGCATTGGATCTCTAGATTGCTTTGGGTAGTACGGTCCTTTTAATGAGCATAGCATATTCTTCCATTTACTTGGGTCCTTTTCACATTCTTCAATGTCTTATAGTTCTCACAATACAGGTCTTTCCCTTCCTCGGTTAAATTTATTCCTAAGTATTTTATTCTTTTTGACACAATCATAAATGAAATTTTTAAAATCCTCATCCAAGGGTATGTTTATTGATTTGAGAGAGGAAGAGAAAGAGTGAGTAACATGGATGTGAGCAATATCTATTTGTTGCCTCCCGTACATGCCCCGACCAGGGATCAAACCCACAACCTCAGCCCTGACTGGGGACTGAACCCACAACCTTTTGGTATATGGAATGGAACTCCAATCAACTGAGCTACTTGGCCAGGACAGGAATTGTTTCTCCTTCTGATTGTTCATTATTCATGTACAGAAATGTGACAGATTTCTGTATATTAATTTTTTATGCTGCTACTATGTTGAATTCTTTCATTATTTATATTAATTCTTGGTGGATTCTGTATGGTTTTCTATATATAATACTGTGTCATCTGCAAATAGTGACAGTTTTACTTCTTTTTTCCCCAATATGGGTGCCTTTATTTCTTTGTCTGACTGCTATGTCTAGGACTTCTAATACCGTATTGGATAATAGTGGTGAAAGTGGGCATCCTTGTCTTGTTCCTGCTCTTAGAGGAACAACTTCCGTGTTTTCACCATTGAGTATGATGTTAGCTGTGGCTTGTCATATGTAGCCTTTATCAAGCTAATGTGAGTTCCATCTAAAACCACTTTGTTAAGAGGTTTTTTTTTATCATTAATGGATGTTAAATTTTTTTTCAATTTTTTTTCAGCTTCTACTGAAATCGTTATGAATTTTATCCTTGGTTTTTTTAAATATATTTTATTGATTATGCTATTACAGTTGTCCCATTTCCCCCCTTCTCTCCCCTCCACCCTGTACCCCCTCTCCCACCCACATTCTCCCCCCTTTAGTTCATGTCCATGTGTCATACTTATGAGTTCTTTAGCTTCTACATTTCCCATACTATTTTTGCCCTCCCCCTATCTATTTTCAACCTACATTCTATGCTAGTTATCCTCTATACCTTTTCCCCCTCTCTCCTCCTCCCACCCCCCTGTTGCTAACCCTACATGTGATCTCCATTTCTGTGGTTCTGTTCCTGTTCTAGCTGTTTGCTTAGTTTCTTTTGGTTTTGCTTTAGGTGTGGTTGTTAATAATTGTGAGTTTGCTGTCCTTTTACCATACCTATTTTTTCTTTATCTTCTTTTCTTAGATAAGTCCCTTTAGCATTTCATAAAATAAGGGCTTGGTGATGATGAACTCCTTTAACTTGACCTTATCTGAGAAGCACTTTATCTGCCCTTCCATTCTAAATGAGAGTTTTGTTGGATAGAGCAATCTGGGATGTAGGTCCTTGTTTTTCATGACTTGGAAAATTTCTTTCCAGCCCCTTCTTGCTTGTAATGTCTCTTTTGAGAAATCAGCTAACAGTCTGATGGGAATTCCTTTGTAAGTTACTGTCCCCTTATCTCTTGCTGCTTCTAGGATTCTCTCCTTCATTTTTACCTTGGCTAATGTAATTATGATGTGTCTTGGTGTGTTTCTTCTTGGGTCCAACTTCTTTGGGGTTCTCTGAGCTTCTTGGATTTCTTGGAAGACTATTTCCTTTGCCAGATTGGGGAAGTTCTCCATTATTATTTGTTCAAATACGTGCTCAATTTGTTGCTTTTCCCCTTCCCCTTCTGGTACCCCTATAATTCGGATGTTGGAACGTTTAAAGATGTCCTGGATGCTCTTAAGCTTCTCCTCGTTTTTTGTTGTTTTTTTTTTTTTAATTCTTATTTCATCATGCTTTCCTGCTTGGTTGATTCTATCTTCTTTCTGGTCCACTGTATTGTTTTGAGACCCAGTTTCCATCCCTTCATTATTGGCTCTCCTCCGTATATCTTCCTGAATCTCTTTTATGGTAACCTGCATCTTTTCATCTAATTTGCAGCCAAAATCAACCAATTCCATGAGCTTTCTGATCACCAGTGTTTTGAACTGTGCATCTGATAGATTGGCTATTTCTTAGTCGCTCAAAAGGATGAGTCCTGGGGGACTAATCTGTTCTATTGGAAACATATCTCTCCCTGTCTCTCCTTTTTTTTTTCTTTCTTTTTCTGGTCTGGTCATTCTTGTTAGGTGGGGGGCGGAGCCTTAGGTGTTCACTGGGGCTGGGCACCCCAGTCGCTAGATTGTGAAGTTATATGTGGGGGCGGGGGCGGGAGCGGGGATGGGAGGAAACAATGGTGGTAGTTCCGTTCTCCTGGGATCTGTCTCTTCTCTGGGATCCTGGGCTGCGCGCTCTGCCCTGGTCCGCAGTCACTGCCTCACTGGGTCCACCAGCCGCAGCTTGCTTACTCAGGGATCACCGCTGCGTTCTTGTGCGCCGGATGGCTTTCGCGCTGATTTTTGCGCCCAGTTTTCCCCGACCTCTGCGCGCCACCAACCCGCGCAATCCGGGCTTATCCACTCCTACCAGTCTGTATGTACGGGTCTACTTCAACTTCTTGGCTGTCCGACTTCCATTCAGATAAATTCTCTGTCAGTTCTGGATGTTCTTCTGGTTGTAAATTGTTGTTGTTCTAATCTTGGTTGTGCGAGGAGGCACGGTGCATCCACCTATTCCTCCATCTTGCCGGAAGTCTATCCTTGGTTTTGTTGAATGTAATGAACCACAGTACTTGTTTTGGGGGTGTTGAACCACCCTTGCATCCCTGGTACAAATCCCACTTGATCATGGTGTATAGTCCTTTTAATGTACCACTGAATATGGTTCACTAGTATTTTGTTGAGAATTTTAGCAACTGTGGTCATCAGGTATATTGGCCTGTAATTCTCCTTTTATGTGGTGTCTCTCTGGTTTTGGTATTAGGATTATGCTGGCTTTGTAGAATGAATTTGAAGTGCTCCTTCCTCTTTTTTTGGAACAGTTTGAGAAGGATAGGTACTAATTCTTCTTTAAATGTTTGGTAGAATTTACCTGAAGAGCCATCTTATCCTGGGCTTTCGTTTGTTGGGAATTTTTTATATTGTTTCAATATCATTGTTCATAATTGGTCTGTTCAGATTCTCTTTCCTCCTGGTTTAGTCTTGAAAGGTTGTATGTTTCTAGAAAATTTATCCATTACTTCTAGATTGTCCAATTTGTTGGTATATAATTGTTCAGAGTATTCATATTTCTATTGGGTTTATTGTAATCTGTCTTTCATTTCTGATTTTATTTGTGTTCTCTTTTTTGCTTGATGAGTACTTATCCTTTCAAAGAACCAGCTTTTAGTTTCATTAATCTTTTCTATTGCTTTTCTGTTTTCTATTTCACTTATTTCCACTTCAATCTTTATTATTTCCTTCCTTCCACTTAAGGTTTTCGTTTGTTCCTTTTTCTAGTTTCATTAGGTGCAAATTTGGGATTTTTCCTCCTTGCTGAGGTAGACCTTATATAGCTATAAACATTCCTCTTATAACTGCTTTTGCTGCATCCCATTCATATTTTAAGGTTGTATTTTCATTTGTCTCAAGGAGTGTTTGATTTCCTGTCTGACTTCCTCTTTGACCTATTGGTTGTTTAGAAGTACGTTGTTTAATCTCCATGTCTTTGTAATTTTTCCACTTTTCTTCCTGTAGTTGATTTTGATTTCTAGTTTCATGCCATAGTAGTCAGAAAATATGCTGTATATAATTTCAATCTTCTTCAATTTATTGAGGCTTGTTTTGTGGAGTTGTATGTGAAAATGTTCCATGTGCACTCGAGAAAAATATGTAATCTAGTTTTGGGATGAAATGCTCTATGTCTATCAAATCAAACTGGTCTTATGTGGAAATTAAGGCCATTATTTCTATATTAATTTTCTATCCATAAAAAACCTATCCACTGTTTGTGTAGTATTAAGGTCCCCAGCTACTATAATATTGCTATTAATTTCTGCCTTTATGTCCATTAACATTTACTTTCTATTCTTAAGTGCTTCTGCATTGGGTGTGTAGGTATTTACAATTATATCCTCTTCTTGGATGGACCCCTTTAAAATTATGTAATGCCCCTCTGTCTCTTTTTACAGTCTTTGTTTTGCAGTCTATTTTGTCTGATATGAGTATTGCTACCCCAGCTTTCTGTTTCTGTGTGCATGGAATATATTTTTCCAACCCTTCACTTTCAGTCTGTGTGTTTTTCCAATCCAATGTGAGTCTCTTATAAGCAGTGTATAGATGGGTCATGTGTATCCATTCTGTCACCTTATGTCTTGATTGGAGCATTCAGTCCATTTACACTGAGTAATTATTGATAGGAATGTGCTTATTGACATTTTGTTAATTGTATTTTGGTTGTTTTTCTGGTTCCTCCCTGCTCCTTTCTTCTTCTCTTGATCTCGTCCCTTTTAATTTGTTGGTTTTCTTCAGTGGTTTAATTGGATTGCTTTCTCTTCATCTTTTGTGTTTTTTAAATTATATTTTATTGATTATGCTATTACGGTAGTCCTGATTTTTCCCCCTTTGCCCCCTCCACCCAGCACCCCCCATTCCCTCAGACAATACCCCCACTATTGTTCATGTCTATGGGTCATGTGAACAAGTTCTTTGGATACTCCATTTCCTATACTGTACTTTACATCCCCAAGGCTATCCTGTACCTACCTATTTGTATTTCTTAATCCCCTCATCTCTTCGCCCGTTCTCCCGGACCACCCCTCACCTTTCTTTAACCTTTGACATTTTAATTATGATGTGTCTTGGAATGGGCCTCTTTGTGTCCATTTTGTTTGGGTCTCTCTGTGCTTGCTGGACTTGCATGTCTATTTTCTTTATGAAATTAGGGAAATCTTTATTTTTTCAAATAGATTTCCAATTTCTTCCTCTTTCTCTTCTCCTTCTGGCACCACTATAAAGCTAATGTTGGAATACTTGAAGTAGTCCCAGAGGCCACTTACACTATCCTTGTTTTAGAGGGATTTTGCGGGGGGGGGGGGGGGGGGCGGATTTTTTTCTTCTTGTTGGTCTGATTGGTTGTTTTTTGCTTCCTTATGTTCCATATCATTGATTTGAGTCTTGGCTTCATCCACTCTACTGTTGTTTCCCTGTAAGTTGTTCATTTCAATTAGGGTATCTTTCAATTCTGACTGGGTCTTTTTTATGTTGAGGTCCTCACTAAGTTCCTTGAGCATCCTTATAATCAGAGTTTTGAACTCTGCATCTGATAGATTGCTTATCACCATTTCATTTAGCTTTTTTCTGGACTTTTGAGCTATTCTTTCATTTGGACTGTGTTCTTTGTCTCCTTGTTTTAGCAGCCCCCCATCTTTGTATCTTTATTTCTATGTATTAGGTGTTTTTGTATGTTTTGGGTATGATTACCAGGAAATTCATATATATATAGAGAGAGAGAGAGAAGCATTTAGGTTCGATCATATTCCGAAAGCACTATAGTTTTACTCCCCCGATCTTTGTTTTTGATGTCATGTTTTATATCCCTGATTACTTTTTGTAGTGATAGTTAATTTTGCTAATACTATCTTTTAACCTTCCTGTTGGCTTTTTAAGTGGTTGATTCACTGTGATTATTGTATATTTGCCTTTACTGGTGATAAATTTTTTCTTTCCTGTATTATTTCTGGTTATAGCCTTTTCTGCATAAAGAAGGCCCTTTAACATTTCTTGTAAGGTCAGTTTACTGGGTGTGAATTTCTTCAGCTTTTGCTTGTCTGGGAATATCTTTATCTCAAGTGACAGCCTTGTTGGATATAGTATCATAGGTTGTAGATTCCTTTTTTTTTTAAAGTTTCTTTTATTTTTCAATTACAGTTTACATTAAATGGTATTCTGTATTAATTTCAGATGCACAGCATAGTGGTTAGATAGATTCCTTTCTTTCAGCACTTTAAATATCTCCTCCATTACCTTATGGCCTGTAAAGTTGCTTCTGCAAAATTAGCTGATAACCTTATGGGGTTTTCCTTGTATGTGATTTAGTGTTTCACTCTTGCTGCCTTTAAGGCTGCCTATTTATCCTTAACTTTTGCCTTTTGAATTACAATATGTCTTGATGTAGTGTAGGTTTCTTTAGGTTCATCTTGTTTGGAACTCTGTTTTTCCTGGACCTGGATGTCTGTTTCTTTCCCCAGGTTAGGATAGTTTCAGGCATTATTTCTTCAAATGCTCTTCCTGCTCCTTTCTCTCTCTCCTCATTTTATGGAATTCCTAAATGCAAACATTAGGGTGCTTGATGTTATCTCAGAGATCTCTTACTAGCCTCATTTTCTTTTTCATTTTGCTGTTCTAATTGGATGAGTTCCACTATTCTGTCTTCCAGATAGCTAATCCATTCTTCTGTATTAATCTGCTGTCGACTCCTTCCAGTATAGTCTTCATTTAAATTATTGTATTCTTCATCTCTGATTGGCTCTTTATTACATGTTCTATCTCTTTGTTGAGGTGCTAAGTTCCTCTATTTCACTCTCAAGTTTGTTGAGCTTCCTAATGACCATTTCTTTTAATTCTTTATCAAGCAAATTACTTATCTGTTTCATTGGGTTTTTCTCTGGAGTTTTTTTCTTATTCCTCCATTTGTGGCATATTCTTCTGTCTCCCCATTTTGTTTGACTTACTGTATTTGTTCCCATGAGTTGAATGGAATAGATATCCCTTCCAGTCTTGAAAGAGTGGTATCTGTGTAGACTGCATTAAATAGTTTTGGCAGTCTGGTTGTACTCGGGGCAGGCATGTGAGGTACCTTGTATGGTACCTGGCCTGAAGGAGTGGGTTCCAGATAGAGCATTCTGGTGTGTCTGTGCCTCCCTGGCATTTTAATCTGGGTGTGGCTACCTGATGTAGAAGAGGCTGCTAGGTCCATTTTCACCATGCCCCATTTTTTTAACTGTCTGGGATCAGAGCAAGGTCTGGGTGGGGCTGCTTTGCATGCCTGCATCTCAACGTCCAGTTGCATGTGCACACACAGCTGCGCTTTGCTTGTTCTGCTCCCTCTCAAGGTAGTGCTACTCCCCTGAACTCAGCTGCACCCTTCCATTTCTGCAGAGCAGTTGCTTTAATTGTCCACCCTTAGGGTAGGGTCTGGGTGAGTAGCTCTGCATGCCTGCTTCTCAGTGCCCTAGTAACTCTGCTATTTCTCCAGGTGGGGCACCTTTCCTGCACATAGCAACACCCCCCTCACTCTGTGCAAGGCAGTCTGTGGGTGGGCACTGCAAAGTTTTGCTTGCTCCCCAACTTTCTTCTGGTGAGGCAGCCCCACATGCATGGGCAGCAGTACCTATCTCTGCACTTTCTCTGGAAGGGACAGTCCTGCATGTGGATTCCTCAGTGTTTTGCTAGTTCCACACTCTGTCCAGGCAAGGAAGCCCCTTGTGTGTGCAGCCTAGTGAGTGTGCAAAGCAGAACCCTGCTGTATCCGCTGGATCAATCTCCTAGTGGACGCATCCCTTGTAAGCAGCTATGGTGCCTTCCTCTTTCTGCTGGCTCCAGCTCCAAGAGGGGTACCTGGGGCCTACAGGTCAGCCAGAGGTCCTGGATGGAGCTCCTTCCCACTGTCCATATTTGGGGGAAATGTAAGCAATGGCACTCAGTGGTTCCTCCAGTCCTGAGTTGTTTCCTCAGCTCCCAGAGAGCTGTCGTGGTACCCCAACCTTCTCCATGTGGTCGCTTTCTCTTACTTGTTGTGTAGATGCTTTTCAATTGACTCACAGTTGTCTCTCAAGAGAAATGGCTCTGCATATAGGTGCATATTTGATATATCCTTGGAAGGGTTGGGCAAGCTCAGCATCCACCTACACTGCCATCTTGGGCCTGCCTCTCCGACTTGAAAGGTGTTTTTTTTGCATTGTAGCTACGGATTCTCAGGACAAACAACACTCAAATTAGGGCACTCCCACTATTTCACCATTCAGGTTTTGGCTTGTTCAACAATTAGCCTTATTTCTCTTAGAGAACCCTTTACACTATCAGTTATAACCTTTAATATCTATTGAATCAATTGCTTTTCACTGCTTAAGATGAGGAAATTGGCATGCTTACACAACCCTGTACCTTCTCCCCTCTTGGTCGCCTAACTTGTTAAAACCATATTATTTCTAAATCAACATGGTATTATAATATGTGTGTTCCATTTTGTAGCCATAATTCTCCCACAAAGGTAGGCTTGTTTATATTTTTCTGACATTTATACAGCAAAGCTAAAAGTATTACATGAAGCACTTGTACAATCGCTACCTAAATCTCACCATTAACCTTTTACTATACTTGTTTTTATCACATTTCTCCACCCATCACTCTATCACATGTGTGTATTTCAAAGTAAGATGAAGACTTTGTGCCTGGTACACTTTCCCCTGAATATGTCAGCATGCATCTCATTAACTAAAGCTCAGTGTTTGTTTATAGTGTTCTTTTTCTGATATAAAATTGGCACACACAGTGAAATGCACAATTTTTTTTGTGTCCAATGCTTGCCACCCTTTTACTGAACATTTCCGTTGGCTAGATTTGTCTTTGTTTCTTCAACTTGAACTCATGGACAGATCCCTGAACTGTGCATGTTTGAACACACCTGCCCTTTAATTTTATGCTTGAGTGACAGTGAGTGGGTATAAAACCCTCAGGTCTTACTCTTTTCCCTGGAAGGTTTTTGGGGACATTGATCTCCTTGAATACTGCTATAGGGAAGTTTTCTGAGGGAGTTACTCCTTACACAGGTGATGAGAATTTTGTTGTTGGTTGGTTTGTGGTTTTTGCCCAGATATCCACAGAATTCTTACAGTCTAGCCCCTGTGCTTCTCCAACTTTGCTGCAGATATGATCAAACCTGTGGATCTGATTACAGTGCAGATTCTGACCCTAGAGGTCGGGAGTGGGACTGAGCTCCTGGCTGGTCTGTGGGCAGCGGGTGGGGTGGGGGGAAGAATTCAGTCTAGGTGTGGATCGACTATCAGAATGTACTGGGATCTGAGCACCCCCTGGTGTCTGGGGAGCCTACCAGGCAGCCTGTGCCCCGCAGCTAACATGCTTCCAAGCAGAGTGGTACTGCTGCTCTCAGTGTGTGCCTCCAGAGGGGGGCCCTGTCACATCTGCCAACGTCTCCACATACCTCCTCTCCTTGCCCAGGTCTCATGGTTCTCAGCGGCCCTTCCTGAATATTGGGAAGTAGGACTGAAAGGGGCTTGCCAATTTCACCAAGAACAGTTTAATTCTGTTTTTATTCTTGCTGGTTTGAGTCGTGGCACAGAGGCAAGAGAGCTAGAGACGTCTTTGGAAGAGTGAGCAGTGTTTTGGCTCGGGAGGAGCAGAGGCGGCCTGGGGAACAGGAAGGACGTGAGTTGGAAGTAAGACATCTGGCTCCGTACCCAGTTCTGGTCTTACAGGTGTGTGACCTTGAGCAAGTTAATTAACATCTCTAGGCCCCAAAGTGCTTCTATTTAAAAAGCAGAGATGATAAAAACCTCTTTCACAGGATTGCTGTGAGGATTAGAAGAGAAAGAGTTTAAGGCACCTAACACAATAAATGATGTTTTTCTTCCTGAGCTCCAGCTGGCTTAAAAGCTTAAGCATATCCCTAATGACAATGGGCAAAGTTTATTTTTGAGTTCAGAAGGCCCCCAGTGCCTTGTGCACAAAGGGCTTGTTCATTTTATTTCATTCCCTCCATAAATATGGACGTGCCAGGCATTGCTAGAAGCTGGGAAAGAAAAGGTCCTTACTGAGTATCTCACAGTTGGGTGAAGGGTCACGGTTTTCATCATCCTTGAAGCTTTGTGCTTTGTTTGTTAAATCTCCAAGCTAACTCATAGCATTTTCTAGATGAACTGACAGAATTTGGTGGCTGTTAAGGAGGATTCATCAACTTTCCCCAAGGCACTGGGAGGGGCTGCCTTGCTCATGTGCCTTATCCTTCAAGTGGACATAGGTTAGGAATAGGTTGGCATAGTTACCATAAAAAGGAATCTGTCCTAATTGTTATTTATTTTAAAAGAGGCAAATTACAAGCCGTGCCTGGGTGGTTCAGTTGGTTGGAGGGTTGTCCATACAGCCAAAGGTTGCAGGTTTGATCCCCTGTTGGGCCCCGTACCAGAGGCAACCTATCAATGTTTCTCTCTCTCTCCCTAAAATCAATAAACACATCCTCAGGTGAGGATTAGAAAAGAAAAAGAACCAATTTACAAAGTTAACAACTGCACCTAAATTGCTGGATCTAATGTAGTTTACAAGGTAGTGGGCAGGTTAACCAGGAGGGCTTGCCAAACACCCAGCCTCTGGGACTGACAGAGGAGCACCTGCTGTTCTCATCCGAGTCGGTTAGGAAGCTGCGTGTTCCTAAGGTGCTAAAAATCAGTTTAAACATTTTTCAAGTGCTTGCTTAATCTAGGGATTTGTTTCCATGATGGTAAGACGGGCAAGCTCAGTCTAGCTGTTCTCTTGAAATGCCACCTAAGGGGCTGGCTAAACACACAGGGTCCTAGATCCCAGCCTGAGCTGCATGAGTCCCACCGAGGAACGGACTCAGGAACCTGCATTTTCTAACCAGGGTCCCAGCATGTCTACCTGGGCAAGTGCCCAGTGGTGGGAATGATCAGATTTATGATCTCAAAACACTAGAAATTTAGGGAAGATCTGATATGTTCCAAGTTTGGGGGGGGGGGGCAGAAAACAGGACCTAAGGGTTCCAATCAAGAAAAAAGACAGTTTTTTTATATAAATCACTAAAATGAGAGTGACCGTTTTCTCTTGAAAAAGAATGCTTAGAAAACAGGGAAACAGCGACATCATGAGGAGTCCAGAAGGATCTGTGCTCTAATGTCTCAAATAGGAAGGGAGGGGAAAGGGAATTCGATGTGGAGGGAGAGTCTGTTTGGCAAGCACTCTACATAAAATCCAGCAGGTAAGTGGATGAGACAAACTGTATCCGGGAAGCAGCATCAGGAGCTTGGTGCTCCTCCCTCCCGAGCATCTCCCTGGCTTGGAGGGGTGGGACCCAGTCTCCTGATTCTTAAGAGCTGGTCACATGACCCAGCTTGGCTTATGTTTTGGAAGAAAACTGCAACTGGAGGAAAAACCAACTGCCCCACTTTTATAGAAGAGAAGAGCGAAGCTCTGAAAGCTACAGCCACTCGCCCAGAGGACTCAGGAGAGGTGAACCTACAACTGTAACTCCCACCAGTGGCTGGGGGCCTTTTCCTTCCCATCCAGGGAGAGGGCGAGAGCTCCAACCAGACACAGGCCCCTGGCTGAGGACAGGCAATAGGCTTCTAACCTTTCAAATGAAATCAAATCACAGTGCCAGGTGGACAATCAGCCAATAGTCCAATTTTGCACATAGACGTCTGACTCTGAAGGGCCCGGCATCCCGTCTGGACATCACCCCCTGCCCCGCCGCCGTCCCCGTGCTGAACCACAGGCTGCACCTGTGCCAGCTCAGGGAAGCAGCACGAGACGAGCTGTCCCAGCCACCTAACTGGTTTTGCAGTGATTTCCTGAAAGATGCTTTTTATTCTTTTTAAAGCCATCAGCATAGGCCAAAGAACAATGCTAGCCCCAGCTGAACATCTTAATTAGAAGCCGCTTACCTGATTTGATTCCTTTAATGGGGTAAGTGGCGTGAGCGAGAAAGTTGGGATCGCTGAACATATCTTCCTCGTACACCACGAAGCGCAGGAACGCGAGGTTTGGATCGTAAATTTCGAATGTCACCTTCTCCTGTGTTGGAGCCCAGACGGGGCTTAGGCCATTGTCATCTGGAAGGTGATCAAAGCTTATTAGAGGCCCCGTTCATCCTGCCCCCTCCTGGAAAAACCTTCTCTACATTCATCGGCTTTGAATCTCCTTAGCCACCATGTAAATATGCATCTATGCCAAGATCTGAGAAAATATGAATAATCTTTTTCCCAGTAGCAATCCTGATAAAGCTGTTGTCACAGGCCTGAGTAAGGAGGGGGAGGACCCTGTACCCCTTCACGCGGCTCCCATCTCACCTTCCTGGGCTGTGGAAGGGGCGGGAGGCGGTGGTGGAGCAGGAAGAGGTGGGCTTGGAGGAGGTAAGAGGGACGGGGGTGTGTTAGGGCATCTGGAGAGGCAGAGCCAGCGTGGGTTCTGTAGTTGTCAGGGGAGAACCAGCCTCACAGATCACGGCAGGCAGTCAACCTGCCACCCTCCACAAACACCAGTTTCTCTGGTCAGCGTGTGAGTTGTCCTTGGGCCGCCTTTCACCAGGGGCCATGACCCAGGCCTCAGAGGGCCCCCAGTTCACAGTTTCTTCCTGGCTTAAAATGGAAGAACACACGTTTGTCTAGGCCTCCCTGCCCTCTGGGAAAAGATCATGCAGGTTGGGCTGCATGCAGACTTTGGGTCAGACAGTCACCTCCTCTCTGTGTGTCTGCTTCTTAGGCTTGGACTACAGAGGTAAAGCAGGTGGGGCTGCTGCACAGATAGCCAGAGCCTTGCCGGCTGGAGTTACAGGCAGAGTCACAGTACTGGGGACAAGTCCAACTATTTAATCACCTGGTCCTTTGCTTCCTCTCCCAGAGCTGAACTGTAGTGAGAAAGAGGGATGAAGGAAAAGACCTGGACCGCCAAAGTGCATTACAGAATCCCCGACGAAGGGCAGCCCCAACATGGGACACAGCTCACTGGAAGTGTAAGAGAAGGAAGGACCCATGCAACTTACTCACAACCGTCGTCTTAAACTTGTTGTTGTCATATTCAGCTCCACATATTTCCACCTCCACAAAGGGACATGCGATGCTTCGTCCAGGCTTGGGAAGATGGCGTGCCCCGAGAACCTAGGACACCGAAGGTGAGTGCCGGCATTCTCCCAGGGCCGTTGTGGGAGGAGCTAACAAGTCCTGTGTGGGTGGTCTAGCAGGGAGCTCATTTTTGGTTCTAGCATCAGACTATATGAGTTCAAAGCCAGCCTCAATTTCTTTGTTGGAGAAGTCCTAACAACCTTTTGAAGTGGGTACCACCGCTGTTTCCCTCCCATGGATGAGGAAATGGGGCAGATTCCCGGAGCTGTTCAAATGAGCCAGGATCAGAGCGCCCATGCCATCAAAGTGAACAGGTGCGCCTCACCTGAACACGCAACACATCCACCCATGCGCAGGTGGGCACCTACAGATACAGGGCATTTAATCACTTGATTTCCCAGCTCCGAGGAAAGGATGAGGGCGTGTGTGATTTTCTTTTAAAGGCCTCTGGTTACAAATGCTTCATTTTTTTCTTCCTAAATCTTATGAGAAATGCAGTCTATTTTTCTACCTTTCATATTTTCCCAAAGAGGAAAAAATTAAAATTCTCACAAAAGGACAACATATTCTCTGAAAGTTGAGTGAACTTTAAAAAGCTTTCACCCTTAAAACTGGACAAACGTTCCCTCCACGGAGACCGAATGGCCGTTTTCCCACATGCTTTCTTTCCCTCTTCTCCTGGCCAGAAACTGTCCTCGCCAGGACCCAGGAGAAACCCCCATGAACCCTCAAGCCATGTCTGGGTGGTGATGGTTTAAACAAGATGACAGGCATCACTAGACACAGGGCAAAGAAGGACAGCGGGGCCTTACCTTGACCGTCAAGGTCATCTGAATCTTCCTCTGGGACTCGGGTGGCATGGGGTCATACTTATCCGTCCTCATGCTCTCGGGCTGTAGGACATAGCCGGTCCTCCCATTGAGAGAGAACAAGGCCTGATTCATCTGCATGTACTTGTCTGGGAAGGAAAGGGCACTGCTGCGGTAAGTCCGGCGGGAAAGGCTGGCCTCCGGGGCCAGAGTCTACACAGGCGATTATTCCCAAAAATAGTATGAGCCAGTTGTTAAAACAGATACTTAAACTCAAAGAAAATATGGGTTTTTAAAACATCTCAGGCCAGGGAACACCTTTCCAAGTATGACACCAAATCCAGAACCATAAAAAGAAATTATAAACCACTCAAAGCTAAAAATGTCTACATAGGGAAAAAAAAATTCCATAAAAGTTAAGACACGCTGTGGAAAGGAAAAGCCTTTTAACTCAGATGACAGACAAACAAATACATCTAAAGTTAACCCAGGGAGCCAGCTGATCGATGTGTGCTATAAATACGGACACCCCCCAGAAGAGCTGGGTCAGAAAAGAAAGAGCGAGTGCTTCCTAAATATGTGAGAAACTGGTTCATGTGACTCAAAATTAGGGCAACACCAATACGGGAAGCTTTAATGACAGTGTGATGGCAAGGCAACTTCTGTCTATTGGATGGGCAAAGATTGATCAAACTAAGCCGGTGAAGTTATGCCAGAGGGGTGTATTCAAATGCTTTACCAGTCTGCACTAGCTCTACGGAAGCACGTGGCTGAGGGTCTCAGCTCAGGCACCCCTGGACACAGGTGTTCAGTGGTTGTCCTCAGGGCAGTTGATCAAATGCTAGTGCTGTTTAACCCACCCTGCACTTCTGAGAATTGTCTCACAGAAGGTTACAGAAGGCAGTGTTATCTGGAATAGCAAAGGATTGGGGATAACCTAAGTGTGCCTCAGCAGGGGCCTGGTTGAATAAATGATGGTTCTAGTCAGTGGAATCCTGTGTAGGCATAAAAGCAATAGAAAGGACATAACTGATAACAGATCCCCAAAAGTGCAAAACACTGTGATTTATGCTGTTTATGTAAAAAGAATTCCACGTGTTGGTTTTCTGCAGCATGCGAATATCTCTGAAGGGGAGTCTGAGCATGAAGCCCTCAAAGACAGATGCACCAGGAAGAAGGCGAGTGCAGAAGGAAGCCACTGAACACCTTGATCCAGCTGTGCCTGAAGGTGGACCTACTTCTAGGCTTTTTAAATATGTGAGCTAATGAATTTCCTTTCTTTCTTAATCCAGACTCACTCAGTGTCTGTCACTTGCCAACACAGAACCTGCCAAATACAAGTGCCCACTGTCAGATGTACCCATCAGTCCCCTTAGTCACTCTATTCAACTGATGAGCCTCACACTAGCATGCTGGTTGAACCAGTTCCTAAGACAAATCACAGGTACTGGGACAGTGTATTCCACCAGAGGCCCCAGAAGACTGTGCTTGGAATGACACTACCATCATCTTAGATTTACTGGCCACAAGTTTCCCCTTACCTGCAGTCTGGAAATTGAGTGCCACCATTTGGGAGCCACACAGCCAGAGGCGGAAGGGATCGTAGTTGGAGGAGTCCACCCTCTGTCCCTTCGGGTACACGCGGGTCAGGGCCTTCTGATTGTACTTCAGGAGATCGATGGGCTTCTGCCTGACGACGCTGTCAGCCTTCGTCTCCACAAAGGAGCGGATTTCTCGGAAGTCAGGATTTTCTGCACAGAGAGGCAGAGTCACCGTTTATCATGTGTCTCGTGCATTATCCAAATGTGAAGGCTCATAAAATGACACCAGGAAGCCCTCTGACAAGATGTGCACATGGTCCTGATGCCATTCCCGTAACTGGGACTGCTGGGGGCTCCTGCCCTTCAGGGATCCGAGCTATTAAAAGGGATCCCAGTGTTACCATGGTCTTTTTGTCTAGGATTATTGTAATTTTCTTTTTGTTTAAAATTACCAGCAGCCTCGCACAAGAAAACACAGAAGTGGCACAAGTATAGAAAGGGCGAGGGTCAGGGAATGGACTCAGGGATCAGTAGGCAGGAGGGGAGTCCATTCTCCCCTCAGCAGAGACGCTACAGGTTCAGGTGAGTGAACCAAGCCTCCTGGCGGAGGGGGAATTGACTGCCTGCAGGAAAGGCTGTAAGAGAGGGAGGGGAACATGCAAACAATTCTTTGCTTGGATGAAGCTCTGCTCCTTCACGTCCAGCTGTGGTGGGACAGCCCACAAACCTGCAACGTGGAGGTGCCTGGGGAACAGCCTCCTAGAGACAGTTAATTCCGGGGTTTGGTACCGTTTCTCTAGTACTATACCTCCTTGGTCCTAGAATCACACATTCTTGAGATCAAAGATAGGATCTGCTCCAAAGGTTCAAAGAAAGGAGGAAGGAAATGTGAATGGACAATTCTAAGGTCAAAGAACTGGCTACTTTGGAGACTTTGGTTTAAGAGTCATTTTTGAATTCTTCTGTGCTGGATAATTGCCTTATATGGCAAAGGGGGCTTTGCAGATATGATTAAATTAAGGAGCTTGCCATTGAGAGATTATCTGGGCCCTAAATGTTACCACAGACCCTTTTAATGGGGAGTATTTTGACTACACAGAAGAGAAGGACATGTGACCAAGAGGCAGATTGGAATGATGTAGCCACAAGCCAAGGAATGTTGGCAACCACCAGAATCCAGAAGGAGTGGCTGAAATCTGTCCATACCTTGACTTCAGCCTAGAAATACTGATTCCAGGCTCCTGGCCTCCGGGACTGAGAGAGTAAAAATATGTTTGTTTTCTGCCACCAAGTTTGCAGTAACTTGTTACAGTAGCAGTAGGAAACTGCCCCTACTTAGTAGAAAAGACCCTCTGAGAGGCTCTTTCTCCTTAGATGCCTGGCAGGCCTGTGTAACTAGCACCCGGGCTCTGAGGACAGATGCAAGGGGAAACTCCACCTAAAGCAGTTAAGAATGAGCAGGAACCACACTGGCTGTGCCCTGTGACGATGCCAAACTCAGGGGAACAAGAGTTTTCACCACGTGCAGAGGCAGAGTTGTGGGAGACTGTACCTAAGTTGTCTTTGGTCTTGCTGGTTGGCTTGCAGTAGACGACCAGGTCCGACAGCTCAATGGCGATCGACTGGTTCTTCTCCCAGTACTTCATGTTGTTCTCCTGTTTGGGCCGATTGTCTTTAGTTTCAGCCCTCCGGCCAGCACCCAAGAAATCCCATCCCCCAACCCACGTGGCATGCTTTTCTCCCATCTGACTGCCATCTCTCCTCTTGGCCCTCCTGCACACTCAGATCTTTAATATGATTGAATGTCTTCCTTTCCCCTGTCCCTCCTCTCTTTCCTTCCTCTTCCTGTCGAAACTCTTGACCAAGTCATTTCTACACAGGATTGCGGTCTGTCACCACACCACTCTCCTTAACCCTCTGCTCTCGGCTTGCTGGCCTATGAACCACTGTTTCAGTTCATCCAATTCTAGTTCTCCAAGCCCATGACCTCACGTCCTCCTGGCCTCTATAGAACACCGCATCCTTGTCATAAATTGCTGGCCTGGGCACCCCTCCTCTCTGAGGCTGAGGCAATATGCACAGTCCCCACCTGCCTCTGATTTCTCTAAAATGCCCCAGAGCTCACATCTCAGGTCCCCGGAACCACGTCAATGACCTCCTGGCTTCTCAGCCTACAGTCCCCAACCTCCCTCCTCTGCTAGTTCATCAGATCCCTCCTCCTCTTCCTGGACCCTCCCCAGATCATGCCTTCTCCAGGAAGCCTTCCTGGATAACTCCAGACAGAACTTGGAAAAGGATATTGCTTCCCACAAGCCTTTGAGAGTGCTCACGATTTCACCCAGGCCTGGCCTTGCTCAGCCTCATGCTGTCCCTTGTCTGAATGTCCTGCACTGATGTCATTAATCACTACCACCCAGACCTTGTTTCCCCACTGAGACATGTCCCTTGGAAGCAGGCCCTGTGGGTACCAAGTGTTCAGGTGCCAGGGAAAGAGAGGGGCTATGGAACACAGTGGTAATGACAGTGGGGACTGGAACCAGAGACATGGGTTTGAAAGCCAACCCTGCTATTTATTAGCTGGGTCAGCTGGGCAGGTTATAGGCTCTCTCTGCACCTCCGTTTCCTCAACTGTCAAGCGAGGCTAACATGAGTACCCCGGTCCTAGAGAACTAAATAAGGTGGCCTTGGCGCCCTGCCAGGCACGTGGCAAACAACAGGTAGGGGGCACTCAGGTTGCTCCAGAAATGGCCCCCAGGCAAGGATGGAAAAAGTCCACTCTTTAAACAGGTAGATGTAGGCAACGGATTTCTTCTGGAAGAATGCCTTCACCCATGAGTGCTCACATAAATCATGGGGCCACAGTGGACCTCAGCAATCAATGACCAGCAAAGGAGCCTTTTATACGAGCCCCAGCAGTGACCAGATCACCAAGACAGATTTGAGTGTGACCAGAAGCCTCCAAAATTTGCTCTAGCAGCTAGCTCATCTACGCACACACACCTAAATGTCACCAGCCCTTCCCACAGTTGCTCAATGCAAGCCACAGTGCTGAGGCCAGAGTGGGCTGTAGTGGGTGGGATGGGCCCGGAGTGAGAGGCACAGAAGAGTCAGCCGCATAGTCAATAGGAAAATGCCATCAGGGAAACAAAAGCCTTACTTATTTTCGGACTTTGCGTGTTTTCTCCTAGACCTTGTGTCAACTTAGCTTGGTGATTTCACCATGGGGTTGTTTGGAAACAGGAAACATAGCAACAACACAGTTCAGCTCTAATGACAAAAGAGTTGCTTTCAATGTGGGGGAGGCGGGGGTGGTCCGGGTGGGGGGCATACCTATGGTGAATCATGGAACTTTGGCCTCACAAAGCACAGAGCAATGGCAGGTTATGGACTTCATTTTTTTTAAAACCTTAGCAGAAGACATTATCAGTTTAAGATGAAATATCAGCTGCTTCCTCAAAATCTTGTAACAATTACTCTCCAGACTGGCAGATTTTGCCGTCGGGCCATCTCAGAATATGAAGTCACAGCACATTTCCTTGGTCAGGGTTTGGAAGCTCACTAACTAGACGGATCTTAGTGACTGGTCTTTTCCCATGGACTAAAGCGGGCCAGAGATCGTGCAGAATCACAGGGCCCTGAGCATGTTAACCGGGACAGGCGCAACGGCGAGGCCTCGGCCAGGCGCCCCCAGCAGTAAGCGGCGAGTTCCCACGCACGCATGCGCACACGCACACTGCTCTCCCAGAGGCAGGACGAGCCTCCTTCCTCCATCCCCCACCAGCTCTTCTTACAGCTGGTTGGGCCCAGGGCAAGACTCAGTCAATTCTGCTGACTCCTGTTTTTTAAACGTTCATAGACCATAAGAAAAGACCATATTTACAATATTTTCTAATGAAGTCTAAACAGATGTAAAAACCAATTAAAGAGGATGTAGATCAAAGGAGCCTTGAACAGCGAGGCTTAACTTCAGAAACCATGCAGCCACGGAGAGAAGGGGGCAGAGAACCTTCACGTGAACTCACTTTTTTCTCCAGGAGAAGTGGAGGGCCAGGACGCAGCTGGCAGCGTGTCATCGCCATGCCCCAGCGGCTCTGCGCCTGACACTCAGCCCCCCTTCAGGAGAGGTTTGGGTGCCTGAGACTGACGCCTCCAGAGAACAATTGCTAAGGACTTTCTCACTAGTGCTTTTCTCCGTCCTCAGCTTTAGTGCCCAGAATCACAAATACTAGAACATACTTAAGAGGGTCACATGCTGGCAAATGGCGCCATACAGTTCATGACGACAGCTATTCAACCGGCTATGTGAACGAACACACATCTGTAAGATAGAGGGAAATAAACTTTCAAATGAGCCTTGGGACAGTGGCGCCCCCCTGTGTCTGGGAGCTGTAGTACACTGAAGGCACAGGGATAAATGAGATGCTCCCACCAGGAAGAGTAGGAAGAAAGAAACTTTTGGGCCACAGCTCATCGTGAGTGACAAGCCTTGGGAATACTCAGGACCCAGGTGTGAGGCCTCTGACTAGATCCTGGGACGGGCAAGACAACGGGCCCCACCAGGGAGGGTGCTCAGCCCACCAGCTCTCTATAAAGTCGTCTAAAAATGAGGGCTCCACTCCAGGATGTTAAAGGGGTGAGTCACAGTGACCAGAGGCTGGCCAAGCTGTGAGGTCCTGCAGGGGTGGAGAGACTCGGCTGCTGGTGCCTGGCCTTCCAAGTTCACTGAAGGAAGAGGACCCATCGAGGAGCCCAACAGGTCCTAGGAAAACTTTAAAGTCAGTCCTTTGGGTCAAGACCTGTCTTAGAAGCAAGTGGGAAACCCTAAAATTTCTTCCCAGTTCTACAGCCATAAGAAAGAGCAGATGCCACCTCACGCTTCCCCGCGTCCTCCTGGTGTGACCACCACGTGACAGTTAAATACCCTCAGGAACTGCACCCTCGCAGAATGCCAGGCGCCACGCCCCATACTTTTCATGCTGCACCTCATTTCATCCTCACGTCCCCTTTTCAGGTAGGTGCCTGGCTCCTCGGTTGGCAGAAGAGGAAACTGAGGTGCAGAGACATCTGGTTGCTTGCCCAGGGTGCAGCCCTTCCAGGAAGCAAACCAAACCTCTTCTTCTTACCCAGAACCTGACCCTTCTCAAAACACTTCCCGCTCAACACTAATGCACCACCACTCAGGATAACCCTGCAAAGTTCACACCCATCGAGAGTGGAAGTTCCTCCATAAGCACACAAACTTCTGGAGGCAAAGAAAACAGTCCTGTCAATACACTTTTCCTAGAGTCTACTGCAGGCCCAGGGAGGCAAGCCCAGTGCATGCTCGCTGTGGGAGGGATCTGGCCTGCTTTGAATAACTCTTAGCGACGAGAAAATACTCACAATAAGAAACGCAAATCCTTCTTGTTAACATATGGCCCCAAACACCAAGAGTCACTGCACACACTCTGAGCCTTCTGTCGTTCCCAGGGGGACCTCCAACATCCCTTTCCTCTATCAAAATGATGGGTGCTACCCTACTGTCTGAACCCACCTCATCGCTGGTCTGAATTCTGTGTGGCCCCTGAGCCTGCTCCTCCTGCTGCCCGGACCCACCTATGTCTCTGCAGAGTGCCAGGGGCCTAAAAATACCAGGCCCACCTGAGCCCAGGTGAGCAGAGGGCCTACCTTGGTGTCAATCTTCCAGGTGATCTGCCGGATGCTCTGGAACCATTCGAAGAGCTCCTCCACCCTGTCCGTGGCAAACTCCACTGGAGGGTCCCCCTGCTTCTTGGGTTCCAGGATAAAGACGAAAGGCTTCTGGTTTTTGCCCTGTGGGGCTTTCACTTTGGGGAGAGAACATCACAAGTCCTGATCAGCCTGTCAGAAAGCCATGAAGACCAGACTTCTCGTTGCCTGAGCCACTCTGTCATGAGCCCAGCGGTCAGTGCTGATGGGGACACCTGCTTCGTATCGAGCAGTGTCTGGACTCTGGACACACGTTACTGGTTTAGGTGCGCAGCAGCCTGAGTTGTATTCCCCAAACAGATATGCCCACAGCCTGACCCCCGGTGCCTATGAATGTGACTTTAGTTGGAGCCAGTGTCTTTGCAGATGTACCTAAGGATCTCAGGATGAGGCCATCCATAGAGTTAGGGTGGACCCTGCCTCCAAGAACTAGTGCCCTTGTCAGAGAAAGAAGAATGAAATCTGAGACACAGACACAGTGGAAACGGCCATCAAAGACACAGGCAGAGACTGGAGTGACACAGCCATAAGCCAAGGGACACCAAGGACCGCCAGTAGGAAGGAGCCATGGAAGAGGCTCTCTCTGCAGAGAAAGTGTTTTCTAGGTAAGGAAATTAAGGCTATGAGAAGAGAAATAACCTGCCAAGTAAGATTATTCTATTCACTAACTTCTCTGAGCTCTTATGTGCTGGGCAATATTGTAAGCAGATTACATGCACCACATCTTATTTAATCCCTATCACAACCTTTTGGGGTGCTTTCTTGTCATATCCACTTTACAGGAGAGGACACAGAGACCTGTTGAGGGAATGTGACACGTGCACGGTCACATAGCTAGTAACGGCAAAGCTGAGGCCTGAATGAGACCTGACTCCAAGCTTCCTGTCTGTCACCATGCAGCCATCTACCTGTGCCTTGTAAGCACGGTGCAGGAGACAATACAAAGAGCAACACAGGTGAGTCCCAGTTTGTCCGTTAACTTGCCTGGGAACCTCAGGCAGGGCTGGTGGGTGCTCACAGGCCTGGTTTTCTCATCTGTTAACTGGAATCAGGAGTCCCTCTCTTATCTACCCTATTAGATCGTTGTCAGAAAAAAAAAAAAAAAAAAACAGGCAATAAATGGAGGAAGCAAAGTGCTGACACTGAAGCAGAAATTTCCCGGCACTGTTGTTGTCTGAGACCTTGGACCATGCTCGGGCCTCCCCAGCAAAGGCCTTGGAGGGAACACACCCAGGCTGGTGAACTGACGGGCTGCTCGGAGCTGTGGAAACTCGGGCTGCCCCGGGAAACTCGGGCTACCCCGAGAAGAATGCCACGTGGGCTTCTTGCCCAGATTGTTCTCCTCACTGCCTCAGTCCCTTCAAATGGAAGCTGCTGTGTCCCCACCTAAAAGTGGGCGTGGTCAGGGCTCAGGAAGCCCCTGTAATTCACAGCCCCTGCACTGCTGTGTGCTTGGACCGTGTATTCACATCTCCCCTTGCACCAGACTCCAAGGTGGGCGGGCCAGGTTTCCTGATGCCCAGCTGAGCAGCCAGGAAGTGGAGGGTCAGAGAGAAGTGACAGGCCCAGGGTCTCATAGCAACCGAGAGGCAGAGCTGGGCTTAGAACCAGACACTCCCAACTTTGTGCTCCACCGCAGCTGGGCCAAGAGCCCAGCCCCTCTTAGAAAAGCGTGGGAAACCCAGGCAGATCCCTGAAATGATGAAGACATTGGGAATAACAACATCTAATACTCGTCTAGCACTTACTCTGCACAAGACTCAGCGTTAGCACTTTGCAGATATGAATAGCAGACCTAACACTGCAATCAGGGACCGGCCTGGCCCAATACTCAACTTCAGCGAGAGCTGCCTCCCTGCCGGGGGTGGTTCTGAGGCCAGACTCGCGGTGGGGGGATTTGGGTGGGAATCCAGGCTAAGGCCATGTGTGAACGCACCAACGTTATAGGCATTGAGATCCAGTATTCCTCTGCAAAGAGACCCTAAGGGATTGTCTTCAATAATCTGTGAAGAAATAAGATGTAACTCATGTTAGTTTTAACAGGTATAATCATAAAAGACAACCAGTTTCCAAAGCACAACGTTTAGCAGAGACACTGCCGGTGGAACTGTTTAAAATGCATTTTCATTACAGGATATGTCCAGGGGGAGAGAGCTAAATAATGAAGCCTGTGACTGACAGGGGCCGAGCAGCGAGGGGGTGCTGGCAGGTTTGGCATCTCATTTTCCAATCCATAAGAACAGGCCTTGTGAATTCCAGAACTGGTTTGGGAGCATCTCCACGGATCTGGCTTCAAAAACATCTCAGGCCCTTTTTTCTGACATTACGAGATGGGACTATCTGGCCTCGTCAAGAGCCTTCTGTGACTCTCCAAGTCCCGTGGAAGCAACATCCACACCCTGTGATCTGACTTCCAGGCTCCCTGGGAGCCCCCGTCAGCCTTCCGGCTCCACCTCCCAGGGCCCAGGTACAACAGGGAACACCCGGGTGTGAGGAGAGCTGGCAGAGCTGTGCATCTGCCCACTGCGTTACTCCCCCACCCCTCCACCAGGTAATGCTGTGTGGGTAGGGGCACCACGGACCGACACAGAAAGAGCATAATTTCTCTGCCTCGGGTTGAACACACTGAACACAATCACTTTCCCACCACCACACCTTTGCTTGGGCTGTACTTCCCACCTAGAATTAATTCCCTCCTGTCAGTCTCTTGCTGTTGATCTCTAACTTGTCTTTTAAGGCCCAAATGCCCCTTCCTCCATGAAGCCTTCCCAGATTGCCCCAACTCCCTTAGAAAATTCCTTGAGCTCAAACAGAAGAATCTTCAAGTCCTCAATACAAAGAGTTCATCCCTGGTGCAGTGCCATCGCACTGAAAGTGGCTGCTCTTTGAGCCTTCGGGGCAAGAGAAGGCAGGGAATAGAAACCAGGTTTGCCATGCCACCAGGAAGGCTTCAACTCACCTTGCACTTTGGCCCACTTACTTATTCACACCAAGCATGTTCTGAATGGCTGGCTGGCCAAACTAAATGCATTTCATTCGCAAGCTGTTTTAAGCAAAGGACAAATTCCCCGTTTGGCCATTTTCACTCTAGAGAGATTTCTCCTGCATATCCAAAGCCTTCCAGCCCAGCCCAACCTGATTAAAACATGGTCGGTCACAGTGACTTTCACCCACAACAACAGTTCAGGGGACCATCTGCTTTCCACGTCACTCTGTGTCAGGGCTCCACAGGGACCACACAGCAGCGCGTGTAAAATGTACCCGCTGAGACGGCTCAGTGGGTTCCCCGAAGGAGCGGAAGGTCCCTCCCTGCAACGATGGAGCCTCACCTGCTTCTCCAGATCCTCCACATCAGCCGATGAAATGTCCTCGACGTAATTGGACGGGAAGTACTGCTGGATTTTGGTTCCATAGTCTCCTTTCCACCTAGGTAAGCACAGAGGGCATCAAGGGCCTCGCCGGGCAGTGTTAACAATCCATTACTGCTCCTTAGATCCCAGCTGCGGGCGGGGGAAAGGGCGCGTGACCGAGAGGCCACAGGAGGTGCTGAGAGCATGGAGCACTCCCAAGGGCTCCCCTGCTTTTCTGCATCAGCAATGGGGGGGGGGGGAGGGGGAGGAATCCTCTTGCCTTTCGATCAAAGACACCACAAGTCAAAAGTTCCAGTGCTTCACATGGACTCCACAGGCCACACGAGACAAGCTCTGCTCTAGAGCAGGGAGCTCCATGAGCTCAGAGACAAGAGGGAGATAAAGAAGGTTCTGGAGCCAAACAGCCTGGAATCAAATTCCAGCTCCATGGCCAACTACATGGGTCCTCTGCACCATCTGTAAAAGGGGGGTAATCCCAGTGCCTCCCTCAGAGGATTTATTGGGACTGCATGGGTTAACACGTGCTGAGGACTTTAAATAGCACCTAGTACACGGCAGGCGCTCAACAGTGTTCTTGTTGTTCAGGTAAACCACGACCCCAACCTCCTTCCTACCTCCGTAGCAGCACTGATGACAGCATGGGACACAACCGAGCTATGTTCTTGTCTGGACTCAACTGTGGCATTTCCAAGATTCTTCCCCCACGTCCAGTGCCTGCACGTGCAGGGCTCCTCCCTCCAACAGCCCTTGTGGGCCACCGTCTGCAGCTGGGAGCACTTTCCAGAATGCATCTCTGACCACGCCGCACTGATGGCTCCCGAACCCATCAGGATCAAGTCCAGACTCTTCAGCCTGGCTATCAGAGCCCTCATGGTCTGACCCCAGGGGCTCTAGGACCTCCCTCGACTCCTGACTCCCCATGGCTCCAACTTGACATTCTTTCCAAACAACCGGTCACCCACTACTTGTGCCCCTGCTAGGCTGCCCAGCTTCCATGCCTGGGTCTGTGCCCTTTGCATCCAGCTTGTTCCTACTAAGCATTTTAGGTTCAGCTCAGGTGTGCTTCCTCCAGGGAGCCTTGCCTGACTGCCTCCTAGGCTGAGTGCTCTTCTGTGCTCCTGTGGCATCTGCCCCTACAGCTGTCAGAGCAGTCCACTTTCCCCACTATGTGAGACCTTCCTCGGTCTCAATCAAAGCTGTACTGGGGGTGGGGGGAAACATTCCACTGTTCATCGACCTAAACAAGCAGAGCGAAGGCCAACAGTGCCACAGCCTCGTGTAGATCCAGGCTCACCAGCTGTACGCCATTTTCGCCTTTGTTTCTCCAGGTCCATCTCAGGCAAAGCTGGCTGTATTCAGGGGGACTGTTCGCCCAGGACTGAGTGATTTGTGCCTGCTCTCCAGGTGTGATTATTAACAATAATATTCTCTTCACAAATACATCCCGGATGCACAAAAATTATTTGGTCCCTTCAGCTCTACCGCAGCCAGTTTGGGAGGATGCACCAAAAGGGGGTCTGACACAGGCACCCCCCTGGATAGCACTATTGTCACTGGAGAGGAGGAGAAAGTGGGGAACCCGAGCTGGGTGGTTTGCCCACAGCGCCTCAGCAAAGGCCCTCATGCCAGGCTCTTATCCTCAGAACAGCAGCCTTGGGAACGTGTGGATGTGCACACCAGAGGAGCAGAAAGGCATGAGCTGTTGCCCCCATGCACAAGGGGGTGACCTGCAGTGATCACCCGGGCTCCACCCACAGCTCTGTATGTCAGTCATCCTCACAGACAGAAATGAGACCTCAACAGGGGCAGGGTGCAAAGGCACAGCGAGGGGGCGCTGAGGCCTGGGGGAGACGTGGCCAAGCCACTCAGTAGGAGGGACCTTGGAAAGTCAAACCTCTGTCGTGGAGGGAGGTGGACGGACAACACTGGTTGGCAATCTGGGGCTGAGACCTTGCAAGAGGGCCTCTAGGTTCCAGTGGGGAGGCCAGATGGGGGACAGATAGCTCTGCCATTACCTTGTTTGACTCTGGGAAATCTAGGTAAGAATTGGGTAGGAGAGGAGGTTCTCTAAATTAAACTTTGAAAACCTCTGGACCCCATCTGTACATGAGTTAGGTGAGGAGTGTGGGCTCTGGAGTCAGAAGGCCTGGCTTCAAATCTCAGCTTGCTGTGTGGCCCGGGACAACTTACTATACCTCTCTGTGCCAGTTTCCTTGTCTATAAAAATGCAGGTACTGATAGAACCAACCTTATAGGGTCATTGTGTGGATTAAATGAGTTATTTCAAATGAAGTGTTGAAACCAGAGCTTAACACACAGAGGCACACAATTTGAGCTGCTATCCAGAGTTCTAGGTCAGGTTCAGCTATCTTGTAGGAAGAAGAGATCCTGATCTTGGGAGGTGCTTGAATCCCTGCCGGTGCTCACGGTTATGAACAAATCCTTACGGCTCTAAGGTAGGAATCACCCCATAAAACTCCCTACCCCGGAGCCTATGGCTGGGCAGCGAATTTTTTTATTCCCACATGAAAAGAGGGAAGAGCTAATAAACCCTAGCACACCAGGTACCTTTGGCCTAAAATGTGCCCTCTTCAGCTCAGGATGGGGCCATTACATAGGGCACGGGATTAAGCCATTGCATAAGAATTTGAATTTAAAATAATGCACAGGCTTATATAATGGGAAGAGCCTGTGCATTTTAACAGCTGTGCAACTGTGGAAAGCCTCATTCACCACATCTGTGAAATGGGGATAATCATAGTCACAACTCCACGGGGTTGTAATGAGGATTTGGTTAGATGACGTACAAAAGCAATTAGCATAGTGCCTGGCAAACAGACCTCAATAAACAGTGGCTGCTATTACAATTAAAATAATATATGATGTGATATGCTATGAATCTATGTAATATAATAATTGTTATTATTATTGCTTACCCACTCCTCTGAACAGAGCACGCACGCATCAAGCCACTTCCCAGAGAAGGCAGAACAGGTCAAAGACAGCTCAGAATGCAGATAAGAGGGGTCAGAGCTCAGCCAGCACTTGTGTCTCACTACCAAAAAGTGACCAGTCAAGTTCATCCACCAAGCGGCTCAGCCTTACCAGCCCCCGGGCTCCTTGGAGACGTTGTGAATGAGGGCGCCACGGTAGAAGCTCAGCTCATCACTCTGCTTGGCTTTGTAGTCATACAGAGCTTTCACAGTTCTCTGAGGCTTTCAGGGAAAACAGAAAGGAAAAGGTCAGGCCCCTGACATGAGTAGAGGGAAGCCTACTAGCACATTTGAGTCTTCTCTTTAGGGAGCAGGGGCTTCAGTCCGGGGTTACAGCGCCATCTGCTGGCAAAGTGAAAGCATTGCGGAGGCTCCATAGTCTCAAAAAGTCACCAGGGTGTAGTAGGAATGGGGGCTTGGCCCGGTCAGAGCCAAGGGCACCGAAAATTGCTCAATTTCCTCAACAAAGAAAGGATGTGGCTTTCCGATTAAATCACAACCAGCACTAAGTCCTCACTCAGTGCCTGCGCTCAACATTCCTTCCAGAAGTTCAAACTCAATACCATTCCTGGCCATCCTGGGCCTCACCACTATTTACCTAGGCTAAGGGTCCCCTAACTAGATTCCTGAAGGACACTGGCATTTTTTGCAGGACTAACTGAGGAACTCCTCCATAGAATTCATCAGAAGGTGATGGCTGCACTGAGAGAAACAAGCCAGAACTTAGAACAAAATTTGTCATCAATGAAATCTGTTTTAATGCCTACTTGGCAAGCATAAATCCATGGCAAAATGAATACCCATGCAGCAAGCAAATATTAATGGGAAAACCTCTGAAACTGTCAGACCTGTTTAGATCAGCAACGTCACCTCCCCACACCCAGGAGAAGGGGAATGGATTTTACAAGGAATCCAGTAGAACTCCTCAGAGCTGAGTCTCTGGAGTCAAACATGTGGGTTCAAGTTACTGCTCTGGTCCTTACTACTACATAACCTTGAGGCTCTCTCAGCCTCAGTTTCCCCATCTGGGAAATGGGAAGTAAAACTTTACATGCTTCTCAGGGTTGTTGAGCCTATTAAATGAGATAATGCATGTAATGACAAAAATGACATCTAACCTTTATTCAGGGCTTATTATAGCCAAAAACACTGCTCTAGGCCTTTTATCTATGGTATCTCCTTTAATCCTCCCAACAACCCTAAGAAGCAGGTAGCAGCATTATTACGCCCATTTTACAGGTGAGGAAATTGAGGTACAAAGAGATGAAGTATCCATGCCTAAGGTCAACCAGCTGGCAGGTGACTGACTGTAAAGATGAATCAATTAACGTAAGCCACTGCCATAGCTCATGGATGTTCCTTAAGGAGCAATCTAGTCTGCATTCTGCAAGTTCCACAGGAACTTGGACCAGAGGCTAACCAGGCCCCCTGCCCTCATCTCCTCCACTGCAAACAGAGCCTGCTCTGCCTGTGCATCTTGCTCCAAGGGTGGCCATGAGAACTAGAGCTACATCTTTCTCCGTGAAACTTCACAGGTCACTGCCAGCCTCCAAGGAAGACACAGCCAGTGGCAGAAGTGGGAGTGGCATACAATGGCTTCCACAAGGAGCAATTCTCCAGCCTGACAGGTGGTCCTTCGTGAACTGCCCAGAAACAAGCCACCCATCAGATGACCAAGCAGGCATGCAGCGGTGCGAAGTGGCTAAGAGCACACACCTCGCACCCAGCTGCCTGGGTCCAAATTCTAGCTCCACACCTTTCTAGCTATGTGACCTTCACTTCAGTGTGCCTCAACATCCTCATCTGTACAATGGGCACAAAAAATAGTACCCACTCTATGGGGCTGTTGTGAGAATTAATGAGTTGTCAAGTGCTTAGAACAACGCTTAACGTGTGATCATTGATATGGTACCTATTATTATCGGTCTAGTCATTCCAGTTCTAAGATCTCATCTAAAGGAAGTAATGCAAAAGATGCCGAGAACCTCTCGTGTGAAGTCCGTTTTAGGGCTAACCAGAAAAGCAAAGACCAGAAATGACTCACATGGCTGCTGATGGGGACATAGCTAAAGTGGCACAGCCACCCAGAATATTGTGCAGCATTGAAAACATTCTTTTTTAAAGTTAAAATTCCAAGCCATGTATTTCATCTGAATTCCTTGGCCTGCCAGATTACACAAAAACGGTCATTAAGAAGACTAGCAATGGAGAAGCCCACACGTGGCCCAGTGGCAGGCGAATACAGCAAATAAAAATGCCAGAGGCAGGTGATGGGGACTGTCAGACACAGACACGGACCAGCGGAGGCAGACCACCCCGCAGAAATGCAGGCAGCTACTGCGTTAGGGTGGTGGGACAAGGCTGATTATTTCTTCCTGTTTTCAAAGTGGTTTCTTTATTGTTACATCATTTTTCAATCATAATAACAGTAATAATTTTATCCCGAGGCATTTGCCTCAGCTGAGCAGCCTGCAATCAGATTCAGCGTGCAGCCGTGTTCTGCTTGCCTTGTGTGGCACAGGAAGACTTTTCTCTACAACGTAAGTTAGTTGCCAGGAGTTGAACATGTGGAGGTTCCACATAAGACACCTAGATTACTGGCCTATCCTGAGAAATCAGAAGGCTGGCCTGCTTTCTGGACTGCTCATGGGAGCGGCTGCCCTTGAGGTGGGCAGTGTGCTCCGCCAGCCACCACAGTCTCCACCATCACTGCCACCTGGCTGGCGGGAGGCCACGCCATTCTCGTAGAGTGTTTGTCACCTCCAATAAAAGTTTCTGCTACCAAGCTATGTCCCCTAACACATTTTGCACACAGCTCCGTTTGCCAACAACTGTTCAAGGCTTCGTTTCTTGCTGAAAGGGATTTGCACTGGCCAACAATTATAAGTTTAAAAAGTAATAAATGTGTCTCTGCTTTCTACAGAGCCTGCCCGTGGGGCTGCTTCCTGATCGAGGACTTCATACTAACTGTGTGCCAGATCACCCCTCAAACAGAAAATCCACATCCCTCTCCCTCCGCAGGCTCAAACCGCATCTGAGATGAAACTAGAGCGAGGAGGAGCGAGGGGCTCAGAGTAAAATCCAACCTGCCTGCATGAGACCACACCACAGGCGGGGCGGGAATATGAGAGAGTGTTCGCACTGTGAGGAGGTCGGCGAAGCAGGCAGAATGTATAAGCACCACCAACTCGTCAGAGAGCAAGAAACATTTGGAAAACATTTAATTAGAAGCCGTGTGGCCCAAAGGTGATTCATCAAACCTCAGAATTTTAGCAAGGCATGGTCACATTAGGAAGAATTCTATTAACCTTGTCCATGACACGAAATGTCATGTTGTCAATCATCATTTCCGCTTAAAAAAAAAAAGAAAGAAAAAATATTTTTTAGCCGAGTTTCCCAAAATGTCCTCTCACCCTACCTCTCGCCCTATGACCAGAAAATAGTGTGAATTAAAGGTCGAGACTGTACCATAGAAGGATTGATTTCACTGGGATCCACATACATTCTGCTGACGTCATACAGGGAGTTTATGTCTCTTTCCTGAAAAAGAACAAAGAAAAATAAATGGAAGCATCCACACTCCTGTGACAGCCAAGGATTCCAGCTGCCCTGGGGGTCTCCTGCCCTCTGGCAGAAGAGAGGAAACCTCACAGTTTACTCCTGTCTTGTGGGGAGAGACAGTAAGAAGCTATAAAGAAGTTTCCCCTAATTTGGAAACTTTACTCCAAATTGAGAGAGGCCCTATCCTGGCCTACTGTGTGCAAGGCACTGTGCTCCGTTGTTAAAACACAAGCCCTGAGTGTGCTGGAGCCCATAGGTCTCTTCCTGACCCGCAATCATGGTCGGTCCCTTGAGACTGGCCACCGTGATGTATTTACACCACGGAAACTGGCCAGGGCCACAAACCAGGGCTTCATTCCACAGGGAACTGGTTACATGTTTACTGCACACGCTGACAAGCCACCCTACCCTCCCTCTGCCTCTCTTCCACTGGGCTCTGGCCACAGCAGCCGGCTCTCTGTCCCTCAGAGCCCCCTCAGAGCCACCTCAGGGCTTGCGGGGGGCGGGGGGGCTGCTCCCCCAGCCAGAACCAGCTTCCGTCACAGCAACCGTGGCCAGTTCACTCCCTCTTCCAGGTTTCCGCTCACAGTCCAACCCTCAGCAGGAGGCCTTCTCTGACCTTGGCCACCCCAATCTAAGGTGTAACACCCACCCCTACAGGCACCATCCTGTTCAATTTCCTTCCTTGTAATTCACACTGCCTGACAACATCTTAATTATGTGACCATTTGTTGTCCAGCTCCCCTGACTAGAACCCAGATTTCCCAGGCAGCCTTGTTCCACCGCACTCTCAGGGTCTAGGACAGTTCCTGGCCCAGGGCAGGTACACAGTAAATCTCTTACTAGTAAGTTAATAAACACGCCCAATCAGGACTGAGGCAAGGTAATCAGATCAGGTCTCTTTCCTGCCCAGGACCCTGCAATGGCTTGAAATAGAAGCCAGTGTCTGACAATGGCCCTCCACCATGCAGGCCCCGGGTAACCCCCATTCTTACAAAGTTCTGCTCCCACCACAGCTCACTCGGTTCCAGCCACACTGGCTTCCTCTCTGCACCTCCAGGCACGTCCCACCTCAAGACCTCTGCCCTTGCTGTCCTCCCTCCACATAGCGGCACGACTGGCTCCTTCACCCTGCTGCTGTCTGCTCAGAAGTCTCCTCAGTGAGCTCTTCCCAGACCCTCAAGGAGAACTGCATCTGTATCACCCTGAACACACTTTTCCACCTTCCCATTCATTTTTCTCCGTAGCACCTATCACTACCTTGCAGTGCTCTGTATAGTTTTAAATTTATCTCATTTATTATCTGTTGCCCCCACACTAAACTCCAAGCAGCGTGAGGGCAGGGTCTTTGCCCACTGTTTTCAATGCTGTACCCCCAGGACTAGAGCAGCATCGGACACATGGCAAGTGCTCAGTAAAGGTTTGCTGAGTGAACAGATGAATCATAACCTTGGACAAGACATTCTACCGAGCGACGCGGGAGCCCACCGCCTACCATGCTGTAGCGCTCCAGGAGTTCGGGAGTCACAGGGTAGCGCAGTTTCATCTTCCGGTACAGCGCGTGCTTCTTGTAGTAACTGACGAGCTCCACCAGGCTCTCAAAGTAGGCGGAGGTCCCCAGCACGAAGTGCCGGCCGTCCCGGTTGATGCGACAGTGCTTCACCTTGCCCTTGGCCCTGGAGGGGGAAGACCACAGAGGGCTGACACTCTGAGATCCCGGCAGCCAAACAACTGCTATGCAATCCCCACCTCTCGGAAACAACCTAGTTATCCATCCTTAGGGGACCAGATAATAAACAGGGTGCAGCGTGTCCATGGAATACGGTGATGTGGGTCTTTTCAAAGCCGACACAGAAGAGTCTGAGCCTGAGAAGGTGCAGGAGCGACTGGGGAGAAATGCTGTGGGGTGACTCAACAGCTGGCTAGCTCCCCTTGCCTGTCCCCTCCTCCCCAGTTGCGGGACTTGACTTTGGGAACACCGGATCAGGGCTGGCAGACTATGACCCACAGGTCGAGTCCTCCCCGCCCCTGTTTCTGTAAGTAAAGTTTTATTGAAACACGACCACGTTCGTTGTTTATGCATTGCCTGTGGCTGCGTTCACTCTATAATGGCAGCGTGGAACAGTTGCAACAGAGACCATCTGGCCCAAAAGGCTTAAAATACTTTCTACTCCTTTACAGAAAATGTTTGCCAGTCTCTACTCTAGAACTCTGGGACTGCACTCCTGAATCTTATCTAAATCTTAAATCTTATCTAAAAATGTCCCAACTAGTCAACAATGGCATTTTTCCCCAAAACAAAGTGTCTTTTTTTTTAATCCTCACCCGAAGATACGTTTTATAGATTTTGGAGGGGCTTGGAGAGTGAGAAACAGAGAGAAAGAAACACTGATGTGATAAGGAAACATCCCTTGGTTGCCTTCCCTACACACCCCAACCGGGACTGAAACCACAGCTTGGGTACTGCCGGGACCAGGAATCGCACCCACAACCCTTTGGTGTGCAGGACAATACTCTGACCAACTGAGCCACCTGGCCAGGACAAGGAAACAGTCTTTTATTTTATCTCCCATTTCAAGCAAGAGGCAGAAAAAAATCCATAAGAAAACAGGCTCCTCAGTCTTACTAGCTTTTATCAGCAGGAATAGAAACATTTGGGAAGAGAAGTTCTGACCTTAACTTTATAGCCAAGAGCATCTTTTTATTAAAACTGTCTAACAGCCGTTGCTATGGGTAAACTACTCATCTTCTTAAAAATGGGGCACCTTGGAGACATTTTTTATGGTTTTAAATAAAACGCACATCCTCTTTAAGCCATTTCTTCAAAAAGCCCTGTTAAAAAATGCTAGAAGACTTCTGTTTCAGTAGCTTATTTGCGGTGATATTCTAATAAATTTTTTAAAGAAATACTGCTGAGTAGAAAAACAAGTTGGAGAATAAAACCACAGCATGATCCCATTTGTGTTTTTAAAAACAAAGCACACAGTCGGCAGTAAACATTTTCCGTGGGTGTGCAACACACGTGTGTGAGTCTGTTTTTCTAGACGGAGACGCGAGTTAGAAAGCGGTGATTTCCGCCAGGACACGGACTGAGATACACAGGACCACAAGGGGCTGTAGCCTGCACTGCAGTGTCTCAATTTTTTATAAGGAGAATATACTTAGACACTTAAAAATTAATTCTAAAGCTTTTTTACAAAAGCCCCCCAGGGCAGGGAGGCTGCAGGGTACGAAGGGCTGGGTCAGGTTCTGGCTTCTTCCTTAGGCAGCTGCTCTAGGCCTGCTTCCTCGCCACAGTGCCGGGGAGCCGTGGCACCTGTCTCCGGGGCAGGGTTAGGGCTGCTGTCTGTCAGGTGACCCAGGGTAAGCCCTGTGCAATGTGTGCTGCACCCAGAGGGCACTTCATACATGACGGGCTAGGAAAATAGAGCCGAGGTCAAGCCAACACGAGCTTCCCCGGGCAAGAGAAGGAGACGGGAACAGGACTAGAGTATGAGCTGGGATTCGGGCGTGTGTGCTGCTACGAGTCAGCGGTCACCACATCCTGAGGTCTCAGCTTCGCCAAGAAGCACCTGGTCCCACCGAGGGATGTCTCCACCCTTCGCACCCAGACAACAACTGCACCTCTTCCCAAGGGTCTGAAAGCCCATGCTTCTCCTCTGCTGTGGAAACCCACCCAGAGGTCCAGTGCATGCTCCCAGGGGCCAGAACTGTGTCCGGCCCAGCAGAGGCACCCCACAAACATATGTACGGGGGGGAAAGGGCCCCAGACCTGTGTCCTCCTCTGCCGGAGCACGTGCCCCGCCCCATCCCCCAGAGCCCCTATTCCCTGCCGCCCTGCCTGACCCATCTCGGTGGCCCTTGCCACACAACAGTGCAGTGGTCTGTTCACGTGGCTGCCCTCCCAGAGGCAACAACAGACAGTGACACCCACCCACACCCTGACCGAATGAGTTTGAAAAAGTCTGTGTGTCCAGGACAGGAGAGGGTCTTATTTTTTTTAATCCTTACCCAAGGATATGATCTTATTTTTTAAAAATTATTGATCTGAGAGAGACAGGAAGGGAGAGAGAGCAAAAAGGAAAACATTGTGAGAGAGAAACCGATCGGTTATCTCCTGCGCGTGCCCCAACTGGGGGTCGAACCTGAAACCTAGGTATATGCACTGACCGGGGATCGAACCAACAACTTTCTGGTGCACAGGATAACACTCCAACCAACTAAGCCACTCAGCGGGGGCTGGAGGGGGTCATTTTTGACTGTTACGATGACTGCGGGCCCCCGATAGGCATGCAGCAGGCGAAAGCCAGACACTCACTATCCACGCAACGGAAACAGCCTTCCCGGCCCCTCCTCTTTGAGAGGCAACCTGCTGGACCAAGACTTCCTGATGGAGAGACTCACTCAGCCCGCGCTTCCTGACCACCAGCCCACACGAACCAGGAGAAAACTGGTTAACAGCCAGGAACACTTCAGAGTAAGATGACATCTCTCATCCCCACCAGACCGCCGGCCGTGTGAGAGCAGGACCGGGCTATTTTGTCACTCCTGTATTTCTGGAGCCCTGCCCAGGGACTAGCACATAGTCAGTGTTCACTGAGCATTTACTGATACCTTAAAATTAAAAACTGGGGCTTTTAGGGTGCCTCCGATCTCATGGGGATGACAAACATGCAGACGGGATGGTGGACACACATAAATCGGGCACCAATCTTCACCCACATGGTCCCAGTGAACTGACCCCAACCCCAAGGCCCACTGAAGGAACCAGTCAGCATCATGGCACCCAGCTCAAACAGGGGCCAGGGCGGGTACACGACAGGACTCGTCCTTTCTGCTGGACCCTGCCTGGCCCCCAGGTAAAGCCACCTGCGAATGAAGCCACAGAGAGAGCAGCATGGCACACAGCCAGCCTCCCGAGGACTTTCAGGTGAGGCCTGCACCCAGGCCTGTCGGAGCCTCTCAGCGGGTAGCCGGCGGATCCCACCTATCTTGGTGGCTCAATCCGCTGAGTTTGGTGTCTGTCAATCGTACCCAACAGCATCCTGACTGACAAGGCTACGACGTGAACCTCAGCATCCAGCGTGGTGGCTGGTGCAGCAGATGCTCCTTCAAGCCAGCCTGGTTCCCATCCAGGCAGAGGCGGCACCCCTACGAGCTTTGGGGGAAAGGGCAAAGGGCAAGACCAGTGCCAAGACGTCCGGGGCCCCCCTGCTGGCAGCACAAAACACAAAAGAGCCATGCTGGCCAGCGCCCACACACAGTAGGTCCTCAGTAAATGGCAGTAATAATGACAGTCACCCGCTACCCCGATCCACCCCCCCACACACACACGAAGGCAGCTTGGAGATGACTGACAGCAGAAAGGGAAGCCCGGCAGAGGAACCCGGGGCGGCCAGAGCAATGAGACTGGAAGGAACAGGGGCTGCCCGGGCACACCAGGGCCCCCACTGTCAGCTGGTAGCCTCCATCACCACGCGAGAACATGGGCCCGCAACTACTGCCTCCTCCCACATTTCATAAAAAGCAACCTGAATTTTCAAGTGAAATTTCTCAGTTTTTAACATCTCCATGCAGGCTGAGCAAAATAGCCACAGGCCTCGTTGGACCCAGTTTGAAGGCTGCTTGCCTGAGACCGCACAGTGAGGAGCACAGGCTTTGGAGGGGAGCGGGCCCAAGTCAGGAGCCTCAGACGGGTCAGTGAGGAGCCTCGGCTACGCCCTGTGGCTCCAGACAGCTCACTCTACCTCTCTGAGCCTCCATGTCCTTCCTTGTAAAACTAGATCTACCCCTCAGCAGCTACAGTGAAGGGCTCAACCGGATGAAGCCTCAAAGGCAACCCAGGGTCTGGGACATTGGTTAGGGACTTGTATGTACAGTAGCCAGTCTTCTATTAGCATCACCAAGAATCCACTGGGGCTGGGAGGATGGAGGGACAGCATGATGAAGTGGATCTGGACTCTATTTCCAACGCCGCCATTGGCGGGAACTGAAGGAGTCCAGTGTCGTGGAGCGAATTAAAGCTGAGAAACACAGTCCTAGAGATGGTTGGTCTATACGGCCTTCTCACTGGCAGTGCTGGGTGGCAAGTAAAGCTGGGAGGAAATCCAATCTATAACATCACTTGTCTGGGCCACCAGAGATGCCTGGGTTTGAATCCCAGCCCCACTACTTGCTGGCTGCATGTTTCAGCAAGTTACTCAACCTCCCTGTGCCTCAGTGTCCTCCTCTGAAAAATAACGATCAGGATTGCAGATCGTTGAGAATATAGACCAGTGCCCAGCACGCTGAAAGCACATATTAATGTAGGCTGCTGTTGTTATTTTTATTGCTGTCATTATTGTTGGCCCTCCAGGGAGAGAACACTGAGCTAAACAAACCTCCACCTGCAGTTCTCCATGCCCGGCCTTCCTGAGCCTCCTCAGGAGCACGCGCAGTGGGGGAGAGCACGCCGCAGGCTCCACCCCCCACCAGCCCCACCCGCCTTGCTTACCTGAAGGTGATGGCGTAGGAGTCGCTGCCTTCCCGCTTCCGGATGAGGAAGGCGCCGTCCCGGGGAACTCTCATCAGCATGTCCTCCGCTTCTCCACGGCTCAGCCCGTCATAGTACCACCTGCAGCACGGAAGGGCCAGGTGAAGGGCCGCCCACAGAGGACACACCCACCTGAGGATGCCTCAAGTCCCCAGAAACCACCATGGAGACCTGTGGGCCTCCCATCCAAAACGTCTGTGAAGAGCGCATTTGTAAAAAGGCTACTAAGATATAGCTTGGGTGAAACATTGATCTAGTGCATCTGTTTGAAGTGTAAGACAATAAACCAACCCGCCTTTACTACTCCCCACCCCCACCTGCCTCTGAGTCGCCAGTACCAGGGGTGGCACAGAGAGCTGGAGCCAGAGGCCACAGCGAACAGCATTGTAGACAGAGGTGTTGTTTGTTTCATTGGTCCTTGCTTACTTGTAAAGTGAAATAGCAAAATTTAAAAGGCAATCTGTATGAATATAGACAAGAGAAATGAAAAATAAAGTTGCTGTGAGTTATGTGGCTTTCTCCAAAATGTGTACTTGAACAGCTTCCTGCTTAAAAATTTTTGTATTTGTCTTTGTCTCCAGAACTGGTTAACCCTTTGCAAGGCAGTACTGATATTCACTTTCCCAGGTAAAAAATGAAGGGAAACTTTTATCATTATATTTTCCTTGTTCACTGTCAGGACGAACAGGAACGATCTTTGACAAATAGAAAGACATCACTGGGCTAAAATTAATCTGAAATTATTTTGGACCAGTTCAGGACTGTGAAGATAAAGCAGAAAAAAAGGAAGGGAGAAGAAAGAATGGGGCAAGAGTAAGGGTATCTGGAAAGGAATTTGGAAACTGTGGCCCCCCTGGGAACTTTGGGGGGCCCCAGAGGAATTCGGGCCCCCACCCACCCACAAGGAAGGCTTTTCTGATGGATGACCTCAGTCGGCCGGGGTGTCTGCACCCGGCCAAACCCATGGATGTGCTGCCCCGAGAGCCTGGGCTCACGTACGGCTTTGACTCGTGGGGGTTGGGGTTGGGCACAGGGTCCGTGAGGCGCAGCTCGAACTCGGCGCAGCGCAGGTGCGTCCCGCGGTAGTACTGGATGAGGGCGTAGATGCTGGGGAACATGAGGTTGTCAGTCAGGTAGTACTTCATGACCCCGTCCTCCATGGTGGAGCGGATCCGGCAGTGCTGGACGCGGCCTGACCGCCTGTGGGCAGAGGGACAACATCAGAGCCCAGGCTGGGCCGGCTGGCCCTCCTGCACCTGGGCGTCGGGGAACACAGGTGGGGGCCAGATGTGCAGCCCGGGTCCCGACAGGGGGACACTAGGTGTGGCCACACAGGCCTCCCTCTGCTCCTAGAACAGACCCCAGGCTTTAGCACAGGCTGGTCCTTTTCTGGAATTCAGAACATTCTACCTCCCTCTTCCACCCACGGCCCCCTTTTACCAACATAACTCCTACTCTGGAGCCAGAAGACCCAGGTTCGAGTTCTGACCCTGCCACATGGGCTGTCCTCTCTGAGCTTCTGTATCATGATCCTAGTGGCCAAACGAGGGTAGTGATACTATTCACCTCAGAGAGCTTGTCCTGAGAGACCCCACACCAAATGCGCCTGGAATGCTGCCTGGTGTATGGTACGAATGTGTTAGCTATCAGAGTTATCTGTATTTTATTACAATTTTTATCCTTCAAGTCTCAATTTCAACACTACTGCAGGAAGTCTTCCCTCACCATCACCCTCCCCAAAATACTACATCAGATCCCTCTAACAGACCCCCAGTACCACATGAGATCCCTCTCTAACAGACCCCCAATACCACATAAGATCCCTCTCTGACAGACCCCCAGTACCACACGAGATCCCTCTCTGACAGACCCCCAATACTACATGAGATCCCTCTCTAACAGACTCTCATAACATCATGCATGTTTCTCATTGCACTTATCACAACTGCAATCATGTACCAGTTGTGTGATTAGATTAATCTTTCACTGTCCATCTTCCCCACCAGACTAATCTCCATCAGGACAGAGACCCTGCCTGTCTGATCACTGCTAAAGCACAATGCCTACCACAGAGCAAGCACTGGATAAATGTCTTTTAATGAATGAAGGCACAGATGAATGAGTGAGTGAATGAATGGATGCATGAGTGGAGGAGAAAGCTCACAACAGCGCGATAAGGCTGCTTTTAGAATGTCTGTTTCAGAGACAAGGGGAGGGAGAACCCAGGAGGCTGAGGGAACTCCCCAGGCTCATACCACCTGACCCAGGGCTGGGACTAGGGGAAGGGGAGTGAGGCCACATTGTCTTAAGTGCAGAGTCAGATCCTGTTTTTATTTAAAATGATGTTGATATTTTCTTCATTATCATTTTTTTTTGCATTACATTTTTAAAAAATATTGCATTGAAATGTCACTAATTGTGATTGCCAAGTTTTGGGCCTCACCCACTGCACCCAAGCCCTGCCCACACCACTCACTAAATGAAGTCTGGGTTCTGGTCCAGGCCTGCCCATGTCTGGCCTGAGCTCCCACAACTCGCCACCCAGCCCCCACCCCCATCCCACCCACTGCGAGCAGGCGGCAGGCGGCAGGCATGCCTCGAGCAGAGGGCCATTACCAGAAGGACAGGGTGTAGTCGTTGGGGAACCTCTCGCTCTCCCGCACCAAGAAGGTCCCGTCCTTGCCCCCCATCTCGGAGCAGTACTCCTGCAGCAGCTTCTCAGCACTCGTCCTCTTCTCCACCTTCTTGTGGAACCACTTCTCTCCAAAATGCAGCTCGGTGGGGGGCGTATCCTAGGCCACAGAGAGAGGAGGAGTTTCTGAGAACCTAGGCCAGACCCCCTGCATCACGAGACTGGTCCCTCTTCACACGCCTCAGCCTGCCCTCACCCCAAGAAGTCTGGGAAGACAGTTTCCACTGGCCTCACCTGCCCACTAACCTACTCTAGACAGCCCCCATCTGTGGTAGCCTCCTGAGACAAGGAGTGAGGGATCCCCAGTGGAGCCCTCATGCTATTGCAAAGGAAGTCTGAGAGCCATGCCCTGGGAGCGACACTCAAGAAACAGCACCAAGGATGGCCAGCAGCCTAAAGGGAAAGCTGGAGACCAGGCCAGGATGTGGGGCCAGACAGAACATCAAAGCCCCAGTTTTCTCCAGGGAGCACACGCCCTTCAAACCCTTCAGAAAGCAGGAATGACCCTTGAATCTCATTGGTTAAGTCCTAGACCAGTCAGCCAATCAGAGAAGAGCTAGGGAGACATTGGTACCCAAAGAGATGAGAGAAGCCACCTAGGTCTCCACCTACCTGGGGCACTTCTTCTTCCATGGTCTGTTCAATGTCGTCACTGAAGGACAGCTTGGCATCGGCGATGGCGCAATAGTGCCGAGTCCACTTCTGGAAAGTGCAACCAGCATTAACTTGTCCCCGAAGTCTCTACCCCATCAACTCGGAGGCCCAGAGTCCCTGCCTGGCAGCATCACCCTGGCATTACCTTGGGGCTCACCTTTCCCACCTTCAGACATTGATGGTGGTTCCACTAAATTCAACCACCTCTGAGACATGTCTTTTAAAACATCTATCTATTTGGAGTTTCCTTTTTTCATTTTCAGAACTTTTCTATTCAGTGTATCCAAGGGTAGATATGACATAATACCAAATTTCTATTTCATATTTAATTTGACAGCATCATGAATGATGGGACTGTTTTTTATGTCCTCACGACTTTTTCTTTTTTTTTAATGACCGTCTTTTTTCATTTCATTCACTTTTTAAGACTTACAGGATTCCTTAGCCAGTTTGCTTAGAGACCCTTTCTTCCACATTTCATTGTGACTCACTTCTTTCTTTAAACCTTAACCATTTTCAGTGTTTACTTCTAGGACATAAGAATAGACACGTAAAAATATACTCAAGTAGACGTGCACATTAGGTTCAGGGATACGAGAAGCAGTGTCAGGGCTCAAAATGCCTCTTCTCACCAGGAAACAAGTTTGCCTGTGGAACTGTCTCAGATGGGAAGAGATCGAGGAGTCAGGACAACTAAAAGCCTTGTTGCAGCCAGACTTGGTTCTTGGGCCAGAAAAAGGACAGTGGTGGACAAATGCGTGCTATCGGAGTAAGGCCCAGGAGTGAGTCAGTGCTATGCCGACATTAACCTCCTGGTTACAGCCATCGTACTCTGAGCGTGTAGGAGGTCAGTACTGGGGGAATCTGGGTGCAGGGTATATTCTTCATGTGTGCGGGTATGAGTGTAAGTATACAGATTGTTATATTGAACACAAAATTATTTCAAGACAAAGCATTAAAAACATAAAAGAAAAAGAAAGCTTCATTACAATGATAATTCACTTGGGTAAACATGGGAGGAAGGCAGGAACACCCCCATGCCATCCAGCAGGCCTCGGAGACGCTCGAGGTCTGGGAAGGGGTGGGTGCGCGGGGCTCACCTGGTCGATGGAGTCCCACATGTACAGTTCGCCCTGTTGCTTGTGCTCATCTTTCTTGTCCTCCATGTCGACATCCACGTCGCCGCGGGGGCCCAGCTTCTTATGCTGAGGGGGAAAGTACAGGTCGCCGGTCCCCCTCCAGACCCCAGTCCAGCACGTGTAAGCCGGCAGGCATCCATCTGCAGTGCCACATGGCGCCTTGGCATGGCCTGTCCTGCCGGCCTGGCTCCTCTCTCGAGACACCAGCTCTGCGCTGGGTGCCACCTCCTCAGAGAGCTGTCCTCAGCTCCTTGATCTGATAAGAGCCCACACTTCCCTTCCCACCCCTTCATTCGCTCTCTAGCCCTTGGAAGCTACTTTTCATGCTCTCAGTCTGTGTGTTTCTAGGTGCCTGTCTGCCTTCCGTCTTCCCCGCTAGAGTGTGAGTCCCGTGAGGACCACGCAAGTGGACCTTTAAAAACAGTTCAAGGTTCCCAGGGACTTTGTTTTGTTCCCTGTTGAATCTCCTGTGGTAGCTTAGCAGCGAGTAAGTGCGAATACTCAGTAAGTCCATGATACCACCCGCGTGCTGGGCTCTCTCCAGCACACAGAGGGCAAGGCGGGGCCACAGCCAGTGCAGGGGGCATGGGGCCTGCAGGGCAGCAGGAGGCACCCTGGGGTGGAGAGAGGGAAGAATGGGTGCAAACAGCACTGCCGCTGCTCTGTCGGCCGTGTGACCCAGGGCAGGTGGCCACGCTCCTCGGAGCCTCCCACTTCTCATCTGTAAGACTAACATGATGATGACGAGATGCTCACCTGGGTGAGTACTGACCACCTGCCTACACAAGCATGTGTAAATCCCAGGTAGTGGTGACCTGGTGAAGAGAGTTCGGGACAGGGGGTCAGACCTGGGTTTGAGTCAAGGCCTGTCGCCTTACTAGCTGCGTACCCTTGGTCGTGTGACAATCTCTTTCTCAATCTCAGTAACTTTCTCTGTCAACTGGGTGTAATGACATCCCTGTGGGTTCCTGTAAGCCAAGGGGCATTTAAGACACCTGCGAACATTAAAGCATGTCAGAAGGGGTCTGGCTTGCACAGCCTTGAATTAGTTCTTTGGCAGGAACTGAGCAGCTAAGTCACTTAATCTCTATACCACAGCACCCACACCTGCAAAGTGGGCTGGGGCCCAGGTAAGCCTTGCAGGGTTATGATGGGATGGGATCAGCAAACACAACCGTGCCTAGCCCAGGACCGGTGCGTGGCTGGTGCACACTGATTGTGTCACGAATGCTAATTCCATCCCCTTTCCCTGCAACAGGACAGGGTGAACCATGAAGTACCACGGCTGGGGCAGTGGTGGCTCTACAAGGGGACTTCACACCCAGAGACAAGAGCGGGACATCCCTGGAGACACATGGAGAGCTGTCCTGACAGAAACAGAGGGCAGTGTCAATGAGCTGGGAACAGAAATGGCATGAGGTCCCCTGAAGACTCAGGGACCGAATGCCTGAGAAGCTGTGGACCCTCCTGGCCTCAGATCCTGTCCTGCCTTCCCCTGGTGTCTCAGAGAAAAGTGTCCCAGGATCTTAGCCAAATCCTCCAAATATGCTGATGCCTTTAGACCTGCAGGCCCCAATGCCCCCTCACACCGTTGGCTACTACTTGTTGATGGGCCGGTCTCCCCACTAGACCGTGACCTCCTGGCACATAGGGACTGTCCCCAGTGTATCTGCCTAATAAATGCCTATCCATCCTTTCAGATCAGCCTGCTGTGGTCAGTGAAATCCACCTCGCTCCTTCCACTACTGGCTGCCCAACTAGAGACTGCATATCCCGGGCTCCCTTGCAGGTGATATGGTCCCGTGCCCAGGTTCTTGTGCACTGAACAGGGCTGGCTGGGACGTGTACAGCTGACATGTACGTTTACCAGAAATTGCTGGCCCTGGACCCTGGCACATGCCCCCTTCTTACTAGCTGGAGCTCCACCACGCACACTAGGGCGGCGCCCTCAGGCAGAACCTCCACCACTTGTGCCTTGGACTCCCTTTGAAGCCGGCAAGAAGACTGAGGACCCCTTTCTCAGAATAATGTTTATAATGTACAAGGTTATAAGACAGCCCTAACCAGTGTAGCTCTGTTGGTTGGGCATCGTTCTGTAAGCAAAAGGTCACCAGTTCAATTTCTGGTTGGGGCACACACGTGGGTTGCAGGTTCGGTTCCCAGTCAGGGCACGCATTCGAGAGGCAAATCCATCAATGTTTCTCTCTCACATCAGTGCTTCTCTCCCCCTCTCTCTCCCTCCCTTCCCCTCTCTGTAAAAATACATAAATAAACTCTTTAAAAAAAGTTTATAAGAGAAACTATGTTGAAATACAATTATTAGTATATTAAATAAAAAATATTTGCAATATACAAAATATGTGCTTTCTTTATTAATATCTTATATGAAGATGTAGAGGCAGCTCTAATAACTACCATAATTTCAAAGTGGTGACGCACCCAACATTACTCAGAAATATTTGCGGTAGCTGTGACTGTGATATGAAAATATCCATGATTTCTGCTGGTAGCAAAGCCCCAAGTGGTTTGTTGCCAATATTCATAAAGGAAGGAGATGTTAAGTTTTTACTTATAGGCTAATAAAAATAAAGAGGCAACATTTCCCCCAAGTTCCCACGTCACCCCCCCTGAGTTCTATCTGTGGATTTCTGGGGGATTGTGGAACCCCAGCTGAAAGCCCTCCCCTAGGAGACTGTAGAATAGGACCCAGGGTCCCTGGGTGACCTTGCAGGCCAGACTTCAAAGCTTCCAGAACACTCTCCTTCAGATGAGGAAGAAATAAACCCTTATATGCTTCAAGCCACCACATACCAGGTTTCTTTCTCCTAGTCATACAAGTGCCTAGTGTCGCCCTGTCCATGGCATCCTTGGCACTCCTGGGCACAGCAATCACTCATCTCTCCCACAGCACCTGGCATGCCACCCATGAGTGTATGCAGCCCTTTGGGGGCAACTGTTCATCTCCAGTCCACCTCCCACATTAGACTGGGAGCTCCCAAGGGTAAGAGCACCCCTAGCACCTTGCAAGCTAAGAGCACCCCTAGCACCTTGCAGGTAAGAGCACCCCTAGCACCTTGCAGGTAAAGAACATCCCTAGCACCTTGCACGGGGCTCGGAAAGGGGTGTGGTGAAGGTCTGCCCAAAGAATGAGTGAGTTAATCATTACATAGCACTGCAATGACACGGGTGCAGTTCTAAGCACACAGCACACTAACCACGTGGGAGCTATCATTATCCAGCCCCCAGACTGACGAGGACATACAGGCACCAAGAGGCTAACTGACCTTGCCAGGGTCACAGATTAGTAAGGATAGTGGCATGAGCCAGGGCAGTGGAACCTGGAGTCTAGTGCTGAGCCTCTGGCTCCCCTGAATGAATGACAGCAGCCCGAGGCCACTTACCTTGATGATGATCTTTTCCCGAAGCTGGCTGGGTGAGGGCAGCTGGTCGGCACTTGCCTCTGTGGGCTTCATCAGCAGCATGTCGCCAAACACCTCCTTGAACACTCTGGCCATGTAGCGCTGCTGTTCCACGCCACAGTGCTCCTCGATGGACAGGACCACAGGGAAGCTGCAAGTGGTGGGGGCAAGGAGGCAGGCCCTCCGTCTGAGCCTGCCTGGCAGAGCAGCTGCTGCCCCACCCAGGCCAACCCAGCGGAGGGGCAGGTGGGCTCAGCGTGGGGGGGCTGAGGTCACTGAACAGCAACACGATTTCCTAGTGCCAGTCTCCTCCAGGCTCTGAAACAAGTCAGCGACTTGTGCTCTTGGCCTGTAGGGGGCACCATCACTCAGCCAAGGACTTGGGAGTGACTTAAGATGGAGTGCAGGCTGGTATACTTGTGTCTCTGTGCGTGTCTGAATGTGGGGATAGGGAGGGGTGTCTGTCTGTCTGTTCAACCTTAGCAGTCTTTCCCTTAAAGGTGAACCACCGGGAAATCAGACAACTGACCTCGAGGTGACAAAGGCGTGGTCTTTGATGGCCTGCACGACATCATCAAACTTGATCTTGGTGGTCCGTGTCCAGCCGTGGTAGATGATGGGCTTCCCGTCGGGCCCGTCCCAGCAGTCCACTGTGGGGAGACACATGGGTCCTCACCACCGGTCCACCACTCGCCACCTCACAAGTCCACTGACAGCAGACACATGCCCGGCCGGTTAGAGATCAGCCCTGCCCCCTGCCCCCTGTGCCAGTTCAGTTACTAGAACACAGGGGACAAACCTAATAACTGCACTTAGGGGCCCCCAACATGAGGACAGGTGTTACCTGTGTTACCTGTGTGGTTACAGGAAGATTCTGGTTGTTTAAATAAAGATCCCTTTGTAATTCAATACATTTGTCCAAAAAAAAAAAAAAAACTATTTTAAGTGTTTCTCTTCTAAAAAGACATTTACATTGTGTTTTATTTTCTCATTTTACTTGTCTAAATCTTGGCTTGCTTTTTCTGCTGGTAGAAATAACAGGCAGCGATGTGAAAATTTATTCTGAAAGGTTCGGAGAGGAATATTCAGACAGAACTGGACTGTGTGGGAGGCGAGCACCCCCTGTTACGTCACCCCCCGAGGTAACGGGGGCTGGCAGTGTCAAACTTCATCTTTTCACATTCGCTCTTTCCCGAGAGGGGAAAAAGTATAAAATAGGCAATACTCTGTAAGAATAAGTGCTGTTAAAGTCTGATACCATGACACATTTTTTTAAATAAAGTTGGAGCCTAAACCACTGATTAGCTTTTTCACAGCCTAACACACCTATGAGCCTCTGGCAGTCGAGTCAGGCCAGGGAGTGAGAGACGAGGAGACGGGAGGAAGCGGCTGGACCCTGGGCATGCCCAGGTGCCTGGAATCACCTGTCTCGGGGCATCTGTGAGCAACCGTGACAAGAACAATCAGGATGGCATCCAGGGCTGGGCCAGCTGCTAACACTTGGAGGGCATTCGTTTGCCTTCCTCTAGAAAAAGCTCCGAAGGGAACCAGAGGAGGACAGAAGGCCCATAAAGCCGTTTTTGCTGCCAGCCTCCCAGGCCTTCCATTGTGTCAGGACGCCATCTAGATCGGTTTTGGGCCCCACCTGGCCAGGCTCCACACCACTCCTGTGGTGGGGGCAGGTTTCTTCTGGGGAGAGGTCCCTGCCACTGATGGCCACATCCCTTACCCCAGATGCTAGGAGCACTGGTGTCTCCCTCGGCCTGTCCTACCCACCCCCACTATTCACCTTTGAAACCAAAAAACCATCCAGCTGCAGGCGGCAGGGGCCAGCCAGTTCAACAATGGGGACCCCATTGTGCCTGCCCAGCAGAGGCATAGGTGGGCTTAGTAAGGGGGAGCAGAGGTCACGGAACAGCTGATAGTTTCCCAGCCCCAGCCTCCTCCAGGCTGTGGGGCCAGAGAGTGACTGGGGCTCTTGGCCTGTAGGGGGCGCCAACACTCAGCTGAGGAATTGGCAGAGACCATGAGCCTCTGTTAGAGGAGGGTATTATCTCCACCAGGAAAAGGCTACTCACACTCAATGCAGCGACAGCCCATGCGCAGGCAGCGGATGTATGCCTCTGTGGACGACTCACTCCGCAGCTGGTCACCTGTGAGGTACCTGAAGGAGAGAAGGCGGGCCTGCACCTCAGGGTGTCCCTGGGGAACTTCTCAGCCTAAGCCCCCAAAGGCCTGAAAATTCTTCCTGGCTAGAAAGACCCAGGGTTAGGATCTGGGCCGGAAACTTGCCATCGTTTGGCCACGCCTTAGACTCAGGCCACAATCACAGGATGTGAACAGTAACCACCCTGGTAATCCACGCGTAGGGTTGAGACCCTGTCTTCTTTTGAGAACTGGGTCAAAGAGTGTCAGGAGTGAGATTTACAGCACATGATAAATGAACTCTCCCCTGGCTGCCCATGGACCCTCAGTCTACACAGGGCAGAGACAGGCCATCATTTTAACATCAGGGAATCAGGCATTGAGTAAGTGACCAACAACTACTGGTGGAATTTACTATGCTGTGAACTACATGCGTCAGACATAAAAATACGTATTTTTATGTACTCTCCTCTTTCTCATGTTCCCCTGTAAGAGTTTATGTTCTTTAATTGTCTTCCAGGTTTAGCAGAGTTTACCATTCTAAGACACAAACTCTTACACCAACGGATGTAGTAGGGAAGAGAGAAGCATGAAACCAATTTGCCCCTGAAATGACTTTAGCTTACAAAATGCCTGGAGATAAGCTCAAGGGCCTGGCCAACCCCTGCCTGGAATGGCACTTGGGAAAGCACCAACCTACAGCTCTTGGCTGCCCATGAGCCAAGGCCCTCACCCTCGCACCGTGTAAGGCAGACTAGATACCGGAACTTAAGTGCAATGTCGTTTCTCTCTTCCAGTCTATTCTCTTTTTTACAATCAGGGTAATCTTCCAAAGATGTAAATTTCAGCAGGTTGCTCTCTGGCTTAAAAGCCATCAGCAGCTCCCATTGCCCCTGCTGTCACTTAAAGATTCCACTCAAACTGAACCCACCAGCCTTCCCTCCTGCCACACAACACCCCTTCTCCCACCCTGGATTCTACAGTCTAGTATTAACAGACACCTCCCAGTTCCTTCTGCCCCTGGACCTTTGCACATGCGGTCCCTCTGTCTAAAACCCTCTTTCTCACTTCACCACCTGCTCTCCTCTCACCAACTCCTGTCCCTTGATAAGAATCAAAGGAGGTCTTTTCTCCTCCAAGCACATGGGAACAGTGCTGTTCTGTCCTGCCCTGTTTACTGCTACATCCCCAGTACCCAGCAAGCACAGGATAGGCAGTAAATACCAGTTCAATGACTCATTCAATTTTTTTTGCTGTGGCTACTAGGAGATGCCCAAACTGTGAAAACACCAGCTTTGCTAACTGGCTTTTCAGGGTCACAGAAAAAGGATGATCCTTGTAATGCCACCCCTTCCAGAAGTGTTTGTATATTCCAGTCTGAGTGGTGTGGCCCTGCACTCTGCCCACAGGCCTTGCCAAAGCAACCCACTGGGATGCCCGCCATACCACCCATCACCTGCGACCCCTCCCAGGCTGGTGGCAAAACTCACGTGTTATGTGATGAGGAGATCCAGTAATGAGACAAGGGGTTGTTCATGTCCTGCATGTCCACCACGTCATACTTCTCATCCCAAATGCTGTTCTCCCGTGAAAACAGGTACGTGAGGAACTAGGGGGGTCACACACACAGAGACAGGGTCACCACCATGAAGACATGGAGGGGTGGTAGCTGGTTCTTTCTGGTCTGTGCAGCACAGGGAGATGGAGCTCAGGTATGGCAGGTGGTCTCCGGGTTTCCGTGCAGAAGCTCATGCAACAGGCTGCACTGACACAGGTTTCACTGACGATGCTTCCTTTTTCATGTGCACCCTAAAATATGCTACTACAAGAATATATGCTTCCCGTATATCATAAGCTTTAAGGTATAATAATACCAGAAGCATTGTGAACCCACCAACTTAGTAAATAAAACGTTAACAGTATCATAACATTTAAAAGGCAGGAAATGTAATATCCCAATTCTTCACCCCTTTAAAAAAATTGGAAGGTTGAGTGACACTGGGGTAACACTCTGCTTTCTGGGAACAAGGTTACAGGGAACAGGCGCTGACAGTTCTCCTCAGCCTCACCTCCCCTGCTGCCTCACTCACAGCCAAGCGCAACTGTTAACAACAGCTCACAGGAACCCCCAAAACCTTTGAATTCGGTGTGCCTACCCTGCTCTCCCGGGCAGCAAACGCCCTCTGGTGGTAAAAGCAAGAAACACACTCAGGAAACAAGGTCAATGGGACAAGGATGAGGGAAAGATGGGAAGAAAACCAGCGCTTGTGGAACAGCTCACAAGAAGCCCACTCACCTCATCAACGAACAGGAAGGGCTCCGCAGTTTCCCTCATTGTGTCGTCGATAAACTTTGTCATCCTCTTGCGGACTCTGTTCAGATCCTGGGCCCAGAGCTCCTTAGAATGACAAAGAGAACAAGAATCACCAAAGAGAGGACTGGCAAAAAAGTTATGCCCGACCATCAGGGTGACTTGCCTGAGGGACCTGGGCAAGCCACACACCCTCTGCGCCTCCTCACCCACTCCGTGGGAGTGGCAACATCCATGCACAGTTTCTGTGAGAGTGTGTAATACAAAGTAGCTTCCTTGTTTTCCTCTCCAAACCCTACTACCTCAAGTAGTCATCAGGCAAAGGGAGAAAACGGGACCCACAGGCTCAGCTTTGGCTAATGCTTTCTGGATGCAGAATATTCTAAAGCCTCTACCTTTAAGAATAACACAAGCAAATGTGCAACTGGACGTGTGTGTAGCTGGATGGGGAGAGTCAGAGCAGGACGCGTGAAAGAAGGAAACGCCTAAGGACAGACACAAATGTGGTGGTGGAGACACGGCCTCCCTGGCGGGTGGCTGCTGCACAGCAACAATGGGCCTCGCTGTTGAGTCTTGCAAATCTACTCGGATACGGGACACAAAACGGCTAGGAGACTAGGGACCAGCCCATTCATTTGAATACACAGGTGTTGAAACCTTTGAATACTAGAACATGAAACTCAATGTAGGACATGTCAGGAAAAGGCCTGGCCAGGCTCTGATGTCCCCCCAAGGCCAGAAGCTTCCTCCTTCCTTCTACAAAGTTTTCTCGTGAAAAGCATGGGTACTTAGCTGACATAGCCTGAATCTTGATGACTGCCAATAAGCAATCTTCTGCCTACCCTGGCCGGTGTGGCTCAGCTGGTTGGAGTGTCATCCTCTAGACCGAAAGGTGGCAGGTTCAATTCCTGGACGGGGCATAAACCTAGGTTGCGGGTTCCATTCCTAGTTAGCGCACTTAGAAAAGTGACCAATAGATGTTTCTCTCTTACATCGATGTGCACGTGCTCTCTCTCACGCTCTCTCTCTCTCTCTCTCTCTCTCTCTCAAAGCAATGCAAAAATGTCCTTGGGGGAGGATAAATAAGAAAGAAAGAAACCTTCTGCCTGAAGTTCAAAATACTAACGGGGTTAAAAAACAAATCTACTTGGTAGGGGGTATTGTGCTAGGACTCCATACTACTGAAAATAAGAACAATGGTGAAAGGAGTAGTACGTGGTGAGGGCGGTCGCACTGGGTGCAGACTGCACGCCAGGCTCTGCCCTGAATCTCTCCCACGTAGAGGCTTACTGTGAACCACACAGCCCCAGGAGGCACGTATTATTTTCCTGTTATATAAATGGGGGAACTGAGGTGTCAAGTCATTAAATAAAACAACTTGACCCAACATTGAGCTTGAGACCACCTCAGGCACATCCGTTTTGAGGTCTTCCTCTTAACCCCCTTTCTACAGTGTGAGCCGTCCCTCCCAGGGCTGGACTCGGGTATACTCAGCCAGTCCCCTAATGGAGATTTAGATCTGTTCCAAGTTTGCATTGCTATTGAAAATGCTGCCATTTTTGCCTTAGGATAAGTTTCTAGAAGGGCAATCATTTAATCAAAGGATATACCCTTTTTTCAAAGTTTTCATTTTAATTGCATATTGCCTAAGTGCTTTCTAGGAAAAGTTGTACTAATTGGCACACCAAGAGCTACAGTGATTACCCCACAAATGAGCACCCATCACACCAAACAAATGTCCTAGATGACTGGCTCCATTCATGTTGTCACCTCACAGAGCACCGGGCACATGGGACATTAAGAGTCAGCCAGGCTGTCACGCAGATGCTCATGGGCTGTCTCACATGCGAAGAGCTCCTGCAGTTTGCTCCTGGTCCATACCCCTGATCTCTGAGGGTGGTCCAGTGAAGGGCAGGGGGGAGCCTGTCATTCTCCCCTGTAATAAAATTAAACAGCAGTAGGTGGTGGATTCTGGGATATAAGGCTTCTTGTCCCCAGGAGGTTAGCCATGTAACTGCTGACAAGAAGAAAATTTGGAGACGTCCTAAATTAAACTACCACAGACGAGAGTGCAGAAGGAAGGGACAAGAGAGGTTAATCAGTTAACTGCAGGGCAAAACCAACAAAAGACTGCTTGCTTTCTTAGTATGTGTTGAAACCCTGAATTAACTTCCAGGTAACTATTGCCACAATTATCTAAAGAGGACAGCCAGGTGCCACTGACCACCAGGCACCTCTGCTTCTTGTTTACACATGATCTTCCTGGGCTGCTGCCCACCACCAATCTGAAGGCGCACACACCTCTTCCTTTCAGACTCTGCCCCTACCCCAGAACAAGCCCGCTTCACCTTCTCCCCCCCCCCCCCTTTGGCTGCAGCCAATGGAAATTCTTTCAAAGCAACTTAGATTTTTCTTCCCCACGCTGTTTCGACAGAAGAGCTCATCAGACCACGGACGTTTGTCCCCACTGGCCCCGCTGCTGGTGGTGCAGACTGGATGCACCAGGACCTGGTCCTTTCCTGACCAGCGTTTGGACAAACCCTGTCTTTCAGAAAAGCTTTGGCCACGAATTCTTTTCTCTTGGTTTAACATTTCAATAGCTCCTTACTAAAGTGAGTGATTCAGTACAAGGAAGAGTGTGGCGAAAAGAAAAAACCATACATACGCCTCTCTTTCTGCTTCACTGTATTGGCAGCTCAGTACCGAGCGTGTAATTGTGCCAAAGAGGACTCATTTATCCCCGCTCATTTTACTTCCCCTTGGTGGTGGCTCAGGCTGAGCAAAAAATCCTTCTCTTGATCACTCCCATTCAGCCCCTGCATGGAGAAAGCATGACACCTCATCTCCTCAGTCCCCATTCATCGTGTCCCAGCAGCCAACACCACCGCGGGGGCCTCCGCGTGGCTGCCCTGTGCAGAGTGCGTGCTGTGTGTCTGTCCACTACTTTCTCTACGGTCAGAGGAACTGAGCACGGCTGAGCATTGGATGACATAAAGAAATCAGTGTTCACTGTGCAAGGTATAATGGGAGTGGGACAATTTTTTTTTTTTAAAGAAAAAGAAGTCCATTTCATGAGAGGCATGCTATTTACAAGTGAAATGATATGTTGACTTCACGATACATTATAGTTTACTTTAGAATTTTCCAGCAAAGAAATGAAGAAGGGGAAAGGGAAGGGAGACACAGCAGTGTGAGATGCGGGGCAGATGTACTAATATTGGCCAATGCTCCTAATTTTTAAATCGGCGTGATGGGTACATGGTGGTTCAATGCCAGCCAGGCTACTTCTGGGCATGTTTAAAACATTCTGAAATGCAAATATTTTAAAAATACAAATTAACTGAATATTGTTATGAACCTAAAACTGCTCTTTAAAAAGTCTATTAAAAAACAAGAAATTAAATAAAGAGAAAATGCAAATGAGACTGCAGTGATATAAATACATTGAAACAGATAAGTAACTATGCATATAGATGCACATACATACACACAAAGCTCAATATTCTGACCCCCATGATTCTGAGAGGTGGGGCTCTCATCCCCAGTTAAAGAGAAAACTAGGGCACAGAAAGGTCAAACTACCTGCCCAAGGTCACATAGCTAGTAAGAGGATCTCAGCCTTATCTCAGTCTTAAGTTTTTCAACTGGGCACTATTAACACTTGGGGCAGAGCAATTCCTTGCTGTGGTAGGGTTGGCCTGTGCATTTGAGGATGCTGAGCAGCCTCTCTGGTCTGTACCTACTACATGCCATCAGCACCCCCAGCTGTGGCAACCAAAGCCGTCTCCAGATATGCCCTGGGTGGCAGAACCGCCCAGCACCAGACTTGGACTCTGTCACCAGCTAGCAGCCCAGACGTGAGCACTCCTGGAGACCCCTCACACGTCATCTGCTGAAGGACAACCGTGCTACCATCTCCCCCCGAGGAGCGGGCAGGCTCGCCGCCTTAGTCACACCCTCCATCGGCCAGAGCTGGCTTCCTGAGGAAGTGACACCTAAGCTGAGCCAGGAGAAGCGGCAGAAGCCAGCCAAGTGAGGGCACCCCTGCCTGTGGGCTGTCACCCCGCCTGCCTGCCTTGGAGAACTCTCGCTCTCGCCCTTCCTCAGTTGTGCCTTGAGAAGGAGCTACCATGAGGCTGTTCTCATTCCAGAGTCTGTGACAGCAAAGTGGCACTGGTCAGGGAGACTACCACTGTTTCATTACTATAGGCAGCCGGATGAAGGCAGGTGGTGAAGAGGTAAGAAGCCATGCAGGTAGCTCCTCCGGCCCCCGCCCTTCTGTTCTCTCACCTGCTGCTCATGTAAGAGAAAGCGCTGGAAGTCGTGCAGGTGAACAGCGGAGGCGTCCGGCCGGTCAGTGTTCCTGCCCTCGGGGAAAGAGAGGGTGTTCAGAGAGGCACACACCTCAGTAGTCAAGAGGCCATTCCCTCCAGCAGGCAGCCTGCCCCCGGACTCCCTGCAGGACCCTCCTCAGTGCCAGGTGCAGGCTTGGCAACGGGAAGACGAGGTGACCTACACGACATTCCTAACCTACAATTCAACGAGGACGCAGAACCCCAGAGGACAGGCCAGTTCGGCTGCACCTAGGTGGCTCCGTGCTGGGAAAGGAGGAATGAGGGCATGGAAGTGCATACATGCAGCGGATGCTTGGGTGGGCTGGTGTGGACGGCACTCTGGGGGAGCTGGAGAAGTGACTGGGGCCACATAAAAGCGTCCCCTCAGAAGCCACCATCCAGAGTTTGCTCTGAAGCAGGAGAGGAGGCCAGATGAAGCCCAGACTCTGGGCGGATGGGACAATCAGCTGGAACATGCAAGCCTCAGGCCATGGGGCCAGGAGAGGCTTGCTGTTGGGAGAATTTTCCATGTGACACAAGGGAACCCTTCACCCTGAATAACGGGAGACTCCACCTTGACTGGAAGCTTGCTGACAGATGGGCTTGGGGAGAGGATGTTCATTCATGGCCATCAAGAAACCTGGAGAGAGCTGTCCAGGGAAACTCGGACTTGTCCCTGAGCACTTGCAAGTGGGGTAGAAGAGGGCCTTTTTAAAATATAGGAGTTAAAAACATGCTTTAAACTTCCTTTCTTTGCTAAACACTCAGGGTCCAAAAGTCTGTTGTCTTTATTGTCTTTAATTATTAGCTTATTTCTAACCTTCTTTGCTAAACAGCCTCCTAAGTTTGCTTCATATCTTTTCATTAATACACTAATCTTTTCATTACAATACTACACAATCATCAGATTCAGTTTTTGTATCAAGTCTGAAGTGTTGAGGCTTCTTGTTTAGAAAGTGATACAGGGATAATCGCCGAGTGCCCGCATCGATGAGGGCGGGTCCCAGAAAGCTGGCCCAGGTCACTGCTCTGCAAATCGGGTTCGAGGCGCCATGAGCTCCAAGGAAAACCTTCCTCCCGGGCAGACAGGCTTGGGAAACACAGACACTCCACCAACCCCCGACTCGGGGAACTGGCAGCACAGTCCAGGCCCTGACAAGCCCTGCAGCACTCACTCTCTGATAGCATCATTACCACTGTAGAGGGTCCTCGACACACGCCATGTGAAGCACTTTATGTGCTTCGACTCATTTTAATTCAGTTAAACCTCCTTAACCAGCAGTTTCCCAAATTCACTTGGCCACTAACGTTGCTTTAATTTGTGCAAAAAACCTATTCACCAGTCATGTTCTACAAAGCACACTCCAGGAAAGCAGGCCCTGAAGCATGCAAACTTCTCTGCAGAACCTTCCGGGCCACCCTCCCGACGCTCCACAAACTCTGCTGCGACTGTTCATGCTCATCCATGCCACAGGGGCAGTATGGCCAATCCCTGGGTAGGAGGACCCCCGCCCGCTCCCCTGCCCATGCCCCCCCCCCAGAGATGACCCTGCCAGAGCCAGCCAGCCGCGCTGCGGCACCATGACCGGCACACCCACCCTGGACGTCAGTAACCCAGAAGAGGTGCCTCACCCCAAGATGAACACGGAGGAGTCTTTTTTGAATTCGTCCAGAATCTGAAATAGAAAAGAGAAGGAAAACACACAAAATAAGAACATTAGACAAGTCAAGCCACTTAATGCAAAAGAAGAGGTTCTGGGGGTTAAAAAATTAACAGTATAATTTGTGTGACCTATTAATGCAAATAAGCAGACTTTTTTCTCTTAAATTATCCTTGTAATTCATGTGACTTGTAAGTGTTCAACTATAACCAAACCTTAAGAAGCAAAAGGCAGAAGTCCTCCTTATCTCTTTCATAATCTTATTCCTGAGACTCTAGCACTCTTAATAATTTAGTAGGTTTCCTTCTAGGGTTTATTTTATGGATAATAGTCTAATTTTATCTTATCATATTACACCATGTCTTCCAACTTTTTGCTGTTGTTTCAAGCTTAATATATTCTACAACCTCAAAGAGTCCTGCCTCATTACTTTAAAAACCCACACTGTGTTCCATAACATGGACATCATCGATTTTGTGTTACATCCAGTATTATAAAGAAGGTCCTCGTTACATCTGTATCCACTTGCGCCAGTATTTCCACTGGGAACGTTCCCAGCTGGAAAAGCACCTGGACATGAGGTGTGCACATGAACTTCAGCAGATTCCATCGACTGGCTCTCAAAACAGTCGTGCCGAACAGCGCCCGCACCGTGAACACACAAACCCTCTGCACCCTCACTGCTACATTTCAAATCCTTACCATTTCAGAGTATTAAGTTAAAGTGTTTAAAGGGAGATTTACACCAGATCATATGGGAAGAGAGAAGCGGTTAAGGGCATGGATGAAATAAGATGGCCATTAGTTGGCTGATCATTGCTGAAGCTGGCTGACAGCTGCGTGAGGGTTTGTGATGCTATTATCTGTACCTGTATATATTAGAGTGTTTCTTAATACAAAACTTTAAAAAATTAAAGTCAGTGACCAGCCACTGAAGGTGGGCAAAGGGGAACAAAAACCCTAGCTGCAGCTTGCTGGTGCAAGACCTCCAGGAAGGACCCTGCTTGCTCCCCTGTAAAATGAGGATAATGAAAGTACCTCTATTAAATATTTAATGTGTGCAAACACCTCGCACAGCACCCAGCATAGAGTTCACACTCAGAAAACGTTAGCTAATTTCTGCGTACAAAATACTGTTATCACAGCTTGGGGAAAGGTATGTCCCCTCACCAGGGGGACACACATGGAATTACATTTCTTATCTTGTTGCTGCCGCCTAACTTTTAGAAGCTCTGAAGCTTAAAAGCAGCAGCACAAGCAGGTGCTTAGATACAAAGAGGAACTGACAACCTCGGGTTGAAACCTACAGCTACTGATGAGTAGGAACCCACTGCCTGGACTTAGGTCTAGGGGTCATCAATCACCATAAATAGCCCTGTCTCCCCGAGGAGCCCAAGAAATCCGGCCAAGCCCCTACGAGCACACGACTAATACTTTTCTCTGCGCGCTGCTCCCAGGGACAGCTCAGGAAGTAAATTATATGCTAACAGTGAGGGGAGGGGCATTCACCTACCACAAGAGCAGTGCTGTTTCTCAAGCCAGCCAGCAACTATCTACAGAGCTTGGGGCTTTGTTATGCAAATTCCTAGTCACTGAAGTAATATTACACATGTGGTGGCCAAACCGGACAGTGGCACTGTCCAAAGGTGGAGACCAGAGGATGCCAACCCCAAAAGTCTGTAGAGCCGGGTAGGCAACCTGAATTGACAGAAACCGGGGTGCAATTGCAGGCTGGGGCGCCCCAGGGGATGCTGCTTCCTTTCCGTGCAGATGTCCTCCAGGCAACGCGGGACCCATACACAGGCAGATCTCAATTTTTTTCACACGAAGCTAAAAGAACCTGGATCTTAATAGAAAATTTCCAACTTTTACATGTAGGCAATTCATTAAAAAAAAAAATTTTTTTTAAACCATTAGGCCAAGTACAACCGAACACAGGCCGAATGTGGTGTTCTGATCATTAAGGACAACCTCAGGTAAAGACGTCTCTTCCCCAAAACCGGGCGAGCAAGGCACCCCCGGGGGTGCGGAGATGCTGCAGGATTCTGATTCAGATTTCTTTCTCTCCGGTCTCCCTCTCAAACACACACACATTCGCCTTAAAAAGCACCACGCTGAAAAGTGCAGGCTGACATGCATCTCACAAGGAATTTTATCACAGTGGAGATTATCAATGGGTTAACCTACACTGGCAAGTGAAATTGCTTTTTTGCAAACCTTATTCTCAAGCTTTGCCTGCCATCTGTTGGATGAGACAGCACCCTGAAATTTCAAGGCAACTGATTATAAAAACTGTTACTTGCAACCACTTATCTTGAGTGAGCCCAGCTTCTGTCAATCCTGGTCTATTGGCTCAGAGAGCAATTGTCACTATTCTGGGTTTCACAGGTACACTGCCATCGAAACACTTCATCGTCCCCCAGGGCTGACTATAAATAAAAGCTATATATTTCAGCCTAAAAAAGGGTTCTGCTCAGCTTCTGTGCAGTAGATTTATTTTTATTAAGATCTCCTATTTAAAAAGGGAAGGGGAGTATAAAGTTTTTTAAAGTTTTGTAATTAGTAACCTGATTTAATACCTTCCCTTTATAGAGGAGGCTGAGTGGGAAGGGAAAAGGTGGCTTTCCCCAAATCGCTTGGTCATTAGAGGTCAAGTTGGGGCTGGAATCCAGGTCTTTTGACTCCCAGTGCCTACAATCCTTCTACTGTACTTGGCAAACAAGAATTATTATATACGTGAAAAAGTGAACACACTGCAGTGGAATTTTTACTCTATAAGATAATGTATTTCTGCCCACTCTAGGCAGATAGGAACTGCCTCTACCATTTCTCTACCTTGCAGACATCCCAAATCCTGTGATCATTGGCCACCTATCAAGAGGCCTCCCCCTGTGGCCAGCCTGCCTGCACATAGAAGGCAATTATAACTGTCTTCCAGTGATTTCACACTCAGACTTAAAAAGGCCTGCACTCTCAACCACCAATCAATCAATCCCTCATTCAGTCCTCCCCAGAGCCCAGTGGGGCAGGGATCATGGCTCCCACTACACAGATGAGAACACTGAGGCTGGGAGTGGTCAGTGGCTGGCCCAAGGTCACACAGCTGACTGGACAAACCAGATAACTGATCTGGCTCCAAGTCCCACCTACTCTCTGCTGCCTCTCAGCTCTGCTTTGGGCCCATTTTTGCCCCCTGCAAAGCCCTTTGCCACCAGTCATAGCAGCAGCTGCTGTTTGGGGCGTGCATGCCACCCGGCAGGCACTATGCTCTGTGCAGTACACCAAATGCCCTACTTAAGCTTTATGCTTTATGGGACTTGTCTTATTGCAAAAGTAAAAGACCAACTTGGGCCAAGTCAAAGAAAACCGAGGTGTGCAAAGAAAAATGTAATTATGTCTCCTGCCCATCTTCCCACACTCCTCCAGGACACACACAAAATCGATATTAAATGTGAGGTGTGTATTCTTCCACCCTTCCTCCTTCTTCATAAAACCACACACAAATGATATATAAGTGAGGAGGATTACTGTAGTCTGTTTCATTTTTATAAAAACATCGGACCTGGCTCCTCGTGTGAATCTGCTGCTGGCTTTCCTAACAAAATACCAAGAGCATCCTTCCGCATCAACAGAAACACAAGCGGCTCAGAATTTCCCATCAGCCACATGATGTTCAGAGCACGGCTGGACCATAACTCCCCCAGCCGCCCCTCCACTGAGCAGCACCGAGACGGTGCCCGGGGACTTTGCCAGCACAGTGACACTGCAATAACCAATCTGGTGACACATTCTTAGGTCCCAGTGCTTTCCTTCCTTTCAAGCAGAGTCCCCAGAATGCCACTGTCGGGCCAAAGTGTATTTTAAATTTAAAATAGCATATTATCTTAAAATTTAAATTTCATTTCATTTAATTCTAAAATAGCATACTGTCTTAAAAATATATTCCCATAAAAATGAATAGAAGTATAAAAAGAAGGCACACACACACATAATCCCTTAACCTAGAGATGGTTCCTGTTAATAATTTCATAAATTCCCTCCCAGAATGAGACTGTACAGGAGAAGAAGGTGAAATTTTTTACTTTAAGAGACCCAGATTAAATTCCAGTCAGACGTACAGCCATTCATACTCCCAGCAAGCAGGTAAGCAAGCCCAGCTCCCCACGTTTTCCCCACGGCACTCTCTCATTGGAAAACCTTTGCCAGCCTACCAGAGGAACACGGTACGTCACTGCCATTCTCACTTTACACTCCTGTGACTAGAAAGGAGCCTTCTCCGGTTTTCCTAGGGACGTGCTGGACTTTGAAACACAGGGGAAACAAACACCATTCGATCATTTGCTCGAGAACCACCTTACCGATTTTTGCTGTTCAAACATTAGTTTTTTATAGAAGAGATGGAACTGTTCAAAGCTGAGTTCATCTTTGTGCGCGCCTATTTCCTGTAAGAGTAAAAAAAAAAGTGACCACATGATTTTTGGTGTCCGCCACAAGAATGCCTCCTCCCTTTTACTGAAATAGAACACCTTTTCTACAATACTGGCTAAAATCAAACCAGGGTTCCTCTGAGCCCCAACCGTCCACAAGCTTCCTGACTTACCTGCCTGCAGGACAGACCTAACAGGGACCCCACCAGGTAAAAACCCTTCCTTTGGACCACCCCCCATAAAGAAGAATCTCAAGAAGAATTCCAAGAGCCACACTGAGAACTCCTTCTTGGGGGCATCCAAGACACTTTCAAATGCAGACATAGTTACAGGGTATGTATGTACAGGTCATTTTTTAAAGCTTAAGAAAACAAAACAAGCTCTTAGACAGAACTCAACTCCAGTCAAGACCTGTCCCCTGAGATTTGCTAATGGCTTTGGGCAATTTCTGTGACCCCTTCAGGCCCTCAGTTTCTTCATCTGTGAAATGGCAGAACCACCACTACCCGCCTCACACTCCCCTGAAAGCAAACTAGGTAAGGCAAGGGACCCCTGCTCAGTAAAGGCTCGATAAAGAATGAAACTCTGATTAAGCGGTAATCAGTGGTGAATGCTTCTCCCATCTCTCTTCTCTTCTTTTAATCCCCACCCTCCTCTGTTTTTGCCTTTTGAATTAGAATGTTGAAGAACCTGTCTGGCATAGCTCAGTGGATTGAGCGCGGGCTGTGAACCAAAGTGTCACAGGTTTGATTCCCAGTCAGGGTACATGCCTGGGTTGCAGGCCATGACCCCAGCAACCGTACATTGATGTTTCTCTCTCTTTCTCCCTCCCTTCCATCTCTAAAAAATAAATAAATAAAATCTTAAAAAAATAAAAAGAATGTTGAGGGCAGGTCAAGAAATGGCCTGATAAACCACAAAGTGGGTTAACTCTTTCAGGAGCTCATTGGTACAACGATGAATGAGCTTCTGCAGCTGAGGAGTCCTGTGACTGGGGGCTGCCACTGACATGCCGTGCATTCTCCAACTGGGGCACTGGGATGCACTGTTGCTGGGCTCCTTGACAAGAGCAGGAATCTCTCTGGGGCTATCTCTCCACATGGGCTCCATCCTCATGTCATTCGGAAAAGCATCACTTGACCTACTCTGTCCTCTCGCTCCTGGAGTGACTTTACCTGCCCCAGATCTACCAATAGCTTAATTACACAAGAACAGAAATTAAGTGATGGGGAGAAGGAGGGAGAGGCGGAAGGAGGAGTGTGTGGGCAGAGGGGTGGATGGAAGGAGGAGCGGGTGGGAGAAGGGGTTGGGTAGAGGAGAGGTAGGTGGGAGGATGGATGGGTGGAGAAAGAGTGGGTGGATGGAGGGGTGGGTAGGAGGAAGGGTGGGCAGGAGACAGGTGGGTAGGAGTGGGACCGATGGTAGGAAGTGAGGAGAAGAGCCAGCTCTGACAACTACACTACCAGGACTTGCTTGCAAAGTGCCACATCCCCAGCAAACATACATGAGGAATCCTTCAAAGTATGTTCCAAAACAAACACGTTTGTTCGTGTTACAAGAAGGGAAATAGGCTGCAGGATGGAGAGAGAAAGGAAGGGTTGGGATGGTGATGGCGTTCCAAGACAAGCAGCTCCGTAGACGTGGTCTCTGTGGATGACGTCCTCTGCTGGGACTGACACCACGGTCCTAAGGTCCTCACACAACTCCCCTGTCTGGACTAAGAAGATGAAGCCGGAGGTGAAGGGCTTTCTTGGTCCCCATTCATGTGAGAGGCACCAGCAGCCCTGGGTTCACAAAGCCACCAGGCTGAGCTATGAAACTTACCACAAACTTGTCCTTGAGGAACTTGGCACTGCTCACTTTGAAGTTGACCAGGGGCAAGACAGTCTTCAGCTCTCGGAGGCTGATGCTGCAAACAAGAGGAACCCAGCTCCATCAGCCTTGAGGGGTTCCAACAGTGGAGGGTTTGGCTACTCTCATGGGCTGCCACCTCAGGTGACCCTCCATGAGAAGACCCCACCAACAGCTGATAAGCGAGGACAGGAGACCTGGGTTCAAGGTTGTGGTGACAGACTGATGTGTAAAATTGACCTCTACCCTTCAGGGATGGCCGTGGACACGGTCATGTAGGCAGAACATGGCATTAGGTGACCAGATAACCTCTGGAGATATGAAATATCACAAAGGGTCAAACCAAAGAGAAGTCACTGAAGACCAGAGAGGAGGAAGGGGAAGGACCCAGCCTTAGGTGAGCATCTACTATGTGCCAGGGTGTCACCAGGCAATAATGTTCTCTAACTCCGCACTACATTCGACTCATACACAGTGTGCATTACCGATCCCCAGGATTTGGGACTGGCAATGTCAGGGAGGGGCGAGGGGTCACTACTCAAGGTCAGAGCCAGGTGGCAGCAGAGCCTGAGTCTGAATCAAAACCCAAAACATACAGTCATTTGACCACACCACAGGGAACTTCACGAGTGTGCCTGTAACTGGGTTTGCCTATAACCACCCCAGTTGTCTGCCTCTCAGGGAACAGCATGAATGGGGGCAGGGGTGCGGGCACACAGTGGATCCGGGTGGTGCATCAGGGACACGAGACCAGTCCCTTCTGGCCACAGAGCCATGTCTCACAGATCGACAGAGAGAGGGCGTTGGTGTAGCCAGAGAAAACCGCTCTGTGTTCTAGAAATGTCAGACTGCTCAGGGGCTGTGCATGGCCAAGGAAGGAAGCCTGCCCAGGTTGTGGGCAGGAAATGATCCAGTTTCCCAACACTGCCAACTCGGCCTCTGCCAGTCCCTCTGGAAGGAAACAGCACATTCGTTACCCTCAGCAGGTGCCACTGGAGATGACGAGTGTCCCCACCTCCAGCTTTCTACCTCTAGTCTAACAGCCTCCCTGACGTTGGAGACCTTTACCAGCAAGATGCTTCCCTACCCCCCACTACTACCAGCTCAGTACCAAGGGCTTCCCAGAGAGATGCTGAGGGTGTCAAAGGGCCGCCACTAAACAATCATGAAATCTTTACTTCCTGGCCTGGCTTCATCCCAGCTCCTACGATACCTCATCCCATGGAAGCCTGTGCCAAACCAACAGGCAAGGCTGGCAGTCCCCAGAAACCTGCCTGCCACCCTGAGGCTTGCCCCACGCCTCCACCACCCACCTTGTCCCTCGTCATAATCATGACAATACCACACATGTGTCAGTGTTTGCCAGCAAAGCCAAGCACCATGCAAGCACTTTTCAAAGCTAACTCACTGGACCCGCACACCAGCCCAAGGAAGTAGAAGTCATTCTCTCTTCTACAGATTAGGAAACTAAGGCACAGTGAAATTAAGTCATTTGCCCAAAATCATACAACCAGTAAGTGTCAGAGCTGAGATTCGAACCTCAGTGCCACCTGAACTTTCTGAGATGATGGAAATGTTGTAGACTGCTGTCCAACGGGGTGGCCACCAGCCACACGTGGAGTGTGTGGGATATGACCAGTGCAACTAAGAAACTGAGATGTTCACTGCAGTTCATTTTTGTTCATTTAGATTTAAGTAGCCACATGTGGCTGGTGGCTCCCTGTCAGGCCATGCAGCTCTAGAAACTTGCCGCTCGAGAGTCCCTGGACCAGAAGCATCCACATCAGCTGGGATTTGTCAGAAATGCACATTCTTGGGCCCCAGCCAGAATGTCTAGTGAAACAAAATCTCTGCAGGGGAGGCAGTGCACACCTGTGGCTAGGGCCCCGCAGGTGGTCCTAAGGTGCTAAAGCCACAAATATTAACTCCATGAAAGCCATTTGCATTCCTGTCGAAGCAGAAAACTAGACCCACACACCTGCCTCCCCCCTGTGACTCTCACCCCCTTTGCCTCCTGAAGGCCCAGCTCAGTCCCACTCTGTCCCTGCCAGGCTGAAGAAGCGAGGGGAAGGCATGGGCGTGTGCAGACTCAGTGTTATATGCCAAGGGGCCAAGGGCAGAGGGGGGAAGAAATGTCCCCAGCAGGATATCTGCTGCCAGCCCTTGGAGCTGCTGCCCCTTCAGTAGGACTCTGGCCCTCGGTAAGCCTCACACTGAGGAATGCCATTCCAGGGACCCCCATGAAGCAGGCAGGGCAGGGGCCTTCTCAAGAGGTGTCTTGACCACAGAGAGTGTCACCTTATGCACTGACCTTAGAACCTAATTCCCACATGAGAGACAACTAAACTCTACAGGCTCATAAAGGGAGGTCTCTGGAAATCTGGCCAAGATTACACAGGTGAAACACACATGCATTTGACCCAGTTTCCCCAGGCCTGGAAAGGTCATAAGAAAAGCTTCTAATACTAGAATGCTCTGTTACCCCAATGTTATGTCTAGGAGTAAATAAAAAGGGAGGAGTTTTGCTCATCCAACAAACACTATGAAAACCGAAGCAGCCAGATCCCTGACCTCAAGGTGCCCTGGCCAACCCTGAGCAGAAGCAGCAGCAACAAGGGAAAGACTTAAAGAAAAAGCAGAGCACGTCACCCTAAGGGGGCCCAAGGAGTCATGACACGAAGGCTGAGAACCCTACAGTGACCCCACAAGTGCGTCCCATGGGGGTCACATCACAGATTCACGTGGAACATAACTCTGTGACAATGGGAACATGAAAAACTGGACACAAACTAAATGACAAAAAAAAAGGCAACTTTCCAAGCCAAATACCAAATTCCCACTGGCTGAATCAAAATGTAGACACTGACATAGTTTTCCTGAAAAGTTGCAATGAAATGTAGAAGTTCTTATAGTTTGACAAGAGGTGAAAATAATTTAATCCTGCCCTCCTTTAGTGAGGGATAAGCTTGAGTTATTCCTGAAGAATGGAGAGGTGGGTAACTTTACAAAGCAGAAGTCTGGAAGAGACCACCTCGGCCAGGTGTTCAAGCCTGACATCACTGTTGACGAGCCATGTGGAGAGTATATTCCTCTGGATATGCGTTCAAAGACCTTCACCTCTGTGACAGTCTTCCCAAATACCCACCCCCTGAGGCCACCTGTAGCTGCAGTCTAATTATGACAAAAATATCAGACCAACACAGATTGATGACATTCTATGAAATACATGAGACACACTCCTAAAAACTGTTAAGGGCATGAAAGCAATGAAAGACAGAGCAAGTGTCACACACCAGAGATGGCCAAGGGGACAGAACAACTAAGGACAATGCGGGGTCCTGGGCTGGATCCCAGACCAGGGCAAGGACATTGGTGGGGGAAAAGAAAACTCCAAATATACCATGTAGGATCTGAAGATCGGGGAGAACTGGGCAAAGGGGGATATGAGAACTCTCTATACTTCTTTCCAAATGTAAAATTATTTCAAAATTTAAAAGTTAATTAAAGAATAGGATATAAGAGCATATGCATAGTTATATTTTAATAAATAAAAGTAAACAAGGAAGTAAGTAAACAAAGTTGAGGATGGAAGAAATATACTAAAAAAAAATGTAGCCAGAGTTAACAGTGCTTAACATTCATTGTAATGTCAAATTTATACAAATTTTTTCTAGTTTTCAGCACTTCCGAAATTTTCTATAATGAATAGGAGTGACTTTTGTCATTAAAAAAAAAGTCCATATGTGGCTGAAGACCACGGTGAAGTGCCACCCACCCACCTCCACAAGCAACACACTCAGTGGGCAGACCCAGTGGCACCACAGCCCTGCTGAAGTCAGTCCTGCTCTGTGGGGTGGGCCCTTGCACGGCTGATCCTCCTTGGTGGTCAGCAGTCACATCCAGTCTTTTCAGCTCATCAGGCTGGTGGTAAATCTCTTCCACTGATGTGCTAACAGATATCAAGGCTCAACTACAACAGGAGGATATGCACAGCCCACACTGGGGGTGGGGGAGGGGGGAGGCTTGTGTACCTGGAGTGCCCAACCTGGAAGGCTGGGCCAGTGGACCCTATGGAATACCTACTGCACAAGGCCACTCCACCAAGCCTGGGAGATGTAGCAGCTCTACCTAATATACAGAAACAAACACAGGGAGGCTGCCAAAAAGAGGAGATAAAGAAATGTCCCAAATGAAAGAACAAAACAAAACTCCAGAAAAAGAAGTAAACAAAATGGAGACAAGCAATCTACAGATGCAGAGTTTAAAACACTAGTGAGGACTTAGAACTTAAAACAGCATAAAAAGGACATGGAAATCATAAAAAAGAACCAGTCAGAAATAAAGGATACACTAACTGAAATGAAGAATAATTTACAGGGAATCAACAGTATAGTAGATGATGCTGAGAATAAAAACCAGCGATTTGTAATATAGGAAGCAAAAACACCCCTCAGAAAAGCAAAAAAAAAAAAAAAATCCAAAAACAAACAACAAAACGAGGGTAGTGTAAAAATTCTCTTGACAACTTCAAGCAAACCAATATCCACATCATAGGGGGTGCTGGAAGGGAGAGAGAGTGAGCAAGAAACTGAGAACCTATTTGAAAAGTAATGACAGAAAACTTCCCTAACCTAGTGAAAGAAACAGACATCAAGTCCAGGGAGCACAGAGAGTTCCAAACAAGATGAACCCAAAGATGCCCACACCAAGGCATGTCATAATTAAAATACCGAAGGTTAAAGACAAAGAGAGAATCTTAAAAGTAGCAAGGGAAAAGCAGTTACTTACATATAGGGGTCCTCCCATGAGACTGTCAGATGATTTTCTCAACAGAATCTCCTGCAGGCCCAGAAGGGCCAGCAAGAAATATTTAATGTGAAAAAGCAAGGACCTACCACCAAGATTTACTCTACCCAGCAAAGCTATCATTTAGATTCAAAGGGCATATAAAGAGTTTCCCAGACCAAAAAAAAAAAAAAACCTAAGCAAGTTCCTCACCACCAAACCAGTATGAACATGAAAGGTTTAGAGGTTATCTTTAAGAAGAAGAAAAAAAAGATTAAAAATGTAAACAATAAAATGGCCATAAACACATATCTATCAACAATTGAATCTAAAAACCAAAATAAATGAACAAGCAGAACAGAAACAGACTCACAGACACAGAGAACATTTTGATGGTTGCCACATGGAGAGGGTTGGGGGGATGGGTGGAAAAGGTGGAGGGATTAAGAAGTACAAATTGTTTGCTACAGAACAGTCATGGGGATGTTAAGTACAGCACGAGGAATAGAGTCAATAATATTGTAATAACTAGTATGGTGTCAGAGGGGTATGAGATTTATCAGGATGATCACTTAGGATTATAACTGTCTAATCATTGGGTGTACACCTGAAACTAATATAATATCGCATATCAACTGTAATTTAAAAATGAAAAATGAGTTAAATTAGAAAAAGATGAAGGCACAAGAAACAAACACACAATAGAGCTTAAGAAAATTTAGAGGACATCTTAAACTACCAACCAGTGAGTGACAGGAATAGTGAGTGCAGAGAGTGGCAAGGACCACCAGACTGGATACACACCCAGAAAGGTGTCAGGAGGACCCATCCTCTTCTCTAGATATCTAATTCCTATCCACACTTAAATTCCCAGATCAAATTCCTCCTTAATCCTTAAAGGCTTCCTAAAGCACTCCATCCCACACAGCTTCACTTCCTTCTCCAAACTTTGAGAAAAACGTGTTGTCCTAAATTTCATTTGGTACTGGGTTTGTGCCATCTAATAAACTTGGTTGTGCTATTGATTTAAAAAAGAACCCATGTGCATTTTTTTAAAGGAAACAATAAATGAAAGTGTAAAATGAAAAATAAAAGGTTGTATAGTCCCCTAGCCAAGGGTCAGTTGGAAGTTCGATAAGGATTAAAATCATAAGGGGGAAATTTTAAAATGGCAAAGGACTAGAATAGATATTTCTCCAAAGAAGATACACAAAATGGGCCCTGGCTGGTGGGACTCAGTGGACTGAGCAGCAGCCTGAGAACCAAAGGGTCCACAGGTTTGATTCCCAGTCAGGGCACATGCCTGGGTTGGGGGCCAGGTCCCCAGTAAGGGGCGCGTGAGAGGCAACACACATTGATATTTCTCTCCTTTTCCTTTCTCACTCTCTTCCCCCTCTCTAAAAATAATTAAATAAAATCATTTTAAAATTAAAAAGAAGATATACAAATGGTAAAAAGCACATGAAAAAATGCTCAACATCACTAGCCATGAGGAAAATGCAAATCAAAAACCAAAACAAGATACTACGTCATACCTGTTGGGGTGACTATTAGAAGCAAGAAAGTGGTAAAGAGTTGACAAGAAGTGGGGAAAAAATGGAACCCTTGTGCACAGCTGGTGGGAATGTGAAATGGCTGCAGTGCTATGGAAACAGTATTGAAGCTTGTCATTTGATCCAGTAATTCCACTTGTGGGTAATGCACAAAAGAAATCGGAAGCAGGAACTCTGCAAGGGGAAGTAATCCCAAGTGTCCACCAACAGAGGAACAAATCAATAAAATGTGTCTGTACATCAGAGGAATATTATTCAGCGTTAAAATGCGGAGAAACCTGACATGTGCTACAACATGAACAACCTTGAGGACATTATGCTGAGTGAAACAAGCCAGTCATAAAAAGACAAAAACTGTAGGATCCCACTTCTATGCGCTAACCAGAACAGCCAGGCTCACAGACAGAGAGGGAATAAAGGTCAGCAGAGGCTGGAAGGACGGGAAATGGGGATTCCAGTGTTTAATGGGCACGGAGTTTCAGTTTCACAAGACGAAGAGAGTTCCGAAGACAGGAGGTGGCGATGGCTGCCCAGAATGTACTTAATCTCACAGGGGGGGCACGTGCTCAGATGGGTTTCTGCAAGTCCTTAGAGAGATCTGTCTTTCTAAGCTGGTCCAGAACCTTCAACAGAGGGGCAGTCTATGATAAATCTTATGTTATGCAATTTACCACAATAAAACAAACTAAATACTATTTTTTAGGTCAGCATGGGGAAGGAAAGGTTTTTGCCTTTTCCTAGATTTCGAGAGCACAATTAAAAAATAAAAACAGGAACGGCAACATCAAGTACGGACAGGTGAGCCTCAAATCCTGGTGCCACACCTGACAAGGTGAGTTGCTGTAGACAAGTTTGTTTTTTTTTTAATTTTGTATTCATTGATTTGAGAAAAAGAGAGGAAAGGTGAGAGGGAGAAAGAAACATCAATTTGCTGTTCCACCCATTTATGCATTCATGGGTTGATTCTTATCTGTGCCCTGACTGGGGATCGAACCCACAACATTGGCATATTGGGACGATGCTCCAACCAACTTAACTATCCAGCCAGAGCTATAAACAAGTTACTTAACTGCTCTTGGCCTCAGTGTCTTCATGAAATGAATCAAAGGATCCCTTGCTCACCAGTCCGAGAGCATTCATTCCATCAGCCTTCCATAAGGATGTAACGTGCTCAGCACCGTGGCTGCTGCAAAGCAAGTTCTCAACAAATGCCAGCCTCCACCATTTTGTCCCTAGGGACGTGGAACATGAAAGCAGGTGCTTGGGCCAAGGAAAACTCCTGAGGGCTGTGCACTGCCCAAGCAGGGCCCTCGAGCCTTTCCTTTGCCTTCTGTTGCTCCTTTGTTTTCCTTCGGGGAAACCAATTAGTAGTGGGGTGACAGGAAAGGAGGGGAAATTGGCAGAAATGAGTTTGCCCTTACACTGGCTCCTTGGTCAAAGTGCCTTTTGAGAAACTCCCTTGGGGCCTCACAGGACCACAGGAAAGGTGGGACAGGCCACATGTTGACAGACCGGCAGGGCTCTGCCCACTGCGAGGGAGGTTGGGGAAGAAGGAGCAGTAAGCAAGGGACAAGGAATCAAGGTCCAGAAACAGACTTCCTCTTTGCTGAAGATTCTGGACCAGGTGATGGAAAGATAGATCTCTAAGAACAACTTGCAAAAATCCATGCTGAGCAAGACAGCCACTTCCTGACAACGGAAGTTGGAGACGCAGACTTTGGCGCAAAATCAGCATCTCCATACAACCACGGCATAAAGAGAGGGCCCAGGAGGCTCTGCCGGTCACCCCTGTGCCAATCTCAACTATGAGTCACCCCTCAGCCACCAAGAGAGGAAACGCTCATAGGAGGCACACCTCTGGGGCTGAAAGAGACCAGTGTGCACAAAACTCTCCAGTGCAGGGACCTCATTTGATCCGCCTCTGTTAACACTGGAGCACGGCCCAGGGTGTGGGACCCCACGGTGAATGCTGGGAGGGAGGAGGGGGTGGGAACAACAGACAGACAGAGGGACATGGAGTGTGCTGCTGGCTGACCTGACAACATTACTAAGCTCTTCAGCACTTCATGATTACTGTGTCCACATCAGACCATCGCTGTGTAGAGAATGAGTGTGGAAGGGTCCCCAAACTCTGAAAGTGGCGAGTGACAGGGGACACTGGCGTGACATGGAAATGCCTTGGAGATGGGAAGACTTTCAGGAACAAGAGGGAGGGTTGTACAGGTTAGTGATTGTCTCATATATGACACTGACATAGCTTAATGGAAGGAAGAAAACATGTGAAAAGTGAAAAAAGGTCTGAGGTGAGGCTAAAAAGAGACAATGATTGTAACATGCTTAGCGCAGAGCCTGGCATGCTCAGGGAATGGCAGCTGGTATTATCGTATTAATAAGAGCTGGCTTAAACCTGAGGAAAAAATGGCAAGAGGGTCTTCAACCTCACCCATACAGAAAGAAATGCAAATTTAAGCAAAAATCCGCTGCTGCCTTGCACCCATCAGACTAGCAAGAGTCCAAGCCCAGGGACACAGGGCGCAGGGAAACCGGAGTGCTCCTGCACCACTGGCAGGACGATCAAGTGCTGCCACCCCTCTCAAAACGTTAGACCCGAAAACTCCGTGCTGCTGGCACCCCTCTTCTGGGGTGTTACCCTGCTCTTCTCCTCCTCACACGAGTTAACCCAACGGTGTCTAGGCCCAAAGCTCTTCACGGCAGCATTATTCACCAAGACGTGAAGGACGGGGGACAGCTCTGCTGCCCATCAAGAAGGAAACGATTTCTCACCCGTCAGGAAATTACACCGCCGCATCCAAGGACAGACCATGCTTGTCACACAAGTGTCTCGCACAGAGCCCTGTGTGTGCCGACAGGGAACCCCTGCCAGACGCACTGTTACGTGAACAGGCCAGTCCCCTGAAGTCCACGTTATCACGTTGCCATCTCAGGGCTGCCCTGCCATTAGGACCACAGCTGTTTAACTTGGTTCACTTCTGTGTGGCCAGTCTCTCCCGCCACCAAGCAAGGGCAGGCGCCATGGCGATCCTGCGTCTCCCCAGGGCACAGAAGGGGCTCAAAGGTGAGGGCCAAAATGATGAGGTCTGAACGCTCTGTGATGGAGAATTTGTCTCTGCAGATGGACTCAAATTTCCCACTGGAATGAGGCTCCACACAGAAAGACTCTGTCGTCACCCTCCCCTGGTAGGTTACATCTGGCCTCATGAGGACCTTTCTGCAGCACAAAACATGCTCCCTCTGACTCCCTTAGAACAGTTCAAGGAAGAATGAAAGTCAGAGCCACAGAGATCTGGAGAAAAACACAAAAATGTGAATGAATCTTACCTGTTTTTTCTGGTTTGGTCCACTGAATAAATCTGCTTTCTCAGCCAACTGGGAAGAGAGTGGGGACAAGAGAGAGAGAGAGAGAGACAGAGAGAGGAGAAAGTTAGAAAATAGTACAAGTCTGGCCCTGGCTGGAGTGACTCAGTGGACTGAGTGCCAGCCTGCAAACTGAAGGGGTGCTGGTTCGATTCCCGGTCAGGGCACATGCCTGCTTTGTGGTCCAGGTCCCCAGCTGAGGGTGTGCGAGAGGCAAGTGGTCAATGTATCTCTCACACATCAGTGTCTGTCTCCCTCTCTTTCTCCCTCTCTTCCCAGCTCTCTAAAAATAAATTTAAAAAACAGTACAAGTCTGAGTTCTATGGGACAGGGACAGAGGAAACTGGGAAGAGTTTTCCAGCTTTCTAAATTGGAAAGCAGCTTCCTCCTTGTGGTCAAAATGCCCTGGCTGAGCCAGGAGGCCCCTTCAGCTCGGAGAGGCTGACATTCTTTAAACTGGTGACTCCCTCCAATGATACCCGTTAATCCCAAAAGAGCTGGTAAATAAAACAGTGGAAATTGGAGGGCTTTGGTTTATGGGGGTAGGGGGAGAACAATAATTCACACACCCATCCCAGCCAGACACTCATGTCGCTGACGGGACAGTCCTGAGTGGCAGGTGGAAAATTCTGGACCTTGCATCTACTGTCCTTTGATGAGTCAGCTAATGCCTTCCTAAATCCTTTAAGGAGGAAGCCTCTGGTCCTTTCCTCAAATACAACACCAAGGCAGGTTTCTGGCTCAGTTTCAGCGCACTCCTCGCTCTATGGCCAAGGCCATGGCCCCAATACCGAGAGAGCCTCTTCTGTGAGACATTAGAGAGACCACAGCCACTATGGGGCACCTACTGCATGCAGGACACTCAACGAACCTCCAAGATGAAATGTCTTATTTTTCTTTCCTTTACCCACGTTGGCTAAAGGGAGGAGAATAAATGAATGAATCCGTGAACACAGATAGACAGGCAAAAGCCAGTACCTCTCAATAATGGTGGGTGTGGACGCACTCATTGCTTCTTGGTGTAAGATTTTCAAGCCGGAGAGCCACTTGGTTGCATCTTCCTTAGAGTCAGCTGGAGAGGTGAACAAGGAATGGAAACACTGAATCATGCCCTGGGAAGACTACAGCTTAGTGACCCTGGCTCCCTGGCTCCCCACCTCCCCAGCCCCATTCGGATGGTGGGGGTGGGAGAAGCCTGTGCCAATCTGTAGTCTTGCAGGACGGCACCAAGAAGGCATCCGTCCCCTTCACAGCTGCGTGATTCTAAGACCTGCTCTTTGTCTGAGATGAGATCACGTGCCCATTATGAGCCTCCTACACAAAGGAGACAAGTAGGCTATTTTTCAAAAAAAGTTTTAGCTTTTAACCCTATGACAATGAGCAAGATGCAGGGCCTGGAGTAACTTGTACCAAAATCCCGAGCAGCCCTCAGCGTTTCCCGTTTCCAACCAAGGCCAGAGAGAGGGTGGAAAGTAGGAGACGCTGGTGCCCACAAGGGAAGCAGCAACAAGAGGTGGTTAGGAGCTTGGCATCACCTCCAAGTCCCCCTGCACCACTCAGCGCTGTGTGACGTTCAGCTGGATACTTAACCCTTCTGTGCCTCATTTCCTCATCAGTGAATGGAGCTACTAGCAGTGCAAACACCTGGCGGAGTTATTAAACATCTAACGAACCACCAGGCATCTTGTTAGTTCAGACAGGACCATGCCAACACTGCTGCTCTCACTCTTCCCATGCGGATGAGGGGGGAACCAAGGCTCAGAAGGTTAAGACACCTGTCTCAGCCAATAAATGAGAACCTGGGATCTGAATCTAAACCTTGCTCATCTCCCTACCTGACCTTGAATTCCAGAGCCCTGGAGGAGGCACCCTGGAGTGAGACAGACTAGTATCCTGGGCTTCACGTCTTGCGTGGGTTCTCACAGTCTCTCTACCAAGCACAGCAGCCGGGCTCGGCCTGCAGTGAGGCTAAATGGACACAGCTCTGAAGACTCACAGTTGCGAGCCCCTCTCCCTCCTGCCCCATCTCTGCCACCCTCCACACACCATCAGAGACACACCATATCCCATGCCCAGCTTGATTTTTCCCTCGTCCAAGCACTTGTATATACAATGCCCTCTCCCTAGACCATCTCCCCTCTTTCCTCCCAACTCGTACTGATGCTTCAAAACCCAGTTTAAAAGTCACCTCCTCTGCAAAGCCTTCCCTGGAATTAGACACTCGATACTCCTCAGCGCACTGTATTATGCTTGAACTACTGCTCTTATCACAGCTCCTGTCCTCACATCTGTCTCCCAAATAGACTATGAACTCCTTAAAGGCAGCAACTGTGTCTTATTCGTCTTCAGAGCCCCATGGACTTCCAGCATGACCGAGCTCAAGCCTATGCTTCAAAGATGCCTCATGAAAAAATGAAAGACAAATAAAATTGATGACAGTTATTTGACCCTAAATGAAACGTCTCCTGTGAAAGCATCCCCCCACTGTGGTCCAACTTCCGTGGTATTTATTCACTCTCTCTTCAGTCGTGACGGTGCCTGCAGTGCTAAGCCAATGATAAGTTCTGGGACTGGATGTGAAGGGAGCTCCAAGCTTCTGCTCCTGAGTAAGGTGCCTGAGCTTTTCCACAGCTCTTCTTCTGGCCTCTCGGGGGCCTCCTATGGCTTTTTGGTGGATTTGCACGGATGACCAGAAACCTCACCTCCAGATACATGTGTCTGTGTGTGTGCACATATGCATGCATGCATACATACACCCACGTGCATGCATGTGTATACTCCGTGTATGTGTGTATATGTGCATGCTTACTTGTGTGAGACATAAGATTTCAGGAGAGTTCCTTCAGTTCTGTTAAGCTGAACAAATAGTGTAGACCAGTCTGTGCTGGACAAAACTGTCATCGGCCTTCAGCTCTCAGCATAAGCCAGGCAGGCCCTTAGTAGAACCCTCACAACACCGCACCGAGGCCAGCACTATGATTCTCCCATTTCCCAGCTGACCAAACAGCAGCTCAGAGGGGTTGACTAGCTTGCCCAAAGGCACACAGCCAGGAAGGAGCAGGGTTAGGATTCAAAACCATGATGCCCCCAAACACACATTAGTGGGAAGGCAGGTGTCAGCATCCTGCTACTAGAAAATGTCCTAAGAAGGAAACCAAGGAGGGAGGAAAGCACCCAGAGGTGCACCCACCTGCTAAACTGAGCGTGCTGAGGGTGAACTGGGTGCCGTACAGGATGGTGAAGCAGCAGTCTTCCTTCTGGCGCACTGCTTTGGCACGCTCAAAATCCTTGGAGCACTTCCCCGGGCGGATTTCCTTTATTTCCATGATATCCACTAAAAGGAAATGAACACAAACCAATTAGAAGCTGGAGTTCACTCACCTGAGGATGCACCCCAAACATATAGCCCAGCCCCTTCATGCCCCAGAATGAAAACGAGTGGCCCCAGCCCCTCCACCCTGCCCCGACTGCAGGACTGTGTGCACATAAATAAAATGACTAAGGATTGCAATAGTTCTACAGCGACAGATAACAGAAACGAAGGGGAATTATGCCTCCACCCAAGGGAGACCCCTTTCCTGCCATAGGATGACCAGTGACCTGTGCACTGCTACAAAGAGACAAACTCAACTGGTCCCTTCCTCCCCTTTTCTGTCAAAAAAGCACCCTTTCCTGGGAGGAACACACTCCACATGCTTCAGATGAATCTGGTCCATTTCTCTTGACCTCCTGCCACAATAATCTGAAGACGGGAATGACCAAGGTGCTCCCCCCGCCCCCGCACAGTGATTAGTTCAGGGACAAGCACATGGCCCAGTGGCAGGCCCATCAGAAGCCTCCTGGGACTCATTTGGCCAGAGCTACTCATAAAGTTTCTCCTGCTGCTGCCTGGCTGATAGAATTTCAGTCCATGGAAAGACAAGATTGAGTCCTGATGCTCTATTTGAGCCCCTGGGTCTGGTCGACCTTGAAGATACTTCTACCCCAACATGCTACTTATATGATCCAATAAACTCTTTTTTGCTTAGGTTAGTGTGAAATGAGTTTCTGTCCCTTGCAACCGTAAGAGTCCTGGTACATGCATCTCAGTGCTCAACAAAGAAACAGGCAAGAGAGATATTCCCAGAAAAGGGGAGGGGAGGAGGTCTCAGCTTTGACCTAGGGTCAAGGGAGCAGACAGATGAGGCACAGAAGGTGAACAGCAGCACTGTGGAGTCCCGGTGGGAACAGTGTTACTGGTGGACGGTCTGTCGGAGCCTAGGAAGTCTTCCCCCTGCCAAGGTGGTGGCAGGAGGAGGTTCCTGCACTGAGCACACAAAAAGCCCTTCCCCCCAACTCTCTGGTACCAGATCAGGGGTGAGACCAGGAAAAGGCAGGCACTTTGCACCATAAAAATCAAAATGGCAGCAGGGGGAGGTGCTGGGCCAGAGAGGCCTGTCAGTCTAGCTTGGGGAAAGAAACAATTAAAAGGGAGGAGAACTGACCCAAAGCACGCAAAAGTCTGGGAAGCTGATTGGTCATTTTGAGAAAGCACCTGGTCCATCCCGCACTTGAGCTAATATAAACCCAAGGGAGCAAAGGAGGCTCTCTCTCTCTTGCTCGTGGCTGGCTTGCTTTAGACCTGCACTCAGACGGTGGACTTGCCTGTTCTGTCCATGGTCCATGTTGCTTTAGCTGTCCCTTGGCCCATGGCCTCTGGCGAGAGCTTCTCTTGCTCTCTTGCCAAGCTACAGACGCATTCACTGGTGTGTTCGTGCCGTCTCTCCTGGGAGCACGTAATCTTGTGACCCTAGCAACCACCCACACCCCCCCTGGAGGGAGCTTGAAATGGGCAGTAGCCTGAAACAAGCTGAGCTACTGGATGACCGCTCAGCAGCCACCTGTGGGCTCCCAAAGACTGCACTTCAAATTGGAGCAGAAACTCTGGGCGCCGGCTTTTGTCTTGGCCTTGCTGAGGAGACGGGCTTTGAGACAGGGAGCTCGCCCTTCTCCCAGCACACACAGCACTAGAACAAAACCTCCTTCCTTTTTCACCAGCACCTGCTCACGAGCTTGGACGTTATGGTGACAGGCAGCCCAAACCCCCTTTTCTGTTCGGTAACAAGAGCAGAAAAGATTCATGGCCATTGAAGCAACTGGCGTGTGGGTGCAGAGAGTAAAATTGTCAAAGGAGGGATGGAATGAACTAAGCCTTCTGCTTTCTTGCCAGGATCTAGCTAAATTGAAAACGCTTTGGGGGACCAGGGTCATAAAGTGACGTGAAAAGGCTCTAAAGCAAACTGCATGTGTTCTGCATCCTGCGTGTGACGGCGGTCACACAAATCTGTGCGGCAGATACAGTTCCACAGAACTACACACCAACCCCAGAACAAAACACGACCAAAGACGACTGCATGTAAAAAGGAGTGAAAACCAATGATGGCCTGTAGCGTATTTCATAATACTGTAGAGCGCCACTTTCCTGGGTTTGATAACTGCGGTTATGAAAGACTTTACCGCTGGGGGAAGCTGGATGAACGGAACACAGAAACGCTGTCTTATTTTTGCAATGTCTGCAGGAATCTAAATTCATTTCAAAATAAAAAGGTTTAAAAACTACTGATCAACCATGGGTGGCCCTATTATTGGGGGACTGGTGTTCATAAACCCAGGGCAGGTAGGAGGGTGGGGGTCATATCCCCCTTCTTCACCCAACCCTGGAACCTGGGAGTCTCATCTCTCCTCTGTATCTTCAGTCCACAAAACCAACAAAACGAACAAAACACAGATCCTTTGTCTGTTCTGAAATTCACAGCCTTCTAGAAGGAAATCAGCATTGCTGATTTAACTGCTTTTGCAACCACCTAAGAACATGAAAGGTATTCACATCTGTTCTCAGAAATTACTTATCCACCCAGTTGACTGCTGGTCAAGAGCTTAGTGACTTCAAGCAAATATTCGTTATTATTTCCTATCTAGTCTAATGATGATTATCTAACCAGTCTCCTTCCCCATAAAATATCTCTACGAGGGAATCTCTGAATTAGCCTACTGTGAGCTTTTTTTCTTTGCTGCAACATTATAATAAAAATATGATACATGTATGTAACTAAAAACATTTTTCGGATAATGCAATACGGTCTTCAGGTAATCACCAAGTCTGATCAAGTCTACTTTCTAAACCACTCTTGAATTTGTCAACTGCTATCCATTTCCATGGTCCACACCCCTGCTCTATCCCACCTGGTCTTCGGAAGTAGCTGGAAGTTACCCCCGGAGCCACTTTTATAAAATGCAGGTATGCTCACGCAGTCCTGGGCTGCAACCCTTCCGCGGTGTCCAGTGCTGTGAGGACTAAGAACCAAGCCCCAGGGCTGGCCTCTGCATGCTCCGGCCACACCGGCCCCATCTCAGAACCCCAGACATGCTGTTGGCTCTGCTAGGAAGGCTCTTAGCCTATTCAGCTCCAAATTCTCCCTTCCAGTCGCAGTCCAATCACCACCAAACTCACGGAAAACCCTCCGACCCCTTCTGTTATACAGACCAAGCCCCTCTCCCCATAGCAGTGACCACAGGCTGCGCTTACAGGTGTGAACCGTGGACTCAGAACTCTTTCCCTCGACGGTGCTGCCTTCCTCACCACTGTATCCCTGCCGGAAGCAGAGAGGTGGTATACAGTGCAGCCTCATGAACAGCTGAAAGAGGAAGGGGACAGAGGGAGATGGGGACACAGACAGGGGCAGACCTGGGAATGGGACCGAGGGAGAGACACAGAGAGACAGGCACACAGATATGAACAAAGACAACTGAAGACACCCAAACAGGGTAAAAGGGACAGAGACACCAGACAGGAACAGAGGACATGCCACCCAGACAAGGAGATACACACACACACAGACTGTCAGAGAGAGGGAAAACCACAGGCGACGGAAAAACAATGAAGTAACAGCCACTCTAATGATGCCAGGGGCCTGGTCGCCCACACACGGTCTTTTGCTTCAGTGATAGCAGCATCCTTCACCCGGCCCTGGCCCTGGCCCAGATGGGGGCTGCAGGCACCCACCTTCCCCGGCCAGGACTGGTCACCTCCGCCACGTCATCCCAACCATCTCCCTCTTTCTCCTCCCCAGAGAGGTCCTGGCCACTCATCACACTGGGGAAAGGCTAGGCTTCCTCCACGGCACTGCCTTTGCTCCTTCGCAGAGACCCCTTGACTCTGTGGGTGGGCCTATGACCGGGCTCTCTGTGCTGCCCCGTTTCTACGTGCTCATCCTCTCGCTGACACCACACCGTCCTGCCAGCCATGGCCTCACAGTAAGTCCCGAAGCGGGGCAGTGTCAGCCGTCCGACTCCATTCTTCTTCAATACCACGCCGGCTATTCCAGGCCTTTGCCGCCCACACAGCCTTTAGGACCAGTTCATCAGTGGCCACGGAAGAACTTGCTGGAATTTGGATTGCAGTTGTGTTGAACTATAAGCCAAGTCGGAAAGAAGTGACATGTTGAGCATCCCTACCCATGAACATGGACTAGCTAGCCATCACACTTTCAACCACGAGCCAGACATTTCACAGGAGGCACGTGGTCCTGGCTGCCACGCGTCTTACAGGCACAGCAGTCTCACCCATGAGGATAAAATTAAAGGTGACAAAAATCACGTAAAATTCTCACAGAACACTTAATGTGTGCCCAGCACCGTGCTGACACCTTCCAGGTTGTTGCAGATCCGTTCCCCAGAAGCTGAGTCTCCGTGGGGCAGGGATTTCCATTCAGGTGTTCACTGGCGGGGCAGGGGTGCTCAAAGGAGAAGGGAGTGTGGGGGCAGGTTGGGGCAGGAGAAGAAAGCTCAGTTGGGCGGCAGCCCCAGCAGCAGATGGCCTTCGGCCTGATGGCAAGTGGAAGAATCAGGATTAGAACCCTTAAACAGCTTCCTGTGGTCAAGCAAGGGACTCGGAGAAGCAGCATCAGAACAAGGAGCCCTCATCCCACCTCGCTGCTCCACCAGGAAGTCCCACCACACACACGTGTTTGCACACGCATGCACACACTCACAAGCTGTCTCCTGACCTTGTCAGATCTCGTTTAAGTGGCTTCTCCACAATACTGTCTTCCTTCTCGATCTCCCTGAATTGGCACATCCTGCTGTTTCCATATCTGTGCTATCAAGTTTCTCACCAGCACCATTTGTATTTTTAAGTTTATTTGCTCACCTGTGTGTCCGCTCCCTCTCTAGGCCCCAGGAGAACAGGGGTTGTGTCTGTCCCATTCACGCCCGGAGCCTCCTGCTGCCTACGCCAGCGCCTGGCTCGGAGCAGAAACTCAGAGACCCGCAGAATGAATGAATTAGGTTCCTCGGGTGCCCTGGTCTGGCTTTCCCCAGAAGCAGACCCTGGGGAAAGCTAGGGTCTCTCTGGGCTTTCTGGGCTTTCGAGACTAAAGCACAAGCAGTGTATGTGGGAGGCGGTCTCTGAAAACAGCAGAACAGGAGTGAGGAAGTGAGAGGAGAAGGGAAGGAGCTGAGAAAGGGGTGGCCATGTTATCAAGCCGGTACCCCCGTGGGCACCCGGAGCTGAGCCCACAGGGGCTCGGACAGTCCTCAGAGTCCGCCTTACTGAGAAGCGAGGGACCTGGGGTCTTTATCCCCTGACTCCGCCTTCCGCAGGCTGAGGGCTGCTTCTAAGGGCCTCAACTCCCCCGGCCTCAGGCGGGGGGCTGCAGTGTTCACAACAAGCTGCCTTCCACGTGCAGAAGGGAAAGCTTCTTGCTTTCCCTCAGCAGCCTCCGCTGCGTCAGGCTATCGGTTCCTGCGCCACCCCCACGGGGTACAGCATCATTATTTTGAGCGCTCACAGGCCCACTACCTCTCTAGTTCAGGCAGGAGGGTGATGGATGTGGACAAGCCCCAGTTATTGAAATTATGAGCTTCCCTTGGCTCCCCCAGCAGAGCCACGACAGGGAGCTGGGACAAGACGGTACTGCCCCTCGTCCCCCAAAGGTGTCTCTCAGCAGCAGGTGGTCTGAAATTACAGATACCAGTGTGCACTCTCTTTTAAAACATGTCTTTATTAAGGTATTGTTCATGTGCCATAAACTCATCCACTTAAAATGTACAGTCCAGCCCTGGCGGGGTGGCTCACTTGGCTGGAGCGTTGTCCCATACACCAAAAGGTTGCAGGTTCGATCCCCAGCTGGGGCATGTGCAGGAGGCAACCAGTCAATGTTTCTCACATCAACGTTTCTCTCTCTCTCCCTGCACCCCACCCCCGTCTCTAAAATCAATAAACATATCCTTGGATAAGGATTTTTAAAAAAATAAAAAAAAAAAAAATAAGACTTAAAAAATGTAGAGCTCAATGACTTTCAGCAATCCAAACATGAGTGGAGCCGCCACCAGAGTCGATGTAAAACATGTTAATAAGATCACCACAGAAAGAACCCCACGCCCAAGCGTCACTCCCCGCTCCCCTCTCAGCCCCACACCAGCCCTGCCCTGCACCAGTCTCTACAGACTTGCCTGCCATGTAAACTTCATGTACATGGACACTTCATGTAAATGGAACCATATACAACAGGTGGCCTTTTGTGTTTGTGTTTGGCTGCTCTCTGTCAGCACAACGTCTCAAGGGCTCATCTGCGTTGCAGCGTGTGTCAGGGCTGCACTCCTGTCTGCGGAGGGACCGCACTCCATTTATCCTTCCGTCCACTGATGGCCACGTGGGTTGCTTCCACCTTCTGGCTACTGGGGACAGTGCGGCTATGAACAGTCACGTGCAAGCTTCTGCTTAAACACCCGTTTTTGATTCTCTGGGGTCTCTCCTCCGAGTGGAAGGCAGTCCTCTACTGACCACACCCTCAGGGCTGCAGGTGTAATGGTGAGGGTCCAGCCATCAGCCTGAGCCGGGGAGGGCCCTTACATGTTGGTGTAAAGCCACCTGCTGAGCATAAGCTGGTGGCTGGGGACTCCATGAGAAGGTGGCGGTTGAGCCACCACCAAGCCCTCCACAGCTGCTACTACCACTTCCCAGGCTTTCTGGGTGGGCCGGGGCCAGGTCCATAGGCCCCAGCAGGCTGCCCACTATTTGGCCACTCCCTTGATGACCAGGAGCCCCAAGAGGGCAGGAAGAAAATCCCTCACCAGTGGGGGTGGTTTTCTACAGTAACTGGCAGCCTGAGGGGCCTATTGGGCACTTGTGTTGATGTGCCCCGCAGTTGCTGGTGGTTAGCAGGTGGACCCAGGAACTAGGCCACTGGGTTCAAATCCAAGGTGGCTTCAGGCAGGAGCCTCACCCCTCCATGCGTCCCGGTGACCAGCGGAAGCACTGAGTGCTCTTTGAGGATTAAATGAGTGTGGGTCTAGATATGTGTGTGCACATACGTGTATTAAAATAGTGCCTGATGATTTTAACTAATAAAGATGTAGTGACTTCTAAACTCTTGCTAGCTATTATTTTTAAGATCAATGCAATTGAACAAATAGGGACTCACACAAGGAAAAACACAGTTTCTCAATGTATGTGTTATGGGAATTGAAGAGGCAGATCTGTCAGTACTGATGTGGAAAGAAAGTCACAATGGCTCATGTAAGTAGGATCCTGGATGCATGTGCCTGTGTGTGCACATGTTGGTGTGACCACATGCATGCACACACGCGCGTGCACACACTGCACACAGGTGTCCCTTGCTATTCACATTCTCACTATCTGAACACCCACTGTAACTGGTGAACAGTGTTGGCTCAAAATGCCCTGCCCAGATCACACACACACCTGCTCTGGGGCCACACCTGCAGCATCAGGGAAAAGGCAGCTGCGCAGCTGCCCGCCGCCCGCAGCAGGAGGGCGGCGTGCCCGGTGCTGCCCCATGGAAAACCGCCGTGCAGCAAACCTGATGTCCCGCCCCGAACTCATCCTTCCGGAGCCCTAGCGTCTGCTTCTGACAAGCAAATCACGAGAGTCCAATTTAGATGATCACCTTCAGTATTTTTAACAGACGATTTCAGTGTCCTGTCTATTAAGTTATAAAGCAGAGGACAGGGAAAAAACACATTTTACAACCAATGCTATATACTATAGTATCCTATGTACTTTTCACAAACATGCCCAGTGACAAGTTCATTAAAGCATCAAATAATTAGGTATTTGTTGCTGGCCACACAGAAATATTTGATGGGTTCATTTCTAAGTATTTAAGGGTGTTAAGCAGTCTGGGGAAATTGGTTGTTTTTTTTTTCCATCAGTTGGTTAATACACTACGTCTGTATCCACGTGACACCATGTAATACATTGCTGTGCTGTCCGAAGGAGGTGCTCTCCATCGTTTTCAGGAATGCGTTAGGCTCAGCCAAGAAGGATGCCTATGGTGACACATGTGCATTTGTGTGTAAAAGCATGAGAAAGCTTAAAAGAAAAGACTGCCCCCAGCTTGCTGACAACAGGAGTTACAGTGGGAAGGGTGATGGGCCCATGGCCGCAGGGGTGGCTTGGCCTGCACTGGTGAGCGTGTCGGCCAGGGGCACACACAGTTGCTCAGATGACCGACTTTATTTTCAAAGCTGGCTGTGGTGGCCAGAGCTCAGACTGTGCATGCTGGTGAGGTGGGGCTCGGCAGCCCTGTTTCCTGCTTGAAGAAGCGAGATAACACGGCCACAGAAGCGAGACCTCTTTGCACAATCTTCCCCGCTCCTGGCCTCACCTTCGTCTTTCCCAGGTCCAGCTGACCTCCTGCACCCTCCCCACCTGTCACCTACAGACACACATTGGGTTTCCAGCCCCCTCCCGCTCCCTGCCTGTCCTCGCCACCCCCCTGGCTGGCTGTCCTCGTGACCCTGTTCTTCAAACTCCTGTTTCCTCTCTTCTCCCACTCTTCATGCTGGGCCCCTCGCAGGCTGCCTGCCACCCCACCTGGACACCCACCTACCTTCGCACCAAGCACGTGGCCTTTTCCCCAGTTCCCACACTCCACCTCAGGAGGCACCATCTGCAAACAAGCTTAACAAAGTATCTTCAAGGAATCACCAGAGGGATTCGAGGAGAGAGGAGACAGGCAAGTTTTGGGCATCATCCCACATGGAATCCCACCCTCCTTTCCTACTTTCTGTCATTCGATCAGCCAGGTAGTGACTGGGATCACACTGAGCGAGGGGATGAAGCAGACACACCCAGTCCCTGACCTTGGGAGCCCAGAGCCCAGAAGGGAGGACGGGCCCTGTCCAAAGCAGCACATGAACACGAAAATCTACAACCGCACGAAACATCTCAGAGGCGTGAAATACCGACACCGGGACTCCTTCCAGCAGCAGGGAGACACGCTTCTCTGAGGGCTTGCATCCTGGCTGAGTTCTGGAGGCTGGAGATAACCTGGTGAAGCGGGAGGAGACAGCCCTCCCCGTAGGGAGGTAGGGAGTCCCAGAGGGCAGAGACCTTCAAATCCCTGCTCTGCGCCACAACAGCAGGTGGGAGCTTGGGCAAGTCACTGCTGTGCCCTCACCTGCACGCAGCGATCACAACACCTCCTTCACTGAGCTGTTCTGCAACTGCGGTGCAATTACACCGACTCAAAACCCTGTGGTTCCCAGGAGGTCTCAGTCAAGGTTAGTCTAGCTGTTGGGATGATGTTCTTTCGTCCCCCTTTCTGTAACACCTTCACCACTGCTGGTGGTTTCACTTTGCCTCAGTGTTGCTACGTCTCAGGGAAGGACCTTGCTGTACAAGCCAGGGGCACCGGGCTACTTCACATACAGAGCAGCTTGCAACCTAGAAGCCAGATGAGTGAGAGTCGCTGCAGAACACGTGGCTAGGAAAGGTCTAATGTGGGAGAGGAGAAAGAGCCCGGCTTTAGAAGAATCCAGCAGACATGCACCTTAAATCCCACTCTGCTTATCTCAACTATGTGACTTGAGGTAGGTCTCTTTATTCTGGCTCTGCCCCTACTTTCTCATCTGTAAAATGGGGAAATGATATCTATCCCATACGTAAATATAGCTGAAAGAACTTGGTGAGATGTAAACTGTTCTCTGAGTTTTAGATATCAAAAAATATTTTAAAGCCCAGAGATGGGGGGCTGCCCTTATCTTTGCTTACAAATAATTAACAGTTGTTGAGACTCTGTTGACAGCCAGTGGAGAGCAGTCCAGCCTCACGCTTCCACAGGAAGACATTCAGAGTAAAACCACACAAATAATTAGGTACCTGTCCTTGGAAGGCTTTGTATTCACCCGGAAGCGCTTGCTACTTTTTTGTGGTTGTTTAAGAGTTTTAAGTGATCCTAGAGAAATTCTCCAAGCCTCTCCTCCCTCTGGAGACTCCCTCTCCCCCGGGGAGCAGGGAACTTGCTCCGACAGGAAAGCCTGGAGGACGGAACTGGGCGTGCCCAGCCTGGCCTCCTGGGCCGGTTCTGCTCTAATCTACGCCCCAGGAACCACGGGCTCTGCCCCACTCCCTGCTGCTCAGAGGGCAGCTGCCTCTCACATGCCCGTGTGCATCCACCTGGGCCAGTGACAGAGTGCGCAAGTCAGAGGTCAGGGGCCAGAGGTCAATGTAAGCGGGACTTGCACTCAGATGCAGAATGAACCTTCTCATAGCCCTTTGTCAGTTACTGTGCCTCAGTTCTCAATTGTTTTAGCATTCAGGGGAAGATGAGAGAAAGAGCAGCTTTATGAATTGACCAGCTAAAACCCCAAACACTGACCATCAAATAAATTCTTACATATTCACTGTAATCATGTCACTTAAATAGGATGTTTTCTCCCTCCTGCTGGAAACGAGACGAGAATCATGCTGTGCGTGTGATATGGGAGATGACTTTAAACGGTACCCACATTTTGTTATGTCTTAACTGTGATGTATTTTAATGTGAATTGGAAAGAATATACATCTAGCACCTCTAAATGGTGAGATCAAAGTGTCTTCCATACAATTGAAGTTTAAAAATGCCCTGGCTGGTGTGGCTCAGTGGATTGAGTGCCGGCCTTCGAACCAAAGGGTCACCAGGTCGATTCCCAATCAGGGCACATGTCTGGGTTATGGGCCAGGTCCTCAGTAGGGGAAGCATGAGAGGCAACCACACACCGATGTTTCTCTCCCTCTCTTTCTCCTTCTCTTCCCCCCAAAATAAATAAATTATTTTTAAAATAATAAAAAATAAATGTAAGTTAAAAAGAGTGAATCAATGTTAAGTATTCAGAATAAAACAGGCAGTGTGCAGATATGACAAAATCGCTAAGACATGAAAGGACCAACCACCTATACGCAGCCCCTGAAGTGTTTTTTGCCTGAAAACTGTATGGTGTGTCAAAGTTACACCAAAGATCCTCACTATGTAACGACAAAGAGATTCCCCCCCGACCAGTTTTTAGTTTTCTTTTTTTGTTTGTTTGTATTTTGTTTCTGTTTTTGTTTTGGAGGGGGCTGTGCATGTTCCTGACACTCCCAAATTTCAGTCGTTCTCCTGTCAGCTCTACAAAGTTTGCCTGACCTGCATAGTGCTGGTGCTGTTTGCATAATATTTGTCTTTAAATCGGCTCTCCCTTTTCACTTGAACAGACCGATTTTAGGAATGACGTAAACCTTTGACAAAAAGCAAACCCGCCCCACCACCTATACGACAGGAATCACAGAGTAACATCCTCGGAGACGGGACAACACCACTAAGTTCTGCGGAGAAACTGCTGCTGCCAAAGGCACAGCCCTCTGCACGTTCCGGTTACAACGGGAGAGACACCACCGTTAGAGGGAGTGAGGCCGAGCTGGCCACACAGGACGCACACATGCAGACAGAAGTCGGACGGCAGCCACCTCGTGGGGGTGGTAGGATTCGCATTTGTGGGGGCAGTCCAGGGAGGGGGAGGGTCACGTGTGTCAATCTGAGCTTGCGCTCCCTGTGTTTCACCGTGCATATGTTATATCTATTAAACACAGGTCTTTCGGAAAGACACATGTTCAGAGCTCAGAGATGGGGTGGGTGTGGCTATTAAGAGGGAAGCTGAGGGACCTTGTGGTGATGGAGCTGCCCTGACTATTGACTGTGGCGGGGCACGGAGGAACCCACGCGTGATGACAGCGTACGGAACTAAACACACGCACACGCACACACACATACACACACACACACAGCACACAGCACACACAGCACAGGTAAAATGGGGGGAACTGAACAGGACCAGCAGTGGATGGGGTCCACATGGCTGTGACGGCACCTGTCGTTCTGTAAGATGTTACCACCGAGGAAAACAGGGTGAAGTCTACGTGGGGGCTCCTGTATTACATATTTCCTACAACTTTATGTCAATCTACAATCACCTCAAGTTTTCAATTAAAAATGCAGGACATCAAAACAGGAGGAAACTATGCCAGAACCAAACAGACGTCCTCCTTGACTTGATCAGAAAGGCCACAAGGACCTTGGAGGCCGTCACGTTCCCGCCTCTGACTCGCGATCCCTGGGCCCCCTCTGGGAACCAGGCTTCGCCAGGGCACCCAGGGCGAGATGTGCCCGGGGACATGGGGAGAGCACTCCCCACTCCCTCCCTATGGGCCACTTCACCGTCTAGCAGCCAACTGCACGCTCTGCTTTCTGCCAGGGCCCGCACTATTTCTAGCCAGACCAGAAATAGATGCTCATGCTGCCTTCTGATAAGCCAGTCATTGAAACCCAGAGGAAATGGCATTGCTGGGCCTGGCGTGGGGGCCCACCCATGAGCAAAGGACAACGACAACCGAGAACACGATTTCTATGAGCCCCTGCAAGGAATTCGAGGGTTCTCAGCACCCACAGCAGAGCCAACACAAACCCCCTTTCAACAGCGGCCTCTTGTTCCATTACACCCTTCCCTGACCTCAGTGCGGCCGGCAGCACTGCTCAGAAACACACGCTCGTTCTTCGAGCCTGCTGGTTTGTCTTGTTTTTTGTTTTTTTCTTATAGGAAAAGAAAGGTTCTGAGAACATCGACAATTATCTCAACTTTGACCACTTGGGGTAAAGAAAATTCTAGAGGATGACTGATGTTGAATCCTCCCATGGGAAACGCTGGCCCTCGTCTTCCTACCAGGGACCCTGTGGATCCAGGGGACACCAAAGAGGAGAAAAGAGAAGGGGAAGCCACATTTATGGAAACATCCAGGACAGCCAGGCAGCACACCAGAGATTCTGACGCACGCGCTCATAGGAGGTTGCAATGGTCATCTGCCTTCCACAGGCAGGGACAATGGGGCGGAGACACGATGACTTGTCCAAGGCCACGCTGGCCCAGCCAGGACTGGGACCCCAGCAGTCTAGCTCCCAGGGCCTGCACTCTCAACCACAACACAGGGCAAGATGAGTTCCTTTCCAAGAAATACCTCCCTCCAGCCCAGGGGGGGCCCTGCTGGATTCTTCTCCTCAGGAGCATCCTAGGAAGGGTCCCAGCCCAGAAACCCCTACAGGCAACGGCCACTCTGAGAGTTCGTGGTCTGTTGACCACCAGCCAAGTGCCTAGTGTCTGTCATCTCAGCGGTCCTCCTACAGTCCTAAGAGGTGAATGGCCACTATTATCAACACCTCCATTTTGCAAGACAGGAAAGGGAAGCGCCAGCAGGTTGGCTGAGCTGGGGTCTGAGCCCTACCCGTCCAGCTCCAAAAACAGGACTCTCCAATGCCACCCCACCAGCACCTACAGAGACTGACCTGCCAATTCTGCCGGCAGAGAACAGAGCCCTGCCAAGGTCAAGCCCAGAGCAAACACACCTGATTGGGACAGAGAACAGACCAAACCCTCCTTACAAAATATTTACTAGGTGCCACAGCTGACTTCACCGTCTCCTGAATCCTCCCTGCAACCTCAGGAACAAACCCCCATTTTCCTGAGACAGCTCAGGAAAGTGAAGTCATTCACTCAGGGCCACCTGGGCGAGCCTCTGTGCCAAAGACAACAAGGCAGTGACGACGTGGGGGCGTCTCACAGAGCGAGACCTGCAGCCCAGCCTGCCCAGCCCTTTCCCTCCCCCCGCCCATTTTCCAGCGGGCTGCTCCCGCAGTGACCTCTCAGAAAACCCTGGAGTGAACAGGTTAGATTCTGGCTAAAGGTGGGTACTTTCTTTGAAGCCAAGAACCCACTGGCGGAGATGCCAAACATAATCAGGGCTCCCATTGCCAACGTCAGTCATCAGATAAAACGGGCAGCGATACCTTCCCAACTTGTTAGTGATTAGAACAGGCCCGGGACTCCCAGGCACCTCCCGCAGCAGCAGGCCCGCCTGCTTCACCAGCAGGGACTAGACCGTGCTGGCCAGACTGCCAGCTTGGGGTCCTCCAGCTGACTGACACAGCCATGGCCAAGAGCAAGGGCTCAGAGGGATGTGGACAGACTACAAGAGAAGGTCCTGGTTTCCAGAAGCCCTGCTCAGAGCCCTGGGGAGAACCTACCACACACCTGGTAATGTCCCCCACCCAGCCCTCTTGGTCTAGAAAGCCCTCCATCAAGAGGCAAAGCCCTTGCCCTGGCTGGGTGCCTTCATTGGTTGGAGAGCTGTCCCAAGCACCAAAAGGTCATGGGCTCCATCCCCGGTCAGGGCACATATCTAGGTTGCAGGTTCGATCTTCAGGGGGCCATGTAACAGGAGGCAACTGGTCGATGTTTCTCTTTCACATGATGTTTCTCTCTTTCTCTCTCTCTCTCTCTCTCTCTCTCTCTCTCTTCCCCCTCTCTAAAATCAATAAATACATCCTCCAGTAAGGATTGAAAGAAAAACAAAAAGTAAAGCCCTCATTCTAAAGGGGTGATTTCATCCTGGGCCTTCACAGGGTCCTTGAACACCAAATGGGGTGCCCTCACATTGCAAGTTCTCTCGGAGGGAAGGAGCAGGTCCTCCAAGGAGTCCGTGGGCAGGAACAAGCACTCATCTCAGCTCAATGCCCAGCTCAAATGCCCCCTCCTGGTGAGGGCTTCCCTTCCTCTTCTCCACTTCCCCTTTCCTGGCCTTCATCACATTTACGGTAATTACTGGTTTCCCTGTGTTAGTGCTGTGGCCCAGCACCGTGCAAGCTGGGCACACGAGAAGACTTCAAATAGCTCCCGGTGGGGATGCCTGGACCCCTGGCACATGGACGCCCTCCCATTCTGGCACTCACCCTGCTCCCTTACAGATGACAGGGCACCCCCAGCCTTCCCCCTCTCCAGACTCGAGGCAGGAGGGCCTGCCTCTGTCTCATTCTTCAGCTTTGTAGAAACGGGATCTGGCCCTCCCTGTGTTCTCGGTCAACCCAATGTCAAACTGTTCATGGAAGTTTAACTAAAACGGCAAATTCTTCTAGAAAAGGAAAAGAAGGGCATGCATTAGAAGACATTCCTTTATGTCTGTTGCTTACACTGAAGATTACTCCTAGAAATCTGCTACTGTGTGGAGGCCAGGAGAGGCAGGCCAGGAGGGGGACGCCAGCGATCCACCGCCACCCCGGACAGGTTGGCCAGTGCCCCCCACGTGTTCACAGGGAGTCAGGCCCTGAAGAAGGCTTTACCTGTGTTCCCTCGTTTGAGTTGTATGCTATCACCACAATATGACTATTCTTACCCCAGTTAACAAAGCAGAAGACTGGAGTTGAAAAGCCCTCAGCTCGTAACTGTCTCCAAGCTCCCAAGCCCAAGGATGGGGCATGGCTGGTGAATGGTTCCAGCAAGACCATGACCTGCCTGTCCCTCCTGCTGGGGGCACAGAAGGGCCCACTGCCCCTGCTTTGCCTTTGCAAATGAGCCTTCATTGTGGTTAGCAAGCCAGCCCTTCATTTCCCCACCAGGCTCAGTTTTGCAAACTAGGGTGGGGGTGTAGGGGGTGCGGTGGGGGAGGGGCAGTTCCTGTTACAGCCAGCTAGAAGGTGAGAATCTTCCTTCCCTTTCAGAGAAGGCGGGATTAGGGCAAGAGAGTCCAGGCAGGCAGGTACCTTTCAAGTCCCACCCTGGCCCAGGCCTGTAAGACCTGAGTCTGGCCCAGGGGGTATGAATGCTTGTCTGGCTCTGTAGTGGGGGGCTGAAACCTACAACCTGCCTCCCCCTTTCCCAGCATTTGCCAGGGACCCAGCTGGGCTCTCAGCTGGAGCTCAGGGTCACACCAGGCAGAGGCCCACATCCCAGCCCCACTGTGCTGCAGCCACCCAAGACAGCAGGGCTGTTTCACGGAGCACGCAAGAGGGTTTAAGGAGAGAGCAGCTCCCATCAAAGAGCTTAGCAGAATGCATGACACACAGCTTGTGCTAAATGCTTGCTACCACCTTCCACAGATTATCACAGGAATGGCCATGCCCATCCTCTCGTTCAGTCAACAAAGAATTGCTCAGGGCCCACGTGCCTGGTACAGTTGTGGGAGCTGGAGACGTGCAGGGAACCTACAGACCAAATCCCTGCCCCCAAGGAATTGCATCCTAAGGTGGGGGAGGGGGCGCAGTGTGAGGTGGGCACCGGAACAGATAGAGAAGCAAATCAATACATATTACATCTGGTGGCGCTGAGTGCTGTAAGAATTAAACCAAAGTTGCACTTAATTAAACCAAAGAGTGAGGCATGGGGGAGCCAGGACAGGGGAGGAGCGCTGGTAGCAGCAGGTGTGATCAGGAAAGCCTCCCCGGGGGAGGCGCCCTCTAGGCTGCGGCTTGAAAGAAGTGAGGGCAGGTTGTCGTGGTTGTTTGGGAGGAAGGTTCCAAGAAAATCAAACACCAAGTGCAAAGGCCCTGAGAGGGAAATGCGCACAATGTGTTCTAGCAAGGGTAGGCGGTCCCTGGCTGGGACACAAGGCGTGTGCTCCCGGGAGCCCACGCGGTCCCTGGTGCCTGCACTCTCCGACCGCACCAGCTCCGCATGCGCGTGTTCAGTCAGTCCACCTGCCTGGAGCCCCATCCCCTCGCCATTCTCGTTTCTCCCCACTGTCACCCACCGTGTTCACCCAGCTCCCTCGAGGGTCCTCTGGTGTCCGGGACAGCCCTTGGCGGGTGGTCTCGCCTTTATTTATTCAGTTATGTCCTGCCCCTTCTCATATCTACAGTGCCTGGTGCCAAGTAGGAACTCAGTCAAGAGGCAGAACAAGGCCTCTGGTGAGGGACTTGGCAATCACCGAGCACACCACAAATGCACGCTCCAGCCCACCAGCAGATTCCACCCCCCAGCACACACCCGCCAGAAACCCACACATGCTGGCTGCAGCCGAGACATGTGCCAGGGAGCAAGGACACCACCGTGAGTGTCCAGCATGAGGTGGAAGAGTGAGCGGACTGGCCCGGTCATCAATGGTCACTCTACAATGGCAATTTGTAAAAGACCTACATGCACTGATGCAGATAAATTAGAACAACTCAGTGCCACGTGGCATTCTGGATGGACCCTGGAACAGAAAAAGAACAACGGTGGAAAAGCTGGCAAACCCAAATAAACCTGAAGCCTAGTTAATAGTCAACGCACCAATGCGAATTTCCTGGTTTGGGCACATTTACCATGTAATGTAAGAGGGGGTAACCTGGGGGAAGAGAATGTAGGAACTCTGTAAGTCCAAAATTATTCGAAATTAAAAGTTTATCTTCAAAAAATGCTGAGCAAGAAAAACATTGTAGAAAGTTTTGAAGTATAGACAAATGGTAATAACCTAGATAAAAGACACAAGCCCATTATCAAGGGTAATGGTGATTCCAGCAACCCCAGTGTCTTTAAAGTATAAAACACAAAAGTGAAGGCCACAAACCAACTTCACAAAGTGGTTATTTCTGGGAGAAATGACAGGGGTTTTATAGCCATATCTATAACATTTAATTAAGAAAAGATCTCAAGCCAATATCATAAAGACGATGCTAAGAGCTGGTGAAACTGGGACAGGGTGCAGAAGTATCACATTATATTCTATGCTCTGCAATGTATTTGGAAACATTTCATAACCTAAAAACTCAAACATGTATTAACTAAAACACACAGAAGCTCATGAACGGATGAAAACCACAAAAGCAGAGCGAGCCAGGGCAGAGCTGAGGTACGCCCCTTACCATCATTAGAAGCAAGATTCTGTGATTTTCCGACTCTTCCTGGGTCTAGAAGTACCTGAGAGATTCAACACGCACAACAGAGACTTAACTCAGTAATGACCGTTCTAACACCAGGCTGCGGCTGGTGAGACAGAAGCCTCTCCAAGGGGTAACACGACACAATGTACTAAAAGGTTCACTGTGCACACCCAGTGACTCCTCCGCTAGGAGCCCGCCCTGCAGAAATGTCAGCACCGGGGCACAGGGACGCAGGCACAGGGGCTACACTGGAAATGACTCCTGCCTACCAGTAGGGAGCTTTGGTTACCAGAGGCAAAGGGGGTGGGGCGTAGTCAAGGGCAAAGGGGGTCAAACACATGGTGATGGAAGATTTGACTTTGGGTGGTAACTGTACAATGCAATACACAAATGATGTATTATAAAACTGTACCCCCAAAACCTATATAATTTTATTAACCAATGTCACCCCAATAAGTTTAATTTAAAAATACTGTACACAAACTTATGTACATAAGTATATGTGTACATATGAATATATATGCACACAGGAAAGATGCAAAAAATACCCTAAAAAATACCCTTGTTTTCACTTATAAGCTTGAGTTTGTTATAGTTAGCAGGTATTATTTTTACAATAATAGGGCAAGAATGGGGCCCCTTTATCTCAATGTTCATTGTGGCTACATAAAAACTTAAAACTTAGAAACACAGTGAAGGCAAAGGACTAGCTGAATTAGCTGTGGTTCGGCCACCTCAGCTATAAGGCAACCAGTAAAAACGGCGTCTTAGATTAGGTGGGTCTGTTGAGCTGGAGAAACTTCCTGAGCTATTTTTCAGTGAAAAAGCAAAATGCCACACACATAGGTGGTCGAGTCATAAAGAAAAGCGAAAGTCAGTCAGGAAGGGAGGAGAGGCGACCTGGGGACCCCTGTGGGGCTTTCTGGGAGCTGGCAATGTTCTAGGTCTGGATTTGAGTGGCGGTTATGTGGTGGTTTGTCTCATAATTATTCACTATACTGAATATTTAACATGTGTTGCTTCAGAAAAAAAAAAGCTTCAAAACACAAGATCAAGTTTATGCAGTAGAGTCTATAATGACCGCAGGCCCACGGCTCCTGACATCATTCCAGCCCCTCTGCTGCCAACACCCCGCCCCTCTGCCTTTTTTTTTTTTAAACACAGCAAACACTCTGACCACAGGGCCTTGGCACTTGCCAGGACTCATAACGGTCCCCTGCAGGGCTCACTCTGCCCTCTACCCACGCTGCCTCGAGGCATCTCCAGGCACAAGGCAAGTCCCAAGCGGCCAACACAAACCAACAACAAAGAAACCCAAACAGTGGGCTAGGGGCCAGGATGCCCGAAGGACATGCAATGTCCCCCTGGGAAGCGGCCCCTAGTGATGAACCTCAGGCTCTGGCCTTTCTCAGTTCCCTTTTGTCCAATCCAAAATTTGGAAAAGAGAAGGAATCCAAATGGAGGGGAAGGAAATTTACATTTTTTTTAAATCTATGTAACACACCCTTCCCCAGGCCCCGTGGAAAGGGCTGCCCCATCCACGGCAGCTTTGGAAGGTGGGTGCTGTAAGGGTCGGCTTCTGCGTGAGGAAACCAAGTCTCGGATGAGTTGCACAACTCGCATAAGGTCACACAAGGGGGTCTTCCCAGGATCCTCGCCTGCCCCAAGGACCCGCTGAACAAAAGTGTGGCTGATAAAAGCAAAGGAGGAGACACCACGCCACAAGAGAACTCACAAAAGTCCTCAACAACGACCTGAAACAGACTAGAAATCACTGGCTTGGGAGCGACACATGTATCTGGCTGCAGACGAGATTTGTTAGGTCAAGATCACACTATTTATTTATTTGCTTGAATCCATACTTTGTAAAAATGAGAAGTTTACAACAATAACCTGTCTTTTCAGCCACAGATCTGCTGACCCTGAACCTGAAGTGTGGGTACAGCCTGCTCACCTCGTAGCAGTCACACATCAGCTCCCCGCTGACCACGGTTCCCACCGAACCTGGCACCTCACCCACTCTACCACCTGTGTTCCTTGTCCTTTGTCCCCTGGACCCACCTCATTTCTCTTATTTAGATCATCTGCCTGGCATCCCACAGGCACCTGAGTTTCTGATCACTCACCTGGAACAGAGGAGATTTTTTTTGGGGGGGGGGGGGGATTTTAAAGGAATAAATGCAAAGTCCCAGTCTTTGGTCTGAAAACTTAATTGCAGCTATACAGAAGCAGCCAGACCTTGAAAACCCTATCGAGCTTTAATAACTGCAGTAGACATTAATTTACTAGGCATCTTCCCATGTATCCCAGCTACAGGGGTCCCATGAAAAATGCAAGGTCAACAGGGAAATGCAGCCTTAGGTGACACGAGCATGGCGATGGAAAATCTGTGGAGCCTGAAGCAATTCCTACGAGAACTGAGGAGGCTGAATACAGAGACAAATTCTGGGCCCAGCGCCCTGGTCTCAGAGTCTGACCAGTTGTCCAGGGGAAGCAGGAGGCTGGTGCTGTAGATGTCCAGCAGTAAAATTTAAGACTTCCAAATGGATACAATGAAGAACTTGCAAAACAAAATAGAACAAAAAACAACAACAACACAAACCAGAGTTGCTCGAGATTGTCTCAGGCTGCCACGAAAGACATACTAGGGAAAAAAATCACAGCTAAGTGGCTTAAGGAAAGTCATGCTACTTTTCGAGGCTCAGTTTTCCCATCTGTAAAATGGGCAGACTCATCAACCAGCACAAGGAAGATTTATATATAAAGCACCAAGGACAGAGGTTAATAAAACCACTCAGAGGACACAGTCAGTGGCTGCTGCTTTCATGATTTTTAGTGGCTTCTCTATCAACTGCCGCTGCCATTTATTGTGTTATTCTAACTGCTTTTTATATATTAACACATTCCATTCTAAAACATCCCTATGACATAGGTATCACTGTTATTCTCATTTCATCAGTGAGGAGGCGGCCCTCAAGAGGAAGTAATTTGACCTCAAGGTCACACCTATCAGTGCAGAACTGGGATTTGAACCCAGGAAGTCTGGCTTCACAGTCCATCCTTTTGGCCTCAAACTTACTGCCTCCTGCTTCCTAAACAAGGAAACAGCTTGTACTAAATGTTCTTCTCAGTCCCTCCCATCTCTGCACATCTCCAAACAGGCACAGATTTGACACAGCAGGTGAAGGAGCTGTCAGGAGGACACCAGAGTTTGGATGGGGTGGTCCTGTACCTCTCGCTGAGGTGGGGAGCAAGGAGGCGTCAGTTTCAAAGAGGGAGACCTTCATTTTTCTGGTGACAAGTTCCATTTTGGACAGGTTGAGTCTGAAGGTCTTACTAGGTGCCCAGGTACAGACAGCCTGGACCTTCCAGAGTTGCTACTTCAAGTTCTCCTCAGTGACTTTTTCTGAGAAACCCTCCAGGGCCCCCCAGTCCGATTCCACGTCTTTTTCTATCCTACACGTACTCTGTCTTAGCATCATCACCTTCATGTGTATCTCCCCCTTCTGCTGTGAATGCCTGCAGGACTGGGACTTGCTTTATTCAACCTGGGAGTCTCCATGCCCAGCAGAGTGTCTAGCACAGGGCTGGTGGTCGATAAATATCTACCACATGGACCACTGACAGGGACCCCGCACAGAGATGCTGTTAGGGAGTGCATGGGTTTCCTATGGCTGCTCCAACAAATTACCACAAACCTGGTGGCTTAAAACCACCCAGGTCCGTTGTCTCACAGTTCTGCGGGTCAGAACCAAAGTGGGTCTCAGCCGGCTAAAACCCTGGTGTCAGTAGCTCTGCGTTCCTTCTGGGGGCCCCAGCAAGGGTCTGTTTCCCTGCCTTTTTCAGCTTCCAGAGGCTGCATGCACCCTGTGGCTTGTGGACCCTCCCTCTGCCTTCAAAGCCAGAATGTTTCACTCTCTCTCTCTGACTCTGACCGTCCACCCTCCCTGTTCCATTTTTAAAGACCCCTGTGATGGCATGCCCCACCCAGAGCATCTAGGATAATCTCCCCATGTCAGTCTCCTTACCTTAATCACATCTGCAGATTCTCTTTTGCCAGGTAAGGCCACAAACTCACAGGTTCATGGGCATCTTTGGAGGCCCCTATCCTGCCTACACAGGAGTCATCATCAATAAAAGGGGATGTCACGGGACAGGGAAGGACAGAGGTCACAGACGGCAACCGGTGAGGTGAACAGGATCCCAGCCTTGGGATGTTTCTCATTGCTCAGCCCCAGTGCTACTCCTTAAATGTGACAGTTGCTACTGAACATGAATGCCCCGCGCCCACCACCCCTGTCGCCTCACAAGTGTGGCACAGGAAGAACATGGAAAGAGGGCCCAAGACAGACCCAAACAGGGTCCCGACAGAGAGGCCCCGCTTCTCCACGGGGACTCGCGCCAGCCTCTAACACTCACACCTCCAGCGGCCATTTGGCGCCAGATTACAATGAAACAGTTGTTTTTTAAAAAACTGAAACACAAATCCACACCAGACAGGGAGGAGCTTGCTTCAGAGATCAACGGGCAGGGGGCCCCCACACCCACCCGACCTGGACCCCAGTGCGGTGGGCTGGCCACGGCGGCACACAGGAAGCCTGACCTCTGTGAGCATGCAGCTCATTTCCCTTCCTGCTCAAGAAAGTGAGAGGGAGGAAGCCTCTCTGCAGCAGTTATCCTGGCCACAGGGGCGCACGGCCCTGACCACAGACACTGAGGCACCGAGGCCAGCTCTCAAGGGGGCCAGAGTCCCCCAAGTCTCCAAGGCCAGACCGAGACAGTCCATCCAAGTGAGAAGGGCAAAGACATAGAAATGAACCAAATACCGTCATCTGAGAAGTTACCTTCCTATGAAACTGTAATAAACCTACCCTGTTTTCTAAGTGTGCTATTGCTGCCATAACAAGTTACCACAATTACAGTGGCTTAAAGCAACAAAAATGTAATCTCCTTCAGTTCCAAGGTCAAAATCAGTCTCCCTGGGCTGAAGCCAAGGTGTGGGCAGGGTTGGGCCCTTCTGGAGGCTCCGGGGAGATTCGGTTTCCACGCCATTTTCAGCTTCTGTGGCCTGGCCCTCTGTGCTCCTTGCCATGCGGCCTCTCCCTCCACCTTCAGAGGATGGCACCTCCACTCACTCTGATGCTTCTGTCTCTTTCTTATAAGGACTTTGTGATGACATTGGACCCACCTGGACAATCCAGGATGATCCCCATCTCAAGATCTTTAACTTAACTGCATCTGCAAATCCCTTTGCTGTATATCTACAGGTTCTAGGCATTAGGATGTGGGCATCTTGGGGGCAGTATTCATGCCTACTATATACACCTACATTTCAGCTTCCTCTCCAGCAACCTGCAGAGGTGGAGTACATTACTTCAAAGACAGTCCTGGAAGCATCCTCCTAGAAAAGCCAAACATTACCCCTCCCCTCTTGCCTGCCACACTTAGGAAGCTAATAGAAACTGAGGCATAAGTTCTAGGACAAGAAAGGAGGACAAAATAAAGGGGAAAACAGACACTCCATATTTATAGGATCCCACCACATGTCAAATACAGTAAGGTGCTTTGCATACACACACACACAGTCTGTATGTCTCATCTCTGCCAGTGACTACAGGAAAACCAAGACTCAGAGACGAGAAGAAACTTGCCCAGGATCACACAGCCTGCAGAATGGTGGATCTGGAATTCAAACCCACACCTGTCTGGCTCTCACTCTGTGCTTCTCAGAAAAAAACTTTGGATCTTTAAAATTTTTTTTTCTTTTGGTCCCAAGAAGTTGTTCACAGTAAAACTTTTCGTTTGGAGGAGGAAATTATGCAAAGCATTTGCCACTGCCTCCACTTGCTCGGCAGCTTAGCAGAGAAAGATCTATTTTGGGGCTTTGCACTCCAGTGATCTGCTCACTCGGCCTAAAGCTCATCACCCACTGCTTATACTTTTTTTTTTTTTTCTACAGAGGCCACTTCCTGAGGCTTGAGTGAGGCAAGCTAGTGGGTCTGCCCAGCAAGACCAGACGGAGCCAGGCTCAAGGCAGGACGCAGGGCGAGAAGTGGGGCCAGCACCGAGCAGATCAGAGCCCCCGAAACAAAGCACCCAAACCTCAACACAAAACCTGCCCATCTTAGAAAAGGCAGGCTATTAGCCTGTCCCCAAGATACACGGCGTCTAAGCTGCAACAAAGGCAGCAGCCATCCAGGCTTCCCTTTTTCATATTATTCATTGATTCACATTATTTAAAAGAGCCCCGAACTGAAAACACAATGTGTCTCAACGAGTTCTGGGGGTGGAGTGTTACATGGCAGTAACTAAAACCATTATACTATCAATTACAACCACCGTTCATTTGGCACTTGCTGTGTGCCAGACATTCTTCTCATCACTCATAGGAGCTCAGACCTCACAGCAATCCAGTAAAGTAGATATGATCCCCCCTTCTTATAGAAGGAGAAACCGAGGTGCCCAAGTCCGCCCACAAGGGGAGCGGGTAAGGAGATGGCGGTGTGCTCAGACAACGGAATGCCACTCCACGCGGAAAAGAACAGACTGCTGAGACCCACAGCAGCATGGGCGAACCTCGGGGTCACTATGCTGAGCGTGAGAAGGTGACCACAAAAGAGTACAGGCTCTACGATTCAATTTATGTGAAATTTCAAAACAGAAAGTAGACCAGGGATTGCTGGCGGGGGGAGGTGCGGGCTGACTGCAAAGGGACACTGGGGGGATGGGACGGTCCTTGGCCATCATCAGGCCAGTAGTGGTCACCAAGGGTACACATGTGTCAGAATGCACTATAACACATACTTTAAGTGGGTGCATTTCATTGCATGGCAGTTATACGTCATGAAGTTCATTTTAAAAGCTTTTAAAAAAAAAAAATACCAGGCACATCTATCTAGCAAGAGATCGTGACTCTTAAAGATAAAATACAACTAATGCTAGGTTGGGTCCAGTGATCTCTGGACGGTAGGCAATGGGATATACTTTTGTCTGTGTTTTTCTGTATATTCCAACAGTTCTGCAAAGAATGTATATTCCTCTTTCGATGGAAAATAAAACCATAGTCTACATAATTAAAAAAAAACGCAAACAGGATATGGTCCAGGGTTCCTGAGGTGGCTTAGATGACTGCTTCCCCCTGCCCCACCGCAGAGAGCATGAAAGGGCGCTGGACGAGGAGTCGGGAGTGGCACCTGGAGTGGCCTCAGGCTTCCTGGACACTGTGGGCCCAATCCTTAGCTTCTCTGAACCAGACTTTGCAAGGGAATTCAGATGAGCCTCCCCTGCCAGCCGTGCCCAACCACCTGGCTGTAGAAGGAACACAGACTCCCTCCCCCCACCCCATGCATCCCCGGGAGCAGCCCTGCACCCAACGGGATCTTTATGTTCCAAGCCCAAGCCTTGCCATCCCCACCAAACTTCGGAGACAGGCGGACCAGGGTTTGGACCCCAGCTCTGCCACTCCCGGGCTGTGTGGCCTTGGACAAGTCGCTGGTCCCTTCTGACTCAGCTTCCTCATCTGAAAATCAGGGAGGCTGCACCTGCCGAGGAGCGGGTGCTGGAACAGTGAAATGACATGAGAGTACTGGCTATTCCAAGCGTTCTCACTCGAAGCCTATATTTGTTTTTATTTTTTATTCAAAGAGTCCCCCACTGGGAGAAAAAAAAGAAATTTGGTGAGTTCTCACTAATTTATGGAAGAGGAAGCAAACTCCCCTATTCATGATCCATCTGAACACCCTGCCTTCTGCCAGGGTGATGGGGTGGACCTCCCTCAGTTTCCATGGAAACTCATGACAAGAACACCCTCATAAAAACTATTCTGACCATTTCCCTCTGCTTGTGAGCGCCAGCCGGGCCTGCCACATCTGATGTAGGCTGCGCTTGATGTTGGCTCTGGCCTGGCTGTCGTCCAGGCCACCGAGGCCTCCAGAAACACAGCCCTCGCCAGACAGATGGTCCCTGAAGCTCAGCTCTCCAGAGCTCCACTTCACCGTAGCCCAGGCAGGAAAAGAAGAGTATTCGCCCCTCCGACAACGTCTACGGTGCACCTGGTGTGTGCCGGTCAACGTGCAGGGCACTGGAGCAGCGAGCGGAACAAACAGAGCCCCCTTTCCAGGGCTGACAGAAGGGCAGGAGGCACCAGATGCCCACGGAAGCAGGATGCAATTACAGTGTGACAGAGCTCCCGGAGAGAAGGACATGACGGAGGGAGAGAGACCAATGGGGGTGTGCGCTGAACAGCGGGGCGGGAGGTGAGGAGCCCACTGAACCCACAGACTCTCTGAGCCAGAAGGGTCCTTGCCAATGAGGAAAGCAAGGCATAAGAGATGGAAACGATCAGAACAATTGTGAAAGCTCAGCACACCAGCCCGCTGAACCGTCACGACAACCCGATGCAGTACTGTAACCCTCACTTCACAGGCCGGGGACTTGGGCCCACAGAGAGGAAGTGACTGGGCCCAGGTCACGTGGTAGGAAGGAACAGCGTACATGACCACCAGGTCTCTCTATCTTGTCCCTCCCTCCCAGGACTGGACTTCTCCTTTGAGTTCTTGCTCTCAAACCCAAGGGTTCACTGAATCCCTTTATTTCTCCCCCAAGGAATACAGACGCCAGACTATATACCCCATGAGGACACAGAACTTGTCTCAGTTTTGCACACCCTGGGCCAAGCCCAACATGTCGTAAGTGTTAACACCAATAAAAGTGTAAAGTAAAAGGATCACTGCGTGCCCTCTGATATTTCAGATACACATTTGGAGTCTTCCTGAAGGGCAGGTACAGTCTGAGAAATCCTCTCTTACCAACTAGGCTTACCAAAGCTGTAATCATACAAAATAGAATTGATAAAACCATGCTAGTGCCTCCATGAGGAAGTAGACAGCGACCCTCAAGATGATGATGATGATGATGATGATGATGATGGATGATGAGGACACCGTGGTATATTAAAAAGCACGACTACTACATCTCATAGCTCCTTCCACCAAAAGAAGGGCCCATTTCCCTCTTAAACCTAGGCTGGCTTTCTGACTGCTTTGACCGACAGGATGAGACCAAAGTGATTTTATGCAAGTTCCAGGGCCCAGAACACAAGAAACCTTGCAGCTTCTGCCTTCTGCCTATCAGAATGGTCCTTGGAGACCTCCACTTGAGGAAGCTGGGCTGGCCAACTGGAGGAGGGGAGGCCACATGGAGAACAGAGGCCCCCCGCCAGCAGCCAGGACCAACGGCCAGCTACGTACACGAAGCAGTCTCAGAACTCCCACACAAGCAAGGCCAGCACAGCCAGCAGAGGGACTCCCTCAGATTCATGCAAAATGACAAACCACTGCAGTTTCAAGCCACTACACTTTGACATGGTTTGTTACACAGCAATAGAAAACAGAAATCAATACGATCACTGGCAACAACCACCACCATTCATTTAGCAATTACTATTAAAATGCCAGGCATTCTTCTAATCACTCATGTATTAACTCATTTACTCTATGCAACCATCTGACAAAGGGGATCACATTTCCCCTTACTTTAAATAGAAGGGGGATACTAAGGAGTGGAGAGGTAAAGTGATTTACCCAAGGTCACCCACCAGTGTGCGTGTGAACTCAGGACAGTTGGCCTAGGCCCACGAGACTCTCTCAGGCCGAGGCAGGAAGTCAGAGGCATGCTCTCCCACCTATCCTCTGGCCTCTGCAGATCCCATTCTTCTAGCGTTCACGTCATTGGCCCAAGTGGTGGGCAGACAAAAACAGAGCTGGAGGCTTATCCGCGGACTGACATACAGAGCCAACTCTCACCTCGACAGTAGTCCTTGGCTGTAAGGTCTTCAGGAACACTGAGTCAGCCAACACTGAACCAGTGCTCCTGGGACAGACAGACACACACGGTCAGGTTCCTGCCAGCCTCTGGTCACAGTATTGTCAGCAACCGATCAATATGTACTCTCAGTGTTTTGTGTTTGTTTCTGCATAGACACCTTATTCCCTGTGTATTTTTAATTCACTGACATTGAACTCACAGCCAACAGCCATATGCCTTAACTCCGAAACGAGCTGGTCTAATACACGCTCTTTTCCCATAACGCACGTCACAGCCTTCTTGTGCTTAGGAGCATGAGACAGCGCTCGGTGGTAGCGTTTTAAACAACAAAATCACCAACGAAAGCCCGAAAGTGAGAACAATGTGGCCGTTGCAGCCTGTGAAAAGGACACTTGTTAACAGCAGGCGAGCAGAACCGAGAAGGCAGCCGGCTGGGAAAGTGCGTGTGGGATGACAACTCCAATTTTTCACGGCTCTGTGCCCGTCCACAGATGTCTGCGCAGGCGCCACAAGTTGGTCTAGGAGTCAGGAGTAAACTGCAGCCAGTAGGCGAACTTGGTGATGTGGTCTCCATGAATACTGAGACCAACTGTGGACGCTGAGAGAAGGCGGCACTCTCGGCGGGCTGCCGGGCTGGGGCTGCTGGGCTGGGCTGCTCTGCAGAACAGGCCTGTCTGAAAACGAGAGAAAGCAGGCAGAGTACAAAGGACGGCAGAAAGATGGACCGGGAATGAAAGGCAGTTCCGATTTCTGCTCCCCAAGGCCCTGGTTCCTGGGATGTGTGAGGTACTGGGCATTCATCTCAGCCCCACATTCCAGCAAATTCTCCTTTTTGCTTAAGCTGGTTTTTGACCCCACACCAGTCAACAGATCCCGGCTTGTGCATTGGTGGTGGTGAGGCCTCCAATAGTCTAATGGTCTGAGGGACCATCAGACACACTCTCTCTGGAATCAGGACAGGTGGCAGGGAAGCCTGGGTAATCAGTGGTGAGGGGAAGAGCCACACGCACACGTCGTGGCAGCAGTAACGAGTGCATGTGCACATGGAACACGGAGAAATTGGGAATGTCAGAGCAGCCAGTTCCAGCCCCATGCTTCCCAACACAGGTCTATGTGTCTCTGTCTTACAGGCCCAGGTGCTGAGGCTAGGATGCACATCCAAGTCGTTTACGCAGGCATCGCCAGGAGTCCAGGGCAGTGAGCCAGGCAGGGAATGCGGCCGGTACAAGGTTGTGGCCAAGCCCACTGCCCCTGGGGGCAAAGGCAACTGAGACCACCAGGAACCCTAGATGCCAGTGGAGAACACGCCTCAGAGTTGTCCCAACCAAGGGCAAGCGCACTGGGGTACTGGCCCACCAGCTCCCCCTCTGTCCTCAGTCCCCTCCAAAGGCACTAACTCTCCCGGACTGCCCTTTGCAGAGGCCAGCAAAAGCCTGCAGGCACAACCGCAGGTATTGGCAGAGGTTGGCCACAGAGCCGAGGGCAAGCAGCAGGAGTGCCTCCAATAGTTTCTGTTCCCTGCCACAAAGCCAACCACTCCAGGGCACTGGCTGCTAGAGGAGATGAGGCCCGGCTCGTGCCTGTTACTCTCCTCCCCTGAGTCCACAGAGCTCACGCCTCGCCTTCGCCAAGTCTTGGCTCAAATGTCACCATCTCAGTGAGGCCTTCCGTACCCTGGCCCTCACGATGCCCCCCAGCACTCTACTTTGTTCCCACACACATAGAATTTACTCAGTCACACGTACAAGACCAGTTGCCAACCTGCACCACATGTCAGCAGACCCCTGAGTCTCGACAGGCACGGAAGCTGATCAGGGCTACCCGGGACAGGCCGTGCTTCCAGGAGAAGGTTCTACTGTGGGCTGCCCAGTAATCTGCAGAAGCACAGCTGGGACTGGGTGCTCAGGCCCCATGATTGGGTATCACGCCTCAATCTCGGACAGACACCCAAGCAGATGGCCAAGCCAGCAGACATGCACAACTGCACCTTTTCAGCCTCCGTGGGAAAATACAGCCACCGACCTCACAAAGTGGGACACGATTCACACGCAGCCGCTGCCACGTGGAGGACACCTTTGCTGCTGGGGGAAGAAGGAAGAATGTGGAGATGACAAAGGAAGTGGGCAATGCAAAAAGAGGAAGGAGGCATGTTCTAGAACAGCACTGTCTGATACAGCAGCTACTGGCCCGGTATGGCTAACGAGTACTCGAAATTGAATTGGTCCAAACGGAGATGTTCTGTATGTATCAACTACACATCAGATTTTGAAGACTCAGACCAAACACAGGAATATTAAATCTCATTAAGACTTCTACTGTGTGCGTGTGGAAAGAATACTTTGGATATGTTAGGTAACATAAAATTTACTGTGAAAACTAATGTCACCTCTTTTCCTTTTTACCTTTTTTAATGTGGTGACTAACAAATTTTAAATGATGCACGTGGCTGGCACTGATGGCTCACGCCGTGTTTCCAGTGGGCAGCGCTGGCCTGGGAGGGGCCGTTTGTCCACAGCGGAATGGGCAGGTGGGTGGGGCGGCGGGAGTGCGTTAGGAGAGGGAGCAGGGTGTCTGCTCAGATCTTTTACCCACTTTCTAACTGGGTTGCTTGCTTTGTTATTGTTGAGTTTTAAGAGTTCTTTTTATATTTTGGATACAAGTTCTTTATCAGCCACGTGTTTTGCAAACATTTTCTCCCAGCCCGTGGCTTTTCTTTTCAATTTCTTAATCTCCATTTTTATGGCACATGGTATTTGGGGGAAACTGGCCTGATATAGTTCCTCCAGAAAGTCTGGCACCCTTCAGCATGTCACCCAAGCTCACCTAACTCACAGAAAAAGGCACATTGTGATCGCTGGAAACTGTACGTGAACACCTATACACACGATGAATGGCTACGCAGGTGCTTGTAGCGCTTAGCACAGTGCTGACTCGTGGCACAGGCTCAAGAAATGCAGTCACTGCTATGCCTCCAAGGTGCTCCCAGAAGTTTTGGTGTTTTTTTTTTCAGAGAGATAGGAAGAGAAGGCAAATGAGAAAGACAGAAACATCCATGCAAGAGAGAAACATCAGCCAGTTGCCCTTCAAAGGCGCTCCAAATGAGAACCAAAACCACAACCCGGGCATGTGTCCTGACTGGAAATCGAGCCCACAACCCTTTGGTTTGCCGGATGTTGCCCAACCGAGCCACACTGGTCAGGGCAAGGTGCCCCCAAACTTTTCAGAACACTCGCCATCCTGGTGCCAGCAATGCCTCCCAATTCCATTTCCCCCAACTCCTCCTCTGAAGGGGTGGCTGGCAGTCAGATGCAGGCAGAGGGGCTCGAGCGGGCAGCTGGGGGGTGAGAAGGGATCTCCAGGGCTCTGTGCAAAGACAACTAAGTCTGGACACCCTGGGCCGTGGTAGCAAACCTTGAAAGAATGGAAACTTTGTGCCACACCTTACCTACAGCATCGGAATGAACCTGAACATTTACTAGGAAAACTAGAGGCTACACCTTCAAAAAAAAAATGGTCCTTTTTGTCCCCAAAGAGCAGATGTAATGGTTCAAACTTCATGGTTCTAGACTCAAGCCAGGAATCCCATCCCTACTGATCCGCGTCCATGTCCACAGGCTCACGCTAACCTTTCCAGAGTTTCTTCGTGCATCTGCCCCATGGCAAGCACCAGATGGCCATGCTCAGCTCCAGGAAAGTGAAAGTAAGGTCAGAACCCTGCCCACAGAAAGCAAGTGTTTCATGGCAAAACACTGCATCAGCTAAGAAGCATAAATAATGAGTTTCTGGGTAAAACAGAACAAGGAGCCAACAGGGAAATGCAAATCAGAACCACAATGAGATGCGACCTCACCCCCTCTAGGACCGCCACCATCAAAAAGACAGACAGTGACAAGTGCTGGTGAGGCTGTGGGGAAGCTGGAACCTCGTCCAGTGCTGGTGGGCATGCACGGTGGTGCGGCCAGCCACTCTGGAAAACAGTCTGATAGTTCCTCGGACAATCACACACAGAGTTATAGGCAAACCAACAACTCCGCTCTCGGGTGTATATCCAAGAGAATGAAAATAGTCACAGAAAACTTTGCACATAAATGTTCACAGCAGCATTATTAACAACAGCCATAAGTGGAAACAACCCAAATGTCCACCAAGTGATGAGTGGGTAAACAGAAGTGGTCTATCCATACAGCAAAATATTATTCAGCCAAAACAGGAATCAAGTACTCTATGACATGGAGGAACCTTGGCAACATTATATTAAACAAAGTCAGATGCAAAGGCTATGCATTGTATGATTCCGTTTCTATGAAATGTTCTGAATGAGCAAATCTAAAGAGACAGAAAGTAGAGTCCTCCTTAAAAAAAAAGTGACAGCTCAACAGCACACACTTACTTACTGAGTACCCACTGGGGTCACCCAGTGCCAGGCACTAACGTACGGAGACAAGACACTACTAGCCTCAAAGGACCGAAGACGTAATTCTGATTGGCAGCTCAGCGCAAGCCAAACATTTTTTGGAACCAACTTCAAAATGGAAGGTCATGAAAAGGCTTATTCTTGCCCTTGCCGGGTGGCTCAGTTGGTGGGAGCATCGTACCATGCACCAAAAGCTTGCAGGTTTGATCCCTGGTCAGGTTCTGGGTTTGAGCCCTGGTCCAGGTGTGCACGGGAGGCCACAAATAAATGTTTCTCTCTCCCAACGATGTTGTGAATGCTCTCTCTCTCTCTCTCTCTCTCAAATCAGTAAATATACCCTCGAGTGAGGATTTCTTTTTAAGTTTATAAAAATAAAAGCTTTATTCTTGAGAAAGGAAAATGACACTCAAGTCATATCCCAGAAGATGGCTGTTCTACTAACACACAAGTTGGGCAGTTAGAATCCCTGGAACAAAATCCCAGCTGTCAACCTTGGAAGGTTCCTGGGCTTCCCTGCACATGAAGTTTCTCATAGAGATCAGGATCACAGCAACTTCACGTGTGGACCGAATGAGGACGGACCAGCAGCCTTGGTCCGCAGACAAGCGCATGAGTCTTCCACCACCGTCCGCAGCGGTCATGCTGACATCACAGCGAGATGCGCCAGTCTTCAGGGGGATCAAGCTGCTGGCTTCAGGCCTGGACCAGAACAAATGACGGCCCAGGAGGAGATGGAAGTACAAACCACACTCATAAGACCCTTCATTCGCTGAAGAATTCTGAGTCTGTGACAGGTGCCAGAAAGGGGGCAGGGTGACATGAGTCAGCGTGGCTTCCCTGGGGACGACTGAACGCTCCGTGCCCTGAGCCCGTGACACAGCCTTCCCTTCTTCTTCCCAGAAATCCTTTCAGAAGTTTATCCTATGAATAAAGAGTTAGCTAGAAAAAGGTTCCCAGGATCAATGGCTGACACAGCAAAATAATAAACTGTGTCATATCCAAGAATAGGAGATAGGTTGAAAAAATAAAAATAAGGTGGAAAACTGTAGCCATCTCAAACAAAACAAGAGCATATACCTGGAACAGGAAATTTTTCACAATCGGAAACCACCTGTGTCCACGATCAAAAGGACAGGTGAATTGCGCAAGGTGTACTCACTGAGACCACCAAAAGCAGCTAAAAATAACACTACCATTATCAATGCAGGTACCTCACAAACAATATATTATGTGCTAATTATAGAATAAAATGTTTGAAATACATGTAAAAAATATGCATAGGAAAAGTAATTATCACATGATACTGGTTTCTCTAGAAAAGGAGGGGTATATGTGAGGTCTGAGCAATATTCATATTTTTTTTCACAGTGTACAACCCGCTTCAGTGCTCACAGCCCACAGGTAAGGAGGCTGGGCAATGGTTCGAGGCTGCAATTTACTCTGGCACGGGTATACTATGAGAGGCCCACAGGGAAGGGTCCACCATAAATCCATTACCATGCTCCAATATTTATAGTATTTTATTTCTTTTTTTTTAAAGCCCTGGCTGATGTAGCTCAGTGGATTGAGCGCAGGCTGTGAATCAAAGGATTGCCAGTTTGATTCCCAGTCAGGGCACATGCCTGGGTTGCAGGCCAAGTCCCCACTGGGGGCCACATGAGAGGCAACCACACATTGATGTTTTTCTCCATCTCTTTCTCCCTCCCTTCTCCTCTCTCTAAAAATAAAATATTTTTAAAAATTTTTAAAAAACACAAAAACCAAGAGATCCAAAGAAAATACTATGATTTGCCTAAATTGGTCAGGAGAGGGTACTCACCTCCTGAGGCTGCCATACAAAGCAGTGCAAACTGAGTGGCTTAGGACAGCACAGAGTTATCACCTCATGGCCCTGGAGCTGAGAAACCCAAGATGAGCCGCCCTGGGCGAACATGGAGCCGCAGCAGGGCTCCCAGGGAGGGTCCGCTCCCCGCCTCCTCCAGCCGCAGGACGCTGCCGGCATCCCCTGGCTTGAGGACCCTTCTGCCTGCACAGCCACTGATCCCATCATTCCGACCCCTGCTTCTGCTGTCACACCTCCTGGACTCTGACCCTCCGCCCTCCCACTTCCACTGATAACGACCCTCGTGATTACATCAGGCCCACTCAATAATCCAGGATAATCTCCCCACCTCGAGATCCTTAATCACCTCTGCAGTGAGCCTTTAACTGTATAGCAGCACAGAGCCATAGGTTCTGGAGATTAGGACACAGACATCGTTGGGGAGTGAGGGTGCTACTTTATTCTGCCTAACACAGAGTACATAGAAATAATAATAACAGCAACAACAATAATAATAGCAACAGCAGCTAACTCTCATGGAGCACGCTGGGATACTTTGAGGCACTGGCCCACAGTGCACTACATAATCAGCTTCCCTAATGCTCATAGAATCCAGCAGGACAGCACCGCTATTACCCCACGTTACAGATGGGCACGCTGAGAGGCTGAACAACTGGGCCATGGTCACAGCCATTGTAAGTGGCAGAGCCAAGATTTGAACCCCGGGAGTCAGACCCTGGGAGGCTTGCTCTTGCGTACATTGGTGTTTGTCTGTCATCTTAGTCTCTATACCCACCTCAATATCTAAAATAGCTAATAATAATAAAAATAATAATAGCATGGTCACGATGTAGCACACAATGAAAAGGACATATTACTAAAGAGTGTTATGAAAGACTGCATTCTGTAAAAACGGATCTCTATCTTGAACAGAAAAAAGATCTGGCAAGGGTGCACACCAAGTGTGAACGCACATCCTTCTGGTGCTGGAGAGTGAGCGAAGGGGTTGTTCCCCTTACTGGGTGCAGCTACAAATGTTTCTACTAATGAATACATGTCACTTCTATGATGAGGAAAAACTAAAAGCTGTTTTGATCAGGGGAAATAAAACAAGGTCGGAACAGGCCAGCTCAGAACTGCCTTAAACAGGAAATCACCATAAGGTTCACCCCTGGCCACCCCAGCTTGGGTCCTCCTTGCCTCCCCAGGGACACAGGTCCTCCTCAGGCCAGTCCCCAGGCCAGCATGGGGGCTGGGAGGCTGCTCCCACTGGCAGGGGCTGGACAGGAGTGGCCTGGAGGGGCTGGGAGTGGTGCGAGGTGACGCCTAGCCAGCAGGACCCCCATCCTGAGACCGACGACTCCCCCGTGAGCCCTGCAGGGTCCTCTCTTCCTGCCACATTTGCTGTCGCCTGGGCTGTGCTCACCGTAACTTTGCTAGTCTCCACTCTACAAATGAGTAAGTTGCCAAGTTCTCCTGTTCTCCTTTGTCAGAACAGAGTGCTTCTGCACACACACACACACAGACATTGCACCCCCCCCCACCTAGTTCCACAGTGGTTGCCAGCACAACTCATGTCAGACGAAAGCAGCATCTCACAGCTTCCTCCCAACTGTGCCAGGAGAGGGAAAAGGCCTCTTGCACCCCAAACTGGCATCATTACTGAGTCTGTTTACAAAACTTCACCACTGCCCTGTTGACACTCCCCCTCCAAGTCCTGCCCCGCCCCCAGACTCGCAGAAGGGGAAGGCAAGGAGCTGAGCTGCCTGCCTACCCCTCTTTGCTCAAATCCAAGGGATGTGAACCCCAATCGGACCCTTACCCCCATGCCGCAGAATAGCTGGAGGAGGAGGCCTCTCCCTCCGTATGTGGGCTCCACAGCACTCGGGCTCTGATAAACCATCGGGGCAGCAGGAACACTAGGCCCCTGTCAAGTGCAGGCTCTATGCACTTACAGATGTCAAGTTCACAAGGTCCTACAGGGTGGCTCTGCCATTGCTTCATCTCACAGATGAGGAAACCGAGGCACTGGGAGGCTAAGAGGCTGAGTGGATTGCCCAGGGTCACATAGCCAGTAAGTGCAGGGCCAAGACTGAAACCATCATGTAGGGTTGGAGAGGAAGTTGTCACAGAGATGCCCTATCTTAACCCCAGATACTTCTGTCTTTGGAGAGAAAGAGAGGGCATCCGGGTCCTTCCCCTGAGTCATTTGCTGTCTGTGTGTTTGTGAAGCATCCACCATGGGCCGGGCACAGGCTAGGTGCTGGGGGTCCTCCTTGGTAGGCAGAACAGATCGATGGGTCCCTGCCTCCCAGAGCTCAGAGTCTGGGGTGAGGATCCTCAGGACCTGGCTCCAAGGTCAGGCCCTGGCAGGAGACAGGAAAGTCACCACCAACACCTTTCTGGCTTCCACTTCAAACTGCATGACACTTAAGTCTCTTTCAGGACAAAACAAGACCCAGCACTTTGCTAGCCAATATGTGAAAATGCACTCTAGGGTCGATGGGTGCAGTGTGGGAGGGGGTGGGGGATGACAGTCTTTTTTTTCCAAAAGGATGCACCGAAGGATACCTTCTAACAGCCCCCTCCCCTAGTTGGACATCCAGAAGAGATCTAACTCATACTAACTAGTCGGGAGTCTCTAATTACACAAATTGGGACACACCTGAATTCCAGGGCTTGGCACTATTGCAAGGGACAAAGGCTTCCTGTGCCCGGCCCTCTGCTCCTCAGAGAGGGCTGCGTCCACACTCGAGCTGCCTCTCCTCTCCCCACCGACAGCCAGATGGAGTTCCAGGCTGGGACATCTCATTCCCCAAAGCCAGGCTGAAAGAGACCCATGTCCACACCCTGCGGCTGAGGGAACACAAACTGGATCAGCTACAACTAACTGGACATGCATGGGATTCTCCAAAGGGGAGGTCTGGTTGCTTGAAGGAGAGATTCCAAGAGGATACAGGAGAGAGGCATGAGGCATAATAAGAACAAACCTTACCTAGTATCTCCCAGGCCCCTTTCTAAATGATTTGACTACAGGAGCTCATCTGACCCTCCTAACGAACCTACGAGGTGGATACCATCATTCTTCACATTTTACAGCTAAGGGCACAGAGGCACGGAGAGATAAGTCTCTTGTCCAGGATCACACCACTAATGAGCCCGGGTTGGGATTCGAACCCAAGCGGGCCGGCTCTAGTTCCCACATTTAGCCAGTCCATGTCACTCTCCCTCATGCCCTCATGGCCCAAGCCAAATCCAATGCAGCCAGGAAATACGATGGCACTTGAGATACACTTAAATTCCTTTCCAACAAACTCCAACTCATCCATGATATCTGCGGCCAAGTAGATGCATCAATTGCTGTGCTCACCCCACTGCTCCACTTTGCTAGGGCTGCTGTGACAATGTACCATAAACAGAGTAATTTAAACAACAGAAACCTATTGTCTCACAGTGTGGCAGCTGGAAGTCCAAGATCTGAGTGCTGGCGGGGTTGGTTCCTTCTGAGGGCTGGGAGGATCTGTTCCAGGCCTCTCCCTAGCTTCTGGTAACAGCTGGCAATCTTTGGTGTTCCTTAGATTGCAGGTGCTTTGCTCCAACCTCTGCATCCATCATCGCATGGCCTTCCCTCCCTCTGTGTGTGTCTGTGTGTGTGTATGTTCTTATGAGGGCACCAATCAGATTGGAATAGGGGTTCGCCCTATGCCAGCATGACCTCATCTTAACTAATTGCATCTGTAACAACTCAATTTCCAAATAAGGTCATTCTGAGAAGCTAGGGGTTAGGACTTTGATATATGAGTTTGGGGAAGGGGGTACAGTACAATTCAACCCATTATAGGGACCCACCCCTGCCCACAAGCCCTGAAGAAGCGAGACTATATTCTCCAACTCTGTTAGACACCGTCTAACCCACATCCCCCACACTCAAGCTGACCAGAGAGGACACTGGCCTCAAAATAGCCAACTCCCCTGTAATGGTTCAAAGGATCTGGCCAATCAGAGGCCTCTCTCAGGAGTCCATCCTTGGCAGGCTGGAAAAACAAAGCCTTCACTGATGGGGCCACACAGAAAGTCAAGGTGGAGAGAGGCTTTGCTGGGAAGGGTCAAGCCATGGCGGCAAGGAAACCTAAGAGGGCAGATGAGGCTGGTCTATGGACAGCATCACCACCTGTGGCTCTTATCACTGACAAGCAGGCAAGACCTCAGTATCGCCATATTCCCTTCCCATGAGGCCCAGTGGGAAGGCTAATCATTTCCCCCGATTCGTACAAGACCTCCCAAATTTACCATCATTCTATTCTTTAGCATCGGTGGGCCTCCTACAGCCACCTCTGCACCTTCCAAAAGTAGGGCTGTGGAAGAGCCTGAGAGGTCCCACCAAACCCATTTCCCATATTTCCCAACATCCTTTGCAGCTAGTCACAGGCCAGGTTCTGCTCACCGGAAGGTGGGAAGCTTCTACCTTCCAGGACCAGGTCGTAAATTCCTCCTAAGCCATCTTCTGCACTTCCTCTTCCCCCACATGCTCGCTGGGACAGACGATCCTGGAGATAGCCTCAGATGCCTCCAGGGATGGTGATGCCACCAGACGGCAGAGCCCTCCCCCCTCAATCCCACTGCATCATGACTTGAGTGATGAAGTTGTATCATACCAAGAAGTCCAGTGTCCCTGCAGTTAGCCCACCCTGACGAATCCAGAAGCTTACAGACACGCCCTCCGCCTGGAACACTCTCTCCCCAGAGCCTCCCGTGGCTTCCTCCTCCTCACCCTTCAAGTCTCAACCCAGTGTCACCTTCACAGAGGTTTCTCTGATGCCTGCCCTGGTAAAACAGCATGCCCCACAGGTTCCTCTTTGTCACCGGGCCCTGTTTCTTTCCTCCCTGGCATCCATACCATCCAAAATGACTGAAGTAGTTATTATAATGCTTTCTGTCTTCTCCTCTGAAACCATCAAGTCCTCTTGGGATCTCCACTGTCCTGTTCACTTTATCCCTAGTGACACCCACAATACCCGACGCACACCAAGTCCTCTTCGAGTGTTTGCTCAATCAATGAAAGAACAAATCCTAAGAACGCCAAGTGATCATCACCCAGGACAGAAGACAACACTTCAGTAACCAAAGAAACCAATTCCTCAAACGTCCAGCATACAAGCAAGTCTGTCTCAGTGTCAGGAATAAAAACAGTTCTATTTTCATGGCAGCAGCGCCAACGTGGAGTGTACCCCAGAAGGGGAGTGGCCGACCCACTGCGTGCGAGCAAGAAAAAATCACTATATAAATGCAAGTCCTAAATATCAATCTCTTCCTTCTACTGCATGACCCCATTTCCCCCTTGTTTGATAATGGTTGATGACGACGGTGACGATGATGGTAAGGATGACAAGAGCAACAAATACTGGAGCACCTATCTCCTGTGTGCCTGGCCCTATTGAGAGCACGTCACTCATATGTTACTTCATTTAATCCCTCCCCAGAGCCCAGGGAGACAGGTTCTCTTATTAGTCTCATTCCACAGACTGTGGAAATGGAGGCCCAGGGAGGTGCTGAGAGTGGTCTAAGGTCATACGCCCATGAAATGCAGGGCTGGCATTGGAGCCCGGCACTCAGGCTCCGGCGTCTGTGCGGCTTGCTGCAGCCGTAACTGCACACTGTGACCGAGAAAATCAGCCAGTGTGCAGCCGCCGGGACTGCATCTTACTTTCCAACAGGTGCATGACGGGAGGAGGTCGGGGGCCGCTTCCACAGAGTGGACTTCTCCTCAGACAGGAGATGCCTGCGAGAAAAATCTACTTTTACTATTTGGAAAACGTTTTGATAAAATAGCAACTTTCCAAAAAAATCCTCATTTATTTTTAATGGGTGAGAGGCCCAAGGATGGATTTCAGAACCCGCTGGAGGCGGCACAGCCCCACCTCACTGCCCCCGCTCTGCTCGCACTTGTCCTTGCTACTGCGTTCGTGGTGTGCCTGGAGGTCTGTCTCCCGCTAACCAAGGCCCCCCAGGGTCCCCTTCCTCGTGGTATTGCTAGCACCCAGCAGAGTGTGTCCTCTGCACGTGGCAATGGCCGCACTTCCCTCCTGCTGTGACAAAGTCTGAACGGAGCTGTGGTTCTCGGGCCCCCAGCAGGGTGCTCCTCTATCACACACAGAACTGAAACATCTCTGAGACTACGTAGGAGGAGACAGCAACACAGAGCAGGAAGACCATCGGAGACTCCAAAGGCAGAGAGAGGCGGAGCGAATTGCAGTTCTGCCCCTTCCTGGCTGTGTGGCCTTGGACATGTCACCTAGTCTCCCTGGGGCTGTTTCCTCAGAAATAAAGTGGGGATGAGTCCTGCCTTGCAGGGTCACTGTGAAGATCCATTAGAGGTAGCTACTGCTGCTACTGTTGTTGTTGTTGTTGTTGTTGTTATTTATTGGGCAAGCCAAGAACCTAATACCAAACAGAGCTGCTCAGTTTCTGAGCATTCCTCATGCATGGGCAGCACAGCTTACCCAAAATAAGCAGATGGAGAAATGTATGTGAAAACATCAGGCTGAAAGCCTATTCAGTCCAGATGGGCACCATCCAACCCCTAAACGTGGCTTATTACCACACAGCCAGACTCCACAAACAGGTGGCACCGAGGTGGCTGCCTCATGAGCGGGTTGAGACGCAGGAGAGCCCCGAAGGCTCAAACCAGAAGAGCCAGAGCAGGCGGCTTTGGGCTGGAGGCTGCGCAGCTGGTCCCGGGAGGAAGGAAGAACCACGGGCTGCCGCTGCCCGCGCTCCCTGCCTGAACCACAGACTCAGGGAGCCAGGGTGGGAAGAAACCTCTTACTATAGTCTGTTCCAATTGTACGATATTTCCCATATATACAAAAGTGCGGTGAAATAAAATCCATTTAATTCTCACCCAATAAGTTAGGAACTATTATTACCTCACTTGACAGGGAACATGAGGCACGGACTATCTCGGATCACACACTAGGAAATGGTAGAACAGAGATTTGAACCCAAAGTCAGGATCCAGAGTCCAGGTGTGCTCATGGTTGCTTAGCTCCAAGGTGGTCACCATCAGTTTTCTCTTCCCACCCAAGATGTGCACACGCGCCAGCCACCCCCCCTCCATGAAGAAGAAGTTCCCCTATCTTGAACCTGAGCTGGCCTTGGTGACCTGAGCTGGTGCATGTGACTCTCTGGGACTTTGGACGCTACGTCCTGCAGCTTTCTGCCCAGACTCCCGGAAAGCCACCCTCAGGGCACCAGGAGCCACGTCACACGTCCAGCTTCCCTGGGACAGCCAGGCAGCAGGGCTCAGTCAGCACTTCCAGCTGAGCCCGGTCCTCCAGCATCACCACCACGGCACCAGACGTGGAGCGAGGATTCTGGAACCTTCCGGTCAGGGGGAGATACCAGCCCTGTAACCCCAGATCACTGCCGTCCAGGCCACAAAGAACAGAAGAGTTAACCAGCCCAATCTCTGGCCCACATATCTCCTCACTTGTGTTCAGTGGCGGCCACTGACCCCACTTCAGGATGGCCGTCCTGCTGGCCACCTGGCCAGCCTCTCCCTCTGCTCTCCACCCGCGAGCAGCTGCTTTGCGGGGAGGCCTCTCCCACTTCCACCACCTCCACCACGCCCACACGGACAGAGCCTCCCACTCACGTGGCACCCGGTCCAGACCCTCACTGCGGTCATGAGCACGCAACCCCACGATGGCTGGTTGCCGACTCTGCTTCCCGTCCAGGGCAGGGACCTCCACCCCCGCCCCTCAGCGGAGTCTAGCTCCCAGATGACGGTAATATGGGCCAGACACACGAAACAGCTCCATCACGGACAGGGTCCAAAGAGAAGCCCTAATGTGCCTGATGATGTTTTACAGCTCTAAACAAAGTCAACACGTGACTCCAGACCAGGATTTCTCAACTTTGGCACCACTGATATTTTGTACCGAAAATTAATTACCTGTGATGGGTGGGGCCTTCCTGGGCAGCCATAAGATGGTTAGCAGCATCCCTGGCTCTGACCACTCCCTAGAAGCCAGGAGCGCCCTCCCCGCAGTGACCACAAGTAAAAATGTCTACAGACATTGTCAAGTGTCCCCGGACGGGGCAGGGGAGGATCCACCCTGGATGAGAAACACTCACTGCCCCAGACAGTGGGATCTGCGTATGTGCCTACCTACACCCAGGCCCCCACGGAGGACGTGATACCTGCAGGAAGTCACGTGCCACTTACCAAGTACTCCAGAGCCACACGCGTGTCCTGCATGCTTGCTTGCTCCTTGCAGACCTCAGAGTAACCTTCAGTTCTTGCTACTAAGAGCCTCGAGGGAACTCGACAGCTGGGGGTTCCCCTAAGGACAATCACACTGGCAATGGGAGGCTGGGAACACGGCCTAAAAGTCCCTGCCCATGGCCCGGAGGCCTGCCCTCTCCAAGTGGTCAGCAAAGCCACCGCTTCTAAGCTCTTTACCCCTGAACTGCTTTTCTGACTCTTGACAACCACCACCAACACGGCCGTCTCACACAAGGACGGCCAGCGCACGCTGGAAAACGCAAGTGCAACTCATGCCATCACCTCTCTTGGCCCCCGACTGTGGATCCCCACTGTTCACCAGACAAAGTCCAAACACCTAAGCAAGACACTGTCACCCCGGAAAGCAGGATGCCACTCATTAGCAACAGCAATGGTGAAGTCATCAGCAGCAGTGCCGCGGGTTGAATGCCTGTCCCGCGCTACATGCTTGCTGAACCCTCTGACGTGCTCCCATCCTTTGTTCACTCCCAACTACAGCTCTGCAGAGTGGACAGCAACAGCATCCCCATTCTACAGATGAGAGAATTAAATCCCAGAAAACGATGCAACTTGCCCACCGGTCACACAGCACAGCTCATCAAATGGGTGCTGGAAATCAAGCCCCCCACACTTCTGTACTTAACGCCACGATGCAGGCTCCACGAGGGCGTGAATCTAACTTAACTGCTGCTGCGACTCCAGTACCTGGAACAGGGCCTGGCAGAGCAGGCACTCGAGGATGGAAGGGTAGAGGGTGGGGAGGGAAGAAGGATGGTGAGTGAACGGGAAGGATGCTGCAGAACAAGCATCTCAAACCTGGCTGATTACCAGGATCACTGGGACGCCTATTAACTACAGTTCTCAGTCCCGACCAACCTAGTTGAATGACAGTCATCCTCGGCCACTCCAGGGAGGAGGAAGAATTGCTTTTATTAATTTGAGGTGGGAGAACTACAGAGCATGGATCTCAGAAGCCAAAATCCCATCTGGTGCCCTCAGAATGAGCTTCAGGAGAAGGTTCCAGCAGCCTGTACTTGTAATAGCCCCTCAGGTGTTTCCTACAGTCAGCCAGGCTTGGGGCCAGCAGCTCAGAAGAGAAAGAAAGGGCCAGTCCACTCTCACGCAGCAGCACACCTGTATTTACGGTCAGCGCCCCTGCAGGCCCCACCCCGTCCCAGCTGCAACAGGTCTCTGAGTCACCTGGGAGGTCGAGTGTGGCAAAAGCAAACAAAACTGGGAGGAAAGTTGGCTGCCTCCACGCGTTTTCACAGCAGGGCTCCTGGCCCTGGGCCACCTGAGGCCTCCTTGGCTCGAAGCCAGGAGCAACCTTTTGGAATGCTGTGTGACCTCACTCACGATAAGAGAAATCAAATGAAGAATCACGCCAAGCTACCTGAGTCTACCTGTGAGTGGCCCACATCCAGAACGTCATCGTGTGGACGAAGGTGTGGGGAACAGGCACTCTCATACCTCATGGGCTTTTCTGGAGTGTTGTCAAGCTGCCAAAGTTAAAGTACCCCTTAACTCAGAAACCAGACTTATAGGAAGCTGTCCTTCGGATTGTACCCATATGTGTAGGTACGTGGACAACCCTCACGAACTGCTGGTGGGAATGCAAAGCAGTGCAGCCCCTTGGAAAACAGCCTGGCAGTTCCCGGAACGCTCGAACACGGAGCTGCCATGTGACCCGGCAGTTACACTCCTGGGCACAGGCCCACGAGCAACAAACTCACATCCACACAAACACCAGTCACTGATGTTCACAGCAGCACTGTTCCTAATCGCCCGAAAGCGGCATCCACCCAAGCGTCCATCAGCGACTGGATGGGTAAAGAAACGGTGGGACATCCGTGCAGTGGACTATTACTCAGCCATGAAAAGGGAGGAGGCACTGACACACGCCGCCACATGGACGAAACCTTGGAAACAGTGTGTCGAGTACAAGAAGCCAGGTGCAAAGGCCATGACTCTACTTAAAGGAAAGGTCCAGAGCAGGAAATCCAGAGAGGCAGAGAGCAGATGAGCAGTTGCTCAGGCAGCGGGGGAGGATGGGGAAACCGAGGGGGATGGCAAAGGGTCCAGGGTTTCTTTGTGAGGTGATGACGATGTTCTAAAAGGGACTGTGGGGGAGGGGGCTCAGATCTGTGACTATACTAAAAACTACTGAACTGTCCTTATAAATGGCTGCGTTGCATGGTGTGTGAATTATACAGAAGGAAGAGGAGAAGAGGAAGAAGAACGTAAGTATAGTTGCTGCCGCTAATAGCAAAAAACAGTTCGAATGTCCCCTCTCTAGGGGCTAAACTACTGCACTGCAGCAGAACCCCATGTGGCCGTGGAAGGAGGCAGAGCAATGTACTGATAACAAACTACCTCCAAAATAATCACTAAATTTAAGAAGAATCACAGTGCAGAAGTATATGTAGGAGGTACCCATCTGTGTAAAAAAAACACGACATATACATTAAACAAGCACGGAGTAATTCTAGAGACAAAAAAACTTGATAATGAGCTTGCCTGTGGAGCACAGGGTGAGAGCTGAGAACGAGAGACATTTATGAATTTTTTTGGTTTCCCCCAAGTGTACATTTTAGTTTTTCAATGAAAAAGTAGTCAATAAAAATGCAAATTAAAGCAAGTCCTTGCAACTGAAAATTGCTTGAGTCTCCTCACTTCGTTAAAAACCAGCCTTAGAGACTTTAGGAACTGAGCCACTCACCCAGCCTCTGGCGGGTGGGGAAGGGCCGGTGCCTCCACCAGGTCCCCGCACTGCATCCGAAAGCTACAGGACGTGCACTGTCCACACGAGCAAAGGAAAGGCCTCTCACTCTGCCGTGAGCAGGAAAGTGAAACGGGCATTTACCTGGCCACTGAGCTGGGTGTGTCCGCAAACTCTGGCCTGTCTGTGCCCTTACGAGGGTAGCCGGCTTGACCATCAGCAGCAACCAAACGCCCAGCTGCTTGCTACCAGCCTGCACACACCCCTGCCAGCCCAGGCGAGCTGTCTGAGTGTCGGTTCCAAGTCGGCCCACACGGGCCTCTGTCACTTTGAAGGAACTGACTGAGCTTCCCCCACCTGCTCTAAACCCCATCAGAGACCCAGACAAAGTGGCCATGCTCCCATTTTTAGAGAAGAAGGGAATTGAACCAACAACTGCAGCGACAAGTCAAGGTAGGAAGGTGAGGAGATGCACGGCGGACTCAGGATGACAGGCCACCCCGCCCGCCCAGCAGGTACTCACGGAAACCTTCGATCTTGTCGGCCGTCTTACTCCAGGCCACCTGCCGTGTCTCCATGATCACCTGGACGGTCCTGCGCTCCGGGGTGGACTTGCGGAAGCTGAACACGGTCATCACTGTGCCCAGCTCCAGGGCTCTCTTGATCTGACTCTTCTCATACTCCGGAAGGCCGTCCACATTGACCATGGTGGTCATGGTCGGCCTCTCCAGGGAGGAGGAGGAGCGAGGGAACAAGGAGGCTGGGAGGACAGAAGAAAGGAATGAATTGGTTTTAGTTGACTAAGGGGGATTTAGTTAACAGGGCTTGGACTTCAAGAGCCAAAATCCTGTCTCAAGACCAGCAGGGTGAGTTTTAGGAGAAGGTTTTAGTGGCAGCAAACTGCTGACCACTCAGAGCCCACACAGAGGTTTAAACAGAAGTGGAGGTGTGGGAAGAGACTCCTGACCTCAATGACCCAACCGTTATCCAGGCTTTGAATACGCAAATCACCCCAACGTGGCTGCGAGCTCCTCCCTCCCCACACACTTTTATGCTGCAGAATATTTGAATAGCCAAAGCAGCCCACACCTGCTCCCAGCCCCCACCCGCAACACCAGTGTCCCCTTCTACCCTGCCCAGAAATACATAACCATCCCTTTACTTCCTTAATGACACTGGGACCAGAGGATAACAAATTTTGTTTAAACTCCAAATGTGTCCATGGAGACCTCTGCATGGACATGGGGCCAACGGGACAGAAAACCTCGGGGCCCAGCAGCCTCAGGCTGAAATCCCAGGTAGGTTTCTGCTGCCTGTGCGTCCCCGGGTGGGCAGTGTGGCCTCTGCAAGCCTCGGTGTCACCCTCTCTAAAACAGGGGTGTCGGACAGTTAAAAAGCTTGGTATGAGATGTCACCAGCAAAGCACCTGGCATGCTGCTCGGCATCCAGCAGGTGACCTTGATTGCCCCTTGTCCCCAAGCACAACTGATGTCTATCAGAGACACACTGGGGACCCAAATCTAGGAGCAGCCTTGTCTGGCCTCTCTCACAACCACACACCAGCCAGCGGCAAATCTAGGATCCAGCCCTCTCACCCCTTCATGGGTTCCTCCTAGCAGCTCCTACTTGGAGCATTCAAAGGACCCGCTCACTGGCCTCCCTGCTTCAGCCTGCCTCCCACGGTCAGCTCACAGACCAGTAGCCGGAAGGTGCTTTTAGAGCAAAAGTGAAATCACATCACTCCTCTGTTCAACCCCTGCAGTCACTCCTTGAGCCCTCGCTCTGCACCCTCCAACCCAATTCTGCCTCCCAAATGTCCAAAGACATACTACCTGCCACTCGAAGGGGACCTGAAGTGCAGGCTGGCTAGCTGTAGGCCCTTCACCACAGGGGCAAACACAAGGCCTGCAGGCCGAATCCGGCCCTCCACCTTGTTTCATCCCGCCCGGCACCTTGTTTCTACCTGACGGCAGGGCTGAGCTCTCGCTTAACAGTTAAGGAGGAGTTACATTTATACCATCCTAAACTTACATTCGGCCCTTTGAAGGCAACCGTGAGGCTGATGTGGCCCCTGGTGAAAATGAGGTTGACACCCCTGCCCTACACCAAGTCCCTTAAGCCCCCTGGGCCTCATTTCCACACTTGTAAAGGGGAAAATTGATCACAAGAACCAAAGGTTCTTATGAGAATTAAACCCAATTTGTATCTTAGGTCCTTAAAACAATGATGCAAAGTCAGTGCTCCTGGGATTTAGCTCTTGCTAAACGTACTGTTGCCCATTGTTCTGTGTACCTTCCTTATCGTCCCCGTCTCCAAACCCCTTTAGGAGCCCACAGTTGTCACTCTGCAGAGGGGCCTGTGGTCAGCCCAGCTTCTGGGCCTCCACACTGACTCTGGCTCCCCCAGAGCCTCCAGCCAAGATGCTCAAACTTGGGGCCTCAATTCCCTCACCTGTAAAATGGGGATAACAGTACCACCCGAAAGAGTGGGGAAGGACTGAGTTACAATGTGTACACAGCCCCCAGAATTTAGCAAGGCCTCAGATATTAATCAGCCCGGCAGTCAACACCTTCATCGAGTGTCAGCTCTACACCAGGCAGGCCCTGGGCTGGGGATGAGCAGGTAAATGAGGGGGAGTGGAGAGAGACCCAGGCCTAAGCTCCCCCTCCCTCCCACAGCCAAAGGCACCCCTGCAAGTGTGCTGGGAGCCAGAGACAAATACTGGGTTGGCCAAAAAGTCCACTATGTTTTTTCCATAAAATAAAAGACACACTTTTCATGTTCACTAATAAATTCATTGATTTGGATATTTTGAGTATGCCAGCTATCTCCTGCTATTGGCTTCTAGCGGGCAGCGGCCAGGGGTGCTGCTAAACATCTTCCAAGGCGCGAGACAGCCCCACAGCAAAGAATTATTTGGCCAAAAGGTCAGCAGTACCAAGAAACGTCGCAAACCACTTTTGACACATTCAATCAGTCACAGCACCTTCTCCATACACTGCACAAGTCCTTTTTTTTTATGTTTCAGCTGCATTTTTACCTTTCTCAGAATAATAAAGCCTAATATGCTGAAAATGTTGCATATCTTCTTTCATCTTCAATATTAAAGTGGCTGTACAAAATTCACCAGTTTTGGTGTTTTTTCTAAATGCACACTGATATGAGAGCTGTCATAAGTTAATCTAACAAAAATGTTTCAAATTGAATTAAATACAACTAAGCACTACTAGAGCCATCATACAGAAAAAAACTGTAATGGACTTTTTGGCCAACCCAGTAAGACCATGAACTACACCTGTCTCTGTCCATCCATACCCGTCAGTCAGCATGAAGACTCTAATGCAGAGAGATCTGCACAGCAGCAGGGACACTGGGGAGGGCGTGCCAAGGCAGCAGCGGGAAGGGTCCCCCGAGTTTAGTCTGGGGGGAGGCCGGGAGTTTAGAGGGCTCAAAGAAAGCCTCTGTGGGAGAGGGCATCTGAATCCAAACTTTAAAAAAAAAAAAAAAAAGAATGAAGCAGGAGGGAACCGTGTTCGAGGCAGAGGAATGGGCTTAATGAAGCAGAGGCCCTGCTCCCAGACTAAGAAGGTGAACCTCCCGCCTCTCCACCTCCTGCCCCACCTCCTGCCCCAGGTCAAGGCGGGAACAAGGTGCCCGCGGCCAGCCTCACCCAGTCACTGCTTGTTGGCCCTCCCCGGGTGCCAGCATCTGCGCTATACCTGGTGCATCTCACTGATCTCAAGGAGAAATACAGGAAACAGGTCCAAAGGGGTGAAATGACGTCACCAAGGTCGTGCGGACAAGTGGTGGCACCACAACTGGAACCCTGGTCTGGATCCCACCCCCCTGCTCCTTCAGCACCTGCCTCCTGGAATTCAGAATCCCGTGGAAGGATGTAGCCAGATAGTAACTAATCTGGCAGCTCCTGTCCCTCTCTAGAGAGAGGTTAAAGGACCTGTCCAAGGCCACACAGCTGCAAAGTAGCAGAACTTTGAACCTGGTGCCAGCTCTGTGTCTCCCTGTCAGGCCGACCCTGGAGTTCCCCACTCCCAGGGCTCAAGGTCAATGTGCAGGAGGGCAGAAAGATGAAACACACGCCCTGTCACAACACCTCCACCTTTGATTCAACATGCCAGCAGGGAGGCACTGGGCTCCCAACTCTGGCTCTGGGAGTCTTGCACTTGACTGTCCCTGGATTCTGATAAATTCCTGCTTAGAAGCCCTGCAGTGAGGATTGGCTCGACCATAAACATCAGGTCTCTCCCACTCCCTCCGGCCAAGAACTGGAAAGACATCCTCATGGCCACAAGATCGTTGGAATCAACCACCAAAATCCAGCCTGCTCCTGACCCAGGCTTCCACGGTTGGATGTTCAGCGACCCAGGGGAGGGCACCAGCCATCAAAGGCAATTTCCATTTTGCTTCTGAAAAATGAAGGAAGGAAGGAAAGAAGGAAAAGGAAAGGAATAGCCTTGAAATCCCTTTTTCGTTCCTATTTCTCACTTTCCCTGGGTAACTTTGTAAAATAACTTATGATATAAATGCAAATGTGGCTGAGGTTCAGTATGAGGTTTCACCATTTCTGCTTCTCATGCCCTTTTCTTTGAAACAAACTTCTAGAGCACGAGGACCCAGCACCGGGCAGCAAGGGAGTTTTCTTCTCTTCGTAGCTTCCCGCACACATTAGGCCAGCACAGGACATCACACAAAATCCCACGAAATAATTCTTCGTTAAAAGTCAGCAGAGTCGCATCCCTGAGAGGTGAGCCACCCTTCTGCAGCTTCGGAGCTGTCGTGGCTGCACTCACATCCGCCCTGTGGCATCGGGATGAGTTTTCATGCAGGACAGGCAGTATCAGCCGCTGCAGGGAGGGGTGCGCATCCACTCCACTTTTTTTTTTTAGGGCAACCTGCGAGCATCTAGTAAAACATGCATATGCTTTGATCCAATAATCACTTAAGCGCAGAAAGAAACACGCACAAAGATGTTCACAGGGGCATCCCGTGTAACAGAATAAGAGAAAGAAGAACAACCCAGGAAACAACTCAACTGCCCATCAGTTCAGGGAGAGGGGTGACTAGGGAAGAGTCCTGTAAATGAATAATGAAACATGCACATGAAAGAATGTACCCCAGCTACTGGAAAAAGCGAGGACGGGTTATAAGCGATTTGATCTGGAAAGATCGTGAGAGAGATGAAAAAGAGTTGCAAACCAGTTGAGTATAAGATTTTTAGAAGACGGTCTGCTTATAAATCCAGAGAGAGGGGTTACTCTGGGGGCAGGAGTGGAAGAAGGGAGAAAGAACAACTTGATTATTTATTAACTGCAGTGGTGACATGGTGGATACATTTTTCCTTTTTGTGTTTTTACTGTTTTCTAAAATAAGAACTGTTTTCAAGTTTTCTCACTGGCTATTTCCCACTGACTTTTCCCATTTCCACCCAGCAAACAGTATGCACGGGGGGGGGGGGGGGGGGGGGGGGGCGGGGGGGGGATTCCCCACTATCCAAGGTCAAGTGGTGCAGAGGGTGGGCAGTCGAGGGGATAACAGCATCGATAGGCAAATTCAGCATCAATGAAGCCTGCAGTGGTCCCTGAACCAGACACACGTGGCGAGCACACCTTTTTAACAGGGTAAGTGCCTGGGGCTGGGACTAGCCCTAAATTAGTAAACCCTCCCTGAAGAACTGTGGGTAAGGTTGATGGCCCCAGCCCCCACGCAGGGACCTTAACCAGAGGGTAACAAGCCAGGTACCCTTTCCATAGATAAGCCCCAACTCTCAACACAGCCCTGGAGTGTACCCCAGTGTTCAGGGGAAGAAGCTGACGCTCAGAGAGGTTCTTCAACAAGCCCGGGCTCACACAGCTGAAATTGAAATTCAAATTAAGTTGCTCGAGAAGGCCACCTGTTTCCCTTGAGCCACGTCAGGCCCCTCACCCCACCACACTCTTTCATTCAAGATTAGGGAGCCAAGAGTCCCTCCCCAGCCTCCGCGGGAACCCAGGAGCCAGCCGCAGCCCAAACGGGACACATCTTTCTCTCGAATTCGCCCGCTAAGGAGGGAAATGACCTCTTTGGGATTTCAAAACAGAACCAGGAAAACGCACAGACGTGCACGCATAATCACGCACACAACTGCGGGGCCCGAACACTATCCTGGTTCTCTCGCCTTCGGGAAAGGCTGCGCCTTCGTGGTATCGCGCCGCCACCCACCCATCCTCAACCACCTGTACAATACGGGGAAGTGCCGGGGCGGCCGCGCGCAGTGGGCGAGCCCTAGGCACAGAGGTGGCCAAAAACACAGAGCCTTGAACGTCAAATCCAACACTGGCTCCGACCCCCTCGGACCGCAAGCCACTCCGCTTCCTCTGGGTCCCCATACAAAGCCGGGGCTACCCCAAGACACCGACCCCAAGTGGCGAACCCCGGGCACATCGGGCGAGGACCCAGCCGCTGCTCCCCACCCCGGCCCGCTGAGCCCGGGCGCAGGTTCCCTCTGGACGCAGCCCACCGGGCGCCGGCTCCCCCGGGCTCAGATCCCCGGCACCCACTTGCGCTCCTATCAGGCCGGGCCACCCACCTGGCCGTGCCCCAGCCGCAGGTCCCGGCTCCGGGGTCCCGCGCGCAATCGCCCGCCGTCCGGGCTCCGGGCACTCCCTGACGCGCAAGCCCTCCGACGCCGGCGCTGCTACTTCTGCTTCTGCTGCAGCCGCGCCACGTGACTCCTCGGGTGCCGCCCCCCGCGCCTGGGCCGGCCCCACCCACCCCGAGGCAAGCCCTGCCCCGCCCGCATCTCTGAGCACCCCCGCGCGGCGTGCCTGGCCTAAGACTCAAGCAGAAGAAACCGAGGCAAGGAGAGTGGAAGCAAAGTCATTTGCAAGTTTTGCAAAGACGAAAACCTCCACATATAGTAGCATTTATGGAGCACCTACTGCATACACGTGTTTTACACACATTTACTATATTCCTCATAATCACCAGGAATTGGCTGTTGGTGCTTCTAAGATGAGCTGGTGTCTGACCGCCTCTTACTACCTGCCGAAAGCCACTTAAATACTCTCAGACTCACTTTCCCCATCCGTCTGGCAGGATAAAATTAGTGCGAGCCGCAAAAGTTTGTTGTAAGAAACAAATGATTGAGCTTCCCTTTTCCCAATGAGATTTTTGTTTCTGACTCACTTTATAAACTTCTAAGCATATAGAAGACTTAGTCAAATGCCTAGTTATGGTAGTTCACTCACTTAACTAGCTGTGCCTATTTCAAGTCACACACTGTATGATGTAACATATGCTTCAGGAGAAATACTGCTTTCCCCCATTCTCTGATTTCATGAAACAATATTATGCAAAGGTTTCATATGTATCTCTGGTACGAATGTCTTCCGTGTGACTGGAGCCAGCTTTAGGGTCACCGATAGAGCTGGAAGACAGAACTAATGTTTCACTCCTGAATTGCTCGAGTTACATTTTTTAATCTATGAATGCTGCTGTAACTTACGATGTTATACTTGAAGCTACAAGACACATGCGCTGGCGTTGGAAAGTCCATGGATTCATTTCTTTCACTGCTCCTGTCCCAGGGGTGTACCAGGGCTCCTGCCACCAATCACTTGCTGCGCTGTTCCTGAAGAGCTCTTTGGAAGGCTTGTTGTAAGGTTAACCACTTGGAATCACAGGGCCAATTTGCCAGGAATAATGGCTAAATCCAGATTATGTTTTTTGTTTGTTTTAGAACTTCAACTTATATTTCCAACTATCCTTTTAACACTTCTATTTGGGGACATTATATAATGTATATGATATATTAGTACAACCATATGTGTGCATACTTTATTATTGGGTTGGCCAAAAAGTCTATTTGGTTCTTTCCATAATGTAAAAGACTCCGTTTTCATTTTCACCAATAACTTGATTGATTTGGATACTTTGAATATGTCGCCTCTCTCCTGCGTAGTATAACGTGTTGCTTGCTCTCAATGTCTCCATTTGATCGCTATCAACTTCAACTGTGAAGCATTATCCAGCCAGAAATCTCCAGCACGAAGCTTCACAAACCACTTTGGACACATTCCATTAGTTACAACACCTTCTCCTTACACTGCACAAATCTTTTTTTTTTTTTTTTTTGCATTTCACTTGCATTTTTTACCTTTCATGAAATAATAAAGCATCATATGCTGAAAATGTTGCTTATTTTCTTACATCTTCAATATTAAAATGACTACACAAAAGTTCACCAACTTTTATGTTTTTTTTAATGCATGCTGATATGACAGCTGTCACAATACAGTCTCACAAAATTGTTTCAAATGAAGTTAAAGACAACTAAGCACTACTAGAGCCATCTTATGGAAAAAACCAAACGAACTTTTTGGCCAACCCAATAATACAAAGCCTACATGTGTAGGGAAGCGTGTTGACTCTCTTGCTGGTAAATGAGACCGAATGCAAGCAGCAGCTTTGCAAACCGCTGTGGGAAGCCCTGGCTCCTCACCTCTGTTCAGACAGATGCTAATTCTGGCCAGAGTTTTCTCTGGTCCCCTGGGTTCAAGCAAGAAAAGAACATGTAGGACACGCTTCCATTGAAAAAAAAAAAGCTTTTAACCTGTGGTTGTACGCCTACGGCATTTTTAGAGTGAAAATCTCTGTCATGCTATACAAGATAATGGTACGGTCGAGGGCAGTTTGCTTTTTTCATATTTTGTAATCACCCGGGGTTTGTGGGGTTTTTTTTTTTTTGCCTCATTTTTTACCCTCAGGTGAACAGCTAATGGAATCTGGCACAATGAATAATTTTGGGGGCTCCTCACCTCCTCTTTTTCTCAAAAGTCACCTCATTGTTCAAAATAAAGTAATTGGGACCACAGCCCTGGTCTCTGGAAGGGCTTGAATACAAAATGACACTTCTTTTCCAAAGCCCGATGGGGAGGGGGAGAGGTCAGCCTGTGTGTTCAGGCACAAGCAGCAGAAAGCCCCAGTCGTGGGCTGGCTATGGCAGGATGTTAGTTCAGTGGGCGGGTGGTGGCAGTGGGATTTGAACTCACACGCACACAGGCCTGCTGCCCATCCCCAGCATCAACAGGAGGCATTCAGGCAGGGAGAAGTGAGTTTGTAACCAATCCTCGGAGATTCACAAGTGGGTCAGGAAGTGACCTCAAAGGGTGGAGGGGACTTTCTTTTCCTTTTTATATAATAAGAAAGAAGGGGGAGGGAGGATAACCTAAGAGAAAATAGCCTTTTAATCAGAATTGTTTCAGTTTTCTATTCTGCAGCCCTCGCCAGTCCTCAGAAATGCACATGTGTTTTCCCATAACCCCCTTCCATCTGCTAGCAGTCATGATGCATTTGTCCATTTGCTCCTCGAAGTCTCAGTTTGTCTCTCTGCAAAACGGGTATAAAAACTGTACCTACTTCCCAGGGTGACTGTACGAATTAAATGGGACAATGAAGGTAAAATAAGCACCCCAGCTCAACCATAAGGGCTGACCATCTTTAACATTGTTAGTGGGAAGGAAAAGCTCCATGGTGCTGAGGGATGATATGGACTAGAACGGGAAAATCTGGGTCCAAGTCTCAAGTCTTTTACTTCCTCAGCTGTGTGACCTTGAGCTGGTCAGTTACCCTCTCTGAACCTCCTCATGTCCCTCCTCCACTCTACCTTTGGGATATCCACAACAGGCAAACCTATAGAGACACAAGGTAAAATAGCAGTTGCCTTGGACTGAGGGGGAGGGGGTGTTGGAAGGGTATGACTAAGGGGTGCAGGGTTTCTCTTTGGAGAGAGGAAAATGTTCTAAGACTGATTGTAATGAAAGTTAAACATCTCTGAATATACTAAAAGTCACTGAACTGTGTACTTTTAGATGGATGAAATAATTGTATGCTATGTGAATTGTATCTCAGTAAAGCAGTCCAAACAAAATACCTATCTAAAGAATTCAAGGTAATGAGTAATCACAGAGCTTAACACAACACAGCTGTCGATAAGTAACAGCATCTCATTAAAACAACCATTATTATGCACGGGCCTTCCCCAGCTGGGCCTCCGCTCCCAGCTGCCAAGCCAAGGCCCACCAGCCCACCCCAGGAAGCTTGCCAGCCTCCCCATCCACCCTCACAGCCAAAACTGACCAGAAAACCCCTAAGAGCGCTTGAGTTTGGTTTCCTTTCCTGACATTGTTCAGAGAAGTGCATGTCCCCTGGGACCGAGCTGAGTCCCAGCTGCTGGCTGGCGGGCCTCTGTGACAGGAAGTACCACCCAGCACTGGCGCCCAGAACTTGGGAGGGTTAGGCCCAGCCTAGCCGCTTCTGTGTGGGGAGTGGGCCCCTCTGTTTTAATTGGTATACAAAACAGCTGCACGTCTTTAATGCCCACAATTGGGTGAGTTTCGACTGTGTTACCATCGCCACAATCAAGGTAATAAACACACCCATCACCTCCAAACATTTCCTGCTGTTGCCGTCTCGTCTGTGCTGTATTTTGTGTGTACTTAACATGGTATGCACCCTCTTAAAATTTTAGGTGTACAATACAGTATTGCTAACACAGGCACGTCATGCACAGCGGATTGCTCGAGTGTATTCCTGTGTAACAGAAGGTTTATACCAACCACTGAACAGCTTCCCATTTCCTCCTCCCAGCCCCTGGCAAGCACCGTTCTACTCTCTGCTACTACAAATCTGACTACTTTAGATACTTCATATGTGAGGAATCGTGCAACATTTGTCCTTCTACAACTGGCTTAGCATCAAGTCCTCCCGTACCCTAGCCTGGCTCAGTTGGTTGCAGTGTTGTCTTGTATACCAAAAGGCCACAGGTTCAATTCCCGGTCAGGACACATACCTAGGTTGTAGGTTCAATCCCCAGTTGGGGTGCATATAGGAGGTAACCAATCGATGTTTCTCTTTTTTTTTTTTTGAAAGAAAGACCATAGAGGTTTTTTTTTAAAGATTTTATTTATTTATTTTTTAGAGAGGGAAGTGAGGGAGAGGGAGAAAGAGAGAGAGAGAGAGAAACATCAATGTGCGGTTGCTGGGGGGGCGTGGCCTGCAACCCAGGCATGTGGCCTGACTGGGAAACGAACCTGCGACACTTTGGTTCGAAGTCCACGCTCAATCCACTGAGCTACGCCAGCCAGGGTGATGTTTCTTTTATATCAATGTTTTTTTCTCTCTCCCTTCCTCTCTTTCAAAATCAACAAATATAGCCTCAGGTGAGAATTTTTAAAAATTAAATAAATAAGAAAATAAATAAAGTCCTCCTGGTGTATCCATATTGTCACAAATGGTAGGATTTCCTTCTTTTTAAAGGCTGAATGCTATTCCATTGTATGTACATACAGCATCTGTTCATTCATCCATCGATGCACTTCTAGGTTGTTTTCACACCTTGGCTACGGTGAATAACGCTGCAATGAACCTAAGAATGCGATCCTGCCTTCAATTCTTTTGGCTGTACACCCACAAGTGGGAAGGCTGGATCGTATTTTTTAAAATTTATTTATTGATTTTAGAGACAGAGGAAAGGAGAGAGCAAGAGAGAGAAACATTGATTTGTTGATCCACTTACTTATGTATTCATTTGTTGATTCTTGCATAGGCCCTGACCGGGCATGGAACCCACAACCCAGGTGTACTGCAATGACACTCCAACCAAATGTGCTACCTGGCCAGGGCCAGTATCTCTATTTTTAATTTTGAGGAACCTCTTCACTGATTTCCATAGTGGCCATACCAATTTACATTCCCACCAACAGTGCACAAGGGATCCCTTTCTCCACACCCTTACCAACACTTACCTTTTGTTTTTTTGATCATAGCCATCTGAACAGGTATGAGGTAATATGTCATTGTGGTTTTGGTTTGCATTTCCTTGATAATCAGTGACCTTTATCACCTTTGCATTCACCTGTTAGCCATTAGCATGCATGTCTTTTTTGGTGAAATGTCTATTTAAGTCCTTTGCCCTTCTTTTTATTTTTAATTCTCACTGAACGATATGTTCATTGATTTTAGAGAGAGAGACACAGCAGGGAAAGGGAGGGAGAGAGAGACACTGATGTGAGAAACGTTGATCGGTTGCCTCTCATACACACCCAACCAGGGATGGAACCCACAACCTAGACATGTGCCCTGACTGGGGATCACCTTCAACTTTTAGTGTCGGGTATGGTGTTTCTACCAACTGAGCCACCTGGCCAGGGCTGTCCTTTGCCCACATTTAAATCAGGTTATTTGTGGGGGTTTGTTTTGTGTGTGTGTGTGTTTTGCTTTGTTTTGGGTTTGTTGCTTTGTTTTGGATTTGTTGTTGGTTTTTGTTACTGAGTTGTGGGAATCTGCTATTTAAACGAACACTTGCTTGGAAGAGCCTCAGGTCCTATGGTTTTCCTTTGGGCTTCTCAAGTCTTGGATTCCTGCTGGGACTCATTTATTCATTCAACAAACACTTGAGTGCCTGCAAGGGGCCAGGTATTGCTGGGCTCAGGGAGGTAGAACTAAGGAGCAAAGTCCCCCCCCCAGTGAACACATGTGTAGCTGGGGGTGTGGGGAACACACAAAGGAGCATCAGAGTCAGATTGGCTGGGCCTGAATCCCAGTACGGCCCCTCACAGTCTGCGTGGCTCTACAACGAATTTCCATACTCTGTGAGGCTCAGTTTCCTCATTTGCAAATAGGGTTGCTGTGGAAGAACAAGTCAGCCAGTGCCTGTCCAAGCCCTGGGCAATGCCCCTGGCTAAAGGGGACCCAGAGCTGACATGGCAGCCATCGAACTGTGATGGAGGCATGATACACATCCCTGTTGTGCTAAGGACCCAGCTGCCACTCAGCCTTTCCCAGGCCCTCAGCCTCATGCAAAATCAAGACAGAAAGTGTAAAACCAAGAGCAAAAGTGTGCAGGAGCAGCTGAGAACGCGGGTCAGGGAGACAGGCCTGGGTGTGAATTCTGGCCCCATCATTTACCTATCTTGCATCCACAATGAAATGACGTAGTTCCTCAGAGCCTCAGTCTCCCGACTGCCTGGCTGAGGATAAAAGCTCCTGTCCATTGTGGCTGGAGTATCAGGACATGCTCGGCTTCCACAAAAAGGCCACCTATAATCTCACGTCACTGGAAGCCCAGGAGGGGTTTAGGGGTGGCCACGAAGCAATCAGAATTTTACATATGTCAACAGGATGAAGGTTCTTTCCATGTCCACCGCTCCTGGCAACCATACCTGCAAGGGAAAAAGCCAGAAAGAGGAAACTCTCCTTCAAAGCCCCTGACACTGTTCCCCTCCTGTGTCATTGACCAGAATCAGGTCACAAGCCCATTCTGCCTCAGTTACTCTCAAAGGAATGGGGATCCCCTGGCTGGCTGATCACTGGGGACAGGGTCAGCTTCCTCCAAGTCATGTGAGGGTCCCCGAGGGTGTGTGACAAAACAGAGTAGCCATTAGCAGGAGGGAGGATAAATGATGTCATGTGTGCCGTCCAAGGGGTCCTGGAGTTGTCACAGAGCTACATGAGGTGGCCGGCACAAGGACAGAAATCATCCCAGTACCTCCCTTTGTTCCATGGGCCAGCAAGTCCCCCTTCCAGTTCTTTTATTCATTCAACAAACATGGAGCCATTATTCTATACCAGACCCCATGTATTGGTGCCCAGGGACTGCGTGACAAAGTGCCACAGACTGAGAGGCCTAAACCAACAGAAGTTTATTCTCTCACAGTTCTGAAGGCCAAGGTCTGAACTCAAAGTGCTGGCAGGACTGGTTCCCTCTGGTGGCTTTAGGGAAGGGCTCTCGTAGCTTCTGGGGGCTGCGGACGGTCCTTGGCGTCCCCTGGCTTGGAGCTGCATCACCCTAGTGTCTGCCTCCAACTTCAGTGGCGTTTCCCCCTGCGTCTGTGTCTCAGCTCTCCCTCCCCTCCGTCCCATGAAGATTTAGAACCCACCCTAACTCCAGATAACCTCATCTTGTGATCCTTACCTTAATGACATCTTACAAAGACCCTATTTCCAACTAAGGTTAGGTTCACAGGTACAAGGGGTTAGGACTTGGGTCTGATGCGGAGGAAGGAGGGGGCTCACAATTCAACCCACTATACCCCGTATTAGGTAAATGGGGCAGCCTCTTTACAGCTCTAGAGGGAGACAGCAGGAGGAGTTATTACTCCCACAGAATGGCCACAGCTGGTTTAGAAGGATAAAGCCAGGGGCTGAGAAGACTTCTCAGAGGAGGCGACCTCAAAACTGGGTCCTGAAGGATGTGCAAGCACCCTCCAAGGTCCCTGGAGAGAGAGAAGCTTTGTTTTAAACAGGGCTGTTTGGACAAAGTTAGTCAACTAACTGCCTTAGAAGTAAGAACTGTGACTCCCTTGGACCGGGAGGGAGCCGAGCAGAGGGAAGGAGCTGGGGGCCTGTGACGTTCTCGCTTCTGATCGGGGGGGTTGCATGGGGTGGTGTCCTGGTGAAAATGTATTGAGCCTTATTACACTTACAACTCGTGCAACTTTATATATGTTCTATCTCAATTTAAAAAATTACATTTTAAAAAGGTTGTTCCTGCGCTAATGGGCTGTCTCTGATTTGTTTTTCTGCTTTCAGTGTTTTCTAAATACTCTTTAATGAGCATGACTTGGTTGGTTACTAGAAAACAACGCTGTTTTCAAATCAAGGCTGGTGGAGACCAAGAGACTGGCCACTGTGGAAGGTGGTGACAAGAAGTGAGCCAGCCGAGGGGAGCTCTGGGGACATGGGCGTGTTCTGTTTCTCAGTGAGGTGTTGGCTACATGGGTGTGAAAACTCACTGAACCGCCCACTTACATTAAGTGCACATTTCTGTATTATGTTATGCGTCAGTAAATACATTAAAATATAAGGCAGTTACCTACAGGGGGAGGAAGCGTTTATCATCTTGTGGCTGACCCAAATCACTAACATTTATTGAACACCTACCTCACACCAGGACCCGTCACGCAGCAAACACGCGTGGCCCTCACAACAAACATGGGAAGCGCAATTCTTTTCAGGTCCGTTGGACAGATAAGGAAACTGAGACTCAGAGGCATCGGATGACTCACAGAGGTCACCCTCCAGCTGGTGGAGGAGCTGGAGACCGAAGCCCGAGGGTTCTTCAAGATCCAGAGCTATTCCCACTCCCTCAGAGGGGTCCTGCCTCTCCTGGGGGCTCTCAGGGACGTCCGAGAGGCCCCCAGAGATGCGGTGCCTACTGAACCAGGACCTCAGGCTGGGGCCTGGGCACCTGTGTTTTAACCACTCCCACCTCCACCCCGTGGTCCTGTGCCCCTCTAGTCTGGGCACCAGTGGCTACTGCTGAAGCAACAGGGAAGAAACACTCGGTGCACCTCCTCAGAAGGGAAAAGCATTCCGAGCACTTTGGGCAGATACAGGAAGGTATTAGCCATAAAGATAAGGAGGTTTTGCCTGGTAGATTCCAGAAAGACCGCCTCACCCTGGCTGGATGGCTCTCAGTTGGTTGGCGCATCCTCTGGTACGGCAAAAGATTGCAGGTTTGATCCTGCGTCAGGGCACGTACCTGGGTTAAGGGTTTGATCCCCAGTCACGGCGCCTACAGGAGGCAACTGATCGATGATTCTTTCTCGCATCAGTGTTTCTCTCTCTCTCCCCTCACCTTTCTGAAATCAATAAAAACATATCGTCGGGTGAGGATTTAAAAATAATAAGAAAAGGCCACCTCATAACGAATTCCTTTGGGAGACTGGGCATCGACTCACTCTTCCCCCGAGGAACTGAGGCAAGTTCCCCTTGAACACCAAATCAGTGAGATCACTCAGCCACTCAGCCACTCCGCCCACAGGCATTCACTGAGCACCGGCTACTTGTAAGTCACTACTCTGGGCTCAGAGAATAAGGAGAGGAAAGATTCATTTTCTTGTTTTTACATTTTATTTTTTTTTATTTTAATTGTTGTTCAAGTACAGTTTTCTGCCTTTTCCCCCCACCCCAGCACCCCCCCCCAGCCTTCCCCACCTCCCTCCCGTTTCCATCCCCCCTGAAAGATTCATTTTCTATCAGGAGGTCACAGCTGATGGAAGAAACTAGTGGTAAAAAGAAAATTATATCCTTGTTAAAATGGCTACACTGAGCCCTGGCTGGCGTAGCTCAGTGGATTGAGCACGGGCTGCAAAGCATTGCAGGTTCGATTCCCAGTCAGGGTACATGTCTGGGTTGCAGGCCATGGCCTCCAGCAACCGCACATTGGTGTTTCTCTCTCTCTCTTTCCCCCTCCCTTCCCTCTCTAAAAATAAGTAAATAAATATTTTTAAAAAGTGGCTACACTGCAAACTACTGACAGTGCCCAGGGCTGGGGCAGCCACTGATGGGAATGTGTGCAGCCTCTCTGGAAAACAGCTGGGCAGTTTCTGAAGAAGTTCAACATATACTGACTACATGACCCAGCAACCCCGCACCTAGGTATTTACCCCAGGTAGAGGAAAACACACGCCCACGCGAACACCTGTGCACGAATGTTGATGGTCGCCGCACTCATCGTCACTGGAAACTGGAAACAACCCAGATGCCTTTCCCCTGGCGAGAAGATAAATGCACAGAAAGAGTGCTCAGTGACAAACATACCCAGACGGGCACAATGCCAAGGATGCAGCTCAGTGCGGGACGCCCAGACCAGAGGGCTGCAGAGGTGTGAGTCCAGTGACACGACACTCTGGAAGTGGTAAAACCACAGGGACATAGAACAGATCACTGGTTGCCGCGGGCTGGGGGTGGGAAGGGGGTTGATTACAAAAAAGCATAAAGGAATTGGAGGGGTGGAATTGTTTAATATTTTGATTGTGGGGGAAATCATACAGCTCTGTGCATTTGCCAAAACTAATATTACTGTATACCAAAAAGGACAAATTTTACTGCATGTAAATCATATTTCACTTAAAAAAATAGATTACAATACAGACAAGAAGGCAAGGAGGGCTGAGGAAAAAGGAGTAACTAACGCAGGAGTGGCAGAAGAGGGCCGGGAAGGCTTCCTGACGGCGGTGACCCTGACACTGAGATAGTGAGAGGAGGAGAGCTGTCAGGTGGATGGGGAGGGGAGGGCGGAGGGCGGGATTTCAGGCGGCGGGAGCAGCACGCGTGACACCCGCTCTGGGAGTGACTCACCTCTGCACCACTGGAGGGTGCAAGTGCCCAGAAGAAAGTCAGGCCTTGGTGCGGGCAGGGCCATGGAGTCTTCCGACAGCCCTGGAATTTCCCCTGGGCACAATGGGGCGCTACCCAAGGTCTTAGAGCGGACGCAGGATCTAGACAGACTTCTGGTTTGCAAAAATCATTTCGTGGGCAACGGGAGAGTGCAATGAGGGAGCCAAGCTGGAAGCAGGAAGAATGGTCAACACATCCCTTCCTTACGATCGTGCATTCTTGGCTGAGACATTGCGTCCCTCGGCACACATTAACCAAACACTTTCCATGTGCCAGGCACTGTTATAGAAGCCGCGATATAAAATGGGCTCTTACATGCTAATGGGAAGACAGACACACACAAGGGAACACATTAATCACTTCAGATAGGCGTGCATGCTTTGATAAAGCAGACGAATATAATGGGGCAGCTGAGGGCAGCATTTAGATACAGTGCCGTGAAGGCCTCTTGGAGGAGGTGACATGGAGCAGGACCTGAGGCAGACGATCCGCTAAGGGAGGGTCTGGAGAAGGAACTACTCAGGTAGTTGCAAAAGCCCTACAGAGCAACCTGATTGCCTTTGAGGGTCACATAGTGGGTGCAGAACCGAAGTCCCTGGAATCCCTGGGTGGAGGTGGGCAGCTCCACCCTCCCAGAGGGCTCCACTCCAGCAGGGGGGCAGAGCCTTTTGCACTGGGTTTCTACCCCCAGCCCCGCACCCTCCATATTTTGGTGAATAATAGTTTATGGCCCTGGCTGTGGAGAGGAGGCCTGAATCCACAGGCAGCTTTTCTCTTGGTTTCAAAGGTCACAGCTGTTGCCACTGTAAATATCACCCATGTTGACAAAATCACACCAGCTCCGGAGACCGGGACACTTAGGACACACCTGGAAAAGCCAATCTGGATTTTCAAATTAAAAAAATAAAAGTTAAAAAAAGACCCGCGTAAGCAAACACACGTCAGTGTCTGCTCACGCATCAGCCCTGCCCAGCTCTCTGCTGGCTCGTCACCTCCCTCAGCCACACAGCACAGCGTCCGCAGGGGACACCCTTTCACAGGTCGGGCCTTTGCATCAAGTCTGAACTAAGTTGCCATCCAGGCAGCTGGCCCACCAGATTCTACGGGGCCAAAATGCCACTGACAAGGTGCCTTAGTTTACTGTGGCTGCAGCTACAAAGTACCACTGAGCAAGCGGCTTCCAACAACAGAAAGTGATTCTCTAAGGGCTCCGGAAGCCAGAAATCCAACAACGAGATGTCAGCAGGGCTGGTCCCTTCCAGTGGCTCTGTCCCTCTCCTCACTTCTGCAAGCTGCCAGCAACCCTTGGTGGCCCTTGGTGTGTAGATGCGTTACTGCAGTCTGCGCCCCTGATGTCACATGGATCTCCCTTATGTCTGTGTCTTCACACCACCTTCCTTCTGTGTCTGTCTGTGCGCTCTCTTCTGTTTAAAGAATACCAGTCATTGCACTTAGGGCCTATCCTACCCCAGTGTGACCTCATTTTAAGTAATTACATCATTAAGAACTCTGTTTCCAAATATGGTGCTGAGGTGCTGGGGGGTCACTACTCGACCTGGTACACAAGGTGACAAACTGGTGGAGAAAACTGGGCTCCCATAGGCCTTAGCTTACAGCCCAGCAGTTCACAGCTGGCTGAGGGGGAGGCCCTCCCAGGACACACCTGGGTAAGAGCGGCTGGTGGCCAACCTGCCTTCTGAGGATAGCAAGTCTATTCAAAAGCCAGCTGTGAGCGACTGTATTTTCCAAGACATCTGTCCATCCCACCTGCTCTTTCACAAGGTGACACTGGCATTCCTCCACTGAGAGCTGGGGTCCAGGCTCCCCACCCTTGAACCTGGCCAATCTTTGTAACTTTTTATAACTGACTCAGTAGAATGTGGCAGAGGGGACAGTGAATGACAGCTTCCACCTGACTCGGGACACGTACCCTGGGAGCCCCAAGCTCATTTAAGGCCAGCTGCCCTGAGCTCACCATGCTGGAGCGACTGCACAGAGGCGCTACAGAAGAAGGAGGTACCTGGAGAGCCCCAACTGCTCCAGCCCCTCAGGTCAAGCCTTCCCTAACCAAGTCCCACCCGTGAGAGTGAAGAAGCCTTTGAGATGACCCCAAGCTAAGTCAGCACCCACCTGCAGCTCCTGAGGAGACCCCAAGCCAGACTGCCCCACCATTCCCAAATTCTTGACCCAGAGAAACCACGAGAAACAGTCAATGTGTACTCTGGTTTTAAGCCAATAACTTTGGGAATGATTTGTTATGCAGCAATAGCTAACTGATGCAAGGGGTTTGCTTTGCTGAGTGGGGTTTGTGAGTCTGGGGCAGACCAGAGTTATCCAGGGCAGCAGAAGAGAGGCAGGGCTCTGCCATCTGGAACCCTCCCTCTTTGCCTTCTCCTGGGACCTGTTCTCCTGCCTCTCCTCTAAAGCAGATCTGAACAGGAGTTTCTAAATGTTCATGTGAAGGCACGTGGTATGATCAGCCTGCCTCTGAGGGGCCCATACCCCAGTGTGGCACTCCCTTGCACAGGCTGTTTCCACTCTGAGCAAGTCTCGGCTTCCTCACTCTTCCCTCTTCCTGATGAATTGTTTCATCCCATAGGATTCACCTCGTGATGTGAAGGGGAAGGACAGCACAGGTTCTACACACATGTTATTTAGCAGTCGAGAGTTGCTTTAAAGAAATAATGAAGACATATGTGTCCATTTGCTATAACTCTGAAATGCATTAAAATCAAGACGTGTTAATAATGGGAAAGACACACAGATGGACAGAGAGGTGACCAAACAAACACAGTCAAATGCTCCTGGCGGGATCACAGCTGGTAGTTACATGGAGAGGTCCCACACAACTTGTCTATCTTTAATGTGTGTTCCAGAATGTTCATAATAAAATGCCGGGGAAATACGGGTGCCACACTGCAATGCGGGCCTCTCTGAGGTGGGCCAATCACACCACGTCCCTTCCCATGAACATTTAGAAATTCCTGTTCAGACTTTATTTAGAGCGAACCACTGCACAGCGAACACAGTGGGCCCGATGGGCTCCTCAACCTTATTAACGTCTGGGAACTCATTCAGTCTTTGGCCCAACCTCCTGAGGGAAGCTCTATTATTATCCCCACTTTATTATTGAGAAAGCCGGGCATAAAGAAGTTCAAATCCAGCCTAAGGTGCAAGGCTGGTAAGGTGTAGAGGTGGAACTTGAACTCCGGCAGTTGGCCCCAACCCTGTGCACATGTAACCATTACAACATGTCGCCTCTCACACAGGAACTTCTCTAAATAAGAACAATGTATAGATTATCTATGTTTATATATATGTCCCCTCACCCGAGGACATGCTTATTGATTTTTTAGAGAGAGGGAAAGGAAGGGAGAGGGAGGGGGAAAGAAACATCGATTCGCTATCTCTTTACTCGCCCCAATCAGAACAAAACCTGCAACCTAGTTATATGCCCTGACCAAGAATCAAACCCGTGACCTCTTGGTTTCTGGGACAATGCTTCAACCAACTGAGCCACACCAGCTGGGGCAGTGGCTCAGTTGGGGCAGAAAAATTATAATTTCATAATTAAAATACACAAAGTTTTATGTAGTGGGCTTCTGCCATTCTTTTTGGCTGCCCAGTCAAATCTGCCCTCCTATGTCTGGGGTACCCCCACCCCCGAGATCTGCCTCCTTGCCCAGGTGGGATTCAGAACCTTGCTTTCCCAGGCTCCCTTGCAGCTAGGACATTCCTGTGTGCCCTGTCAGTCAGGTGCACTAGCACCAGGCTAGTGTTCAGAAGCTGGCGACTGGAAAAGCAGGCATCAGAGGGCACATGACTAGTGAAGGGGGTGGCAGCGTCAGGACCAAAGGCTGAAGCCTCCGAGCCCAGCATTACCAGGAGTGCGGCTCCCCTGGAGCCATCCTGTGCCTAGTTCTGTTTTGCTTTGGGCCATGTAGATGCTGGACCTGGGTCTCTGCTGTCCTGGAGAGGCTGCAGGCCACCTAACATCCTTCAATACATCTGTTTTTGCTAACACTAGAATGGGTTTCTGCTCTAACTCCTACAACTGACGAAGACATATTTTCCCTACAGGGCAATTTCTAGCTAAATAACTATATAGAGCTAAAGGACTGTGAAAGAGCTCTTGACAACTGCTGAGTAGAATGGGCAATCTCCCACAAGTTAAGGGGAAATTGATGTGTCCTGTCTATCCATATACAGACTACCTCTGAAAAACCAGCAAGAGGGCGGTGACACTGGCTACCCTTCGGGAAGAGTTTGGGCAGCTGGGGCTCAGGACAAAAGACTTATTTTAGATTTTTGTACCTTTGTAAATATTACCTGTTAATAAAATAAATACATAATTGAATTGATTAAAAGGACAAAGAGAAGGAAACAGGATTAAATATTAATCAATGGTGATCTCTGGGTGGCTTTTTTTTTAAAGATGTTATTTATTTATTTTTAGAGAGAGAAGAGAGGGAGGGAGAGAGAGAGAGACAGAGACAGAGAGAGAGAGAAACATCAATGTGTGGTTGCTGGGGTTATGGCCTGCAACCCAGGAATGTACCCTGACTGGGAATCGAACCTGCGACACTTTGGTTCCCAGCCCGCGCTCAATCCACTGAGCTACGCCAGCCAGGGCTTGGTGGCTATTTTTCAACCTCTTTATATTTCTGCCATTTTCAAATATCTCAGCCTGAGGGTGTACTGGTATATACTCTAGTAATCACGGGGAAAAGACACAGGATACAGTGAAAAAGAAACGGAGCCCACAGAATGGGAGAAGATATTTGAAAATCATATATCTGTTAAGAGACTTGCATCTAAAATATATAAAGAGCCCCGGCTGGTGTGGCTCAGGGGATTGAGCTCTGGACTGCTAAGCGAAGGGTCACCAGTTCAATTCCCAGTCAGGGCACATGCCTGGGCCACAGGCCAGGTCCCCAGTGGGGGGAAGCATGAGGGGACACGTGAGGGGCAACTGCACACTGATGGTTTCTACTCTTTCTCTCTTCTCTTTCTCTCTCCCCCTCTCTCTGAAAAAATAAAATTAAACAAATAAATAAACAAACAAATCTTGCAACTCAATAATAAGGCGCATAACCCAATTTTAAAATGGGCAAATATCCAAGCAGACATGTTTTCAGAGGAGGTATACCAATGGCCAATAAGTACATGCAAGATGCTCAGCACCACTGGCCACCTGGGAAATGCAAAACTGAAATCACGAGGTATCACTTCACACCCACTGGGATGGCAGAGAGAAAGACAAAGACAACAGCAAGATGAAGCGGAAACTGGAAACTCAGACACTGCTGGCAGGAACACACAGTGGGGCAGCTGCTTTGGAAAACAGTCCGGCAGTTCCTCAAAAGGTTAAATAGAGAGTTACTGTATGACTCAGCAATTCCACTCCCAGGTGTACACCCAGGAGAGTTGAAAACATGTGTCCACACAAAAAGCTTGCACATGGATATTAATAGAAGCATTATTCATAAGAGCCAAAACAACCCATGTGTCTGTCAACGGATGGGTGGATAAGCGAAATGCGGTCCGTCCATTCAATGGATTATATTCAGCAATGAAAGGGAAGGAAGCACTGACTCACACTGCAGCCGGGAACACCTGGAAAACGTGGTGCTCAGCGGGAGAAGCCAGTCCCAGAGAACGACGGTGCGGGTATGATTCCATTTACATGAAATGGCCCGAATCAGCAAATCTACAGAGACAGAAAGTACCTGTGTGATTAGACACAGGTGGGCCCCGGGCTGGCGTGGCTCCGTTGGTTGGAGCGCCATCCCGTAGACCTAAAGGTCTGACTTCCGGCCAGAGCACATCCCCAGGATGCAGGCTTCATGCCCGGTCGGGGTGCGTACAAAAAGGCAACCAACTGTTTCTCTCTGTCTCCCCCTCTCTCTCTTTCTCTCAGAGCAATGAGAAAATGTCCTCTGGTAAAAATAAAAAAGTAGTAAAATAAAAATAAATAAAGGTAGGTGGGAAAATGGAAAATGGGGAGTGACTGCTTATTGGGTACAAGGTTTCTGTTTGGAGTGACAAACATTCTAAAATGGGCTGTGGTGACGGTTTCACAATTCTGTGAACACACCTACAAACCATCAGTTGTACTAAATGGGTGAATGGTGTGTACATTATATCTCAATAAAGCTGTTAAAAATTATTTTAAAAAAGAAAATGTTAAGCAGTATGTGCATGAGTGTGTGTGTGTCGTTTCCAGGTCCACACATAACTGGAGCCCCACAAATGTTTACTGGATGAACAGATGGGCAGATGGCGGGGCTGGAGGGCGGGCGGGCTAGCTGGCTTGCTGGCAACCAGCCTCTGAGAGGGCCCCCAACCCTCATCTCCTGGGATTTATGCCCTTGTGCTGCCTCTCCAACCCCTCCCAAAGGCTGACTCCATGACCGACAGAATTCTGGGGAAGGGACAGTGTATGATGTGTAAGGCTGGGTTATAAAAGGCACCACAGCTTCTGCTTTGGCCCCTGGGGCTGCTCTGTCAGGGGAAGTCAGCCCCCATGCTGTGGGGACACCATGCAGCCCTCTGGCGGGCTCGGGTGGTCAGGAACAGAGCCTCTCACTGACAGCCAGCACTAAGTAGCCAGCTAGTCTTGAATTCCTGCCCCCCAGGAACTGTGAGATGATCAATTGTTGTTCTTGTTTAAACCAGTAGGTTTGGGGGTCAGGAGGCAACTGATCCCTGGTAGAAATTATAAAGGGAGGAACGGATGGATGAATGAAAGGCAGGTAGGTAGGTAGGTGGGTAGGTGGGTGGGTGGGTGGGTGAATGGATGGATGAAAGGAAAAGTCAGAAGGATGCAGAGAAGGGAGGAATTAAAGAAGGGAGGAGGGAGGAAAGGTAGATAGTGGATGGAATTTTCAATGTGGATCCCTCTTCGAACTTCCTTTTTTTTTTCCCTTTTCTCCACTCACCCAGAATAAAGGAGCTGCAACTATGCCAACACGATTCCCTTTTCCAGACTCTGCATTTCAGCGTAGTGCGGGCTCAGGCAGACAACCAGGCACAAAGGACATGGGGCCACCACACTTCCTACCACATTTCCTCCCCTTCACCCAAAGTAGCAGCAAGTGGAAGCGACTGGCCACTCCCTCAACCTCGGGGCTCCCAGGTCCTGGTCTACGAAAGGAGCCAGCGATGCCCTCCTGGGGAAGCCCGACTCTGCAACCTCCACATTGATGAAAGGTTCACGTGGGACCAGGGGCCTCGGACTTACCTTCCTTCTCCCCACCCCCACCCCCAGCCCTCTGTCCTCCCCTGGCTCACGACAGCCTATGGCATGGTCACCAGCACAGGCTCTGGCTTCAGGTGACCTGGGCTGAAGTCCAGGCTCCGCTCCTTGACTGTGTGACCTTGGGCAAAATACCTAACCTCTTGTGTCTCCGTTTCCTCATCTATAAGATGAGGATGATAATAACAGCTGTCTCATAAGTTTGTTGTGAGGATTACAGGAGACAATCTTACAAGTCACTTAGGCGAGTGACTGGCACACAGTAAGCTCTCCGTAAATGCAGGCAATAATAGTACCAAGCAACCGCACACCACTGCTGTCCCCTTGGGCTCTGTCTGAGGGCAGACGGGGCAGCGGCAAGTTGCCCAGTTGGCCCTTATGGGGAAATGCTGCCCTGAGCCCCCTGATGGTGCCTGGGCTCGGCCACTCTGTACTGTATCTTGGCTGAATAATGATGGCTCTAGCATCTTTGGGTGGACTTTGTAGGATATTCCTTTCCCGACGGCCTGGAGAAGAGCACAGTTTGCGTGTCCAAGAGGGGTGTCCTCCAGCGTCTGCAGAGGCGGCTTCAGGAGCTGAGGGCAGGTGCTCTGGGGAGAGGCCCAGCTGGGGGCTCGCCTCCCCTGGAAGGCCACCTCTGTCTCTGCTCGGCCCAGCAGCACTTCCTGCTGACGAAGACTGACCACATGTCTAATTTCATCTGACCCCCATCCCAACGGAAGAGGGAGGGGAATTTCCAGCCTCACTTTACAGCAGGAAATGGGGGGCTCAGAGAGGCCAGGCAATTTGCCTAAGGACACACAGCTGATTCTTCTTCCTGCTGCATGTCTCACTTGGTGCTGTTGCCAGGGTGGTGACCTTTGTGAAGGTCGCCACTTCAGATCCAGGCTGGGAAGGTCAGCTAGACTCCCAGGGCAGAATTGGAGCAGCACCTGAGACGTGGCAGGTGTTCAATATGTATTTTTTTAAAATGATGTCCTTCCTTTCTCCATAGCAATCATGTAACAAATCTAAAGAATCATGTTAAGTCATTTTTAATAACTACAATGCGCCAGGCATTTTCGACATGTTATTCTACTTCATCTTCGTGGCACTGTCTATGTGACACCCAGAGCAGAGGTCCCATGTAGATTTCTGCAGATATTTGAGACAGGCCTGGCTGTGGCAATGCTGGGGAGAGTCTCGGGAGAAGCAGGGTCCGCCCTGGGGAGCTCTGCCCGAGGACCACGTGGAATGTCATTCACTAAAGCAGGTACTGAGTGCCAACTCCTCACCAGGCCCTTGATATTGACGATGTGAAATGAAATGCACTACTTGGTGAATTTCCATATCACCTACCACCTGGTCTGAGGAGACAGGAACAGAGGACACACTGATGGGAAAGGAAAGGGGATGGAACAGAAAGGGACTGAGGGCTGACGTGTCCTGGAGGCTTCTCTGTCCCCTCCTGTTGCAGGTGGAGGTAGCAGACCTACAAGTGGGTCTCAAGGACCTGGGGTCCCCAGATCAACCCCTAGGCATGGTCGCCGAGGACCAAAGCCCTCGGCCTGCCTGGTCTAGCCTCGCCCACCCTCCTGGAATCACCCCAGGTCTATGATGGGGACCCAGCTCAGGTGAGCAGGCCAGGTAGTGCCCTGTACTGGCTTAGCCTCCACCAGAGGTGGGACTGTCATGGCTGAGCCACCGTGGCCTGTCTTCAGTCATCCTCCCAGCTCCTCTCCTCCCTCCCATCAGTCGGGCTCAGACTGGACCCAGTCTGCAAGAACAGTAGGGTCAAGGTCAAAAGAAAGAAGAGGGCTCCTCTTCACCTGCGTGCCTGCCAGCGTCTTGGTCAGCGTCCTCGCTTTCCCCTATGGTCCTGGCCCCCACTCTCCTAGAGTTGTTATATGGCATGAACCCTTGGCTTTTGTCATCAAGAGCTTAAGCCATGAACAGGGAGAGAGGAACTCCCTCCAGGGGAAGGGAGATTCCCAGGGAATCAGAAAGGAGGAGAAAGCAATCTGAGTCCTGGGGAGGGACCAGGGCCAGCTCCCCAGGGATGCTTCACAGAGGGGCCAGGATGGTGCGGCGTCATAGCCACACTAAGATTTTGGGATCATGTCTCAGCAAGAACACAGATGCAACCAGTAATGGGAGCTAACAGTTACTAGCGCTTCCTGAGCGCCAGGCACCCTCCTAGGTGAATATTCCAATCACCACCACAGCCCCGTGAGGCAGGACCGCGCTCATCCCTCGTAACCTCTGAGGAAACTGCAGCACAGAGAGGGCCAGTGACTTGCCCAAGGTCACACCACTGGGAAGTGACAGAGGCAGGACTTGAACCCACAATGTCTAGCTCCTGATTCCATACTTCCCTGTCCACAGTATGGCAAGAGGGGCTTCCCCAGTGCCTGGGGAACCCCAGGACTTAAAGGTGGTTTCTTAAAAATAAATACACAAAAAAACATCAAACAAGTAACCCAGCAATCCCACTTCTGGGTATGCACCCAAAACAATGGAAAGCAGGGACTCCAATGGGTATCTGCACACGCATGTGCATAGCAGCATTATTCACAAAAGCTGAGGTGTGGCAGCAACCCAAATATCCACTGATGAATGCAGAGCTGAGCAAAATGCGGTCTACACACACAGCGGAATATTACACAGCCATAAAAAGGGAGGAAACTTCGACACATGCTACAACACGGATAAGCCTTGAAGACATTATGCTGAGTGATACAAGTGGTCACATAAACACAAATACTGTATGATTCCACTCACATGAGGCCTGTAGAGGAGTCAGACTCACAGAGACAGAAAAAAGCAGGATGGTGGGTGCTGGGGGCTGGGGCAGTGGGAGTGGGGAGTTTGCGTTTAAAGGGGCAGAGCTTCAGTTTGGGGAAGATGGGAATTCTGAAAACAGTGGCAAAGCTGTGAATGATTAAGATAGTTCCTTTTATGTTACGTATATTTTACAATAAAAATCCAAGCCCAGGGCTTTGGCACAACACTGGGCTGGGCGCACCCCAACGACAGCTAACACTGATGGTTCACCAGACTGGCCACGGGGGGCTGAGAGGCTACAAACGAAAGGAAAGGGGTGTTCCTCGTCAGCCCCGGCTGGAGGGTGTGCCTGCAGCAGATGGGAAGCCGGGGCTGCCGGGGCAGGTGGGAGCAGACACAGGACACCGCCAGAACACAGACCTGGGGTGGCTGCGACTAGCTTTCCTCAGCAGGGGCTGGGGGGTTCGGGGATTCCTTAAGTAGGAAACTTAAGGCTCTGTCCAATAGTAGCTAATACCATTACTAAGCACGTGTTGTGTACCAGGCTCTGTGCTTAGTTAGCACAATGCATGTAGGACCTCATTTCTTTCTCTTTTTTAAAAAAAGATTGTATTTACTTATTCTTAGAGAGAGGGGAAGAAGGGAGGAAGAGAGGGAGAGAAACATCAACGTGTGAGAGAAACACTGCTTGCTTGCCTCCCCCAGAAGCCCTGACCAGGGACCAGCAACCTTTCGGTTTGCAGATGACATCCAACCAACTGCACAACACCAGTCAGGGTTCACTTATTTTTTACCGTAAGTCCTGGAGGTGTTATTATTTACGCCCATTGCACAGATGAGGAAACTGAGGCTCCATGAAGAAAAGCAACCTGCCAAAAGCCCCCAGCTAAGCAGTGGCAGAGCCAGGCCTGGAACCTACACCTCTTGATGCCCATCCTCTTCCCAGGCCGAAGGGGGTGCTTATTGTTGAGGTGCCCTGTTCTGGGTTGGGGATCCTGCCCAGGGCCAGGGTCCTTGCCCCCCTGGGCATCCTGAGGGGTCTGGTTGTCTGGGCAGGGGTCCTTGGGCCACATCCTCCATGGAAGTTGCTGGACGAAGATTCAGCCCATGTGGGTGGAGCCCGAGTGGAGGGTGGTCAGCCCAGTGTCTGCATTTTCTGTCTTACTGAGAGAGAGTTCAAGGAGCCTGCTCACCCCACCCCACCCCACCCCCTTTCTGGCTTTGGGGAGGACCGCGGGGATAGGGGGATGGAAGTCCAGGTGGAGAAGTGCGGGCAGCCCAGCTGGGGAGCCCTTCCAGGGGAGTCTCAGAAGCCTCCTCAGCCACTGCCTGGACAGCTGCCATTAGTGAGGCCACAGCTGCCTCCGCCCCAGGGAAAAGAGGAAGTGGTCAGAGCAGCAAGAGAGAGAGAACCTTAAAAGAGGACGTGTCCCAACCCGCACTGCCCCCTCCCCTTGGAGGAAAGGGGGACGACTGGCCCAGTGCTTCTTGGAACCTCCCACCAGGGCAACACGGAACCTGCTTTAACCCCACAGTGACGTCCTGAACACACCCGAGAATCCTGGGGGCCTGCAGCCTGGGGAAACCCCAAGGTCCAGGGGCGGGCACTCAGCAGGCTCCGCGTAGGGGGGCGTCATGGTAAGAAGGCACTTCTGGAGCTACAGGGCTCTGATCCTGACTCTGCTGCTTACTGGCTCTGTGGTCAGGGACAGGTTACTTACCTTCTTTGGGCCCCAGTTTCCTTGTCTGCAACATGGAGATAACAAGAGCCCTTTCCTCTGAAGGCTGTGGTGAGCATTCAGTGAGGTGTTAGAAGTAAAGTGCTAAAGGCAATGCCTGCTGTGCAATAAGAGTTTGCAAAATAATAGCTAGTGTTATTTCAGGGAGTCGCTGAGGCTCCAGGGCCCAGTGGTCGCCTCCCTTCTCTAGGAGGCTGGCCCCAGGGCTACAACGGTCTCCACTAGGAAGAATGGAGCAGCAGGGGGAGGCTGGGCACAGGCTGCGTCCAGAGAAGCCCAGCCCTGCTGCTGCCCCTGGGGGAGAGTCAGGAAAATCTAAAACACAAACATGGAGGATCCCCGTCTCCCCAGAGGTCTACTCTGAACCCTCTCCCTTAGCACAGTCCAGTCCTCAAACACCTAGGGAGGCGGAGGCACCACCAACACCCTAAACCACACGGGAGTCCGGGACGCCAAGTAGAGCTTCGCCAGAACTCTGCTGCCCTTTGCTGTGGATGAAGAGTTAGTTGTGTCCGCCGTCACCACCGTTCCGAGTCTAGTTCTGCAGACACAGTCACGCCCACTTGAGCATTTCAGTGCGAGAGCTGTTTACAGGCCTTTTGTTCTGGCACTGAGAACCTGTCCACAGGGCTGGGACCTGGGCCAGGTGAGTTGACTGCTGAGGGTGGGACCTTGAGAGTGAGTGCCACCTTAAATTTGGTGTGTCCTTAAATTTTACAACTCCTGCATTTTCACTCTCGGGCTGTGCCCCAGTCCTGGGCTAGGCAGTCAGTCTCTAGTTCCCACCACTCCACCTGTTTGCAAACATCCATCTCCACTTTCCGACTATTCACCAAGAATCAACAATCTACTTTATAAGAACATCCCAGATTTAAAAGAAGGGAAGAGATGAGAGTGTTCCTTTGGGCAGGAAACTTCCTTCCTTATTTTTCAGAGACCTTCACCTCACAGGATAATTCGTTACATTAAAATGGAGAGTGTTCTCTGCTTCAAGTTTCAGAAGCCTCTTTCCAAAATGCCCTCCTAAAGGAAGCACTGGAAACCTAAACAGAAACTCTTATTATGAGACGTGGTGCCCGGACTTCATACCACGCGTTGTGTGACAAACAACCACGGAACAGGAATACTTCAGCAATCCACACAAGAGGAAACGCAACTGGCCAACTTGAAAAAAAAAGGTCCACCTCACTACACTAATCTTCAAAGAAATGAAAATAAAATACCATTTTCTCATTCTAGTCAAATAATTTGCTACCTAATCTCATAAATTATTTTCTAAATTTGCTCACACATATGTATCTCTGTGTGAACATATGCTCATAGCTCATTTTTTCATGGAATCTTTTTTTTTCTAAACAATATATTTTGGATATCTTCCCAGGTCGCCAATCCAATAAACCTTTATTTGTTTATTATTTATTATTTTTGTTATTGCTGATCTATTACAGTTGTCCCAATTTTCTCCCATTGCTCTCCCCTGCTCTGTCCACCCCCACCCCCACCCTGCTCCAAACTTTTTTTTTAATCAGCCATAGCACTTTGCATGACCTCGTGGGGAAGTAGCCCTGTGATCTGATCACTGGTCTACTGATCTGTGTCTTTATTTCTCTTACAAGCAATGCATCTTTGCACATGCATCTTTGAACACTTGGGTGAGTATATTCACAGAAAAAAAACTACTTGTCATTGCAAATGCTGGGTCACATACCAAAACATACATGTTTAATTTAAATTTTGACAGAAATGTCAAGTTGCTCTCTAAATAGTTTACTGTTTGAATGGATAACAACATCTATCTCTGACTCTAATTTTTCAAATTGAAAAGACAACTTCAAGATTTCAGATTACAGAGTTGGTAAAAAGCAGGCCAGATGGGCTCAGGAAGGAGGTTCTCTGGCTGGGTTAGCTCTTGGCCCCCCAGATGAACTCCAGACCAGCTGTGCATGAACATGTAAATCAAACCCGTGCTTTGGGCGCCTGCATCAACTTCTGTTTCCTGCCTGGAGAGCCCCGTGCAAAAGCAGCGGCAGGAAGACGGCGGAGCTGAGCTTCAGTGAGCACCCACCCAGAGCCTGGACGTCAACTTCACCCTGGCCCTCCACACTGGCCCTCTCCTGCCACCTCCAGCCCTGGGCACTAGGAGAAGTCACTTGCAGGAAGGAAGGAGGCAGGCAGGGTCCCTAGAAAGGACTCAGTTGCAGTCCCAGCTCTGACAGCGTCTCACTGTTTGACTTTGGACAAGTTGCTAAGACTGTGTGAACCTGTTTTCCTCGTCTATAAAACGGGCCCGATCAAACCTTCCTGGCTCACTGGGTTGTGATGAGGATCAAATGTGGGGAAGGATGTGAAAGTAAACTGGTTTTCCTTCCTTCTGTTTTGAGTTTGCTGTGAAGTCTGCAACTGGGGAATAAGGGAGCCCGGTCTGGGGTTTTCTGACCACAAGTGCTTTTCCCAGAAGCAATCCTCTTTAAAGTTAATATTTTTCTTATCTGAGCAGGTTATACATGCACAGGACACAAAAAGGTCTAAAAGGGTGTGAGAAGCAAACCTCCTCCCCACTACACCCCTCACCCCCCGCAGGCTCCCCTCCCCAGAGGCAGCCTTTGCCATCTCTCTAGTGTTTTCTTCTTGGGTCAGCCTTTTGTACTTTCCCACAACAGGGCAGCATTCTACACATGCTGGTCTGCACTGTGCTCTTAAAAAGAAGTTTATCGATGTTTTTGAAGCTTTTCCCTTACAATGCACCTGGAGCTTCCCCATTCTTTTTACGTTGACATTTTTAATACTGTAAAAAAAGTTGCAAGGATAGGAAAATGAACTATATTTTTAAGCTTTGATTCACCAATTATTAATATATGCTACATTTGCTTTTTCTATTTCTCCCTCTTTTTTTTCTAAACTGTCTAAGAGTTCGTATTTCAATCCTAAATACCTCTGCAGGTATTTCCTAAGAAGAAGGATATTCTCCTACATCACCACCATACAAGGGCTACATTCAGGAGACTCTGTGTTGATACAATGCTATTATCTACTACAGCAACTTCCAACCTTTTTCATTCATGGCACACCTGAACTCATTCCTAAAATTCTGTGGCACACTAAAAAATATACTTTTGCCTATTTTTGACAAAACACTATAATTTTTATTTATTCACCCTGGACAGCTATTATGTTGGTGTTGTCATTTTTTTTTAATTTGGCAAAGTGTCCCAGATAAATAGTCAAGTATCGCGTGTTTTAAAAATTCTTACCGCAAACCAGTGGAAAGCCACAGATCTAATAATGTAGCCCATCATCAAACTTCCCCAGGTGTCTAATTAGAAAGGACTTGATGAGAACCCAGGCTCCAGTAAGGACCAACCCTGGCCTTTAATGGTCATGTCTCTTTAGTCTCCTTTAACCGAGAGCAGTTCTCAGCCTATGTGTCTTTTATGACCTTGGCCTTTTCAAATGTCTGCACCAGTTTTGCAAGATAACCTACAATTTGGATTCCTCTGCTACTTTCTTCACTATAGAGTTAAGTTAAACATTTTTTTTTTTGCAGGAATGTTACACCTCATTATTTTTAATGGTGGCATAGTATTCCAGTGTGTGACTGTACCACAATTTATCTGACTCATCCTCTCTCCATAGGTGTCTGGATGATTTCCAATCATTTATTTTATAAAGCATGACAGTAAGTATTCTTAATCTTCTGTCCTTTTGAAAGATGCTAGTATGTCTACAGGATAAACGCCTGGAAGTGCAGTCACTGCATCTACAAAAATTGCCTTTCCTAGAAGTTGTCGGTACTCACTACCACTCCCCCACTGATACTGTATGAGGATGCTTGCCCCAAAGCTTGTCTCACTTTAACTTCCACCTCGCTGTGTCCTGGTCAGCAAGGTCACACATCTTCGCTGAACCTGACAATATTTCAGTGCTCTCCTGGAGACTTCTTGTCCTTTGTTACAAAACATCCATTTGCTCTATAAGGTGCCATGAAACAAAAGAGATTTTTAAGCGGTTAATGTGTATTAAGCACTTGCTAGTTGCTTAGTCACTATTATCAAGCCTACGAAGTGTGCATTAGTAACATGTCCATCTTATAAGGAAACAGGCTCAGAGAGATAAAGCGGACAGTTTAAGTCAACTCTGGGTGAAGGATAACCAATATCCAGACCTGCTTGTCACCACTGAATGTGTATAACTTTTATTGTCTCTTTGGGTGCTGGGGGTGCAGTTAGATCAAAGCAAATCCCAAAACTATTCATCGCCTGCTCCGGCACTGGGCTCCCGCTCACCCCTGCCTGGGCTCCGGACTACATGAAAACTACCTTCCCCAGAATCCACCACTCACAGAATTTTCCGGCTTCTGGGACTACATCTCCCAGAATGCAACATGCCCGCCCAAGCCAGCAACCTTCTACTTCCGGCCTAGGTGTGTTCTGGGAGTTGTGGTTTCCGTGAAGCGGAGGAGAAGGCCAGGACAGAGGGGGACTTCAGGCTGCAGCCCTCTCGGCGTACCAGGGCATCTGGTTGGAGTAGAGGCCGCATACTAAGCAGGAGATGCGGGACAGGCCTGCAACCAGCTTCCGCCTCCCTTTAGTCAGAAGGCTGGCTTTGTCTGTGACCACTCTTCCCCAAGGAGCCATCATTTGAGACTCTCTGACCAACTTTGGGGTTGAAGGAAGCTCCTTTAGGATCCTGTCATTCACTTTGTAGGGGCTGTGAGGTCCTTTATTCCGTGACATGTTGCCCCGGAAGCACACTCGTGTTCCTCCTTGAGACACCTGCTCCTTTCTAAGCAATAAAGAAGAAAAAGGAAGCAACTTTTAGTAGGCTATCTTGTTCCTGCAGAGTCAAATTGCTGTATTCCATGCAGGAAGCTTAAGAATAAAGTCAAGCGCTGAAGTTGGCTTCTGCAGCGAGAGCTGAAAGCAGAGGTTCTCAACCTAGGGCCCTTCCTTAAAATCCACCCGCCATGCTAACCCCGATCCACTGAGGCTGAATTGGAATCAGCTCAAAGCCTCCACCCGACTCCAACCTGCAGCCAAGGTCAGAGCCTCCAGGAAAAGCTGAAACACTTGTATCTTAGATTTATCTCCGTTTTCTTATAGAAGCTACCAGCCTGCCCGCCTTGCAAACAATAAATGTGCATCATTTTCTCAGTATCCCCATGAAGCAGTCCATACTGCCCACCACAGGGAGTGTACTTGGATGGATAACCAGCTCCACCTACCATATGGCCAGTTGTCTGTTGCCAGCGGCCATTCCTTGGTTAGTGCCCATATCATCCTGGTTGTTAAATATTTTGCATATGCGCCTACGTTATATTAATGGGTTTTTTGTTTTTGTTTTTGGATGGAACTCAGGAAAACTCAAGCTGGGAGAGACAGAAGGTCAAGGGCCAAGATATTTGGTGGCAACACTAATGAGTATTGGAACAGAGAAAGAAAGATCTGTGTGGCTACAGGTCATTACAGAAGGCTTCTGGTGACCCTGCTCTCATCCAGCAGCTCGAGGTCACATGCCAGTTTTGTCCAATCAGTGGGAAGAGGACCAGGAATGCCAGGACTGCAGCTGGGCCACCCAGCACTGGGTCAGCAAGGAGGAAAAGGACCCTATGGCACCTGTCATTGGACACATCTTCTTCAGGACAGCCCTGCAGTGACGTGGATACAAAACCCAGCCACTTGGCTGGGGTTCATTTACAACAGCATTCAATGATTCCTGTGTTCTTTACTGAACATTAGTGGAATACTAGGGAGAAGGTGTTCCACTGCCCAACATTCTTTTTAAAATCCATAATTAGTGTTGGGGTTAAGGTTAGACACTTTTGTTCTAAAACAAGTGGCACTTCTAGCTTCCCTTCCTTCACATAGTGCCTGGTCTTTTTCTTTTTTAAGATTTTATTTACTTACTTTTGGAGAGAGGGGAGGGGAAAGAGAAAAAAGGGAGAGAAACATCCATGCACAAGATAAACATTGGTCACCTCTCACATACCCCCAACCCAGAACCTGGCCCACAACCCAGGCATGTGCTCTGGCCAGGAATCGAACCTATGACCTTTTGCTTTGTGAGACAATGCCCAAGCCACAGAGCCACACTAGTCAGGGCTCACAGTACCCAGTCTTCTTGGTGCCTCTTGCCTCATCAGGTTCCTCTCAAAATTTCAAATTCCTTTTTCTGCTACTATTCAGAGCAATTCAGTTCTTTCCCAGCCCCTTTCCCATACTTGCCTCCTCATCACCACCCCTCAGCACCATCAATACTACCACCTGTGGAGTCTGTCGATGTGGCACTGGAACCTTTGGGTTGCGTGCGAGGGAACAGTCAATGAAAAGTGGCTTAAAGAAAAAGGGAAATGACCAGCTCACATAACTCAAAGCCCAGCGCTGCAGTCACAGCTGCATCCAGGCTCTCAGATGACATCAGGACTTAGTTTCTCTGTCTCGCCCCCTCCATTTATTTGGGAGGGGGAGTGAGGGGAGGACTGGCCTTTAGACAGGCTTTCTCTCACAATAGCTTCAAATTTCCTTCCTCTCAGCTTCCCATCCAAAAGGAGGTAAGAGCTCTCACCGGCCAGTTCCCCCCAGTTTCAGTGAAAGCCCGGGGCCCACATTCTCAGCAGGTCAATAGTTGCGTGGTGCCTATCCCCAAGCCCCAGCGTGGCTGGAGATGGAGTGCACGGACTGGCTCAGGGGGGACGGGGCGGTCACCCCCAGAGCTGTGGGGGTCAGCAATAGTCAGCACCCATTGAGCCATGGACCCAGAGTGGGTGAGAACTGGTTCCCTCTAGGAAAGTAGGAGATCATCGTCAAAGAAGGGCGGGTGGCCATTGGGTTAGACCAGGGGTGTCCGCAAGGATGCCATGTTAAACGTTTCATGTAGATTAGCCCATGAATCCTCCCCTTGACTCTGCACAGGAGGGACTATTATCCCCATTGAGTTGATGAGTAAACTGAGGCCAGTAAGTGGACATAGTGAGATTTGAACCCAGGCAGTTGTAACTCCAAGCCAAGTGCTTTCAGATGCTCAGTGAAGCAGAGAGTCCTACTGTCAACAGCCCCTCTCACCTTAGCAGGGATTAATGAGCGTCTTTGCTACTCCAGCATGCCTTTTTGGGGGGAGAGGAGGTCTTACCACCCACCCTGAGCAACTTATCAAAGTATTTCTTATAAACAAAATTGGCCCTCTGCTCTAGAGCAGGGGCTCCCAGCCTGGGGACTGTGGTTAAAGGGGCCCAGAAGCCTGAGTGGTATAATGGTCTGAATGTTCGTGTCCCTCTCCAAACCCACATTTAAAGCCCTAACTCCCCCTGCATGATGGTATCTGAAGGCAGGACCTTTGGGACGGGATTAGGGTTAGAGGAAGTCATGATGGGATTGGTGGTCATGTGAGGACACAGCAAGACAACAGCCACCTGCCAGGACGGGGGTCCTCCCCAGGAACCAAGTAGGCCAGCACCTCCATCTGGGGCTCCCAGCCTCCAGAACTGAGCAATAAGTATCAGCTGTTTTACTCACCCAGTCCATGATATTAGTCAGCCCAAGCCGACGAATACAGGTGTGTGTCTGGGTGGGGGTGGGGGGTTGGGGGGAGTATGCCTTTTTCCCCCCTCAACTTTATTTATGTACTAAACATGAAAAAGTATAAAGAATCCAAACACAAAGGAAAACATGTACAGCCTCTTAAATGCTCAACAGAATATATTTTCTCCTCCAGCGGATGTGAATTAGGTCAGGCTGTACACCTTCAGACACCTACCAGCCTTACATCTCACTCAGTGTCCTGACAAACACGGGACAGTGACACCGTCTCAGCGGGGCCTTGCTGTGCTACAGTGGTCCAGGGAAGGAGAATGTGGCTGCTGTTTTCCTGAGGGTGAAAGCTTTCTTCTTTAATGCAGAAGGTTCACTCGGAAACGTGCTTCCCCTTGGAGCAGGAAACACACTGTTTCTCACACGGTTGCACATCATCTATGCAGTTGTGTTGAGCCTTATATTTTATCATTTAAAATTGCAGTTATAAAGTTTTTCAGTATTGCACAGTATGTGTACTGCAAGGCACATGCTAAAGTGAATAAGCAAGCTTTCACGCTGACCCACTCAATGGGCTTAGCAAACTTACAGCTTTATTTGCGCCAACTTTTAACTGAAATTTAGCATTTCCTTCCGTTATGACTGCAGGCAACTAAATGCAGGAGCATCGGCGGGACCTCTGACCTCCCTTCCCATAGAATTCTCAGGTGTGCTCGTACCACAGTACAGTTGTCGCAGAGCTCTCCAATATCATGGACTCTTGGCGCTGCTTGGAAATCCTAATGTCATCGGACTGCTTGCTAGATCTGACTATTTAATATGTTAATAACAGGCACAGGTATCGTATCACAAATTCACATTGTTATATCTTGATAACTGTACTCAATATAACCAACCGGTTTATTCAAGACTTCTTTGAGTTTACTTTCTGTACTTAGAAATATCATTTGGAGAAGAGTGGCACAGGCATAGGTCCTGGGGAAGCCTGGCGAGCAAACCTCTGCTTGTTACACGTCTCAAGGGAAAAACTACTGAAAGGACCGGCAAGGTTCTGCCCAAAGCAGGGAAGACCCAGGGACGTGAGAGCCAACAGGCCCTGAGGGGTGTCTGCAGTGAGGAGCTGAGACGTGCTACAGGCGTGCGCTACGGGAATGCCAGTCTGGGGTTCCCACAAGCAGGCCCTCTGCTCCTCACTGCCAGAGCGACCCCACCCAAGTGAACCGTTCTGCAAGGCAGGGAGCTCCCCAACACTGCAGGCACCTCCTCACCTGCCCCCGACTCCTTCCAAACACCCGCTGCTGCACCCTCCAGAGAGCCAGGCTCACTTTTGGAAGACAAATCCGACTGCCTCTCTCAGTCACTGTCCGTTCCACGGCTCCCCACTGCCCTCTGGACCCCAGCCAGGCTCTGTGCTGGGGCTGGGGGAGCTGACCTCTCCAGCCTCTCCGCATGCTACTTGCCACCCGTTCACTCCCTCCAGCTCCTGGCCTTGGGCCACGCAGGTGCCTCTGCCTGGACTGTGCTGCCTTCTTTTCTTGTGTCCAGCTGACCCCCAGTCCTCTGGTGTCATTTAGAGTCCTGCCTGGAAACAGGAAGCCTGGAAGACAGGAATTCCCTCTGTTGTTCTTACAACAGAGGGAATGTGTTGTAAAGAACTGTTGCCCAGGTATTGAAAACCACAAGATGACATGGGGACACCAGGGTGTCATGGGTTTATAATGACACAGCAGCCACCTCCCCCAGAGCTTAGGAACAAGGGAAGCAGGTGAATTATGAAAATGTAGAAGCTTGGGCACCCCAGGCCTCTGGGGAGGGGCTGGCCGGCCTGCAAATATCACCGCCATGGAGGGGCAGCCCTGGTACAGGGATGCCCGGGGAGCTCCTACCCCTTCCCTCCTGAATGCCGTCTGCAGCACTGTGTGTGTGAGAGAGAGAGTGTGTGTGTGTGTGTGTGTGTGTGTGTGTGTATGAGAGTGTGTGTGTGTGTGTGTGTGTGTCTGTGTGTGTTTGCGCTTGCATGCCGGTGTCTCTGACCTCGGCTGCCCCTCTGCCCACCACCACCAAGGGCAGTCATTATGCCACGTGGTGCATGTCTGTGCTCAGTGCCACTGCTGACAGAATCATTTCTTCCTGATCCGGCTGGACTGGAACTTTGCAAACTACCTAAATCCTCCTTGACCTTGAACCTGGGCTGAGGTCAAGAGAGGCTCCAGAGGTGCAGGACTTACTGTGGTACTCCCTCTTGGGACATCCAAGTGTGGGGTCAACCCCTGAGAGGGAGCACCACCTTAAATGCCACACCCCGGGCCCCTCATTGTCTCACCTTGAACACTAGGACCGGCTGGCACCGAGAAGGTGCTCGGTGAAGGTGCTGAGTGAGTGAACCCTGGCTTCCGTTTTCCAGTGGCATCAGCCCACTTGGAGTAATGAATTCTCTAGGCCATTCTCTTCTCCGAGAAGGAATATTCTGCCTTAAAAAATCCACCCCTCTTTTAATGGTAAATTTTATGTGTTTTTTTACAATTAAAAACTTAAAAGACAAAAACTGTATGTAATAAGCCACTTGGTACAGTGGGGAGTGCTCCCGCTTTGGGATCAGACTGCCCAAATTCAAATGGAAGTGATTCCACTGCCTGGCTGTGTGGCCTCGGGCAAGTCACTTTATCTCTCTGAACTGTAGTTTCCTCCCCTATAACATGCAACTGAAATAACAGCAAAGCCCCAGCACAGTACCTGGCCTGTGATAGGTACTTTACACAAGGTTGTTTCCTCTTGCTGTGAGCCCTAATCAGAGCTCAGACCCAGAGGACCTGCCTCTGTGAGTGGGTCGTGGGCCAGCACGGGGCTGGGTCCCTGGGAGGATGGGACTGCCTCAGGGGCACCCCTATGCCCTATAGGGCAGAGAGGGTGTATGATCTTAAGTCTGCTCTAACTCGCTTAAGCAATATGGGAAATTGCCTCATGCATTGAGAATCCTGACTCAGGCGAGGCTGGACCCAGGGACTCCATAAGACCTGAACCAGGTTGGTCTCATTTCCTGACCCAGTGAATGACTGGTCAGGGCAATAGAGTGCAGTGATTGGCCCGGCCTGACTCACACGCTGCTTAGGGGAGTGTGGGGTTGGTGGCTATGATTGACAGCCCCACTGAACTAGCTCCCCAAGGGAGAGAGGAGGAAAGATAAATAGTAAGCCTCACTACCTGCCACATGGTGTCCTAAGAACTCATAGGTGTTAAATCACTGAATCCTTGTAACAACCCTACAAGGCATGTATACTTTTTATCACTCCCCTTTCATGATGGAAAAACTGAGGTGCAGGGTGCCTCAGGTCAGAGTTAGTGAGGGGCAGGGCTAGTATTCCGCCCCAGACAGTCTAGGGCCAAGTCCCAGGCCCTCACCACTCCCCCCATCGCCTCCCGCACCAAACAGAAACAGAAGCAGGTGGTGGCACAGCAGCCCCAGAAGAAGGGGTTCCAGTTTTCCCCTGTGGTTGGTGGCCCAGCTGCAGCATGAAGCCTGCCTGAAGTGCTTCTGCATCTGGAAAATGCTGGGGTCTCCTAGAGAACTTTCCAGAAACTGAGAACACTCCCAGGCTCCACCTCAGGGGCAAAAGTCCTGGCCTGAATTCTCAGGCAAACCCGCTGTGTGACTCATGGCTAGTCAGTACCCCTCTCTGGGCTTGTTTTTTCCTTTTGCAAATGAGCAAGTTGCACCAAATCCCCATGACTTGGGGTTTGAGTTCTCTCTTGGGAAAAGCTGGGGTTGAACTACTCCAACTTGTGGTCACCCACAAACTGCTCTGTCCCCAGCAGCCCCAGGTGCTGGGAAAACAGGGCGGCCCCTCCCCCAGCTGGGCCCCAGCACATCTCCGAGAAGGCCGACTGTGAACCCAGCCTCTGCCCCGACAGCTGCCGGAGCCCAACAGCGCCTTCGGGGAGGCCCAGCCCTGCTGCCGTGTCCCCATCGGCACCTTCACCTCAACAGGGTGTCAGCTCGCCAGCGCAGGGGCTCTCCGAGAAGGCGATCTTCTCCCCCAGGCAGGGTTTCCAGGTTTAGCAAATAAAAATGCATCTCTGGCACATAATTGTACTAAGAAGTTACAAATTGCTTATCTGAGATGCAAACTTTAACTGTGAGACATTCCGCTCGGGGCCAGGAGACACTTTTTATTGTCATGGCTGAGGGGCTTCTTCTGGCATCTAGTGGGTCCAGGGACCCCATACCCTGCAGCGCACACGCTGGCTCTCCCAAAAAGAAGGATCCTGCCCCAAAGTCAGCAGCGCCTGAGGGTGAGGAACTCTGCCCTCTGACCTTCCCAGGACAGACCCACGCAGGAAAGTGCCACCTCAGGGTCCTGTCACGGGGAGCGGTGGCTATCCTTACCTGAGAGCCAGGAAACCGAGGCATGGGTTAAATGGCTTACTGAAGGTCTCTCACCTGTCTGTGCCTTCTCCTCACTAATAAACTCACCTGTTCTTCTAGACATGGAGCCATACAAGGTCAGCCAGGAGGTACAGTGGGGTGGGGAGACAGGTGGAGACAGAGCTGCAGGGTCCCCAGATCCCTGTGGGCAGGCAGACAAACCAGTCCCGCAGAGGGAAGATCCCAGGTGTTGCTAGTAGGGCTGTTGTCATTATGCCACAAGAGGGCAGCAGAGACCTTGAAATACATGCTCCTACGGCCTCCCTGGCCCAGTCGCAGGAATTCTAATTCAGTGGGAATTCTAATTCTAATTCTAATTCGGCGCCCGGTAGGCGCCGGGCATTTTTTTTTTTTTTTTTTAACAGCTCCTGTGGGGTTCTAATGCACAGCCATGATTGAGAACTGCCGGTCTAAGGCCTCTGATTTAATCCTAACTGCCCATCAGAATCACCTGGGAGTTTTGAAAATACCAATGTGAAAACAATCCGAATGTCTGTCCATAAATAAACAAAATGTGGCATATACGGACAATATTACTTAGCCATAAGAAGCATTACTTTTGACACACGCTTCAACATGGATGAACTTTGAAAGTCCCTGTGCTTATTTCAAAGTGAAATAACCAGTCACGGAGTGACAAGTGCTGTGTGATTCCCCTTACACGAGGAGCCCAGAGTGCACAAACTCAGAGGCAGAAAGAATGGAGCGCTCCAGAGCTCGGGGGGAGGAGCAGGGAGAAGTCAGTGTTTCGTGGGTCCAGAGCCTCCGTTGTGAGAGACGGAAAAGATCTGGAGGTGACGGTTGAATCACAGCGCGAATGTGCTCAGTGCCACTGACCTGTACGCTCAGAAATGATACAATGATAAATCCTATGTTACGTATATTTTACCACAATAAATAAGCAATAAAAACAAATGTTGCCTCTTACAATTAAAGTTTCAGATCTTCCAGAAAAACAAAACACGGGTCCCCAAGGGGCTCCCTGGACCCACTGAGTAAGAACTCCTGTCTGGGGTTTGCGCCCGGGGCGCTGGCACCTCCTGGCAGTGTCTGGGCCGACTGGGCGTGCGGACCTGATCGGAGGCCCTGCTCCCCAGAGTCCCAGGACTCCAGCACCGGGAAGAGTAGGGCGTGCTGCCCACTTCTCTGTTGTGATGGCTTGAAATCTGTTCAGAGCCTATGCTGCTCTTCCTTCAGGAGGTGGAGCCTAATTTCCCTCCTGCTGAGTATGAGCCAGACTTAGTGACTAGCTTCTAACAAACAGGGGGAAAAAAAGCCAAAGTGCCCGTGATGGAGAAACGGAGGCCTCCCACCACCTGTTGTGCGATGGGGCCTTGGAAATGGAGCCCCAGCCCCCACGGACGTTGGACGGCAACCAGATGAGACCTCGGGCCAGAACTACCTAAGTCACTCCCCAGTTCCTGTCCCACAGACATGAAGAAGTAATGTGCGTTGTCTTAAGCCACTAAATTTGGGGGGGATTTGTTACACACCAGTAGAAAATGGACACATCCATTTCTGAGTCTTTGAGCCATACATTCCCCCCCATACACACCCACCCACCCACCCACTCACCACCTACCCATGCACTTATCCACCCATTCAGCCACCGATTGCCCAGGCAGCCAGCTGGCCGCCCACCCCAGCACACAAGTCCTAGCACATGGTAGACCCATGTAAAATCCATCAAATGAACGAACAAACGTCTTCTAAATGTCTCCTCTTTGTTACTACCTGACACAGGCCAGGGGACTTACCGAGAAACATGGCCCCCAGATCAGTGTGGGAGGGGACCGGGGCCTGGTCCCACTGGACCAGCCTGGGTGGCCTCGGAAGACACTCTGGCCTACAGGCTGCTGGCCACCGCCCCAGCCGAGCCCATCCAGCCTCAGGTCCTCCAGCTGGGAGCCACGCCTGGCCCTCCCACCAGTCTTTCTGTCCCGCCCGATAGAAAACACCTGGTCATCTCTCCGTCTCTCCGTCTTCCCGCACCCTCCCACCCCCAGGGGCACAAGCTGAGGCTGCCGGCTGGCTACGCCCCAGAGGGCCAGGCTGCCAGCCTGGAGAAGGGAAGACTGGGGACAGCAGAGGCTGGTCTCTTCCCTGAGAACCCAGGGAAGCCGAGGACACCTCCTCCCCAAAGCCCACAGTCGTCCTGCCTAATCCCTTCTCAGTCCTCAAGGTTCACTCTTCCAGTTCCTCGTCTACACTCCGGGAATGATGGGGGTGGGGCCAAAGTAGGTTTACGGTTGTGAGTACACGAGACACCGAGTTTACTCTTATATTCTTATTTACTAATTATTGTATTACTTTCCATACAAAGGACTGCAAAACTGCCTTTGCCCCACCCTGTATTTTGGAGGTCAGATGACATGGTGCCTGGGAGGACCCTCAGCAAAGGGCAGGAGGCAGCCAACACCGCAGCGCGCCTGCTGAGCTGCCGTGAAGAGAGCACAGAGCGACAGGGAAACCGCAGTCCTCCTGGCCGCTGGCAGGACCTGCGGCGGCCGGCCCTCTCCCGTCCCCCCGCTCTGCTCCCTGTGCTCCACGGCAGCATCTCCTCTGTACCACCGCCCCCACCCACCCTGCACTCCACGCTTGCTCCGGCCTCTTTCTTCTTCGCAGCGAGGCCTTCCCTGGCCCGCCCTCCCCTGTCCCCACGTCTCTCATGGATACAGGGGTTGGTCGTATTGTTCACTTCTGGATCCCCTCACCCACCAGAGTGGCCAGCATGTAGTAGGATGATGGACAAATGGATGATGATGATGATGGATGATGGATGGATGAGATGGATGGGTGGATAGATAAATGAGTGATTAAAGTAAGAGAATCCTCAGTGGTACTTCTTCTATAGCCCTCAAATCATCCTCTGAGTGTGAGTTCCCCACATTCTAGAGAAAGCCACAAAAGAGGGGAACAGACCCCGGGGTCCATTAAAAAGTGGCTGCAAAGGTTCTGGTCTCCGGGGAAACCATCCCGGTGCCAACACAAGACTGGCTGGGATAAGCATGCAGAAAGGAGGGGAACTCCCCTCTCCAGACCCCAAGTTCACCCTGCCCTGCACCCACCCCCACAGGCTGAGGCATTTGGCATGCCAGAACTAAGGAAAAGAGATCTGGGGGGAGATGCCTGGGGAGGGATGAGGGGGGTTGGTAAGAAGCTAGGAACATTCCTTGGTAGGCAGAATGGGGAAACTGAGACAGATGAACAAACCGGCCGAGCAACTTACAGCCAGACGCAGAAGCCCCGGGCAAAACTGGTGACCTTCCCTTCCCTGGCCACCACGGGTCAAGCGGCTTAGACCTGGTGCTGGCCAAGCAGTGGAGACCACAACCCTGATGGGGCACACCTGGGAATGCTGCTGAATGTTCTATTAGATTCTCCCGAGACCTCCCCTAAACTCCCAGCCTTTAGGAACCCTCAAAACACATACAAGAATCACTCAGTGAATGCATAAATAAGTGGAACAGTGAATAAATCTCTCTCTCATCAATCGATAAGTTAAAAAAACAAGCCCAGCTCGAGCTCTCCTTCCCGGGAGCACGCCCACGCCCTTCCCTTCCCTCTCCTTCCCCCACAGGCAAGGATCTCCTGAACTCTAAGGGACCCCACCAGACTTGCAGCCAGGGAGCAATGGGGACAGTAGGAGCTTGTCCCGGGCTGACCCCCTGAGCCTGTCCCCAAGGCCCCCTTTCCTCGACTCTCCAGGGAGCCAACAGCAGCCGCCTTGGCTCACTGCGTCCACAGATGCTTCCACAGAGCCGAAGCAGAGCGCCTGCCAGTCTCACTCCTGCTGTTTTTCCCATCCTAGGCCCTTCCTCGTCTCACTCTCCCCAGCTGTAATGGACGTCCCCTCAGAATCCCCTGGACCCACTTGGTGAAATCTTTCCTGTACAGAGTCAAGAACCCACACACTCCTGGCTGGCTCTAGGCAGACCCACCCCAGGCCCGGTTCCCTTTCCGGTTACAGGGAGAGGTGACCGGGGCATGTCAGGGAGCTGGGAGTTTCTGGGAGTCCCATGGACACTGGGAGGAAGCAGGTCCTGTGGCAGCTTCCCAGTGTCCCGCTCCGTAGGGTTGGCTCCAGGGTGAGGCGAGCCCAGCAGGACGCAGTGGGAGCGGGGAGAAGAGCCACAGCGGGGGGGTGCCGGGGAGGGGGACCATGCCTGGGGAAACCTCCCGTCTTCCCTGACCTTGCATGGTCCCCCCCAAACTGCACACGTGGGTGCGGTTTTTGAACACACGGTGGCCGGCCAGAGAAGCCACAGTGACCAAACAAGGACAAGGACAGCAGCAGTGAGGTTCACATGTCCCTTCCACCTTCACCCACCACCGGAGAAGGAAGGGACTCAGAAAAGGGAAGGGGAGGGAAATGAACCTGAAACTGGATGTGAGCCTGCAGTTTTGGAGTGGCCTGGACATTTCGCTACAGCAGGTGTCTTTCTTAAAAAAGTGGAAGGAGCCCTGGCTGGTGTGGCTCAGTGGACTGAGCACCCACCTGCGAATCAAAGGGTCACTGGTTCGATTCCCAGTCAGGACATGTGCCTGGGTTGCAGGCCAGGTCCCCAGTGGGGGGCACAAACGAGGCAACCACACATGGATGTTTCTCTACCTCTTTCTCCCTCCCTTTCCCTCTCTACAAATAAATAAATATATACATTTTGAAAGTGGAAGGAAAGATTTTAGAGAAGAAGGTTCAGAGACAAAGGAAAGGCCACTGCATACATGTGCTCCGCCCAGTCCTGCCCACAGCAGCGGTCGGGCACCCTCTCTTCCCCGGGGCCACCGAGGATTACCTGAGCTTGGCAAAGCCTTGAGACGCTGCCTGGCACCAGGAGGGTCACAGTACATGTTTGTCGAAGGAAAGGGCACTGGAAACAAAACAAAGGAGCAAGGAGTGTGGGGTGGGAGGGGTCAGTTGGAGGGATGCTGCGCCCCTTGGTGCTCCCGTGGGGGAGGGCCACGGAGCGAGCCTGGGCTGTTTCATGACAAGGATCTCCGAGACGGCAAGAAAGGAGCTGTGTCTGGAGGGCAGGGGCGGGGGCAGCTGGAAGGCTGCCGGGGGCCCTCCCCGTCGTCTACCCGGCCCGGTCGCCGGGTCGGGCTCTGGAGCAGGGCCAGGCCTGCAGAACCCGAGTCAGTGCTCTGAGCCTCTCTCCACCCTGCAGAGCCTTCCCAGCCCCGGGGTCTCCAACAGCTGCAACACGTGCCGAGGGAAGCCAGGTTTCCTTGGCAACGTTGACGTCATGGACCTGGGGTCCCGGAACGCTGCCTCCCGCCCCCGTCCGCGGGCTCGGCGCAGCCCGGCAGGGATCTATAGCAGCTGGGACCTCTGGGGCGTTGGGGCTGCTAACCTGCCCTCTGATTTGTCCTGTCCTGGGCACCAGGAGCAGGCAGGTGTGAGCCAGGACAGCCAGGTCTCACCTGCTTGCCACCCCCGCGATTCCCTTCCTCCAGCCCCTTTGGCCTCAAATTGTTCTCAGCTGGCCGCTTGCTAAACAGACCTTTCTTCCTGTTTCATGAACAGGAAGCCCCCTCCCAAGGAAAATGCGCATTTTAATAGGAGCGTGGGAGGTGACCTGCCGCCCTCTCTCTCCTGCTACCCGTCTGCCTCCCTCTGATCCATTCCACAACAAAGCCAGGGGATTACTTAAACAACTCCCAAATTATCACAGCGCCCCCTCCCCCTATGCGCTCGGAAAAAGACTTAAGGGCCTTGCCTCTCTCTCCTGCTGCTCACGCCCCACACTCCCCACCCCTCCCCCCATCTAGTAGTCTAACACCCTAGTGCCAGGCGCCGCCACAGGGCCTCGCGCCTGCTCTTCCCGCGGCCCTAAAGGCTGTTCCCTCCACTGCCCTGCCCTCCCCTTGGGCGGCTCATTTTCGGCCCCTCATTTTCGGCTCTTTCTCCAGGCCTAGGCCCGTGAGCTCCGCACTGCCTCTCCGGACAGGCGGCACTCGAGCCCGCACCCCCCTTTAGCTCTCCGCCGCTGGCTGGCGTGCCAAGTGGTGCGTGGGGCTCTTTGTCTCAGGCTGCCTCCTCCCCCAGACGCTGTGTGGCGGAGGACGGTGTTTGTTTTACTGGTGTCCACCCCTGAGTCTCCAGTCGGTGCCTGTGGGGCTGTAATTCCCGTACCCTACGATGCACCCGAGTGTACAATCGCATGGTTTTTAGTGTATTTGCAGGGTTGTGCAGAGGGCGCCACAGCCAACTCGAGGACATCTCCATCACTCCAAAAAGAAACCAATGCCCGTGAGCGCTCACTCCCTGACCCCGCCTCCTCAGCCCTAAGACCACTGATGAACTCCGCCTCCACAGAGCTAGCTCTCTTTCCTGTGACTGGAATCACACGTGGACTTCCGTGGCTGACTTCTTTCACTTAGCACCATGTGTTCAAGGTTTCGCCAGCACATTTTTGCCCAATGAACGAACGAGTGGGTGCTTTAGTGAATGAAAGGCCATGGGAAGCAAAAGAAGGTGCTCTGCTGGGGGCATGGCGGGCAGCAGAACCACGGGCCCTGAGCCCACTGCGAGGTCCAAAGGGTACGGACAGGACGAAGCGCTGAGTGCGGCCTTGGCCAGGAGGCGTCGGGGACACACTTGGTTGTCTTCAGCCCCGAGTCAGGGGCTGACCGAGTTCAGCCCCGGTCCCACTGCCCACGCCTGATGTCAGGCACAGGTCGGGTGCCCAGCTCACTGCCCTCACTGTGCATTCAGCAGTGCTCCTGCCCTCCTCCACACCCGTTTTCCATCCATCCGTCCGTCCATTCCCAGTCCACGGAGACCCATGGTTACGGTCTGTGCATCTCCCTCTGGTAAATGAACACGCGGCGAGGCCAAGCGAGGCTCACGGCTGTGAGTGCCCGTGACACAGAGCTTGTTCCTGCATTATTATTTATTAGCTGCTGCATTACTTTCCACACGAACCACCACACACCTGATTTTTCCCAACCCTGTATGCTCGTCTTTTTAAAAATCCCATTTAAATAGGCAGATGTTTACTTTTGAGCGGGACTGGCAGCTCTGCTCCTCGGTTCTGGGAGCCCCACCTCGGGGAGCCAGGTGGGGGGCCTTTCCCGACTGTGGGCCCCCCACAGCCAGCTCTGAGGTGGGCTCTCAAAACCCGCCACCCGAGCGAAAACCGCTTTATTGGCACACAAATGCTACTTCCAGTCGGGGCCCTCTGCCGCTGCCCAGGTCCTCCGTGCCGCCACTGCCCCGGCAGGCTCTGGGCCCACGGAAGTCCCGGTACTGTGCCGGCCACTGAGAGCCCCTGGCCCTGAGCGCTTGAGAGCGGCTGGCGGCACAAAACACACACCGGCTTTCCGACACTTCACATGAACAAGAGAGTAAGAATGTAAAATATCTCAATAATTTTTGTGTTGACTACATACAGAAAAGATAATACTTTGGGTATGTTAAGTTAAAGAGAACGTATTATCCAAATTAGTTTCACTTGTTTTACTTTTTAAGCCGTGGCTAGTAGAACGTTTCACATTATCTCTGTGGCTTGCATTGTATTTCTGTAAGAGCTCTGGTCTCAAACAGCCACCCGGCAGGGGAAGGCTTGCAACCCCACGCCAGTGCTGGACATGGCTGGAACCCCAGGGCTGTGAGGGGCTCAAGACGCCTTATGGCAGCCCCTGGGGAGGGGGCCCAGAGACGGTCTGCTGTGAGGGGGGATCCTGTGCCCTGGGAGCCCCTGAGATTCTAGCGTCCTGTTTTCTGAGCTTCTCCCCCCACAAGCCCCTTCTCCCTGGCCAGTCAGAGAGGGGACACCAGCCTGGTGTCTGACGGCAACAGCTTGCTGTTCCTGCCGTTACATTCAGAGGAAAAGCAAACAGCCAAGAGGTCTTTCTGCCGGGAGCTTGGTGGGAACCTTCCAGACCATCCTCAGCCTCTGGCTTCTGTGGGATGACTGAAAGTGCTTCGTTCCTGGAGGTGGCTCCGAAGGGCAGGTTCAATACACTGATGCGTAGGTCGGGGGCCAGATGGATTCCCGCCCCCTGCGAACCTGGGGCGGGCTAGCCCAGGCTGGCCTCCCCCAGCCTTAGACTGGGAACAGGGGGGAAGGCCAGCATGGAGTTCCCCAAGCCCCACCCAAACCTGGAGAGAGGGCACTGCAAAATAAGGCAAAGTCACACATCCCGCCACGTACGGCTGTGCAGTTGTGCCATCGCACACGGGGGCCTGCCCCAGGTGAGGGGGTTTGTGTGTTCATGATGCTGACGTTCCAGCAGGTGGCAGTCTAGTGTTTTGAGGAGGGGACACTCGGGGAACCGGTAAGGACAGACGAGAAGGGCTCTGCTAGAAGTCACGATGTCACTGGCACCACACCCTCCAGAGCCCAGCCAGAGAGGAGCAGCAACCACATTTTCTTAAAAAACATTCTTTTCTGATGCCACTTAAGAAAATCGAGGCCAAATTATAACATGGAAGAAACCAGTCTACTGTGGCATTTACAGCGCTGGCCACGTATTGTGTGACCACCACCTGCATCCAGTTCCAGCCAGTTCCCGTCAGTCTGCAGCAAAACCCAGTTCTCATGGAGCCGTTGCCCCCCGCCCCTGGTAGACGGGTCTGCTTTCTCTGTGTATTCAGACGCTTTATATAAAGGAAACCACACAATAAACGGTCTTTTGTGTGTGGCTTATTTCATGTACCACAGGCTGGGTTTTCAGGGCTCACCCACGCAGGAGCTGCGTCCCTGCTGGACTCCTCAGGTGGGTGGGCGACACTTCGCTGTCCTGCCACCACTTCTACTTACCAGTGCACCCACTGCAGGATCCTGAGCGTGCCCACTGGCTGCCGCTTTAAAGAAGTTGATGTGTAAACACATCCTGTAAACTACACAAATCTCAGGTGTGGAGTTTAGAGTGTGTAAGCGTCTCTGTACCCACAGGCCAAGACGGAGGGCATTGTCATGCCCCAGAAGGTTCCCTCCGACTGCCCCGGTCACGAACAACCCCCCGCCCCCACAGAGGTGACCACTACCGGGACCTCTGTAATCACAGAGGACCTGTGTCGGTCGTGGACTTTATGTAAAGGGAATCCTACAGCAAACCCTCACTTATGTCTGCTCCTCCTCCCACACAACGTAACGTCTATCCAGTTAATTCACGTCGTCGTGTGTATCGGCCGGTTCCTTTCCTCTTGCTCTGCAGGACTCCGGCACAGGAGTGTGTCGCTGTGTACGCGTGCGTGCTCCCGTCGTCCTGTCGATGGGGACCCTGGCGCGCCCCACCATACGACTGTCCGTCCCACAGTGCATTCATTCACTCTCGTTAGTGGACTTCCGGGTTGTTTCCGCTTCGGGGCCACTGTGAGCAGCGCTGCTACAAACACCCCAGTCGGTGTCTCCCGGAGGACACACAAGCTCAGTTCTCTCGGGCACACACCCAGGAGTGGGCGTGCAGGGTCACAGGGAGGGCGGGTGTTCAGCTTTAGCGGGTGCACTTTCCGAAGCAACTGAACTGATTTCCACTCCCACTAGGAATGTCTGAGAGCTCCTGTCGGCCACCACCCCACCTCTGAAAATGGGTGCAAGCCACTTCTCGGGCACCCAGGTGCAAAGCCCTTTTGGCTCAGCAGGGAGGTGCCTCTGCAGCTAAGCTCAGGACCTGCTTGCTGACTTTGCAGTGTCCTTGGGGGGTTCCCAGCCTGTCACAGAAGGCTTCCCTCTCCAACCTGTCCCTCTGTCCCCTAGTGTGATCAGTCACTGTCTTCGTCCGGGCTTCCCCTGCAGCAGGCACTGAGATTCCAGCACAGGTAGCTTAGGTGAGAAGTGGTCGCAGGAAACATGAATGGGGCCACAGGAAAGTGGGGGGTGGGGGGGAAGAAGGGCAGAGGTTCAACAAGCAAATGGGCCCTGGGGGGCAGCTGGAGACTGGTCCCAGGGAGGCAGTCCAGGAGCCAGAGGAGCAGGGGCAGGGCACTGGCGCGCCAGCCCTGCTGCCCATCTAGGTGCTCACAGCCTGCCGGGCGGAGAGGCCGGGGCACTGAGTGCCATCCTGACTCCTCGCTGGCCCTCCTCTCATCCCAGTCACCACGTTCTGCAGAGTCACTCTTAGGCTTCTCTTGAGTCTCATCGTGTACACGGTCGCTGCCCTGGTCCTACCTCAGCTCCATCCACTCACCAGCCAGCAGCGGGGAGACCTTCCCCCAAGGACTGGTTATCCCCTTGCTGACCTTGACCAAGAGACCCAGCCCCTGCTGGCCTCCACGTCCCCATTCTCTTTTTGACACATCGAGTTGCCTCTTGGGAACATCCAGGTGGATGGTTCTAGGTTTCTGAACTTGGAGAGCCCTCTAGGCACCAGTCTGAAGCTCCTAGGAAATGTGGAGCCTCGGGCCCACCCAGACCCGAAGAATCAGAATCTGCGCATCCAAGTCTGGCAGGTGGGGGGAGGGCACACCCGTCTGAGGAGCTTCTGCGGGGCCCTGCCGCACAGCGGCCCAGATCCACGGCAGGGACTCACTCTCCTGGGGGGTGGTTTTGTCCCCTGGAGACAGTGGGCAACATCTGGGGACATTTCTGGTTACAACTGGGGGTGGGTGCCCCCGGCAACTAGCGGGTTCAAGGCAGGGTGCTGCTCAACTTCCCACGATGACCAGGTTGGCCCCAAATGTCAACAGTGCTGAGGATGAGACGCCATGGACCCCCAGGAGAGGGCACCCAGGCTCTGGGGTGAGCCCCGACTCTCAGCCTAGGTCTTATGACCCTGCCCGCCCCCTCCCTGCCCCGCAAGACCCCCTGGAAGCCACACAGAAAGGCCATGTGTCAATGAGTCACTTACAGTTTATTTTTGCCTGAAAGTATTTCACATCTCTGAACACAGCTACGTGACAGTAGTATAACCATCAGGGAAAGCAACAGTGCGAAGGGAAAAGGTGGCATGTCTCAGTTCTTCTCTTAGTTTTCCTTTAAAAAAAAAATTTTTTTTTTGCTTCTGCTTTTTCCCGCACCAGAGTGCTATAAAGTCTGGGACTGGAGGGGGAGAGAATAAAACCAAACGACGGAAAACAACAACAAAAACGAAACACAAAACAGAACACTCACACGCACACGAAATAAAACCTGGCACGTAAAATGAATTAAGACTGAAACCCAATTTCTTTTTTTTTCCTTTTTTAAAAAAATGAGGGCATAGTCGGGGGGTAATAAAGTCTACCTAGCAAAGTATAAAACGACAAAAGCATGGTTTCCATTGAATAAGATTAAATATATATAAAACAATTACGTTGACTGGGGGTTGGGTCTGGAGGTGCCGGAGGGGGCGTATTTGTGCTAAAACAACAGAAAAAGGGGCTTGGGGGAGAGGGGACCCCAAGTAAACTGTAAAGGGGCTGTTCTGTACAGTGAGGGCTTGTTACGAAAAAGCCGACTGTTTATAAAAGAAACAGAGGTGGTTGTCCTCAGGGCGGGTGGGGACAGAAAGGGGTCTGCGCAGCAGTGGTCACATTCGGGGGTGGGGTGGGGGGGTAGTCGGGGTGGAGGTGACGTCTCTCTCTTCTCCCAGGAGACCATGCAAGGAGGCAGCATGCGTGAGGAGACCACGGGGAGCACAGGAGGGCGGGGAGGCCACAGGTCGCAGTGTCAGTCAGGGGCAGGGACAGCAGAGGCCACCAGAGGTGGGAGCTCTCCGGGAAAGGGTGGGGGCAGCTCTTCTCCAGGGATGGGGGGACGACAGGTCGGCGGCCCCCCACTCCCAAAGTGTGAAAGGGTGGAGAGAAAGCTGGGCCTCGGAGGAGCAGGGCTGTGGTGTGAGATCGCCACGCCTCCTCCCCAGCCTGGCCCCGCCCCGTGAGGGAGGCGGAGACATCGGGAAGATGCACAGGGGTGGGTGGTCAGACAGAAGGATGGAAGGACGAGGAGAGAGCATTAGCATATAGAACCCATGACTTAAAAAGTAATTAATTTTCCAAGGAGGTTCTTTTTTTGTCGGTTTCCTTTAAAAAAATAACAATACCACTACCACTCCCCCGACAGCCGACTGGTTTATACAGTACTAAACGCCAGGGGCGGGCAGGTGGGCAGGAGGGCGGGCGGGCGGGCGGGTCAGAGACTTCATAAATAAGAGGCAGGTCCCAGACCTGCAATTTGACAACATTTCTTAAATAGGCGCATTATTTAAATCTTATGTACAACAAGAATCACTTTGCATAGCAATGGCGAGGACACAGGACGGGTGGGCAGGATGACGGGACCGGACCTTCTTGTCCTGATGGCAGGGAGCTCCCGGCAGGAGCCTCCGAGGAAGGAAGCATCCTTCTCGGCCCTGGAGGCCCCTTGGGTCGCGTGTGACGGTGGCGTCGGAGTTGACTTTCCCCACATGGCATTAAACACAAAGGCAAAGAAAATCCACAAAGGGTCCCCCCTCCCCAAGCCCCCCACCCATCCCCTCCCCGACCCGCTGATGCTCCTCTGGTTGCTACAAAGTCCATTTTAGATCAGGTCAAGGTTCCGATTATGAAGCTAAGAGAATTAGGCGGGGGCTGGGCGTACTTATGAACCCCTTCCCCACCCCCTCCCCCAGCGCCCTCTGCCCCCAGAAAGACTCCCCCATCTATCTCGCAGCCAGGGTGCCGGGGTGGGGCCCCGGGACCGGCCGCTCTACGGCTAATTAGTCAAGAGTTGTGTGTCTCGGCGCCAACTCCTTCCTGCCGAGGGGGCTTCACCAGGCCTCCGTGTAGCGGACGTCCACCTCCTTCAGGTTGGGGAGCTTGGCCTGCGAGGGAGCAAGAGGATCCGGTTCCTTCCAGAACCCAGCCGGGCCCTCCCCGCCCTGCCGCTCCCTGGAGTCCAGGTCGGGGCGACTTCAGAAGGAACACATAGCAGCTGGGGTGTTCCTGGCCCCGGGAAGGCAGGCTGCTGGGCACCCCGCGTCCCTGCCTCAGAGCGGATCTGGACCACCTGCTGGCTGCAGGGCCTGGCACAACCCCCCCCCCCCCCCACCTCCTGGAGCCTCTCCTCTTCTGTGGAGCAAATCCAAGTCCAACCCCAGGCTCACGGGACTACGCTAGGGATTAAACACTGAACGCATGGAGATCCCACAGCGCCCTGCCCGACAGGACGCCCCGTGCTTACAGACGGGCGCTAGTCTCACTCATGCTATTGCTTGTTTCCTCATCGTCCTCAGAAACAGGGTGAATGAAGTGGGGCCACTTTCAGCTGCAGGTGCTGGGGGGTCGGTGGAGGGTCTCGCACTTGCTATTCCTCAAGGCAGCTTCCTGCTCTCCGTCCCTGCCACCCAGCCGAGCTTGCTCTCCTCCCCCTTTTATAAACAGTTGGCTTTTTCCTGACGAGCCTGCTCTGTGCGGAGAAGCTGCAGATAGGTCTCCAGCCTTTACTCCCCCCAATTTCCACTTCCCTGCGCACTGGCCGGTGAGCTCTTCTCCCCCACACAGTTCCTCACTGCTGCCCTGCTGTGGCCCCCCACTGCCGGGGCACAGCCACGCAGGGGGCCTGCCCTCACCAGGGCGACACTGTAACAAACATTTAGGCCAATCCTTCAAAAGCAGGAGACTACACAGGAGAAACTAGATTCCCAGGTTCTCTTGAAACCAGGAAGCCCCGCTGGGCTGGGCTGGGCTGGGCTGGGCACTCTACCTGGCCTCCCCGGGTCTCCGCCACACAGAGGCTGGGTGTCACTGGCCGGAATCGCCCAGCTAGTACCACGTGTCTCCCAAACGCTTGACAATAAAATGCCTACTGAAAGTGACTTCCTCCCACGTGGCTTACTACAGCCCCTTCCAGCCTGGTCTCGGCAACGTTTAGTTCTCTGGCATGCCGAACTCAGGGATGCTCGAAAATAGCGCTTCTCCAGCTTCTGGGGGCACAGGGGTCCGCGGGGTGGTGTTCAAGCGCCCATCTGGACACAGCAGGTCTGGGGGGGGCCTGGAGTTGGCATTCCTGACAAGCACCCAAGTGAGGGTGATGGTGCTGAGCTCTGAACCCTGTGGGTGGGCACCCAGGCTGGCTCTGCCCTGGCCCATCCTGTACCCTGGTCTCCCCTCTGTATGTCCCTTGTGCCCAGCTGTCTCCTTCGGCCTGCCTGGAAAACTTCTCAAGACCCCTTTGTGAAGACCCTTCTGCCTCAGTAAGTGGAGTTGGCTGCCTCTTCCCTGCTGGCCCCCAAGCCCTGTCCCATCTGTTAGCTGTGCTTCCTCCTGGCCACAGATCAGCCACCTGCACCTCAGTGTCCCCGTCCCCAGCACAGGCCTGACACACAGTAGGTATTCCACAGGTGACTGGAGGCTTTGCCAGGGAACAAGTCCCAGGCCGCAGGTCTGGCTGAGCTGGAGGCGGGAGACGACAGGGGAGGCCTTCCTGAAGGTGGGCCTCCGCCCAGAGCTGCCGGAAGGGCCCCTCCAAGCAGCTCCCAGGGTGTGCAGGTGCCGGCATGCTCCTGGCCCATCTGTGGCTCCTGGCTCGGCCCTTCCTTCCCAGCGTGCTGGCTCTCTCCGCTGCCCTGTGCACTCCTTCGGGGGCATGGTGCCGAGCCCAGGATGACAGGGTGGCAGGAGGCTGCTGAAAGCCCAGTCCCTCTAATCCCCCACTCCCAAGACCAAAGTCACTACCTGTGGTCTCTTCCTTTCCCCGATTTCACCTCTCCAGCCTGGCTCCCACTGTGCGGCTGCGCCAGTCCTGCTCCTGCTCCCCCTCAGAGAATCTGTTTTCCATCTAACAGCCTGAACAAGCGCTACACAGCGTAACTCACTCCCCTGCTTAGACACGCTCAGGCTCTCCACTGAACCTGGATGAATTCCAGAGTCCTTCCAGGACCTACGCGGGAGTACAGGGTCTGCCCCAGTCCATGCTCTTTCTCACGTCCCAGTCACATTTGCTACTGTCAGTTCTTGCCACCCTTTCTGCCCTAGGACCGCTGCACAGGTGATTCCTCCTGCCCCCGCATCCTTGACTTCTTACTCTGGGGTCTCAGCTCAGGGGCTGCCCCGGCCCTCCCCTGCTTCCAGTCCCCCAGTTCCCTGCTGGCTCGGCTCTTTATCGCTTCTTTCCACCTGCCAGTCTTTTCTTTGCTGGCTTATCTGTCGGTGTTAACAGCCAACAGCCTTTCCTCCCGGAGAGTGAGCTCCATGCGCCCAAAGCACCCCTATCTGGGTGTTGGCGGGAGGAGGGAAAGAAGGATGGAATGAATTACCTTCAGATCTTCATAGGTGTCAGCCGAGAGCTTGGTGCTGTTCATGTTTAAACTGCAGAGACTCTTCATGGCTGGGCAAGGACAGACAGACACAGTCATTAGGTCGGGGGCCCCACAAGGGGCAGCTACAGGTGAGAGACGGTCAAGGCAGGGGATGGACTGCAGAGGCCGAGGTCCCCGCCTAGGAGATGGGGAGGGAGAGGCCCAGCTGGGGGGCCGCTCGGTACAGAAAGTCTACTTCGGGCGTGTGCGGGTCTCAACCGGGCCCTCGTTCTCGCCCTGCCCCGAGCCTCCATCTCTCTGGTCCCTCTGGTGTGTCCCTCCACGGCCCAGACCAGATGCCCGCAGGACTCGAGATGCCTCACCCCAGACCATCCCTGATGGGGTGGGCCTCCCCCTCCCTCCAAGGGAATCCCAGACGCTGATTCAAGCCCTTGGCTTCTCATAAGCAAGCCTCAAAAAACCGTTTGCATCAAGAGTTGTCTGGGGAACCTGTTAAGGACATGATGAACGTGCTGTTCCAGTCCCAGAGACGCGATGCCGGAGGTGGGAGGGAGGCCCGGGAGTCTGCACTGTTCCCCGGGGACCCCCACCCACAGGGTGTGACTCCAGTGTCGCTGGCAGGGAAGCGGCTCCAAATCTCACCCTCTCTGCCTTCCATCACCCTGTTGCCGGCCCCCACCCCCTCCCAAGCCTCCCCAAATTTGCCAGCGATTTTGTCGAAGTCATGGCCACTGTCCAGCAGGCCTCCCTCTTGGCCAACTCCTACGCATCTGCCTTCCACACTCAGGTCCGACCACGTCCCTGGGCGCCTTCCTCGATCCCTCCCAGCTGAGCCCACGGCCTCCTGTCTGAGCCGTGGGGCTGACACGGGAAATATAGACCCCCAGGCTCAAGGTCACCCAGGATTTTCGCTCAGTTGCTTGGGGTTGGGTTCAGAAATTGTCATTTCGAGGCTCCTTGAGTGATTATTGTGGGGCTCCTTCTATAAGTGCTGCGCTTCTCAAACTTTAATGTGCCAGGAACCACCCAGGCATGTTTCAAACAGCAGTTCCCGAGTCAGAGGTCTGGGGTAGGGTCCGAGAACCCGCACTTCTAACCAGCTCTCAGAAGATGGCTCAGGTGCACCGGGGAGCACAGTAGCAATGTCCTGGAGCACTTGCCTTGAACCTGGTCCCTCAAGACTATGACAGCATCAGGAGGGTACGGGCTTGGCTGGACTCATTTTTTGTTTTTCCATTAACATTTAAGCTCCACGAGGGCAGGGATATTTCCTCCCCCATTTTGTTCTCACCACTGAGAATGATGCCAGGCACACAGTAGGTGCTCAATAAACACTTGTGACTGAATGCATCTATCCCAGCACCCAGCACGGTGCACGGTGCCAAGGTGAATGAAGGAGTGAATGGATGAATGGATGGAAAGGGGCCTCTCCCACCCTGGCGGTCCCTTCAGTACTCACAGCTGAGGGCCAGCAGGCCAGCGTCGGTGACAGGCGTCTCGCACAGGTTCAGCACCTGGAGCATGGTGAGGTGTTCCGACAGGAGGCGCAGGCCGGCGTCTCCAAACTGTGGGGCACAGAAACTCTCAGCCCTGGAGGCTGACCTTGGCCCCCCGAGGCACCCTAGGAAGGGACCTCAAGGCTGGGGCAGCTATGGAGGGGAGGGTGGGGACAGAGCCCAGCTTGTAGGCCCACAGCCCTCCCGGTCTCAGGGTCTGTTCTCACTTCTCTCCAAAGACTCAAATGCCTCTCCAGACCTGGGTTCCAATCTAGCTTCTGCTGGTGGGACATGGGCCTGGCAGGGACCCTCCCTGCATGCTGGTTTAGCCACCTGTCAAGGTGGGCTGTGAACAGGAGGTGAAGTGGCCTTTCCCTGGGCAGGATGAGGGGAGGACAGAGGGCTGGGCCCAGCAGGCAAACTGACGGGAACGCCGAGTTTTATTCTGTAAGTGTGAGTGACAGTGGGGCCGAAGCATCACAGGTGTGAAGTGGAGACCACCCATACGCATCCACGCTAAGCGCTTAACAGCGCAATCGATACGGGGCACCGGCAGCAAGCGTGGTGGTGCTGGGGTCATTACTGCAAGGAAGAGGCCCACGGTGGCCAACAAGCACAGGAGGCCCTGCCTTTCAGCGCTGCCTGGCACGTGTCTGCCCTGGGCCTCAGCAGCTCCAACTGTGAGATGGGCTGCTGGGCTTCACACAGTTCCAGGCCCCCTCTGACCTCTGGAAGTGGCCACTGAGCAAGGGAGGGGTGCGGCAATCACTGACAGGGCTGTGGGCTCTGGGCAGAAAGGCCAGCCACGGAAACGGGTGCACGGGAGAACACAGGGAGCAGCGTGCAGAGCGGGCCACAGGTACCTGAGTGGACCACAGGTTCAGCTGCTTGAGAGAAGGCAGTTTGATGAGGTGCTCAGCGCAGGCACTGGTTACATTGGTGAAGGCCAAACTGAGGTTCTCCAGGTTTCCAAAGGAGCCAGAGCTCAGCAAACGAGCCAAGTCTGCATCCTGCAAACAGAGGGCAGGCGGGGCCTTAGGGGCTGCCAGGAACTCCCCAAGACCCTGAGCCAGCCCACACCCCCTCCCCATCTCCTTTCCCTTGCCCCACAGAGAGCCGTTTCAGGGGGTGGCAAATCCCCAGGAGCTAAGGGGATGACATGGCTTGGTGGGTTGGGCCAAGAAGAGTGTCAGGGAGGGAGGGGCTGTCCCTGTGGGCGGCAGCTGCCAGGTGGAGGAAAGAGCCTTTAGTGCTGTGACTCATACCCTGAGTCACCACTGGGGTGTTCCAAGGCCAAGTCCTTCCCACAGGCGTGTGTGTGTGCAAAGACACACCCCACTCTCCCGGGCAGCAGTCTGTACCCATTTCCATGTGGGAACACGTGGCACCCCCTGGACTCTCAGGACTGTGGGGGCTGATGAACATCTAGCCCTAGACTGTGAGGCTGTTGAGGTGAAGATCCATTCTCCCTTCCATCTCAGTGACAGAATTCCTGGGTTATAGCTGCCAACTGGTTGTCCTCAATTAAGGCTATTTTTTCAGCTGGCTGGGGTCGTGCTAAATCTGGGCAAGGATATATTAAGTACATGTGTTGAGTGGAACTTCCATGAAGGTCCTTAAAGGGAAGGGTCATGTTCATCTTTGCCTCTTCCTTCTTCCTGCTGGCTGGTATGCAGACAAGAAGATGGCTGGAGCTTGAGCAGCCTCTTTTAGACCATGAGGTAGAAGCCCTGTGCCAAGGATGTGGGGCACCAGAATATGAGAATCTAAGATCCCTTGCAAAATGGGGATGGGTAGAGTGGGTCGTTATAAAGATAAAGGAATTAACACAGTATCTGGTACATAAATGCTCAATGTACTATTACCAATTAACTATTAATTAATGAGCTATTACCTCAGTTTCCTCCTTAAAAAGCTGGCCGTTCAAGTACTGTGGGGTTTTAGTTCACCTCCCCCATTGGCTCCCCCAGACAGTGCCATGCCCAGCAGGGAGGGTCAACCCACCTGCGCCCCTCCACCTGGCCCCGCAGAGAGAACAAAACCAACTCACTGTGGACTTGGAGGGCAGTGTTAGCCTGGTGGGCCCGCCTTTCCTTTGCTGCAATAGAAACCAGGTTGATTATGACCCCTCCCCTTTCCTGAGTTTCCTCCCTGTACCCCCACCAGCATTAACACCACACAGGGTTCCATTTTTATTTCTTGGTTGTAGAAGCCAGCACAGTGGCCTGGGTCTCAGGGGCAGACCCAAGGCAAGGTCTGAGCACAGGTGGTTCATTCCAGAGGTGATCCCAGGAATCAGGGGAGTGGGGAAGTGAGTCCACGAAGGCCCCTAATGGAAGGTCTTGCTCTCAGCCCAGCTGCCTCTGGGGACCTCTGGGAAGTGGGGGAGGAATCATGTCTCAGAGCGACCCCTCCTGCATGGTAGGGGAGCTGCAGTGTCCACAGACCCGCTCCCCTTAGTCAGTGGCTGAGGGGCTGCCTTAGGAGACCAGGGGCGTGAACTCCCCCTCTTCAGTTCTGCTGTGCACGCATGTGGACAGAGATGTGCTGGCACGGAAGGTCCAGGCCCCACGCACTGAAGTGAGATGTGCAGATGTGTGGCAGGGGGGCGGGCACAGACAGTGGCTTTGGGTGTGAAACAGGACGTAGTCCTGGCCAGGACCTCAATAAGCCATGTGACCTCGGGCCACTGACTTGACCTCTCTGTGCCTGTCTTTGATCATCTGGAAAGTGGTGGGTGCTAATCATGACCTCTTTCGATCTCAGAGGGGACTCAGCGAGACAGAGGTCCCCACGGGTGCAACGGTCCCAGCCGCTCGCCTTGGCTGGCCAGCTGCGGACTCACCAGCTCCTTCAGCTCCCGCTGCCGCTCACACAGCTGCTCGTACATGCGCTTCCCCACGCCGGTGCTCTCCAGGGTTGAGATGATCTGCAGCTGCGTGTCGTTGTTGTCGATGATGTTGTACTCCAGCATCAAGCACAGGATCTGCCGAGGGCATGGGAGGCACGTTATCACCGGCCTGCGGCTCCGGGTGGAGGCAAACAGCCCATCCAGCAGCCCCATATGCCCTGGAAAGGGGGCCTGCGGGTCTTATTTTGAAAATCAGCAGCCCCACTCTCTTGCCTCTGCATTTCTGGCTGTGTGACATCGTGCAAATCACCCACCCCTGCTTCCTGAATCTGTACAAAGGGAACACTGGTGTACGCCCCGGTGAGCGCATGGCAAGCGGGCTTTTGGCTAACACACGTGGAAACGATCCACACTGGGCCTGAAGACGAGACACCTCCTTCCATCCCTCAGTGCCTGGCACTGAACTGGAGCCTGGTGAACACGTGCACTGCACTGCCTCCTGGAGGGTCTCGGGCAGCTGCAGAGGCACACTCTCCTTCCCAGCCCTCCCTGCCCAGGAGAGATCCCCTTTCCTTTTTCATTTGCCCAGAAGAGCCAGCCCAGCTCTCACACCACCGCTCCTGCTCATGCCTCTCCTGGAAGTCCCCAAAGAAGGCACTCAGGATGAGCACATGGACTAAACACCAAACTTCTCACCAGGACCTTTGGGCACCAGTAGGCTCTTCACGCATGTCCACCTGCATCCTGAGCCTCTCGCCCTTGGACTCACTATGTTCTAGCGCCCGGCCTCCCCTGTCCTGTTCCACCAAGCCTCCGGCAGCGGGCCTTGGCGAGTGTAGTCCCCACAGCCTGCAAGACCCCGCTCCTGCCTCTTGCTAACTCCTCCTCCATCTCAAGTCTCACCCTTACTCCCACTTGCACGGGACCCTCTGGTGCTTTGATGCTCTTCTCACTGACAGGAGAAGTCTACTCCTGTCCCCTAGACCACAGCCCAGCCCTGGGGGCTGAGTTCTATCAGGCGGGAGGGGCAGTGAGGCTGCCTGACTTCTGAGGCTAGTTAGGGAAAGTGATGTGGCTCCTGGCTGGCCTCTTTGCCCAGTGGCTCTGGGAACTTGGGGGTGGGAGGGACACAGGGGCAGGGAGAGGTGGCATGAGGGGCTGGGCCGGTGTGTGCTCCTTAGTGGGCCGGAGAGCTACTCCCCGGGCTGCTGCATGGAGAGAGGCCTGGGAGCCCCGCTGGCTGAGTCCCCTCAGGCCAGTGCTGGACACCCAAGTGAAGAAGCCTTGGAGGTGACCTGGCCCAGCTCCCATCTGACTGACCCCACGACAGACCTAGGGTGAGAACTGGGCAGCTGAGCCCAGTCACTACAGCTCCATGAGCAAAATAAGTGAGAATTATTGTTTGAAGGCCCCACTTGGGTCGGTCTGTTACACAGCCACAGACAAACGGAACAGAAACCTCCCCTGAGCGTTTGGGGACAATGCAGATCCCAGATGAAACTGAAAAACCTGGCTGGTGAAGGCCTCTGGCCCGCCAGGCTCAGAAGGGCTGGGGTTGCACCTGCCTCGGCTGCTGCCGTGTCCCCAGCTCCTGCACCAGCTCTGGGCTTGGTGCTCACTCGACAGGGCCCAGGGACCGCGTGAGCCAGCGGCCCGCCAGGGCCGAGGGCCAGCTCCTTACCTCCACCATGGTCTGGTTGCCCCTCAGCGCCAGGAGCATGCAGGGTCCCAGCTTGTTTTCTGCCAGGGAGAGCAGGAATTTTTTGGTCTTGTAACAGGAGCCCATGAGGATGTGCACCTACGAGGAGAGACGGTCCAGGTGAGGGGGGGGCCCTGCGTCCCGCGTGAGGGAGGTTTGCGAAACCAGAAGACACGGATCAGACCACGCCCTGCCTGTACAGAGAGACCTGCCATGACCACCAGCCCCCCAGGGGGACTCCAAAGACCCTGCCCGGACGTGCTCGCACAAGTATGAACCTCGAGGACGTTGTGCTAAGTAGGCCAGGGACGAAAGGATAAATCCTGTAGGACTGCTCTCATGTGACAGACCCAGAGCAGTCAGATTCAGAGACACAGAGGAGAATGGCAGGGGCCAGGACCGGGTAGGGGGCAGTGGTGCTTAGCGGGGACAGTTTCAGTGTGTGAAGATGGAAGTACATTATATTATGTACATTTTATACATCTCCTCCCCCACAAAATACCCCTCCCCCTGCTGCCTTTGGGACTCTGCTGACATCCGGCCCTCTGGGTTCTCGGTCCTGCTGAACCTGGTGGACACTCCTGGGCAGCCCTCGCTCAGGGAGCGGGGCCTGGCCTGACGGGACATGGGATGCTACGGGCCCTGCCTCCCCTCCCCCAGCCCTTGGGAAGCCCAAAGGTATTCTGAATGGTCCCCAGCCCCAGAAATCCAATAGGCAAATTGTGCTCCGTCCTGGGTTAGACGTGGGGCAGCCATTACGGTAACTGTGCTTCTTCCAGGAATCTGGAGACAGAGCCCGAGAGCTGGGGGCCCCAGCACCTCCTCTGCTCTCCCCAACTTCACACAGTAGCAAATGCCCACCCGTGGCTGGAAACAGAGGCCTCATCAAGGGGACCTCTTCCTCACCAAGCATTCCCATGGAAATGACGTGCTGCCATCCCAGGGGCTGCCTGCTTTCTTCCTTCCTTCCTTCCTTCCACGTGTCTTTTTTCTGCTCCATCATTAACAACTCTGGCGCACAAATGCAGTTCCTCTGGCTATGAAGCTGCCAGCTCCCTGAAGTCTCTCACAGAGCGGCTAGGGGGGACCACTGGGCGTTGCCATGGTGAAGCTGTGACGTCAGAGGAGCTGGGAGAGGTGGGAGAGGAGGTGCAGGCAGGCAAGGCCTGCACTTCCGGGATGCACAGGGCACTCAGAAGGGGCTGTCAGGAGGCAGGTGAGGAGTGGAGAGCGAGTGCGTAAGAAACAGGACCTAAAAATAAGCCCCTTTTCAAGAAAGGTTCCACGGCAGTGCCTCAGTGTGTCGTCACTGCAGAAACGACGCCGCTAAGGTTCACTGTGGAGAGCTCCACGAGCAGCTCACCCCACCGAAAGGCCACCCGGCAGTGATGAGAATAACCACGGCCGTCACTTCCGAGCACTGACGTGCGCTGGACCTAACCCTGCATCTACCGTCACATGCAATCCCCACGGTAACCCCAAGGAGCCAACACTACACTCCCTGTGTTACAGCTGTGGAAATGGGGCCCAGAGAGGCAGGTTACCAGCCCAAGGTCAACCACCTAGTTCGTAGCAGAGCTGCGATCTAAACCAGGTCTGGCTGATACTCTTGCTTCCTCGGGCTTGAGAAGAGATGTGACTGCGGAACTGAGTTGGTTTTGTCAGTGGGTGAGATACCCGAGGTCGCCACCCGCCCGGAAGAGCACCTGGCCTGGGAGACAGGCACTCTGCTACGGGAAGGAGTGGCTGGCTCCAGACAGCCTGGGCCTGGGTCAAAGGAGGGGCTAGGAGGCGGAAGTCCTGTGTGGCCTCAGGCAAGCCTTTGCACCTCTCTGGAACTATTCCAACACAGATGTAATGAAGGGACAGGGTTGCTGTGAAGGTTAACAGTGCCGCGAGTGTTTGACACAGTGCACAGAGAAAGTGCGAAGTCACCGTGGGTGCAGATAACGGTTTGGTGACTCCACATCCCTCGCCCCCACGGTGGGACAAGCGCCCTGACCTGGGCTGCTCACTGCGAGGCTGAGAGGAGTGGTGGCTCCGCCGCGCCCCCAGAATCCCTGGGCACATTAGGCACTCGGTCCCTTGGACCTCACGTTGCCACTACAACGAGCCGTGTGAGCTCGGACAGTGAATGTCTCAGTCTGCAGCCTCCTCGTCTGTAAACCGGAGGAACAGTGTCACCTCCCCACATCGCTGAGTGAGACTGAGAGGGAATTCAGGACCCGGCTCGGTGCCTGCTCCGGTAAGAAACGAGAGAGTGACACTGCGGACGACATCACTGCCGTCTTCATCAGCAGTGTCACTTGAGCCTGGAAACTCCCAGGCCGGCCACAGTGGCTCAGGACCGCTCTCCTTCACCGTGAGGAGAGGCGCCCCGGTGCCCAACGCTCCTGCTGAGTGAGGGTCCCGCCCCACGTACCATGCTGGCGAACAGCTCCCCGTCGTCATCGCAGGCCACCCCTCCGGGGCTGTAGAGCTGGAACCAGCCGTCCTTGCCGGCCCGCACACTCAGCAGGCAGGAGTGCACCTGTGCAGAGGAAAGGCACACGGGTCAGGGCCTCTCAGACCCTCTGAAACGGCGACCTGTAATTCGGACACGCAGTGAGAAAGGCTCGAGCGAGTCTCACAGTTAAACTTGTTTAACTCTGAGATGCCAGCCTTCTACTGAAAACCATGGAAGGTGCTTTGTAAAACCTGGTATCCACACCTGAGGGGCTCCAGCCACCAGCACCTGCCCTGTGGGACAGAGGGCCCAGCAGCCCTGAAAATTCTGTGGCCAAGTCAGGAGGGAGAGAGGCTGGAAGCAACTGCTCAGACTCAGCCCCCTTTTCTCCTGTGCCTTTGGGGGATGTTGAGAGGTACTTCTTTCTTCTCTCTTCTCTGTCCTCTGTCTCTGTCTCTGCCCCACCATTCATTCTGTGGGTATTTGCTTCCCCCATGAATGACCCTCACTTCTCTACCTCCTTCCCTCCCTGACTTCGCTACTTCACCCTCACTGGTGCTGTCCCTTTGCTGGGACTCTGCCACCCCCTTAGTAGGCCCCATCTGCACCTCCTTCTGGGTCTCTGTGCCCCTCCCTAGAAAGGGCTCTCTCCAGGGTGGGGGGAATTTTAGTGCCCAAAGCATAGGTCTCGCTGTGGCTGTCACCCTCCTTCCCAGAGCTACATGTGTCAGCAAGGCTGGGCGTGGGTGTGCATGTGTGCAAACACGGGTGCGTGTTTGGGAGGAACAGTTCCACACCCACCCTGGCCGCTGCTGTAACTGCATAGAGAGGGAGAGAGAGAGGGAGAAACAAAGGCCTCTATTTTCCTCTCCTCCTCCCCATCCTCAGAAGAAAGCTGAGAGAAGTGCCCCATCATTTCCTTTAGGAGTGAAGGACAGCTTGCTGCCAAGAGTCACTCACTCACAGATACTCAATTGATCACAACCCACACACGGGTAAACAGAAGACAGGCCGTGGGGCTTTGATTTTCCCCTGCGCTGGAAGAATGTCAAATGTTATTGGCTTCAAAGAAGCAAGGAACCAGGAGTATGAAACTCTACTTGCCAGATACAGTAAAGAATTTATAAGAAAACAACTCTGGCTTCATTTAGGAGGTAGAGAGCAGGAACGGAGAGTGAAGGGGGAGAGAGGAAGAGAAACTGGAGAGGAAATCAAAGGAGGTGGCCAGCAGGAGGAGGGTGAGGCGCCGCTGGGCGGGGGCTCCGCTCTCAGCAGCCCCCTGGGCCCACGGGTGTTACCCTGGCTCGGAAATTTCCCTCCCAGCACTTGGCTCTGCCTCTCTGCTCTGGGAAGCAGCTGGTGCCACTTTTATTCTTCGACCTTCAACGTTTGTGTCTGAAATAAAGGCTCACTTTCCAGGGGAATTCTGAGAATCCTGAGAACAATGGAGACCATCACTGGTCGCCAGTTAGAAGCTTCCATCTGCCAGTTCTTTTTCCTATTAGGCCTGAGAATCGCTTTTGGAATCAGGGTTTACAATCATAGTGTTTTAGAACTAGACCCTTCTGGGTCCTTCTAGAATAAGGCTTTACAGCATGGCCTGAAGAGAATGTATTCTGGCTTCGTGGAGAATAACTCGCTCCCTCCTCTGCCCATCCTTATCCTCCAGTTCTGCTTGGTTGGTGCTCCCCCCGGCCCTGGGGCTAGACCCCCTCATATCCCAGAACCCATGTGCATAGAGGAGACAGACCACCCACATCCAGGAACCATGTGCACAGAGGAAGAGACCACCCACATCCAGGAACCATGTGCACAGAGGAAGACAGACCACCCCAGGACCAGGAACCATGTGCACAGAGGAAGACAGACCACCCCAGGACCAGGAACCATGTGCACAGAGGAAGACAGACCACCCCAGGACCAGGAACCATGTGCACAGAGGAAGAGACCACCCACATCCAGGAACCATGTGCACAGAGGAAGACAGACCACCCCACACCCAGGAACCATGTGCACAGAGGAAGAGACCACCCCACGACCAGGAACCATGTGCACAGAGGAGCTAGACCACCCACAACCAGGAACCATGTGCACAGAGGAGGGGGCCTGAGCTCCTCAGGGTGGCGCCAGCATCCTGCTGTCTCCACAGCCCTGCCTGGCCCAGTGTGCCTGCTGCAGCAGAGCTGGTTACTGCTGAGGCTCTACAGCCAGACTCCCTGGGTTCACATCCTGCCTCACCATGTACCAGCTGTGTGACCCTGGGGATGAAACTCAACTTCAGTTTTCTTAACTGAAAGGAGGGGAATTCTCATGTACGACAGGGATAACCAGAACCTACTCGGGGTTATGCATGAGGGTTACATGAGGAGACGTGCATGCCCAACACAGGGTGAGCACGTGACGGTTACCCTGACGCAACGGGGAGCAGCTGACAGCTGTTTGCCGGACAGCGGAGCCCCCTAGGGAGGCTCTCGACCACGCTGCTTGCAAACAAAGCCCACCTCAGACTCCTCCTTGCTGGTTCTCAGAATAGCAAGACCCCGGACAGTCCAATGGTCTCTCAGAGCCAGCAGAAACCCTGTGCCTGCCTGCCCCAACTCACGGCCTGGAATCCAAGAAGCTGCCAGCTGGGGGAAACCACCTCTGGTGAGCCCGAGTTTACAGTAAAACACTGACATCATGGGCTGGGCCTAGGCTCGGGCGGGGCTGTTTATGCACAAGGCAAGGAGAACAGTTTGTAAACTGTTCTGGACGCCATGGGTGACCAGGAGGCCCTGGCAGAGCCACGGAGAGGCCCACATGGGTCCTGCAGAAGCCCTGACAGTAGGCTTCGAGGAGAAAGGCCTCACCTCTTGTCGTGGGTCTTCAGCGAACCTCTGAATCACATACTTCAGTTCCCTGAAAGAGATGGGAGGGGACAGAGTCATTCCCCGGGGCCTGGCTTGGGTGGACCAGGAGAGGGGGCCGAGGGGAGGGGAGCCGGCTGAGCTGGCAGGATGAGGAAACCCCCGGACGGGCCTGGGCGGGTATGTCAGGAGAACTTCCCAGAGGAGCCATCGCCGCCTCCCAGAATGCACGGGACAGGCAACGGCCGGAAGGAGGGCTGGCCGAGGGGGATGACCTCAGGACAGAGGACATCTGCAGCGGAAGAAGGTAACGAGGGCGTTGCCTAAATACTCACTTGGTGAACTTCTCGTGTGCGAGAGCTCTGTAACAAACACAAAGGGAAGAGTGCTATTAGTGGGGTGCTTTTGAAACAGCACAAGGACCCAGAGGTCTTCCTCTGGGGGTGGCTAGGCTTTGTGTCTGACTCAAAGAACGAAGAAGAAGCTGAGAACAAACCACTGACATTTTATCCCCACCTGAAGCTGCAAAACGAAGGCCTCCTTTGATGAGTGAGTGGACTGAGCCGCCACACTCCCAAACCACCCCAGGGCCCTCACCTGTAAACAAGAGAGGCAGCGCTAACTGGATGTGCGTGACCATCTGTGCCTACACGCGGTCACCAGGGACACAGGTGTGTTCGTTAATTGTTCCACAATTAAGGTACAGCCACACTTATTAAGGCTGCACATCAGGGCGACATTCAGAGACGATCCTCCAAGTGAATTGCATCATGGGCCCACCATCAAGGGTCCCCAGGGCTGTGGTGCAGCCAATGACACCACCGCTCCTTGGAGACAGCAGCGGCTCTTAGGAGTCAGATTTCTCCGGTCTCGGGTCCTGGGGGCCCCAGGGACCAGCCAAGCCAGCAAATGGGGCAATTACTGAGTGTAATGTCCCCCTCAGAGAGCCACATTTCATAAACACGGGCTCGTTAATGGGCTCCTGCGAGAGCCCCAGCCGCCTCCTGAGGCCCGGCTTCTTCACATCGATTAAAATAGAGACCTGGAGGCATTTTAGGGCCTGGTTTAGACAAACCTCCTCAGGCCATTATCCACCCGGCAGATTCCTCTCTGTTTGGCTGTGATGAACTCAGTATTGGGGTAAGGGCTGGCAAGAGAGACAAAAGGCCCATTTCTGGCCAGCTCGCTGGGGAACATGAGCTAATGATCATCATAATGGACGTAATAAGACAGCTTTCAGCATACACCGTAGGACATATGGAGTGGTTCCACATGCATTTTTTTTAATCGCAGCCTCGGAGAGAGCAGAGGTAGGTATTCTGTCCCCACCTGGTACGTAATAAAAACCACTAATGGCTCTGCCTGCATTCTCAGCTCAGTGGACCCTAAGGACGCAATGAGGTAGTTTCCCCATTTTTCAGAGGGGGTGCCCCCCAGGGGTCCCAGAGCTGAGGACCAATCTCCACCTCCCGCCGTCGTCCCTGGGGTTCCCGGTGCATCCTGTGGCGTGGCTGGTCCCCTGCTGAGGACTTGGGTGACTGAGGTTTTCTCACAAGTCAGAAGCAGAGGTGGGACTTACTCTTTGGGGAATGGAATGGGTTGAAGCAAGCTGGCCAGAGACGGTCTCCAGTCATCGTAGTCCGACCTAGAAAGAGAAGGGGACGTCAGGCTGGTCCAGGCACGGGGTGGCGCACAGCGGGCTGTCGCAGTGGCCGAAGATGGGGCAAGAGTCTGTCAGAGACTCACGCGGCACCAGCTCTGCTCTAACCATCTCCGCGCCCAGGCAGCTGGGAGGACAAGTCGCTGATGCTGACGGTGCGGCCGTGAGGCCTGACGGGCAGAACCTGCCCCGAGACTTCCGAGTGGCAACTGAAGGGGCTGGCACCCAGCTTCCCAGAATTTCACCCCTCCTGGCCTCTGGACCCAGGCTATGGGGATCACCGTTCCATCAGGGCTGTTATGGGCTGAAATGTGTCAGCCACTCCCCCACATTCATATACTGAAATCCTAACACCCCGGTGCCTCACAATGGGACCGGGTTTGGAGAGGGCCTGTGAAGAGGTGATTAAGGAGAAATGAGGTCACGTGGGCACAGGCTGATCGGCTGTGACCGGCGCCCTTCTGCGAAGAGGAGATCAGGACACAGACACACTCAAAGGGACAACCACGTGTGAACACAGAGAGAATACAGCCGTCCACGGGCCGAAGAGAACGGGCTGCGGAAACCAGCCCCGCCCGCACCTGATCTCACAGCTCCACGTCCAGAAAATACCCTTCTGTTGTCTAAGCCCATGTCATTTTGCTATGGGAACCCAGGCAGGCTAATACTGGGGGGGGTCAGGTTGGGAACGCAAGGCCATTCTCATCTCTCAGTGACCAGAACTGACTGATTCGCAAAAAATAAGAATTACAGGCTCCTCCTCTGTACAATAGTTTGGGCCAACCCTTCTGAGTTACTGGACACCTGTATTCTGTGTCCAGACAACAGCTTTCCTTTACAGTCACGGCTAGTGGCAGGAGTAACACCAATGGTAATAACAATACTACTGGAAAAATAATAGCAAGCAGCTACAGTTTTGTCAGCGCAGTGCACGTGCACTCTGCATCATGCTAAGAGCTTTATCCCTGCTCATTTACTCTTCACAATAAAGATTATGATTATTCCATATTTATATGATTAATATAGCATCATTACAGAGTATGGTTATAGGAGTGGCCTCACTTCACAGATGAGGAAACCGAGGCCAACACAGCAATGGCTCATGAGGAACCAGCTGCGATTTGCTGAGCACCCACTGTGTGCTGGGACCTGCTCGCTCACGGAATCGGCCCCACGACAGACAGGAGTCCCTTGACAGGCGAGATGTGGTTAAATAAGTGGCCGAGGTGATCAGAGCTGTGCCACTAGAAGGTCCCGGGGAGGGCGGCACCAGCTTCTGGAGGCCGCTGTGGAGTCAGCAGGGCTGCTCCCCGCTCCCACCAGCACAGCCTCGTAAAGAAGCGACGCCTCCTGCCGGCAGCCCCGAGAAGCCAGGAGGGTCAGGGAAACGGGAGAGGACACATGGGGCGCCTCCACCTGAGGCCAGACGGGCCTTCCCTGGGCCCTGAGTGTGCACACCCCCCCGGGCCCACCCACACTCCTGATTCTCGGTCCCGTGGCCCCAGAATGCCTTCATGTTTAGAATTCAGTGTTTCTCAAGCTTCCTTTCATCATCTGGTACCCTTAGGCCCCCTGCTCTTCACTCCCTGCCCAAGGAGTTTTCTTGACATACCTAATTGTTCTCCCAACATACTGTACATATTGATGTGCCATATGTCCGTCTGTGTTTTAGGCCAGCAAAGAGTAGGCAGAATCTTTCCACGCCCAGAACCCACATTTGCCTCTGTCAGCAATGGACAGCTCGGATGACTCCTGGGTGAGAGCTTTCCCACCCTGTCTTCCTACAAATATATGGTGATAAAGCAGCAGCCTTCGGAATCCAGCTCACACCCTGGAAGGTTCTGAGGAAAGACTCAAACGCCAGACACGCAGAAGAATTCCCAGGAAAGCCTGGTGGCCTGAGCTAAGCTCCGCAGAGCTACTGGCGGAGGTGTATTAAGCACTTACTAGGCTGTGTGCTGGGCATGAACTTGCTTGCTTAATCCTCAACACAGCCAGTAAAGGAAAAGAGAGAATCACACCCACTTTACAGGTGAGAGAGCGTGGCTCCAAGCACCTCAGTGACCCGTGAGTGCAGGCAGCTAGGAGGCACAGAGCAAGGATTCTGGGGGCCCCAGTGCCCAAGGCCGGGCATGTGCTCTATGCCCGCCATGGGTAGCTGGGCACAGGGTGCTCAGAGGCCTGTGGGATGCACATGGGGACACAGAGACTCTTTTTGACCCAATACCTATATGCTTTCTGGGGGGAGGAGGTCATATATGTTTGTAGCTGGCTAGTCTCCCCTCCAAGCCCCTCCCGTCTCACATCCCCACCTGCCACTGACTCCGACTCCTGGTTTCCAGGAAACCTGAAAGTAACAGCAAACATTCTGGACAGTGCCCGTCCTATTCCCCGGACACAGGTGGACTGGCCCAGGTGCTCCTGGAAACGTGTCCCCATCTACAGAGGAGAACACGCTGGCCCACGCCTGAGAGCCTGGCTCCTGCACCTGCGTTCCCACCCACTGAACTACGTGATACCTTGTGTCTCCTGCATCCACCTGTGAGCAAAGGCCTTTCCCTTTATCAAAAAGGACACTTTACTAGTTTTTCTTTTGCCTTAAAATAATAGTGTTACTTGTAAAAATGCCATTAATGCAGAAAGCCCTAAGGAGACTTCAAATTGCCCGCAATCAGAGGGATGTTGTGCCCAGTGGGCGGGCACACTGGGCTCCATCCAGGGCAGTGACGGGCCTGGCCCAGGGTTCACTGCTGAGTGGGGAGGGATGTTGACAAGCCTGTTCCGTGTCCCCAGGTGCTAAAGCTCAGTGGGGGGCTGAGGCTGAGTCCAGGGCAGGGGTCTGGGTGGAAGCCCTCTCCCTCCCATGTCTCTCCAGCCTGGAGCTTGGCCGCCTGTTGGCTCCATTATGGCGGCTCACGCAGGACCAAGAAAGGGGCCGTGAGGCGAAGAAAGGAAGAGTAAGACAGACTTCCTTTTTGCCTCCGCCCAGCACAGCTCCAAGTCTGCGGCTGGCTCCTGGCCCTGCTCCAAATGCCCAGTTTGACCAGTTTGAGCATGTGCAGAGGGTGTGTTGGGCAGAGGATAGGAGGCTAGGTGCCTGGGGACTGGCCAGCTGGCCAGGCCCAAGGGACAGGGCGAGAGAACCCCGTGGCCAGCAGAGCACCTGCCATGGGCCTCTGGAGAGCAGTGCCAGCCTCAGGGTTGGTGAGCCAGGCAAGCCTGGCTATGAGCGGCCTCACTACCCACCCCCAGGAAGGAGACAAGACAGCCAGGCCTTCCCTGGGCTCAGCCAGGAAAGGGAAAGCAGGTGAAGTGCCTTGAGCATTCCATTTATGGGGCCAGGGTAGCTCCAGAAGCCCCATTTACAGATAAGAAACAGATGTCCAGAGAGGTCTGGACTCCTGCTACAGGTCACAGACAGGATTCCCGCGCTCCCAATCAGTCCCCCTTCCCTGCACCAAACTCCTGGTGTTTCTTGTCAGCGGGGCTGTGGCATCTGGCTGGGGCGGTTCTTCCACAGGCAGGACTGTGCCGGGCGACGTACCACGTCTCCCATGCCCCTCCTGGTGCCCGTCTTCTGCACTCTAGTTCCACCTCCCAGTCATCAGGATAAACCCACTTCCATCTGCATTTCCCCCAACAGCCCCCGATGGCTGGGGCGTCTTCCAACTGACCTCCAGCCCATCAGGCCTCTTTTAAAATCCGGGTCTTTGCAAAAATACCAAGTAGCCAGATTCGAGTTGGTCAGAGTGAGTAGATGTGCTCATGTCTTCCTCACAGAAGCTGCTTCTTTCTCTCCCCAGACAGAAGAGCATCCCCTTCCCTGTGGCCTCACCTGTGGCCAGTGGCTTCCCACAGTCCATCCCACTGGGCAGGTGAGGCCACTGCCTTCAGCAGTTGGTGCTCCCAGGTTCAGAGGGACGGAGAGCAGGAGATCAGTGGGGCCCCGGCACCTGGCAGAGAGCCTGGCCCCGCCGAGCAGTGCAGTGAATGCCCGATAAAGGAATGCAGAAGCAGACGGGCAGATAAGTACATGGGTCACATGCAGGTGCCCGGCAGACTAAGAGCTGGACTCCAAACTACCACAGGCCCAAGTCTGCTCCGTCCAGCTCCCACGTCCAGGTTCTTTCCGTCAGACCAGCCAGCCCGGGCCTCACAAGGCGACGCTTTCAGCAGCAACCTGGCCTGCATTGGGAATAGCCTTCCTTTTCCAGGGTCTCCAGGGAACTTTCAGAGGCTTGCGGTCCTTCTCTGAGGTGTGAAATTGTAATGACGGTAACTAGGGGCCTGGGCGTCTCAGGGCCCCGGCTGCGGGGAGGGCTGTGATGCTCAAGCTGGGGGACCAGCGGGGCCCGCTCCGATGCACAGGGTTGGCAAGCTGGGCCAGGGTGCTAAGCCTGGCTTCCTCTGCCCCCACAAAATGTCCTCTTAAGACCCCTCAATGCCACATTAGAGCCCCTGCGCTTGCATTCTTCACACGTGACTCTCATTTAGGCAGCACCCCTACTGATAACAGGAGTCCACTCTTACTAAGAACCAGCACTGGGCCAGCCTGGAAAGGCCCCATGTCATTAAATTCCCACACCAGCCCCCTGAGAACGATACCCATTTTACAGACAAGAAAACTGAGGGCGAGAGGAGCCAAGAATTCTGCCACCGGCACTTACATGGCAAATGTCCTACAGTTGCATTCCCTACGTTCCCAGATGCATGCTTCTTGCCACCCAGACCTGGGTGGGCTTTGAATATATTTGTCTTTGATTTCCTCTCAAGTATTAAGTCAAAGAAGCATCTTACTCTCAAAGGTGTCTTAAAATAGAGGAAACAGTTGTACTCAGGAAGTGCAGTAACTCCCATTTGCCCGGTGTCTACACCTGCCAGGCGCCCAGAGCCATGCCCGCCACCCCACTCTAATGCCCAGAGGCAGCTATGACTTAGAAAAGACAAGTAAGTCACCCAAGGTCACAGGCCAATACCGATATATCTGTGGCCTTCGAACCCTGCAGTCTGGCTCCAAATCTGTGCTTTTCCCCGACATATCATGTGTTGGAATGCTTTGAGCTGCTAGGGACCCAACATGTCTCAGGCCTCCTAATGGGCCAGTGACTCAAGCAGACAGCAGAGTTGGAGAAGGAAAGTTGCTAGGAAAAGGAGTTACCAGGCCCAGACTGTGTTCTGAGCTTTGCACATCCATCAGAACACCTCTGGCTCCCAGCGGGTGGCCCCTGACCGGGCCCCTGACCCCTACCCGCACCCTGGCAGCTGGGTGATGCGGGCAGGCAGGAGGTCTGGAAGCAGATCAGGAAGAACAGAGTCCTCATTCATGAGCATGTTTATGAAGAAGGGAAAAAAAATGTGTGTGAACTGCATGATGAAACTCAAACCCTTAGTGTTTAATGAGAAATCTGAGCCAGGGCCCAAGCCGGCAGGGGGCCTGGGAGTTCCAGGTGTCTGCAGAAAACAGCCAGAATCAGGGGCCGAGGGGGAGAGCAGGGCCGTCTCTGGCCTGGTGGGCCCTGCTTCAGCCAGGGCGGGGAGGACACGAGGGCCACGACTGACAACCCACCCCTGGGAGAAACTGGGGCCTCCCCCGTGCCTTGACGGGACTGAGGCATGTCCTAGGAGAAGCTCTCAGAGCATAATTTGGAATTTCCTTTGGCAACTGTGAGGGGGTGAGGTAGGGTGGGGTGGGCTGTCATTACATGCAGTTGTGCCCTCAGCTGGCCTCTGCTGCTAGAAGCATGGGCGAGGCTGGAACCGACCTCCCAGGGGGCCTCACTCTCCTCTCAGGGCCTGAACGGGGCAGAGGGAGTGTTTGAGGATGCTGCATCCACACTCTCCTTTCAAAGCACAAGAAGCCACTGCGTGATGTGTGTGGGTGTATGCACGTGTGTGTTCATCTTCGCAGACACCACAAGCCCTGCTTTAAGGCACGGGGGCACCCCGAGGCGTCTCCCAGACTTATTCACCAGCTCACCAGGCACCGGCAGGTTGCCTCCACCCCTCTGGACGCTGAGCCCACTGCAGGCAGCAACATGCTGATGACAGAGGCAGAACCAACGCTGCAGAGTGTACAACAGCCTTGGAAACTCAGCAAAACCCTGGCTGAGTGCTGGACGAGCCCCTGGAGCCAGGCCTCCCCCTGCATCCAGGGGACCTGGCTTCCAACAGGGACCATAAGTCAGTTGGATGTGACCACGCTGTCATCCCATCCCCCAGTGCCTCTGAAAAGCCCACCCCCCACCAATGACTGCACCTGGCAGTGCCAACCTCTGGACCAAGTCCTGAGAGCAGGGCTGAGCTCTGTTCTGAAGGACAGGACTTGTGGGAGTGATTGGGGAAGGCATTTGTGGGGTTCCCCAGACCTAGCTTGTCTGCGGGACCGCAGAGCTCAGCCCAGGTCCTCCACCGGGGGCTCGGGGAACCAGGTGCGTGAATTTGGGATGAGTCTGAGTGGCCTGAGTGTGAATGGCGGAACTGGAAAGACTCTTGGGAGATCAAAGATTAATACCACCCCTCATTCTAGAGTTACAAAACTGAGGCACAGAGACAGGCCCGAAGCACCCAGCTCAGACCCAGCCTCCTGGCTCCTCACTCAGACCGTTTCCCAGCAGCCAGGACTGCACGGTCCAACCCACACACACACACCTCCGTCAGAGAGCTCACGACGAAGAGTCGGGGGGGCCTGGTCCTCACATCAACCCATGGGGCCACTTCCCAAAGAGGCACTCCCTTTATGGACACCCACACCGAGCACACACAGCATGTACAGACTGCACAACACAAACACTCATATGCTGGTGCACAGGCATATCTGACACAAATACAGAAACACACACACTCCGACTCTCGTGTATAAATGCTCATATTCACACGTGTGCACTCACAGCCACTGGTGCACGAAAGCAGCACAGTGCTCATATGTCCACACTTGTATACTTACACACATACACATGCTCAGGCACACATGTACTGTCACACCACATACTCATGGCCATTCACACATATAACAAAACTCATAAACTCAGAATGAGCCCACACCCCACACAATGCGCTAAGGTTCACAGACTCACAGACACCCTTGGGTACCCGTGTGCTCATACGCGTGCACACACACACACACACACACACACGTTCTCAAGCTTATACACACATGTATGCTTCTGTACATACCTATACATGTGCCCAGACACTGCAGCATACATGTGTGCATGCCCAAAATGTGTGCCATCACACCTTGCATCTCTGCACCCATACTCACATGTTCCCGCACCCCAACTCAAGTGTGCACACTCAGCATGCCCACCCTTGCACGCCTCAAACTGGCAAATATGGACGGGAAAGGCAAGGCCCTCCCACACCCCACTGGGAACAGGCAACAGCTTGTATAAGAGACACTCACAGCAGCTTGAGGATTTCCACGTAGCAGCCGAGCGTGCGGTCAGCCTGGGGGCCCAGCTCGATGCTCATGGTGCTGCAGGCAGGGCTGACCATGAGGCAGTCGATGAGGTTGGGCTCGCTGTCATTGCCCGCGCTGGCCGTCAGCGCCGGCTTGGCAGTGCTGGTGTGCTCCACCTCCACGTGGATCTCGCTGGAGGCCACGACCACTGACTTGAGCCGCGCCTCGGACAGCGTGGCTTCCTGAGACACCAGGTCTGGGCTGGGGTGCAGAAGGCGCAGAGGTAAGGTGGGCTTCCGGTCGCAGGGCTGCTGGCAGCCGTTCCGGATCTCCTTCAGGCTTGGGGAGTTGTCGCGGCTGGTGGAAGAGGCGGAGGGGCGTGTGAGTGCAGGCGGTGGCACACCACCCTGAAGTCCTAGCAGCTGTGAGCTACGAGGCCCAGTGAGCGTTTCCGACAAGCCAGGCTCCACCATGCTAAACGCCTCCCTGAACCTCCATGGCGTATGCTACAAGCCGGTGCCCTTGGTTCCTAGTCCGCAAGTGAGGAAACTGAGGCTCAGTCTGGGAAAGTACCTTGTTCACGGTCTCAAGACAGGGAGGGGTGGAAGTGGCACCCAAATCCAGCTGTCTGTCCCTAAAGCACATACTGTAGTCCCTGCACATAGTAGGTGCTCAACACATTTGTTGAATGGATGAGTGAATGTTAACCTCTATGAGGTACCTCCACCAAGATGTCTTCCCCGAACACCTTCCTGACGCACCTATGAGACCTACGGTCCAGGGGTGTCCAACCTTTTGGCATCTTTGGGCCACACTGGAAGAAGAACTGTCTTGGGCCACACGTTAAATACATTGCGACATGTAATCACAAAAGAATCTCATAATGTTTCAAGTAAATTTATGATTTTGTGTTGGGCCGCATTCACAGCCATCCTGGGCTGCATGTAGCCTGTGGGCTGCAGGCTGGACACCCCTGTAACTAAACAATTTTGCTTCTGGTTTCTTCCTATAGTCTAAGTGTCCCCCTTCTCTTCCTAAAGCATTATGTCCTTCAGGGCAAGGCCCAGGCCCCACCTCTACTGCCCCATCCCCGTCAGGTGCGAGGGCTCAGCCTCAGCTCTCCACCTGGGAATCCACTTCAAGGGGATCCCGAACCCCAGCATCCCAAACTCTGGGAGCATGCAGATCTCTCCTCTCTGCAGCAGCATCACCCCCCGCCGTACGGCACCTGCAACCACCTGAAGGAATGATGACTGTGCAGGGTGCTAACAGTCATGCAAAGGGCTCTATGCATCACTTACTGGTGTCACATTTGTTTGGGAAATGCTGGGCTGGGACACCATGACATTAGTGCCTTGAGGCTGGATAAAGCGCCTCCTCACTGGGCACTTCCAAACACTACCTGGAGGCACATCAGACCGAAGGTACCTCTAGCAGTGGGTTTCCCTCGTTGGTGCCCCAGGGCTGGTGCAGTGCTAAGTGCTATTACATAGACTCCTTGGGTATCCCTGAATGGCAGTATTACCATTTCCATGTTTTGGGTAAGGAAAGAAGTGCCCAGAAGTCAAATGACCTATTTGATCATAGGGCTTGTTAAGTGGAAAGGCCTGGGATTTGATACCAGGTCTCTGACTACAGAGGCCAGGCTCTTCATCACCACTGTGGCTTCCAAGATCCCATATGTAAGTCCTCCTCCCTGCCACCCTTACCCTGCCTCTGAACCAGAGCTTTCCATCCCTGGCTAAACACCAGTGTCCCTTGTGGTATGTCTCAACATCCTGAAGTTCAATTAGAGTGAAATCTCTGGTTGGGGTCTAGACACCCTGTGTATGCAGTCAAGGTTGAGCCCACTGTTCCAAGAGACTCGGAACACAATGGTATGATCACAAACAGCTGGCAGTCTCTCCCTAAATGTGCCACATGCGTGTGCTTCCAAAGATGCACGTCCTCCCTATGTACAAGGATGGACTGAGCATAGAAGTAGGACCCAACACAGAGGGCCTGAATTTATCAGGCATGCACCGCAACGCAGGCCTGAGCTGAGCCCACCAAGGATGTTTGATAAATACACTTGAAACTTTGCTGGGGAAAAACAAAAGCCATGGGCCAAAGTCCGAAAATTCTATGGTTGATGGAAAATTGTGTGTGTGGTCCGTAGGGGGAGGGCTATGGGTTCGGAGCTAATTTGCTGCTGAAATGCTCAACACTCCATTTCCCTTTGTTTGCCTTTGCTGGGATTTAGGAGTGGATTTTCAAGGCTGTTTGGCTCAGAGCGGGTGATTTTCCAGTGAGCCATGCTAACCTGGGTCAAGCTGTCTGCTCTTCGTGTGCGAGTACATCATGTACCACAGAGAGCACCGTGGATGGGCCCTGAGGACAACACGGGCTTTCTCTTCCAGGGACTGCCCGACAGAGCTGGGTGAACCTGAGCCTGGGAATGGTCTCGCAAAACTGCGGCCCTTGGGTGATTTCCTGGAGGAACTGATGGCATCACTTGGAACTCAAACTACCATGGGCTCCGAGGGGGTCTGTGCAGGAAGCAGCAAGGCCTGCCTCAACCTCTCTGTGCCTCCACCTGGGGCACCTGGTTCCAATCACAGTGGCTTACAACTCCCCCCAGGTCATGCTTGCCCCCTCTAGTTCATTCTCTGTGCAGCTGCTGCCAGACAGGAATTTGGAAACTGGTATCTCGTCAAGTCCCTTCCACCCTTAAAACCCAACACTCTCAGAATGAAAACTCCACAAGTAAAACCTCGGCAGAGTTCTGCACTGAAAGTGTGGCCCCTGACCAGCAGCATTCGCACCACTGGGAGCCTGTGAGACAAGCAGAGTCTCAGGCCCTGCCCCAGACCTGCTGAACTTGAACCTGCATTTAACACACACTCCCAGCAGCAGCTCGGCAGAGCAAGTGGGAGAAGCCCAGCAGTACAAGTCTGTCCATGGCCAGGCCTCTTCTCCAGCATCTCCTTTTGCTACTTTCCCCCTCTCTTTGCTGTAGTCACTTCCTCCCCGCTGTGGCCCTTCATCCTTAGGATGGAGAAGATCACCAGAGGAGCTTGCCCAGAAAGCAGATTCCTGGGCTCTGGAATCTAGGAGTCTGCTTTTTAAAGTAGTTCGGGGGATCCTGAAGCAAGTGGTTAAGGACCACAGGTAGAAAAATGTGACTAACGGCAACTCCACCTGCCCTGCCAGGCCTTTGTCCCTTCTGTTCTCTCTGCCTGGATCACCTCATCCTGGCCCTTACCTTGTTGACAGCTAGAAGGTCTCAACTTAAATATCACCTCCCTGAAGGATCCCTTCCTCACTTCCCCTGAGAGAAGGGGTTCTCAACTCTGGCCACGAACTTGACTTGTCTGGGGAATTAAAATAAAACAGAACAATCCAATGCAAGGGCCATCTCAATCCAATCAGAACGCAGTGGGTGGAGCTGTGGCATCACTTTTTCTGCTATGTTTGGAGATATAACCAGCAGTATGCTGAAAAATAAAGCCAACTGCCTTGGCTTCTGTAGTGTTGGCCAATTTCCTTGGTGTAAATACTCCTATGATGACCAAATTCAAGCCACCAATGTGCCACTACTGACTGTGGAATTGGGAAGAGGTGTGCTCCCAAATGGAACAGGGCTCCAGCATACATGGGTATAACTGAAACACAGAATAGTCAAATGCATAAATTGTAGGTGCAGAGCTTTGTGAGTTCTTACACGTTCCCGTCTAATAACCACCCACCAGATCAGGATTCCTCCACCTTGGCACCACTGCCATTTTGGGCCAGAAAATTCTGGTAATTCTCTGTGGGGGGCTGCCCTGCACCTGGTGGCATGTTCAGCAGCGTCCTTGACTTCCACCTGCTGGATGCCAGCGCACCCCTCCTTTTGTTCAAGTGGTGGCACCCCAAAATGTCTCTAGACATTGCCCAACATCCCCTGGAGGTAAAAATTGCCCACAGTTGAGAACCACTGGCCCCAATCAAGATGTGAAACATTTCCAGAAGCCCAGAAGCTTCTCCCATGCTTTTCCATCTAACTACCCACCCTAAAGGTGGCCACTATTCTGGCCTCTATCTCCACAGACTCATTTTGCATGTTCTTGAACTTGAAAGAAAAAGAATCACACTACGTATCTTTTGGGTCTGACTTCTTTTACCTACTATTACGTCTGTGAGATGGCTGCATGAGTTCGTTCATTCCTGCTGCCATATACAGTATGACTTTTGAGAGCAGATCGTAACTTATTTATCCATTCTCCTGTCGTAGGACATTGGCGTTGAGGCAGATTTCAGTTTTGGACTATTAGAACTAATGCAGCAATAAACATCCCTGTACATATCTTCTGACGAATATACCAAAAGCTACGAGAAGCTGGATCATAGAGTAGCTGTACGCTCAGTTTTACGCTCTGATTTTGTAAAGCCTCCCCAGGTGACTCTGACGTGCAGCCAGGGTTCAGACTCCCTGCCGGAGACCATGTTAACGACGCCTCTGGCTTCTGCCATCACGGCCCTGACCAGACTGTGCTGTAACCGCCTGCTCACTCTCGCCCCACCCACCCCTCCACCCACCGCGACACCATCTGCTCTGGGAGCTCAGGGGTCCCATCCGCGGGCTCAGTTGACTTCAACACCTGGCACTTAATGGGCCCTCACCAATCGAGTACTGAGTGAGTGAGAGGAGGAGGCACGCTGGCTCCTACCGTCCCCAGTCCCCGAACTGCACCAGTGTGTACGTTCCCTCATCCTGGTTCCTTCCACCACCCTTCCCCTGGGATGGGCACTGGGAGGGAGAGCTCCAGCATCCTGTCTTTCTGCCTCCTGCTCCTACGTCAGGGAAACCTTGCTCCGGGGCACCCTGGCAGGGCCGTGGAGACACAAAGGGAAAACTTCAATGTGCAGTTTCCTGCTCTGGCCTGGTCTGCCGCTGAGTCCCAGCTCAGTATCCAGGGAGAGGGCCCAAGCAGGCTGGGCCGAGCCAGAGGCTTCAGAAGGAAAAAGAGCCTGAGAATGTGTGTGTGTTTGTGTGTGGCCTCCTCTTGCTCTTCCTGCCTCCTGGGGTGGCCTGAGTTTGAAATGCGTGCAGATCAGATTGGCCAGCTCTTGAGCTAGAGTGTACGAGGCCAAGGGCAAGTGACCATCAGTGTACACAGGGATGCTGGGATGACTATACAGGCCGTGCACTACGCTCTGACCTTCTTTTTTACTGACATATAACACGTTACAGGGTCTCTCACGGGCACCTGGGAATGATCAGCATGGCATCTGCATATTCTGGTTTCAAGGATACTGTCACCTCTTTCTGAACAGGGAAATGATTCGAGATGGACATGGTCCCTTTGAATAGCAGGGCCTGGGGCTGAGGACATTAAAAACGGTCATCCCCCCTTCTCAAGCCATCATAAGAAAATACTCGCTCATTAAGGTTCATTTGTGGTCCTTTCCCCAAGACCTCAAAGTACAGTATTTGTTTTAGAAGCCCCATCTGTACAGGTTTTCAGCGACTCAGAATGTGCCGTTGCCTTTTCTTTAGGGTCTGCAATACATTCCCGCTGCATCCCCAGCTCCAGTGGTCCTGCTGGAGCTGTGCAGTGCGCCACCTGAATGACGGGCTGGGCGGCTGCAGCAGATCCCGTCTCTGCCCTGCACAGCGCATCCTCCTCAGGGACCCCAAGGGTCACTGTCGAAAGTTCTACGCAAACTAGTTCTACGCAAACTACTGGCATCTGCGTCACTCCATCCCTGGAGCAATCCTCAATTAAGGCAGAATGGGAACAGGTAAGTAACCACCCAGCGTCACCATCCCTCAGAGGAACAACTGAGACGTGCTCCACGCGGTCTCCCAGGACGGCCAGTGGGGGTGCACAGGGACCCGCAGTGGTCACCGCTTATGAACACAGGCTCCAGTTCCTATCATCCGTCCTCTTCCCTGGTGCTTTCTGGGCTTACTTCCCTAGTAAGGTTTGTCCCCAAGCTCTGGGGGAACCAAGGCAGTGGCCCTGCCATGCCTGCTTTCCGGTCATGGCTGCATTTGATTGTTTTCACAGAACTGTCCACCGTCTGACATGACCCTGCACGTTTACTTGTATGTCATCTCCCCCAGCAGAGGAGGAGCTCCGAGGGCGAATCTGCTCTCTTTCACCTGCAGTGCCGACAGCTGTGCCTGGCACACAGTGGGCCCTCAAGATATATACAGGCAAAATCCATTTCTGTGTTTACAAAGATAGGCAAAAAGGGAGCAAACGTTACAGCCACCCGCTGAAGGGACACTTGCACACTCACACATGTGGGCAACACACACACCTACATGTGTACTCACACGTACACAACACCCCATGTGCATACCCACATGTATGCACATTCCCTCATACATGCATGCACACACACCCAGGCCCCTATGTATCACATGTGCCAGGTGGTGAGAAATCTTTGGAATAAAACTCTTGCTCCTGAAGCCAGGTCGGCACCACGGCCGTGCAGCTGCCAGGGCTGACTCAGTGTCTGCTTTTCCAGTGACATGCCTGGGTCTGGGCCCTGGACTCAGTGAGCGCATGGGCTGTGGCAAATACACTGGAGGCCGGCCTGGTGGAGGCCGCTCCACTTCCCGTGCTTGCTGAGTCCGCCTCTCACTGTCCCTACCCTGGGGTGGCAGCGTGCTCCTACCCAGTCCTTCCCGGTGGTGGTGGGGACTGACCTGTTGATGAACTCTTCATAGCAGGAGTAGATGGCAGCCAGGCACACGGCCACCAGGTTGGGCAGGACCCGGGGGTGAGGGCAGTGCCCTGTGGGGCCGTGCATGCTGGAAAAGAGCAGAGGGCAGGGTGAGGCAGCTGCAGGATGGCATCCTCAGCGGGGAGGTGGGGGGAGGCTGGGACAAACTTGAGGAGGTCACTGGGGGAGCACTCTGAGTCTTTTGTGGGGAGGTAGCAACACCGGGATTTGGGTCCTAGCCCCGCCCTGTGCAGGCAACACAGAACCAAGTTCTGGGTCCTGGGTACCCGGGTCTAAGTCCAGCCGAGCAGTCGTGGCACCCTGCTGAAACACTCCACTCCTAGTTTACTTGGTTATAAAATGGGGACAACGGCCCCTCCTTAATGGGTAACAGTAAACACCCGATTTTCTAATTTATGGGAAGACTTAGCATATAATGGCCACGTGGCCTGGGACAGTCACATTTATAGCTGGCAGTTCTGAAATAATTACTGTTAACACCTCATTTTACTCTCAGAAGTGCCCTGCTTTGGAAGAAAAATTATTACAGTCCCGCTGACCTAGCATGGGGCCTGGAACGCAGTTGCTAAGGCCCCCGTAAGCACAGTCATTGTTATTAGTCACGGCTGCCTCAGCTTTCCTATCTGCAAAATGGGGCAGCGTGGGGCCTGGGGATAATACCTGTAACATTCCTGGTAAAGCTACCATGGCCACTGGGACTGAGCAAGACCCGACCTAAAGAACTTTATAAACCTTAACTGGATGCTTGAAAGGGGCCCTGAGCCCCCCGGACTCTGGTGGAAGGACACACCGTTGGGGTTCGGAAATGCTTGGTGAGCTGCGGGTGAGTTTGTGTGGGAGGCACGTAGCTTCAGAATGGGCACAGCCAGGCTATTTTGATTTTCTTCACAAAGAAGAAGAGTCATGACAATGAGCACTGGTGCTCGCATCACATTTGTGCAAAATTCTTAGCGTTTCTGTGTGTCAGATTGCCAAATCCCTCACATTAGCTGGATGGAGTGGGTATTACAATTCTCGTTTACAGATGAGGAAACCAGGGCACAGAGAAAAATATTTAAAAATCAAAGCAAAACTGACTCCACTACCCAAACACTGGAAGGGAGTAAGAACCAGAATATTTGGCTTCTTTTTGGCTCAGTTTGAGAGACAGCTGTTAAAGTCCCCAGTGGGGACTGCCTGGGACCACAGGGGGTTGCTGCCTGCACACCTGGCGCCCACAGCCCAAGGCTGTGCTCACATTACTCAGGACTGTTAGCATTTCCTGAGCTCCTACTGAGCCTCAGGTAATTATGCCAGGGGCTTCCTCATGTACCACTTTACGTGGTCACACAACAACCCCTGTGTGGAGGAAACAGGACCAGAGGTACGGCACCCAACTGGCTCAACCTCACACAGCACGTAAGTGCCTCAGACCGCACGTGGTCAGGAGGCTCCAGGAGACCCTCGCCAAGGAAGAGACGCTCACAGCCTCTGAACACCGGTGGCGCCTCTCCGGGCATCTGGGGAGTGCGTGGTTCCGGGAGAGAAGGAAAGCTGGCCTGCAGGCCGGGGTGGGGAGGGTGTCAGCCGGGAGACCCACCTCTGAATGAACTTCTTCACCACTTCCATCCCCGCATTGAGCTCGTTCAAGGCAAGGATGTACTCCTGAGTAAACAGCCTCAGTCGCGGGCACTTCCCAAAGTCCTGCAGAGAGAGCAGAGAGGAGGAGTTGGGACACGCTTGCAGAGCAGGCCAGGAGGCTGGCGATGGGACCCGCTCTGCCCGGACCCACTGGTGTGAAGACAGTGGGGAGACACCAGCTGTCTCCTCTTTCTAGAAAGCACACACATTTTTACTTCAAAAAACTGGCCCCGTGATGCTCCTGCTTACACCCTTTGATTGCTGTCAATAGAGAGTAATACATGTCCTGTCGCAGGGGGTTTCTGGCGCACGTAGCCAACCCTTTGGCACGGCACCAACCCAGCCCTGTGGTTGGGTGGGGTCAGCGTGGCACATGGACATGCTCAGCGAACAGCCAAACTGGGGCCTCTCTTCTGCACAGCCACCAATGATGCCTGGGAAGGCTACGAACTTCTCCTGCAGCCGCCCAAGAATTTCTGGGCCTCTCCTTTCTATGAGCTATTATCTGACACCACTCAGAACAGCAAAGTCAGTAGGTGCCCCAATCTGAGGCCATCAATTCAGAGTGTTGCTTTGGGACTTCCTGGGGGTATGAAGGAGGCAAAGGTGGTGCACTGGACAGACATGATGCTCTGTGCCCCCAAACACCTTTAGTGAGTAGACGCCTGCTCCTTCTCTGGAGAGGGATGAGGCAGCCCGAAAACCAGACATGGCGCCAGGTGGGACGGTCCCCAGTCCAGGGCTCCTCAGGTTGGCTTCCTCCTCCTCTCAGCTGACCCCGGCCACCCACTGCGCACCACAATTAAACTTAAGAAGCATCTGGTGACTTTAGTTGTATAAAAAGCCATCTTCACATGGGACCAGAAAAGGCAGATGACAACAATACATGAGCTCAAAAAAGGCTGACTGGACAAGTATGGGAGTATCTGTGTGTGTGAAAAACGTGGAGTGTGGAAGGTGGTGTGTGTGTGGAAAACATGGAGTGCGGAAGGAGGTGTGTGTGGAGACAGAACGTAAGACATGACGTGTAGAAGGTATGCGTAAAGATTGTGTGTGACATGGGATGTGGGAGAAAGTGTGAGACACAGGACGTGAGTTGTGTGTGAAAAATGAGTGTAGGAGGAGGGGTGTACGTGAGACACGTGGGTTGTGGGGTTGTGAGCAATTGTGAGAGTGGTGGCCTGGGAGGGAAGGTCCGTGTGCTGGGCGGTGAGTGAGTATGGAGGGAAAGTGGCCGGTGCGTGGCTGCTGGTCAGTGCCTGGGCGCAGGCAGGAAGGAGGAAGACGTGGAGGAATAACCTGTCCAATGTTAGGTAAAGGTCAAGCTCCCACACCTGGGGGGCAAGACGCTCGCTCCCTCTCCATCAGCCAGCTCAGCCCATGGGTGCCTGAATCTCACCTTAGCTGAAGCCTAATTAAAGGGCACTGAGCAAGGACAGGGCTACCCTGCCTGCTCCAATGAGTGGTGATTAGAGACCGACATTTTCTCAGCTTCCCCAATGCAGCGTGTCGATGGGGCAGGTGGGACAGAGCTCAGCTAAGAGCAGAAAGGCTGTCAGCTCCGGGGCTTGTCAGAAGACAGACAGTGCAGATAAGAGAAGCATCAGCCCGGGGAGGGCCTAGTGTCCACTCCCAGGTGCACAGTCAGGGACCTGGAGACTTCATTGCTGCATACTGAAAGTTGCGAGCTGGCTTTTGAATAGTCAGGAGGGGAAGTCACAGTGTGGACAAGAGGGTGACTAGCATGACAGAGGGCAGCCTGGCGGTCTCCAGACTCATCTGTCCCTCCTATTGTCTCACTCAGCGAAACCCACTGAATAAAAGCAACCTGAAGCAGGACTCTAATCTGAAACAAAACCAGTGGAGATTCTCCTTATGGAGCTAACTGACCCACGGACCCTCACGAAGGCTGGGTGGGACGCACCCCTCCCACTCTGTCCAGCCAGCTCACGGGAGTGTTTCTAGAGCCACCTGGTGCTTCCTCACCTGGAGTCCAAAGGGCTGAACTAGGGCCCTCCAGGCAGCGTGGGCCTCATCTGACTGTATCCTGTCTACTGGGATTATGCTTTCACATCCAGAGGGCAGCAGAAGCCAGAGAGAACTCAGAAGGAACATACATGTGTATGCATACCCCCAATATGCACATACATGTATACACGATACACATGCATGCACACATATGCAGAACACTGAGCTAGAAGGTGAGGCTCCTGCATGATGAAAAGACTGAAGCTTGATTGTGGTTTCAGATTGAGGACGACGCCCTGAGTACCCCAGTCCCCCGGAAGTGAGTGACAGGAAAGCTGTGTGGCCTTGGGCCGCCAGGTCCTCTGTGTCCCCACTGTAGAATGAGGGTCGAAGGAACTGTTCCCTAAGCACCTTCTACCTCTAAGGCTTTATGATGCTATGAAAACCGCTTCAGCTGAACCCTGCTAAAAGTAGTTATGTTTGCCATTGGATTTCTGGATAGGCATGGCCATTTCCTTGGGAATGAACATTATATATGGGTCTCACCGTCTTTTGAAAGTTGGTTGAGGGACACTCTGCCTCTTTGGAAAAGTCAAATATGCTCCCCTTGGAAAGCAGGTCAGGTCACCCACACTGGGGACCACAGCCCCCTCTTGCCTCCCCTGCCACAACAAGAACACTCCACTGAGTGGTGCGTGGACACAGGGACCATGGTCCTTCTTGGAGACACAGTCTGACATATTGTTGAGAATCTACAGGGGAACCTGCTGAAGGACTGCTTCCACTTGTATCTAATTTTCATTTCTGCCCAAAGAGTAACACTCTTTGAGACTCTGTTAACCTCTCTATGATTCAGTGTGCTTCTCCACGAAATTGGAGCATGTGATTGATATATTTGCAAAAGATGCACTCTGGGAACAGAGCAAGCTCAGAAATCCCGGAACCGTGCCGGGGTGCATGATTTTCCCCACTTCCCAGATGCCTCCTTAACGAGAAACCTTGCACGCAGGGTGAAGAGAAGTCGCTGGTCGCACTACGTGGCAGGCCTGTGGCTGGGGGCAGGCTAGGCACACTCACTAACCGGTGACTGGACTCCCCGCACCAGCTGCGAGTCCCAGCTCCAAAACGGGGCATGTGGCCCATGGCCAATTAATTACAAAGCTTAAGGAGCTTAAGTTAAATGAGTGACACCCAAAGTCTGCCACCTGGGAGGAGCCACCGGAGGGACTGCTCCCCCTCGGCCGCCATCCACCAGTTGTCTACCAGTTCTCTTCCGACAGTGTGGGTAATTAGCAGATGCTTTACAGCAGCCAGGGCTGGAGGAGCACTTAGGGAAAGTCCTTTAAAAGTGAAGTGAGAATTCATGCCCGAGGGTCCCTGGTCTCTGCCAGGCCACAACAGAGCTGTAAATTCTGGACTTGCCCTGTAGCTGTTCTGATTTTTATCCAGAAAATTATTACATGGTCAACACTCCAGGCCCATAAAACTAGCCAAATACAAGGGAGATGTTGTATGGTTAGGCCATGGGAGGCTGCCTGAATTTTGACATTTTTCCCTTTGAAGTCAGGTATCCCAAAAGAACCCTTATTAAAGTCTACTGACTCCCATGAAATACGCAAAGGTGTTCATGTGCCTGGGGAGGCAGGGGCCAGGCCAAGCACGGCCCGGACAGGGTACAGCCCTGTCACTGACGAGTGGTGAGGGGAGAAGCTCCGTTGCAGAAGAAACTGCAGAACCTTTGCTTTGGACTCTGAAAAGTACGCCCTCGACTCACACCTCATCCACAGGGGTTTTAAAATGAACAATCAGAGACCCTTTCCTCCCAAGGGGCTGAAGCCAGAGAGCACCTGTGAAACGATGACAGCCCAAATTAAGACAGAACCTCCCCTGAACCAAAAAAGCAGGGAGTGTCCTTGTTTGTCCTGGAGAAAGCATATGATGGAGTATCCTTTCCCCCATGTTCAGAAAATAAGAAATGCATTTATCCTAAAGCAAGAAAGATCTCGGAAGTAGGCAACAATTCAGTTACGGCGTGTGATCACTCGGGGCAGAGCACGGTAAACAGCATTCAGTGTTCGTAGGGTGCTGACACGGTTCAAGCGGCAGTGGCTGCCTGGAGCGCCGGTTGAGAGGTTGTTAAGTTGTCTCTGGGCTCTGCGGGCAGAGTGCTGCCAACGATTAATGATGTCTGCCCTGAGCGGGCTCGGGGAGGGAGAGGGGAGAGCAGTGTCCCACATGTCCACTCCTGATTGGCGTGGGGGGTAGGTTAGAGGCATGCTGTGCAGACAGGAAAGCTAGTTTACAAAGCAGGCTGTTTGCAGGCCGCCCTTTTTCAGGGTTGTTGTCAACATGGCGCATCTTGACTGTGCCCGGGGCAGTGGTCACAGGCACCTCACGCCTGGCTCGGTGGCCCAGCCTGCTCTGCGACTGCACGGGCGCCGGCGTGGCATCGAGGCGCACTTCAGTCTGGGCTGGGAGCCGGCCTGGTGCAGCATGTTGGAGCACGGGCCCCGGCTCTGGGCTGCCTGCACCTCAGCACCACAGGGCACGCATGACCGTCTGCAGCTTCCCCGAGTCACCTGGGAGCCTTCCTGGCCTCATCTGTAAAGGGAGGCCACGGGCTGTCCTAAGGGCTGAGTGACCTGATGCTGGAATGTCACACTGTGGGGCTCTAAAAAGGTGTGAGCAGATGTTCATCATGCTTATTCCTGAGTTTCCCCAAGTGTGATATGGAGAAAACAATGGTTTGCTGCTCTCACAGATGGACAGGGGGGCAGAAGGGGCCTCACTGACTCCAAGTGCTGGTCCACAGTACATGTGCCGCTCAGTTCTGCCACTGCTCTTTTTTTTTTTTCAGTTAACTAGAGCTCACACTTCATTCAGATTTCTTCTGTGTTTCGCTAATATCCTTTTCTGTTTCAGGATCCCATCCAGGAGACCACATGACATTCAGCTGTCATGTCTCCTTACGTCCCCTAGGCTATGGCGCTTTCTCAGCCCCGGACAGCAGTGAGGAGCGCTGCTGGGTGTTTGCTGGCAGCCCCTCCATGGGGGCTGGTCTGAGGGCTCCCTCCTGATGAGGCTGGGGCTGCGGGTTGCAGGGAGGGAGACCCAGAGGTAAAAATGGTACAAACCATCACCATGGCTGATCCCTGTTGGTACTGGCCTTGAACACCTGGCCAAGGTGGTGGCAGTTAGATCTCTTCCCTGTACAGTCCCTCTGTTCTCCCTCTCCATCCTGTGAACGCTGGAAGGATGCCACTAGGGACAGCCCCCAGCGAAGGAGAGAGGACTTTGCCCCTCTCCTTGAGGGTGGTGGACCTTACAGACACAATTTCTAACTTTACATATGGGAGACTCATCTCTTCTACCCCAGCCGTGCTATTTTTGTTACTCTTACCTCCTGTGAAAAGATGCTTCCCGTTGCCTGCATACAAAAACACAGAACCAAGGGGGACAGGCTATACGAAAACCCACACTGAAAACAGCATTCCAGCCCCAGTCCCTGGCTATCAGGTGGCCAACCCCAACCCACAATCTTTGTGAAAGGAAAAGGCAGGGAAGGCCTTGTGCCTGCCTCCTCCGGCTCTGTGGTCAGGGGGCTGGGGGCACTCACCATGTTATGCTTGAGGATTCTCTGGACCACGGGAGTGAACACTTCGATGACCACCATGGACCGGGGCCGCTCTCTGCAGTGCTGGGGAGACAGGAGGGCACAGTCAGTGCGGAGCCTGTGGCCCCTGGCAGGGCTCGGGGGCAGGGAGCTCAGCGCCGCTGCCTGGGTTCCCCGCTGCCTAGCTTTTTGTTTGTTTGTTTGTCTGTGATTAAGAAAAGTGGGGGGGTGTGGGAGCACTTGTTTGCCTTTCCCCCTGATCTTACAGTCTGAGACGTTTCAGAGGCACGGAAAGGTATCTGCCTGACAGGACCCTTGTTTAGTGCAGTGAGGCTTCTGCAGCACGAAGACCCCGACAGCACGGTCTAACAGAGGAGGCTCTCAGTAATCAGCGACAGAATACCAGGGGTTAAATGTTTGGACACCTGGATCTTGAAAATTCTGTGACTCTTCCATGGCTGGCTTTGCTAAGCTGCCACAGTCAGTGCGCAGGCCCAGGGCAGCTCTCGGGTTTATCTGATCTCACTGACACGGTGTTTTGTTTTCAGGTTCAGACGGAAGGGCTTCAGGTGGAGCAGGTAAGACCCCATCAATCTAACACCTGTACAACCTGCCTGGGCCTGATGGTGCTGAGTTTTCTAGCCCTGGATGAGGGCAGTGTACTTGGGATATTAGAAATCAGAACTTTTCCCCAGATCCTGGGGTCCTGGTTTTACAGTCTGGCAGGAGAGGCACGCCCGGTGTGTCCAGAGAGCTGGCCCGGAGTGGACCCAGTAGAGGAGGCTTTGTTCCCCTCAAGCTCCCCTCCCTGGAGGGCCTCCTGGTGGGTGAGGTGCTGAGGCTCTAGCTTTGACCCCGCCCCCGAGGGAAACCAGCCGGGAGGTTCACAGCTCCTGGGGGCGGACTCCTCCCTCCAATCGGCAGGGCAGCCCTCTGTTCCAGGACCAACGGAGAGTTCTCCCAGGTCATGTCCAAAAGGTTCGTTTGTTCTACATACTGTTTGTTCTTTTTTAATTCTCAACCAAGGACATTGATTTGACTGATTTATTGATTTGAGAGAGAGAAAGAAACATCAATGTGAGAGAAACATTGATCAGTTGCCTCCCATACGAGCCCTGACCAGGATTGAACTAGCAACCTAGGTATGCACCCTGACTGGGGATTGAGCTACAGCCTCTTTGATGTGTAGGACGAGGCCCAACCACCTGAACCACCCGACTAGAGCTGTATCACTGGTTTTTCAACTGTGCTACCATTTACTTTGAAGAGGTCCATTGCTCTAGGATGAGTCTGTAAACCACAAGACCTGAGAGAAATCCTACAGCTGAAAGGAGAAAGAGAAGCAGGTCTGGATTCAACTGGGCCAAATATCAAGCGAGGAGATGACACGCAGTGACAGGTGGGGGAGCAGCTGGCCATTCTCTCAGGAGCCCAAACACTGGGCCATCTGACTGCTCCCTGCTTGGGGGCAGGGAGGCCCATCTCGTCTTCAGTCTCATCAAGCTGTTGCTCCTTCCCCTTGTGTGGCCCCAGGGGACGGGGCCTGATACAGCACAGAGCCTGCCACCCATGTGCGGGCACTCTCCTGCATGCACACACGCACAGGTACGACTGCACAGCTGGGCGCTCACCCACTTGGACCCACCTCACCTGCTCGGACTGGAAGGCACACACTGGCACATGCCTACACTAACCATGTACCCTGGGCCCACCCTCTGCTCTGTGGGTTGCTGAAAAAGGTCTCCTGATGGAGAGACAGGGCCAAGAGGATAACACAATCCCATCTCCCTTAAATTTATGTCACTTGACGATACAGACAGAGCACGCTCCCTGAGTGCAGAGGGGCCCAGGGGTGAAGGGTGAGGGGTGGGGGCAGTAAATATACCCCAGCCCCCTTTCCCCCAGAAACCACCAGGCCTCCCAGGTGGCTATGCCACACCACAGGGGAGGAAAGACACACAGTGAGGTGAGTCATCAGGAATGAGACCAGGCGAGTGCTGGGAAGCAGCAGACCTAGGCCCTCGTCTTTCCAAGGACAAATCATTACATTAAAAAATCAGACAATAGAGAACAAAACCAAACTGTGTGCTGGTTCAGCCCTGGGGCCGACTCAGGGAGCTCGCTGGCAGAATGAGGGATGCCTGGTCCCCAATGCGCCCTGGACCTGTCCCATATAAACCCCACTGAGAGGCTGGCGCTGTGTCCCTGGAAGCGGTTGTCCCTCTCCGTGGCTCCTCCAAGCTAACCTGGCATCCCGACCGCTTTCCCTCCTCAGGAAAGCCCCACGGCCGGGCCCCCACTGTGGGCCAGCTGGTACTCAGAGAAGCCCTGGCTAAAAATAACCCAGCTCTGACGTCAGGAGCCTAGAAAATCTGCTACAAACTTCTCCCAAGACAGCCACGAAGACATTTCAAGGAAAACCTGGACACTCCTCCCTGGCCCACTGGTTTAGACCCTGGGCTTCAGTGCTCACCTGACCGAGAAGGGACTGTGATTTTGTGAACAGGGTACTCGGCTTGTCTGCTGGCTGTGTCCAGGGCCCTGACCCCAGCTGGTGGGGCCTGGGTTTTCAGCAAATTGAGCAAAGCCAACCCCCAGCACACACACACACACACACACACACACACACACACGGAGGTGGGGTGGTCCTGCAGACGCAGCCCTGCTGCAGCCATGCCGTACCTTGCAGAAGAATTCACAGAGATCTGGTGGAGGGTGGTTGTTTTCCAGCAGAGGGGCGATTGCCTGGAAGACAATGAACCGAATGTCAGTCTGAGTCTGGAAGAAGCACACAGGGGCCGTGTGTCTGCACAAGAGGGTGGACTCGAGATGGAAGGCACACCTCCTTGTCACCCTCTGGGCAAGAAGGCCCATTCTCTAATGTGCAGGCTGGGGCTCCTAAATTTGGGGGTGCGTGGCTCCCTTTGAGAAGCTGACAAAAGTGGTCGGCTGCCCCCCCACCCCCAAAAACACACATACAATGATGCATGGAACTCGAGGGGTTTCACGACCTGCTGATGCCCGCTCTGACCAACGGTCCCTGACTACGGGGTAGCAGCGTGGGTTTCTCGGCCTCGTACTGCTGACACTTGGGGCCAGTTGTTCCTGCGGTGGCAGCTGCCCTGTGCACTGAGGGGGGTCTAGCAGCAGCCTTGTTCTCTACCCACTGGATGCCACAGGTGACCCCTAACCCAGAGGTGACGATCAAAAATGCCTCCGGATACACTTCATTTGGTATTTGGTACCCCTGGAATTCATGTCTCAGGGAGCCCTCTTAAGCCAGCTAGACGATAACTACGGGTTCCACTGTCATTCCTAGGCCAGCGTCCCATGGACTGAACGGTGCTTGATTCTCGATTTTTCTGTCCCTTTCATAACTTCTATTTTTATGAACTTGCTAAATTTCAAACCAAATACAAATTTTGAACAATTAAAAAAGTGTGTCCGGACATTGCCAAATGCCCCCAGGGGGACAGAACTGGCCTCACTCGAGAACCGCGGGGGCAAGTGCCTCTCCCGAGCCTGCGCCGGGCCAGCCGTCAGGAAGTGTTCGCTGCTGCCTGGTCTTAACAGCTATGTGAGGCCCACACCTCCTCCTGTTTGCCACGCTGGGCACGGGATTAGGAAACAGAAGACCCAGGACCCAGCAACAAGACCGCCAGGCGGTGTGACCTTGGGTGGGCAACACAGCCTCTCTGGGCATTAATCTTCTAGTCGGTAAAATGGGGGAAGCCAGAGTTACCGATTCACAGGGCTGTCAGGGGGATGTCATGAGAGGAAACTCTAGAAGCTTTGGTGTCTCAGGCGTGGTGCAGGCACACTGCCTAGAGCACAGCACGTCACTGGCACCGCCACAAGGGGACTGTCTTGGGCTGTGCTGGCATGGCAGCAAGGGGTGCCGACTGTGCCCAACTCCCCAGGGAGGCTTCGCGATGGCGCCGCCTCCCCAGGACCACCCGCCACAGCTCAGCCCCTGCCTGCACGGTTTCAGAGGGTCTCCTTCACCTGCCCTCTACAGGGACGCCCGTGGCTGTGTGTGGTGACCTCTCGATAAGGACTTCTGCTAGTCTCGGGGCCACCAGGGAAAGAAGCATGTGGGACATGAGGAAAAGATGACCCTCAGCAGACCTGTTGTGTCAGGGAGGGTGCCTGGGTGAAAGATGAAGTCACTGGAGTGGGGTGAGGTGCTGTCGCACCCACAGCCGGCTGACAAGAGCTGGAGACCAGCCCCAGGGTCATGTTCGCCCAGGGCTGTGCATGTGCCTATTCAAAATTTACCTGATATGAAATAAAATGATTTTAAATGAAATAAAACTAAGAGTGCAGTCCCTCCATCCCACTGACCGCATGTCAGGTGCTCGACAGTCAGTCACAGGAAGCTCGTGGCTCCCGCAACAGGCAGTGCAGACAGAGAGCGCTCCCGCACTGCGGGGCTCTCCTGACAGGGAGGCGCAGTGCCTGGCCACCGGGTGGGGACTGCGCTGCCCCTTCCAGTGTGCTGGCCTGTAAACACGGGGAGAAGCGAGGTCGCAGCAGGGACAGTGAGACAGGGGCCTCTGTCTGGCCCGCGGCTCTGCTGTTCCAACCGAGCTCTGGGAGGGGGGATCAAGTGCGGGGTGCACCCTGCTGGGCCCGTCTTTCCCGGACCTGAGTCAAGGAACGGGGGAGAGGGCGCAAACTAAGCGCCCACACTGGGCATCAGGCCCGGGCCCTGTGCTGCCACAGCGGTTCTCTCATTTGGTCCTCGTCTCAGTGGGTGAGGCGAAGCCGTCGTTGCTTCCATTTATACAGACGAAGAGACAAAGGGTCAGGGAAGTTACAAGGCCTGTCTCAGTCATAGAATGATGACAATTTTAAAACATATACTTAATAAAAAAGTGTATATTTTTGTGGAATTCCTCTATGAGCTGAGTGTGTTAGGGACACTGGCTCCTTCAGCCACTCCCACGTCCCTGTAGCCGAGACCTCGTACCACACGCACCTCTCAGCTGAGAAGACTGAGGCTTGGAGCATCAAGTGAGTCAGCCCAGTGGTTGTCTGACTAAGTACAAACACCCTTGAGCAAGGAGAGGGAATGTGAGCAGGCCAGTGGTTCTTGCCTGGGATGGCTCTGCCCCCCAGGAGGTCGGCAAGCATATGGTTCTGACTGTCCGCGTCATGGTGGGGACTACTGGCACCTGGTGGGTAGAGGCCAGGGGTGCTGCTCAGCCTCCCGCAGGGCACAGGACGGCCCCCAGCACAAAGGGTTCTCCACCCCCAAATGTCACTAGTGTCAAAGGTGAGACACCCTGGGGCAGATACGCAGGAAAAGACTGGAAAGAATTTCTAAGACATTTTGTTAAGTAGGAACACACACACAGAACAATACATCCAGCATGTCATCATTGACGTTAAAAAGAAAAAGCAAAGACACAACAGTGTCTGTCTGTGTGGCTTTGTCACGGCGGGAAACCGCTGGGACTGCCTCTGAAGAGCGTGCTGGAATGGGGTGAGTTTTTTTTTCCTCAATTACAATACATTCATGAAATACTTGCAAAATCAAAGCTAATTTTAATAAAATTAAATAAAAGTTAAACTTCTTCCACTACTTGCCCAAGGTCACAGCTAGTATGAGGTGGGCCCAGGGTCTGCTCTGGCCCTGAACTTGAACCCACATTCAGCTTCAAACCCACTTTCTTCACCAGCATGGGGAAAGGCAGCTGGCATCTAGCCTCCAGGTCCATCCTCACCCAGTGACACCTCAGCTGTCACCAACCATTACCTATTGCACGCATGCCAACTCAAGTTACTTATAAAAGTGCTTACGAAAAATAAGTACATGAAAAAACACCAAGCCCCACTGGGAGAGGACAGTTGCCAACAGGTCAAACCAGACCGTGTGATTGTTGGAACGAAAGGGAGGCCACTGAGGGCTTCATGACAGTGAACACAGCATCGGGGAGAAAGAACACTGAAGGGGTGGGCGGGGGAGGGGGGGGCTGGGGCCAGATCCTGCATCAAACTCCTCCCTGTTCCCAGGCACCTCAGTGAGTAGGGACGCTCAGCACGGCCCAGCGAAGGGTCCGCCCAGCCAAACCAGCTGGCTAAATGCAGCCTAGACTTCTCAGACAAGAATTCTTTTTCTGGTCTTTTTTAAAAAAAGTATATTCTATTGATTATGGTATTACAATTGTACTCATTTTGCCCTCTTTGCCCCCCTCCCACCCAGCAGCCCCCATTCCCTCAGGCATCCCCACAGCTTTGTTCATGTCCATGGGTCATGCATGTAAGTTCTTGAGCTACCAAAATTTGTCCCCCAGCCTTGTCCTAAGTCCAAAGCCCTCACCCCTCCTTTCCAGGGCCAAGGTGCACCATGGGACCCACAGGGGTTGGTAGAGGGAGAGGAAGATGCCAACTCCTTCGCTGGCATCTGCAGTCCTGTCTGCTTCTCCACTAGCCAGTCCCACCCCTTTTCCCGGGACGGCTCTTACCCGTCTTTTAAGACTAAGTATGCTCACCTCCTCCGGGAAGCCCTCTGTCATCTTTTTCCCAGCACCCTCCCTGACAGAAGAGGTTAGGTGTCTGTCCTCTGTGCTCCTCTAACACCCTGAACAAATGTCAACTTCTGACCATGTCATTTCTGGATTATCTGTTGACCTGCCAGGTTCCCCCAGCACACAGTGAAGCCCTCAGTGGCAGCTGTTCGTCTGCGGGACAGAGACAGTGTCTGGCGCACACCTGCACTCGCACATCGACAAATGTTCGTTACTTTGTTCAGAACAGTGCACCAGAGAAAGATGGTGGTGGATGACTGGGGGTGCCCTGGTTGATGCTCCCGTTCTGGCCAAAGATGGCAATGGGTGGCCAGGTGGGAAGCACAGGAAAAACCTCTGTATTTTTAACAAATACCCACTCAGTTCCTACTATGTACCAGAGGCCGCGGTTGGGGCTCCATGGACGCTGCTACCTTTACTCTTGGCAATAAAAGGCCCAGGGCTTATCTCCTTTGGAGCTGACAGGACCCACCTGGGGCAAGGAGGGTGGTCCTCTCGCTTGGGCTAGCTAGGGCCACGCTGGTGGGCACCCAAAGCCCTAACTCAGCTCAGAGAGGCACGGTGCCTGGGATGTGGCCCTTGATTCAGCAGCTGCAGCGTGGGCCCTCTCAGGCGGGGTGAGTGTTCTGGGCCCTTTCCCAGGCACACGGGCCTCTCTCTGCCCCTCGCTTCCATTTCAGGCTCTGCCTCCCTGCTTCCCACTCCTTATGCTTCATGCTCCAGCAATGCTAAAGTTCCCCGAAACTACCATGCTGCTTTACATCTCTGCTCTCATTTTATTTCCTCTCTCTAGAATGCCTGTACTCTGTTTTGCCATCTAGCAAACTCCTGTTGATCCCTCAAAACCCAGTGCAGACATCACTGCCCCCAGGAAGCCCTCTGGCTTCTTTCCCAGGTGAGTTTATCATTCCATTGTCTACACCACAAGCCTCTATTTTTGTAATGATTTCATTTGTCTTCCTACAACAAAGATGAACTCCTTAGGAGCAGGGGCTGCCTCAGTTATCTGTGGATCCAAAGACACAGCACAGCGCTTGGCACGCAGTGGGTGCAAATTCATTTCTTTCTTCTCCCTAGTGAGAGTCATGTTTCATAGCTGAAAATTAACCCAGAAAGACTTTTAGCCCCAAAGATGCCTACATCATAGTCAAGTCCCAGAAAGTGCCATCTCACTTTGCACATCCGAGGGAACTGCATCCAGGTTCTATCTGTGGATTAACTAGGAGACACAACCTGGAGCAGGAAAGAGACCGGGTTACCTTTCCACTACAGGTTTTGCCTCTGAATGGGTTACGTGGTCGCTGCTGTCTCCTGCCTTCAACTCCCTCGGCAGACTCAAGAAGGAGGAGGCAATTAAGACACATTTGCTACAAACCTCAAAGACTGATACTTATATCTCCCCCAAATCAACTGGGGCTCTTAAATGTGCAAAAACAGGAGGGAGACATGTCTAGCTTGTGAGAGGAGAGAAAGCTGTGCAAGGTGGCTGTGCCGCTGGATGACATGGGTGCCTCTGGAATTTTGAGAATAGCTCAAACCCAGGTGGGCCTGGGCGGTGGGCAGAGGGAGAGGGGTGGCGAGAGACTTACCACAATGATGTTTTCATGCTCCTGGGTAGTCAAGTTTGTGTTCTGAAGGATGGAACGCAGAAAGCAGGAAGAAAACAAAACAAAACAAAAATCCAAATGTTAACAAGATGGAACACTTGTATCTCAAAGGTCCACAGAGTCTCACAATGCTTGCAGCCTCTCGGACCCAGCACCGTTGTCGCTTTTCCTTAACTGCAGAGATCAGCAGAACCCCGAAGGCACAGCTGGACGGGAGAAAAGTACACCCTGGGGCAGGGGAATCACGTTTCCTAGTTGCTGCGTCACAGCTTGTGGGTTACATGACCTTGGACAGATCACTTCTCAGTGAGACTCAGTTTCTTCTTCTGTCAGTGGGATCCTCTTTGGGCTGCTGGGAGAGCGTCTATATGGACAGGGCTCAAACTCGTGACTGGACCTTGTCATAGTGACGCCACTTGGAAGCCAGAAGACTGGTTCACAGTAAACATGTGAAGAAGACTTTTAAGTCTTGACTCCATGCTGGAGTCTTTTAGGAGTGGCGTGTGTATCATCTCAGCGGTTTGCAAACTGGGTTCCTAGGGAACACCGGTGTTCTATGAGTTGGCCCAAGATCTTGTAGCTAAATTCAAATTCTAACAGTTAACTTTCAAAAACAATACTAAGTTGAATGGACTAACCTTGTTTAATTTTTAGTGTCTACCCCCCGCCCCCGAGATTTGGAATTTTCTTACACAATGGGTTACCTGTAACTGCCATCCTGTGAGTAAGCGGGTGAGTAAAGCGATGAATACGCAATAAACGAGAGATCACGGGGAAACTCAGAGACAGCCGCCACTGTCTTTTTTTGCTAGTTTCAGGGGTGTGTTCTGTTTTGTCTGTCTTGGTGGACATGGGCTCTCTTTGGTGTCAATTCATATTTTCTAACAGTCAAAGATGCTGCTTGCAAGATGCCTCCTTGCTGGACAGCGAACTGGAAAGGTCGACTGCTCTAGAGAAAGCCCCCAGCACCCACCACCTGGACAGGTTTCAGGGGCACTGGGATAGCCACCATGTTTACACAGCTGAAGCTAGTGAGCCTGTTTTCGTCTGGCTGCCCAGGGATGAAGGTGGACACAGAACGAGGGTCAGTGTCTGAGCTGCACGAGTCTCCAGGTTCCCATGGAGACGGCCTGACCCGAGATGCTTAGAATCAGGGAACATTCAGGAGGATGTTTTATGGATTCCAATGCCTTTTCCTTTTTGTGGATGTTGCAGTTTGAGCAGCCCACTTAGGGCAGACTATTAGACATCAGTCATTTTTCAGCTCAGGGTAGATGAAAGCCTGGCTTTGGTCTTTCTTCCCTTATGTCTGACTGACGAGCGCACTACGCCTCGGGCACTGTGTCAGAGCTTTGTAATACCAATCCCACCCACTTCTCCTTCTCGTGGAGGTTCTCCTGCTGTTTCCCACGATCCCCTCAACAGTGAGCTACCTGACACTCAGAGGTGCCAGTGCTCACCGGGGAACACAGCTAATAGCTGGCGGATTCCAAAGCCTCCGTCTCCAGCCACCAAGCCATGGTGCTCAGCCCACACAAATGGCAGCTCAGTGGGACCAGCCTGTCCCCCACCACACTCTGTACCTTTCCAGGAAGAGCCTTCAGTGAGCACAGAGACCATTTCCTTTGTCAGTCACCAGTGGCAGCCCATGCCACTCTGCAAGGACATTTTCTCCACCAAGGCCATCCTCAGCCCTGGGTGGAGAGTGCTCATTAAGAGCCACTGCTTTGAGGGGACACCTGAATCCCAAGCTGATTGGTCACCACACACTCAACTCAACAAAGGCCCAGGAGGTCAGGGATGCACCATAAAGTCTAAACAAAAAAGGCAAGGAGGGAGGATGACCCTCATGTCTGTGAAATGGGCGCCAATCTGAGCCCCAGCTCACCGATGAAAACTGGGTACCGAGAAGCTAGGAGCCTGCCCACGGCCAGTTAGCTCCTGAGGACGGAACTAGGTCTTTCTGACTCCACACATTTGCTTCTAACCACTGACCCGCACAGGTGGGTCTCCCCCTCGCTAAAAAGCCTCTACAAATGCAAGTTTGTGTCACGTCTGTGCAGAAGAGCTTGCGCTTTGCCATCGGGCAGACCTGGGCATGGTCCTGGTCCACCCCTTCTCCGAGGGACCCTGGGCGGACGACCGAACCTCTTGGAGCCTCTATTGACTCTTCTACACATTTTAATACTTAGCTTGCAGGGTCTCTGGAAGAAATGTAAAACATCAGCTCTAAATCCCTGCCAAAGTGATGGTCACAGAGCATGTGCTGAAAAAGTGTTAGTGTCACCTGGAGAGGTGGTGAGCCTTACTGGAGGAGGTGCCATCTGGGCTACGGTCCCAGTTCTGTCCCTTACCAATGGCAGTGCTTATCAGTAAAACAGGGTGACTAATACTGACCCCAGCCCAGCACACAGTAGGTACATAGCAAATGCAAGCTTCTACTATTTTTTTAAATGCCTTTATCTCTCCCCTCAACCACTTGGCAATCAGCTGACTTTGAGACAGTTGGTTGAAAGCTTGAGAAGTAATGCAAAGGCCCATGGGCATGTAGTCACACGAAGCGTATCTGAGATGGGAAAGAAATCCTGCCAGAGGTTGGCAATAGTGTCACCTGCCACCTCCACCTTCATCCTGACAATGAGCCTGATTTTCTAATGGTGGCCAAGGCTGGTGGGGCGGAGGGGGAGGGCAATGTGGTCTTGCAGAAAGAACCAGACAGCCCCAAGGTGGAATGGAATTTCCAGTCCCACTGCTTACTTGGCAGATCAGTACCACCGGACCTCAGTTTCCTCATCTGTGACACGGAGACAGCAAGGCCCATCACTCAGGGCGGGCGTGTTAAAAGAGACGCTGGGCGCGTGGCACCTGGCGCCTGTCTGGCACAGAGCGGCTGCTTACCGAAGGCGAGCTGCCGTCCCCGTCCTCCATGAGAGGCCGGCCCCTGGCCTGCCCACTCTTCCCCTGCTCAGGGTGGGAAGCCAGGACTTGAGGTTGGGCACATAGCACCGGCCTCAAGTTCCAGACCTTGACCGCCATTCCTTTCAGGGCCCGAGTGTTCACTCCTCTGGGGAACAAGGCTGGTCTCCTGAGGACACACCCTCTGCTCTTCTGCTGGCGACTGTCACGGCCTCTTCCCACCTCTCACCCCTACCTCCTCCCAGGGTGAAGGACCCTCCCAAGTCTGCAGACATGCAGGGCCTGGGCCAGTTTCCTGGGCCGACAGGAGTGAGCAATCCAGGCCTGCAGGGGGAGGGCCAGGTCTAGGCAGCAGGGGGCTTATGTGGAAGTCGAGGGGGGCGTGTAGAAGCTACTCAGGGAACCAGGGTGTCAGAAGACAGGGGCCGCCTCCAAGGGAGGGGGACAGAAAGAAGTGGACAGAAGTGTCGCTCTGGTGGCCATGCATAATTTAAATCAGGAGCCATCAAATCTAGTGCCCCCAGGGGCCAGGCAGGCAAGTAAATGAGCAGTATTATTAATATCTGTACAGTGCTTAGCTTAGAATAGCACCTGGAACAGAGTAAACAGAAGTGTGTTTCCTAGCACCCCTCACCTTCTAACGAACAGCGTGACCAATTCCCTGATTAAGTCTCCCTTGCCCGCCCCACTACCAGGCTGTAAGCTCCAGGAAGGCAGGGGCTTGCCTCCTCCCGAATGCCCAGGATGGCGCCTGGCACCCAGCATGCACTCAAAGCGCGGGCCGCCTGGCAAAGCAGATGGCTCGGACGGGTGGCGCTAAGCAGCGCCAGCTGCAAAGTGCTGCCGAATTTCCTGACTGTTTTTAAAGGGAACTAGGAAATTCCCATTTTGTCATGAAATCTCCCAATTTTAAAAATCCTGTGTGAGATAAACAAAATATAAGTGTAGGCTGTTGGGGGTGATGGGGGCAGAAAACCGTATTGCCCAGACCACTGGCACCGAGGCGGGCCAGTGCCGGGACTACCAGCCCCCACAGGGGAGGCTGGAAGAAAGGACAGTCCGGGGGCTTCCCCGGTGCACTCCCACTTGGGAATGAACTAGAGAATTCTGATTCAGCCATCACCACCACCACCACCAACAGCCCACACCTCAGGGCCAAGACCATAACCACACCACCACCATGTGCCATCCTGTTTGGTTATAAGGCATGACAGGGTAGTGACAGCTGTCCCTTCGTCCTTGCCACAGGCCCCGGACAGCTCAGTTGGAAGCAGTGGGCAAACCTTCCTGACACCCTCAAATAGCTGGGGGAACCGCTCACCTCCTTAAGCAATGGAGAAACAGCATAAACTCAAATGCAATTCTGGCCGAGGGATGGTGAGCAGGGGAGGTGAAGGGAGATAAAAGAATTTAAAGAGGGGGCACTGAGGTGCCAGGCCCAGCGAGGGGAAGCACCTTACCTCTGAGAGCAGTTTTGAGACGATTTCCAGTGGGGCTTGGTTGATGGAGTCGTCCTGCAGGGGCGATGTCAGGGCCATGTCCACCAGAGTTCGGATCTCCTTCAAGACAACCTCCCAACGGCTTGGGTTACTCAGGACTTTCTTGTATTTGTAAATCTTTTTCTGGTCAGGAGAAAGAAGACACAAGCGTGTTACTGATATGTCGATGCCAGAAGATACAACGTAATCAAAGAATTAGATGCATTCAGCTATAAAAAGTCCCCAAGAAAGTATCAGTGTTGGCCACTGTCTGCCCGTAAGACACGGACGCCTGAAAAAGGAAGGAGACTCTTGTCCTAAGGCACAGGTGTGTTTGTGGCCAGGCTTCCTGAATACAGAAGAGTAATTTCAATACGATTTCCAGTGACTTAAGAAAAAAAAAAAAAAGATTTCTCTTTCAGATCATAATCCTGCCAAACTTACTTCCCAAGTGTTCAAAGCCAATAGGAGCGGAAATATTCGTGGGTCCACAAAGTGACTGTCTTTGAGTTAGAAGCACTACTTCTGTTCATCCACTCCCAGGAGGTCCCCCTGGAGAGGGGCTCAGCTAAGAAACAGAACAGACAGACCAGGGGCAAAGAATTCAACCCCATCCAGCCAGGTGGGGACAGAGTCCAAGATGGCCCCCGGGAAACATAAGGCCATCCTCAGCTTCCCCCTAGTGAGGAAGACGGGAGCATTCTCACCTTGGCTCAGGAGCCACTGGCGAAGCTGAAGGCAAGGGCTGCTGCCTCCCCCGATTTGAGGCCGAGTTAGCTCCGCCTCTGTGACATCATGGAAACAGGAGCCCTGCCTCGGAAGGCGAAAGGCCGAAGTCCCAGCCAAATCCCCACCCCCACCGCCATCCCAGCCTGCTGGGGAGCCTCTCTTTCTATCAGGATGAACTCCTTCATTAAGTGCGCTGCTCTATGGGGAAAACCTAATTTTAGTGTCACTGTGCCAGCAGCCAGCTGGAGGGACATGTCACAATCTCCAAGCCAAAGTCCGAATGAGGAAACAGGGGGACGAGGAAGAGGAGGAGGAGGAGGTCGTGGTCTCCCACTGGCCCCCAAAGCAACCAGAGTCTCCCTGACCACTGAGCTTCTGAGTTAAGAATTACAATGTGATCTTGGAACCCCGTGCATTCGGGGGACACAGCCTTTACCACACTGGGGAGGAGTTGTGCTGAGCAAGGCACTGGGGCGGAACGAGGTAGAGTCCAGGGTCAGACACATCAGATTCTTCCTATAAAGCATTTCACCCACTGAGCCTCAGTTTCCTCTTTTGTAAATCAGGCATGAAAATACCCTGCAGCAAAATACGTCACCTTTATAAATCCCGGACCCACGTGGGCCACTCTCTGTATGGAGTTACGTTCGAGAGCACAGTCCAAACAAAGCCACCACCAGTAACAAAAAGGGGAATCAGGATACTTAATTAGTGTCTTTTGAAAAACTTTAAGAAGATAAAATGTACAATCCATAGCAATACAAAAAAGCATCTCATTTCCTTCCTCCCATTTTTTTCACACTCCATGATGTTCTGGAGCCTCTTACTTGCTCATCGTACCCCCACCACCACCACCGTCACCCAGTCAACTCAGAGTTGACCTCCCCCTCAGTGCCCCAGGTCTCCCGTGTGTAGGCCAACTGGTCTCTCCCTACACGCACAACATCCACTCCCTCTGTCCCTCACCCCCTTCTGTCTGTCTTACGGCTCTCTGCCTGGTCACCCGCTCCCCATCGAGAACCAGAGAGGAACAGGCCCTCTCAGAGGGCCAAGAAGGACAGAGGAGCCCAAAGGTTGAAGACAGCACAGTTTTCACCAGGTGGGGGAGGGAAATGAGCAGCCCATCTCCTTATGCATCATTTTGGATGAGATTAGGATGGGGAAAAAGCCATGGCAAGCGCTGTCGGGGGGTGGGTGGCTAATGAATAGTAAGTACGTCTTGATGAGGATGTTGGTGACAATTAGTGCTTGCTGAGATCCATGACGTTAATGACAAGACACACCCAGTTCTCTGGCTTCCGGGGACCGCAACCAGACTCGGGGACGAAACCAGACTTGGTCCTAGCTACCATCAGCTGAGCCTCCCTGACTGATCCAAGCAAACACCGTCCTCCCGAAGCTTCCTGCAGCGGAGACCGTTCCCAAGGCAGAACCCAACCCCTCCCAGGGATGAAGGTTCCTTTGAGTGCTGGACATTGTGGTTTTGCTTCGTGCCCAGAGAACTGCTTACTGTTCGAATGACTATGAAATGGTCACAGAAGCTTGCTATCTATTAAGCCCCAAAGAAAACCACAATGACACACACCCACATCTTCCCACAGCAGATTCTAGATCCAAGCACAGTCTGAGCTTTAAGTGCCTTCTCTTCTGATCGCCTGCAAGTCATTTACTTTCGAAAGAATAATGACTTCACTTTTTGGTGAAAACGATGCGTGCTTATTGTAAGAATTTTAAACCATGACAAAAAGCACACAAAAAGGATAAATTTGAATCCCACATCTTAGAAATAGCCACCATTAATCTTTGATGAACATTGCTCCAGCCAACTCTCATTTAAACTGAACTGAATCCAGCTGGCCCACGGCGTGGGTGGTCGTGGGTACAGTCCCCTGCTGGCCACACTCAGACATACCAAGACTCTGGAGCAGCAAGACCTCGGCAGAAGGGTCCACGGGGTGCCACCAGCCCCAGTGCAGCTTCCAAGGAGCCCCTTCATAGCCATGCTCAGCCTTGGTGCTCAGTGGCAACAGCTCTCCCACAAATGCCTCTGGAACCCGAACCCTTGCTTAAGAGGCAGCCCCAGAACAGAGGTCACAGAGGCTGCATTCAAAACCAGAAGGTCCCAGGGGCTGTAACAAGGGCTGCATTCAATGAGCACATACTACATACCAGGCTCTGTGCTGGGTGGGCACTTAGGAGCATCTTCTCATGTGGTCCTCATAGGAGCTCCAGGAGCTGGGGGCCTGCCACAGGGAGAGCAGCCCTGGGAGCAGACTCTAAGACTGCTGAGAGGGTAGGGTCCCTGCAGCTTCTGCTATAGGACGACAGTGTCCTGTTCACACACAGACTATCATGACCAGAGAGGTGACATGACTTGCCCAAGGTCACGCAGCTGAAAAGGGCAACTCAAGAATCAAAACTGGCTTTGATAGACTCCAGAAATCTCCCTCTTCCCATCACATCCACCAGGGCCAGCACAGGTGGTGGAGAGGAAGGACACATTCATCAAGAGACACTGTGAAGAAGGGGTCAGGAATGCTTGATGGCATGGGGTGAAGCCCAGGACAAGTTCATAAGGCTCTGAGAGCCGGGGTCCAGGTGGGAACAGAGGGTGGAAGTGCATCTGTGACAGCGTGGTCATGCGTGGGGGCAGGCCACTGGTTCCCAGAAGAGGCCCTGAACTCTGGGACAGGGCAGCAACAGGCAGAGGGAGGCCCATCCAGGACCACAGGGGCCCAGTTACTCTGCCTTGGGTGACACATTAGAAGATTTCATCCCAGGAACTCCAATGAGTTCATCTGGTGGTAAGTCACAGTGGGTCTGGGGACACTGCCTGCCAGGCTCCCAGGAGCCCAGCCCTCAGCTCTACGGTGTGGTCCTCCCACCGAGCCCACTTCATCAGGAGGGTGGGCAACCTCTCGCCACGTTGAGTGGATGGGCTGCTGGAATCCTTTGACAGGGGCCTTCAAGCTGTCCCTCTGCTTATTTCTGTGCAAGGAAGCCAAGAACGGTCTTAAATTTTTTAAGGGTCATGAAAAAATACATGTGACAGAAGTCAACGTGGCCCACAAAGCCCCGAGTACTCACTATCCGGCCCTTTGGAGAAAAAGTGTGCCAACCCCTGGCTGGAGAGGTGAAACCCCAGCCTAGCGGTAAATGCATGATGCTGCTCGACATTAGGAGCCGTCCAGGACATGCAGGTTCAAACCACAAAGAGACACCACTGCATACCCACCAGGCTGCTGCAGCCAAACAAGCAGGTGATTCCAAGTGCAGGCCAGGACGTGGAAAAACTGGGATCCTTGTGCATTGTTGGTGGGAATGTAAACTAGTAGAACATCATGGGAAACGAGTTTGGCAGTTGCTTAGAACATTAAACATAAATTTATCATTTGACCCAGCAACTCTGTTCCTAGAAATCTACTCAAGAGAACTAAAAACAGACTCTGCATAAAGTGCAAGAATGTCCACAGCAGCATTATTCATAATAGCTTCAAACTGGAAACGACCCACATGTCCATCCACTGATGAAGGGGTAAGCCAGATGTGGTCTATCCAAGACAACGGAATAATATTTGGTAGTAAAAAGGCTACAATACGGCCCTGGCTGGTGTAGCTCAGCGGACTGAGTGCTTGCCTGTGAACCAAAGGGTTACTGGTTTGATTCCCAGTCAGGGTGCAAGCCTAGGTTGTGGGTGAGGTCCCCAGTGGGGGTGGGGGCGCATGAGAGATAACCATATATTGTTGTTTCTCTCCCTCTCTCCCTCCCTCCCCCTCTCTGAAAATAAATAAAATCTTTTTAAAAGAAAGGCTATAAGCTACAATATGGATGAACCTCACAAGTATTATGCCAAGCAAAGAAGCCAGATGCAAAAGACACACTGTATGATTCCTTGTATCTGAAATGCCTGAAAAGGCAAATTTAAAGAGACAGAAAGTGGAACAGTCATGGCCTAGGGAGCATGGAGGACAATGGAGATCAGACAGCAAACAGGCCTGAGGGCATCTTTGAGGGTGATGGAAATACTCTACACGAGATTGCACTGATAGTTGCATACTCTGTAAGTCTGGTAAAATCATTAAATCCCACACTTAAAATAGGTGAATTTAATTGTATGTAAATTACACCTCACTTAAGGTGTGTAAAGCAAACCCCAACCTCGGCAGGTAGAGGAGGACCGCAGACAAAGCCAGCGGCGGTGTGTCTCAGTGGTTAAGCACGCAGGTTTTGCCAGCAGCGGACCTCATTCAGTTCAGTTCTAAGCTTTACTTCATCCATCCATCCCTCCCTCCATTCACCGGTCATCCATGCATGCACCACCCACCCACCCATCTGTCCAACAGAAATGACTGGGATCCATCCACTACGATGTGCCAAGTACAGTGTTAAGCACTAAGGTGAGCAAAACAGATAGGCCGGTACTCACGGAACTCAGCCTGTCACTTGCACCCTACTTTCCTCACTTGAGACATGGAGTGAGAATAACTAGCGTCAAAGCTTTGCCACGGCTATTCTATGAAATAAAATATATAAAGCACCCAGCACCAATCCTGGCTAAACAGCAGCTCTCATTCTTATCACCTACCAAGCCCTGGGAAAATGAATGGTCCGAAGCAGGCAGGACTTAGGAAGGCTCCCAGCATCCATGACTAAGCCCCACCAGCTCCCGAAGCAACCGAGCCAGCGGGAGGAGCCTGCTGCCTCCCATGAGGAAGAGTCACTCACTCCATTGCAGTTCTCACTCTTTGCTTGTTAGGGAGGGGACGTTACCTGGGCAACATCTGCCATCTCTCCAGCAACTGCTCCCACAGCAGAGGCAACGACGGATACCCGGGTTCTGGGGCCTGGTAAAGCAGAGCCTGCTGGCTCCTCCACAGGAGATGAGCTGTCACTGGGAATGTGTCCCTCGTCAGGGAAGGCGTGACTCAGAATGTGCTGGAAGCATGCCTCCCAATGGTAGGGGCTGCCGCTCCGCTGCTTGCTGCAGCCTCAGAGGCTCGGGCTCACACAAGCACGCATGCTCCCACCACCCGACATTAAAGGCAAGGCTGCATGGGAGCTTCTGGAGCCACGGAGGAAAACGAGCCAGGGAAGAACCAGACTGGCTTTTAGAATTTCTTTCCGGTGAGATTCCAAAGTTGCGCTGCCAGTATGAGAGCCACCAGGCCCACATGGCTACTTACATTTACCTTAATTAAAATAAATTACAACTAAATAATTAGCATCTCGGTCCTGCTAGCCACATTTCAGCTGCTCGATAGCCACCAGTGGCTGGTAGCTGCACCATTGCAGATGGTGCAGATACAGAACGTTTTCATCGCTGCAGGAAGTTCTATTGGGCCATGCTGTCCTGAAGTGTTGGAGTCCCTCCTGTCACCTGCCCCCAGAGGACCAGCATTGTCCCGGTGCTTCTTCCCATCACTCAGGCAATGCTTATTTGCTGGGGCCAATATGGGAGCGGCACCCTGTCCACCCACCCAACTCCTTCAACTGTCCCTCCAGGTCTACAGGCTGCTGTCCCAAATGTGCCTTCACAACGAGGGAGAATGACAGGTTGGCCGAGTGAACTGTCTGGCCTCCCTGATTCCTAGACAGGGGCCTTTGACCTGCTCACGCTCTCTGGGGCTGTGGGTGCTGGTGCTGCCAAGTCAGTCACGTCCCTGCCGAGCCAGTATGCTGCTGGGGGCCCCGGCACTTAGGCAGGGGCGCATTTTTAGCCTTCTCGTTAGTCCCCCAGAATGGCTTCCCTTAAATCCTTTTAGCACTGAAGACACTACCCAAGCCTGTGAGCCGCCTGTGTGTGTCATCCCCAAACCGCTCATTTGGCCCTCGGGTCTTGATCTTGTAGCCAACACAATTACTCAAGTGTCACCTGCTGGCCCAACAACCGACAGATGGACTAATCAGTGATCACCCTCAGGGGACTCGGGATTTTCTGGGTAAGTGCGGGGACACCTGCTCTGGGCATCACCTCCACAGAGGGGAAAGGAGGGAGGAAACAACACGAAATGAGACGTAGCCCAGCCCTGTAGCTGGAGCGTAAGGCACAGCTCAACTCACCCTAAGAAAGCCACTAATTACGACAGCACAGCCTACCACTTGCCCAGGGCTTACCGTGTTCAGGAACGACCGTGATGGGCGGTGACAAGAGTGTAACTGTTAACACTTGTGGAGGGCTCTCTATAAGCTGGGCCCTTTGCTAAGCACTTTGTATAAAGTAATTTTCTTAATCCTTATAACCACGCAACAAGGTGAGTGGTATAATTAGCTCCATTTTACAGACAAGAAAACCGAGGCTGAATTTAAGTCACGTTGCAAGGAAGAGCTGGAATGGGGACCCAGACCTAGCTGTAGATCCTGGACACCCAGCTGCCACGCCACCCTGGGAGGCACAGCTAAGCACTTTCTCCACCCTGACCGCTGCTGCCGCAGCCTCCTGCTGAAGCCAGTGAGAAATCCTTTAAATCTGAGAGTTGGGCCTCAGCCCCCTGGCTGCCGCTGGGTGTCCAGCTGACAGAGGCCTGGGGAGACAGGCAATTTGTTTGAAAGAGGGGAAAGTGCCTGCCTGGCCACTCAGCCCCTCAGTGCCCACCAGAGACAGTCTCCCTGCAGCCGTTACCGCTCCCAAGGAAACAGCAGGAGCTCGGGCACAGTGTCCTGCGCATCACCTCGGGGGCACCGCTGATTGCCTAGGAAACCACGCATCTGGCTGGTGAGATGCACTGGCCTTGGTGCCAGTCTCCCAGCAAAGTACCACATCCTACCAGGTGCTTAGGGCCTGCTGCACTCCTGGGAACATCCAATCACCTCACACATCCATTTGACTACATTTTAAAACAGTATGTGACTGTTCTCCCTCAGCTCTGGGCTTCTTAGGGCCTTGCCTGTTTCTTTACTGTTCTGTGCAGTGATTAGAACCACTTAGGGCACGTGGAAGGTGCTTCCAGTGTGTGTAAAAGGGAGAATAAAAATCAGGAATAATGGCTAATGTGTATGAAGTGCTTCCGCTGTGCCAGGCACTACACCAAACCCTTTATCCCCCCCCTGCCCCCAGTGCTCCTCAGATGCTCCTGTGTTCACGAACCACTGGGGAGGGGGTGGATCTTGCTAAAAGGCAGATTCCAACTCAGAGTTGGGGTGTCAAGGAGCTTGCACTTTAAAGTAGATTTCAGATAAGAATGATGATCTTGAACCATAACTCACATGCCTCGTTCACTACTCCCTACATGTTCTTCTCTGTTCCACATGGTACCCAGCAGAAGAGCACGCTGAGGGATTAACACCTTGCTTGAGGTCACACACCTGGTGTTGTGGGTTGAACTACGTCCCCCCAAATGATACATCCAAGTCCTAACCTCTGGTATCTGAATGTGACCTTATTTGGAAATATTTCTTTGCAGATGCCACCAAGTTAAAATGAAGTCATACTGAATTAGGGTGGACCCTAAACCTAAGCCCAGTACCTTATAAAAAGGACATTTGAAGACACACACATATGCAAGGTCATGGGAAGATGGAGGCAGAGACTGGAATGATGCATCTACAAGTCAAGGAATGCCAAGATTTGCAGCAGCCACCAGAAGCCACCAGTGGGTGGTACTTTGTTACAGCAGCCACGGGAATCTCATGCAGCTGGTGAGCCACAAAGGACAGAAGGAGCCCAGGAGACCTGGCTTCCGTTTGTTGCACTGCCCTGCTTCAGCCACTGAGCTGACCCTTCCAACCCTTTTTACCCTGTGAAGGTGGCAGCTGGGGCCCCTCTGGGACTGTGGGTGAGCGGGCACGAACACACAGATGCCCCCGCTCTCAGCGGCCTCTCCCGGCTTATCCTCAGTTTGGAGTTTGTTGGGTTTTGTCTTCCTGGAAAAGACCTGAAGCACCCCCTCCCCTAATCTCTTTCCCACTCCCTCAGGGGATAGAAACGCTGGTGTCACCCCCCCCCCCCCATGCCTATAACTAGCGGTCCTTCACTGCCTCAGGAAAGGCTGGGCAGGGACACCTGGATACCCACATGTTGATGATGTGGGGAGGAGCCACCTGGCCACCCAGGGAAGCTACAGGGGTCCTCCTGGGGAGGACATCAATTCAGGCAGCAGTCAGAGCAGGCTTAGGGTCCTTGGCAAAGAGGGGTCATGAGGGAGACTCCTGCTCGACGCAAAGGGAGCTCCCTTTCCTTTGACGAGCCCCGCGTCAGCCGATAGCAACCCCCGCCACACCAGCGACAACCTGGGGGCAGGGTGCCCAAACTTTTGGTGTCTCTGCGCCACACTGGAAGAAGAGTTGTCTTGGGCCGCACATTAAATACACCGAGACACATAATCACAAACAAAATCTCAAAATGTTTTAAGTAAATTTACAATTTCTGGTTGGGCCACATGTGGCCTGTGGGCCACAGGTTGGACACCCCTGGTAAGGCTTCCCCTGGCCAGGCCCTGAGCTAGGTGCTAATCCCCAAACAACTATTTCGGGTTCTCAGTCCTGGCTACGCATCAAAACCACTTGAGGGGGCTTAGCAATATCCCATGAACTGAGTCCGCCCCCAGGTCAATCCCACCAGGTAGGTTCTGGGGGTGGAGTAGGCATCTGTATTTTGGGGGGCATGCTATAATTTAAAGTGTATTTAAACACCAATGTGCACAGCAGTGTTATTCACAAGAGGCAAAATGTGGAAGCAACTCAAATATCCACCAATGATGGATGGATGAACAGCTGTGGTCCATCCAAGTAATGATCATTCAGCCATGAAGAGGGAGGGAATTCTGACACACACTACAACGTGGACGGACCTTGAGGATAGCAAGCCAGTCACAAAAGGACAAACACTGTATGACGCCCCTCACACGAGGGACCTAGGGGAGTCAGGCTCAGAGACACGGAAAGCAGGATGGAGGGTGCCGGGAGCTGGGGGAGGGGAGCGGGGAGTTCGTGTTTAATGGGGGCAGAGCCTCAGTCTGGGAAGACGGAAAAGTTCTGGAGATGATGGTGCTGGTTGTTTACACAACAGTGTGAATGTTGTGAAACTTAATGCTACCTAAACATGATTAAAACGGTCAATTTCATGTTATGCATATTTTACCACATTAAATGAAATACATTCAAAATCCCCAGATGACAGAGTGTGCAGCGAGGGGTCAGCACTGCCGGTCCAGTCTAAGGGGGCAGGTGCAACCCCCACCGTACACATGAGGAGCTCACAACAACATAGAAGGGGACGGTGACGTGCTCCAGGTCATAACTGCCTGTCTGAAGGAGGACCCCTCCTTGGGGCCACCTCGTTGTCCTGAGTCATGACAGAGGCTCGAACCAGCTCTCCGCCTCTGGAAACACTCTCCTGTCTCCACGTGGCCCTAAGCCCAGGGAGGCCATTCTCCAGCAGCCCCCTGCTAGGGAGTGCTATCGACAGTGCTGGGGGGCCCCCGGTCCGATGCTCAGCACACCCAACACCACACCCTCACTGCCCTTTGCTCACTCACCTCCCCCACCAGCCTGTAAACTCCCGGGGACAGAGAGGCTTGCAGGGCCCTGCTTTGGCTCCGAGGTGTATGCAGACAACAAACCGGGAACAGGGCACACCTGCATTCCGATTTCCCTTCTGCTAGTTGCCAGCTGTGCAGCCTCCAGCAAATGGTATCACCTCTCTGAACCTCAGTTCCCTCAGCTGTAAACGGGCTAACAGTAGCACCCACCTCTTGCAGATGCTGACCAGGTTAAATGTGGTATTTCGTGTTGAATGCCCTGCCCTTTGTAGCTGCTCAATAAATGGTGGCTATTGAGTTCAGCGGGACCTTGATTAAAGACAGTTCACCTCTGAGAAACGGTCAGGATGACCAGAGAACCCCTGACTGCCCATCAACAGAGAGATGCTTAAGGAAGCCGTGGCCCACATGTGCGGTGTAGTCCTAGAGAGCAGGGAAAAGAATGAAGGGTGCGAGATCTGCCAAGGATTCCACCATCACAACATCCAAAGTGCAGAAGCAAAACCACACACATGCCTGTGTTTTCCTACACACTTACATGCACGGGCTGCATATACATGGATCTAACACATAAGAGGGGGCAGACATGTGTCAGGCTGATGACAGCTGTCTTCCTGGGTAGGGGGGAAGTAGCTTGCGGGGGGGCGGGGGCGGGGCAGGGCAGGGCACAGAGCAACTTCAGCTTTATCTACACTGTTTCAACTCCTGCAGGAAGCCATATCCACATACTGTGCATTTAATTAAAAAGAAATAAAGACAAATCCCCAGAGGTTTCAGAAATTAGGATCAATTTCTGTTCCTTCCACAGAATTATCAGATTGGTCAGAATCCCACCTTCTTAGAGAGAGCTGGAGGGTAGCTGAGATCTTACCGTTTCCAACCTCTCAGGGGTCTAGCAGATCACCTGGATTGTGAAACAATACACGTTCATTGATCAATCAGAACGTACAGAACAGTGTTAGGGAAGAGAGTAAAGTGCACAAGAATGCCGTCACGTGGGCTCATGGCCTGCACGTTTGCATGTTGGTGACCGTCATGGTATGTGTTCTCTTGCTGTACACACACACACACACACACACCAGTATAAAAGTGTAGATGCTAGCCTATCTCATACATGTTGGCTTTTTTTAAACTGCACCTCCGAATCCATGCTAACTCAGTGACATGTATCAGGGTCGCACAAACACTTTCTGTGAAGGGCTAGACAGCAAACACTCCAGGCTTTTGTGGCCACACTCTGCTGTGGCATGAATGGGCGGGGCCGGGTCCCCATAAAACCCTTATTTAGAAAGCCAGGAGGTGGGCTGGAGAGCCCGCTGGCCCCCGGTATCTATCAGCTCAGATCTTTCTCCACAGCCACACATAATCTAACACGCATGTGCAGAAATTTATTTTGTCCTCAGTTTCCGTGGCTGTGTTCCTCAGCTTGTTTTACAAAAAGGGCATCACGTGATACCTAGGTCTCTGCCTCATGCTTTCTTCCTCTAGCACCTGGTGGAAGTTGCTTCGTATCAATTCGTGCAGATTTTCCCACGCTGTGTTTTCGTAAACCACCTTAAGCACCAGGAGGCAAAGGGAACATACTCATTTAGAAAATGAAAACGAAACAAACAGATGTCCTCCTGTCCGCCCTCAGTGCTCTGTGCAAACTCTCTCAAAGGTCTTTCTGGCAGTTGCCTTTGGACCGCTGTGACCGCCACACCTCGGTGACCGGCACTCCCCTCCTGGCAAGAGCCCTTCCCCGGGGCCACCGCCTGCCCGGTGTCAGCCCCCTAGCTCCAGCATATACCCTCCAGGGTCCCCAAGAACACAGCCCCCTGTCTTCCCCAGCCTTTCAAATGTCCAGAATCGTGTCCTGCCTCGCCTTAATTACAAATGAGACACACCCAAGGTGTGCAGGACACCCCCCTTTCAAACGTTCGGTTTAAGAAGATCCTATTATTTTCCAATGGCATTACTGGGGCCGGGAGCCCCGTGCAGAACCTGCACCTAGTACTAAAGACTGCAGTGGAGACCTCTCATTAATCACTAGTAGGTGATGCCATTTTCTGAAGAGACCCCCCACCCCCGGCATAGCAACCCATGAAATAGATTTAAAAATGCAAACACTGTACCAGAGACTGCTCTTCGTCTGCCAGGTGGGAGGGCCAGGCCCCTAGCGAGTTTCGCTCTCCTGACACACAGAGACCAGCACAAGGCTGCTTCTTCTGGGCACAGAAAGGGAAGTGTCTCTCCCAAATAAGGAGTTCCCTGCGCTGCCTCAAGACGGTAGCATCTCCACGGGAGCCTCCGCTGTTTATCTGACTAAGAACTTTATCTAGTGCTTCCAGTGCTTCAGAGGACATCTCATCTGTTCATTCCTTTGTTTGGGCTCCATTCCGTGCTGGGCTGTCTCCTCGGGGCTGCAGCCACGGCTCCTTCGACAGGGGGAAGGAGCACCCTGCAAGAGGACCCAGTTCCCTGATCAATTAATTTCAGGTTGACCCCCAACGTGTGTAGCCAGCTAGGCAGTGATGGCGTGCTGGAGTCTAGGGTAAGACGTGCTCCTGCCTCCCCAGGTAGGGGACTTGTGAAGGGGGAGGAATGACCAGGTGGCTGCTCCTTCCTTACTGAGGAAGGCCCCTCAGTCGCACTGAGAACTCTCCTTGCACTGGGGGAGTCCAAGGTGGAGCCTGGGAGCAGCACTTGAAGGGTGCTCATCGTGCTGAAGTCTAAGTTACCTGCATAAATGGAGGAGATGAGGCAGAGTAATCTAAAAGCTACAGATGCATTCAGCCATTCATGCTTGATCTCAGGTCAAGAGAGACCCAGCAACAGGGTCTGGACACAGAAGGAGCCTCAGGCCTGGGTCTGAATTCTGGTTCAGACATATGGGAAAATTATTTAACCTAAGAGTCAGTTTTCTAGTCTGTAAAATGGGGATATAATCTCCACTTCCCAGGGACATTGTATAGCCTAAATAATATAACAGGAATGGAAAATAGTAGGAGCTCAATAAATGTCTACTGTAGTTCTTCCAATCATTGTAGAGGTTTTTCATCTGTGGTGTGTATCAGAACCACCTAGAGGGCATGCAAAACACAATTGCTGCACTCTTTCCCCACCTCCGAGTTCATGAAACAGAGATTTGTGTCTCTAGTAGGTGCCTAGGCCACACAGATGCTGCTGGTCTAAGCACCCACTTTGGAACCCACTGAGCTGTTGGTTCAAAACCCCTGGGTCCATTGTGGCAGGGAGGCTTTCGGGGAATGAGGACCCTCCTGGGTGGAGAGTTTAATACAGACACTGACAAAGGCAACACGTGCCAGCAGGCGGCTCAAGTGCGCCACCTTTGACCAGTGCTGAGTTTGCCCCTGACCTCTTAGGTGTGCTTTTTGGGCTCCACGCACTCAGTCCCAGACAACTGCTCTAGCCTAGAAATCAGATTCAGCCCATTCTGACAAAGGGTCTTTTTCAAGCACCTGCCTAGCCCAGCCCCCACACAGCAACAAACCTCCTTGGCTTCCTGCCACCAGTCAGAAGACCCAGTCAGGGGCAGCTTCAGGTCCCTCAAAAGGGGCTCTCTGTCCATTTCAGGGCTTTCTGTGAAACTATCTGCTGGTTCTAAGAAGGTACCAGGGTCGCAGGCAGGACTATGGCGGTTCTGCCCTTGTCTTCCCGTCAGTTAGCCTCTCTCCCAAACACTTCCCCTCCCAGACAGTTGAGCTGGCTGCCACACTGGGTATGTTCTCACCCCCAGGAGAGCAAGGACCTAACTCCTCTGTGGGGACAGGCACTGCTGGTTTCTGAGCCAACAGGTGGGCAGGGGCCTCAGTACAAATAGAGAAGGGCAGGCCACCTCCCCCTCCAAGGCCAGGCCCTGGCCACAGCCCTGCCCCAACACTGACCGGCAGTCCCGCCCATCTCAGGGGCGCGCTGCCCACTGCCCACTCCAAAAGGGACCCGCTGCAGACTTCTGTAGAACAAAAGGTCTTGCTAGCCAAGACACTGCCTCATATTTATGTTTTAAAAACTTCTTTAAAGAGAGAGAAATAGAAAAGAAAGTTCTGCCTTAAAGGGCAGAAAACAACTTCACCCGCAAACCGTTTACGTGAAAAAACTTCCTTGTATGGTTCAGTGACTCATCAGCCCCCATCAAAGCATGCGTGGGATGACACACAGACTCTCTGGTCCTCCCTTCCTCGTGCAGGAAAAAAGCAGCCCCCACAATGCACTTCTTTCTTGGCCGTCTGAAGAGCCCGCTGTCATGCGCCATTCCCGAGGCCCCGGGAAGATCTTTACTCGGAAGGGGTGGGGTTGTCTAGGATGCCCCAAAGCCCAAGGCTGGCCCTCTGGTGGGGGCTGGGGAAGCTCTGGCTGGGGCAGGAGGGTGGAGGGAAAGGTCTGGGGTTCCAGGGACAGAGCATAGACCCAGGTGCTCCACTGGGTCCCAGGGCAGCTCATTCTACCCAGGTGCCCTGGCTCCAGGTTCTAGCCCATCAAGTGGGGATGGCTGGAGGGACTCAAAAGGTGAGGACTCGGGAGCAAAGCACCTCTCACTGTCTCTGGCCCACTGATTAGGTAGATGCTCAACAAATGCTTGTGCTTCTCAGAAACTCGGTTTGCCCATCTGGACAACAGTTTTTGTGAAAGGCCTGAAGTCCCATCCAGGTCGACCCTCTCCTGAATGGAGTACTACCAGAACATACAGAGGAACGAAAGCAATCTGTGCGTGCTGCTGCAGAGAGCTCGCCACCAAGTGTAATTACTGGGTGAAGAGGCACGGAACACAGCCGCGCGGGGAATGAAATCTGTGCGGTGTTGAGAAAGGAGTATCCACAAAAACCTTCGGAAAGGCCCCCTCCCCACCTCCCGGGATCTATCGGCACTATCTCGGCACTGTCTTTGGGAAATGGACTTGGGGGAGGGGGACAGGACTATGCACTGTACACCTTTCTATACTCCTTAGAACTACCACATAGGTGTTAACATTCATTTGTCTTAAATGCTACCAAAGGGTATGGGGAGGAAGGAGGGGCTCCCTGGAAAGGGGGATGGGAATTTTCTGGGGTGATGGGGATTCGGGTGGTCGTTTTTCAGGTGACTGCAACAATCAAAGCTCACCACACCCAACCGTAAAATGTGTGCATTCTGTTATATGTAAATTATAGATTGATGTTGTAACACTTAAAAAATGTTAACAGAGGTTTATGGACAGAGGGAATTATTTTAGTTCTCTCTGTCCTTTTCTGTATTAAAAGAAAACCTAAATAAATGTGGCTTTAAAATACCCTGTGCCTCGGGACTCTTCTGCCCTGCTAGCAGGTCCATAAATTAGCAGGACCACTCCGGGAAACTGCTGGGTAGCGACCACTAAAGGGGACCCTGTGGCGGCCTCAGGGCCTATGCTCACTGGGAGGCTGACATGCGTTCCCCAAAAGTCATGTTTACAATCGTTCTCTCACCAATCATTCTATTGGTAAGAGAATGATCATAGGTAATAGTCCACCTGGAAGTACCTCTCTACAACAGAATGAACAAATTAATAACCTATTCATTCAACAGAACACCATCCAGCAAAGCAAATGAATAAATTACCACTACACACGACAGCATGAATAAATCTTATAAATAAAATTTTGAGCCAAAGGAGCCAGGCACAAGAGTTCAGCCTGTATGATTCTATTTATATGAAGTCCAGATACAGGAAAACTGGTCCAGCTGCTGGAAGGCAGGCTCATGGCTTCTTGTGGTGGGGGTCGAGAGGGGAGCGTAGGGACTGCGGGGCAAGGGGGCTCCTCAGGGGTAGTCATGCTCTGCCTCTTGATCAGAGAGCCGGTTACATGGGTGCAGTGGATCCAGCAGTATTCTCTTGATCCATGCACTCTTCTCTATGTATGTTATCCTTTAATGAAGAGTTTACTTAAAAAACAGATCACAATGCCCCATGTCTATTCCAGAGAGAGCGCTGGCAGCAGAGATGGCTGCTAGGGCTGGACGCTTGCCTGAGGCTTCTCTGCCTCTGTGGCTCCGAGACGGGCCTCCATGTCTATGGTCTTCACCCTCTCCAGGTCCACAGCAGCGCCACCTCCCACCAGCAGAAGGAGCCTGGGTTCAGAGACCCACCACCCTGGGTTCAAATCCCAGCTTTGCCTGGTTCTAGCTGTGCAATGTGGACAAGTCCTCTGCCCTCCCAGCTCCTCCTTCAAGCAAGGGGACCCTGACCAACCTTTGACAAGGTTGTGGGAGACCACACACACGAGAGCGCCTGCATAACACCTGGTGTTAGTAGGCACCTAATGACTGTTCTCTCTGTCTATAGCAAAGAAAGCCCATGAGGGCCTGAGCTCTGCTTCCCAGGCTGCCCTGCCCTCCGCCACTTGTTAGTTTCAATCCCTGAAGCCTCCCTCGTTATTAGTTACAGGGTCCCTGATGATGCGCCAAGGGGCACGAGCTGTGGCTGGGAGTCACTGAAGACTATGGCCCTCCCGGGGGACCAGAAGTCTGGGCCCCCACGGCCTCCCCTTGGTGCCACTGAGCATAAGTGCTGATGGGGCCTGGCTGGACTGGCTTCTGTAAGGGCCTGTGCCTTCTGGGGCTCAGTGCCACCACCAGCTGTACCTCCCGCCAAGGCCCCTTCCAAAGTCTTGGACTGTGCCGGGCCCCCTGCCTCGAGGGAAAGCCCCTCCTTGCACAGTGCTCCACTGAATCCCTTGATCCCCTCTTAGGCGGTCACAAAGCCCTCTTTGACCAAGTGCCAGAAATTAATCTCGACGGAATTCCTGCCTTCTCAACCTGGAGGAAGCCGACCTGTGGCTGGTCCAATGAGAGCACTGAGGCCACCTCCCGGCCATCTCTGTCCTGCTTCCCTGCTCGCCTTCCTTCTCAGAGGCAGGACAGCTGACACTGATGACCACAGGAGTAGCAGCAGGTCACGAGAGCAGGGATGGTGGCAAGCTTTCACTCGCCCTGTCAACTCAGGGGGACCAGCAGGGGCTGTGCTGAGAAGAGCTGTGTCTCAGTGAGGAGTATGGTGACTGACTAGTGATGCCTGCAGTGGGCCCACTGGGGACTGCTGGCACAGACACCATGCCCATGCCCTCCTTCCACAGCTGGCCTCCACGGCCCTTCCACACAGAGGGAAACAGGGCCCTTCATCAGTAAAGCAGAACAGGATTGATTAATACTGGTCCAATGCTCACTCACATGGAGGTGCTGTTCTAAGTTCTTTGAAGCTATGGACCCATTTAATCATCACAAGAACCTAATGACCTTGGTCTTATGATAACCCCATTTTATTTAGGAGGAAAAGGAGGCCTAGTGAGGAACATAACTGGTCCAGGGTCACACAGCCAACAGTGACGGTGGAGCCAGGATTTGAACCCAGGCAGTTTGGTCCAGAGCCCTCACCCTTAGGCACTGCAAACATCATTCTTTGGGAGCAAACTGGCAATATATGGTAAGAGCCACCAAAAAATACCCCCACTCTGCCCAGTAACCACTGTTCTGGAAATGTGCCCTAAAAAGTGGCCCAAAAGAAGGAAAAGCTTTAATACGGGGGACAGTCATGCCTGCATTACCTATAATGAGAAAAACAGGAACAGCCCAGGTGCCCCACAAGTGCGAGTCCGTGGAGGCCTGTGTGAAGGTGGACAAACCTGAAGGACACGTGTGAGAATGAAATCAGTCATCGGGTGGGGACTGGTGGGAACGGAGTGGTTGCTGTCCTTGATGTGGCTGTGAAGATGTTTTCGTGATCATTGTAAAAGGCAGAGAAGATGGCAGGAGACAGGGGAGGGTGGGGGTGCGCAGAGAGGGGCGAGGCCACCACATAAGTAATAGAAGGGTGAAACAGGGGTCACCACCTTCCCTCCAGGCAAAGGGACACCCTGGCCAGAGCAGGTGAGCCCAGCCAGGGGCCACACAGGACAGTGCTGGCCCCGTGCCAAGGGGAGTTCGAAACAAGGCTAGGTCCAGGCACACAGAGTCGTGAGGCTGGAATCTGGGGACACAGGTGACGCAGCATATTTGGGGCAGGTGTTGAGCTTGACATTCTCGGGCTGAGGACAGGTGGTCTGGCAGTGTGCTGTGCCACCAGCAGGATGGGTTAAGACATCGGCCATCATCCACGACAAGCAGGGGAGTGACAAGTCAGAGGTTAATTCACATAATCCACGTGGTGACGTCTGTGAGACTTACAGAAAAATGTAAAGCCCTCATGAAATGCCTCCCAAGACAAAAATACCCAGGCCCTAAACACGCAGCTCACAGGACAGGAAAGGCAGAGAGGGAACAGTCGGGAAGTGCAAGCGCACAGGTACGAGGAGCAGCCTGGCGTGTGTGCAGGGGGGAGCCACGCTCTCTCCGTGGATAAGCCCCCAGGTTCTGGAATCAGCCGAATTTGTGTCCAACCCCAGCTCGGCCATCTAAGGGTTGTGTGACCTGCATGAGAGGCTTAACCTCTCAGCCTCAGTCTTCACATCTGTGACACTGGGAAATGGGAGGACAAGGCCTCCCCTTAGGGCTGTGAGGACTCAACAGGGAGGCACACGCTTGGCACAGGAGCGATCGTCCCCTAAGGGCGGCAATGGCCACCTGCTGTTTTGTGTGGAGGGAGGGATGGAGGGAGACTCAGGGCTTCTGTGCCGGGGGATGTGCGCTCAGAGGGGTTTGCAGTTGGGCAGGGAAAGTTATCTACAGGCCACAGCCGCAGGACGAGAGGGGGCTCCTTCCCAGGAGGAAAGGCCTCGGCCCAGGAGGGGGTGGGTCCCAGAGGGATTTCGGGGATGGCTCAAGGGCCTTCTGTCCCTCTGACCTGTTCCCCAGGAATCTTGGCACCAGCTGGGGCCCCTCTCCCGGCATGGGAATGGGGGTGAGGGGTTCACCCTTCCTGAGGGGGTAACCCGATGAGAGAAGAGAACCTAGGTTTCCAGCCCCCGTGGTCTGTGCCTCCAAGCCTCTGGCTTCTCACTTGCCCACTGGAGTTCCCGACGGTTACTGAGCCTCAGTAGGGGCTCTGGGCACAGGATGGGCTTACCCAGGGCCTGATGTGGAAGCTAGATTGTGACCTCCTTAGGAGCCACTGTCCTTAACAATGTCCTTCATCTCCTTAGAGTCTTGGTCCCCTCATCTTTGAGATGGGGTAGCAGAGACCTTGCAGAACCCTTGTGAGATTAAGGGAGCTCATGTACCCGAAGTGCCAGGCACAGGAGGCACTCAAACACCTGAGGAACACCCCACGGCCCACCCCGGGCAGGCCCCTCAGGACAGACTTCCCACCATCCTCAGTTCTTACGGACGCCACGCAGGGGCAAGGAGGGGCTAGGAAGGAGGCTGCTCTCGCCCACTGACGCACAGGAGACACCCCGGTAAGGGTGCATGTGATGGCGCTCCCACGGCACTGGCTCCTGTGGGGCTCCTTTCAAAATGCTTCACCAATGACGGAGCCTCCCATCCTCACAAGGACCCCGTGAGCGAGGTACTAGTATCATCCCCGTTTCACAGAGGAGAAAACTGAGGCCCAAATAAACACATTCCATACCCAATGCTCTCATACATAACACGGTCACCCCCTCACACACACATTCATGAACCCCACATTCTTTTCCACCTTCCTAGTCTGTACAGGGGACAGACGGAGCCCTGGGCAGGGCTGACCTGTGGCTGCCCCGGGAGCCTGGGAAACCCTGCTGGGGGGAAGGAGGCTGTGTGGCCCAGGCAGACCGCCAGAGGCAACGCAAACCTGGGCTGGGATTCTCCCAGGGCCAAGAGCACTCCGCTGCCTGGGGCCAGCTTCTTGTCTCTCACAAAGCCTGCTCCTGTCCCCTGCACTTGGGCTCAGCCCCTGGGGCTGTTCAGGGTGACCCAGATCCCCCAGGGGATAAGATCAGTTTAGTTTTCAAGGTATCTGTGCAGCGGCCTGAAGAACCCCCTTCGGGAAGTGAAACGGCTCTTCTTCAGAGCCGGAGGCAGCAGAAGTGCCATGCCGGCGGCTAGGCACAGCAGGTGTCTCTGCTTCTCGGGCTCTCCGTGGGCCTGGGTGCTCCCAGCTGGCCGGCGGGGCCTGTTGCCTTGGTCCTCGGACACAGAAGCAGGACAGCGTCCCACAGCTTTATCAGCACACAGTATGCCCCACAGCCTGGAACACACTCTTGGCCTCGTCATGCAAACCAGGCTGTTCCCTCATGGTCTTTAGACAGCCTCGTGCACACACAGGCCCGTCTCCTCACAGAGCTGTATATACCTGGGCCTCTCACCTCTCACCTCAGATACAGAAACAGGCTCATCTTCTCACAGCTCTGTACACACACAGCCTGCCCTCAAAGCCTGAGACACACTGTTGGCCGTGTCACACCAACCAGCTGTCCCCCATGGCCTTGTACACATAGATAGGCCTGTCTCCACAGGACCCGGCCTCCAAGGGGCACCGAGTCAGAAATGAGGCCTCATTAACTCAGCACAACTGTTTATGCTTCCATACCCCCAGGAATTGGCCTCAGGGGCTGAACCACCCAAACCAAACAGGGCTGGCCCCCCCAAGGAGTCTCAGGACAGCATGCTCTGCTCCAGAGGATGCTGGGAGGGCTGCAGCTGCCATCATGCTGCCCAGAGTAACCCCATCCACACTGGTTCACGGGACCAGAGATGCTGGTTTTCCGCCTGCGGGGCTCCGAGGGCGGGAGGCTGGGAGGCTGGGAGGAGCTGATGGGGAGGGGCAGGGACGAGGGTTCTGGGGGCTGGGATCCTGTAAGTCAAGTCTCACTTCCCCTTTAGGTGGGCTTGGGCAAAGGGCTCAGATCTCCTCACACTGAGACGGTTCAATGCCGGGTGCTGAGGGAATGCTCGAATGGACCGTGCTGGTAGGTGACGGCATGCAGCCACACTGGCACTCAGAGCTGCGGCCATGGCAACGACAGGGTTACCAGGATGGAGCAGAGACTGGCGAGAACGTCACACAGCTGTGTTACTTACACCCTGCCCTGCTTCACAACACAACAGGAGGCAGATTCCACAGCAGCGTTTCTCAGCCTTTTTTCATGACTGTCCCCCTAAGGAGCCTTTTTTTACATCCTGATACCCCATATCCCCTCCTGCCTTTGCAATTAAATATTAAAAAATAAGATTTTGTTGAACAGAGCTGAACTTTGGAGGGCCATGTACTATTGTGATAACTTAAGGTTTTTAAAGCCCCAAACTACAAGTTTTAGCCCCCTAGGGAGAATGCCCAAGAGATACCAGTACAACTTGATAACAACTAAATCAATGGGAACACGGTATTTAAGGGGTAACATTCTTTACAGGCAGGAGAATGTATTCTCTATATGAACTGCAGTTATAATACGCAAATACACATTGGTATGGGGGGGGAGACAAAAACAATATTTAGAAAATTTAAAAGCTCAAGCTGAGGTTGTAAGATTTCTAAAGTCCTTCATTTTGATGTTTTATTGATTTTTTAAGTTAAAAATATAGAAAAGAAAAAGAGGCAAGAAAAGGCCCAACATGGTTGACTGTAAAAACAGAGGAGAGAGTGACTGCATCAAGAGCAGAAGGTCATATCGTGGGTGGGCTGAAGAGTCCAAAGTTCAGAATAGGGCACAGCTAGAGGCTGGATGGGCCCACAGATCTGTACTGAAATCTGCTGTGTGACTATGGGTAAGTCACTAGACCTCTCTGATCCTTGGTTCCCTCATTTGCTGAATGACAACAAACAGGAAAGCACCTAACCATGCCTGGTACATTGTAGATACTCAGTAACTGCATCTCAATTAATGAACACTTGCTAGAACCTAGGCAGACCACTGGATGAGTAAGCTACAGAACCAGGATTTGTATCCAGGCCTCTGGGTTCATTTCACTAGCAGGCAGGGCCTACTACCTTATGTTTCTTTGCCATTTCAAAAGAAAGGAGAGCATGCCTCCTCCAACCTCATCGAAACGAGGTGGCACAGAGCCACAGGGATGAAATCAAGTTGCTGACACTGAGATACCACTGCCACCTGGTGGCAGCATACCTAAAACATGGGTGGGCAGGGGCAATTATCAAAGGGCAACAGCCGCTATCTTACGCATGCCTAAGGCACAATCAAATGCTTATACAGTAAGAAAAGCTATCCTACACCGACCGCCACCTGGCAAAAGGGGTGCACGCTGCCTGCTGGTTCCTTGACACTCGGGTGTCCTGGCTGCTCTCTTTCTCTTTTTTTAAATTTAACCGTTAAATTCAACAACTGCAAGCAAACCAAACACCACCAAAATCGAGTGAGGACATCCAGCTCTTCATGAGAACTGCCAGAAGCCCAGGGACCCTGAATTCCATGCTCGGCCAATCAATCGTCTGAACCCCACTCGCAATCCTTGACGCCAGGAAGTGTGCATTCCAGGCCTGTCCCTTTCAGATCATCTTTCTAGCCAGTCTCTTGAAATTCAGATTCTGTGCCCACCGTCCTAGCCAGCCCCCGTAGCTGTGTGGTGTTCACAAATCCCACACGTGCCGCCTTTCGGGTGTTGACACAAATCGCTGTTGAAGGAAATGTTGACCGGCAGAGGCCGGGACAGAGTTTTAGTGGAATACCACTCAAGACAGCCTCTCTCTTAACACCGACCTTGGCCACCTTTTCGATGAGGCGTTTTCCCAACCTGTCAGGTGGGCTGTATATCTCTGAGTACTTTCTGCCCTGTCCTGAGCTGAGGAAAAGCAAGGCAATCCTTGGGGAGGGAGGGCTCACGCAGAAAAACGCACTGAGAATAAAGACGGGGAGAAGACTTGGGCAGGGAAACGGCCTCCTCCTTCAGGGAGCCCCCAACCACCACCACCCTAGTTATCTTCCCTCCCTCTCACCTGCTCTGGCATTTAACTCCCAGATGGCCCCTGGTAGGTCCTGACGCATGCCCTGCCTGTCTTGGGACACACCTGGTTGAAGAGAGCCAGGCCTTAGGGATACTCTCCCTGTGGACACAAGCCCTCAGCAGTGCCTGTTGATTCTGTGAGCGAGCACGTGCCTCCTCACCTTTTAGCTGCCACCTAGTACTCCCCACCTCCATTCAGACACCCACGGGTATGTATGGAGAAAGGTAGGTTTGAACCCCGCCACAGTCCCTTACTGACTATGGAAGCGGGGCTCCAGTCTAGCCTCGCCTTTCCCATACGTGACATGGCAGCAGAGGCGACAATCAGCCTTACAGGGCTGCGGCAAGGGCAAACAGACATGGCGGGCAGGGCTGCAAGTTCCCCAACGCCAGTGCTTTCCCTTCGCAGCCCCAACTCGGAGACTCAGGCCCAGCCTCTGAGACTGCCCTCCAGGCAGCAAGGCGAGAGGGCCTGCAGCTGTCAGGGAAACGGAGAGGAGTGGCCCTCTTTGGGACCAGGAATGTAATTTTCCGGGGTTGTATTTCTGTCCTCCGCCTGGCTGTGACAACAGCCCCTGGAGAGGCATGAGAGGAATTCTGAGTGTTCCCTGGGTTGTCCCATGGCCTTAAACCCTGCGCAGGGCCAGCTGCTCATCCTCCGCAGCTCTCCAGCTCACAGTGCAGCCATTCCAGCCATGCCCGGCTGGCTCCGTGAGGCCATGGCCCGTCACAGCTTGTTCTAAAGTCAAAGATCAGAAGGCGGGAAAGACAGGGACTCGGGGCATGAGGGGAGGCTGCCTGAGCCAAGGAGCAGGGCATGGACTCCCCACAGGGCTGGGAAGACCCCCTCAGAGGATCTGGCCCCTAGGTTTGTAAGTGACCAGTAAAGGACCAACTTTCCCCACGTGATGGGGGCTCTGGATCATCCCATGCAGAGCTACAACTGGGAAATTGGGCCAAAGAACCAGAAATTAAGACTGAAAACTCAGTTGGGCTTTTGAATCTCTAGGAAATTTAGCTTTGGTGCCACCTTTAGAAGTTACTTTCAGGACACCATCCTGAGCCCCTGAAGTCCTGCCTCCCCCAACGTCTTTACATGAGCCCCTGTTCCGACAGCAAGCAGCCCCACATCCTTTTGAAAGCAGGCACAGCACTATAAGGCTATGAGCAAAGTCAAGGGCTAACGGGGCAGGAATGCTGCTTCAGTATTGCAGGGAGAAACGTATCAAATGACAGAGGGTGATGGGGGAGAGGCTTTACACAATGGAGCAGGCTCCGTGGCTGAGCCATCTGGAAGGCAAGAGACAGATCCCCGCCTTCATGTCTCTGGGTAACAGACAGTGTTGAGCCATACCCAAAACAGAGGCAGCTGCTGCAAATGAGCAACTGAGTCAGGACTTACCTTCCACTGCAGAGAATGGAACCACTGGTCCCGCAGGTAGCTGTTGGCAGCCTGCAACAAGAAGAACAGGAGAACAAGGTCCGGTCACAGACATGCAGCATTTTGGAGCATTTTACAGGCCAGCACACAAGCCCTAGCCCACCTGTCCAACAGGGTCTGCTCTGTGACCCTAATAACCTTTACAGGGATACATCAGGCTGAACCTTTTGGTACAAAACCAAAGTAGAAGGGATAACCAGGGTGACTTTTCTGAAATATGACCTCACTGCCATTGTATGCTTGTTTTGCTGGGTAGGAGTGACTTCAGACACTTGTGGCTGGAAGAGCTTTAATGCACAGGCATCTTGACTTATTTAAGATCACGGAAGGGGCCAGATGCGTGGGAGAGAGGCCCGGGTGGTAGGATGATGTGGGTGGGGGGAAGCCCTTTGGACCAAGCACTGCTCAGGCAGCTGGTGGTTAGAATCTGCATATCCCGTCATCAGCTCTCACAACAGCTCTATGACGTGGGTGACACTACGCCCATTCCACAGAGGGAAAAACCGAGACCCTGAGATCTTACATCAACTGAGTACATTCACACCCAAGCAGCCTGTCTTCTAAGCCTGTGGGTTTCACCACTGTACTTCCTGCCAACTGCAGAAAGCCATGGAGGAAAGCAGCCAGCTTTGAACTCAGGCAGGCCTGAGTTAAAATCACTGTGTGGTGAGCAAAACCTTCCTTGACCCACGCCACCCTAGTTCAGAGACCCAGGGCAGCTCAGCCTCGATTTTCTCATCCATAAAAATGGGGAAAATAACTGCAGAAATGTCAGGAGGCTTGAGAATAATTCCTGTGAAGCATCTAGAAGCATGCTGGGCACACACCAGGTGGTCAAGCAGAAACGCAGCCATTGTTATCATTACCATCATCAATTCCTCTCAGATAAAACGTGGCCCGAGGAAGGCCCCGCTGACTCCGATACGTGCCGCTGCTGCTCCCACCTGTGCCCTAGCAGATGTGTGGATGGTGAAAGCAATGTCGATGCTGGCAGGGGTGCCCAACCCACGGCCTGCGGGCCCCATGGGGCCCAGGATGGCTATGAATGTGGCTCAACACAAAATCATAAATTTACTTAAAACCTTTTTTTTTCCTCACAGTTTTCATTAGTGTTTGTGGACTTAATGTGTGGCCCAAGACAACTCTCCTTCTTCCAGTGTGGCCCAGAGACGCCAAAAGGCCGGACGCTCCTGGTCACTTTACGGCATGGTTATCGCACGCCAGACCCAGCACCAGGTCCTACGTACGGATTGGCTCACTCAGTCCTTGCAGGTCTACCCTGAGAAACTGGTGCTGGCAGCCACTCATCCCTATGGTACAGATGAGGAAACTGAGGCTTGGGGTGTTAAAAACTTCCCCCTGGGCTCACAGGCAGCAGGTGTGGGGCCAGGAGGAGCAGTCAGGTGGTCGGACCCGTGACGCCAACCACAATGTTACGGCAGTCCAAGTTTCCCACTGACCACCTTCCAAGGCAGAAGTGCAACATCCAACCCCACCTGACCCCCCGAGTCCTGTACCAAGTGACCCTGACGGTTGAAGGACTCTCACAGAGGCCAGAGCCACCCTCTAAACCTGAAAGTCTACCTTTTGCCCACCCCCATGCCCATGCACAAGCATGTACAACTTTGGCTCTCCCTCAAAGAGATCCAGGCTTCCCTACCTCCTCACCCTAATCACTGGTCAGGGCAGAAGTTGGGGAAATCTCTGGACTTGAATGAATGAGCCAGTTCAGTGGCCAGTGCAGCGGGGGATCAGGCTCAGAGACTCGTTCCAAACCCTGAGCGGATTCATATCACACCTGGAGGCAAGGGGAGTTGCTCTGATGCATTTTCCCTGCACCTGTTTCTCTGGAAGGAGCCAGCCAGCCCCCAGAGCCTCAGCTGCCCCCGGTTCCACCATGAGCCCTCCTGGGACCCCCGGGTCCAAGCTCACACGCCAGGTTGAGTCTGGCCCTGCTCAACAGATTTCCTCTCCTGCTCCTATGCCCAGTTGGGTCCACTGTGTCCTGCCTCTCACAGGGGTGCTCACTGTCTAGAAGGGGCAGACAGTTTCTTCAGGGACATGGACCACCATCTCACCTGCCCTTGTCACAACTCCCCCCAACCTTTCAGGCATAACCTGAGTTTTCCAAATCTCCTCCTGGAGGCGAGTATAAACCCCTTGCCCAGCCACACCCAGCTTCCTGACCATTTCCATCCCCCCTGTGACCGCCTCAACCCAAGCAGTTCAGCACGGCCACCTGGAAAGGAGGCAGGTTTGGCTTCAGCAGAGTGGATTAGCCGAGATCCCTTGGGTCAGAAACGGCAGCCTGATGTCACTGTCTGGGCACCATACAACATCTCCTGCACACATCACGATGAGGTGAAGTGCCATCTCATAGATGAGGAAACTGAGGCTCAGAAAGGCCCTGCTGCCCACGCAGGAGTCTGACCACATGTCACCCTCACTGTCTCCGAAGCCTGGACCAGGACCACCCTCCTCCTCCACTTCCCTGCACTTCTTCCCGCCACTTGCCACTCACAGAGCCCTTATCCCAGCCCTGTGGTCTGTCTGTGTGCCCACAGAACTGGAAAAGGAGACAGCATCTAGTAGGATTCACTGCGTCCTCTCCAGTGAGGCTGGTGTTCAGAGTTCATGGAATGAAATAATTACACATAAAGCAAAGGGCACAGATGCTGGTTGAGGAACAATCAGCCCATCCAGCTCTCCTGTGCCTCCTCCCTCGGGGTGGAGGGAAGCCCCTGGATGGCAGGGAGACAGCAACGTCTCCCACCCCACCCACCGGGCTCACTATTTCCCAGCACAGTTTTCCAGCAGTGTAGGGAGGTGGCCACCCTGCTCCCTCCTCCCCTCTAGACTGGCTGCTCTTCCAAAGCCTCTGATGCCTTCGTCTAGTACCAGGAATGAGGCCCTCTGAATGAGGCTCAAAGGGATTTCAAGGAGCACTTGGTAGAGGGGTTCTCAGTCTTTTAGGGATTTATGAGAACCTGAAATGCTGGGAAAACCTGAAACAAACTATGGACTCCCACCCAAGTGATGTACACATTTGTACACCAGACATATACCGCACACACAACTGTGTAGGCACTGTCAGATTATGCCACGGAAACCTGACCTTTCCCCTCCTGCAAAGTTTCTGATGAGAAACCTAAGGCCTAGGCTTGCTGTGGTCTCATCAGTGTCCTGCCCTGGTGTTTTCCACTCCCTTCAAGCATGTGGTAGGTACTCACAGCCTGGTGACTTGCTTTGGCCAGAGAAACATGAGCTGATGTGACCTGTGTCACTGCCAGTGGAAGACATCAAGAGCCAATACAGTATTTGGTAGTTCCCTGGTAACCAGAAACATTGCAGTGGTGTGTGCTCCACCAGCAAGCTCCCAGCTGACCCACCAGGAGTGAAAAAGCCTTTGCTATTTTAAGCTACTTAGAATTCGGGGCTGCTTGTCACTGTAGCATAACCCGGCATAACCTGGCTTGCTCTGCTTCTTTTTTTGTTTGTAGGTCTGACTTTCATACAGGGTGTATATCCCACATACCCCTCCTTCACCCGTCCCTCACTGCCTGCTGGATTATTTACCCTTCAGGCCTCACCTGAAATGCCAGTGTTCCAGAATACCCGTCTTAATGGTGACTTGCCCGTCCGCACCCCCTCTCCATCAGGTGGTGACACCTCATCTGACATATCACACTATCCTGTAATTTCTTGTTCCTTGGTTCTTCCTCCTCTCCAGGCTGTGGGTTCTGTGAGGTCAAGGACCATGTCCGACTTACTCACCACTATGTCCACAAAACCCAGAGAAGTCTTTGTTAAATGAAAGACTGGCTGACCTGTTGAATGGATGAATGATTGGCTAGATGAATACATGGGTGGATGGATGGACCGGTGGGTGGGTGGATGGACGGGTGGATGGATAGAAAATCACTACGCCCATGTTACTCACTGAAGAAGTGTCATGTGTAGTTGACTTTCAAAAGAACTATTCAGCCTTGATATCCTCTCTTTCCCAAGCTGTATCTGACTAAAGCTCTAGAAATAATCATGGCAGTTTTTTTCTGAACACCTACTATATGCTAGATACAGTGTTAAGTATCCTACATATAGTACTGCTAATCCTCACCAGTACAATGAGTCCAGTTCATGGACAAATCAGAGTTCCAGAGAGGTTGTTCCTGCTGCCCAAGGTCACACAGGTACAGCACAGAAGATCTGGGCTGGGACTCAAGTCTGTCTGATCCCTCTGCCTGCTCTCTCCACTGCCCACACTAACACGAGAGAGAGTGATGCACCTAAGCTCCACTGGGCTCCAGGAGCTGGGCTGGGAAATCTGAAAGTATTATGCTGATGATGGGGGGGGGGGGGAAGGACTTGGCACCTGTTCCAATGGCCAGGAGGCCCCACCTCGCAAACAAGAGAGTGGGCCAGAACTCTCCTCCAGAAGAGGAGGTGATTTGTGGTGCAGCCACTGCACCCTCACAGCCACTTCCCCTCTCATTGATGGAGTCAGCGGTTGCAACAAGGGTGGGCCACGAACTGCTTCTTCCTTTGGCTTGCCGGTTTTATAGAAGACAGAGGTTTCTCAGGGATGTCCGGAATCCCTGAGCGGGCATCTCTAAGTGCCTTCCAAGGATGGGAAAAGAGGACTGGGCTACGCCCAGCCTGGGGGAGAGGGCAAGCTTCTGCCCAGAGCCCCAGTACTGCCATGTGGACAGATGAGTCGGGACAACCCGGCCCCCTGGGACAGGGGGCACAGCTCAGAGTCCATGGCTCACTCAGAGGAGCCGCGACTCAAGCATGGGAAAACGGCCTAGGTCAGTGCAGACTTTTTCCAGTGATAAATCTTTCGAATACTGAAAGGGCCCGGTTCCAGGCAAACTCTGCTCAATTTCCTCTTCAAAAGTTGCCAAGTTCTCTCATTGTTGTATTGTCTCAAGAGGTGAGAAAAACAGCCAAGGGTGCACTGGGGGTGACCGTTTCCAAGTCGTCCTTCCCCAGTTCAACGTCTCAGGGAAAAAACAGCACGTGACCTCCAGACCGGAAAGGTCTTTCTCTCCAGCTTCCAGTAAGAGGGGAACCTGCCCTGCCCCTGCCCCTGCCCCTGCTGCCAGCATTTGGGGTAAACAGTTGCCCGGAACGTCCGTGAGAAGAGCGGGTCTTGGAAACCGTTCCAGAAGGAAGCAGAAGCTCTCGGGGGGAGGAAGGTTCTCCTGGGTCTTGTCTCGCCCGCAGCCTTGTTTTAGGAGCAGCGGCCCCGTCCACTTCTCACAGAGAAGTGGAAACCCCACTGTGAGGCAGAAATCCCCGAAGACGATCTGCCGCCACAGAGCCCGTCCATGCTGGCCACCCCACCCACGGAAAGCACCCCGTGGGCGCTTTCACAGAGCCGTTCATGCGCTTACGCAGTTCCCTCCTCGCAATGAAACACCAGCAGAAAGGGCGTTAAGGGAGGAAAGAAGATAAACAGGTCCTTTCTGCACCCGGGGATTCTAATAACATGGCATTAGGGAGCTCACGCTGAAAATCACAAAGCATCCAGAAACACACCAATTGGACCCGGGCTGGAAGGCTGGCGCCTTCGTCTGGGGACTCGACCTGCGGGCAGACTGCTTGGCATCTCGGAGCTGGGAAGAGGGCATGTTTGCCTAAGAGTGTCTCTTAACCTTCCTTAAACTCAGATAGGTCAGCTCCCCGAGGTCTGAGTGAAGCACCGATTCAAATTCCAACAAAGCAGCTTTGTAAGCAGGTCCCTTGGGAGAGCAACAGAGAGAAGAGAGGGAGGGAAATTGAGTGAGGAGAGAGAGACAGAGGGAGTTAAGATGCCCAGAGAGAAGGGCTGGGGTGGAGAGACATGCATGGAGAAAAATACCAGAGAAAAAGGAAATGCAAGATTGTGAAATAGAGCAAGAGATAAAGAGAGAGAGGGGCAGAAGTGGAGGGGGAGAGGAAGGGAGAGAAGACAGGGAGCGAGCAGAAGTATCAGAAAGACAGAGCAAAACTGACTCACATGGATATGGAGTACCTGAGAAAGGGGAGAGGGAAGAGAGAGACACCAGATAGGCTCGGGTAGGGACCCCACAAACCCTGACATCGCCCCTGTGCAGGGAACAGCTGTGCTACGTGCAGCAGGAGGGGACCCTGTTCAGGGATGCGGGGATGCTGGAACGCTACAGACCTGCCTGCATTCTGAGGCTTTTTTCTCTGGGAGTGGGCGCAATGCATGGAGCACGGTCAAAATGAAAAGTTCCAAAGTCCAGCCTGTCCAGCAGAAGTTCGGGTGATGATAGCAATGTCCTTTATCTGCCCTGTCCCATACAGTAGCCACTGACTACATGTGGCTACTGAGGACTCGAAATGTGCCTAGTGGATCAAGGAACTGCATTCTTGATTTGATTTAATAAATTATATTTAAATGCAAACAATCCTGTGGGGCTAATGGCATCTGCCAGGACAGTGCCGTTTGAGGCGCTGTCGTCCTCTGAGGACCAGAAGCACACAGGTGAAGCTCCTCACGTCAGCCTTGCCCCTGAGCACCCTGGCTGCTTCTCAAGCCTCCCTCCCACCACAGCAGGGAAGACTGCTGTGTCACGGCATGGCTTTGGGTCCTGTGTGTAAATGGAGATAACCCCGAAAACCCTGAAGCAAAGGATCCTGCTGACTGTCACAACAGTAGGTGAGGAGCGCCCTGTCCTGCACCTGGGGGCACCACCCTGGGCCTCCAAGTGCCCCAGGCTACCCCATAACCACATGAACCCCCTCAGCCTGGAGTCTATGTTCAAGATGACTCAGAACACGTTTACATAGTAAGAGGGCCGCACAACCCCATGAGTCATGGGAAGGAGGGCAGGAGGGTGACAATAAGAAGGAAGCAAGGCGGAAGCCAATGGAAATGACAGCGAGAGAGACAAGGCAGGTGCACCCACCTGGGATCCCCTGGATGATGGGGGGAGGCTGCGTCTGCTTCCCCTGCTCTAGATGAGTGTAGTTCTGGATCACATAAGCTGCCGACTGCCTCCTCCTCCTCCCTCTCTCCCCGCACTCCTGCTCCAGCCTCTGGCTCCAGGGCTGTGCGAGCTGCACTGTGCGCTGGAGCAGAGGGGCGGTGAGCTAGGGGGATGCTGGAGCAGCCGCAGGCCAGCCCGTCTGTCAGCACAGCGGGGAGGGCTCTGCGTGAGGCCACTGCCAGGTGCAGCCCCAGCCAGGCGAGGCGAGTCATCACAGCCGGCCCGCAGCCATGGCCTGGGTTAAAGGGACATGCCCAGTGACCCACACCCCTGCAAGCCTCACTGCCCCTCTGCCCCCAGGGCATGTATGGCACTTCCTGGCAGGGTACTGCTGCTCTCTCCAGCTCCAGAAGCAGGGAGGCCCCCTGCTGCTCCCACTGACAGCCATAGGGACTGTGACCACTATGCCCAGGGAGCTGGGGGCTCGGGGCCTCCTTTCTCTAGCTGGACTTTATTTATTTGAAAGATTTTATTTATTTATTTTTAGAGACAGGGGAAGGGAGGGAGAAAGAGAGGGAGAGAACATCGATGTTTCAGAGACACACAGTTTAGTTGCCTCTCACACACCCCCAATGGGGGACCTGGCCTGAAACCTGGCCTATGCCCTGAACCGGGAATCGAACCGGCGACCTTTTGATTGGGTGGCTGGCACTGAATCCACTGAGCCACACCCCAAATGGACTATTTAAAGGATTTCTTCTCGCCTGCCTCCCTCTGGCACTCACATATCCAGCTGCTTCTGCCATGCAACCAGACTAATCCCTCTATTGTCCCCCTGTCCCTTAGGAGCTTTCAATAGCTCCCTATTGCCCTCAGCTTCTTCATTCAGCTAACGAGACTTACATTATCTGGCTGTGATCGACCCGCTCTAGATGCATCCACAGGGCCCTGAACGCCCCTCTGCCCTCCCCTGCAAGGCAGCAAACACCCCCTCCCCTAAATTCATGCTTCACTCCTGAGCTCCCTTGGCCCAGAGTGTGTGCCAGCACACTCCTACTCACCCCTCAGTGCCCAGCTCTAATGTCTCCATTCCCAGAGGGCTTTCGCTGGCACCCCTAGGCTGAGCGAGTCACTCCCCACTCTGGGATTCCAGTCTTGCGGGACATGCCTCTATTTCAGCTGCTATCTCTGCAGTCATTGGTTTATGCCTCCGTCTCCCCAGAGGGCCCGGGAGTTCTTCAGAAAGGGGGCCAAGGGGCTTATTCACTGTCCTCCCGCAGCACAGGGGACATGCCGGCTCAGTGCCCCATGGTTCAAACGGGGTTTCCTCGGCACCCATCTTCTCTCAGCTTTCCACAGAACGCCCCTCTTGCCTCCCTCATCTTCTACCGCTCTTCTTCCCATCCAAGCGGGCTGGAACTGACCATTTCTTTCATAGACTCAACAGAGAGGCAGGCATGGTTTTGGCATCTTCCAAGAAATAACAGCAAAGAAAGGGATTTTTCTAAAGGATGTTTAGCTGCTGACTTGTCTTATTGAGCTCAGCATTCCTCAGAGGCCCAACTGCGTGCCTTCTGGCTCCACTGTTGCTGTACAACCCAGGGGCCACTTATGAAACGGGTTTTAGGGCGCAGCTCTTTGGGCTCAGAGCAGGTCTCGTGGGAGTGACAGAGTCAGAGAGAAAGTGCCTGTAAAAGAAGGGCCAAGGCAGACTGTTCTCCCAATAATGACAGCGTGCACTCTCTCTAAATGAGGGGCGTCTGCCTTGGAAACTGGGGTGGCTCTCCCTGAAATGACACAGAACACATCACATATATGTACTGCAGCCACCATGTTATTTTTTCTGCCACAATTCCTTTTGTGGTGGGACCCGACTCTCACAGTCCCATGAGGTCTTGGTAGGGCTACCCGAGTTCAGAGCTGCCTATTGTCAAGGGTGGGCATATAATGCAGGCAGGGTATTCCCCAGGATGCAGGGCTACAGCAGAACCCATCAGAACCTTCCATCAGATTTTGTAGACAGATACTGGAAGGAAATGGGCTTTCATGTTTTTAAGGCTGACAAGCTCCAAGAATGTAACTTGAGGCTGCCAGAGTCCTTCTTTCCCACCACATGGAGAGACCACACCTGACAAAGAAGCCAACACAATGAAGCAGAGCCAGGAGATAGCCAGAGAGAGACATTGAACATAAATGATGGCACTGAACTCCTGGATCCAGCTATGCCTGAAGTCCTTAGACTTCCCAGTTACTTTAATACAGCTTACAACATCAAATTCTCTTTTTGCCTCGCATAGTTTGAAAATTGTTTGCATTACTTCCATCAAACAGCCCTGACCAATGCACACAAGATGCACACTTTTCCAAGAGCTCTTACTTCCATCAGAGTCTCAAAAGATTTCAATCAACAAGAAGAAACCTCCTCACTCTAAGTAGAGCAAATGGGGACACCTGCTATTTACTAGCTTCTTACAGCCTTTTAAGGCCTAACAACTGTGCCTATGTGCTTCAGTTTCCTCATCTGAAAAATGGGCATCAGAAAGCCCATTTTTCAGGTTCATTAAGAGAAAAAACAGTACAATGTATAAAGCTCCTAGACTGTGGCAAGTATTCAGTAGGAGCTCAATCTGTGTGCATTCCCTCTTCCACTCACCAAGTGAGCCCGGTTTACACTTTCCTTGTACTTAGAGGAAAAAACACCCTAAGTTAAACAATCTTTCCTCTTGATAGTTGGCTATCTCCCTCCAAGAAAACAGAGGAAGGCGGGGCTGGGGGAAGAAACTGCTGGTTCATGTTTATTTCTCCTACCTGCAGTAAGACAGTTCCCCCAGGAATTGTGAGCTGTAAACAGTACTTCGGGGCATTCTCCCAGGACAGCAGCTGAACATCTTCAATAGCGCTGTAGGAGACTGAGTTTTCCATGTACCCAGTTGGCTGCAGCAAAGACAAAGAAAAGATATGCATTGGTTACAAGATCAGGTATAACATCCATGCCTCAGAAGAAGGTTCTGGAAACTTTCCCACTGTGGCAAGAGCAAACCTAGCTGGTACACACACCTGGCACCTGTAGGGACCAAAGGCACTTCATCTTTCCTAGCTGGTGCATACTCCAGCTGGAGGGGCGGAGCCACAGAGGAAACTCGTCCACATGTTTGTTTGGGGATATAATCAGGACTAGACTGGAGGCGCCCTGAGGTAAGGCCTGTGCACTGTTCTCTGGGCACTGGCGAGGCCTAGTGCAGGTGGAGCCACGACCTCTCCTCCCCAGAAAGCAGTTACAGCCTGCCATGGGTCTCCCTGCCTCGTCTTTCCCCACAGATATGCCTTCTCCACTCAGCACCCTGGGCCACGAGCCAAGGTATCAAATCAATCAACCCCCCCTACTCTCCTGCTCAGCATCCTTCAATGGTCCCAGTGGTCTGACCATGAAGCAGAAGCTCCCACCCACCACTGACATGCCCCGCAGATCTGGTCTCACTTCCTTCTTGGACCCACCCCCTGCATCTTCTCTCCCTTTCCAAGCTCCCACACAGGCCTGCTGACGGCACCACACCCTGCTCTGTCCCAGGAAGGCCATGGCCCCACCCTGTCATCTCTTCTTGTACTCTCCAGGGCTCAGCTTAGCAGCCTTCTCAAAAGGGGAGCCCAAGGCCCTCCGGACCCTCCGGAGCCACGACCCTCCACACCCCAGAGCCCACCCAGTCGCAGCTTCGCTAGAGCCCTCTGTGCTGGCCACGCCCAGGTTAATGACTTGTATCGCCTCTTATCTGTTTGATGTTTGCCTCCTGGCCAGGCTGCGGCCCCCCCCGCCAGGTCAGGCCTGTGTCTGTCTTGGTTCCTGTTCTCTCTCCCCAGGGCCAGACGCGTGGCAAGGGCACAATTTGTATTTATAGATAAACACACATAGAACGATAAAGACCATCATCAGTCAGCGCCGACATGAGGGTAGGACAAGAGAAGTTCACAGCCACTCACTGCTGTCTGAGTGACTTCTGCTATCATGAACAGAAGGCACCAGGTACCAGGTGAATGAACTGGCCACCAGTACCCGCAGTGCCCTTGTTCTTCTGGCCCCAGGAAGTCAGACTCCAGCAGACTCAGAGGTGAGTACAGCACAGCTGAAAGCAACAGCTCACATCTCCCAAGCCCGACATGCACCAAGCACTGCCGGGCACATGGCAAGTGCTGTCCCCTGTGATCCTCACAACAGGCCCATGTCACAGGTGCAGGGCCACCCCCTTTCCACAGATGAGGAAGCTGGGGCCGAGGGAGTCATGCCACGCAGCTGGGCAGGGGCACGGCCAGCATTGAACTCAGCGGCTGACTCAGAGTCGGCACCCTGACCGCTAAGCTGTGCTGCAACAAAGAGGAGCAATTTAAAATCTATGGCTCAACAAACTGACTTTACCAGGATGACTGAGGATCTCCACGAGGTTTTTACATTTCAATTTCTGCCTGCCAGAGCTGAGACACAGTGGTGGTGCCGATGGTGGAGAACGCTGAAGGCTTAAGCTGCCTCAAATTTCCCTTGATCCGATCAGTCACCAGGCTCTGGAAGTTAGACTAACTGATGGATCGATTTGTTCACCCATTCATTCCCTTGACATTCCTGAGCACCTTTGATGTTCCAGGCCCCATACCAGTGCTGGGGATACAGCAGTGAATGAGACAGGAGCCCAGTGAGGCAAAGAGACAATGAATGAACAAAATACCCAAGTAAATAAACTACTGAAGAACAGCGGCACTGCACCAAGAACCAAAACAGGACGCGGTGACAAGTGGCTGAGTGCTGGAGCACTGTGGAAAGACAGAGGGAAAGCACCGTATTTTGCTGTGTATAATGCGCACTTTTTGCCCACATTTTTGGGGGGAAAATAAGGATGCGCGTTATACATGGGTAGTACCTGAAAACCTGGTAACTGTTCTCGTGTTCTGTGGATGTTACATAAAATTTCTTGTATATAATATGCTAAAAAAAAATGCTAACACTCCTTTAGAATACAAGAAACAAGTACCTAAATATAAATAAATAATTGAATTAAAAAATTAAAACACAAACTTTTTTCCTGTAAGTTTGAGCCAAAAACGTGAGTGTGAATTATACATGGCAAAACACGGCACGTCCCAGAGCCCACAGCCAGCGCAAAGGGCCCAGGGGCTGGCACAAGCTGGGAGTGCTCAGGGAGGACCGAAGGGCAAAGGGACGCAGGGCTGGGGTAAGGAATGCCTTGGAGAGATGGGTAGGCCACTCCAGGAGGGTGTGGTGAGCGAAGCTGGGGGTCCAGTTAGTGCTGCATCCCCCCCCACCCCGGAGGGCTTTGGGTTGGGCAAGTTTAACGGCATCTCAGGGACTGCTGCAGGAGGAACAGACTCAGGAGTGGGTGGAAGCAGGGAGGGAACGGCCTGGAGGCTGCTGCACAGGCCCAGGTGAGCTACCAGGCTGCTCAGACCCCCGTGGGGAGACAGCCAAGTCCATCCTGCAGTTCTCACCAGCACACGGCCCACCCCAGGGCACCAATCTTGGGGCTGCATGTCTGCGTGCCCCAAAGCAAACATGGGGGCTCCCTTCACCCTCTACCCTATCCCGGCATCTCCTGCAACTTATGTTTTCAGTGTCGGCAATAAGTGACTCAGCATTCATAGCACACCTTGTCCTAAGAGTATCAGTAAAACCAGGGGCTTGGGGGTTGGTTATATGCTCGTTCCCAAGCCAACATTCAAATGTTTACTGTGTGGGCTGCTGATTGTCTGTCTCCCCTGCTCATGTCTCAGCATCACGACAGCAGGAATTTTCACCTGTTTTGCTCCAAGTGCCTAAACAGTGCCTGACACTGAGGAGATGATTATTTTCTTAATAAATGAAGTAATATTTTCCTAAATAAAAAATGTTCATCTGCGTATTACTTATATTTGCTACACATAACATACTTGGGAAGATGCTTTTAGGTTATTATTTTTAAAAATTAAAAATAATTATATAATCTTTTTAAAAAACAGCTTCAGGAAGCAATGACACCTGGGTGCCCAGATGCACCAAAAGCCGTCCCTTGTGGCCCACACCCACCTCTGTCCCTTTTGAAGGTCCGGTCAGCCTCCAAACCCCAGCCCGCTGACCCCTCGATATGCACAGAGGCCAGAGCGCATTGAGCTAAGATGTGGCTGCTAGTGGAGAATCATGGACCACACCAAACACTGCAAACATAAGAGCCTGTTCTGAAAATTCCAACCCTATGGGACAGCGTAACCATACTGAGTTGGACTTGATTACTCAAACCAAGTGCACGGCCGGCCTTGTTTCTTCAGAACCCCACCTTGGGCGCACTAGTACAAGGCCTCGAGACTTCTGTGCCCCACCACGGCCACCTCGGAGACACGATGAGACTCTGCCCAGGGCCCACACCAGGCCCCTGGCAGCACAGTCCAGAAGCCCGCTGCTGACATGTGTGATGGACATGAGCGAGGGCTTGCCAACCGCCTGTATCCGCCTTTCTCATGACCCTGCTTTCACTGTCTCAATGTGGCCTTGATTAGAAGTTGCAACACAGGCAGGCTCTAGGGGAAAGGCTGGGTATAAATAAATACATACTTGTTTAATAGTGGATGAATTGCTTTCCCACTGTTTGGAGCAATGTTGGCTAAAAGCAAAATCTGCATGATCAACGAGACCTATGTTTGAGCCATTTACTGTGTGTCTTTACACAAGTTACTGTGCCTCTCTGAGCCTGATTCCTCTAACAGTAAATGGGAATTTAATAGATAGAATTATCAGGAGCCTTAAAGGAGATCCAATCTGTCAAGGGCTTAGCACAGCATCTGGGACATACAGAAGAAGAGCTCAATAAAATCAACTATTATGAAAAAGACCGAACTTCATCTCTGGGGTCTTCCTGCTTCAAACACATAATGCTGGGTAACCATTAGAAAAACATCAGACAAAACCTAATTGAGGGACATTCCTCAAAACACCTGACCAATACTCATCGAAAACAAGGAAAGTCTGAGCAACTGTCCCAGCCAAGAGAAGTCACAGAGACACCATGACTAAGTACACTGTGGGATCCCAGATGGGGTCTTGGGACAGAAGAAGGACACCAGGTAAAAACTAAGGAGATCGAATGAAGTATGAAGGTTAATAATAGCACATCAATCTTGGTCCATTAGTTGTGACAAATGCATCATGCTAATGTGAAATGTTAAGAATGGGAGAGACAGGGTGTGGGGTATATGGGAGCTCTCTGTACCGTCTTTGTAACTTTTCTGTACATCTCAAACTGTTCCAGAATAAAATGTTTAGTGAGAAAAATTAACTGCTGCCACCACCACTATGGTCATCACTATTAATCATCAGCATCGGCAGTGCCCGTGAGGTTTACAAGGGAAGTGGGACAGAACAGGACCCAAAGCCCCCAGGTGCTGCTCTTTGGTTGAGGGATGAGCCGCCTGTGACCGAGGACGCCCTGCATCGGAGGTACTTTCACACCCTTGGGAGGACTTCACAGGTAACTGATAATTCCCTGGTAATGTGAACACGGTGATCAGGGCTACAGTGGAGGAGATTCCTGCATGGGGTAAAGGCTGAGTTAGAAAAAAGAAAAATTAAATTCTCTGGGGGAAGCTAGGAAATCCAGCTGTAAGAGGTACTTTTAAGAGAATACTAAGCAGATTACAAGTTACTTCTACATGCAAAAGCAGTGCAAGATGTACTGTGCTCCCATTTAAATGACATCCTGGAATTAGCAAAACTACAGGGACAGGAGAGGCGATCGGTTACAGAGGGGCGTGGGGAGTGTCTGGGGTCATGGAAATGTTCTCTGTCCTGCTTGTGGTGGTGGTTACTTGACTGCACACATTCGTCAAAACTCACAGATCTGCACACTAAAACAGTACATTCCACCGCATGCAAATTACAGCTCAGGCCGGACTAAGAAAGGCAATGCATGAATATTCAAGATAATTTGGGAGATGATGAATAGAATGAAATCTTTCAGAGAAAATCTTACCAGAATCACTCATTAGCACTTTGATATGTTACCTTCCTGATGATTTTTTTAATATTTTTACTTTTTTGGGTGGTTATGGTTCCCGCTTTTTCTCCCAATTTTTTTATACATGAACTTTTTTTTACAGAGCCCAAATCATGCAGCACACACGACTCTGTAACTCACCCTTTCCCACATAACGTCACGTCGCGCACACGTCCCGTGAACCATCGCGTCAGCAGCGATAACACATCCGGCCGCCGCTCATCGCCACTCCCGCCCCCTCCCCTGTGGAGAGTGCAGCGGTTTAGTCTTCACCTGCTCTAAACAATTCTACAATGAACATCCTTATGAAACATGTTTTTCTATTCTATTCTATATTTAGGGTTATTTTTTTTAGGCCAGATTCCCAGAAATGGAATTAAGGGGACAAAGGCTAAGAGCATATTTTACATCCTTGCCAAATTGCTCTCATCAAAGAGATATTAAGGAGAAATGGGAGCCCTGGCTAAGACTTGGAGGCTTCATCCCGCGCCCCCAGCTGGAGTGGGTCCTGCCAGAAGCCAGGCTCTGACTGGGTGAGTTCAGTGTGCCCACCTGGTCGCTGAGCGCCCGCAGGGTGACTGCACTGCAAGAGTGTGGGGGTGGCAGAAGTCTGCAGGCCAGGGTCCTGGGTCCTGGGGACACTGCTTTCCCATAGGAGTCGGGGAACAGTTCAGGGATGCCTTTGTCCTTTTGCTCCCAGGGACTGGTGGGAGCTAGTTTGGGGGCCTTTGTATTTGCCAGACCAGGAGAAGAATAGTACCCCACCCCCACTCTTGTTTCTGAGATGAGCTTCTTTCCTGGTACTCCCTCAACCCCTGGATCTGGGCTACGGAAAGCAGGACCTAGAGGGACCTCAGAAACCCCTATGGCCTCACAAAGCCTTCAGAGCAGCTGACTTTCCAGACTGGAAACCTCCTTGGACTTTCCACATGTCAGATGGGACATGGAATGAGATGAGCAAATGCCCCTGACACAGCCCCCCACTGAGCCTGCACACCCCCTTCTCTGGTCTTTGCTTCCCCTGTCTTTCTGGGAAGCCAGCTCCCTCCTGCCCAAACCTGCCTGCCGGTTTCCATGGAGATTTCTCTAAAAGTGAATATGAATCATGACGTCAGAGGCCCCCAAGACAAAGCTTTGGGCTGACTCAAGGCACATGTGAACAGGACGCTGGCTCGGCTCCTAGGGAGAAGGTGCTGGACTCCAAAGGAAAAGCTGGTCTGGAAACACCCTCAAAGGGCTCGCTCTGGATCAGGAGAAGTGGGAGGCTGGGAAACTTTGGTCAGCTGGGGACCCTGCCGAAAACAGCTGGCTGTGTGTCATGCGGGGGTGGGGTGGGGTCACTGCCCTGGCAGCCTGCAGGGGGCGCCTCGCTGTGGACGCACCTCCTCTCTTCACAAGCGGACTCATCACCCAGGGGACCCACTCTGCACAGTCTGTTCCAAAGGGCCCTGCTCCACACGCACGAAGCAGGAGGTGCTCCTGACCCGCCCCCCCCCACAAACCCTGGCCTCCAAGGAGAGGTGTCAGTCAGGTTGGAGGGCAGGGGAACCCTGCCTGCCCCACCCAGGACAGTCAACAACAACAATGGCAATAAAAGTAATGATGGTGCTGTGACGTCAGTGCTGGTACAAGGGTGTGGCACATATTGAGGGTGGTGGCTCAGCCCTCACCTCCCCCTGCTTTTTGTAAAAAAAAAAAAAGAGATAAAATTCATATGACATAAAATTAGCCATTAACCATTAAAAAACCTACAATTCGGTGGCATTTAGTGCATCCACAATGCTGTGTAATCTTTGCCTCAATGTTGTTCTAAGACCCTTTCATGACCCCAAAAGGAAACCCACAGCCACTGAGGGCCCACTCCCCGTAACCCCCCGACCCGTCCCTGGCGACCACTGGTCTGCTCTCTGTCTAAGGGTTTGCCTGTTCCAGAGATCTCATGTCTGTGAAATCTACGTTATGTGGCCCTCTCTGGCTGCCTCCTTGTACTTAATGTTTTCAAGGTCCACCCGTGTTGTGGCATGCGTCAGAACTTTGTTCCTTTTCACGGCTGAATAATGTTCCACGGAGGGCACATTATATACCATCTTTGGTTTACCCACCCATCAGCTGATGGGTGTTTGGGTCGTTTCTCCCTTTTGGCAATTGTGAACAGACTGGCAAATACTTTTTTCAGCGACAAGCATAGACACAGGCTCTACGAACAGAACCCTCATGAAGCCCCTCCCACGCAGAAAGTCACAGGGGGCCCTGCTTAACATTTACCAAGCCGTTACCATGTGGCTAGCGCCACACTGAGGACTTTATATGTATTATCTCATTTACCCATACTACAACACCTGGGTGGGGGGCGTTGTATTTGCCCCTATTTATCCAGGCTACAGAAGAAGAAATTGCACCACAGAGAGGTGAGGACATGTCACAGGACCCCGCTTTTAACAGACAGATCCAGGATTCAATCCGACAATCCCCGAGACTGCAATGGATCTCCTCCCCCATGTTCTGCCAAACTCCAACATGCGTAATTGTGTGCCCCCCCTGAAGCCCATACCCCCTGGAGGTAGGTATTGCCATCAACCCCCGACGGACCAGAAATGGAGGCTCTGAGCAGGTATGCCCCTTGACGGACCGCACACAGCTATGCAGGGCAGACTGGGAGGAGAGGCGAGACCCTCGGACTCCACGTCCCGGCTGTGTCTCTAACAGCCTAGTGAGCCTGAAAGTCGGGGTCTGCCCAGGTATGACACCACCACACCATCCTCAGCAGAACTGGCGACCCTGTGGTTACCCCTGGATGGGGAGAGTCCTGAAGAAGTGCAGAGGAAACTTCTGGAGGCCTGGTATTGGTCTAGGTCTCGATTCCAGTTGGTAGTGACTTCGTTGAAATGCATCATGCAGGACACGGCGTGTGTATGTTACGGTTCAATAAAAAGATGTTTAAAAGCATCAGAAGTTCTAGAGTCAAATCCAGCTCTACCACTCGCTGGCAGTGTGGCCTTGGGCAAGTGACTCAGCCTCTGAGTCCATTTTCTTGCTTGTAAAAGTGATATCATACTCACACCCACTAGGATGGTCACTACTTTAAAAAAGACATTACCAAGTGGTGGAGAAGATGGGAAGAAACTGGAATCCTCAGACACTGCTGGCAGGAATGTGAAATGCAGCTGCTTGGGAAAACAGTCTGGCAGTTCTTTAAGAAGTTAAACAGTTTCCATATGACCCATGTGGGGAATTTTATGGTATGTGAATTACATGCAGTAAAAGAAGGTAACAGTACACCTATCTTAAGGGTGTTTGTGGAGAGCACTTAAGTGTGCAAGGCTCAGCACCTCGTAAGAACCTGATAATAAGTAACTATTTTCATGCTGCCACCCCAAGAGAGTGGGTGGCCTGAGAGAAGGCCAGGATGGGGCTGCATTAGGGCAGGGACGTGATAAAAGAGTTCAAATCCCAGCACGGAGCCAGGTGCTAAGTAGAAGCTCATTATATACCCAGGCGATTATTTTGAAAAAGCCTCAACAAGAAGGAAGAAGGGGCTTTACACTAACATGCTCGCCAAGTTCCTCCATCACCCACTGATCACTCCAAAAAGTTAGGACAGATGCCTGCTCCAGCTCGGAGTCAGCCTGGCACGCAGGAAGTGACCACCCAGCTCTGGATGACCGATGATAAGCAGGACCCCACCAGTTATAGATGGGGTAAGGTCAGGCCCTCAGATGGCACTCCAGGAGTTCAAGGTCATACAGCACTGCCTGTCTCAGGCTCACCCACCTCCTCTTGTCCCATCTCAACCAAGTTCTGCCACAGCCCATTCCTGGCTGCCCAGATCTTGGCATGGCAGTGCCCAGAGGCTGGGCCATGGATAGTGTCTGGAGCAGAGCAAAGCTGTTCGTGGACCGCACTCCGTGGAGACGGTCAGGAGGCACGTTCTGGCTCATTAATCATGAGTGCAGCCATGGCAGCTGCCCCCTTTTATGGCCAAATGGCTCAAGAGGTTTAATAATAGAGCGAAGGGCTGATATTTCCACACTCAGACCCTTCCATCCCTGGTCACCATCACTGGCATGGGAAGACAGAGGAAACTCTATGTTCCCAGGTGACGCTTGGCATCTGTGCCACCGGACACCTGCATCATCAGAGCAGCTGATTGAGGCCCTTAAGGGCCATGACACAAGGTCAGCACACGTCCAACCGCTGGGCCAGCCAACGTTTCTAAGGACCCCAGGAGCCCACACAAACCAAGCACATCCCAGGTGCAGGCCCTCGGGCATAAGCTCGAGGCTTCCTCACAAGGATCCAGGAAGACCCCGACCGAGTAAAAGGAGAAGGGAGGCTTGGGGCAGTCGAATAGGTCACAGCTGGTCAGCAGGAAGACCATGCGGTTAACTCAGAAGCCAGGTCCATACCCACTGTACCATGCCCCCTGCCTGTTCTGTGAGACACCGGCCTGGGAGCCCCCAAATGACCAGGGCCTCAGCTGCCAGTCTGGGCCTTGGAGGGAAGGAGGAGGAGGTTGGGGACAGAAACTTATAAAGGTAAGGACAACAGGAAGTGATCAGCACTGTCACTAAAAGACGAAGGTACAAAGGGCAAGGAGGGGCAGGGGAGGAACACTCCGGGACACTGAGGCAGGCTTCCCAGAAGCGACCTTTGAGCTGGATCGGCTGGGGGTAGGGGAGAGCCAGGCACTCCAAGGGGAGGGGAGGGAGGGCCCAGGGAGCCCGCGGTGTCTAGCACCCTGGTCTGAGGATAGGCCCCGGTAGATGTGCTGTGCAAGGGCTCCCCAGAGAGGCCTCAGACAGGACCCAGACTGGGGCACAGCCCTCGACTACTCAGCCTTCTCAAATCCCCTCTCTCTCCCTTCCTATTTTCTCCTAAGTTGAGGTATACTATACAAACAATACAGTGTGTGAAGTACAGAAGCCTTAAGTGTTCGGCTGGATTCATTTTTGCACATGCACAGCCCTGCGTGACTGCTCCCCGGGCGGAGAATGGACTGTCCCCACACCGCAGAAGGCTCCCCGGTGCCCTTCCCAGTCCCTGCTGCCGGAGGTCTCTGCTGCCCACACATCCGTCGCCACAGATTGAGTCCTGACCGCCCTACAGGCAGAAGCGCACACGTTTTGTGTCGGGCTCTTTCGTTCAGCGCGGTGTCTGCGAGGTGCATGGATATGTCTGCACCTCATTCTTCTTTTAACTTGAGAGAAGTGTTCCTTCCTATCTGCCACTGTTGTTCACGGACCTTTGGCTGTTTCCAGTTTGGGGCCACTGTGTATAAAGCTGCCGTGAACATTTTTGTACTTATTTTGGGGGAGGGAGGACTAAAGCACTCTTTTGGGTAAACACCCAGGCGTGGGATCTGCCCGGGCCACAGGATGAAATGCTTATATTTAAGCCCAAGTAACAAACGTTTGCAGAGAATTCCAGGGAAGTTTCATATAAAAATGAGCTCCTTTGTAGGACCTGCCATTTCTCAGGTACCTGTGCCTTTGGGAGAGCAAGGATTCCTGAGTTTGGGGAAAGGAATCTGGCCAGTGATAGCACTCAATTTTCTCAACAGGTGGGGTGCATCTTTCACACCAGGGGCTTCTGAGACCCAAAGGAGAGACAGCACCCTCCTCAAAACGGGACTCTGAGCTGCAGAGGGGGTGGTAGCAAAATAGAAACATTTTTCATGGCGAATGTGGCAGAAAGGGACATCTCTGCTCCCCTTCACATGCAGTCTCCTTGCCACACTCAGCACAGACGCTTCTGCAAAAGGGAACGGCATGTCTGCTCAAGGTTAGAGCTCTGAGTCAAAGGCTGGGAACAGCAACTACACTTTTGTTCATTAGCATTGATTTAGCTCCAAGATCACACGCCAAATGTCATGCAGGCCTGTGTCTATTTGGTGTTCCAGACGTGAGGACACCAGCAGGGATCAAATGGTGAATTTTCGGGGCTTCAAAAACATATGCTTGTTGATGGTGTAATTCGGCTGGGGGGAAAATGGGGCCTATGACAGCCTGCACATAGGGAAACCTGCTTCTGGGTTCTCATAGGTTGGGGCACACCTCAACCTTGGTGCCTCCCCAGGCACTGACGTCCGCTGTTGTGTGCCAAGAGCTCCTGAAAACAAGGGCCACACACGTCAGTCTGCCACCGTAGTTCGTGTCCAGGGTGACTGTGTTATCAGGGACCACGTATGTGATTCCAATGTGGGTCAGCTGCTTGCAGACGTCTTCCCACTGACTCCCTAGAATAACCCCGAAGATGGGTGTCATTATGGTCCCATTTTACACCTGAGAAAACCAAGGCCCAGAGAGGAGAAATAATTTGCCCTAAACCATGGCGCCATCTCTAAGTGAAAGCAGATGACCCAGAAGCTAGGAGAGGAGGATGATCTCTCCCAGAGCCACCCACACCGTCTGGGGACAGAAGGCTGCTGGAGACAACCAGACGTGAACCGCCAAAATGCGGGCAGGGCAGCCCCCATCTTGCTTTTGTTCCCAGAACAATGGGAGCGAGCCAACCTGACTGCAGTCTCATTCAGAGAACCTCTCTCAGTGTAAAGAAAGCTGCGGCCAGTGCCTCGCATCAACACAGCCTTCTAGAAAATACCAGAAGAGCGGGAAGGAAGACAAGAACGAGAACGACGTCTGGTCCCACATGCATAAGCAAACAGGCTCACAGAGGCGTGCTGCCTCCCCAAGGTCACCCAGCTGCCAGGGGCAAACACAAGATGGGACCCCTGGAACTCTCAGAGATAGGGCTGCCTGTCCGGAGCCCAGCGGTAGTCCTTTCTGGGGCCGGGAGCTGGACCTCAGGGTGGCTGAGGGTCGCTGGTGGTAGGTAAACGAGAGTTTTGGACTAATCGCTCACCGTGCCCTGTGCTCCAAGGACGCTCTCTGCAATGGGTTCCTCAGTGCCCATCCCGCCTTCACCAACCACGTCTCTCCCCCACCCCAGGCAGGATTCAGCACCTCTACGAGCTCACAGAAGATGCAGGCAAATGCCCACCTATCGTCACACATATTATCACACATGTGAATTGCCTTTTTCCTTATATTTTTCATTGAACAGCCTGGAGTTTACTCCACTCTCCACGACAGACTCAGGGAGGGAAGGTGGGAGGGAGCAGAGCTACGTTTACGAAGCCTGAGTCAGCATCAGTTCATCTTCATTAGAACACGCTGTGGTGTGCCGCACGGTTCTTCCCATTTTACAGACGAGTCAGTGAGGCACCGAGAAGCAAAGGCACTTAGAAAGAGGCAGTGGAGCCCAGACTGGAATCCTGACTGTCCGACGCCCATACGCACCGCTAAGCCTTGTAATGATGGTAACAACAGGGCTGGCAGCAACGAAACCACTAGGCAGTGAGTCGTGTGGCCGCAGAAAGGGAGGAGGAGGGGAAGAAAGCAGGAAGGGGGAGGAAGAGGCCCTGGGGGATGCAAAGCGAAGGCGTCACCATGCTTCCCTGTTCTGGACACCAGCTTCTGGCACTGCACAGCCCGGCCCAGGGCCCACTCGGGAAGCAGCCGAAGCCTTCCGAGTCTGTGTCTGTCAGCACAACAAGCAAGTGGACGGAGGACGAAAACTCTAATTAAAAATAAAATCAGTATGTAGTAAGCATAGTGGCTGGCTGCTGGCCTGAACACGCTGCGAGACCAAAATGGCCCCAGATGACGCTGCGCCCCGGGAGGGAGCACGAACCGTGCAGGGACAGGCCCGGCCGGACCAGACGCAGCCCCGCGTGCATGAGCCCTCGTCTCCATTGCTTCATTATTTCCAGGAGGTGCCACCCTGTGCTAATTACAGTGAGTGCACGCATCCATATATGGTTAGAGCTTCAAGGCTGGCCTCTCATCTGCCACGTGGGAGGGGATGTTGTCATTTCAAGGCTCCTGGGGGCCACGGGGAGGTCACGGAGGGCAGCTCTTTCTGCCCTGAACGTGTTTTTGGCTACTGCCGTCTCCTCTCCACTGTGAGACACAGAACTGGAGGCTGTGATCCAGCACGGGGACAAGAACGTGGGAAGGTGAACCTTCTTGCACAGAGATACTGGTGTCCCTGCAGCCACATGCCACTCCCACCAGTAACTGCATTCAACTCATCAAGCATGTCCTGAGTGCCTACTATGTACTAACGAGCTAGAATAAGATAACTAATATTTGAGGCAGATATCCAGAAAATGCAATACAATTTCATTCATCTGAAATCAAGCGAAAACCTTCATGTAATTAACTAAACCCATCAGAATGGCTGAAAACACACACACACACACACACACACTACCAATACCTTACACACATTAGCACAGCCACTATCAAAACAAAAACAAAAATCATAAAATAACAACTATTGGTAAGGACAGGAAGAATCTGGAACCACTGTGCACTGCTAGTAGGACTATAAAATCTTGCAACTGCTACAGAAAACAGCTACATGAAAAAATTAAACACAGGATTACCATATGATCCAGCAATTCCACTTCAGGATATATATCCCCCAAAACTGAGAGTAGTGACTCGTGCAGATATTTGTACCCCTGTGTTCATCGCAGCATTATTCGCAACAGCCAAAATGTGGGAACACCCCAAGTGTCCATTGATGAGTGAGTGAATTGACAAAATGTGGCACACACAGACAGTGGAATGTTACTCAGCCACAAGAAAGACAATTCTGATACCTGCTACAATATGGGGGAACCTTGAGGACATTATGCTGAGGGAAATAAAGAAGGCAGATACTGCGTGATTCCGTGTATATGGGGTGCTTACAGTAGTCAGATCCATAAAGACAGAACACAGAATGGTGGGTTCCAGGGTTTGGAAGGAGTGTGGGGGATGGGGGCTCACTGTTCAATGGGGACAGGGTTTCATTTTACGGGACGAAAAGACTTCTAGAGATGGATGTACAACAACGTGAATGTGACAACAACGTGAATGTGCTTAATGCCATTGAACTGTACAGTAAAAATTGTTAAAACAGTAAATTCTATGCTGTGTGTATTTTATCACAATAAAAAAAAATTGGGAAACAATGACAGTGTCCAGTGATGGGCAGGATGTGGAGAAAGCAAGGCGCTCCTGCTTTGCTGGCAGGAGTGCGAACTGGTACAGCACTTTGGGAAGCCCCCCAGACGGCACCTGCCACAGCCAACTCCACCCCTGCCCTCTGCAGCCCAGGCTCTCCATTGCCAGAGGTCCCCAACAGGAGCGTGTGCATTTGGTCCCATGACCCAAGATTCACAGCAGCACCCCACAAGGGCCTGCTGGTAGTAAAATGCATAAATAAATTATGGCATATTCACCCAACGGGAAACTACATAACAGCAAAAGTGAACAAACTACAATTCTACACAGCAACGTGATTAGTTTCGCCGACCAAACAGCACGTACTGCGGGTCCGTCTAGATAAGGTACAGACACTGGCACAGGTTAGGGGCTGGTTACTCTGTGGAGTGGTGGCTGGACGAGGACCCAGGGAGGGTCTTGGGGGTGGTCTTGATTGGGGTCCAGGTTTACAAGCACATGTCCAATTTGTGCAAATTCACCAACACATACACTTAGGATTTGTGTGTTTTTCTGTAGGTGTTTTATTCAATTCAACAAAGTTTCCTTTGAAAAGACAATGTTCTTCTGGGAAAGGAAGGAGGGGAGGAGGCAGAAGAGAGTAAGGGGAGGAAAATGATGATGGAAGGAGCCTCGGCTTGGGGTTGTGAACACACACTAAAATTAAATATGATGTACTGCAGAACTATATACCTGAAACCCATATAATTTTATTAATAAACACCACCCCAATAAATCAATAAAAAGAAAGTTTTTGCCAACACTTATCTGTATGCTGTCTCAGCTTAAAAAAAAGGCACTCATTAAAATTTTCAGGTAAAGAAAAAAAAAAAGACATCTCTCTGGATCAACAGCTGCTGGTCTACGAACACAGGCCACAGTGGGTGCCCGCAGAATGACGCGGTGATTTATTTTGCACCGTGCATGCCTGCACCATTCAACAGACAGGGCCCACAAGTACCAGTCCCAGGCCAGGCTGTGGGGACGCCGGTGTGTGCAAGACCCATCCCTGCCCACGAGCACAGCCTGCAGATGGAAAATATGGTATGTCTGCAACTGCATGCACATGAAAGTAGGAAGATGCTACTGTTACGAGTATAAATTTGTTGAAAAACAAGACTGAGTTTAAAGCATCTTTAATTTGATATTTTGAAATATTAAAATAAAGCCGTCTCCCAGGCTTGCGAGTCAGGAACCCTGAGTTCATACCCCAACTCTGCCTCTTACAGGCTATGGGCCCAGGACAGACAGCAGGTTAGTCTTCTGGTCCCTCGGTTTCCTCATATGAGAAATAGGGCTGATAACAGAGCCCAGCTGGTCGGGACATTACAACGATGAATCGAGAGGATGCACATAATTCACTTAGCACAGCGTCTAGCACATGGTGACTAATGTCAGCACATGCAGCACTGAGGACCTACTGTGTGCCATGAATGAACAACACCCCTACTTCTCATAGGATTTCCCTTGTAGTGAGGGAAACAGAAAGAAAGGAAACAGGATAAATAGGAAAAATACATAGGAAGTGAAATAAGTTCAAGTAAAATAAAAAAGAGCAGGCAGATAGAGCAAAGGAATGTTGGGCTTTGGCATGGCCCTATAATTTCACAGGAAAATGGAGTATAATTTAACCATCACACAGAGCTAATACTGGGGAAGTTCATGTGATATTCGTCAAGGTAAATTACCGCTGGCCTGAAACGAGACTGCCGATGGTGACAAGATGGGACCAAGCTAACAAGCCCCTCATAGCAAAGGATCAGACTGTATACAGGCAGCTGTGATTGACAAGTCTACCTAAAATCTCTCAGGGAGGTTTAATCTGTAGTGGGACAGAAGAGAGAGAGAAGAAAGGGAGGGACAGGAAGGGGTCTATCCCATAAGGTAAATACGTGTGCTTTTCCTGGTCCAAAAACAAAACCCATGTAAGCTGTGCTTCCCTCTTGCCTCCTTCGCAGAAAGCTCTGAGCAGCCAAACAAGTCCTAAGGTCCTGGCCCATCTCTGGGGACCCAGCGGGGCTGTTCTGTGAGATCCTAATTGCCTCAGTTCACATGGTATCGTAGCTCTGAGAAGCCACAGTCCTCTTGGAGGCAGGCACGGTATATAATCTTAGACAAATAAACACAATAGTTCTTGGGGAAGCAAGTGCTGGCAGCCATCACTAGTGCCTTTCGAATCAGAAGTGGGAAATCCCTGACCGTTCTTGGCTCAGCTCTTGCCTGGGGGCGGCAGGCTTCCGTCAAGGGCCCCAGGGCTCCAGGACAAGGGAATTCTGACTTGCCGGCTGCTCCGCCCAGACCCCAGACCTGGTGATCTTTCTCCAGGGAAGCGAGTTGCAGGGCTAGAACCAACTCTAAGGCCCCAGGCTCTTGCTCACCATCCAGAGGTGGGGCCTCTAGAATCATCATTGAAAACCTGCTCCTGAACACTCAGGTCCACACAAACAGCCCCCACACAAATGTTCCAGGCAGTTTTATTCGTCACTGCCAATACCTGGAAGCAACCAAGGTGTCCTTCAGTAGGTAAATGGAGAGAGAACTGTTCTATCTCCAGACAATGGAATATTATTCAGTGCTACAAAGAAACGAGCTGTGAAGCCATTGAAAGACTGGAGAAACTGTAAGTGCATATTACTTACTAAACAAAGAATCCAATCTGGAAAGGCTACACACTGTATGATTCAAACAATGACATTCTGAAAACGGCAAAACTATGGAGAAAGCGAAAGATCAGTGGCTGTCAGGGGTTAGGGGGCTGGGAGAGACGAACAGGCACAGCACAGAGGGCCTTCAGGGAAGTGAAACTCCTGTGTGTTACTGCAGTGCCGGGTGCATGTCATCATACGTGTGCCCAAATGTACCGAATATACAGCACCAAGAGTAAGCTGTAGGCTTTGGAAGACAACGATGTGCTAGCACAGAGCATCGATTGTAACAAATGCACTGCACTCCAGTGGGGGGTGCTGTTATGGGGGTGGCTGCGAGTGGGTGCAGATAAAGGATGCATGGGAATTTCTGTGCCTCCCCCTCAATTTTGATGTGGACCTAAAACTGTTCTAAAAACCGAAGTGAAGGGACAAATCTGTCCTCCCCCCCAAGGCAGGAAAGGACAGGCATAGGCTCAGTCACTTCAGGAAGCCAGGAGGGGAGAGAAAAGTTCTGGAATGTCCCAGTTCTGCACGTCACCAGTCGGGAAGCCGTGGGTGGCAATCTCACCCCTGGGCGCCCCGGTTTTGTCACTGCTGGGACAAGACAATGACTGTGACGGCTGTGACGGTCTGCACAGAAGCTTGTGGGGAGGCCAAGGACTTTCTGAGCAGTGGCTCTGGGCCCTCACAGGTGGAGTGAGCCTCTGAGTCAAGGCCCCCGCGTGTGCCTACGTGACACCGGTCCACCACCTCGCCGATCCTACCCACAGGCATGCCACTGTTTGAAATTCTGCCCACCCAACAAAATATACTTAGGGCACAACAAGCCGAAGTGACAGTAAAAATACAGCCTAGGAACAGACAGAGCAGCATGGACACCAGTTGTAAACAGCTGGCCCACCCATCCAGGTGCATCCCACAGGACCCCGCTCACGGCAGTGAGTCACACATGTGAGATTTTTCGTGAACAAAAGACCCTCTGTCCCTGACCACCGGCATTCCAGATCAACGCCAAGCTGAACTGAGTATGTTGTACTGAAAAACAAAAACCCACCAACCAACCCCAGAGAATTTATCTCACGCAGCCTGCTCTTCACACTTTTCAGAGTTAGGAAAATAGCTAGCGAGTCCCAAGTTTTACGTGAAACCCGAGAATTCTGGAAACCCCCAGGTTTGAGTCCAGAGATCTCTCCTTTTTCAGTTCTCTACCTCCTTGCCTCCTTTCCCCAGCTTTACACACCTACACAGATCCCTCCTCGCTCACTTGTCCAGCACATGAGCCGAGAAAAAGCAGAGTCCAGAATCCCTTCCCTTACGACCCCGCGGGTAACTGGGGGAGTCAGACGTGTCTGTAGGTCACTGGAATTCCAGGTGTGTGGTGTCTGCAGATGCAGAGACATGGCAGCCCTGGGGAAGGCGAACTACCTACTGCTATTGGGTCATTCAAGAAGCCTTGAGAGAGTATGTGATGTTTGAGTGGGGTTTTGAAGGGTGAGTAGGAGTTCACTGAGCAGAAAGACATAGGTTCAGGGAGATGGGTCAGAAAAACAGGCTAGATTCAGGTAATAGAAAGGCTTGAATGCAATGCTGTAATGTTCAGATTTCCACTGGATAACTGAGGAATGTGGGGGCTCACAGGGATTCGGTTCCTCCAGTGCACAAGACGTCAAGTAAGCCAGTGTGCGCGAGCAGGCCTTGTTGGAAGACTGAGCCAGGGGCTGCCCCCACGGTTCACTGGTCCTCTGTGTCTCTATGACTCGGTGAGCTTGGAACAACCACCCCTTTGGATGGTGGTTATGGATGCTGCTATCATCACAGTCACAATGAGCCGTCATTTCAATGAAGGAGAGGCCGCACTGTAGCTCCCGTGGGTCTTTCCTTTCAGGGCCGCGGGCCACAGTGTGCTTTCCGCTATGTCTATAAAAAGCACTTCCAAACACTGTATTAGCAAAACAGTGGTATAAACATGGCTTTTTTCATTTCAGCACCCCATTTACCCAGTGGGCTCCAAAATCCCACCTCTACACAAGCCTGGCTGAGTTAGGTTCTGAAGTCGGAAGGCTGGGTGTGAGGCGACACCATTCTCTACGAGTAGCTGGTCAGACCCGAACACACCCACATCCCGTCTGGAAAAAGGCAGGAGCACACATACATGACGACAAGAGGCCAGCAAGAGGACGCAACGAAGTCTGAGTGTGACAATGGCATTTGTTTATTCACCGGATCACTTGTTCACTCGACAAGCATTCACGGGCAGTGCCCCGAACTCTGTCCTCCAGCAGCTCATGGGGAATGGGGGGCTGGCTAGCACAAGACGAGGTGAAATGCTACAAGAAGGAAGACCGTGCGGATAAAGAGGAGAAACACTGATTCCGCTCAAAGCAGGTTCTGGAGAAATGGGCAGGAGGAGCTTGCTAGGCCAAGGAAACAGAAAGGCATCCAGGGCGCAAGGAAAAACACGTCTGGGAATGGTGGGAAGAGGGTGTGCACAAGGAAGAAGGCTGGGCGATGAGGTCAGAGGGCCAGACTGGTTTGGGAAGAGCTGGGAAGGCCATGCTACAGGCGTGGGTTTTGTCATGTGGCTGTGGCTGTGGCCAGACCAAGGGGCGGGCTAGAGATCTGGGCACCGGAAGAGGACAGGTGAGGCATCCGCAAATTCTGTGGTCTGACATGAACTTCTCTGTAAAATGGGATGAATTTATACTGAACATGCAACAATGTGGATTAACCTCAGAAACATGCCAGACACAGTGGCCTCACAGTGTACGATTCCACTTATATGAAACACGGGGAATAGATAGATCCATAGAGCCAGAAAGCAGATTAGTGGGCTGGGGGTGGGGGTAGGGAGTGACTGTTGATAGGCACAGGGTGGCCCCCGGAGGCGATGAGAGTGTTCTGGAACTAGAGGTCATGGTGGCACAGCCTTGGGAAGGTACTAAAGGCCTCTGAATCATACACTTAAAAATGGCTAATTTCCCATTACATGAATTTCATCTCAATAAAGAAAAAGTTCTAAATAAATATGATGAACTCTGAGAATCTGACAGACCCCAGGATAACGGCGGGTGGAGTGGCTGGCTAACCCAGGGGTCACTCCCCGCGCAGGTGTCCGGGCCCAGCAAGACTCCTACACAGCCGGGAAACAGCCGCCCCCCCCTTCCTGGACAGGGCGGGGGAAGGGAACTCGTATCTCAGGGGACTCCTTCAGAGTCCATTTCAAGGGCTGAAAATCACCTCCTGACATGTAATCAGGTGGTGGTAAGTCAGATGACGGACAACACCGGGCTGGCCTGTACATGACGGAACAGCTCATTTCCGAGAGCGGGGCCTCCCCTGCAGGATGCGCCGGGCCCTGGGCCCCTGTGCGTTGCTGCAATCTACAGGCGCCACCTCGCTCCTGACACCCAGTCAGTGGCCTTGACAGTGTCCGTGGAAAACTGTGACCCCTGCAGGTAAAAGCAGGGCCGTTCTCCCGGAGACAGAAGGATGGTTTTACATGAACACACCCCTGTGCTCAGCTTGAAACAATTAATCTAAAACCTGGATTAAGAGTCTGTTTCCTGAGCTTCAAACTCACAGTTTATTCAGTCATCAAATATTTATTGAGCGCTTCCTGTGCACCAGGAAAGCGCTTCCAGCGCGTTCTAGGTGTTGGGGACACGTCGTAAACAAAACGAGGCTCTCGCCTTCATGGAGGGCTCACGCTCTGGCGACTGCCTGCTGGGCTCCACCACCTGAGGCCCTCTGGGTCCCTCTGGATCTCCGCCCAAGCTGCGCCCACCCAGCGGGCTCTCCCTGCTGTCTTCTCAAGCCCGGTTTGTGGCAACCACACGTACTCGTTGACCCCATGTGGAGCCTGACTGTTTGGACTCATTCAACAGCCCCAATCCCTGAATTCAATTAGTCACCAGGGTCAGATCCAGCTGCTACTTGCCCCTTCAATTCACCCACGCTTTGCTACACCCTCTCTTCTAGTTTCGTCTCCTCTCTTTTTACTTCAGAATATTGCAGAGGCTGCCTGTCTGGATTTCCTACTTCCAGTCTTACTCTCTTCATCTCTCTACAACCAGAATATTGCCACTGGAGTTTTCCTCCCCAAACACAGCTCACTTGTCTAGTTCCTCTGCCGTGACTCTGGATAGCCCTGCTTTGCCTTCCGAGATAAATCCAGCCCCTCTGCCCTGTACTCAGGGCTTCTGTGAGGTTACTTAGATGCGCTGGTCTTCCCTGGAGCCCGTGGGGGAAGGGTGGACATGAAATACCTGAGACAGAGAGGAGAGAGGAGCTTGGGTCCAAAGAAAGAGTAACCCCGGTAAGCCCAAACTGAGGGTAACAGTGAAAAGAAGGAATGCTAAGACAATGGGCCTCTTTGGGGGGGGGGGGCGGCTTGACCACTCCCCTCCACGTCTCTGACCCAACTGGCAAGCGCCACTGACAACTTTCATTGCGTGCCGGCCCTTCTGTCTGCCCAGGGACAAGTATTACCAATGATTTATTTTTAAAAAGCAAAATCGGGCACTGATTGAGAAAGAATTCAGATTTAGCCCAGGACAGTTGCTCCACAAACAACAGGAATAGACTGGTGGCCGATCTCAGTCAGGGTCAAAGAACAGAGCCTCTTTTGCTGCCGTCTGGGACCACAGCTGTATGGGAGGCACACAGCCCGACCTCGGGGCCGTGCTCGTGACACGCTGGGACGTTCACACAGACAGGAGGCCCAGGACTTTCCCAGCGCTGCCCGCCGTCAGTGGGGAGACAAAGGGGCCAGGCAGCCCAGATGCTGGCAGGGCCCCATCTGCAGCCCCAGGAACAATTCCCTCTTTCACTGCCCGGTCAGGCGGCCAAGGTCAGAGGCAATGCCGGCCAGAGCTTACCCTCCAAGTGCCAAGACCCTTTAGAAAAATTTTCATACTTTTAGCTAGAAATGTCTCCTTTTTCCCTTGCTTTAAACGGACCATTCAGAATATCCGTAGCCTTTTTCTTGATGACATAATCGTCACTCAGAGCATCCGTTAAGGCACACTGCCACCATCAGGAGCTCCGGGAGCAGTGGCGCGCTGCCGGCCCCGCGTGCACTGTCCCCAGCTGCTGTGCACTTTGTGTCTTCACGTCCTTCCTGTCGCTTTCCCTCTCTCCCTCTGGACGTCAGGCTGCCCGGTGTCCCTGCTCTCCACGGACAACGCATGGCAGTCCCTGCAGGCCCCCTCCCTTCTCCTAATTCGCTGCTTCCAATTCGTGGTCCTGGAAACCTAAGCAACACACCTGTCAGGGCTGCGCCCAGGGTGCGAATGAATAAACCTGGGAGCTCCGTGTGGAGCAGCTGCCGCCCCTCAGGAAGCTTTCCCCTAGGCTCCGGGCTGTGTCTGTGATTGGTGTGCCTATCGGAGAGTGGCCTTGGAACGAGTGGGGTGTTCGCCACTGACTCCAAGAGCAGAGGTCCCTGCAACTGAAAAGCACTTCCCTTGATACCAGGGAGCAGTTTAGGGCCACACACTCTGCCTTTCGGGGCAGGCCTTTGATTCTAAGAGGGACCCTTCTCGGACCCCACCCCTCGGGCTCAGCTGCCCTTCTCAAGCTCAATCTGAATAAGTGACTTTTTAAAGAGTCACCTTGGCCCCATCTGGCTCAGAGAGACAGGGGCTGAACTGGCAGAACGACAAACAAACATCTCAGCAAAGGCCCCTCGGTTTCCAGGCCCTCTGAGGAGGAGGCAGAGAACGGGAGCTAAAGGTCCTGGGCTCTGGGGGTCAAATTCCTTGGGTTCACATCCCAGCTCTTCCATTTTGTAACTGCCCGGTGTGAGGCCAGTAGCTCTATCACTCTGCGCCTCAGTTTCCCCATCTGTACTCACTTCAGGGTGTTACTGTGAGGATCAAAAAGACAGCGTTCACACAAATGCTAAGCTCAGCAATTCCCCTCCTAGGTATTTAGCCAAAAAAATATTGCAAACACAGACTCAAACCAATACTTGTACAATAATGTTCACAGCAGCTCACTCACAGCAGTCGAAGGGGGAAAGAGCCGAATGTGCGCCAGCGGATGAAGAGATGCACCGCAGGCGGCCTAGCCGCCGTTCAGCCATAAAAAGAAATGAGGAGCTGATACACAGCACAACGTGGATGAAGCCTGAAGACCTCGTGCTGAGCACAGGAAGCCACCAGGAAAGACCACAGTGTGTACGACTCCAGTCACACGAAGTGTCCAGAACAGGTGGAGTCCTGGGGCACAGCACAGGCTGGTGTCACAGGCTGGCTGGAGGAGGGGAGCTGGGAAAGATGAGGAGTGACTGCTAACAGGTGTGAGTTTCCTTTGAGGGTGAGTGAAAGTGTTCTGGAAGTAGACAGAGGTGGTGGGGGCCCAACATTATGAATATAATAAATGCCACTGAATTCTTCACTTAGAAATGGTTAATTTCTTGTTGTGTGGACTTTATATCCGAAGTTATTAAGAAGCCTTAGCTCAGTGCCCAGCACACTGCTCACCAGGACAAAGACTGTGATGCCCAGAGACCTGGGCCCCTCCCTTCGCTGAGCCTCAGATTCCGAGTCTGTCCATGAAATGCCTGTGACAATGGCCATGCTCTCACAGGGGTGCTGAGGTGATGAAATGAGACGAGGCATGCATGTGCTTAATAGGGTACCTGGGACATGTGTCCAAATATTCAGTGCATGAGGGTGAGGGCGGAGATGAGACCCCCCTGCCAGCTGTGGGCCTGGAGAGGCGGGAGGGGTGGGGAGGGGTGCAGCGGCCGCAAAGACTGGGTGTGGGAGCTGATCAAGCAGGCATGTCTGGAGGCAGTAAGGAGGTCCCTGCCTGGTCCCCAGTCTGCCTTGCTTACAAGGATCCTAAGAAAAGGGACTCTTTGGAGCCCAGACACTGGTTCTGTTCTACCGGAAACATCTGTTCCTCAGCAAGACAACCCGGGCCACAGCCATCCTAACTCAGTGCTTTGTAACCCTGTCATACCAGTTTACTTTACTTTATTAAAGTGGCAAAACACTTCTTTCAAATGAAATCTTTGCTCGGAGTCCCAACAGGTGAAACATACGGCAGGTGCCACGCAGGGAGAAGCGGTGCTCCGGAGGGCCTGGACTGAGACCTGCAACCTCTCCCCATCCTGCTCTGGCTCAGGGACAATTTCCTTCCATCTTCCTCACGGGACACCCAGGAACTGGCAAGTTTCTGCCGATTCCTTCAAGAAGGAGGCTCAGGTGAACCATTTTCACTAGGGGACAGGATTGCTTTCTAGTTAGAAACTGCTTTCCAAAGTCTAGAGCACTGTTGTGGGGCAAGGAGAAAGGAAGGGGCTGGTGGGTGGCTCAAGCGAGCAGAGCGGGGTGCAGAGGGTGCAAGGCGGAGGGCTAGATGTGAGGGTCGCTGGACCCTGAGATGTGCCTGGTGGGCGAGGAGCCCCGGAGGTCCCACCACTGCCCTCGTCTCGTTGACTTCCATCGGCACTGTGTCCTTGTTAAAAGATGACCCTTGCAACAGCCTTATGAGGCAGGTGGAACCGCCCTCATTTCCCTGCAGAGAAAACTAAGGCACAGGGGGGTCAGGGTGCTTGCCCCATGGTCAACTGGAATGCTTCTCTGAGTCCAAGAGGAAAACAGAGGCTCAGGAGAGGGATACTGCTTCCCTGAGCCGACGGGGCTGAGCAAACCCGGAACAGCTGTCTCTTGACTCTTAACCCAGAGCTCTTTCTACCCTACCCCACCATCCGGCACAGAGGAGAGGGAGGCGTAGCTGGAGGGGTCAGCTGACGCCAAAGGATGGGACCTCGCAGGCCAGGGCGAGAGTGGATGACTCCAGGGCAGCAGGTGGCTTGGGCTCGCCTCTGCCAGCAACCCCTGAGGACCAGTGGGGAGGGAGGTCTGGCTACCATGCAGTGGCACCTCCCTACAGCCAGTGTAGGCAGGGAGCAGGTGTTGCTGTCTCCGGGTCACAGTCCCCAGGGATGACAGCCACCCATGCCTGCACACAGCCTTCAGTGATGTCTCCCACATGGAAAAGCCCAAGGGGTCCTCTCAAGCTGGTCAGGAAAAATACCCTGAACATCAGTCCATCCATGAAGATTTCATGCTTTCCGGGCTGAAGGGACCAGGGGAAGGGAGGGCGAAATCCACAAGAACAGTTCTCTCTAATGTGGGTTCCAAGATGAGATCTTTTTTTTTTTTGAACAAAAGAAGGGAGGGAAGGATAGACAAATACATTTGGAGAGCTGTCTCTCTTTTATCCCCTTCAACTGCGGTTCACAACTCACAGCAACGCACTGAAGGCCCCGAAAAGCCCTGCGGCCCACAAGCCCGCCTGTGCCTCCTCTACACCGGCGCTGCAGAGCCCTGGTTTTCGCGCTGTCACCGTGACTTTGTTATTCTCACTTTTTGCTAGCGCACCTACTAACATCATTGAACAAAACTCATTGTAGCAAACACTAGGCTAAGACGCTCCTGGCACCACCAGAAGGCGGAGGTTGGAGATGAGCGTTCGCAAGTTTCTTTATTTGGGAATAAGTCCTTCCGGACTGCGGGGAAAAGATCACTGCCCCTCTTCGGGAACTCCAGTGACACTTCCTTCGATCTCAGAAAAAGTTCAAGTCCCTCAGGGTAACATTTGAGGCTCCCGCACTCGGATGCCGGTCTCCTTTCTGTGTCTCCTGCCGCGGCCCTCCCCTCTCCTCCCAGGTGAGGGCCTGGCTGGGGGCCCAGCATTCCGAGCTCAGGGTCCGCTGTGCCTCCAGCAACAGCCCTCCAGAAAAGCCCTGGCACAGTCCCCTAGGCTCACCAGGCCGGGGCGAATTTCCGGAGAAGAAAAATTACACATTCATTTCCTAAAAGTGTACAAGTAAGAAGAAGTGTGGTGAGAGGGGGAGGAAGGCATGGGCACTGTGAGTGAGCTTGGTGCCATGGCGCTCATCTCAGATGAAATCAGAGGCTGACGCCCCAGCCAGGACGCCCCTGAGCGGTCCCGCCCGCTGAATGGAGCCCGCAGGCTTGCTGTCAGGTCACCCTGAAGGCTCTACCTGGTGCTCCAGAAAGGAGCCAGCGAGTGGGTTCTCCGGCTCCCTCCCTGCACTCACACAACTGCACTCTCGCTTTCCAAGTAAAAGCTTATGACCTGCTATTCCCAGCAGAGGCACCGAACACTTAACATACTCCCCTCCTTCCCTTTATGAAGACAGGAGGTTACATGCTAGGAGAGATCCAGAACTCACATGACTCAGGGCTGGGATGGTCACTGACAAAATGAGACTCAAGCAAGCTGTAGCCAGTGCGACAGAGTCCCTGGGGAGAGCCTAGAAGAGACCTTACACGTGACGTCTTTCCCTCTGAAGGAAATGCTGGTGCTGGTGCTGGTGCTGGTGATTGGGTGGTGATGGCGATGATGGCAGCGTGGATGGTGACGGTGGTGATGATGAGACGATGATGGTGGTGGTGGTGGGGATAATGATGGTGGCGATGATGCCAGTGGTGATAATGGCAGTGGTCATGGTGTTACTGTGACGGTGGTGATGGTGATCACAGCTTCAGTGGGGAAGAGCCTCCCCTGGGGCCAAGTGCTACTTCAATTTCACCGAACTTAACCCCTGCTATGACCCTTCCATTTTCCAGCTAGGAACACCAAGGCTTGGGGGTCCCGGGACATCTCAAACCCACGGTTAGTAAGTCACGGGGGTGGGACCCACAGCCGGATCTGTCTAAATCGGCACCTGTGCTCTTACCCAGTGTTCTGCACTAGGACTCAGTTCACGTGACTCCGCAGCACACTGTGCTGGTTATGGCACCAGGCTCTTGTAACAGGCTGCTAGGGTTTGAATCCTGCCTCTGCCTCTCACTGGCTGTGTGTCCCTAAGCAAGTTACTGAACCACTCTGTGCCTTGATATCCTCATCTAGAATGACCATAGTAATGCAGTATTTCATCAATTCGAAGATGCGCAGTGCAATCTCCCTTAAAGCTGATAGGATATTAAACCTCTGGCTACATTCTTATCCCTCTGGGGGTACATAAGAAAATGGGGTGTCTTATCCCTCTGGAGGTACATAAGATGGGGTATCTTATCCCTCTGGAGGTACATAAGAAGATGGGGTGTCTTATCCCTCTAGAGGTACCTAAGAAGATGGGGTATCCTACAAGCAATGGGGTCTCAGATCTGATGAGAGACGGTAGTACCTGCTGAGTGCTGAGAATGCCCCTGGCAGAAAGTAGGCTCTCATAAACATTTGCTCTTATTTCAAACGTCTTAAGAGTTTAAGCAGTCTAAAAATTTTATTGAAGTATTTATTAAGGGATTGAAATGTTCAAACCTTGAGCCAGACCCTGTGCCAGAAACATGCCCCTCCCTCCCCTGAGAGACCACCACAGACCCCTGCCCACACACACGCCATCAGAACCCAGGCTCACATGGTTAGGAAGGCCAGATTTCAGCTCACAACTGCTAAATGCCCACACACAGCACTCCGGCACGGGGCCCCACCACTGTCACACTGGCAGCAGTTCAAGTGTCCCAGGGGGCCCGGGCAGGAAAGGAGGGGAGCAGGGTGGCGTGTCCTGGTCCCAGGCTGCAGCCTCCAGGGCTCGTCATCTTGGTGTTTACTCCGCACTAATGGATGAAGTCAGCCTCCATCCACATGGGACCTCCCTTCCTGGGACCCAGATGATCACTGTGGAGATCGGCAGCTTGACTAGGAGAGAAGTTTTCTGTTCCCTGCAGCCTTGCATTGCTGCTGCTAAGCCTCTTCGAGTAGCTGGATCAGCGAGAGCTTCGGAGCCATCTCCACCAGTGGCGTGGATGGTGAGGGCAAGGGGGTCAGTGCCAGGGACTGTTCGGTCCAAACCGGCTTCTCAGCAATGTCCTGAGACTGGCACAGCTTCAGAGGTGACCTGGAGATCCCCATTCCAGCAGTGCACAACCTGGGCTCGACTACCAACACTCTCTGTGCCTCAGTTTCCCCCCCTAAAAAGTGGGATGATGATAATAAGCCCCTCGGTCCCTTTGTTGTCAAGGTGAAGTGAGATAATCAGGATCAAGTGTTTAGCAAGTGCCGGCATGTGGTAAGCACTCAGTTTGTCTGAGTTACGTATTACAAGTAACTTTTCTCAAGTGCATTCCGGAAGCAGCAGGACATGCCTCCTCGAACTCCATGAAATGGGGGTGGTGCACACCCCTCTCTGAAGACAAAATGAGACCGGTACGGGGAAGGCCTCAGAAATGACGACACCCTATACAAACGTTCCTCCAGCAACCACGTAATGAGCACCTATTGTGTGCCGGGCCCGGGGACAACACAGCCCTTGCCCACCGGACCTCACATTCGATCCTTTCTCACGCTCAGTGTTAGTGGTGCAGGCACCAACCACACTGAAGTGTGACTGTTTACTCATCTGTCTGTCTCTCCCCTGGGTCTGTGAACCCCCGAGGGCAGGGACAGTGACCTGTCCCCAGGGGTCACCCATGTGTCCCTGGCACCAAGCACAGCGTCTGGCACATCACACCAGCTCACAGATGGGAGAAAAAAATGAGCAAAGGTGAGGGACTATTTCAGGTCAAAATCAAAGCCTCTTTCTTACAGAACCACCACAAACTCCTCTCCAGCTATTTTTTAGTGACTGAGAATTTCCCAATTTGTCCCATATGAAAGCCTCCAGCAGCCTCCCAGTTTTCGTCAAACCACCACCTTTTCCTGATGGGTTATGCAGACACCATGAGCCCAGGACGGGCCCGCCCAGTCCTGCGGGGCCAGCAGGGCCTGGTGCCAAGCCTGGCACCCCTTCCACTCCCGCCTGCCTGCCAGTGGGAGGACTCCCGGGGCTGAGGAGGTTGTCGGGGCCAGGTGACGGGCAGCCCCGAGTTGGGCCGGGAGGTGGCAGGCTGGGGTTCAGAGGGTGTCACGGGGGTGGCTGGCAGTCTGGACCAAGGGTTGAGGGATTACCGGAAGGCCTGCTGATGAAGGAGGATTTGCAGCCTGCGGAGGGGTGCTGAACATGGGAAGTAAGGCAGGTGGGCTCCCCAGGCTCCTGCTGGGCAGCCCGGCAGTGCCAACCCTCTAGACCCACGCTGTCCAGCTGACCTTTCTGTGACGATGGAAATGCTGTCTGCCTGCACCGTCCAGTCAGTACATGGGCCACTTGTGGCTACCGAGCACTTGAAACGTGGCTAGTGCGAATGAGGACTGAATGTTTAAGCTAACTTAATTTCTACTGTATTGGACAGCACAGTTATCGACTACAGAGGTCAAATCCAGGATGTGGAGGTTAAACTGCCCCAGGAATCAGCAGAGAGTGGAGGGCAGATGAGGAAAAGCATGTCAGGGTCCTGCTCTCAGACACGTGGTCTCCTCCTCTCTCAAGAGGCTCAGAATACTAATGGCTCAACCCACAACCCTGAACTCTGGGCTGGGCACCATGTCAGGTGCTTTACTTACACTGACTCACTTAGCTGGCACAACCCCCAGGGAGGTGAGCCTGATCACAATGCCAGCTTTACAGTTGACAAGACTGAGGCCTGTGTCACTTGAAGGATACAGGGTTTGAATTTGGGTCTGAGCATTCCAGAGTGTCAGCCACGATCCTGTATGGCCCCACTCTCCCCACCACTACCACCACCAGAGGCTCCCACCCCTGCTCCCCAGGCCGGGCTGCCTGCCTGCCTGCCTGCCGGCCTCCTGCCCAGGAGAGGCAGGCTAGTTCCTGTCTGTGCATCTGAAAAATGGGGTGCAGGGTAATTTGGGGGGCAGGTGGTGGAGGTCTCCGGGGGTGTCCACAGTTCCTCCTGGACGACCCACTAGCTGCAGGAAGAAGGCTTTGCCAAAACAGGAGAGAAATCCCATCCACAGTTTGCCCCCTTTGACTGGACAAGGAAAACTGCCGACTCCTCCCCTGCCCTCCGAGTCCCCACTCCTGCCCGCTGGGAGCAGACGGCCTCAGCCTCCGTCGGGTGGGGCGCGGGTCTGTGTTTCTTTGACTTCTGGGAGCTGCCCCTCCCTGGTCCTCCCCCTCCCTCCTTCCACCCCTGGAGTCCTCAACCCACAAAGTTATTTTCCATAAAATTAACAAATATATTATGCTTACTTAAAAAAAATAAGCCTCTCTTCAATAATGAATTTGAGTCTTGCCATCCCGGTTCAGACGCCTAAGCCAACAGTAACTCCTCACTGCCTCCTCCCGCAGCTGGAAGGATGAAACAGCAGGTGCGCCTTCCTAAAAGAAAGTTCTTGCCCTGTGGCTTCGCTTTAAATCCTGGCCGTTTCTAAGGAGTGAAAAGACAAGTTGTTCTTTACTTTTGTTTTGGTTTTGTTTTTGTTTGTTTTTTTTTTTTTTTACTTCTCTTTATAGTTCTGATACAGAGATAAGAGGTCATCCCACTTTGTTATTTTACACTTGCATTTCTGACTCTGAAACTTGCTGGTACTTAAAGAGACTTGGACGGGAGACAGGGCCATGCTGGTTTGTCCAGAACCTTGGGGCCTTCGAGAAAGAGGGCCTTTTGGTGCTGGAAGAGGGGAGTCCCAAGCAAACGAGGACGAGTAGATCACAGCCTCAATCATGAGGAGCTGACCCTCCCAGTACTATGTCGCTTTCCAAGAGAAATCAAGTTAATTTCACAACCGACACCAGGGACCTTGGGCACCTCTGGCTGTGGGGTTGCTAACCGGCAGACAAGCAGGGTTAGAAGCATGGATTTGAAGTCAGACAGATTCACGTTTGAGACCCCAAACTAAGCATTGTGAGCTGGCACCCTGAGCAAGCAGCTTCTTGGAGCCTTAGTTTCTTATCTATAAAATAAGGGCAGTAAGACTCCCCCCACATGTCTGTTGTGGGGAGAACAAAGAAGTAAAAATGCCTGCACACAGTAGGTGCTCAATGAACACTGGCTCCTGCCTCCTATTTGCTGCCCCTATTAAAGGCCCAAAAGACCAAGCAACTCTTTGAATAATTCGAAGAAGGAACTCAAATATCTTTTAATTAACATTCCACACTCCCACCCCATTCCCATGAAACCTGCAGGGGGGAGGGGTCTTCCCAAGACTGACACTCTGAATCCCACCCTGAATTGGGGGGGGTTGGTCCCGTGGCCGGACCGTCCACAGAAAGAGCTGACGGGGGCCGCTTGCTGCTCCAAGCCGGTTCAGAGAGGACACCGCAACCAAGTGAAAGGCCAATTTGATGGACAGAAATGAGAAGTTCAAATGGTGAGCTCAAGGTCTATGAAGCCTTGGGAAGAACATGTAATAAAGCCCTGAGCAGAGGAGGGGAACTGGCCCAAGGACTGGCCAGAACACTACATCAAAGTGTCCTGGGCTGGTGCCCAGGGTCAGGGCCAAGGACTTCCTGGTGAGCAAGTCCACCAAGGGTCTGATGGTAGAATGCTCTTCCCAATGCCCTTCCTCCCACAAGAGGAAGGCTGAGGGGGACTGGGGTACAGAGTACCAGAGACGAGGTCTTTTAAGTTCAGGTTCAACTGCTAATACAAGAGGCTGGGCTTTTTCCTGGGTGTTGAGGGAAGGCTCAAGCCTCGGGAAGCACTCCTGGCTTGGGAGGCTGGGAGGCAGGGTGTCTATCCAGTCGCTAGCTGGGGCAGGGTGTGGCCAGCCAAGGAGATGAGCGGGACCCGTACCGCCTGAGCTGTGCTCACTGAGCTGTGCTCACTGAGCTCCACGCTGTGGTTTTCCAAGGAGGGGCCCACGTGAGCCCGCATCTCTCTGGTGGCCTGTTCTTTCTTCAATGAATTTTATTTCTCAGAAGTTTCAGATTCACAGAAAAGTGGGGAAGATGACGGAATTCTCATCGACCCCACACTCCGTTTCCTCTACTTATATTAGTGCGGTGCATTCACCACAACCGACGAGACAGCACTGCTATGTTGTTATACCTAACATCCATGCTCCATTCTAATTTCTTTAGTTTTTACCTAACGGCCCTCTTCTGCTCCAGGACCCCACCCAGGATCCCACATCCCCTTTGGCCATCGCGTCCCCTTAGGCTCCCGCTGTGACAGCTCCTCAGACTTTCCTTGCATGGAAAGACCTTGGCAGTGTTGAGGGGGCTGTCGGGTGTTTGTCTGCCATGCTTTCTCATGATTAGATTGGGGTCGTGGGTTTTGGGAGGAAGACCCCAAAAATAAAGCGCCCTTCTCATCACGTGATATCAAAGGTACGGGCCATCACCTTGACTCATCCGTGTTGGTCTTGACCTTGATCACCTGACAGAGGGATGTCAGGTTTCTCCACTGCAGTGTGCTCCTTGGCAGGAAGTCACTACCAGAAGCCTCTTAAGGTAGGATCAATGCTGTTCCTAGCTCTTTACCATACAAACTGCACCAAAGCTGGGGTAATGGGGGTAAGGGGGGAACTCAGCACCTGGAGTGAGACAAACAGAGCTCCTGATCCAAGTTCAACCAAGTCCCCATAAGCAGGAGTGACATCACCACATGACCTTGGCTGCCACACCCAAGACAGGGATCATAAGAACCAAGCTGCAAAGTGGTTGCAGAGTCGCAGGGGCCAGCAGTCTGGCCTGTAGAACACCAGGCCCCTGGCAGGGCTCAGGAGATGTGGTCCTGAGTACTGGCGGCTGCAGTAGGGGGCTGATGACCAGCGGCCTGAAGGTGGGGTGCTAGGGGACTGGGAACCAGGGACATCCAGAAACAATGGACAGTGTCTTCTTCCTGTGCCACATTCAGAGGACCACGTCCAAACAGATATTTTCACAAGGGAAAGCCCTTCCCTTGTCCCTCCTCACTTCTTCTCCAGGGGCTGCTGGAGCCTCAAGGAAGAAGGGGGTCCACAGAGCGAGTCTCAAAATCCCCTGTGCAGACCCAGTGCCTGGCCAGCCCAGGCCTGAGAGAGCAGTTGGGCCAAATCCCTGAGACTATAACGAACTATGAAAAAGTTTCTTTCAGCATCAGCCTCTTTAAAACCACTCCCTAATGTACAGATAAGGAAACAGGCTCAGAACCAGGCATCACCAGCAAAAGGCCAGGTGGGCTCCAGCCCATGGTCTGTCACCACACTTGCCCAAACAACAGTGGATCTGAAGGTCCAAGCAGTGTTCTTGGTACTGACAGCGTGGGGCGGTACTGACAGCGTGGGGCGCTGGCACTGGTTGGAATGTATGAAGCTCGGTGACACACCTGGGCACTGAGCACAGGCCCTCTCAACCCCTTCGTCAGCGACCAAGTCAGGGGGTCACAGAGATTCCTACAGGTAAAAACTTGGCTGTCCTTCATTCAAATTGCAGCAAATAAGGGTCAGGCCAACCCCCTCTGCAGAGGGGGCTCCGTTTCCCCTCTGCTGGTTCTCTAAGAGAGGGAGACAGAGGAAGACTCCGGCACAGGCCTGGTGCACAGCAGGCCCTGCATGAGCAGATACTGAGGGACTGAGGACTGAGTGACTGAAAGCCAAATGAATGAGGCCTGGTGTGGACACAGTACACTTTAGAGCACCTACTAAGTGCAGGTACCATACCAAGCACTTTACATGTTTTCACCCATTTACTCCATACAGCAATGCAATAAAGTAGATATTATTCCCATTTCACAGACGGAGAAACTGAGTCTCAGAGAGATTAAGTGACTTGACCAAGGTCGCCCACCTAGGACATGGTGGAGCTGCGGTGGTGTGTGCTGGGGCCAGCTCCTGCTGGCTCATGGGAGCCAACTGTGCACATCCTTCCCAGTCTGCGCTCGGTGTTCTTCCTCTGGCCACAGTGGGAGAGTTTACACTGTGGAAACTGGCAAGCGCCATGAACCAGGCTTCCCCCCAGAAAACTCACCAGTCCCCAGAAAGCAGGATCACTAGCACACCACTGGTTCTAACCCAGGTAGTCTGACTCCTCATTCGGGTTCTCCACCACCAGGCCACCCTGCTCGCTCTCACACTGAGATTTTAGATATTTACGGGACAATTTTTGTCCGAATGAGCAAGAGCAGCAACGACCACCTGGCCAAGATATGGACGTGCATCGGTAACCCAATGGCCTGCTTGGCAGGACCATCCTATCCAATCAGCCCCTGCAGGCCATGGCTACTGATGGTCAAAGTGAAAATGAAAGATGCCAGGACCGCCTGGGCCCCAACTAGCGTCACCTCCCTCTGAGAGAGCCAGAGGCAAACAGCGGTGACCAGGGAGGCAGAACAAAGGGGACTAGTTGCCTCTGCGTTCGAACTCCAGCTCTACTACCCACTACGGAAGCTCGCCCAAGTCACTTCACCATCATGAGCCTCAGTTTTCTCATCTGCAAAACAGAACAGTGAACCATCCCACGTAGGTTATCCAGAATGAGGCAGTGTGTGCGGAATGCCTGATATGTAGGAAGTACTCACGAGCAGTGGCTACACACACTCTCAGTGGATACAGCAAGAGGATGCGAGGTCACAGGGTGAGGTCTGCCAAAGAGTAACTTAATTCAAAGGAAGGGATTATAAGCCCAGAAGGGAGGGGTCCACAGCAGTGCTGCAGGCACGGCTCTTTCTTGGAAAATGCATTATATATCTAAATCTTTGCTAGTTTTCCAGGTGAAAAGTTGTATCATACTTTCTTTTGATCATTTGGAGGTTGGTGTTTTTTCATACCATCATTGACCACTGCATTTCTCCTCTTGTTCTTTGTACATTTTTCCCCTCAGGTGGTCTCAGTTTCTTATTGATTCACATATACTTTTTGCATATTAAGGTTATTTGGCACTTTATTTGTCAAATATACTGCAACTGTGTTTTTCCAGGCCATAATTTGCCTTTCAAATTGGCTTATGGTGAAGCTGATTCGCTTGTCTATTTTTCCACGCTCAAGGGTCACTTTTTTATTTAGCCAAATCCAGTTCTCCTTTCCTTTGTGGTTTCTCTAACAGAAACAGCCAAAGTTCAGGGCTGCTGTTGATCTGCGAGGTTGATCCCCACTAACTGGCTTGAAAGCAAGAAACAAATGTAAAAGTTTCCACTCTCCTCCCTCCTGCCCCAGGAAGCCAAGGGCTGGGCCTGGGCCTCCTCCCTGCCAGGCCTCCACTCTGTGGGGTCACTCCCCTGTCCCCTAGAGCTCCTGCCTGGCACGGAGAGAGAGTGACTCACTCCTGAGGCACAGTGCCCTCACCCTGGGCCCCAGCTGTGCCAAGACAGGAGACGTGTGCCCCACAGGCTAGAGTTTTCACTAAGCAGCCCCTCATACTTAGGGTAGGGGCAAAGCTCCCTTCTGGCGTCCCCACTTCCAGTGGGCAAAGGCTAGGCATGTGGCCAGAGGCAGTGGAGAGAAGAAGCTGGAAGTCAGAGGGAAAGGCGGAGTTGACAGACCATGCCACAGTCCACAGCCAATGCCAACAAGGGGCGAACCCAGAGGTTCCCTCTCTCTCCTGTGCTGTCAAAACTGCCCTCCTGGGCCTTGGTCACCATACCTGCAAAATGGGCCTCCTTCTCTATACGGTTACTGCCAGCTTAAAAAAATCTAATCTAACACTAAACAACCCAGTCTGTTCAGCTGTAAGTTCCCAGCATCCCTGAGTGAGTGTATTGAGGTTTTCTAGCCTCAATTCCACCCCCTACCCCCCAAAAAAAGCCTGGGGCAGGAAAAGATTAGGAGAACCTTCTAACAGCAACTCACGAGTCAGTGCCAAGCTAACAACTACTTACTAAGCGCCTACTATGTGCCAAGGGCTAGAGTTACAGCAGTGAACAAAACAGCAAACAGCCCTGCCTTCAGGGAGCTGACAGGAAGCCATCAGCGGTAAAACAAATGTGGATCCTGTGGAGAAAACATGCAGAGAAGGGGTGGGATGTGGCCCTAAATGGCAAAGGGGCACTGGAGCGAGAAAGGGAATTTCAACTTTGCTCCGAGCCAGGCAAGGGGCTGGCGCTTCACACGCAATGTCTCGTGGATGAAGTTCACATCCCCCTTCACTGCCCTTGTTCCCACAGAAACACAGACAGGCCCAGAGCGGTGACGTCCCTTGCCCAAAGTTGCACAGTGAGATTCCCAATGCAAGTCTGCCTTCCTCCTCCAACCCCAGGGCTAGGACTTCAGGGCAATAAGTTAATGCTCCTGAGGCCATGTTATTTTCCTGACATGAATGCCACATGCAAGGATGGGAAGAAGGGGTCCCCACATCGGGCACAATGCACTACAAGGACAATTAAGTCCCTCAAGGGATCGCAGATATAGGAAGTACAGCACAATGCCACAGACACTTCCTTGGCGGGTCCTCCTACCAGGCGGCAAAACCCCAGGACTGTACTCCGGGATTCCTCCCAGTGAGCATCTGCAGAACGGTTATGGCCATGGGATCCTTCCCACTGGAGGCGGGATGGCCGGAAGAGCTACTTCCCTCTGGTCACATGCACTGGTGGCATGTGCAAGCGGATGAAGGTTCACATACATACACACTTGTGTGACTACCATCCTACATGAGGGACAAGGCTCCCTCATGTCCCTCCCTGGTCAACACTGCCTTCTGACCTCTATCACTACAGGTTAGTTAGCCTGACCTTGAACCTCATATAAGCAGAATCATGCAGCCCCAACTGGTGTGGCTCAGTTGTTTGGGCATCATCCCATAACTCGAGAGGTCACTGGTTTGATCCCTTGTCATGGCACGTGCCTGGGTTGAAGGTTCAATCCTCAGTTGGGGCACGTGTGAGAGGCACAGGGCACATGTGAGAGGCACAGGGCACGTGTGAGAGGCAACCAATCTCTCACACTGATGTTTTGCTCCCTCTCTTTCTCCTTCCCTTCTCTTCTCTCTAAAAGTAAAAATCTTTTTAAAAAATGGAATCATGCAATACATACTCATCTGTGTCTGGCTGTCCAACATAATGCCTGAGACTCATCGGTGGTGCTTTATTTTTCACTGCTGTATAGCATCCCACTGAGTGATTATGCCACAATTTGTCGATCTGTTTTACTACTAATGGATACTGGGGTTGTTTCCAAGTTTTAGGCTATTGTTACTGAGGCCACTCTGAACATTCTTGTTCATGTCTTTGGTGGACAGAGCACCCGATTCTTTTGAGAACATGGCTGGGGGCAGAATTGCTGGGTCCTAGGAGAAGCAGGAATGCATGCATTATTAGAGCTTTGTCAAGACCTGGCAGGCAGGAAATACGAGCCCCACTGTACAGACGAGGGAACAGAGAGGTCAAATAAGTGCCCAGGGTCACACAGCTAGAGAGTAGCAGAGCCGGGACACAAACCCAGCTGTGTGTGACCTCAGCTTTGCACCTCCTTTCTCAGCCTCACCTGGGTGGGCACCCTGAGTAGGCCCTGCAGGATAATTGGATGACAGAGAAAGGGAGCTCGAAGGAGGATAATGCTCTTTCACTCCCTGGAAGAACAGTAAGGCCCCAATCTGTCCCCAGGAGGCTGGGAGACCAGGTACAGGGCCTGGCAGGCTGAGCAAACAGAGATGCATGAATGAGGCCTAAGTCCACCCAAACCCCAAGCACATAATTTCATCTGGAAGCAAATGCATCCAGCCACCCCGGCGCGCCCTCCTTCTTGGGGAGAGGGCAGCCTCCAGTCTGAAGCGCCTTTGTGTGTCTCCCCTGGAGTGTCTGAGACAGCGTGGGAGAAGCCTTGCTTGTCCAAACAAGTGACAGTCAACGGTCCCCCATGTCCCCTGCTGCCTGATTTCAGCCTCAAAGGGCCAACTATGTCCCCCAGTCTCTCAAGTTTCTTGCCTGCAGCTTCCCGTTAGCTTCGAGTGCCAGAGAGGACACACTCCGGTCCTAGTCTTGAAACCTGGGGAGGGGTAATGTGGCACACACTCCCGTGTGACGTCTGTCCACGAGCCCTGAACACAGGGCTGGGACAAGACGATGGGGCCAGCAGGTCCTGCAAGAGCTCAGTCTTGGAGGAGATAAACACAACAGATAAGACGTGAGTTAAATGCTACCTTCCCATTGATAGGTTGGACAAAGGGCTGCAGAATCAGAGAAGAAAGGAGGCAACTGAATTCTTCCTGGCCTGAGGCCCAGGCAGTACAGCTACTGTCCCTATGTCACTTCCTCTCCTTAGAAAACCAATTTCCCCTCTGAATGTCCCTGCCCCCATTGGCTGCGGCGTTACCATAGGAAGGTGCCATGTGTACACTATGACTCCCCAGCCTGGAAGCCATGGTGACTGGTCCAGAGGTCATATCTGCCCTAAGCCCAGACGTACGGGGTCTCTCCTTGGGAACTTGGAGACTGGGAGTGAGAAAGAGCAGATAGTCTCCTTGCCAATGTGGGGCCTCAAAGCCCAAGCTGGGCACGCTGGAGGCCCTGTTTTAGCATGACAGGTGCAGGAGAAGGGAGCAGAAATATACAGAGAAGTGGGGGTAAAGGTGCTGGGGCTTCCAGTCCCTGCCCCAGCTGCTTTCTCACACAGTCCCTTGAGTTGGGCTTCTGTGATCTGCAGATGGGAAGGTTATCTGGAGGTGGCACATTTCAGTGGGTCTTGGCGGAGTTTATAGAGTGAAGACTAAGAAAAAAAGGCTCCTCTTCTATGAGTAAGTTAAGTGGCACCCAAAGAGCCAAACTTCCTTTTGGGAGGTTGGCCATGTAACCAAAGGCATCCCTCCACACCCAGCTGGGGCGCAGACTCTCGGCTTAAGTTCACAGTACTGCCCTGACCTTGGTCCAAGTAGGCACTCACTGTCGATTCCATGGTAACCGTCCCATTTCTGCCTCGCTCCCAGAACTGAGCCTGCCATCAGACAGAATGCCTTGAGCTCCACCCTGGAGCACCCTGGTCCTGACAAGGCATGCCTGAGCACCAACCCTCCATGAACCCCACTCTGGAGGCCCCCGCTCCACCCCTGCTATCCTGGAACCCCACCTGTGCACATGCGCCTCGGCACACATGCATCCACTGCTTCACGACGCTCCCTCTGCTGCATTCTCAGCTGCAAGCTCATTCTGAGCACATTCATCCATTAGCTCGTGCATGTTTTATTCATTTCTTCATACATGCCCTACTCATCAAATATTTATTGAGAACCTATTACGCACCTGACTTGCTGATTCTTCTCCCAGTACCCACTTTCTAACATTGTGATTTGCAGGGTCACTAGCAGAGTCACCCAAGCTTGACTGTTCAAAATACAGAGCAGCCCAACCCTCTACCACAGCCACCCACTGCTCTGCACTGCCAGTGTGCACTGGAGTTTGAGAACTGCTGGCCTCGGGGTGCTGGGTAGCCAGCACTGCTCCTTCCTGTGCTCGTTTTTCATGCCCACCCCACCAACCCTGCCAATCGACCCTCAGAGATTCTATAAGGTGCTCAGAACCACATCACACGGAGACTAGATTCCTCGCTAACAGCACTGTGGTTTTACTTCTGCTCCGAGAGCATTAACTACGAAACACTCACACACAAAGAGAGACACATACACACACTTTTAAGCTGAGTCTCTGGAGGTCTTCATGAGCACGTCTTATAAAAGCTCCCCCACGAAAGGTGACTTAAGTGGGGGTGCACAGGGCAACGCTGACAATGGCCCCAGGGCTAACAAATTCTCTCTTCTTGGCCCCTCCTGGGTCACCCGACTCCCCTGCCTGTATGAGGGCTGCGTTCTTTTCTCCCCTGGGAGATTTATTTGGCCAGTTAAAACCTGGGCTCCCCCATGCTGTCATAGTTGCCTGGCCTCTCCCACCCACTGGGGGCTCTCTCAGACCACATACACCAATCAGTCCCAAAGTCCTGAAACTGCAGGGTGAGAGGGGAAGAATGGGTGAGCAGCCAGCCTTGGGCCCTGGGCGTCGGTTCTGCAGCTCTTCCGGCCTCGTGACGCCGGGCCCTGCTCCGAAGGCCAGGCCAAGACACAACCAGCTGGAGCCAGAGGAGCCACACTGGTGCCCGATTGCGGTCTGCGATGGGAGTCTGACTCTTCAAGGCTCATAAATACCCAGACAGCACCGACCTGCAGCAGGAGCAGGGCCAAAGGCAGAAGCTTTTCTAAGTATTGATCTGTTTTCCAAGGCATCTCATCTCTGCATCATGAATCACCATAATAACAAGGGTTCGGAGTACGAGAGGGGCAGCCCGACCCCACAGCTAATAAGAGAGAGCGTGCCTACCAAGAGCAGTCTACAACCTGTGCTCAGTGGTATCTGGATTGCCTTGAACTTCTCGCTTTAATGTGCACATGAATCACCTGGGGAGTTGCGAAAATCCAGATGATAATGCAAGTCGGGTAGGGTCTGAGAGTCTGCATTTGTAACAAGCTTCCAGGTAAGGCTGTTGCCGCTGGCCCATGGAGCCCACCTTGGATGGAAAGCTACCTACCAGACAGAGGAATTTATCATCATTCCCACTTTCACAATGAAAAGGGAACGGCAGTTTACAGAATTCACGACCTGCAAGGAGTCACAGAGGCAGAGGAGGCAGAGCAGGGATTTGAACTTGGGACCATGGGCTCCAAGGGACAAGCTCACGACCACGGAGCCAAGACGCCACCCCAGCCGCACCCCAGGCTTTGCTACAGCCCCACTGTTTCTGTGTCTGCCATCACAGGTGCCAGCCAGACTGTGGGAATGAGGAAATGAAACCCTCTCTCGGCCAGCGCAGGCCATGGCCTGGCAAGCTGGCAAAGCCTTTGCGCAAAGAACAAGAGGTCCCTTTCCCTGGGTGGGTCAGCGCCTTGTAGGGCACGGGGGATTCCAGCCCACTCAATCCTTGACCGTGACAAGGTCTGAAATTAAAACTGCATAACCCTCTGCGGGAGGCCAGTGCTTCAGCATGAGGTGGAGCCTCGCAGTGAAGCAAGGGCTCTGGATTCGAACAGACCTGAGTTTAAATTCCACAATTACCACTTTGCCACTGTGCGACCTCGGGCAAGTGACTACACCTCTCTGGGCCTGTTCCCACATTTGGAAAGCGGGGGAATGCCCACCCCCCTCACGGGACTGTTGTGAAATACAAACTCAGAGCCCTCTGATGTTGGCAGATTCAGCACTCGGATACTCGAGTGAGCCAGGCAGGGGGCCAGCGGTGGGGGAGGGTGAGATGGGGAAGAAAGGGGAGGACATCCTGACAGCCCTGCTTTGCCACATGCCCCAACCCCACAGGCCACAGCCCAGTGAGCACCGTCCTGGCCCAGGTGGCCCACACTGGGCACCTGCCAAGCGTGGCCAGAGTTACAGGTCAATCCCAAATGAGTTTGCTTGGGGCAGGAGGGTCTGGCAGCCTGCAGGTGGTTTCTGGGAAGACAGAACTGACAATGAGGTCATCCCTGTGGACAGCATCGGAGCTGAGAAGATCCAAGTTTGAATCCTGGTGCCCTGAACCCTGAGCTGGGTGAGCCTGGCCGGTCCTGTCCCTCCACGGAGCCTCGCTTGTCACGAGTCTGTTAAATGGGGCTGCTGTGACTCCAGGAGACCACACATGTGTGGCACTCGGTCTCCGTGCTCAATCGGGGTGAGCTAAATTAACCATCTGCTTTCATCTCACAAATGGCCTCCCCACCCAACTACTACTGAGCTGCCCTCAGATGGTCTCCCCCACACGCTTACTATGCATCCACCATGGGCACGTCCTGTCCTCTTGACCTCCAAGTAGGCCCTGAGTCCAGCCACCAATGCCTCCACCAATGCTACCAAGCGGCCAAAGGTCAGCACCATCTCACCTGGATCATTACCACAGCCCCCAGGAGGTGCCCAGCATGCACCCCCCTTAGACAGCACTGGCCGAGAGAACTTTCTGTGATGGTGGGAATACTCTGTATCTGCACTGGCCAGTGAGTGCTTGATATGTGGCTACTGTGACTCAGGAACAAAAATCTTCAACGCTAAACCTTCGTAATTACTTTAGATTTAAATGGCCGCACATGGCTAGTGCCTACTGGAGTGGAGGCTTAGACTATTCTCCATCCAGCAGCTGAGGGGTGCTTTTTAAAGCCAAGTCAGACTCTGTCCTTCCTCTGCTCAAAGCTTCCAACGGCCCTCTTCTCACTCGGAAGAGAGTGAAGAGCCCTGGCAATGGGCTGAAACCCTGCCCCCCATGACCTGTGGCCTCCATTCTCCCCAGCCTTAGCTCGCTCTGTTCTGGCCCCACTGGCTTCTTTACAGTTGCTTAAACCTGCCAATCCCATCCTGCCACAGGGCCTTCGCATGTGCCCCCCACACAAACTGCCCCCAAATATCTAGTCGGTTCCCTCAATTCAAGACTCTGTTCAATTGTCTTCCTTGATCCCAGGAAATGACACCTTAGTCCCCCTGCCTCAACTCCCCGCCACACCTTGTTTCTTTAAAACACCCATGGGCACCTGAAATCGTATGTACAGTCCTTATTACAAGTTTATTCTCTGTCCCCACCACAAAGCAGGATAGTCTGCCTATCACGCTCACTGTTGCACCTCCTGTGCCAGGAATGGCCCTGGCCAGGCCCATAGCAGGCCCTCAGCAGCAAAGACAAACCAAAGAATCATGAGTAGGACACCCAGCACACAGCAGGTGCTTAATAAACGGCCACTGTTGCTGTGGTCACGGTCCATGTGCATCGTTACTCCTGCCTCAGTCCCAGCCAGTACACGTTCAGAGCCTGGTATCACATCGCCTGGCCCACACAGCCAGGCCTGGTGTTGTCTTCAGCTAAAAAACAACAAAGGAACGGCACCCTCTCCTCTGCCTAGCATGTCCTGCCCCGGGGGCCAAGAAGGTGGACGCCCCACACCAAAGAAGGAAGTCCTGATGGCAGCTGGGCAGCAGGTGGGACTCGCTGGCCTGGTTGCCGGGTAACCCCACCCCATCACTCATAAACACAGACACCACAGGTTCCACTGGGAGGGGTGCTGTGTGTTGCCCGGCCATCTTCTCGGCTGGCCTGATGGCCAGGGCTTGTGCCTTCCTTTCAAAAGGACAAAGTACCTGGAAGCAAAGCTGACAGGAATCAGAGTCACGATCTACAGGCCTCAACCTGCGGCGGGGAGGGAAAGCAAGCTCAGGTTCCTGCGGGCCTACTGGGCATGGCCCACTTTCAAGAAGCTCTGGGCCGCCTTGTGGTGACGTGGGTTTAAATGAGATAATGCAAGAGAGGCACTTCCCGTGGTGCCTGGCACGCTGAGGAACACTCAGGAAACACAAACCACTGCCGTGGTTATTATTTCTATTCTTCTGAGAGATGCCTGTCACAGTTTTCAGGGCAGCCTGCCCGACTGGCCTGCCTCACCTCTACCACCTCATTCCGTGTCTTCCCCTCTTCCCCTCACTCACTCAGGTCCAGGGTTCCTCCACCTCGGCGCTGCTGACATTTGCAGGTGGACCACTCTTTGTGGTGAGGACTGTCCTGCACACTGGGGGGTGCTGAGCAGCATCCCTGGCTTCTGCCCAGTTTTGGGGCCTCTGCCCCTGCTGACCCACTCCCCTCTGTGTGAGGCTGGCCTCCCCCCACCGAGTGCCAACCCAGAAATGACTCCCTTGGGAGACGCTCACCCCAGGGCACAGAGCAGAGCCCACACAGCCCGGAGCCCTAGGAAGTCCCCTGGGTTTTAGCACAGTGAGGATTATTCAGAAAGATGACTAATCTTCTAGGGACATAAAGGAAGGCCAACGACGGAAAAAATGTGAAGAATATACCCAAAGACATTTACAGTACTATCTCTGGGGTGTGGGTATCCACGTAATTTCTGTTCACTTTGTTTTGCTTTATCTCCTATAGACAGGTGTTTCGTTGACTTGTTTTTGCTGAGAAAGTTAAATTTTTAAAAAACAAATAAAGGCATTTTGCTCACAAAGAAAAAAGCTAGTACTATTATCAAGAGCCAAGCAAAGTAATGGCCCACTTGGGGGGCGGGGGGACAAGCTCTAGGTGAAGGCGCTGGGGATTCAACGATTTTTAGGATCTTAAATGTGCCAAGACCATACAGAACTCTGAGCCATCTCAGGTGCTGTTCCCTCTGCCACACACTCTTCCCTTCCTGCAGGCCCTGACTTCCCTCAAGCGTCAGATTAACCAGCACTCCTTCCTGGAAGCCCTCCCTGACTACTTGCACCCAGATCAGACATTGTCTTTTTAAAAAAACTTTTATATTTTAACATTGTTTTAGATTTACAGAAAAGTTGCAAAGATAGTTAAGGGAATTCCAGTGAACTCTGGGATACCTCTCCCCAATGTCTCCTAATGGTAGCATCTTCGTAACCATGGAACATTGGTCTCAACCAAGAAATGGGCATTGGCACCTGACTATTAACTGGACACCACACTTCACTGGGACTTCACTGCTGCCCTGCTGTGTCCTCTTCCCATCCCAGGACCCCAGGGCCCCGGGTGACACTGGTCATCACCATATCACCCCAGCCCCGCTGGGCCCCGGCCAGTCTCGCACACCCCCTTGTCCCTGCACAGCCTGGCCGTTGTGAGGAGCACGGCTCAGGTGTTTTGCAGGATGTCTTTCAGTTTGGATTTCTCTAATGTGGCACCTCCTTTAAAAAAAAAAAGCTGTGATAAAATATATATAACAGAATGTATCGTTTTAACTATTTTTAAGTGTACATTTCAGTACCATTAAATTCATCCACTGGTGTGCAACCACCACCACCATCTGTCTAGAAATTTCTCGTCTTCCTCAAGTGAAACTCTGTCTCCATTTACCACACCCCTGCCCCACGGTAGCCAATATTCTACTTTCTGTTTCTGTGAGTGCAAATCTAAACCACCACCAGAAGCCACTTTCATGCCCATGAGAATGGCCATGATCAAAACACCAGAAAGTAACAAGTGCTGGCGAGGCTGTGGAAGAGCGGGAGCCCCTGTGCACTGCCGGCGGGAACGGAAAGTAGCGCGGCTGCTCTGTGGAAAACAGTTTGGCGGCTTCTCAAAACATTAAACACAGAATTACCACGTGACCCAGCAATGCCATTCTTAAGTATATATGTAAAAGAATTCAAGCCCTGGTGCGGGTCAAGGGGCTGAGAGCCGACCTGTGAACCAAAGGGTCACTGGTTCGTTTCCCAGTCAGGGCACAGTCCCAGTTGCAGGCCAGGTCCCCCGTGGGGGGCGCACAACAGGCAACCACACACTGATGCTTCTCTCCCTCTCTTTCACCCTCCCTTCCCCTCTGTCTAAAAATAAATAAACAAAATCTTAAAAAAAAAAAAAAAGAATTCACAGCAGGGGCTTGAGCGAATATCTGTACCCCATGCTCGGAGCGGCACTAGTCCTAATAACCAGAAAGGTGGGAGCGACCCAAGTCCACAGACGCCGCCTTTCACAACAAGAGCCCCCTTTGTGACAACCAGCTCAACGTCCGTCTCCCAGCCCCCACCAAACCTCCCACCTCTCCGGGGCTGGGTCTCCTTGCTCCCTGGGGCATCCCAGCCTTATAGGTGTCCGGCGTGTAGAATGAGCCCCATAGGGCACACCGAGGTGAACTGTGGTCAGGTGAGGAGCCTGCTCCACTCTTCAAGTCTGGCCTGGGTTGCGTCAGGAGGCAGGGCCATGGCGGAGATGCCACACAGCTGGGCATTCCTGCACTGGGCCCACACCTTCCTGACCCTCTGGGCTGCCTCAAAAACTACTGACACCACCTAGTGGCTCTGACGAAATGTGGGTCTCGGAGCAAAAGTGGAAGAGCGAGGCTCCCTTCCCAGAGGAAGGCTCTAGCAAGCAGCCCCTCCCTCCACAGCATGAGCATCACCCACCAAGGTAACAGGGATAACCTGTTAACACAGGTCCTCACGGGGCACCCACACTGCACTGGGCACCGGGCACTGGGCTAGATTAGCAGTTGCGAAGGTTTCGTTTGGACTTCAAAACAAATTGCGAGATTGATATAATGATCTCCCCATTCTACAGCAGGGAAACAGGCTTGGCAAGGGATATGACTCGCCCAAGGTCACAGAGGTATCGGAATCCACCTGGTTAGTATGGCTCTGGAACCCAAGTCTGACCCCAACACGATGCCCCTCCCCCCTGGAGGCGGCAGGAGTTAAGGGAGCACATGAGCATGATTTCTAGCTCATCCCAGGTCTGCATTTTCAGGGAAACACAGGCTAAAGACAGAAAAGACAGTGCTTCAACTTGGCAGAGACTGTACTCAAGTTTTAAGGGAAGTGATTAACAACCACAAAGAAGTCCCTATTTATTAAGCCCTCACTGTACACCAAGGTTTACCTCCTAGCAGCCATCTTCACAGCTCCCAAGTAACAGGCATTAGTACTAACCCGTTTTAGAGATGAGGAAATGAAGGTTCAGGGAGAACAATCACTTGCCAGGAAACCTGGCTCCCCTGCAGTGAGGACAGACTGTAAAAGCCCCAGGGGCACTAACAGAGTTTTGTCTACGCTGGAGTGCGTGGGCGGAAGCGTGCGGGCAGGAGGGGCTGGGGGCTTCTGCAGCACAGGGGAAGAGGGGGTGCGAGGCAGCCACAGAAGCTCCATGACGCTGGGGCTGCAGGGGAGGGTCAGGAAGGCAGCCCTTCTTCCAACACGGACCCACATCAAAACCCCCTCCTGGATTGCACATTTTTTTGTCTCTTAATTTTTGAGTTTCTTCCTTACCACCAGTTTTATTTACTCATCCATGGAAAGTTCCAGCAAAGGTCCAATGCGTGTTCCAGGAAGCAACATAGCCCCGCTGTACCCGTGCCGGAACCCGAGGAGTTGCATGACCTTGGGCAAGCCGCTTCAGCCCTCTGAGCGTCAGCCTCAGCAGTGTAGAAGGGAAGGAACATGTGTGCTGCCAGGCTGCTGTGCTCCTTAAATGCAGCTGTGGCTTGGGGGCACCCGGAGCAGTGTCAGGCACGAGTGGCTATGTGGAGAACTGGGGGGCATCTGAGGCAGTGGACAAATCGGGGGAAAGGCTTCATGCTCTGACAGGGGGCAGGGAAGATGCAACACCACTGCCCAGGTATCATGCCCAATAGGCTACACGTAACGGCAGCGTGAACCACAGAACAGCCCAGGCCCTGTTCCCAGCTCGGTGCTCTCTCCACCCTCACTGCCTGACAGGCCCTTTCCATTCCGGTGATCCGGGGCCTGCAGGGATCCTCGCAGATCTGCCTGGGGCAACTCCAGCCCGGGAGGCCTGGCGGTGGTGTAAGTCTGTGGGGTCACCATCTCTGTGTGCCCCCCACCGGCTCTGAGGTCTGCTCCCCAAAGTTTAACCAGGAAGGAAAAAATGTTTTCACCTAAGCCCAAGGGAACCTCGATTTCCACAGAGCCACTTTGACCACTTGAAGAAAAAGGAACCAAGGGTATTTTTTTCCATGTTGCCCCATCACATTTTCCCCTCCCTGGGTGATTCCTGCTGCTGATTATAACTGTGACAACATCGGAAATATTTCTTGTGGATTTCTGCAAGAGAGGAAATGGCAGGCTCTCTTCTCCCTCTGGCTTTGTGTTGGGTGCTGCAGACCTGAGATGAGGTGTCTCAGTGTGGGGTGGGGCACCAAGCTGCCTGAATGCAGGGGGAAGGACCAAGGTAAGGCACCCTCCCACTGTGGCAGTGGCAGTGTGGGGAGGGCTTGTCAGAGACCCAGGAATGCCCTGTGCCGCCTGCTGCTGGGCCTTCAAGCTGCTGAGGGTTTAGGGGGAATGTGAATGTATTTTTAAATCGCTATGATTTCTTGAGTTCCCAATAGGCGCTAGCAGGCACTGTGGTAAGTAAGTACTCTATGCTTTGGTTGGGTCTCACAGAGTCTTGCCGCTCCTTCCGATTATCTCCATTCCACAGACCTGGAACTAAGGCCTGGAGAAAAAGAAAGCGGCCTGACTGGGGTCAAAGAGGCAGTGAAGTGGCCACAGGAGAAGATACCTGTTGATGCTGTTGACTGAGGTAACAGAGAATGTGCAGTGACCATCCTGAGTCAGAGAGCACACACTGGAGGAAGGCAGAGATGAACTAGATTAGATGTAGGTATTTGCCCATTTGGGATTTTGCAAATCTCATCTCAAACACCTGGAAGTGTGTTGTGAAGAATTCTGCAGCTGCATCTGGGCTCAACAGGAAAGAGTAGTGATTGATTATTGATGTCTGCCCTGGACACAGTTGTGGAAGTGGTAGGACAGATGCCACATTTATCATCACTCATCTATTGCACATCTTCCTGATGCAGGATGTTTCTCTGAATCTTCCTGCTCCTTAGCTTCCTCTTGCATTAAATGAGCTCAGGCACAGAATAATACACAGAAATACCTTTTGAAAAGGAAGATATTTTCTCTGAATGTTAAAAACTAGTTACATACCTGGTATTTGTTAATTCAGAGGTAAAACTTAATTCTTACAGGAAAGTTAGTTCCATTAACTTCTATTTATTAGGCACCGACTATGTCTCTGTCCTGACTTAGCAGGGAGACAGACAATTAACTTCATAATTATTTAATATGGGTGCTGGAAAGTACAGGAGGCCACATCACACCGCCGATGGGGCACTCTCGGTCTCCCTGGCAAGGATTTGATTCTGACATGGAAAATTACCTTTCTGTCCACAGCCCACTGGACACACTTGCACAGTGGCTCCGGTGCCCAGGAGGGTGGACACTGAGGAACGTGGGCCCAAGATATAAAGGGGACCTTGGGAAGCTGCAGCACCCGAGGCCAAGGGTGGTCCCTCTGCCAGCGATTTGTCTCTCTTTGCTAATTAGAAGCTCATGCCTCATTCTTTGATTTTTCTGCCCTAAGGAGGAATCTTGGCCATGCCGCCTATAGCTTTTGGCAAGGGGTGACAGCACAGGAAAGAGAAGACGCAAATGGCACCTCCAGGGCTGAGAAGGAAGGTGTGTTTGAAGCCGCCAGAGTACGCCCAGCTTTTATCTCTAGGCTGTACTTAGAGGTCTTGCTCTCCCCTCGGCCTGAGCAACCTCACCCACCGCTGTGGGGGGGCCACAGCGTGTGACAGTCACCTCCCCTGTTTGAGGCTGGCACCAGGACCAGCAGTGGGGTTTGTTTGGACTATATGTTCTTCATCAGAGGAGTCTGAGACAATCTCCCTTTCTGGCCAGAGGAGGAGGAAGGCATCTCTGAGGCCTGCACTTCCCCCAGTGCAAACAGCTGAACCCAGCCTGCCAGGCCCAGCTTTCAACTTTGTTGCTTTTGCAAATATGGTCCTGGGTCCTATTTCCCACATCTCTCCAGCCAAGTCCGGCCAACCTCCTGGAGGCATGGCCTGCTCCAGGCCAGACACCAGGGGAGAGACTAGGACGAGCAGGAAGCTGATCCCTCCCACCTTCTAGAAAAACAGCAGGCGAAGGGGTCGAGAACAGAGTAGGTGCAACCAGGGCAGACGAAATGAGGAGTGACCAACAGAAGTAGAGGGAGCTCAGGCCCCAGGTCCTGGGACCAAGTGGCTGAGCAACCCACCTTTATGTCTTTTATTCCCCACTCACTTCCCTAACATCTCCTTTTTCCTAGAATCAGAGCCAACAAGTCACTCCTTGTCTCCTCAGGGCAGACTGGGCCACCTGATATTATAAAATGCATCCATGGAACTCCTGTTGAACACTGGTCTCCCCCCTGGAATGGACTGGCAGCTCCACAAGGGCAGAGGCTGCATCATCCACAAACCCCAGCACGACATCTGGTGCAAACAAGGGGCAATGGAGGAACAAGGGAGGGAGGGAGGCAGGGAGGACCCTGGGTTTCTCATATTAGGGCTGGCCCATTGTAGGCCCCCCAAATGTCCTCGTCCTCATCCTGGGACCTCTGCATACATGACCTTACCTGGACAAAGGGTCTTTGTAGGTGTGATTAAGTTGAGGGCCTTGGGATGGGAAGATGACCCTGAGTTATCCATGTGGCCCCATGTCATCCCAAGGTCCTTAGGAGACAGAGGCAGGAGGGCCAGAGGCAGAGGGGAGATGTGTCCCACAGCCACAGGAGCGGAGGTCAGAGTGTTGCCGCCACAAGCCGAGAAGTGCAGGTGGCCTCGGGATGCTGGGAAGGGCCATGGCAGAGATTCTCCCCTGCAGCCTCCAGAGGGAACACGGCCCCTACTGACATCCTGATTTTAGTCCAGGGCACCCAGCTTGGACTTCTGACCTCCAGAACTATGAGATAAGAAGTCTGTGTGGTTTTAAGCCACAAAATTAGTGGGAATTTGTCAGAGCAGCCATAGGAAACACAAACACCCACACTTGGCACTCTTGGTACCTCTAATCGGCGATCATCAGCCCCACTGAACCCACGCTGGCGATACGGCGGGCATCACTGACAGCCACAGAGTCCTGGCCTCATCTTATTTCCTGGTACGTGAGGGATAAAGATCCCTGCCCGCCTGAAAGCCAAGCCATAGCAACATGTCTGGTTCCGGCCAATCAAATGTGAGAGGAAATGACAGGAGGCACTTCTGAGAATGAAGGACCGCACGGCCAGTGCTTAGTTCCAGGCCTCCACCCCCACCTGAAGCTTTGTGTGGAGGTAACAGCATCATCAGGTGGGAGAACCTCCGCCAGCCCAGCCCCCTGCCCGTGGGCCATGTGGAGCAGGTGCCTGCTGACCTTCCGTGGACATGAGGGACATGTCAACCAAGCCAGAGGAAACCTAAGCCCCTGAGGTTGGGGTCATTTTACAGGAGCACCGCCTCCCCCGTCCTGACCAAGGATCCATCTCTGAAAGCAGCAACTGCCACCCACATGCATCCTGTGGACCTGTCCACTTGAGGGGGTCTCAGCATCTTTGGAAACAGATACCACCTTGGCCACAGACCCCTGGAATGCTCCCAGGGCCCTCTGACAATGTCTACCTCAGACGGAGGAAGTCCACCTTAGTCACGGAACGACCTTGAAGTAAAATCACTTCTTCCAGACAGTACGGAAGAAAAGAGGAAGACGGAGCAGCTTCCCGCACCTCCCACGTGGGTCCCACACGTGTCTCCGAGGTGCATGCCCACAGCCACTTGCCGCTACCCGCTAGCACGCCCAGCGCAACACGAGTTTTTGTGCCTCCCTCCTGGGGATCCGAAAATCTCTTCTCGTCTCTCAGCTTCTCTGCCAGGCTCTCTGCCAGGTCTGTGGCTGGGATTCTAGTAAGTCAATGGGTATCTTCAGAGCTTTATTATCACATTTGTCACTTGCTAATTAGCTAGGAGTGACCAATCAGAAAACAGTGGTGAGACAGAAAAAATACTCCCATTTTCTTGGCTTTTAGTTGCCCACGGTTACTGAGAGCCTCTGGATTTACTGATGGAGCTGGAGGGGTGAGTGTAAAACACGGGGGTGGGGTTTTCTTTGTCCTCTCCTGAGCAAACGTGGAGGACCTTGGGGGCTGTCACCAGGGGAAAAGGCAGTAGCTGCAAGTAAGAATGCCGGTGTTGTGGTCACCAGTGGGCAAAACCAGGGTCTCCGGAACTGGTGACCTCAGCCTTCTAGTAATTTCTAACTCTGCCCAAGCAAGCTATGGAAGCACAAACAGCCCCAGTGAGGTCTGGCCTCTCTGGCCACCAGAGGCCACATGACCTGGCCACACCGAGAGCATGGAGGGCGGTATGAGACCTGCCAACACGGTCCTGCCCACGGCTGCCCAGGGTTCAGAACCAAGGTTGGGAGGGGCAACTAAAGTCCCCATGGCTCTCCCAAACCCCTACTGGCAAGGCCACACCTCCCCAAAGCTAGGAGGACATGTCACCTACCAATAGCGTTCTCCCAGCTGGCCCCCAGCTACACACACACACGCCACTCATGATCCTCATCTAAACTCTTCAAAGTTCCTTTCTTTTATTCTCCCATTTCACTGACATGAATGCTGAGGCATGACTAGCCTTGGGCCATGCAACAATTGGCAAAGCCTTGTATCAAATCCAGGCCTTTCTGTGTCCAGCATGTGTGGGAAGAGGAAAAGGTGAAGGGTTAACACTGGCACGTGCCAGATGCCTGGCATATATTACCTCAGTCCTACAGCCATGGTGTGGAGTGAGGTCATATCACACATCAGTGTTCACACATGCAAGCCCACAGGCACACATGTCAACAGGCATGCACATGTGTGTGGACAACTTAAGTACTCACACAGGCACACAGGCAGATATGGGCCTACACACACACGTGGGGGTGTATGTTAATACATACATGCTCACGCACACAGTGTCTCCACATAGAAGGGGATGAGGACACAGTCACCCACCAGGGAGCCAGCCAGCGCCCTATGACTGGCTGGCGCCAGGACCTGCTCCAGCTCCATCGGCCCAGGCCGCCAGGTTTAGCAAAGCCAGACCTTGCCACCCTGCCCTTTGGAGGCAGTTTCGTCACGGACCGTGATTTCCAAAGACAATAAATAAACAAGGAGGCCTCAGTCCTGCCCCTCAGAGCCACTTCGTCAACACCCCTACCACCCCCCACTGCAAGTCCCAGCCCTGAAAAGTCCCCCAGGTTGGACGTTTTCTCGGGGGACACTCAGCAGACTGGGGCTGGTGAGGAAAAGAGGGAGAGCCTGAGAAGAACTACCCAACGGCCCTCAGCACAGCTCCTGGCCTCGTGGGTAATAAAAGTCCAGCGAGGAAAGAGCGGATGTGAAACCAGCGGCCCCACACGTGCGAGGCTGGCGAGTTCCAGGGTAAAGTTCTGACTACGGGACGGCTGCCCAGCTCCACCAGACTAGTCACTGCCTGAGAGGAACGAATGGCTCCTTCCAACCCTCACGCCGGTGCCCTGGTGCCACCACAGGTCGAGCAGGTCGGGCACCAGCTGGGGGTCAGAGATCCTGCCCTCCCCGTCCTCTGTCTCCAGGGTCTGGTTTGTGGCTTGAGCAGGCCCATGATGAACCATCAAAAGAGCCTTTCTTCACTGACCACCTACTAGGCTCTCAGCCTTGGGCTGGGCCCTTTCCCTGCAGGCCAGCAGTAAAAGAGAGTTACCGGCTGAGCACCCAGGCCCACGCAGGTAGACCTGGGTTCAAATCCCAGAGATGACAGTTCAGCTCTGGTACCAGCGGGTTCCTCATCTGTAAAATGGATTGCTATTAGAAAGAATGGACAGTGGGTCCTCCAGTTGTGGGCATTTGGCCATGTCCAGACATTTTCGGTAGTCACAATGCAGGAGAGTGCTATTGGCATCTAGTAGGTCGAGGCCAAGGGTGCTACTGTCCCACCATGTACAGGACGGCCCTATGACAGAGAATGATCCAGCCTCACATGCCTGTGCTGAAGGTAAGAGATCCTGGTGTAAAGCGGCAGTCCCTAACCTTTCTGGCTCCAGGGACCAGTTTTGTGGAAGACAATTTTCCCACGGACTGGAGTAGGGAAGGGGGGCTGGTTTGGGGATGTTTCAAGCGTGCTGCATTCAAGCTCACCTTCCGCTGTGAGGCCCAGCTCCTAAGAGGCCCAGACCAGTACTGATTGGCCCAAGCCCCAGAGGTAGGGAACCCCTGGTGTAAAGGATGTATAATCCGTGGCTCAAGGTAAGCCCTTGATAAACGTCAGCTGCTGTGATTATCTCTAAATTGTCCCAGCAGACCTAGAGCACATTACAGTTCCCAGACTACAGGGAAGGAATTTGGGACCAGAGAGTTAGTGACTTGCTCAGGTGACAGGAAAGGGCAGAGCTGACCAGGCTGCCTGACTTCACCTCAATTCCTTTGCCTTCTTCTCTGCCATGGCACTCGGCACTGGGGGACAAGCTAGTGCCAGGCCTGAGGCCCCGTGGCCCAGTGGAGATGCCAAATTCCCCCTCACTGCCCCAGAATCATAAGCCAGCCTTCCCGCTTCTCCTTTCTTCTGCAGTTCCGCAAAGAGAAGAGGGCTGTTTCCCAAATTGCTTCCTCGGGCTCTGAATGGACGGACAACTGTGTCTTGACCCTGGAGACAACTCAGCAGATAATTCCTTCCCTCTCCTCCTCCCCCTCCCAGCCCCTACCTGTTACCCCCGGCTTTTGCCCAAGTGGCAGTCTGTCTCCAAGGCCCACCTTGTTCCTAGGAGAAAGATGCTCACCCTGGCCCTGCAAACCAGACCCTCCTCTGAGCTGGCTGCCCCTGGCTGTGGGACCCTCCACCCGCACACCCAGGGACAGAGTCTGTCTTCAGAAGTGGCAGAGGATCCTACAAGAGCCTTGTCTCTGTCTACCTCCAGCAGGTCCCTCCCTGCACACACACCCTACTCACAGCCACATAAACACACACAAGGTCTACAACCAGCCACACGGAACACCTTCTGCCTCTCTAGGCTTTCTAGAGGCCAAGCCTTGACACATGTCCCTCCTGCTTCCCGGAGCACTGTGCCCCTTCCCTTTGCCCCATATCCTCTTCACATGACTTAGACTTGGCTGAAACAGCCCTGCCTCTGGAGGCCAGGCCCAGCTGCCTGCTTCTGTGTGCCCACATCTCAGGGCCTGCTGCCCTCTACATAATGGGACACACGCTGGACTTCACCCATTACTGTGAGACTTTGGGCTCCAAGGGCAGAGAGCCTTTCTGAGCACATCACGTCGCCAGCACAGAGCAGTACTGGCCATACAACTTTCTGTACTGATAGAAACAGTCTGTATCCAAGCTGTCTGGTGTGGGAGCTGCTACCTACCTGTGGCTATGAAGCATTTGCAATGTGCCTTGTGCCCTTAAAGAACTGAATTTTTAACCTTAGCTAAATTTGAATAGTGCTGTGTGGCCAGTGGCTACCATACTGGACAGCGAAGATCTAGAACAATGCCTAGCACAAAGTGCTTAAGACCCACTGGCTGAATAGATGAACGATGTTAACTTCCCAACTTTATTACCCTGCATTCTAAGTGTCTGATACCAATCTTCTCCAGCGGGCTGACCTTCCTGAGGGCAGGATACACTTTGTTTTTGATCAGTGGACCTCAAGAAATATTAATTGGGTGGAGGGGCTGAAACGGGAGTAGGGGGCAGAAAACTGTACTTGAACAATGATTGAAATAAAAAAAAAAGAAATATTAATTGAATAAATGAATGCAAAAGTCATTCTGTGCCCTCAAAGTAAATAAATGAATGACTGAGTAGTATGCAACTTGGACCCCCTTTCCCTTGCCCACCAAGTCTAAGGAAAGCTGTGATGAGAAGGAAAACAGTCCACTGGGCTAGCGCCTGAATATACTTCCAGCCCATTTCCTCCTCACTACAGTAACTGTCTGTCCCCCGCACCCTGGAGTCTGCCTCGCCTGGTGTCAGCAGCGAGCCTCTGCTGCTAGCGGACGAGGCATCCTTTCTCAAGTGTCCTTCCCTCTCCCCCGGTGCTGCGCCAGAAGCAGGGAGAGTCTGTTTGTTCTAGACTCAGAGGAACGGACTGGGGCTTTCTACTCCCCTGGGGCTGCCATTCCCTACCTCCCTGCTCAGGCAGCAGAGTCCCCCAGGAGATTTCAGGGAAAATTATAACTCATAAGAATGAGGATGAATGTGAGATTCTGTTATAAATCAAATGCCTTCCTTCCCTGACTGTTGGCTGTGATGTTCTCTTTAACACTGTGATTCACTGAGAGCGTCATCTGTGCTTCTCCCCGCACCACCTGACCCACTTCCTTCCGATGTAGGTCATGGTGGATTCTCCCTGCGTTCCCCAGGTATGCCTCTAGAGAGGGGGGTGACACCGCTTAAAGGAAATTTAGGATTCTCTTACAAGCAGGTAGGAACCCTGTACTCTCTCATGCAGCTGAGACCCAGACTTACAACTGCACATGGAAATCCTGTGCAAAGATCCTGGGGCACATGGAAGGGCAGGCAGGCAGGGTGGTTCCTGTGCCCCAGCAAGCTGGGCAGCTGGAGCTGGAAAGCCACCACCGCATAAAAACATTGCCAAGGAGGGTTTGGTGTCCAGATCAGAAGCAAATCGGTCATCCGGAAACTGGCCCCACTCTATGGTGAGCAGCCTGGGCCCACCACGTAAGAACTGTGCGTGACCTGGGACAAGTTGCTTCTCCTGCCTGAGCCTCATTTTCCCATCTGTAAAAGGGGGATAAAGCCAGCATCCACATCACAAAGTGGCGTGGATTAAAGGCGTTCAGAGAGGTAGAGCGCTCAGCATGGGGTCTAGCACAGATGAACCTAAGCTTCCGCTCTTCACCCAGACAAGCACTGAGCATCGAGCCCCTGCAGGGCACAGGCCAGGTGCCGGGGAAGGGCCAGGCTCTGCACCTGCTCTCCTCAGGTGGCAGGGAGCTGGGCGGGATGATGGACGCATGAAGTCACACACAACAGTGCACGTGGGAAGTGTCTCAAAGGAGCAGGAAGACTAAGGAGCCCAGGGGAGAGAGGACTTGGTCCGGGCTGGCCTGGGAGGTTCATACCATGGGAGCTGGGCCCAGAGAAAGAAAGGGGATCCTGGCCACGGGCCGGGCATCTTCAAAGGTCTAAAAGTGCACAAGATTATGGGCTTTTGGGGAAACAACAAAAGGCTGTTTGTGGCTGGGGCAGAGGATGCCTGGTAAGGAACTGGCAGGAGATGAAAATGAAAAGACTGAGTTTGGGCCAAATCTGGCCTTCTCTGCCAGGAAAATAAGGAGTTGAACTTTGTCCTGTGTCTGACAGAAGGGTTTTCAGTGCCATTCATAAAGTTACTCAACTCTGGAGATAGGGACCACATCCCCTATGCACACAGACACACACTCAGGTAGGCCTGGCTGCATGCACAAAAGCCAGAGCAGAAATGGGAGCCCCCAGGCCCCAAGACAGAGCAAAGAGGATGTGTTCTGCTGACAGTCACGCAGAGGTCCGGGAGGCCAGGCTCAGGCCACTGGGAGGAGGATCTGTTTATATACATGAGGTTTCCTACTCACGCATGTGCGCGCACACACAGATGCATGTGCACACACATTTACCCCTTGAGGACGGAACAGTTCTAGGGATAATTTTTTCCAGACACTGTCTTTGCAGGCCAGGTCTACCACATGCGGCACTGGAGAGACTCTGCTATAAAAATCCAGTATTTTTCACTTGCACAACTTTCTAGTCTGGGCCTCGTTTCGAAACGAAACCTTCCCCTCTCCATCACCCACATTTAAAAGGGAAGTGTGGGCCTGTCTCCAGGAATCTGAGCCACAGTGCAGGAGGTGGAAGTGATTCAGGAGCCCCACGGAGGACGGAGTAATCGGGGTTGGGGACAGCTTCACATGGCGATGCATGCACTGCTCTCTCTCGGGCTGACAGGCTGTTTCCTAAGGAGAATGGTTACCCCCAAGGAGACACTTTCACAATGAAGTCTTGTGGCAGGTGGATACAAATAAAAATCAGCTGAAGTTCCTTAAAATAGTTGCATTCTAAGTAAGATAAACCTTTTCCTCTGCAACACAGTTCATACCAGTAATTAGACCAGTCATTAGCTCAGCAAACTCTTTTCCTGACAAAGTAGAAGTTGAAATGGGACTTCAGGGGTCACAGCTAAATTGGAGGGAGTCAATTTTTAGCCAATGAATTCAAACTTAGTTATTTCCTTGGGAGGAGACACTGCCTCAGCCAAATAAGGATTTTTCTTTGTGCCAGAGAATTAAACCCCATTTTTGCTAGGCCAGATACAGAAGCCAGGCACTGGTCTAAAGTAACAGCTTGTTTTATCCTCACACCAACTGTAGATAGGGAAACTGAGGCACAGGGGGAGACAGCGACTTGACCAAGGTCACACAGCAAAAGCCAGAATTCAAGCCCAGGCCATCTAGCTCCAAAAGTCAGACTGTAACCCCACAACCTTGACCTCCCTCTTGGCACATTCAGCCCTATCATTCTGCTAGGAGAAGGATGGGTCACATGCACACTCAGTAGGGCCCATGACAATGGCCAAGTCCTGAGCAGCCTTGAACTTTAACATGGGAATGGCTGGCCAACGCAATGTATTAGCAATAAGCAGCAAGCTATGGGGGTGGATGTGACTGTTTCCAAATGTTCTCATAGGGCCAACAAAAGGGCTCTCCAGCTGTCATGTGGCCTTGGCTGTGATGGAGAAGGGGAAGGGAGCCCATCAGGGCAAGATGGACACTATATTGGACACTAGCCACAGGCACCACTCTGTGCCCTCTCAGAACCACACTGTCATCAGACTCCTCAAGCCTGACCCAGCCATCTACCAGACAGGCACACTGAGGGCCAAAGAGGGGAAGCAACTTCTCCAAAGCCACACAGCAAGCAACACGCAGAACCGGGAGTGGCACACGGTCCCGTGATGCCACACCTGTGTCTCCCCACCGCACAGAGTTCAAGTCAGTGAGGTCAGAAAAACATTCTTTGGAATGACCCCCAAACTTAGCCTTCACTGGACCTAGGACAGAAAATTCACACTGCCACCTCCAAAGAGCCAAACCAGAAGTCAACTTACATAATCTGCCTGATCATAAAACATTCCTTCTCTGTTCTTCCATGCTGCGGGTGGTGGTATGGGCTGAATGTCTGTGTGCCCACCCATAAAAATTCATATGCTGAAGCCCTAACCCCACAATGTGACAATACTGGGCAATGGGGCCTTTGAGAGGTTCTTAGGTTTAGATGAGGTCATAAAGTTGGGGGCCCCCAAGATGGAATTAGTGCCCTTGTAAGAGGAGGAGGAGACCACAGCCCACTTTCTCAGCGACGTGAGGACACAGAGAGAAGGGCCCTCACCGTGAACCGACCGTGCCGGCACTCTGCTCATGGACTTCCAGCCCCCAGCACTGTGGGACACAGATGCCTGCTGTGTAAGCCGCCCGGTCTGTGGTGTTTTGTTACGGCAGCCTGAGCACACTAGGACAGGTGGAGAATATCACCCTCCAACCAAGGCCCAGAAAAACCACACTCTTGCAGTCGGCCCACCCAAATACAGAACAGTTTGTCCTGCTTCTCAAGCCCAGGCACCCCATGCTGGGACCCCCCCGCCACCCCCGGGGCCCACGTGCCCCTGGCACACAAGCGGGGCTTGAGAAATGCCTGAACAAACAGGACTAAGTTCTGAGTGAGTATCTATGCAATTAACAGCTAGCCTCTGTGCAATTAGTAGCTGGCCTCTGTTGTAACCTTTATGCACAGGTAAAGACGGTTCCTGCCCTCATGGAGCTCCGACACTTGAAGTCTTCCACTTCACAACCAACCGGCACCAGCCTCCTTCGAAATGAAGAGTGCCCACACCAGCGATCCTTCATCTCAGCACTGACCCACGACTGATGTGCGCACAGGAACCTCAGAGAAGGGCGTTTGCTCCCGTGCGGCGTTTGAAAGTGAAAATCGAGAAACAACCTTCGCATCCATCAGTGGGGTGGCATTGGAGGAAGGACCATTCTACGGAATCTGACGCAGCAACAGCAGAACGAGCTAGGTCCATGGCCGGCCGAACCAGTGCTAGGGGGATGGACCCAAAATGAGTCAACCATCATCACAGAGGCAAATAGACAAGGTATTTTTGCTGCAAACATGTAAAGCATGTGTTTGCTCTTCATCTTCCGTGGCTGGGCCAAGGCCCTGTCCTGAAAGATGACCCCACACATCTGGAGTCTCCTCTGTCTTTCTCATATAAACCCCAAGCAATGTGCAACTGACGATCTGCAATTCCGGTTCCTTGAAAGCCCTTCACAAGGCCGCCTGGTCATTATGGCTCCCCCCCACTTTCACGGCCTCTCACCCACAACCGCCACTGTTTTCTAGTGGCACTCTACTGAGACTTTCCTAGGCATCCGCTGGTTTTCGTAAAAAGAACCACTCTCTTTTCACACTCATATTTCATAAGTTGATGTAACCTTCCAGTAAACTGTGTAATTACAGTAACACCTATAACCAGTATAATCAAGCTTGGGAGCAGACACCACTGGCTCTTGGTAACACACAGCACAGCGCCCCAGGAGAACACTGCAGAGGTTTGCTGGAGCAGACAGCGGCCCAGCCCGAGCCCCAGCCCGAGTGACTCGCAGAGGGCATTGAGGGTAGTGTGGCGGTGTCCTAGCCAGTCTGCTAAATAAGGCCAAGGAGTGAGCCCAGTAGTGCTGTACGCGTATCAAGGCTCTACTGAATTAACATGGACACATTTCCAAAAAGTCTTCAGTGAAAAGGTAAGTTGCAGAAAGATACATACACTATTAATTCCTTTTATGTTTAAATAAACAAACTCATATAAAATTATACATGTACACTTTCTACAGAACCATCTGTTTGAATTTAAACATATAGGAAAGAGACTGGAAAGACGGAATGTGGGGTAGAAACAGGATTGGTGGTGGAGAAAGGGAACATGACGCCTTTCTCTATGGCAACATTTTTTACAAGAATATATGTTTATATTAAGTATGTAATTGTTTTTACTTTATTAATCAATATGATTTAGTCCAGCATATAAAACCAATAAGCCCAGAGCCTGAAAAGTATGCCGCTTTAAAAAAAAAATCAAAATAACACTGGAAATAATAAACATTTACCGGTAACTGGCTTCAAAGAAACAGCTGTCTGCCCGTCAGCCAGGGTTAGCAAGGCACTCGTGGGCTGGAGATCTTCAATGGGCAGAACTAAAAACAGTCAGTGAATTCATCAAACCTGCATGTTCTGACCAGACACCAAGGTCAATGTACGCACTTAGCTGCCACAGCGACCAGCTGCTTTTGGCCCTTGGTTTGTTTCTCCATTTAGCCGGATACGTTGCACGTCTGACAGATTCACCAAGAAGCAGCACTCAAAGGGACCTTTCAAGGTGGCTGAGATTATTCTGCAAATTAGACAGCTACTTTCAGCCTCATTCACGGCAAGTGTGTGTTTCCATCATTTGTTCACCCAGGGTTCAGGGGGTCCCCAGAACATTCTAACCACAGCGCTTAGAGCTGGGGACAGAGCTGTGAACTAGGAGCTGGTGACCTAGCATACTGGGACACCAAGCCACCAATGGACAAATCATGATTTCATGTGAACTGTGTCCGTGCTAAAGCCCATAAAGAGAATTACAACCCTATCCCAGGTGGGCAGGGCATCAAGGAGGACCACGAAAGATCCCCTGTGGAGGTGCCACTGAAGCTGAGAACTGGCAAGGATTAAGAGGGCAAGTGAGTGAAGGCAGGAGAGAAGATGGGTCTTTGCGGAGAGAAGATGGGTCTTTGCGAAGAGAACCCTGCACTCTGGCCAGAAGTTGGCTGGCTGAGCAAAGGAGATGGACTCCCTGGGTGGAGCTGGATGGTGCCTGAGGAGCTGGGGGAGACAGGTCCCATTCCTGGCCCTGAGGCTCAGGTCAAAAATCGTGAGTGTTTCCTAAAAGCAATGAGGAACCATTAGAGGATTCTTGAGCAGACGAGGGGAATTTCATCACAGGAGTGCCTTTCATGCCCAGCTGAAAACACAGATTTTGCAGCCTGTGCTTCCCAAATGCCTCTTATTTTCTTCCATCTCTGTGGGCTCCGGAACATTTGTGTGAGCCCCCCAGCACAGCCAGACACTCTGCAGCTGCCCCCACCCATCATCATCGGCCCCCATGGCCACCCTGGTTACAAGTCTTTCATCATTCCGCACAAACCCTCTGACTGCGGGGCTTAAGGAAACATTCCCAAAATGTTCACTCTGTGCAATTGAGACACCTGCTTGGAAAATCCTGGCTGCAAGCATTTCTCTCCCCGAGGAGGCTACACCCGACTGTTTTTCCGCAAGATCCTGCGTCACAAAAGGGATATCCCCAGCTAATGTGCCAGTTGAGCACCCTGGAGAACCTGGGCTGCCTGCACGCGGGGCAGCCACGTCCCGTCAGCGTGTGTCCTTCCTCTGGGTTACCTAATCGAATTTCCTGTGTGTATGAATATAAATACTATTGTCCTGACCCATGATGAACTTGTGTAAACAGACTGATTATATCAGCTTTCATAGATTAAGATTTCCAGAAACAGAGGGACACCATTACTTTTATTTTAATTTAAAATGAACACAATTTCCATTGGATACAGATCAAATTAATGACCTTAGAAGGTACCACACCATACCACCTTGTCTGTGAAAATAAAAATCAGATCGCAACACAGTTACGAGATCGTACCACAGTCTTCGTTTGAGATGTAACACGCTATGTCCACCTTAATGCCTTTTGCTATTTCTTGGGACAAGGCTACTCTAACACATTCTTCTGGGCACAGTGAACATCAGTACAACTTGGCGTAAATGGCAGGGGACAGATGACCACCCCGAAATTACTGAAACCAAGAGAAATCCGCAGGATCAAGACCAGACCAAGAAAATCTTATAAAATGGTAATCAAATCAACTTCCTACCAAAACCAGGCTCCCCTTAAATTGCAGGTATCAACGTATCCAGCTTATGAAGTAAGGATATGGAGACATATGCCAGCCTCAAGCAAATCCACCAAAAGAAATGCAGCTCACCCACCTAACCCACAACATGGTCACTAATGACGACAAAACAGTTCCGGCCGTGTTTCCACGGTGCTCCAACAAGCTCCCTGCAGCCAGACACGGCGGCCCGTCCACTGCGTTCACAACACTCAGGCTCTCGCAGCAGGAGCCCCGGCGTGCCTCCCTCGTTCATGGGTGTCTTGACTCCAGAGTTTCCACGGGCAAACCATAGAGCGTGGTGGTTATGGATGAATCTCTAAGAACGAGACTGCCCAATCCCACCTCTCCTGCCTCAAGCAGGAGCAAGTCATTTCACCCACTGAGCCTTAGTTTTACCACGTAAAAATGGGTACCAAACAAAAATGGTAGTGCCTGCCTCCCAGGGTTATGGCAAGGATGCAATGAGATCTGCAAGGCAGGCACATTGTGCAGCACAGGGCAAGCCCCTGGCACATGTCAGTTATCACTGTCACTGTTCCACCCAGAACACCTGGGCTCTTCCTCGGACTCACCCACCCCCGACCCCCACATGCACTCTACGCCCCCACCTCCCCAAGATCGCCCCTGAGGATCCTCTCCCTGAGAATCCTCGCTCACTCCTCTGGCTGACCTTGGCTCTGCACTCCACCCAGTCATCCCTGACCACCCCAGCGGCTCCCTGTCACTTAGAACACCGCAGGTCATTTCACTGCTCTACAGCAGTCACCCCTGGAACACTCACACCTAATTCCTCTTTAGAACGTTCATGGAAGCCCTCATCTGGCCATTTCCATCCAACTTTATGTCTCAAGGTCCCCACGAGAGCCCAGGCCAACTTGCACTCTCATGTGCCCCTGAAAGGCGAGACAGAAGCAGACAGGGCAGAACCCAGTCTGCATGCAGCTCTGCCTCCACGGGGCTCCGAGTCTCCAGCAAGTGTCGTGCAAAGTTGCACACACGTCACCTCTGCAGAAGGCACCAGACAAAAATCATACATGCCCACTGACTAAACCTCTGTGACACTCAGAGAAAGGAAGGACTACTGAATGCAAACGTAAGCCAGGAGAGCAGCTAGCCCCTGGGGGCTGGGGCATGACGGGGGTGGGCAGGAGAGCTGGTCATTATGTTGTTTCTTGATTTGGGTGCTGGTTACAATGTGTGTTTAGTTGGCAAGAATTCACTGGGCTGGATGTATGTTATGTTTCAATAACATTTATAAAAAACACCCAGCAATGACAGTCTGTGCCTCAGTTTCATTATCTGTAAAATGGGACACACAGGGGAGGAAATTGCACACCTGCTGCTAAGGTCTCTGTCTGTGCTGTTTCTCCCTACCCACCTCACCTAAAGGTCATGAACCAGGCCCCCACCCATCCTGGGGCCAGCTCCAGGACTTCATTTAGAGCACAGGTGGCAAACACAAGGCCCGTCGTAGGCCCCGTCCGGCCCTCCACCTTGTTTTATCCGGCCCGACACCTCGTTTCTACTCGGCGGCAGTGCCAACCTCTCACTTAACTGTTCAGGAGCAGTTACATGTATACAGTCCTAAAACTACATTCGGCCCTTGGAAGGCAACTGCGAGGCTGACATGGCCCCCGGTGAGAATGAGTCTGACGCCCCTGGTCTAGATGCACTAGAGTGCGGGGCAGTGGTGGCACCACAATGCATACACTGAGCACCACTGAACTGCACACTTAGAAATGGTTGAGATGGTTAAGTTTTATATTATGTGTACTTTACTACAAGTGGAAAAAAAAAAAGATACACTATGTGGAACTGTTCTAATCTTGGAGATCCATTTATCATGCCCTGGAGTTAACGACTGGTGAGAGGCGCACCGAGGTGTGCCCTCGGGCTTCTATTTTTAAAACTCTTGCCTTAAAGCACAGAAAGATGAATAAACAGCAAACGCTGTCCAAAGAGAATGCAAGATATAAAATTTTATGTATTTGGAAGAACACATTAAAATGTGCAGGGATTTAGATAAAGACTAAGAAAAATAGCCACGTATAACAGGTTATTGTTCTGGATAGAATTGATGATGATTTTCTTTTTCTATTTTTCTACACTGTGAATATTTTACATTCATATTTCTTAACCATAAAACTAAAAGAAAATGAGTAACTTTCGTCTGCTCTTCGTGGTCTGGCTCCTCCCTTTGTAAAGTGTCTCTTTAGCCCAGTTTCATTTTGGGTCTCCACAGATTCCTACGCGCTACCTCTCAGCGACATCCCTGCCCCTCTCCTACTCGTGAAAACGGATTCCCGCCCTCTTCCCCACTGAGCTCAAATCCAGCCACAGCATCTTTCTCAACACAGCAGTCCAGCCACTCCCACCTGATGAACCGTACCTGCCATGACTACTTATACTTGCTCTCTCGCCTCCTCTCTGGTCATTTCCTGGCATTGTCTTAATCCCCCAGCGCAAGCACAGGCTCTCGGGAAAGAGGGGCAGAGATTTGCCCTCCCCCTCCCCATCCCAATCCTAAGCAGAGGCAACAAGAGGCCCCACAGTCCCACCTGTGCTGGACCACCTCTCGGACAACACGGCACCTCGCCCTGCAGCTTCACTCTTGACTTGTTTCCAAGCCGAGACCATCTACTTCCAAGTCCAGAAACCGTGAAGCACAGGCTCCTACCGAGCACGACGAGGGATGGTTTCAACCTGACAGCTCAAATGTGAACGCGCCCTGGGCTCGTCTCCCCACCTCCCAGATTCCAGGCGCGCAGAAGGGCTGAGCCTCGGACCACGTGCGTGACGTGAGATGGAGATGTGTGACGTGAGATGGAGACGTCTGACGTAGCAGCGGGGGCGGAGGGCACTTCCAGGTGCCTTCAGCCATCACCCCCCAAACGGGCTCATGGAGCCCGTTACTAGCTTTCGCAGCAACCAGTCTCTCCTTGTCTAATTTTAAAGTAATCAATACTTGTCTGGCTTTGAAGTTTTTAAAGGGAAATTAATCTGTATTTTAGCTGGTTATGGCTCCTTTGCAGACCTTGGGTAGGGGGTGTTTTCAGTCCCTGCTCATGAGCGTATACCGCAGGTGGCACCAGGTGGAACCTGGAATGCACACGATAGGACACTGCGGGTGCGAACGAGGTCCCTCCTCAAGGAGGTTCTCCAGGTCTCTGGGTGACAGGACTCACCAGGGGAGACCCAAGATGCTCTTACCTTGACACTGGAGTGGGCAGTTTTCTCCAAAAGCCAAGGACGTGTGAGTTGACCTAGCATCCTTGTATTTCCTGGGAATGGTCAAGTGTGTAACTTCTTACCACTGTAACAGCTTGTCGCCCCTTTAGAGTTCTGAGGATATATCAATCATTTACTGGGTGCAGGGGGAGGTGGGCAACAGAGTCAACTATCTGCCACCGGGAATATCCTGAAAATTCAGGGACATGTGACTATAGTGAGGATGTAGCTTAGAGAAAGGCAATGACATCGATGGGAATAATTCACTGTATTATTATTAAGAGACTAAAGACTTCTATGTGCCAGGCATGGTACTATGAAATTCACATGTGCCAAATATTTATGACTAGCAAACTCTATTTAGAGACAGAACGTACTAGGGCTATTAAAATATAAAAATAAAAGCATTCCAGTGATAGACTATGAGCAAAAGTGATAATACAAGCAGAACAGGGAGGCATTGTGAGACATGACCTATAAGAAGGTTAAATACACACACACACACACACACACACACACAAGATTTGGAGACCCCATCTAGTTGTGTGACTTTGGGCAAGTTACTTGACCTCTCTGTGCCTTAGTTTCTCCATCTTTAAAACAGAGGGGCTCAACTTTGCAACACCATGAATTGAAATAACTAAAACAACACACTGACAGAACAAGCATAGTAAATCAGAAATAGCTAACCGAAAGCCTAATAGAGACTTGAGCACATATCTGAAAATTTTAAAATATAATAGTGATGTTTTAAAGCAGTAGAAAAAGGGAGTATATTCAGTGAGTAACACTGGACAATTAGTTAACTATTAGGAGGGAAAGAACAATATTATGCGCACCTCACCCCTTGTATCAAATATTAATTCTAGATTAATTTTAGAGCTATATGTTTAAAAAAAGGGGGAATGTTTGCTTGATCTTGAAATCTGGAAGTACTTTTTAAACCACCAAGACATTACATTAAGAAACCACTAATTAAGACACTGAGATCTGACCACAGAAAATATATAAAAACAACTATATAGCAATAAACACCCCATACAAAATTAAGAAACTAGAGAAAAAAAAGAAGTGGGAAGGGGTAACAATCATTACATATGTGATTTGAAAAAGGATAATTTTTCTATATTAGAGATAAAATCCTTGCAAACTACTTTTTTAAAAAGGCACATACCCCAATTAAAAATAAAACACACGAAGAATCTAAACAAGGCATAAAAGAAACACAAACACTTAATGAAGCCATAAAGCATGGGGAGTAAATGAAATTTAGAATAATGAACCCTTACTAAGGATACCAGACAAGGTTCACATGCCTTCAAAGAGCTCAAGAGTTTACGACAATTGGGCATGTGTGGCCTCGCTTGTGTGGTCAAAGGGTGCATTCCCGAAAGTCCTGGTCACGAGGTGCAACCTGACCACAGGCTGCCCAGGACATGCCCATGGGCAGGCACCCCGACAGAGAGAAGTGCCCCAGCCCCAGTGTGGTGGAGAGACACGGACCCAGCACAGGAGGGGCAGTAGAGCCGTGAGTGGGAACCAGACAGCAGGAAAAAGAAAACATTAGTCTCCAGGATCATCCCCATCTGAGGCCCCCTGGCTGCCCAAAGGATGCTCAAGGTTGGTGGGCAAGGGAGGCAACAAGAGGTCCTGTCTGCTGCCTCCTGCACCGGAGCACTTCCTGCTGCCCTGAATGGAGTCTGGTCCTGCTCGTGCTCTGGGGAACCTTCAGATACAGCCCCTTAATTTTAAAGATAAAGCATATAACGATAATATAAATAACGACCAAAGTATCATTTAGTGAGTGCCTAATACACACTTAGGGGGCAGACTTCACTCCAGTGAGCAAACTGAGGTCCTGTGAAGTTCAATTAGTTCATTTATTCATTCATTCACTCACTCAAAAAGTATTTCTTGAGTGTGCCTGTGTACCAAGGAGGGGACACAGAAGAGGGGGACAGAAAACAAACAAAAACCCCTGTGTTTTTAGCAGGAAGAAATAATTGGCAAAATAAATACAGGGTCCGGCACAAATAATGCCCCTGTTTTTATTATACCATCATAAGCATGTGATTCTGTAACATAACAATATTACACTTAAGCACACCAGACGAGAGTTTGGATAGAATGGTCAAATTAAAACTATAAATTATTACACCCATATTACTACCCTACCAACCACACTCAAGCAGGCCTTACTCCTGCCGGACCCTGTACATGGTCTGTTAGACCATGGTAAGTGCTAAGAAGAAAAATAAAGCAGGGAAAGAGAAATAAAACAGAGTGTGTGTGGGCAGGGGGGCGGGCGGGGGGGTCAACATTTCAGGAGGTATAGCCGAGAAATGTCATTAAGTAACTCCTGAGTAAAGATCAAAAAGAAGCGAGGGAGTGGGCGGTGTGGATTCTCGGGCAGAGACACCCGGGGAGAGGCCCAGTCAGGGCCAAGGCCTCTAGGTGCAGTGTCGGTCATGTCCAAGGACAGGCCCCAGGTCACACTGTGTGGAAGCAATGAGGTGAGCCCCACTGGGCCACACTGCCTTTGCAGCAGGCCCAGAAGGCAACGTGGTCACCAAAGTCACACGGTTAATCATTGATAGCACTGTGGGAAAAGGGCACCCAGGCCCACACTGGATGTGCACCTCTGCCTTGCTCTGGGGGATGGTGGAGAAGAGGCCTGGGTCCCGCTGCTCCACTGCAAGGCATCGGAGTCCCGGAGCTCCACCCTCTGGCCCCTGCAAAGCTTTCCTGACTCAGCCACAGGACAAGCCAAGGGGACCTCCTGCAGCCTGCAGGACCAAGCTGAGGACAGCCAGTCCCGGTCCCTAGGGAAGCACAGAGCTATCTGCGGGATTTAAAAGGTACTTGAAGAGACAGCAAATAAGCCCAGTGATTTATCCATTGGGCGGAATTTATTAGCCTGGCGGGAGAGGTTGTTTAGGACATTTTTCAAAATTAGTGATAGTCAACGTTCTTGAAGACAGTTATATATGCACGGGCTTCCTGCATAAGCACATGCACGCACGCACACACTCCCTCTTCCACCCAAGGCGTATCTGCACGTGAACATTGCATTTGTTTTTCCTCTGCATCTAATTGTGGAACTGTTTGCATCATGAAGACTAGCAAAGCAGACTGGAACCTCCAGTCCAAAAACTGCAGTTTGAAAGCCAGCCAGCTTGCATGTAGACGAGCTGTGTGACACTTGGGCACCTACAGCCTCTGTTTCCTCATCTATAAAATGAGGCCCCTACTAAACTCCTGTGAAAACTGCAGACAATGTAAGGAAAGCACCCACGTCAGTGCCCGGCAGTCAGAACTCCACAAAAATGGAGGCTATCGAATCACCGCAAGGTTTTAGAACTATGTGCAGTGCAATCATTTTTAGAGGACAAATCAGACCCACGTAAGCAAATTTATGAGCCATTTCTAAACACAAATGTCAACAGAGGTGAGATAATCAACAACTAGCCCCAACTAGTCATTTGAAACAGAAATTAATGTTTCTTAGTCAATAATCTCTCTCTCTCTCTTTTTTTTTCTGGCTATGGCATGGTTTGAATCAGCTAGTCTGGGAGAAGCCACAACACACGGTTTGATCTCCTGAAATTTAACCATAACTTGGAAGCCAAGGAATCATTCTTGAACCCAACGAACCCAATGAACCCAATTCTTTAAGCAAAGTTTGAACAGCAGCTCTGGGTTTGATTACATCTGCCAAGACCCTATTTCTAATAAGGTCATGTTTCCAGGTACAGGAACATATCTTTTGGGGGCACACAATTTAAGCCACAGCAGTGGCCATCCACGATACACTAGAAGGGAAGTAGGCAGTGAGTGGATTAATGTGCTGGGTGCTAGGTTTAGCTTTTCCAGTTACTACCTCTGGGATGTTAGGGGGGAAAGTGCTTTCAGTGCAGGGGTTGTCGTGATCGAATAAGATACTGCATGCAAAGGAGAGCACAGAGCCTGCACGCTAGGCCACTCACGGTGCCACCACCGCGGAGAGCGTCTGGAGGAGGCGCACGGTTCCATCACTCGGTGATATTTCCACTTCCCAGTGACACAGAAGCCTTGGAGGTAGCAGTCACACAGGCCCCCGCTAAGGGAGAGACGTGGGAGGGGGGCGGGAGAGGCTCCACTCTGCTTGGAGGGAAGGTGGGGAACTGAATAACGAAGCAGGCTTTTGTGAGCAGGAGGCAGGAGATTCAAGTGAATTGTCAAGCGTGTCAGCTGCAGAGGGTGCTGGGTGAGTCGCTGAGTCAGACGGGCTGCACCGAGCCTATAAAAGACGCATACTCCCACCAGGAGAAATCTGTTTGACTTTAGAAAAGTACAGGTTACAGTGATACTCACTAAACACCCCACCTTCCCGCTCCACAGACAGGAGGAATGAGTAATGGGAAATCCATCAAGGTCCCTGAGGGATCCGCCACTTTTGCTGGGATTTTCCCCCCCAAGGGTGGGCCCTATTCACCTGGTATTTGCCTGGGATGACATTATCAGAATCCCCCAGTGAAGAGGTTCAGTCGTGGTAACACATGGGATCTGGGTAAGAATGGATCAGGATCAGCGGGCTTCCTTGACCCTAAGTGAGGTTAATTTCCCCCTGGCCTTCACTGTAACAATTTATCCACAAAGAAAATCACTTAGAGTTGCTTGATTGGAAGATGAACTCTAAGGCGGTTTTCAGGTAATGGCAATGGACTTGCCATTCCTGGCCAAAGGTCCCCCATCGCCCCTATGACGCAGACCCTGGTACAAAGGTTTTCTGGTGCCGTTGCACTCAGCCAACATTTCAGTGTCCTATGTCTGCTCTAACAAATGGCTACAGCTTAGTGGCTTCAAATGAAACAAATTTATTCTCTGAGCAGTTCTGGAGATCAGAGGTCCAAAATGGGTGCCACTGGGCCAACACCAAGGTATGAACAGGTCCGCAGACCTTCGGGAGGCTCCAGGGAGAATCTGCTCCCGTGCCTTTTCCCACGCCCAGAGGCTGCCGGCACCCCTCCTCCTGCGGTCCCTCCCTCCATCTAAGTCTGCAACAGCCTCGCTTCCACCTCCGCCTCTGTCCTCCCATCTCCTTCTTTGTCTCTTCTGCCTGGCCCTCTCTCTTTCAGGGAAGCCTGTGAGTACGTGGGGCCCACCCAGACAACCCAGGGTAGTCTCCCCACGCCAGGATCCTCACTTCAACCACAGCTGCAGAGTCCCTTCTGCCACGTATTCACGGGTCCTGGGAGTTAGGGCGTGGCGTCTTTGGTGGGCCATTAGTCTGTCCACTGCACTCCACGGAAAAGCCACCCCGGTGTCCCACAGCTTCACAGCCCACATGCTTTGGAAGGCCCACAGGCCCCATCTAATCTGCCCTCCTGACTTCCCCAGAGCTGTATCTCCCACCCGACCCCACTCTATCTCCCCCGCTTGGTGAGTACCCCAGGCACCGCGCGCCTGTGTCTCCCTCCATCAGGGAAACCAGCTGCATGCTCTACCCCTTACCCTCCCTCCCTCTCTGGGCCGTCCCAAGGCATCCCTGAGGCACAGCTTCACCATCATAACCTCCAGGAAGCTCTTCCTGTTCCTTCTAACCTGGTCTAGATACCTCTTTTCCCCCCTTACTTACCCCAACATAAGCCTCACATTGTATTATGAGTATCTACTTACTCATTTGTCTTCTGCAACAGGGGACATTATTGGGAGAGCCTCAAAGGCAAGAACCACAGTTCATTCATCTGTGTCTAGCCCAGGCCTGACTCACCCATTCTCCCTCCCTCTCCTTTCCTGCTGTCTGTTGACCCATCCATCTACCCACCCACCCACACAGCTCAGTAAGTGTATTACAGCTGTAATACAAATAATACGATAATTAATAAATAATAATATAAGAATAAACTGTTTTGTGCACGCACAGCTGTAAACCTACTTTTGCCCATGGCTGTATTACAAGACTTTTCAAACATAAAGCCGAATGCTGCTACACACCCACCAAAATGGCTAAAACTTTTAAAAGATTAACATTAACAAATACTGGCATGAATGTGAAGCAACCGGAAATCTCATATTCTGCTCCTGGGCATGAGAGCTGGTACAACCACGCTGGAAAACTGCCTGGCGTTATCCCCCAGAGCAGACTCGACACACGCCCCGTGACCACCAACCCCTTCCTATCGGCCAACAGCACTTCACACACCGGCTGCTGCAGAGGTGCAGGCGAGAGTTATTCACAGAAACCCAGCAATGTCATTCATAGAAGCCAAAGAATGGGTATATTCTCAAGATAAAATGTTTATCTAGCAACAAAAATGAATAGCCTTCGGCAATGTACAAAATATGGACAAATCTCACAAAAGTAACACAGAGCCAAAGAAGGCAGACATGAAAGAGTACACCCCGATTTCCTTTCTGTAACGCTGGGAAAACCTAGGAAAAACTACAGACACAGAGCAGTCAAGAAAGTTAACCTGGCGGAGGAGCAAGAGGCGGTTATTGAAAGGGGCCTATGGGTGGCTTCTGGGAAGGCAAACGATGTGCCAGCCGATGGATGGCCTGGGCCGTAAGCGGATGAGATGTGATAATTCCCAGATCTGTTCCTCTCCGTTGTGTGCCTGTGCAAGTGAGTAATGCATCAATAAAAAGAAGAAAAAAAGTTGAAATGACCTTACAATGGGTCTTGCTTGACCTTACACTCATCATCTAGAATCTACAAGGGACATTTTCCTATTCTTGCTTCGGCTATATATCCATTCCTTTAGCCGCCCATCAAACACTATTATTATTATTATTATGGATAATAAGTGGTATTTTCACATGCTGGCTGTGAAGGCACTTTCTCAAACAACTCAGCCTGGCCTCCCCATCAGCTGGTTCCCAGCACCCGCCGCCCCGCCCATTTGGGCCGATGAGCTGGCGAGTGCGGATTTTCTGAAGTGGGTGCAAACCAAGGAAACACATTCCTCTTCGGGTTCAGACGTGTCTAGCGGAGTGCTGTCCGCCGCAGCATCACCACACATCTGCCCCCTCCGGTGAAACCAGCTCCGCAACTGCAGAGCTCACGCCCCCGTGTGCTCACCCCTGGGGGCCCAGACAGCCTCGAAACTCGTCCAAAGCCATCCCAGAAACAGGGAAGATTCCTGGTAATTAAGTGAAATTTCTCTTATCTTTGGGGTGGGGAAAGGCTAAAAAGCAGCGAAGGCCCAGGACCCAGGGCTACACCTCCGAAGAAACGAGTTTTCCTCCTCGGGGCTTCCTGGAAGCGATGGCGCAAGCCTGCTGTGGGCGCTGGCTCCTGCTCTGGGCCCTCCAGGGGCACCTGGAGGGGACCAGGGAGCATGCGTTCACTTGAGAGGCAGGGAAAACCACATGGTCTTCCTAACCCTTTTTGGGCCTTGGAGTCCTTGGCTGTCTGGTGATGAATCAGGACCCGTTCTTGGAGTATCTTTTTAAATGTACAAAATAAACTCACAGGACAGGAAACCAATCATACAGAAATAGTTCACAAGACCTAGTTGTAGGTCTGATAACTACCCTAACTTTGGAGGAATGACTGATATTCCGAGGTAGCTAACACTGACAGGAGCAACCAATCTGTGACTTCCATTGGCGTCCAGGTCACAAGTACTGGTGACACCACTGAGGTACTGTCTACAGTCGTCACTGAAGATGTTACATTGCAGTTGCAGGTTGGTGACCATAAAGATGCCATTTATTTTTTCACATCCAAGTTCACAGATGCCCTGAATTTTATCTGTAGATCTGATGATAGGAACTGGAAGTCTGGAGCTTTTATTTTGTCCTCTTTATTTTTTTTTTCCTAGGGACAAAATGCTCCCCGCACCTGGGTATAGGCCCACATACAGTGAAAATTGAAAGCAGGGGCTCAAATAGATTTCCCCTCCCAACAGCCAAAAGGGGGAAAACACCTGAATACCATCAACAGCGAATGGAGGAACAACATGTGATATGCCCAATATCATGGAGTATTATCCATGAAAAAGAAGGAAATTCTGACACGCACTACAACGTGGATGAACCTTGAGGACATTATGCTGAATGAAACAAGCCAGTCACAAAAGGACAAACACTGTATGACACGCCTCACACGAGGGACCTAGGGGACAGAAAGCAGGATGGTGGGTGCCGGGAGCTGGGGGAGGGGAGCGGGGAGTTCGTGTTTAATGGGGGCAAAGCTTCGGTTTGGGAAGACGGAAAAGTTCTGGAGATGATGGTGGAGACGGTTGCACAACAACAGGAATGGACTTAATGCCACTGAACTGTGCACTGGAAGTGGTTAAAATGGTAAACTCAAAATGGTTAAACAGTAAGCTTTATGTTTTGAATATTTGACCACGATAAAAACAAGTAAATAAAACCATTCCTTGGAGAACACAGAAGGCATTGTCGCTGGTAAGAAGAGAAACAGATTCCCTTGTGGCCGTGGGCAGAGCTGCCTGGGGGGTCCTGAGCTTGGCTGGGCCGCCACTCATTGTGGGCCTTGAGAGCTACTGTGCCACCATGGGTAGGTCACCTCACCTCTCTGGCCTCGATTTCCACGGTGGCCGTGGTCCCAGCTGCAGCGGGAGCACTCTGGGCACTGGTGCTCCCCCAGCACCGTGATGAGTACTCTGTCTTGCCGAGACTTGCCAGTAACCCCGTGAGGTCAGTGGTACTGTGACTATGCTCCACAGACAACTTACCTAACTAACCCTGATAAGACTGGCAGGCCAGGCTGACGGCGGAGCTCCGGCAGCTCTGTGTGTCTGCCTGTTTACTGTCACGCTCCTACTACACTGCAGACTCCAGAACGACAGACACCATCTCTGTTTCATTTGCCACACAATCCCCAGAGCGGGTCAGGCAGAAGGCTCAACAAATACTGCTGAGTGACTGAAAGAATCAAGTTCTGTCTGACCCTAAAACTGGCTTCCCTTGTAAGCAAGGGGTGGTGGCATTTAAAGGGCCTGGTTTTCCAGGTGTCCATGTGATGCTGTGATAACCCCAAGTCACAGATCAGTGATCTCCAAGGAGCCACTGAGAGTGGGGCTGGCAGGGGCCACAGTTAAAGGGACAGAAAAATAAATCTGCCCCATGGTGGATGCCCACACACCCACACCACATGTACACACGCACACCCGGTGAGAACACTGATGACTCAGGAACCAGCAGCGGCGAGTTTCTGCTAGTGTGCAAGAGGCTGGCCTTTGGTTCCAGAGGCCCTGACGCTGGGAGGGAGCCGAGAGATGAGGTCAGCCTCATATCCAAGCTCTGGGGTGAGAAAGCTGTGCCTGAGCTAAAGTTGAAGGTTACCTGATGTGACTCGACTCTAGAGACAACTCAGGGTGCTCAGCTGAGTGACGCTGATGCCCAAAGCTGCTTTTGCAATCCTCCTCCCTTGGGCTCCACCCAGCAGCTGAGGGTGGTCAGGGAAATGGGCACAGCACTCTTCGAACAAAAGCACTGTCATCCCGTTTCCTTCTCAGACAAGCGTTCTAGGCCACAGTGCCCTTTGTGGGGAGGGAGGGTTGGCAATGACCTCAATTAGGCAAACGTGGCTAGGCTGGGTGACTCGGGAACCTGGATTCATCAGACTGGATTAGTCACCTGTTTGGTAGGGGACCAGGTAGGCCTGAGGCACCACGAGGGGTGCCCTGCCTTTGGAGTCCCACCAAAATGGGGGCGGGGTGGAGTAGTGAGCCCACCCTGCATCTGAGTGATCATGGGCTCCAGGTCCCCAACTACAAGACAGGGGGCCACCACCTTGACAGAACAAGAGGCCAAACACAAAGTTAGTCCGTAGCAACAAACAGAAACAAACTAAATCTGCACCAATCCACAGAGGCAGACCTCACACACAGGAGCCCACGGCGCAGAGCGGAAAAGCCAGGCTGTAAGCACGTTTTACAAACACACACCAAGCCATGCTATGTGTCATTTAATTAAGGGCAGGTGTATCTAAGAGTATGTAAAATCTAATGGGAAGATCCACACCAAACTTATCATAAAGGGTACCAGGGGGCAGGTGGGAAACTAGAGATGACTGATAAGGTAACTATAACTTTATGATCTTTTACTCCTTTTACTTACAAAGGCAAAGAGAACGAAACATTAACAACAGTGGATTCTGGGTGGTAGAATTGTGGGGTTTGGATATGTCGTTGTTGCCTTCTGTTTGTTTACTGGTTAACCTGAAAGTCACCTTGACATCCGTATGTGGTCAAGTGCAAACCCTACTGATCAGGCAGGTATGTCTCCTCAATTGTGTGTGTGTGTTTGTTTGTTTGTTTGTTTATATTCTCAAAATTCAAAAAGGAAAAGTCCCTCAGAGCAGGGAGTGTCCACTCCAAGCTCATTCCTCCCCACCGAAATCCAGAGTCCAGGCACCCCAGGGCTCTGCTGGAAGGCACTCCTCTGACCTGACTGCGTCTGACCTGACTGCGTCGAGCCTGAAAGAGAAGGTCTGCTGGGCCCTGGGCCCTGGGCCCTGGGCCCTGGGCCCTGCCACTGACAGGCACCTGAGGAGTTCCGGGTGTCCCGCAGTGGAGGCCCCAGCACTAAGTGTCTGGAGGGCTCTCCAGCCCCCGTTTCAATCCAGGTATGACTACCTGCATGGCATAGGGCTCTGACGGCAGGGTCCAATACACCAATCACACGCCAGGAAAGCCAGTGACATCACCGACTACCAATCAGAGCGTCTGGCAAGCATGAGCGAATCATGTTGCCACACTGGGTTGACAGGATTTCAGCTAGAGGCAGAAACACTTGACATTTCCTTTCTCCTGGGCAGCCTTATCGAGTATAAATGTATGATTTATGGACAGCATTGCCCAACACTGACACCAGCCAGCAGCCTGCATGTCCACCGGCACTTAGCTCCTAAATGTCAGATTTACTCTGAAAGGGTAACAATGTCCCTTGAGTCCTGCTTATGCCCCCCTTCCCTCAATTTCTAGATTGAAAAAGAAATACCATTCTGTATACTACATTTCACTGTATCATATGCTGGCCTTTCTACAGAGAAATTTGACCTGTGAGATTTCAGATGCTTTCTATGGAAAAATTTGATCTGTAAGATTTTGGAAAGGAAAAGAAACATTCAGGATACTTTTTTCCTCTCCCTGACCTCAGCCAATCCCCAACTGAAGAAAAATAGCACATGGTTGAAAACCCAAGTGAACCCCCAAACTATGCCATTTTGAAATCTGGATGCAAAGTATGAAAGGAGGTTTAAAAATCGCTTGGTTCCTCTTATTAGCGCACCATTCCAACATCTGCAAATAGAGGCAGCCTTGGACAAGAAAAAAATTCACTCCAGAGAGCCTGCGGGAGGGGCTTTTGGGGGAGCTACATACAGACCCTGCCCACTGGATTTGGGGTCTGTATAAAGACCCTCCCCAGCTGAGGTGTCCCTACAGACACTCAGGCCCCTCCTCTTCTAGAAGGAGCACAGCCCATTCCTTCCAAGAAACAGCAGTGGCATTTCAGGGAGGCAGTGACCTCAGCAGTCACCATTTCACAGAGAAGAGCGCCAGTGGGGGCTGCGTGTGTTGTGCTGTTCAGGGGGGCGGCAAATGCAGAGCCACCAGATAACTAAAACCTCTGCTGTCTTCCCGCAGTGCCGACCATCACCATAGGAACCACATCCTGCTGCTACCATGGCAACCGCACAGTACCATCCGCTCAGTTAGCAATGATGCAGACGGCACTTGAGAAGGCTTGCTGCAAGGCCTTAGAGCTGACAGGGTCCTGCGGTCCACAGTCACAGGGAACGGGAAGTGACAAAGAGAAGCCTTCTGAAGCAATTAGTTTTTTTGATTTGAAAGCCCTTCTCCTGCTCCTCAAGAATTAATTTACTCCAAAATTAAATCCTTTCTAAAGTACATTCCTGTTTTTTCAGGGCAAAACACATAAGGTAAGAGCCCAGTGGGTGCTTCTTTCAACACCTGGCCACTGCTCAAATGGAGCGGGCAGGAGGTGACACCAAAGGGTCCCCACAGTGAAACTACAGCTCATTCACTATGGCCGGCCCTGCAGCAGGCCAGGCACTGGGCAGAGCCATTCCGGAAGGAGCATCTGATTTCCATCCCCGCAACCTTACTTAAAAATCTAATTCCTCACTTCCTACCACATTTTACAGGGGAATGAGGCTCAAAGAGGTTAAATGACCTGTCCGAGGTCACACGGCACAGTGGGCAGGGCTGTGTGAACCTATGACTCGTGGGCACTAAGAAATTCTGGTCAGCAGGCAAGAGGCAGACCTGGGGTTCAAACTGGGCCAGCTGGACTCCAGAGCCTAGCTCTTGGCGACTCACCACTCTGCTTCTCAACTACATGGAACACAAACATGAGACCTCAGCCACCTAGCACAGCTTCCAAGGCCCCCCACCCCCCTGGGCTGTGCCTGTCACCCATGACACTGTTTGAAACAGCCCTGCTTGGCCACACAGGAGCGTCTGCGTCAGCACCACAGCCGCATCCCCGCAGCTCCCGCCACACATCCGGCACATGACAGCCTTGGTTAACAGCCCCCTTCTGTGCAGGCAGGACCTTCCAGGAGGCACGACTTCAATGCTCCCTCTTCATCCTGAGGCAGTGATTTCGGAACTCACTCCCCATTCGCCGCAGCCCAGGACAACCAGGCCCTCGACACCGAGGGCTCGAGGGGCGGAGATGAGAGTCTAGCAGTCCTAGCACCTCATGAAACCATCTTCACTGTGTACAGATTTGGGGGAGCCACATGAAACTGCCATTTGGTAGGTCAAAGTGTTCAAATGCTAGCAGTCTCATGCGGTTTACCCTACTGCCTGGGCCTCAGAGAGGTTAAAAGACTGCCCAAGGTCACAGGGACAGAAAGTAGGAGACAGGACTGGAGCCAGGTCTTCTGGGGAAGGGCGGTTCAAAGTCAAAGTCCTTCCCTCCACCATGCAATGCTCTTTCCCTGACTGCCCTGGGGGCTGGAAAGCCCAGCCAGGGTGTGACTAAGTGGGAAACAGACCAGAGAAACCACTTCCTGTGCTGCATGAGGTTCGAGTTAGGGGGCTAGAAGCTGGGACACTCTCTGGGCACAGGCTCTGCTCTCCCATCGAAGCAGACCTGGTGTAGTGGTGAGACCAGTAATCTCAGGGGCAGGGAGACAGTTCATCGGTTTGGGCCCAGCAGGCTAGTGTGTAAGGTAGGAGGCTAACACCTGCAGCACAGGGCTGGTTGAGAAACAAATGCAGGTATGGAGCCGAGGGCCCAGCACCATGCCTGGGACACGGGCAGCACTCAGCTCACATTAGTACCTCGTCCACAGCGGGTCTGGGCCTCTCACAGAGCTGGAGAGTGCAACTCAGTCTGGTCCCTCCAGGGACTACGGGGAAAAGCTCCTCCCTTGCCTGTTCCCTCCTTCCTCCCCAGGCAGGTCTGGGCTTCCTGCATTCCAGCCAACACGAGAAGGCCATTGTTTTTCTTTGGGACCTTGACAACTCTCTCCGCTTCCCAACTCCACAGCGTCAGCAAACCCAGAGGGCAGCCAGTGGGCCAGGTGAGCTGACCCCTCCCGGAGCAGGGGGCAAGCCACGCTTTCAAAATCCAGATAGATTCTCTGTGCTCAGCTATCTTTTGACCAAAGAGAGAGCCAAAGAGGAAATGGAGGGATGAGATAATCCATAGGCTTTAGCCATGGAGTTTCAAAAGGGACTCAGGAAATAGCATCTCATTGGCTTGAGCCTTCCAGAGAATGGAAAATCCTCAAACAGCTGCATTACCCACTCTCTCCTGCACCACACACACACACACATACACACACACAATTAACCATGGTGAGCGGGGGGTTGGGGTCACTCAAAGAGAATCCTTTTATTTACTTTGTCTGCAAAGAGACTCCACAAATCAACTGGTGTCCATTTTCCTAGAAAATCCAAAAACTATACAAGGTTCCCACTGTTGCAGCAGGAGGTCAACGCTGAAAACAGATGTTTAAGCCGCTGCCAGCCCTGCACTGTGACTGGGTCTTCCAAACCTCCAGAGAGCATCTAACTCCAAAAACAGCGTTCCCAGAGGACGGGGTCGTTTCCGACAGATCCCGGGGAGAGTCGCCACTGCCCGGCGCTGCTTCTGGAGAGACCACTGCCAGCCTCCCTGGTGTTCCGAGGAGAGATTCCTAGGACACACTGGCTCAAATCTGGGGGGTCTTCTTCCCCTTTTCAGCCCATTATTTATTTAGCAATTACACAGCTAACACATAACACAGCATTGTCACAAAAACTCAAACAATATGGAAATACAAAAGCGAAAAGCAACAGGGTCCCCTTCACCTGGATTCAACCTCACTTGCTTGCCAGGGGTTGCCCCTTTTTGCCAGTTTGGGATGTTTCCTTGGAGCCATCCTTCTGGGCCTTTATGTACGTGTAAAACAAAAATTACTGTTTTATATTTTGTGTAAAAATGTGTCTCAAACGATAACACGTCTTGAACATCTTCCCACAGCAATGAATTTTGTATTTCCCTCCTTCTTTTCCGTTGTTGCATCAAATTCCACACGATGAATGTATTGACCTAGTTCACTGATGAACTTCAGACACCCTTCACTAGCTGTTTACTCGGCTTCCTCACACATCCTTGGGCATGCCTGTAGGTGCACGAGGGAGAATGTCTTTAGGTGCTCTGACATCTGTTGTCAGGCCCCTGGACTCAGCAGTGCAGAGCCAGACGTGGCCCCCGGCCCCATGGAGCCATGAGCTCAAAGTGAGCACAGGGTGCCTGGCCGTGAGACACACCAGGCCAAGACACGGTCTGGCCTCTGCTAGTGGGGACGTCTGAGCTGAGCTCTGAGGTGGAGCTGGCCAAGAGAAAGGTACAGGTGTTAAAAGTGTCCAGGGTAGGGTGCTGGAGAGAGGTTCCAAGTCTAGTAAGGGCACATGCCGGCAAAAGAAAAGCAGTGAGCCAGAGCATGGTTCCTTGGGAAGAGAAAGCCGTCCAGTGTGATGAAAGCCATCCGCAGCAGGAAGCTGGTGGGAAAAACCAGCATCAGAGCAGGAGAATGAGATTCAATTTGTACTTCAACAAGGGCCAAGATGGCGGGGGCTGGGGAGAGGGTTCTCTGTGCAAGGAAAACTTCTAAAGGGAAAAGAACGTATGACCTTGACCTGAAGTCAAGTGATAGGACTAGAAATCATGCAGAAGTTGGGACTGCATCATTTGGAATCTAACAAAGACAGAGAAGCATCTGGAATGTTTGAACTGAGGGGCTTTAACACAGGGCAGTGGGTGCACAGGAATGGAAGAGCTGAGAAGCCAAATGGAGACGATGAGGCGACCCAGAGTTCAGTGCCAGCACGAAACTGCTACTACCCCTAGACCAGAGGGATAGAGGGAGTGGGCGGAGGTCCTAAAGCCCAGCAGTTAGGGACAGAACACGGGCTGTCCTGTGGGAGCCGGGGCCGCAAAGCATTGGCGGCTGCTATCAGCTGCTAGCAGCTGTTATGAGTCTCCAGACTCAGAGATGGAGAGAAAACCTCCGGTCTCCTGCTGGCTCCTCCCACTGGCTGAACCTAGCAACAGGGGCATCTGGGACAGAAGCCTGTAGGGGTCACTCTCTTTTCCCCGGGTCCAGCAGAGCAGAGGAAGGACAAGGAATGGACCCAAGGGAGAGCAGGCCCAGCCCAGCAGAGCAAACTCTAGTACCTGGAATGGCGCCTGGTACAGGAGACACACTTACTAAAAGAACAAATAAAGCCTGGGATGGCTTCAGAGCCCCTCCCCTCATTAATCCTGACCCAGGCCATGCACTGCCAAGCACTCAATGGTAAATCAATACTGTGTTCTCTGAAACAGCCGCCACGTGGTGCCCGCCGGCCAGCCCTCAAAGCCAGGATGGGGTGTGCCCAGCCCCTCACGTCCCCACACATGGTTAAACCACCCAACCCAGACCAATTCCCACATTCCAAAACAGAAGGGACCTCAAAGGTTCAAGGACAAGAACCAGGAGGCCAAGGGCTGTTCAGCTGCGAGTCACTCTGAGGCCTCCAAGCACAGGTGAGATGATTCAGCTGCACCTGCCCAGCAAACCCTGAAATCCTGGTCAGGTTCTTTGGCATGTCCTGGCACAGAATAAAAGGCTGGTGACCAGGATGTTTCTCTCTGCCAGAGTCCAGCTTTGGTCCCGCTGGGATCATACAGGGAAAAGGCCGAGGGCTCTGGGCTGCCTGGCTCTGCCAGGAATCGGCTGTGGGTCGGGTCGCCTCCAGCTCTGGGGACAGGAAGGCTATGCCCTCCCTCCAGGGCTGCTGTTAGATTCACTGAGACAGCACCTGGTCCTCAAATGATGACGCTCTGGAGAGCTGCTCTTGCACTTCTGTCACTGCAGCAAAGGCCCCATTCTGGGCCCGTGGGAGCCTCTCCTGACAGTTATTTGTATTAATATTAACTAGAGTGAAAATGCCTAGCACTGATCCAGCACACATAGTGCCAGGCATTATTACCCTAAGTCCTTCGCACCTCCTGAGTCATTTAACCTTCATAACCCTGGGAAGTATGAAATATTATGATGCCCATTTCACAGATGAGGAGAATGAGGCAAAAGAAGTCTGGAAACTAACCCATAGATGCAGTTAGTCCATAAGTGGTGGAGCCAGAACGGAGCGAGACCGGAGCCAGAACTCACTCCTGGGCCCTCGGGCTCCAGAGCCCACACAAATTCCCACCGAGCCAGCCCTCTCCATTATGCTGCGCCCACCGTGCGCCAGGGGCTGTGCCAAAGGCTCTACGTGGGCTTTCCCATTTAATTCCCGCAGCACCCCCACTTGGTGAATGGAGAAATGGAGCCGAGTGAGGTCAAGCCGCTTGTCCTGACCCCCAGAGTCAGCCTTGTTCTTAAGGTCGAGATAGGCTGTCCCTTCCTCCCTCCTCAAGCCATTTCTGGAAACTTCTCTCACCCTGATCCTCTGGTGGTAGTCACATGACCCCCCCAAGAGGAAGCTTTCTTGGTCACTCCCCTCCTCCCTGCCCGCCCCACTCCAACTGCAGGGGCTGGAACACCTGCCTCCTCCAGACAGATCCAGACGCAAATCCACCCCTCAAATAGACCAGGAGTGTCACCGGATTCTAGCCTCTTATGGAGGAAATACGTGAAGTCATTCTCCATAAACAAACACATTATTTTGGGGATGAAGAGTCTCTGGACATCGACAAAGCTGGCAGTGGTTTTTGTTTTGTTTTGTTTTTTAAACTAACATCGGCAGCCAGAATAGAGGCCCCGTGGTCCATTTTGGGGCCAAATCACAAAGCCACCCTTTAGCCCATGGTTATGCTGGGCCATGGAGACAAGAGTGCACAGCTAGGGCTCAGGAGAGCAAAGCAAATATTGTTGGAACAAAGACAACAGGGCAAAGGCTACAGGTCAGTGGAGGGAAAACCAAGCCGGAGGTTCTGACAGCTGGAATTTTAAAAATTCACACCCGGAAGGAATACAGCTATTGAGTCAGGGGCCAGCCCCAGCTCCGTCTGCACCCCCTGCAAAAGAGCTGGGCATGGTAAGGGGGTGGCTCCACCCTGGGAAGCGTCCAGATTGCACCCTCACCCCCCTGCCTGTGCCCCACGCGTCCGCACCCAGCCAGGCCGGAGGACGGGGGCTCCCCCGGCGGCACCCTCACCATGACCCTAGAGGCTTAATCCCCTGTTCCATACACACTCGGCCCTGGAGAGGTGTCCCGACGCTGCCGAGAACCAGAGGCCAGCTCTATTTGCAAGCTGGCCTCTCCGGAGAGTCCCAGAGTGGAGCTGAACCCAATCCCACCAGGTGGTGTGACAGATCAGCTTTCCATCCCTTCATTCACCAGACAGCCATTTCCGGAACACCTACTATGCGTGGGGCCTGAGCCAGCAGTGCTGGACTCCAGCCTCTGGCTGGGACCTTGGCAGTGAGTCCAGAGAGAAAAGGTGGCACCTATGAATAGCCCATTGGCAGGAAGCCCCCGTATCGGGGCCTGGTGAGCAGTGATAAATGCAGGCAGGCCCCACTCTAAGAACTTAGACTCCATCTAGAAGGAGGGGAATATTCTGAGCAGCTGAAAAGAGGAAAGCGGACTCACGGAGGGTGTGGGTGAGGAAACAAAATTGGTAAAAGTAAAAGCCTTCTGTGGTCAAAGATGGGGCAACCTGAACATCAAAAAGAAGAGTGAGTGCATGGGATCCAAACTCATCCAGCACAACTTTAAACTCACGAGGTCACACTGAGTAAAAACTGTTCCAAGAAACCTTTGGGAGACACTACAGAGTCAGCTCACTACTCTAAAGCTCGGTGAAAGGGGAAAGAATGAAGTTTCCCCCACCCTTCCTACACATCCACAACATCAGAACAACCAAGTATTCACTACCTGATGAGGGGAAGCCCTTTTAATAAAATCCCGTCTTAGAGATGAAGGCAGAAAGGCAAACTTAAACCGTCTTCCCTTTGCAACCCTGGTGAAATAACAGGCTGAGCAATGATCATTGGTGATGACTAAAAATTAGCAGAATTGTGAATGGATGGGTCAGGTGGCCAGCACCTGAACCTGGCAGTGAGTGACCCCCAGAAAGACTGGACCCCAGGCAAAAGAAACCCCTGCAGTGAGGCAACAGGAAGTGCCTGGGCCACCTAGAAAAGATATATTAAATATACCCACATATTTACCTAACCCAATACAGTCAACGCATTATCATTTCAACATGCGATCAATGTAAGAAATTATCAGTGAGATAGTCTATATTCTTTTTTTTTATTCCGAGTCTTCAAAATCCAGTGTGTGTCTTACACTTAGACCACATTTCCATTCAGATCAGTGACACTTCAAGTGCTCAGTGGCTTGCGGCCCCGTGCTGGGCAGCGTGGGTCTAGAGCTAACCGGAAAGTCACATGGCGTGCAGGGGCACAGGGCACAGGGGAAGGCGTTCAGTGACGCCGCGAGGAAGCCGTTACCAGAACTGGGAACATGGAACATTCCGTAGGACAGATGACCTGATTCAAAAAGAGACCCAAGACCCTTAAGGCCATAATTAAGCACACACAATGTACAGGGCATGTCTGAATTCTTATTTGAACAAATCAACAAAAATCATTTATGAGGTAACTGGAGAAACATGAATACTGACAGGACACCTGATACCAAGGAATCATTGCTAGTTTCTTAGGCATGAGAATGGTATTGCATCTATATTTATTTTTCAAAGGCACCTTATATTTTGGCGATATCTACTTAAATAATATCCAATAAAATGACAGGATGTCAGGGATTTGCCTCCAGGTAATTCGGTGGTTGGTCGAGAGGAGAGTGGTTGGGGGCAGTTACGTGGCCGGATTGGCTGAGAGCTGGTAACTGCTGAAGCTGGTGATGGACACGCAGGCTTCATTCTACTCTTCTCTGTTGTCAGTATATGTTTTCAAATTTCCCAAAATAAAGATCTGGTTTCTCTTTTTGAGTGAAGAAAGAAGCCATCAGTCTCAGGCTGGCCTGACGCAGCGGCAGCGAATGGTGGTGGAGAAGTGTCCTTCTGAAGACAGCCAGCTCTGGGATCGCACCTCCAGGACTTAAATCCCGGCGCTGCTGCTGGCTACTTGTGGGACTGCTCGTGTCCTTTTGGTTGCTAAGGCTCTCTGCTAAGTAGAGCTACGTGTACTAGTTTGTCCTTACTGGACTGTTGTAAGAGTTAAATACAATAATACAAGCTAAGTGCTTAGCCACGGGCCCCCAGTGTTAGGTGGTAACATCTCTGTCATAATTGAGCTCATCATCGTTCCCTTTAGAAAGAGCGTTGGAGACAACGTATCCCTCATGGACATGTTTCCAGGCTGAGCTGATCCCGGGAAATGGAGCCTGTGTAGCCCTCAGGCAGCAAACGTCTCTCCATCCCCGATGGAACCTTGAGAGCCACAAAGTGCAGCAGGAAGGAGCAGGCAGCATGGCGGAAGGACAGTGACGACCATCAGAGATGCTTTGACAGGGCACTCACAGGGGCAAGAAGTCAAAGCCAAAGCCAGCAGGGCTTTGCCAAATGCCCCATTGGAGATACAAGAAAAGCATCCCATCTGAAAGTACAATAAAAATTGATTGGAAACAAGGTTCCGTCTGCTGGCCGGATCTGATTAGGCACAGTTCTCTGGGGCAGGACTTCCAGGTAGAGAGAAGGCTGCCTGGCGTTCCAGACAAGGGCCCTCATCCCAGAGAGGTCAGAGAGGCCACCTGCTCTGTGCCACCACTCGTGCTTCCATGCCCCAGCACCCTGCTCCCGGAGGGCCAGCTGTTCCTGGCCGCCTGCTTGGGGGAGACGGGACAACAGCAGTCCTGGGGCCCGAGGTAAGACCCAGCACATGGGCCCAAGAGCTGGTCGGTCAGACCATGTCCTTCGGTGGTCCAGACAGTGCTCCTGAGCCATCCTGAAAGTTGCCCACACCCTAACTCCAGGGAAGAGCTTAGGATGACCTGCCCAGGATGACCAGAGGGAGACGGACAAACAGAGCAGGAGGGAAAGGCAGCCAGACCACAACTCCCTGAGTGCCCACCCTGTCATGAATGCCATCCCCATTCTTGGTGCTGGAGGTGACACAGGCAGCACACAAGGCACACCTCTGTTTGAAGCCCAGGGACCATCCCCAACACCACGCTCTGTCCTTTGCGTGCTGCACCAAGCCTGGGCGACAGGGATGACAGCCCAGAAGCAGCCAGGAGTGCAGGCTGAGGGCTTGGACACTGGATGGTCCTGCCTGGGCCACTCCTCCCTTCGTGGCACTTGCTCTTCTGTAGGATGGACCTAACAGGAAGCCACTGTAGTGAGGATGACGACAGGCAGGAAGAGGGCCTGCCCGTGGGAGGCCCAATTCACCTTCAGAAACCAGTTAGGAACCTGCTCTTCAATGGGATTTGCTGGCTTTTCTCCCTGAAGAGTGACCCTTATTTGCAAAACAATAAATGATTCCCTCCACCCTGTTCTTTAGGCAAAGTGAAAGGGGACCTGAATTGCACTGAAGAGTTCATTCCTGGGGGTGGAGGGGCCTTCACACTAAGCAAGAATGGAGCTTTGGACTCCAAATATCCAAATTCCACTTCTAGAAGAATGCAACATGCGCTTCATTTTGTAAGAGGCCATCCAGCGGGGGCCAAGGGAGGCTAGGTCTGGGCTGTGACATTTGTTCTCCTAAGTATTTCCCAACCCACGTTGCATAGCTGACGAAGCACATGTTGTCACAAAAGGCCCCAGGATATGATGACAATCCCTATCCCGGCACCTGCTCAGTCTGCATGCCATCCCCGGCCTCTGCGAGCAGCCCTGAGACCTTTCTCAGTGGGCACCTTCTCAGGGCAATGGGGTTTGGAAATATCTATCAATAGTCCAAAGGTACCCAACCTTTGACCTAGCTTTCCCACTTGTAGGAATGTATCCCAGAGACGCCCCTGCATATCCCAGAAATACATGTAGCATTACTTGAAAGAGCAAAGGGCTGAAACACAATCACAAGGGAATGATTACACAAATCCATGCAGCAGAATATTTTATAGCCACAAAGAGAAAATGAGGCAACTGTACTGATATGTAACAATCCCTCGTTATTATTCAGTGAAAAATAATATGGGAACGTGTGAGATTCTGTCATGTGTTTAAACAAACAGAAAGGGAAATAAAAATATTCATGCGTTTGCTTGTGTATACCTAGACTACCTTTGAGATGAGATGACTCTGTCCTTCAAAGACCCGCAAAGCTGGCCCGGTGTCCCGGGCAGCAACAGGACACATGCTCCCAGCACTGCTGGTATCGTCATTACAGACCCTCCCTGGAACCGGGCCTCCTGTCCCTCCAAGAACTCCAGACATAAGGAAGGGCAAAGACTCAGTGACGTGCATCCAGGCCGCCAGGAAATTTCACTCAAGTCTTATGCTTAATCTCAATAAGCTGCATGAATTTTGCTTTCTACTCCATTTCTGCGTCAGCTCTAATAGCAAAATAATATTTTAAATGACTCCCTAGTTAGACTGTTTAACCTTTCACCCCTCACCATCTCTTCTTCTAAGACGGGAGCTTCCAGAAAGGGGTGTCTTGTTATAAATTACACACCAGTTAAATTACTTACCCTTTCCACCCCTCAAGTAAAATGCTCATTCCGAGAGGGTGAGCCATGTTTTATACATCCTAGCTAAATGACTTAACCTTTTCCCTCTGAAACGAGTTAAACAGATACATGGGGAAGAAACGATGAGCTAGCCTACGGTTTCTGGAATTCCTGACTCCTTGTGGGCTGTGCAGACCCCCAGTATCTGCAGAAGTGGGTGCCCAAGACCCCCAGAGAGCCAGGGCTGGGCCACCGGCCTTACCTCAGGGCACATGCAGGAAAAAGGCTTCGGGCCATTTCGACTTCAAAGATCCACTTTATTTCCCTCCCACTTGGTAATCTTTATAGTTGGAAAACATCTGCCCCCATCAAACTAGTGTTCTTAAGCCATCACTAATTTTTATTTCTATTTTCCATTTTCCAATGTTATTTCCACAACACAAGGACAGTTTGTTAAAAACAGCAAATATCAATAAAAGGAAGGATTACGTTTCCCTGTGGAATAACATAGCTGAACTTTGCCAGGATCCGTCTCTCAAAAATAAATGCCAAAACCCCACTGGGCATTTGCAGGGTTGAAAATTTCTCCGGGGATCTTTTCCCTTTATTACGTTCTCTGACCCCAATTCAGTAAGTACCACCGAAACGGTTCACAGTGCAGGCTCCAAGTCACACGGACCCGGACCCAACCTTGCTCAGCCCGTGTCCAGCTGTGTGACCTTGGGAAAGCTCCCTGAACCTAAGACTTGGTTTCCTCATCCACAAAATGAGGCTAAGAATAGTTTCATCTGCTGGGGGTGCGGGAGGATGAGTCAAGATAGCGTGTGTAAACGGCTGGGCACAGTACGGCCCAGCACATGGTGAGCACTCAGTAATCGACAGTTCCTGTCACTGAGCAGGGGGCTTAAATCAGCCACCATCTCACTGAGGAGAGACCTGAGATGGGGGGGGGGGGGGGGTCGGGGCACACAGGGGGCGGAATTATCTTGGCGGAAGTTTCAGAGCAGTTTCCCAACTCTGCTGGTAATGGCTTCCTTCGCACAGCCTGACGGAAGTACAAAGGACTTCCAGTTCCCAGAGCAAGAGAGCACTAAAGCCATCCTCTGATGGGAACCAGAGCTGGTCCAGAGGGTCCCACCTGACGCTCGGGGCCCACAGACGGTGCTGCCGCAGACAGCCGGAATGTGGATCCGTAGCCCTGAGACTGAGAGAGCCCATCCTAGCCCAAAGGACCAGGCACGCCTGGGGGCGGGAACAGGCAGAAGTGTAACCGTGTGGCTGTTCCCCAACAGTCTTGGTCCCCTCCTTTTTCTGGGCACACGGCAGGATTCCACTTCTCCCCGCCCACCCCCTTAAATCATAGGTGTGGTTCTGGCAACCCGAGAAAAGGGAAGTGTGTCACTTGCACGCCCGTGTACCAAGTGTGCCTTCACCCCTTCATGATGGTGGAAGCACATGTTGAGATGGGATCTCCATCAGCCAGAGCTGGGCAAGATCCCCTGGGGAAGTGCCCTGGGCACGCAGCATAAAACAAGAAACTTCAGCTGCGCAAAGCCACCGCTGGGCGGGACTGTGACTGCCGCATAAGCTCCAACGACTGGCTGACACAAGGGGCTAAAGAGCACAGGCCAAAGCAGCAGTGTTCAATCTACAATATTAATGATGAAAGACCAGTTTCGACTTTTATTTTTTAATAGCTAATCCACTGCAGATCGATACTTCTGAAAATATATAATAAAAATGTCTTTGCAATGTTAAATGACCAGAAAAGTTTCTACACCCTAGCTCCTGCCCTCTGTGCTTCGTCCTCACAGAGCAGCACAGGCCCGAGGACACGCTGGCCGGCACCCCTCACTCACTGCGGAGGGGGCCGGGGCAGGCTGGCGCCCCTGCCCTGCCACCTTCTAACGTGGGGGGCATAATGTGACCTTTTCAAGCCTCAACTCTCCATTTGCAAAGTGAGGGTTCGAAGCACACAGGTCGCAATGCTCGGTGTGAAGAAGGCGCTCAAGGAACGCCAGCTACCCACACACACCCCGTCCTGTTCCCAGGCGACAACGTCGATGTCATAGGCCCAGCCATTAGCACAAAGGTCTGAAGCACGAACACAGGCTTCAAGCAACCTCAGAGGACAAGGCAGTGGGACACCCACCCTGAGACGCAGTGACCAGACTGACGTCTAGAGCGGGGAGGGATGCCTGGGACCTGGCAGGCAGCCTGGTGGTCCACTGAGATCGGAGGATAGCATCTACTGCCTCAGTACCACGGAGAAAATCTTAGGATAATTTAAAGCCATTATGAAACCGAGCTCATTGCCATTTGTGAGGTGCCTCTGTGCTGGACTCTTCTCATAAATTACCAACACTCACAATGAGCCTGTGAAAGAGGTAGCATTGAAGCCATTTAGAGGCTCAGTGTAGCTGAGTACTATCCCTCAGTCACACAGCAGAATGGATGTGGTGACCCGGGGCTGGCTTCACCCCAGGGCGGGGTAACCAACTGTCTAGTTTTCCTGCGACTTGGGATTTTCAGCTTTTAAACAGGGATAGTCCTGGGCAAACAAGGACAAGCTGGTCACCTACTCCACAGCCAGGGTTCTTAGCCACCGTATTTAGCACGTGCTGAACTAGGGCAGGTCTTTAATAAAATATCAACTGGGAGGCCAAAGAAGACCTTTGTTCAGCTGCTCAGCCATCTCCCTGGGAAAGCCTCACCCCACAACACCCTGCAAACACACTCAAGGACAGAGAGATGGGGCAAGGTGGGCACGACCAAGAATACACCGATCGCCGGGCACCCACAGGACAGCAATGGCCCCGCACAGCCAGGGCCCTGGCCCTGCCCTGAGGCCTGAGGAGTGGAAACTTCTAAATACCCGCCACACAACCAGAAGCCCTTAAAGCCTTTGTCTTGTTTCTTTTTTTTTTAATTCAGACAATAGGCAATCAGAACGTGTTCCTTAATGACATACTGCCGTAATTTGCCGAACAAAAAATGGGAATATGATCCTAACAGGAATGCTTAGCTTTCCTTAGAAGGGCAGGTCTCCATTTCCCAGAGCTGCTAGCTGTGTCTCATCTCCCTCTCCCTGCCCGGCACCTGCTCCACCCCCAGCATGACAGCCCTACTGCCTGGCACTCGAGAGATGCCAGGGAAGGCTGGTGAATGAGTTGATGGAGGAGGGCACCTCCTGGCATGCCCAAGCTACACAAACTGAGTCCTCTGTTGCCGTGTCCCCCGCTGCACTGCCATGGGTCCAGGGTCCATGCTGTTCCCAGGAATGTTCTCAGTGCACACATAGGCTGGGCATGTAATCCATCCTCCAAAACAGGAGACTTGTAGATTGAAATGCAATGGGGCACGACTGAGAAGTGTACCAGGACTACAAGTGTACACAGGGGCTGTCCCAGGCAAACCAGGGCGAGCGGTCACCCTGTGGATGCACAGCAGCATCTCATCGATCCCGTCTGGAGAGGCACACCCAGACCCTGGGGCCAGACCCCTGGTTGAAAGCCCAGCCCTGCCCCCTACCAGCTGGGCAAGTAACTTAACCTCTCTGGGTCTCGGCTTCCTCCTCTGTGAATGGGGCTAGGCAGTAGATGCCTCAGAGGGCTACTGTGAAGATTACAACAGTTAATATCTGCAAAGCCTGAGTACAGGGCCTAGCATGTGGTAGGTCTACCACACGCATGTTCATTGAATAAAAATGTCCTCCTGCCACGCCCAGGGGAGGATTAGAATCGTCCTGCTTTAAGGAAACTGAGGCACAGAGGGGTAATGTAACTAGCTAATTAGGTGTCTTAACCACCTGCAGTTCCACGGCCCACCCCCCACCCTCCAAAAGCAGAGCCCTCCGGGTGGGGAGCTACAGGTTCTCTGTCCCCATCCTTCAGGGACTCAGGACTCAGGTCAGAGCAAGAAGGACAAGGCACCCTGAGACAACCCAGCGCACAGGCACTTGCAGGGCTTGATCTGGGCCCAAACAGGCGGCTGACTCGGAGGAAGGGTCTGGGTCCCCTGAGGCCCTGCGGCCTTTGCAAAACCGAGAGGCACCGGCCCCAGAGGAAGAGAGGAGCACTGCTGCCTGCGTCACGAGCCCAAGTTCCCCTTTTCTCTCTCGCCAAATTACTCGATTTCAGAAATTCCCTTGCAAGACAAGACTGAAATGCAATCTCCAACCCCGTTGGGCCCAGTGGAATTCCACCAATACAAACTTCGGAGTTCTCCAGGAAAATGAAGGAAGCCTGCCTGAAGTTTCGGTTTCTTGGTCGGTCTTAGAAAGCTCAGGCACTCGAGTGGCTCCTGGAAGTGGCAGGAAGTGGTCGGTCTTCGCTTATTTTCCGAAGGAGAACCACCAGGTTTGCTCATAAAAACTTTTTAACCAATTGGCAAGAGGGCACCTGCACAATCAACTGCTTTCTCATCTCTTTAGCATCTTCCCCTTGTTAGTTCAATTTGCGGAGCTGTAAAGAAGCCAGTGCTCAGGGCTTGACACAGGGGAAGGAGGGAAGGAAGGAAGGAAAGAAGGAAGGGAGGGAGGGAGGGAGGAGAAGGAAGAAGGACTGGAGGGAGGGAGAGGAGAGAATTTTGATAAAGAAGCAAAACACAACAAAAGCAAAGCTACAAGAGATCTATCAAAGCCCCTGGCTCCATACCCAGCGGTGCTCACACAGCACTGACCATGAACTCTAATGGGGTCAGGGGCTGAGGCACACACAGGGAGGGAGGGGAGGAGGAGCAGGCACAAGGAATGACTGAAGAGGGCTGGACGCAAAGGGAAGACTGGGTTCCTCCCTGGGGACAGATATGTTTTAGAAAAGGGAAGATGGGGCTCCTCCCAAGGGGACAGCCAAGCAAGGCATAGAGACAGGTAAAAGCCAGAATGTGCTAAGGAGCCCAGAGGGTGAGGGGCAAGCCAAGGACACTGGAGGACCTGGCCCAGAAGTCTGGATGCTTCTGATGAGGCCAAAATAGGAGACAGTCTCACCCAGGCCAACAAGCCCAGACTTGAGTCTGAAAGCAGCGGGCGACAACTGCAAGCCCTGGGCAGGACTGGGAGACACCGACGCCGACATGGTTTGGATTCAGGGGGCCCCGCCAGGGCGGCGGCGGGGCTGGGGTAGAAAGGACTCGAATGGCAAGAAGGGCTGCCGGGAAACGAAGGCCCAGGAGGAGGAAACGTGAGTTTTCTGCTGCCGATTTGTGGGCAGCCTTCGGACCAGTCACTTCCGCTCCCTGTGATGTGGCTGTGTCCCCAGCCCTGTCCAGCACGATGCTCCCAGGTCCTGGGGGGCTGAAGCCCTGTGCTAGCAGTGAAGATGCACAGGAAGGAAGTCAAGTGGGGGCTCCGGCAGAGAGAAGAGCTGTGGGGTGCTAGGAGGCAGCTTGGTCAGGGACACCTCCCACACAGAGGCCACAAACCAGGAAGGGACTGAGCATGGGTGGCCCTGGTGGGCGAGCCACTTCCCTCTCTCACTGGAGAGTGTGAGGAAACAGAGAACAATCTAGAAGAACCCTCAGAGAGAGAGCTAGAGACTGGGCAAGTGCCGGGATAGAGATGCAGGGCATGGTGAGAGGTGTGCATGTGTGTGCATGTGAATGTGTACATATGACACAAGCATGGCCCTGACCAGCATGGCTCAGCTGGTTGGGCACTGTCCCGCAAAGTGAAGCATTGACAGTTCGATTCCCGGTCAGGGCACATGCTAGGTTGCGCATTCGTCCCCAGTCAGGGCAGGTAGGAAAGGCAATCGATCAATGTTTGTTTCCCTCTCTTTTTCCCTCCCTCCCCCATCTCTAAAAATGAATAAATAAAGTCTTTAACAATAAAAGACATGAGCACACTCTCCAGCACATGTACTGTGTGTCCCTCCACACACATGTATGAGGCGTGTGCACCTGGGATCTCGAGGAGTGTTCTGTGATCACATCCACACACTGAGGGCAGACACCATGCTCACACGCGTTCACACAGTGCGGCTGGTGCATGTACACGCACGTTCACAAGGAAACAACACCAAGTGGGTTGCAGAGCCTGGACTGGAGCCAGGCTGGGACTGACTCTAGCCCCGGCCTGGACTAACATGGGGCCTTGAGCAAGCGACCTAACTGCTCCACACCTCAGTTCCCCCATCTGAAGGCGGGCCTCATAGTAATCACTGCCTCACAGTGCTGTTACATGAATCTGTGTTTGTAAAATACTTACATGGGGCCACAGCAAATGCTACATATGTGTGTTAAAAAAATAAATACACAAGTGCAGGTGGATGGTTACACAGCTGGGCACGGAACCTGTGTACATCTGGAAGAGTGTACACAGCATGGAATAAATGGAGCGAGTACACACGCAGGGGCAGGGTGTGCATGGATGTGCACAAGTGAGATGCACTCAGCCATTCACAAATGTGTGTGCTGTGCATAACCATGATGCCTGGAGAAGGAAGTGCACCTGAGTGCCCAAGGCACATGTTGTTCGTGTGTCAGTGCACACGTGTGTGCAGGCATGTTCTGGGAGCATGCTGGACCCATTTGGAACGAATCACGGTGATATGGGTCTAACCCCAGTGGGAAAGGCAGCTCTGGGGAGCCTGGGCAATCCATAACCAGATGCCCAGAGGGTCTCCTCAGAGCTTCTGGGAGCCTGGGGTGGGCAGACTTCGCGTGGAGAAAGGTCAGGAAGAGAACCCAGGCCAGCACGGCTGGGGACACACGCCACACCTGACTCACCCATGTGCCTTAGCAAGCTGTACAGGAAGGAAGGAAAGAGCACGCATGACCAAGGGAGGGACAGAGACACACAGCATCGCACGGACCACCTGTTGGACGTACTTGTGTCGTGGGCTCCACATACACTATTTCATTTCACCCTCTCGGCAGCCCTGGGCACCATCCCCGTTTTTTCAGACAAGGCAACTGAGAGGCTAAATAATTTGCCCACAGGCCTACAAGGAGGAGCAGGGGCTTCCAAGCCAGCTTTGTTCAACTCTGTGCCTGTCCTCTCAGTGACTGCTCTATTCTGAGAGTGAGTGAATGGACAAACAAAGAACAGTGAAAGGAAACTGAAAGTTAGTGCCCAGAAAAGGGATTAAACAAGGGATGTAGCATTTGAGAAGCTTCTTGGGGACAGAGCCCCTTCCCTGAGCTGCCTTGAGGAGGACTCAGGACCCCAGTCTGTGCAGGCAGAAGGAGCCTTCTACAGGAGCCCGGGGCTGCTGTGGCAGAAAAGACGGTGTGGGTGCCACGCGGATCACGGCCTCCAGGCTGGCCCCCAGCAGCAGAGTCAGAGTGCAGGCCTGGTGGCTTCACAGCAGGGCCTCGACGTAAGTTCTGAAAACTGGCATTGGGAGCTCTGCTCGAGTCCCGGGGGATTTTGGATTAGCCAGCTCCAGCTGCCAAGACCTGGATACTCTTGGGGAGCCGGCATGCTAAGGCTAGATGTCACCACCAGGATGAGTTATCACTGTGACCTCTCAGAGCTGGCTGTGTCGTAAGGCCCTAAAAGGCTCAGGCTAATGACAGTGAAAGTCCCCTTGCCCCACCGGACACCCCTCCCAATGCTGTCAGTACCTCCAGGAGCTCTCTCGAAATGGTTCTTGAGCCCCCACACTGCCATGCTTAGCAGTCCTGAGCTTTAACATGGCAGCTCTGGGCAGCCTTGGATAAATGGTTCAACCTAGGCTGGCCCCGAGCTTTTCCTCCAGGCTAGAGAGCCATCATCCACTCGGGGTTACAGGTGGAGAGGACCCCCTACAAGGCTAAAAACACATCTCCTACAACACATAGCAGGTCCTCCCACATGATGGCTGTTCTTACAAATGGCAGCCATCAGGGGCCCGCAGCTACCTGGGCAGATGGGAGCCCCAGGCTGCCGGACCCCACAGCTACGCCTGGCTAGGAGGGACCTCAGTGTGGGTGCGGGGGGCGCTGCTCACCTGCCTGTTGGCTGTATCTAGGAGGCCCAGTGTCCTCGCCTTCCCCTACACTGACACCTTTCCACAGCCCCAGGCACCCCTCAAGGGGAGCAGAACCCAGCACGTCTCTGCAATTCACAGGGTGAGTAAATGACCCCTCGGCCAGGCTGCATGCAGGTGTCCCCAGCACTGTCTCCCAATTGTGGCCCCAGTTTCTCCCTCTTAAACCTGCCCTTTGCCCCTTCCCCCATTCTGATTAAAAGAAGATTTTTAGAGATGGATCATTTTAAGTGGGAAGAGATGGAGTGTCCATTTGCAAACTGTGTTCCCTTGGGCCTTTAAATGGGTTGCAGGGGTCCCCATGGGAGCTGACCCCCCTCCTCAACCCAGACAGCATGCCTTTATAAACCTTCTCCTCGCCATGGTGTTTGAGGAGAGTCGTGACACCAAAATCCCAGAACGCACGTGCACAAAAGTTCACCCATTTAACGCGGCAGAACCCTTCCATGCACAGCCCCAGCCCCGCCCCCACGGCACGCGTCAGCATCCCACACGGTCCACTCACTGATCCGCCTCCTGTCTCCCCGACTAGAAAGGCCCCTGGCGGCAGGGGTGTGTCTGCTTTGTTCACTGCTGTATATTCAGCACAACAGTAGGCACAACAAATGTTGATTTAGCGTTTATTGTTTTAATTAGCTAAATGTATTGGTTAATAACAATAACCATCGTGCTTGCTATGGGCCAGGCTCCGTTTATGGTACACGCGTTAACTCACCCACCACTCACATCAACCCTCTGAGGTAGGCACTATGGTTATACCTGCTTTATAGGTGAGAAAACTGAGACACAGCTGAGCTTCCAACCCCAGACTTACAATGTCTTCAAGGCACCCACCCTCAGTCACTGGCTCCCCTGCTCCCCGAGCCTGGAACGGGACCCCTGCTGCTTGCATTCCTCCCCCGGTGGCCACTCCGCCTCTGCTCCTGCAAACCTCACAGCTGGAAGAAGCTAGGCGATTATCTCAGAGACATGCACATTTCGGAGAGGAGAGGGCTAAGGACTAAGAACCTCCTGTCTAGGTGGGAGAATAAGGTAGAAAGAAAAAAATAGCCAACAGCAGAGTAACGGAGTGGGGTGAGTGGACATTCCAGGAGGGATGCTCCCTATCACTGAGGAGGAGGAGGTGAAAGCTCTCAAAAATGTCCTTTGGGGCTGTGTCTCCTCCACCAGAAGAGCTCCAAGTCTCCAGGCCTCCAAATGAGAGGCCTCTGGGTCTTTGGGGTCTCAAACATTCCTCCCACAAAAATCAAAGGAGGAGGGGCCCAGGATATCTCAGAGTAGGGGACATACCTGTCCCCTCTCCACTGAGCGGGTCCGTGACTTCAGCCAGCTCTGGAAACAGTCCCCCACCCCGCTGGGCAGAGCCACACCAGCAGCAGATCGCATAGAGCTGGCTTCCCCTCCACCCTCCCCAAGCAGACTACACTCAAGAGGCCAGTCCCGTTCTTCCCTGGACGGAGTGGAAATCCATGACTTCCCTCCTAGCAGGGGGGAAACAGAGTAGCAGGCTGGGCTTGTCTGTTCCCCTGCAGGTCCCTCCGCCACTCACTCTGGCAGCTGCTCCTCTACATGTCCGTGCCTACGTACAGATCCCACTGAAGAGCCTCACCCCTTTGGGTCTGCCAGTCTCCCACCTACCGTTGTGCCCAGCCTGCCTGGAGTCTCACCCATGGGGGCTCCTCTGCTTCGCCCAGGCCAGGAAGTTCCACTCTGATATCAGTGTCTGTTCCTCTTGAGACCCTGAGTTATGGTGGTGGTGGTGGTGGTGGTGGTGATGATGACCATACCTGACATTGTGCCCAGCACTTTACAGCTATTAATTCACGTAACTCGAACCTCTACCCTATGGAGCACGATTAGGTCCTTGTACAGAAGAAACTGGAGTTCAGAGAGGTCACCTAACCTGCCAAAAGCCTTCAAGTGCCCAGGTATAAGGCTTTAGTCGCCAGACCCAGTGCAAGTCCCACCTCTGACATCAGCTCTCCAATATAAGCCAGTTATGTAACTACTCTGTGCCTCGGTTTCCTCATCTGTAAAGTGGGGATAACGATGCCAATTGTCAGAGGCTTCTTTAGCAGGCCAAACGAGATAAAGCAGGAAAATACCTGACACCTAGAGGCTCTCAATAAACATTATTTACTCTTATTAAGAATTAATAATAAAACCAACTCTGTGTTGTCTGGGGTCAAGACTACCCAGTACCCAGAGGAACTTGGGCAACCCTGGAGAGTCAAAGGAGCCCAGGGTTTGGAGTCTGAGTCCGGGCCACACCACCCCGGACCACGTGTCCCTGGGCACCACGGGCCAGGCGAGGGGGACAGCCCCACTGGTCACGCTGTGAGAGAAACACACGCTGCACTCGGCACAAGGAGCCCCCTGAACCCAGTCCCGGGAAAGGAACCAGCCCTCGCACCTCTCTAAGCCTCTCCTCTGACGTCAGCTTCCTGTGGGAGGTGTGTCCTGCTCCACTTCCTCCCTCAGGTGAAAGGAAGGTTGTGCTGCCTTCCCCTGGAAAGTTCTGAAAAAGGAGCAGCCCAGGTCCAGGCTGAGAAGAAGGCCCACCCTCTCCTGGGGCAGCCACGTGGCTCCTTTCCCACCCTTTGCGACAATAAAGGCCGATTCTGGAGAACCTTCCACCCCTGCATCTGCTCTGCTCTGTTATCAGCACACGCCTGCAAACACCCTCAGCTGACTGGGACCTGCTCTGGGCGCCCCCGCCCAGGCCCGGGGCGGGGGGGGGGGATTTAGGGGGGCAGAGAGGACGACACTGCAGTTAGCAGGGAGGTGCAGGCAAGCTGTGAAGCGGAGGCCGGAGGCGGTACACGTGGAGCCAGGACCTGCCACAGGCACAGGCCCAGGAAGACACAGCTCCAACTGCCTGATGCCAACCCAGTCTTCGCCCAGCTTCCCCAGGTGACTGGTCTACGGGCAAGGATGGCGCCTGGAGGCAAGCTTCCAGAACATTCCTCACCCACGTGATGGGGCTGTTACCTTTGAGCCAGGGACCCCAGCTGTCAGATCACAAATGGATTCACATTTCCATACTCACACTGATCTTTTTTAAATAAAGAGATGAAAAACAGCTAACAAGTATCTAAAGCATCTTCCCTGAGACTTTCTCAAAACGAGTGAACCAAACGTCCCATGGACCCGCATTCGGGCTGGTTGTGTCCCTGCGGTCACGTGCCTCAGAAGCCCCCTCCTCGTTGACCTGTGGCCTCCTCACCTGTCAGCTCTGCTGTCGGGAGGCCTGCAGACACACACGCGTCCTGCACACACGAGGCCCTCGAAAGCAGTTTGCTCACTGTTACTACCTTTGCTATCGCAGGGACACGCTGGCCCTCAGCGTCACTGTGTGAGAAGCGGGAGCCATCGGACGCACTTGGCCACGCCACTAGGGGATCAACGAGGTGAGGCCCTTGCTCAGGACTCACACCACGCTGGCTGCTGCTCCGCTGCCATTGTCGTCATCACAGCAAGGTGGGCAGCCCCTCGGGTCCCACAGTGATGTACACTCTGGGCCGGTCCTGCTCCAAGCACCTTACATAGCAAACTTCATTTAACCCTCATGACAACCTGCCGAAGCGGACAATGTTACTAGCATCCACATGTGCTGGACTAGGCACCAGGTAAGGACAGGCCGGGCACTGCCCCGGGCCTCCTGGCTCACAGGGTGGCAGCTGACTAGTGTCCCTGTGGAAGGCCCTGGTGGGGTCGCTTCTTCACTTTGTGCTTACCAGCGCTCTGTGGGGACAGTGCCATCACTGGAGGTGGAACCGGGGTCACGTGGCCAGGAAGGGGCGGCATTGGGGTAGGAACCTGGGTCCCAGCTACAACCCACGTGCTTTACTTCTCGTTCAAGTTTCCAATGCACAGTGCGGTCTGCTGACTCCCTTTCCCTGTGCCCGCCCTGGTCCTGCCAGGTTCAGAAGCCCTTCCACCCCCCAGAGAAAGGAATGGCATCAGACATGCAGCACTATTCACCTCCCCACTCACCTCTCCCATTTCCTTCCCTTCTCATTCTCTCCTTCTCTCTCTTCATCCCTGCCCTCTCTTCACCTCTCTGTTTCTCTTCCTCTCTGACTCTCTTCCCCTCGTCTCTCTCTCTGTCTCTGTCTCTCTGTGATTCGGTCTGTTCCTCTGTCTCTCCGTCTCCTCTCACATGCTCACACACAGCCCACTCAGACAGCTACTGCCCCTGGCAACCCTCTTCTCTGCCCCCTATCTCTGCCCCCATCCCCTGCAACAACTTCCCGTCTCTCCTCTGCCACATCCTGCCTCTCATCAGCGGCTCTCCCTTCTCCTTATCCTCACCGAGTTTCCGGGGTCTATTTTTGAAGCTTTGTCTTTGCTTCTCCCTCTTGTTTTTCTCCACTGCCCTCATTTCCCTTCCCCCTTTGCCTGATGCTCCCCAGGCCCCCTCCACTCCGGACCCCTGCAGGGTCCCCTCCCCTCTGCTCTCGCCCCCATCCTGCCCCATGCGCCTCAGTCAGAGAGGAGGGGTCCCAGCTGGAGAGGACACTGTATCATCTTTGTTGCAAACGGCAGTGCTAACGGCTGAGTGACGAGGGACAGAAGGACACAGAACACAGCATGGGCCGAAAACACCAGGGCATGTGTCTCATAGCCAACTGTTGATTAACAACGCTCAACACTGCACCATTTTCAACCCACGAAGTTAATTTAAGAAAGAAAAAAAAAAAGAAAAACAACAACACCCAGAGTTGACTGGGCTGCGTTAAAATGAGGACATTCGAGCACTGCGGATGGCATTGCAAACGGGCTCGACTCTTTTGGAAAGCAATATAGCCTCATCGATATCAAAAGCCATCAAAACGTTCATACTCCCTTGACCAACTAATCTCCCTCCTGGGAATTTTTCCAAACAATTATTCATCATCATAGGAAAGGGGAGGGAAAGCTACGAGCACACAGATACTCGCTGTGGCACACTCTGCCGAAGAAAAGAGGCTAGGAGGCCTCACTATCGCGCCGAAGGGAGACCGTCGCACAAACATGGTGCGCCAGCTATCAGGTAGCCCCTGCAAGTGCTGAAGGTGAGGACTGTGCAGAACACGATCCCTGCCAATGGCAACAGCGGAAACAATGAAAAGGAACCCGGCCAGCTCCCCCAGTAATGACATAAAGATGCGTGCATATATGGTCAGAAACCAAGAGAACAATTAGAACGTCAATACAAATAACTCTCGATAGCCAAATCCATTTAGCTCCTGAGTTCAGACATCGAGGGATGATGTTTGGGATAGCAAGTAGCAAGAACTTATCTGAGTTTAGCTGGATTCATCTGAAGTCTATTCAGCAGGCGCGTGTTGAGGTAGGATGGGATATCCGTGGTTATGTTAAGGTGGTAAAATTGCAAGAAAAGGATTTTTCTTGCCTTGTCTTTTTAAATTCTAATGTCCCTTTGATACTGTTTTTGCAATTAAATAAAGGGAAAATCAGCGTTCTCATGTACAGGGCTTTAGAGCTGACGAAGGCTTTCCTGTATATAATCTTACTTGATCCTCACAAAAATCTTGGGGAGGGAGGGAGAGCAGGGAGTTTTACTGACCCCATTTTCACCACGATGAACAGTAGGCTCAGAAAGGGGGCCGATTTCCTCGGTGTCACACATGTGGTGGCAGAGGGCTTCAGAAGGGCACCGGGTCCCCCACGGGGCCTCTAGACCCGTCCTCACCGGCTTCTGTGAGGCCGACACTGGACAGCAGAGCTCCGACCCCCTGGATGCCCCTACCCACAGCTGTCTGTCCCTGTGACACAGGAGGCAGCTCCGGGCCACGTGGTGCATCAGCCCCCAGCACTGCCAGCCAAGAGCCCCTGCGAAGGTAATACCCCTGATCTGCAGATGACCCAAGGCCATGCCCCACACATGACTCGGTATTGAGGGGCCCACACATGGTCTCTGACTATAGCCTGCAGCCAGATGAGGATGGCGGCAAACACACACCAGCCGAGGCTGCACCATCAGCCACAGCAAGTTCGAACACTGACTCCGCACTTACTGCTGTGTGCCGCATCACCCTGGGCCTCCACGGGACCAGTCTGTAAAATGGGAACTATGCTGACAGAGTCCCCGCTCTGAGGGTTACCGAATAAAAGGAAGCGGTGTGTGTCATGCTCCCTGTTCAACGGCTGCCAGAGCCGGCGCCCCTCCGTGCCTGCCATGTTCTCCCCTGGGCCTTGGCATTTGCTGTCTGTCTGGAACATTCTACCCCACTTACCCAAGCAGCTCACCCCTTCCTTCCTTCGATGTCAGCTCCTGTCTTCTCCTGGCAGAGCCTGCCCTGTTCACAGCGTGGGCATTCCTGCCCCCTTCCCCTGCGTGGGTCATCTGCACGGCCCTCGCCCACCCTCAACGTGCTACGTGTTCATTACGTTAGTGTCGCCCCTGCCCCACGACTGCCACGAGAACAGGGATGTTGGACACTCTCGTGCTCTATTCCTAGCTCATATCATAGCAGGAGCTCAATAAATGTTGAATCCATTAATTAATAAGTGGTGGTGATGATTTTTCCTGAGGAACAGGAACCTTTGGCCACACTTAACCGAGGGCCAACTTGGCCTTTTACAGCCCCCAAGGGGACACAGGCTCCCCGGGACACTGCCAGCCTCTGGCCAGGCCGCCGCGGCATCCACGAGCCCCACGCCCTCTCTGCTTCCCTGCCTGCTCCCCAGGGACCCAAAGGGCACCAGACTGAAGGCTGGCACTGAGAAAATATCAAGAATCCTGCTGCCCAGAAACATGACAAATTGCCTTGCCACAGGCAGGAACTAAAAATTTCAGTACATCTGCTGGGTTCTAGAACCCCTGCAGGAGGCCACAGCCCAATTCCTAGTGCTGGGTGGCTGGGGAAGTTCCCTCAGTCTCTCCTTCCCCGCAACTCCTCCGCTCAGGGGACCCAACCGGCCAGAATTGGGACCCCAGAAGCCTGTGAGAAACTCCCGTGCTGGGCACTTCGCACACACCACAGCTGAGTTTCACCCCCACCCTGCACTAGGCTGCTGTGCCATTTCAGAAAGGAGGATGAGGATGCTCCAAAAACCCAGACGTGGAAGCCAAGGCCTCCCCAGGGGCTGGGTCCTGGGGGAAATGGCAGCCACGTGGGTCATTGGGTAGTAATGGGTGCAGGGTCCCTGCCCATACTGAAGAGCTTCCAGACTTCCGAGCACAGTGGCACTTTTGGAACGCAGGACCCCCAAATGAGACCTCTCCTGCTGGTTTCTAACCTAAGATCCTGCAACCAAATGGTGCAACTCACTACAAGGGATTAGGAAGGATCACCCCACCAGAGGTTCTTCGCCCTAGGGACCCTGAGCCTTTGCAGATAAGGTCCCTTCTATAGGGAACAAGCACCACTTCACCCAGCTGACTCCAGCTCCCTCCCAGGTGTCCATGTAAATGTCACCTCCTCCAGGAAGCCTTCCCTGACCCCTCAAGTCAGCCTTCCAGAGCCCCATCAGCATCTGTACAGGGCATCAGCAGCTCATGGCTGTATCTCCCATGCCCAAGAGTAAAGCTAAGACATAACAGAAACTCAATAAATTTTTAAAAATAAACGAATGACAAAGAATGAATAAAGAGGATGAATTAAAGCAATGAACTGAAACAGAGCGAATGAAAAACCTGAATGAATGAAACATGCAGGAATGATTGATGGGCAGGCTCTGTCTCCCAGTGACCACCCAGAGTCAGGAGTCAAAGTCAAATGTCAAATGTCAGATGACAGTAGTATGCATCTAACTTTACAATTGCAACCTGACTGACACGCTGGTCATTATTCCTTGTCCCACTGATCATGCTGGGTCTCAAGACAACACAGTGAGTGAAGAGCCAGGGCGAGAATTCCCAGATGGGTCTGGAGACTCCAGGGTCCTCCTGGGGTGCTCCTGGAAGTTCTAGGAGCCCTGCTGGGGCCGGGGTACAGCGAGGGAAGCTGATGAACCCCAGGGTGAAGGGGCCGCCAAGGGGATGGAACTGCCAACCACACTTACAGCAGTCGCAGGAGGCTGGCATTCACCATGGTTCTCCTGGAGAGAACCACATGCGACGCCAGGACTTGTTGAGGAGCAGAGGAGGGGCTACAGTGCTCCTCTGGGCACCAGGCCCTGCCCCACACACTTTACACCCATCGGCTCGCCCGTTCTCAGAGCAACCCTGTGAGGTGGGCAGTGTTATCATCTCCACTTTCAGGCTCGGAAACCGAGGCACGGAGACTCTTAGTAAGCGGTCCAACAGCACACAGCTAGTGAGTAGAGGACCAGGAATTTAAAACCCATGCAGACTGGCTCCAGAATCGGAACTCTTAACCACTATGGTTAATGGTACTCGCTTTCAAGTGACTTGGTCACGTAGCCAATAATAAATAACAATAGTAATAACATTAATAACACTGCTCTCACCCTTAGTATACAGAGGTCATAGAGCCAACAACAGTCATAATACACAGGGAACACCATTGGCCCCTCCAGATTTGTACAGAGGAGGGGCTGGGGCAGTCAAGCGAGGGGCATAGGCAGGTGGTCTAACAACTGTTGGCAGAAGAAGCCCTTTTTTTTGTTTATATTGTGTGTCAGTGGGGGTGGGGTGGCTCTGAGGTGATGGTGGGGCTAGGCCACCCCAAAACTAATGTTTGGTACCACACAAAACTTGGAGCCAGTCCCCAGGCTAATCGCTTCAGGGATCCTCTCCTTGGGTCCTCACACGGACCCTCTGAAGGAAGTACAACAATGCCCCCAGTTTGCAGATGACACAAGCTGAGGCTCAGAGATCACTGGCTTGCCCAAGATCATGCACCTAGGAAGTGGCATTTGAACTCAGCCTCTCTGACCTCCACACCTGGACCCTTGCCCTCTGGCTTCCTTTGCTCCGCAGGAGAGGAGCCGCCCAGAAGCCAAGTGGGACGAGCCTGCCTGCCTGTCCATTCCAGCCAAGTCGGCTCCCTAGGCCTGCCACAGGCCCCCGAGCCCCACACTTCAAAGTGATTCACCCTCGAGGACTGTGTGGTTTGGTCTAGACCTGGGGGGTTGGAGAAGTCAGCGCCATGCTCACCCTGACCACCCAGGTTTGAAGCGGCTTCCCTAGGACCTCAGGAATCCAGGTGCAGCTCTCGCCGACCGCCCAGCGGGAGAGGCCCTCCGCAGAGATGCCCGCAGTGCTCGGGAAGTCCAGATTTGTATAGTTGGGGCTCCCGGGCACAGCGGAGATGCCGAGGGGACAGAGAGGTGCCCCAAATCAGCCCCACCCCAGCTGCTCTGGCCCGTCTTGCCTCTCTGCTCCCAGCAGGGCCTGGACCCCCCACAGGCTGGAGGCCAGCCCCGGCCCAGCAGGAGTCCCCTTCTGTTATGGCAAGGCAAGGACTGGTGTGTGGAGGAATGCGGCGGCTTCAGCTGCCCCACCCCCACGCCCCACGCTCCCTGCAGAACACTCCCTTGTCCTGCTCAAGACCCCCAACACGATCTTCTCCTGCCCGGTGCCCTGGAGCCCCAGGAGGCCGGGGGAACACCGGAATGTGCGATGCCTGAGGTCAGAGCCCGAGTCTGATTTGAGCTGGGTTGAGATGAGGGGAAAATGGCCAAGAACAACTCACTCATTTACTTCATTTCCAGACTTGGCGGCTGCCGGGGCTGGGCTTCCAAACCAAGCTGGCTTTGGCCAGGACATCTGCAGCAGCGCCGGCCACAAGGCACATCTGGATCCGCTTAGGGAGTTAAGAGCCATAAAGTTCCCTTAAGGAATTAGTTCCTGGGAAGCCCAGGTCTCTCTGGGGACTGGGTGAGGGGCCTCCTTGGGCTAAGGACACCCGGAAACTGTCTGACTGGAGCGGGGGACTTCCTGGTCTTAGAGAGTCACCCTGTATGCTCAAATGCAAAATGGCTTGGGAGGGCATACAGGCCCAGCCCCGGCACTTCCTGGCTGTGTGGCCTCAGGCACCTCTCTTGACTTCTCTGGGCTGTTGAACACATCACATCACCTGAAGGATAGTGAACTCCAGTAACAACTCAAAAGTGCAATTTCCTAATTTCACACTGTGTCTTGCAGCCTAGAGCATATCCGGCCCACACAAGGTACATGAGTGAAGGAACCCAAGAACGCATAAATAAACCTCGGTTTCCTCATCTTTCAAATGGGGATGGCAGTATCTACTCCCCGGGGTTGTTCTGAGGCCTTGCTGGTAGAATGGATGGAAGGCCCCGGCACGGAACGTGTGCGCGCATGTCCCTTGATGTCTCAGTCCACCAACTAGATCCACAGCCAGGGTCTTGGAAACTTGAACATCCCTGGGAGGGCCCCACTGTGGGAGATGCGCCTCATTTGTTTCCCCTAAGCACACTCATATGAAGTGTGATGTGCAACTCACTCTGGCCAAGCAGGTGACAAGCATGTGAACCAACACGCCAAGCACACAGGGTGACAGCCTGGAACACGGCCTTCACTGAGCGCCTCTCCGCCTGCCAGGCTCGTCCCCTCCACCCTACCACTCAGCAGCATGTCTGGAGGGTCAGGGTCATCAGCCCCACAGCACAGGCTCCCAGCAGCTAAGTGACTCTGTGAAGAAAGCGGCAGGGACCCGGCCAGGCCCAACCCTTCCACTTGAGCAATATTACCCCCAGCAACCTCTCTGGCCTCCCCTTCCCTATCTGCACAGGGGAATAATAAGTGTTCCTATTTCATCAGGTTGCTCCTTATCTCCATGCAATGACATCCACATTTTAATACCAAAAATTCTCAAAAAAGTGTCTGGTGTATTATATGTAAGTGCTCAAGTAAGTGTTAGCTCTCATTATTTTTTCCACTGGGCTATCTAAACATACAACTAAAAAAATAAGCCAACGGTTCCCAGAGCCCAGAAGGACAACAAAGGACAGGGTTTAGAAATCACCTAGAATCTTCTAAGCTGAGGTCCCCTGGCTGTACATGATAATCACCTGGGGAGTGACTGGACAATCTCTGGTGCCTGGCGGCAATCAACTGCATTCCACAGGCACAAATAATTGGCATTTCAGTGGATAAGAATCGTGTACGCTATTATCAGCTTTCCACAATCGGAGTTGTAAAATAGCACAAAGACAATGAAAGGCAGAAATAGCTCAGATGGGTGAGCCAGACAAGACACCCAGGAACCGTTTCCCACCCATTTCAAAGTCATTTATGACTTTTCTTGACAGTCAAGATCTCACACAAAGGTGGGTATAGACTTGTGTTGCCGTCAGAAACCCTGAAATACCTCTAACGTCTGTCATGGGGAACAATTCTGCTGCACACGTGCAGCAGAGCACTCTGCGGCCAGTATGACAGATGATGTCATAGTAACAAATGACGCCCGGCCCCACCACACATCACAGGAACCCTAGCCTCTGGGTGGGGCCCAGGGCTCAACATATTTTTTTAAGCCCCCAGGCGATTCTGACGTACAGCCCAGGGCAGAAACTGCTGCTCAAAACCCACCAAGCAAGCCTCGGACAGAAAAGCGAGATATTAAGGGCTGCCTGCAGGCAGGGTGGGTGGGACGAGGAGGAACCTGAGCACAGCACGTGCCTAGGAAGGGACAGAGGAATAAGGAAGCCAAGAGTCAACCTAAGACGGCCCAAAAGCTAAGGGGCAGGAGAAGGAGACTAAATTTCACACTTGTTCCAAAAGCCACCTGGCATCTCCCGGGCCTGGCTGGAGTTTTCAGTATTGGATCTGCCCAGTATGTCCACAGCCTGCAGAAGTCCCATCGGTGGCCCTTAACTAGACAGGCATGTGCACACACCCGGCAGGCCACTCCTGCCTCTGGAGCAAGGGCAAGAGGAGATGGTTTTTACTGAGGGAAGGGGGCAGGAGGTCTTTAACTGGGGAATCTTTCTCCATTAGAGTCAAGATGGAGCTCAACCTGCACCCCCTCCTGGCTCCCCAGGGGGGAGGCAGACGTGGCAACCAACCACAAAAGGCTGGTCCAGGCTGGGGCCACTGAGTGCCACCAGGGTCCTGCACAAGCCGTTTTTGCTTCTCAGAACTCGGCCCCAGGCTAGCAAGTGACACTCCACCGCTGCCATGGCTTTTTCACCAAAAACGACTTTTCCAGAAGAAAGGTGGACAGGCAGGGCCCAAAAGGGAAGGATGGCTTCTACCAGGTGGGCCTCCAAGCTGACCTGGCAAGATCGGTGGAAAAGGGTAATGTCTGAACACATCTGAAATTATTTCATCAGTTTGTTTTCTTGCTTTCTGTAACACTATATAGGAGAGGGCAGAAAAGGTACCTGCTTTGGTCACCACCAAACTTCACATCTAGCAGAAAACCCCCAACGCGGTAGTTTTTCAACAAACATCAATGAATTCAGTAACCCTAAAATGATTGACTACGGAATCGAGCTAAACAGGATGCTACCTTACACGAGATTCCGGCGGGAGCTGAAAGTTCACGTGGAAGTATAATGGGTGGGAAGCACAAATGCAGACAACACTGTCTACAGCCCTAATTTCTGTCCTTTGATTTGGATAAAGATCACCATTATTTGCCTGGAGAGATAATGTACTGTGGGATGGACTGCGAAATTCTAGAAGCAGAGCTGTAAATCACCGTGCTGTATAAATAGCAAAAGCCATATCGTGACGCTGGCTAGAGGAAGGGACGGCTGAGTTAAGTCCCCAGACCAGACTGCTGGGGAGGTTGGACCCTGGGCTTAATCAGTAGGCCTCGATGGGCCAGCCATTCCCCCAGACACAGTGGGCAACAGAAAGGGGAGGAGAGGGCAGAATGGGAGGGAGGGAGGGAGGGTAGGACAGAGAGAGGTGTTTAGGACTTGGGGGCTGCCATTTTCTCATATCCGCTCTAGCACAGCTGCCTTTTCCCTTGGACTCAAAGCCAAAGTTCCTACAAGGCCCTGCACCATCTGGACCCCCAACAGACTCAACTGACCCCAGCTCCTGCCACCTTCCTTCAAGTTGGCTGACTCTGCTCTACCCACATTCATATCCTTGCCTTCCTAGGAAATGCCAAACTCCTACCCTAGGGCCTTTGCACCTGCTGAGATAACTGCATGGCCAGGCTCCCTTACCTCTATCGGGGCTCTCTTCAAACGTCACCTTTTCATCCAGGTCTTCCTGACCACCTAATTTACAGTGCTACCACACACAGACAGTGCCCCCTCCCCAGCCACAGCAGCACTCCTGTCCTCCTGATCCCACTAGATTTCTCTCCACAGTGTTAACCAGCAGCTGACAAGATTCTCTATCTCCTTGTTGCTTTTTCTTCTTCCCCCAGTGGAATGGGTGCTCTGAGAGGGCTGGGACCTCATCTGTTCCACTCTGTGCATTGAATAGCGCCTCGCACCAAGCAGGTGTTCGGCCACACCTGCCAAATGAACACGCAAGCAATCCCGCTCTACACCAGGCATATTCCGTGACTTGCCTCACTGGTGCCTCCTGACAGGTGCCCCTGTGAGACGGGCCTGTCTCACTCTCATTTTACAGTTGGGGACAGGCTCGGCTGAGGAACCTGGATTCACCCAGCTACAGGGCCTCCACAAAACCCGGGGGTGCCACACCCCACAAAAGTGGGAAGACGTAGCATATGGGGCCTGCCAACCCCCAACAGCCAAACTCCCCCCTGTCTTGGAGATCGAAGGACACCAATGCTCCCAGCTCTCCATCCCCCTGTCCAAAGCCAGCAGGAGGAAGGCTCCTGTGTGGGGGTAGGGGCAGAGGTTTCTTCACCAGGCCATCCTCCTGGATGCACACGTCCTCACAGGCTCAGGCAGGAGCAGAGGTGCTGTCTCCAGAAGCGACTTCAGAAGCAGGTGCCCAGCTCCCAGTCTGCACCATGACTCATCAGCCCCCCCCACACCCTGCTGGCCGCTCCTGCCCACTGTGCACCCCTCTCAGTCCTTGCCCCAGGCTCTCAGGCACCCAGCAGCACCCCCCAAAGATGTCCTTGTCCTAATCCCTGGAACCTGTGAACCTTCCCTGACATGGTAAATGGGACTGTGGTTAGCTCAAGGATCCTGAGATGGGGAGACTGTCCTGGATTATTCAGGTGGGCCCAGTGTCATCACAAGGGTCCTTAGAAGAAGCAGGCAGGAGGGTCAGAGTCAGAGGAGATGTGATAAAGGAAGAAAAGGCTGGAGTGATATAGCCATAAGCCGAAGAATTCAAGCAGCCTCTAAAAAATGGAAGCAGTAAGGACATATATTCTTCCCTAGAGCCTCTAAAAGGAACACAGCACCTTGATTTTAGTCCCATGACACCCACCTTGGGACTTCTGACCTCCAGAAATATAACATGATAGATGTATTTTGTTGTAAGGCAGGAAGTGTACAGTAATATGTTAGAGAAGCTCCAGGAAGTTAACACAGCCCCCGTGCCCTCGGCTCAGCGGGGCCTGCCCTGGCCTCAGTGTGGTCCAGTCCCATGCAGATGCTCCCAAACCTTCCTCTTTCACAATCATCTGTATGTGGTTAGGAGCGTGCGCTCTGACGCCAGATGGCCCCATTCAACTTCAGCACAAGAGGTGCAACCTGGGAAATGTTTCCCACCCTCTCTTGTGTTGCCTTTTCTTCCTCTCTTACGTAGGGCTCCAGAAGGGCCTCTCTTCTGCAACTGGTGTGAGTCCGAAACGACTCACACAGAGAACTCACACAGAGACCAGGCCTGGCGCGTTCGCTCAAACAAGGGCTGCTCACTCGGACCTGTATCCTTGGCAACGCTCGGGACTATGGGGAGTGGAGACTGTACCTGTCTGGTCTACCACACGTTCCCAGAGCCCGAACAGTGCCAGGCTCTCTGGTCTAAGTCACGGCTGGTGCATGAATGAATGTCACAGTATGAAAAGATCTCAAACACATGTGTGAGGGACAAACCATGTGACATAATGCTCCTGAAGAAAGCCAACAGCCAAGTCACAGCCCTGGGCTCCTCTTGGATCGACTCTAGCAGCCCCCAACTATGTCAAACTAGGCAGAGGGAGCATTGACCACTGCCCAGGCCCTTCTGTGAAAACTCCATGTCCAGCTTCAAGCCTGACCCTCAGACCAACATCACACTGACCATCCTTCACTCTCCCTCTGCTGTGGCTGAGCGCCCCACCGAAACTGCTGAGGGGAGACCCCTGCATGATGCAATGGAGCCCCACGTGTCTTCCCCCAGGAATGTCTGAGCAAATCATGTCCCCTTAGTGTCTGTTCACAGGGAAACACTGCATTATGACAGCGCCCCACTCCCCGCACGAGGTTCCTGTAGAAGTAAAATGAGAAAAGGCAAATGATGTGCATAGTTCCTGACATACAGTTAGCACTCCATAAATGCTATTAGCCAAAGAATCCGAACCATGAGACAGAGTTTAATTATTTTATCCCACAGCATACATTTGAGCAGCTATAGGTCCCCCCTCCGAAATCACATGCAAGAGAGTTAATTAGGGAAGGGCAGGGCAGCAGAGTCAGGTCAGGGCTCTGGACTCAGACAAAGGTTTGAAGCTGCATGAGTTTGGGTAAGTTGCTCAACCTCTCTGAACCAGTTTCCTGTCCATGAAATGAAGGCAGTATTAACTGCCCCAAAGGAGTGCTACAGCACAATGAAATAATGCCTAGCAGTCACTTCAGACGCCTTTTGAAAAAGGCCAGTGTCCAGGCCTCCCCTGGACCAATGAAATCAGCTCCCACAGGCTAGGGGTCTCAATCTCCAGGGTTAGGAAGCTCACCCAGGGTGATTCCGCAGCACAACCAGGGCAGGGAAACACGGCTGCTTCCTGGAGCTGGCACACAGTGAGTACCCAGGAAATCCAAGCTTTCTTCATCATCTCATCGACTGGCAAGGATTTTCTTTCATTCATTCAACATACACTTGTAGAATGCCTAGCATATGCAAATTCACAGGCTTATAGCCATATGCCGGTTGCTGAGGGCTGGGGGCAGGGGGACTGGGGAATAATTGTTAATGGGCACGGGGTTTCATTTTGTGGTGATGACAAGTTTTGGAACTAGATAGAGGCAGCAGTTGCACAACGCTGTGAATGCATTAAATGCCACTGAATTGTTCACTTTAAAATGACTGATTTTATGTAACGTGATTCTCACTTCAATTAAAAAAAGCAAAAAAAAAATATCATAATCCAGACATAAAAGTACAAACACTATATGGTTCTCCTTTTATGAGAGGCCTAGAGTGGTCAAATTCAGAGAGACAGAAAGTGGACCAGTGGGTGCCCAGGGATGGCGGTGGGAGAGAGAATGAGGAGCTGGCTTTTAATGGGCGCAGAGTTTCAGTCCGGGGAGATGAGAAAGTTCTGGAGATGGATGGCCATGATGTTTGTACAACAACTAAATGTACTTTGAACTGCACACTTACACATGGTTAAAATAGTAAAACTTTATGTTATTGTGTATTTTACCACAATAAAAAAAAAGTCATATGCTGACATCACCACCACAATAAATGAAGCTGCCTGGTCCCACCTGAGCTGCCCCAGCACCAACCCCCACCTCACTTCTCTAGATGACATCTTCCCAGTTCTTCCAGGCGAGCAACCTCGAGTCACTGAACGCCCTCTTTACAAACAGGATGGAGACTGCATGAGTTTTCTCTCTGGGGCAAGGCCAGATTAAGTAAAGAAAACAAAGCCGGCTCCTCCCCCTCCCCCCAGGAAAAACCCTGCCGGGTCAATAGCAGAACTAACAGGGCTAGTGCACACTTTCACTTCCCACTGCCCCTGTCTCCCAGCTTCTTCTGGGCGTCCAGCAAAGCCCAGGCTCTGGGTGGCGGGTGCTGCCCTCTCAGCCTGCTCTGGGATGCCTCGTCTGCACTGAGCTCCAGTAAACAAGGCACAGCCACGCCAGCTCTGTAGCTCTGGTTTCCCTGCAGGGAGGTGAAGGACTCACAAGGAGGGGCGCTGGGGTGGCTGAAAGGGACCTGGATCTCAGAACCCTGGGTCTGCTGCCGCCGGCCTCAATGTGGACCTCTGGGCACAACACTCTCCCCGCCCCGCCATAGAAATGAGAGAAAAGGGTTCATGCAGGAAAGGTGAGTAGGTTCGCCTTGTGAGCCAGCCTCTATCCACAGAGGCTACGGAGAGGTTTCTCGGGTGGCATTTGGGTTCAGCAGGGCACCAGGATGAGCCGGTGATGTCTGCCATTGTGGGGACGGGCGGGGGGGGGGGGGGAGGTGACAACTCAAGACCCATGATTTGCCATCCCTGGATGAGACCCCTTATAGAGCAATTCCTTGGTGAGTCTCCTTGAACCTTCCTTTCAGATGTGGAACACACTCAAGTGGCCTCCCTGAGTGACACGTTCTCATTCAACCTCTGCTTACACATTTCCTTCCTCAGAAAGCTCACAACCTCCTCTGGCAGCCCATTCCTCCATGTACAAGAAGCTAAAATCTCTGCCCTGTACTCTTGTCCAAGGACCACCTCTGCTACCGTTAAGTCAGTTCTTTGTTCTACTTTACACCCTTGCTGAAGAAAACTGACTCCATATCTTGGCTCCTGTTACAGTCTTAGCTCCTTCCACATGTGAGCAGGTTTCCGAAGAATGACCTGTTCTAGAAACATGAAGTTATGGCTGTGCCCTACTCACAGCATGTGTCCCTGACTACATTTCTCAGACTCCCTTGCAGCTAGGACTTGCCATGTGATTCAGTCCGGCCAATAAGATAAAAACAGAAGTCTCCTTAAAAGGGTGGAAACTGGCTCTTGCTGGTGTGGCTCAATGGATTGAGCAATGGCCCGCAAACCAAATGGTTGCATGTTCAATTCCCAGTCAGGGCATTTGCCTGGGTTGTGGGCCAGGTACCCAACTGGGGGTGCACAAGAAGTGACCACACATTGATGTTTCTCTCCCTCTCTATCTCCCTCCCTTCTCCTCTCTCTCTAGAAATAAATAAATAAAACCTTTTTTAAAAAGGGTGGGAATAATCTTCCATTCTCACTCCCACCTCCACTTCTTGTTAACTGGACTATAGATATGATGGCAAGAGCCTACTTTCCACTAACTGGAATACAGCTACAGTAGCAGGAACCTGAGCAGCTACTTGGACCATGAGGCAAGGTGCTAAGAACAGTGGAGCAGCAAGATAGAAGTAGCAATGAATACATGAAAAACACAGGCCAACCATACCAGTCCTAAAAGGAGAGCCTATACCCTAGACTTCTTTTATATGAGAGAACAAACTTCTACTGTGTTTAAGTTCCTGGTTTTTAAAAATATTATATGAACATTGAACCTAAGTGCAAGACAAATCAATTCTAATTACAGATGAGGAGAGAGCTTGGCTACCTTCACACAAAGCAGAGCTCCCTGATATTTGCAGTGGGAAAGAAGGTAACCCCAGTTGCTAGGTCCTGGGATTTCAACATACAGCTCATAGCATGCACTAACATCTGCCCCTGAGATAGTCAGGGTCTACATTTTCAAGGTTGTTGTGTTTCTGCAAAATCAGTGGAGGACTGATTATACCAGTGGATGATATACAACTGGCCACCATTTATCAAGCACCTACTATATGCCTCAAGAGTTCAGTTCAATTCTGCAGTTATGATTTTAGCCCAAGCTGGAAACAGCCCCATTATAGATGAAGTACAAGGACATCTAGTACATTGGGGCTAAAACCCAGGACTCCAGCCCTCCGGCCCGAGGTTCTTTCCATTATTCTTCACTGTCTCCTGAAGATTCTCTGGAGGCTCAATGGGCTGAACTTGACTGCCCCTGGGAAGTGAAGAAAAGAGGAAGGGAGGAAGGAGGAGTGAGGAGAGGATAAGCAGAGGAGGAGGGAGGGAGGGAGGGATGAAATTCTTGCACTTCTGCAAGGAAGATGTTTATAAGGAACTCAGGGAAGCGAGAAAAAGGCAGGGGGTAAAATCCAAAAGGGGCATCTGTGAGAATATCAGGAATTGCAGCTGAAATGGTTTATTTCTTACACCAGTGGTTTTATTTACATACTATTTTGTATACTGCTTTGAACAGCTGAAATCATTTAGCATTTAAAGGAAACAGAGAATGTGCAGTTTATTGTATGTCAATTACACCTCAATAAAGAGGGGTTTTTTAAATGCACCCAAAGAGAGGATGGAGGTAAGGGTTAAGGCTCTAACACCACAGCTTCTCATCACAGCCCACGCTCTTCTCTGCCACAGGGAAGGCCAGCCACGCTGACCACAGCAGCTCCATCCACGAAGCCACAAGCCTTCTGTGAAAAGAGCCACTTCACCTCCACGTTGCTGAAGTCTCCTTAGGTGAAATGACGTCTGAAAGCTTCCAAAATGAGTCATCCTCAGGCCTGGCCACCCCAGAACCACGTTCCACCCACCAGCAGTTTCAACAAAGAAAAGTAGTTGCTATACACCCCCTCCCTGCTCGCCCCACGGTGGGATGTAGGGCGGCTGGCGGGGCCTCGGGACAGACACCATCCTGGGCTTGCTCCCTGCATGGAGGTGGGTGACCACAGGAGGAAGGGAAGCCCCACCAGGAGGGTGCCTCGGGCACAGTGCCCTATGCAGCTCCTTGGGTGGGTGGACCATGGAATCCCTGACTCCCCCAGAGTCCCTCCCACAGAAGTATAGCTGACGCAGGACAGGAGGCTGAGGCCCCCCTTCTCCTGCTGCCTGACTCAGTTCACCCCGAGATCCTCACATAGCACCTTCTGTACTAAACCAGGGAGCCTGAAACAAACCGCATGCAGATCAGAAGTAGTGTGTGCTGCCTAGACTAGGTGGGCTCTGGGCGACTCCACCCTGATCTCTCCAAAGTCGGATGCCCCTGAGCCCAGACCAGACAGGTAATGAACCTGAGTACAGTGGGCCAGGTGAGGCTGGGGTGAAGTGGAGAACATGTGCCCAGCCCAAAGGGCACAGCCACACCACCAGCTCCAACCCACGGCTGCCACGTGGGAACGGAAGCACAGCCAGGAGCAAATCAGCCCACTGTCTGCCTCATTGCCCCCTGCTGTAGAATGGGGAGAATAATAAAGATGCCTGCACCACAGCACTGTTCTGAGGAGTGGAGGAGCAGATGGAGATAGATAGATAGATGATAGATAGATAGATAGATAGATCGATCGATCATTCAGAACAGTGCCAGGCACGTAGTAAGTGAAACAGAAGTGTTTGCTTTTGTTGTTATTAGAAAATGAAGATTCGGACATTTTTTAGGGAAATTCTCCTGGTTTTTAAATGCGGACAACTTACTGAGACATTTTTTTCAAAATCACCATGTGAGCCAAAGAAAATATATCGGCAGACAGGCCTTGGTCCATGGGTCACACGCTCGCAACCTCTACTCGGCGCGTTCCCCGCTTCCCTCTAAGGCAAACCCGAGTCGCAAGGCACAACCACCAGTCGGGGCCTGCGACTGTCCCACTTCTAAGGCCGGCTTCTAAGCCCATGAATCTCTTAATGGGAAATAAATGTTTAAATCAACCTCCACCCAACTCCCACACCAAAAGGACGAGAACTACTAATTCTTACCCACCACATCCAAGTTGCCAGTTTTATTTCATAGCAAGGGGAAAAAGACCTATTATAAAAAAAAAAAAAAAGAAAAAAAAAGAAAGAAAAAGGAAAACCAACAAAGGCAAACTCGAAAATGCACCGCTATTGACTTGGGCAACAGCCCTGCCGGTCAGAGAGGAAAACAGCTCAGCTCTGAAACCCGTCCCAGACATGAAAATTATAGAGCAGTGTCGCTGACATACCCCTGCCCTTTCTGTGTCATTCACTCATGAGGAATGCAATTAAATACCCCTCCCCCACAACAAACAAGAAAGACAGAAACGTCAGCACTGGAGCTGAAAGGGACTGACCTCAGAGAAGGACACAGGGAGGCAGGGCCACGGGGTTGGGGGGAGGGCAGGGGGCGGGGAGGTTAGGGCTTCCACCGGCATGCCCATTGAACAGATCAGGACAGAGGGCACACAGAGGAGATGGGATGTAGGCCTGGTCCCCTGGACACAAGGGGCACGGCTGTCCTCACACCCTCACAGACAGCAATTCAACAGACCGTTCCTGACACCCACTGTGTGGCTGAGCTCAAGGCAGGTTCAAAGGGACAAGAGAAGAACAGCACACACAGTCCATCCTTGATGCCTCTCTCACCAACCTCAGTAAAAGGCCATCAGATCTCATGTTGTCCCTGCTTCCCAACGCACTCAATAAAATCCAGGCTCCTCGCTGGTGCTGCATGACAGTCATAGCTGGCCCCTGCCATCTCACCTCAGGGCCTTTGTACTTGCCGTACCCACTCCTGAAACGTTCTTTCCCAGTTCCCCACAGGACTAGCTCCTCCACCAGTGTCACCTCCCCTGAGAGGCCCTCCTTGACTTGCACTGTCTAAAGTTTGCCCTCCCCAATTCTCTCTGCTGCCTCACCAGGTCCCATTTTCATCCTAGCATGCGTGTCACCTCTAAATGGGCTTGATGATTGCTGCCCTTGTTTACTGTCAACGTCCTCCCTCCCCTCCCGCCCCCACAACACACCACCAGGGAACTCCAAGCTTCTCCAGAGCAGAGGGAGCAGAGGCCATGTTGAAATGCCCTAGAGCAGTCCGTGGCACAGGTGAACACTCAGCGGTATGGAATGGGTGACAGAGTTCACTATCTACCCTAATCAGGAGAACCACAAGCAGATGGGCCGTATCCTGCACCTGTGGGCAAAGCAGGTGCTGTGGGAATACCACAGAGGGTGGGCCCAAGGAGACATCGGAAGTCAAAAGAACACCGGAAGTCAAAAGAGGTTGACTTAAGCACACTGGAGGTCCTGGCCTCCGTGCTAGGCTTGTTCCGTGAATTTTTCATTGCGTCTTGACCACAATCCCAGGTCATAAATATAACCACTGATCTTATCATAGAGATAAGGAAACTGAGGCAGAGGTTATATAACATGCCCAAAATCACACATACACCCAGTAAATTTGAATGCAAGGAGTGAAATGCCAAAGACGACCTTTGAAGATGTCCATATGTGTGCATGTGTGTATGTGTGTGTGCAAATGCAGTGTACCCCCTGTATGTTTGTGTATGCATGTGTCCCTGTATGGCCCACCCATATGTGTGTACTGTGTGTGCACATGTGCATGTGTACATATGCCAATCATTGTGTTTCTCTTTCCTCCTCAAGAAAGGGTTTCTTTGGGCCCTAATCTTAGCAGTCAGTCTAAGGGCCACAGCAAAGAGATAACACCAGGAAGTCGGGAATCATGTTTACTTACAAACTTGTAGGTCAACCTATGTGAAACCAATATTTACTTATTTTGACTTACAATAACGCAGTTCCTCCCCTATGGTTCCACCCAATCTAACCCAAGAGTCACCCTTTGTGTGGAGTCTTAACAGGTGGGTGGGCGGAGGGGAGAGCACCCAGGCCAGACTCCCCAGGAGGCCGGCAGGCACTTCAGTTCGGGTCCAGCCTTATCTCTAGCACCTTCTCCAGGCACATCAAGGGGCAAAGGAAACTGCTCCGAGGTCAGACTTCTGAGCATCTGTCTCTGCAACCCGGCCTCTGTGTGCAGGCGCCACAGCGCGCAGGACAGGGAACGCAAGAGAGTGAGTGGCCTGGAAACCCGGCCTCTGAGCCAGCAGCCTGGGTGTGCGAAGAAAGCTCTGAACATCAGCCGTCTCTTGAACCCGAACCTGCCAGCACCTCTCCCCTCCCACGTCCCAGAGGTCCCTGGAGACGCCTTGGCCAAACCATAGAAACAGCAAAGAGCAGAGATGCAAGGTCACTTTATTTATCTAACTCTCTCAACTTCTTTCTCTTTTTTAAAAATTCTCTTCAAACTGAAACTGTCAGAAGTTGTGCTTGATAAATCTGAAGGCTGTAGAGGAAGTGGTTTGTCCTTCCTCCTGTTCATGACTTCTGCAAAAGATAACACACAGTCTGGGGGTGAACTGTCAGGCAACACCAGGGCTCTCACCAGGGCTCGAGCAAACCCCTTTTACCTGAGAATGGCTGCCAGCCTCCAGGCGAGGTTATGGGGGCAGGCTCCTGAAGTTCCCTGCCCCACACCCATCTCTGGGGCTGCACAGAGCAGGAGAAGCTCAGAGAAAGCCCTTCCTCTCTCTAGGCCCCCCGACCCCTGCAGTCTTTCAGAAAACTACTCAAACAGAGCCTTGACCCAGCAGCCCTTGCACTCCACAGCAGCCTGGGAATTGAACTTTAATTATTAGCCCATTTTCCAGGTGGGACAACTGGGGGGAGGGGTTATAATGCACATAACATGCTCAGTTTAATCTCAATAACTTGCCCTATGTCACAGCTACAGACTGTCAGAGCCTGAACTTAGGAATGTCTGACTCCAATTGTGGTTACAGCAATAGTAATAAGAGTAATAATAAGGGCTCTCTCTTTTTTTGTGGGTACTTCTCTGTGCTGAGCACAGAGCTAACACTGGACATGCATTAGCTCACCGAATCCTTTCAGAAGCCCAGGGGACTGATACTACTACTCACCCCATTCTACTGATGAGAAACAAGAGCTCAAAGAGGTTAAGCTACTTGCCCAAGGTCACACAGCTGGCAAGTGCCAGAGCCCAGGGTGAACTCCTGCATTGCTGCTCTGATCACTAGCCCGGGGGGCCTTTCCACTATGGCAGGCTGATCCTGTGCTTCCAACACCAGACAGTTCTCTCCACCACCTTGGGCCTAAAGGTTTCTGGTCCAGAATGACCTCAAGGGGCAGCCCCTTAGAGTTTCTCCTCCAATACCACAAAATGACGGAGTGGCCATTTCGTCATTGGCAATAAACTAAGCCCCACCCTGGTCACCAGCTCAGCCTTTCCCAGGTTCTCAGGCCTAAGGATAATCAAGAGTCAGGGCAAAGAATGAGGAATTTTCAAGGCTGAAAAGGAAGGAACTAGACATTCGGGGGCATTCCAAGGACTCAGCTTCCATGTTCAAGTCCAAAGTCCTGAGCCCAGCACACAGGACAGCTCACCGGGGCCCACCCCGCTCAACACATTCCTGGTGCAAGTAGCATTTCCCTCCCCTAGACCTGCCACGCCTCCAGGCTCTGCCACCGCCTCTCAGCCTGGAGTGCTGTTCCCATGTTCTCTGCCTCGCCCGAGTCCACCCCTTCTGATCAGCAGCTTTTTCCTGGGGAGCCTGGCACCTCACACAAGCTCCTGTCACCCTTGTTTACGTCCGAGTCACACGGGGCATTAGATCCAACTATCCTCGGCGCTCTCTCCCCAGCCTTGGCACAATGCCTGGTACCCAGTAGGTACTCTCTAAGTGCGTGCTTCAGGCACAATGCCTGAACTCCGAGTGAGAAGCCCCTGACACGCAAGGAGGAGGCAGCACACAGGCACTGGGTGCATTTCCTCACTATGTCCCTGCCCTACCTCGTGCAGAGGACTCCATACTGGGAGGAGAGGGAAGAACAGGCCTGGGACTGGAGGCCAGGCTGGTACAAGCATGTCTGTGCTTCTAGGGCACAGCACATTGCCTGAGTGTGCGAGTGGGTGGCTGGGGGAGGGTATGAGCCCGCTTTAGCTCATTTCAGACACTGGAGCTGAGCTGACCTGAGGGAAAGAAGAATGACGGCGTCTCCCCACCCCCAGCCCCTGCCTCTTTTTGTCACCTCAGACTCCAGAGAGCCATGGAGTGTCCTCTATTATGCTTGTCACAGTCTTACTCACCAGGTCCCAGGCCTACAAGAGCAAAAAGCGAGGCCCAGGAAGGGAAAATACTAAATCCCTCTTCTTCCCAGACCTGACCCTGGGTAGAAATGGCATTTTGAGGAACAGCATTCAAATCCCCCTGCCTCCTCATAGGGTGCTGAGGAGTGGCAGTGGCTCCCGGGCTGGGGGTCAGCATCGCTGGAGCTGCTGTGTGGTAAGCCCCAGCCCTGCACGTGCTCGCCCAGTCCCCCACTCCCTGAAGAGGCCACGGGTGCCGTGTGCCTCTTGTGCAGGTGGAACCCGAGGCCTGGCACACACAGACACCGAGGGACTCACCCAGCCCCCATGGTGAGTGGCAGGGACAGGAAGCAAACACAGGTCCAAGTCCAACACCCACACTTGGGCTGGGCCACACAGGCCAGACAGCACCCACACTTGGGCTGGGCCACACAGGCCAGACAGCACCGCGCAACCTCACCAAGCCCGTTGCCTGACAAACTGGAAACCTGTTCCATTAGAGAAACTCTCTGTGCCAGAGAAGGTCCCTGTCCCTGCCCTACAAGGCCAAGTGCACCTCAGAGGGCAGTTTGGGGGTTTCTGTCTCTGTTTCTTTTCCTGTATGATCCTGTCATCTCAGCTAACCAGAGCCTGGCCCCAAAGAGGCACAGGAGAAAGGGAAGAGCCAGCCCCGCCACAGAACTCCTGAACTGGCTGCAGACACTGGCCTTGGCTTCCCCGAGCTGGGCGAGGGAACAAGGGCCTCTTTCAGAGCTGGCCCCTTTTGTTCCCGTTCCCAGGAGGAGACGATCTGACGCAGGGACGGGGTTCTGCACCAATTCAGTGCAGCCAAAGCATGAGGAAAATGATGCCACGCCGAGTCTACACACTCGACACCCTACTAGCCCCTCTCCAGCGAGCCAATCCTTTGGATGGGGCCGGGTTTGTCACTTTAAAACCATGCAGCCGGCAGCCTCATTATTTAACTAACGATAGTAGGTTCATAATGCCAACAGCAGCAACCACTGAGACACCTTGCAATGTGCCAGGCACTGTGCTTCATGAGCAACGTCACCACTAAGCCTAATTACAACCCCAGGAGACAGGCACACCACCATCTTTCGACAAGAAAACTAGGGCTCACAAAGCTTAACATCTTTGCCAAGATCACTACTAGCGAGCGGCAGAGCTGGGATTCGAACCCTATAACTATACATACATCCCTGGCTGCCAATCGACAACAACAACAAAGAAAAAACAAGCCAAATAGATTTCTTTTTTTATGAAATAAGAGAGAAATGAATAAAAAAGAGACAAGAAAAAGAAAAACAGGTATCTTTCTTCATCACACTTATTTACTGCGTGAAACTACCGTGTGCTTTTGTGCAAGGCTGTCTCCCCTTCCGGAATGTAAGGTCCTCGAGGGGGGACCCTGTGTTGGTCACCTCACAGGCCAGCCCCCAGCCAAGCACCTGGCACACAGGACACCCTCAGCAAACACCTGTGCCGTGGGAGAACACGTACGGCCCCACCGCTGGGAGTAAACTGTACTGTGTGCGCCCAGCTGCTCAGGGTCAGCCTCTGCTGCAGGGGCCCAGGCCTGCCTTCACCACAGATGTGAGCGAGGACTCGGAAGAGGGACGGTTCGCTGAGCTAGGGCTGCTCTTCCCACCGTGCCTGCTACAGGCGATGACCCATTGGGCCCGGCCGGCCAAGAGGACCCCACTGCTACTCACCAACCTCACTTGTTCATTTCACTCCATTCATTCAGCCATTTCTCTATTCACTCATCGAACAATTTATTGAGTGCCAACCACCACCAGGCACTGCGCGGGGCAGCGCTGCCAGGAGTCAGTCCATATAGGGGGCAGATAACAGGGAAGAGAACAGATGAAGCAGGACGCAGCAGTCACGGACAGGGGGACGTATCCTGCACCCACGAGGGATGCTTCCTGGAGACGGTGAACACTCAGCTGGGTCGCAGAGAACAAGCGGCACCTCCTCCCTCCGCCCCAGAGCCTTCCACAAAGGTTTTTGTATTTCCAAATGAAGGTCCATCCCATACTACCAAAGACTGCGCATATACGACATAATGCCGTGTGAGTGGGGAAACAGCACACACAAATGGACGTCCTAGAAAAATATCAGTGTTAGCACTGGGGAATTTTTATTTTCTTCTTGTATTTGTATTTTCTAATTATTCTATGATGAGCCTGAGTTCCCAATGTAGTGGGGGAGAGGGAGATGAATGCCTTTAAAAAATAAATGTCTGCTCCTAGGTATATGTCCAAAAGAACTGAAAGCAGGAACTCTGACAGAGCTTTGCCCCCAGGTTCATGGCAGCAGTAATCACAGAACCAGAAGTTTCGTGCAATAACCCAAGTGTCTGTGAATGGATGAATGGATACACAAAAATGTGGTCTAGTCATACAGTGGAATACTATTCAGCCATAAAAATAGAATGACGTTTTGATTAATGCTATAACATGGGTGGACCTTGAAAGCATTATGCTAAGCGAGATAAGCCAGACACAGGAGAACAGTTTTGTATGATTCCACCTACATGAGGCACCTAGAATAGAGGCAGCCAGGGGCCGAGAGAGTGGGAAGGGGGATCTAGTGTTTAACAGGTACAGAGTTATGTTGGGGATGATGACAAGTTTTGGGTATAGGCAGTGGAAATGGTAATGTCATGTTGTGAATGCACTTAATGCCAGTGAATCGTACACCTACACATGGTTAAAATGATAAATGTTATGTATATTTCACCACAGTAAAAACACTCAGAATCTTGCCCTGGCTGCTGTGGCTCAGTGGACTGAGCACCGGCCTGTGAACCAAAGGGTCACCGGTTTGATTCCCAGTCAGGGCACATGCCTGGGTTGTGGGCCAGGTCCCCGGTAGGGGGCATTAGAGAGGCAACCACACATTTGATGTTTCTCTCACTCTCTTCCTCTCTCCCTTCCCTTCTCTCTCAAAATAAATAAGTAAAATAAAAAAAAAAACACTCAGAATCTCAAATGCCTCAATAAACAAGACAGACAGACAGTGTTACCAAGGAGCAGATAAAGTGAGAAAACCAGAAGCCATCCTGGGGGAGGGATGACAACCAGGACAGTCTCTCCCCCTGGGCCTCAGTTTGCCCAACTACGAAATAAAAACATCAGCCTAGATGATCTCAAAAGGCCCCCCCGATCAGACGTGACTTCAGTGACTAGATCTGTTCTTCAGTCTCCTGGCACAAAGCTGATTCTAGGAGGATGCTGGCAGGTGTACACCTCCAGCTTATGACACCAACCCTGAGATGTACCTCTTCCAGGTCAACAGGCCACAAACACCTCCTAGGAACAGCTCAGGCTCAGCCTGGCTCCTCCCCTCATTCTCTGAGTGACATGCTGGGCCACCTACTCCTTGGAGCCTCAGCTTTCTCACCTGTGAAACAGACTGATAAGAAAGGTGCCTTCTCTATACTCCCCCTTCCTTTACATACTGGCCACAGCTGTCCTGGAAGGTCACATGGGTGAGGCAGATGGAGCCTTAATTTCGTCCCACAGCTGATAGCCGAGAGAAGGCCACCCCAACCAGTGACCAGGAGGGTGAGGCAGTCCTGGGCCCACCTGAGCTCAGCAGGGAGGCTGCTGAGCTGGAGAAACAGAGCTCTCAAGGTCTTTTCTTGTCATCCAAACACCACCTACTTCTCTTTCCCTAAGTGGAATCTTATAAGGGTGGGGACATAAAGAACACACAAGAAGTCCCTTGAGATCACAGGAGAAGTGTCATGCCTAGGACAAAGGCCACGGGCTCCAGTCAGCCTGACCTGGGCTGGGTGTTCATCGCAGCTCCATGACCTGCAGCTGTGTGACCCTGGAGGAGAGGGGCTGCCCCCAGTCCAGTAACATGGGGATACTACCCAGACCAGGGGATTGCTGCGAGGATGAGATGAGTGCCTGGTGCATAGTAGGTACTCAAGAAATGGTGGATTCCATTGTTTCACCCAGCCAGCCCTTGGCAGCCCATCTTCAGGAAGGGGAGAGGCCTCCATGCAGGCAGCACACTTTAAAAAAAAGTTGAGTCATCAACACACACATACACATACACACACACACACGACCACATCCCACCAAACTGGCAAAGTGGTAGGAGTAATGAAGCAAACAAAAGGGCAAGTTCAACTCCTTTTTTTGGCTTAAGAACACGCAAATGCACAATTCAGTGGCAAAGAAATCGTCCCAGCAAAATTTCATGTCTAAATTTGAAATGGTCCCACAGAACCCTCTCTCTCCAGTCATTTATCATGTTTCATTCCAGGGAGTGGCTGAAGACGGATGCCTGGCTAACTCGGGAAGAGTCCAAGACAAGGAGGGATCTCGTTTACTAGGGTCCCTTTACATGCTACCAACCAAGGAAGACCCTTGCTGGTCAGCCTCCTTAGTCTTCTGCATGTGGGGGAAGGAGCACTTTGGAACCGTGCGCATCCCGCTCCTCACACAGGGCCTTGGCTCACTCCAGCTGAGTCTGTCAGGCAGCCTCCGTAATACAGACTCCAGAGAAACACCAACCTCTTACAGTGCAAAGGATCCATATTTCTGAGTCAAATTCAAGGTGATCAAATTCAAAATCCACCATGTCCTATTTGAATATTCTCTGGGCCTATTTTTTTTTTCATGTTGGCTATTCTTTAATCCTTGACCACCAGGGGTTTGTGATCATTCTGTCTCCCAGCTTTACAGGTCGGGGAGGTGAGGGGGCCCAAGAGCTCTCTGGGTGCCCGGCCGGGCTGAGCGCTGAGCCACCATCTGCGATGTGGGCGGAATCACCCTGTGCTCCACCACAGCACGTCCACAGCGCTGCGCTCTGCCTTATCAAAGAGTGAAGAACTGTTCTAAATCTTAAACATTTTAGGGGCGAGAAGTGCCAACCTTGAAACCCTAGGATAAAAGAAAAAAATATTGCACCATAACCAAGAAGACTAAACACAGCTCAACAAGCATTAGAAAATGCTATGTGGACAAACCCACTTGCCCAGCCAAAGGAGAACACTGAATAAAAATCAGTGTGATCTTTCACACTTAATGAAACATTTAAACATCTGTTAAAATCATTTATGTGTTTATTTCCACGCAAAGCTCCATTTCCTGCTAGTGAAGTGTCACAGGCCCCCAGCCTGGTTTATAACCTGGAAAGGGGGGTAGAATCCATTAAGAATGCCTATATTACAGATGCTACATTTTTATTTTACCATTTTATCATTCATCTTACCATCTTACCATTTTGCCAGCAGAAGGGTCCACATATTTCATCAAATTTTCAAAAGGAGTGTAGCACCCCAAGATAGTCTGAGGTCCAGTGTCCTGGCCTGTCCGTTTGGTGGGGAAGGTTCCATCACTGTGACTGTGACTGCCAGGCTCACGGACCAACTGCCCCGATGTGAGAATGGAAACAAGACCAGGAATACAAGCAAAAGTGCATCACTTCCCAGGGCAAGTCGTGGGAAGCACAAATCGGCCAAAATGTAGGTGGATGAGACAGAGGAGTTCTTAAAAAGAAAAAAGTTTTTTCAAAAGCCTCCAAAAATTGGTAATGACAGTACAATTTCATAGGCTTCTACGAAGGAAAGAGGGAGAAAACCAGCCTTCCTCAAGTCGGGCCCTGTCTTCTTGGGGGCTGCGAGCTCCCTGAGGGCGGGGCCTCGTCCACACGGCCTCCCCACCTCGTGCCAGAGTAAGTGCCCCCACACCAGGCCTGCCTGGATCAGCCGCTGCTGGATGCCAAGCAAACAGGCTACGTCACCGATTCCTCACAACCCTGGGATGTGCGCATTGTAATTTTCAGTTTCACAGACCAGGCTCCAAGAAGTCACGTGACTTGCCTGAAGCTACAACCAGTAAGAAGCAGAACCGGGATTTAAGCCCAGATCTATGAACTGCTATGCTAAACCCATGCCCTTCCCCTACACCACACTTTGCTTAGATGTCAAACTTTTAACCCAAAGTCATCTCTCAACTAACTCCCTGGTATGGAGCAGGCTCCACAGCCCCATTTGCTTCACTAAGAGTCATTTAACTTCTAGTCTCCAGGTCTTCCTAACCTACACTGTGGGGGAAGTGTTACATGCCAACAACAATTGATTAGTAGTGCCTGTCTCCAGGGTCACAGGGGAGGATTGATTGTGCCAGAATCGACTAGCCATGTCTACCCTGGGCAACGCAATGAAGAGTGGCAGCACCTGTGTCATGTTTGCCATCCCAGAACTAGATGACCTGCAGGTTCTCTTCCAACTCTACCTGACTCTGATTCTAATTATGAAAGTTGTAAAGGGGGAGGGGTGGAAAAGGGAAAGGAGAGACTAATGTTTTTCCAGTACTGGCCGCGGCTGCATTCAGCAAAGCCAAAACTGGTCGCTCCACGCACACAACCCTGCCTTGCCACATGAGAGGAGGCGGGAGACATCAGACCTGCTGCCTGCGCACCCAATAGGACACCCCATCCAAGCTAGAAGCAGCGAAAGTGTGCGCTCGGTCTGGCGTGGCCTGGGGTGTAGAGCACCTGTCAGTAAGCAGAGGCGGCTCTCAGAGGGCTGCCTCGGGGCTCACTCCCTGGCCTGACCTCTCGCCCGCCCTGAGCCTTGGGCAAATTCACCTCCTCGATGAGCCTCAGTTTCCTCACCGTGGAAACTCTTCATAGGACTGTCGTAATAATTAGCCTGACAGTGCATCAAGGCCCTTAACACAAGCCCGCAGTGAGTGGGCAAATGAAGGGCCATGGCTGCCGTCATCACCGTCGCTGTCGTCATCATCGTGGTCGCACATCTGTCCTCCACAGCGTCATCACAGTTGTCTTTCCAGGGAGCATACTTCCAGGAAAGGGTTCAAAAACGAGAGGTTAATTTTTTTCCCTATGTTTAGCATTACGGCCTGTTTGATTCCTATAAACTCTAAAAGAGGCTCTGAAAGCAACTTCATCCCCCTGAAGCTCCTGGTGCACCAGCCAGGGCCCTGGGAAGAAACAGATGGCAGCCCCGGGATGCTCTCGTTGGAAGACACTATAACAAAAGGACAACATAGCAAGGTGTGGGCAGAGCACATTGAGAGCACACGAGAAGGTTTTTCTACCCAGGGTGACAACTGTCCCGGACTGCCTGGAACTGAGGGGCTTCCTGGAACACAGAACTTGACTGCAAACACCTGGGACAGTCCCAGGCACGCCAGGACAGCTGGTCACCCCATTTCTACCCCATGCATTCCCACTCCTAGGCCTGAAGGGACAGGGGAAGGAGCGGCAGCCCTGATGGGGCAGGAGCTACGGCAAGGGATGCTGCCTGCCCACAGCAACCCTGAAGAAAGGCCTGCATCTTCCCCCACAGTCCCCGCCGGCCACAGGGCACTGAGAAGAGCAGACCAGAACGGAGCGTTCGTCCTTCCTGAATGGCCAGGAGGCCAGGCCTCACCTCTTCAGAAGCTCCACAGGGGACCTGGTGGTGGGGACTCAGAGCTCCCAGTCCTCACCCAGCAGGGAGGACAGAGGCCTCCACCCACACTGGGATGGGAACCCTGGGATGGGACGACCAGACTGAAGCTCCGTGAAGCCCCTGCCAATGGGATTAGTTCTCGATATTCAGGGTTCCAAGGAGGAAGCCTGCTCCCCTGGCAGCAGCACCACCACCAGCAGCGAGAGTGAGGCCAACACGACACCGACACCGTGAGCTGTCCCCCAAAAAGAGGGCCTTCCTGGGCTCTGTCTACACGGGGCGCTCTGCCGTCACAGGCAGAAAGCCTGCTCGAGAGCAAAGGGCTATGAAATACACACACGTGTGGCCCCGGGAAGGTCCCTGAGTGGCGTGCCCGCTGGAACGCTCAGACTGGCCACCACCATGCAGGCCCTGAGCATGTGTCAGGGTCAATATCGTTGAGAAAATAAAAGCAACTTTCAATTCGGTTTTTAAATTATATTTCCCAAGATCAAAATCTTATTTCCCAAGCACTGCTGCTGAAAGCTGAGTGAAAACTACCAATAATATCTCAAGCCTCCCAACTGCAGTTCCTTTCCTGCTCGAGACGTGGCTGTGGAAGCTGGGGTTGGGGCCAGAGCTGAGGGTCCACTCCAGGTCTCGGTGCCCAAGGTGCCTCGGGTCATGCCCTGGAAGTTCTCCCAACAGGACAGCTCCAAAGTCACCAGACAGAGCCAGGGTTTCCTAGAAAACCTCAGAGGCTTTTCTGTCCCTTCAAAGGCCCTGAGATACCCCACAGAAGCACCTCTACAGTCGCCCCTCGGTATCTGCAGGGGATTGGCTCCAGAACCCGCAGAAGGTACCGAAATCCAAGGGTGTTCAACGCAAGTACCTTACATAAAATGGTGCAGTATTTGCTCGTGAAAGATGCTCATCATCCAATATACTTTAAGTCGTCTCTAGATTGTCTGTAATGCCCAACACAATGTAAATGCAACATAAGTAGTTGTTACACTGCCCTGTTCAGGGAATAATGACAGGAGAAGAAAGTCTACAGGTTCAGTACAGACTGAACCGTCACAACCCTGGTAGGCCTAACCACACAGTAATGACAGCAACAATGTAATTTTTAAAAAAATATGTTTGATCCATGGTTGGCTGAATCTGCAGATGCCAAACCCATGGATATAGAGGGCAGGCTGCATTCAGCCAAAGTCTTCTACTGACATCGGGTATCAGGTATGCCTGGATGAAAAGGACCCCGCCTTCAAGAAGTTCAGTTAGGTCCTGGCCGGGCAGCTCAGCTGACTAGCGTCATCCTGACACAGCAAGGTTCGTGAGTTTGACTCCTGGTCAGGGCACATACGAGAAGCAACCAACGAGTGCATGTAAGTGGAACAACAAATGGAAGTTTCTCTCTCCCCAACCCCCTTCCTCTCTCTCTCTCTCTGAAATCAATAAATTAAAAAAAGTTTTTTAATAAGTTCAGTTAAGCAAGAAGCACACATGTAGGCGGGCAGAGGCGGCAGCCACGGTAAAACTGGTGGGGATGGCAGAGGGGGGCATTACTGAGCACTGATCCTATGCCTGGCACTCTACTTTCTAGGTCTTATCTGCTCTATTCTTAGGAGAACTCTGGGAGGCAGCTACTGGTATCCCCAGCTTGCAGATGAAGACACTGAGCGCGGGACCACACCGCCGGTTACCTGGCCTAACATGAAGTGTCAGAATCCAAATCCCAGCCAGACCCCACTGGGAACGGGCTGACCTGGGGAGGCAGGGTCTTTAGCACCTCCGCCTCGACCCAGGGGCTTCAAAGTGTCTGCTGCTCCCCAGCTGGCAGCGCAGACCCCTTCAAGCAAGACTGCCCTGAATGCTGATCTGGGTGCATCCTACGCAAGAGCGCCCAGCCAGGGCTCGGCTCCCCTGGCTCAGAGGGCACCCTGCTTACCACTGGGGCATTAAAAGAGCCCCCCGACCTCTGCTCTTCGTAACACTCTCTGACCTAAGACCCTGGCCCCTTCGCTGCACCTGCTGGCAGGACCCACACATACTTCAGAAGCTTCTTTTTTATACCTTTCTTTGTGGTGGGGTTCAACTAGCTCAAAAAGTGGGAGGACCCAGTACACTGCCCTGCGTGGGGCTTGAGTCAAGCAGGCGGCCTTTTTAGAAGGGCACGTAGCCAGGTCACCTACCCTGGCCTACTCCCTCCCTTCATGGCACCCTTTCCCCCACCCGATCCCCCCAAATGCTTTCATTTCAGACAGGATGCAAGAAGCAGGTTTCAAAGTCATTTTCCTCACATGGTAACTTTCTAATGCTGGTTTTTCTCGCTTTTTCTATTGGCATGATGCAATTCCCCTTTCAACAATCCAGATCTCTGAAGTCCTGAGTCATCAGGTGAAGGCAGCACCAGCAGGGAGGTCAATCTGAGGGATCAAAAGTGTGGGGAGCTTGCCGAAGCCCTGGCCGGCGGGATTTCCTTCCAGGGTCCCTGCTGGCTCTCGGCCCCAAGCCACGCCACACACAGAGATCAGGGCTGCTGCAGCCCCACACACTTCCTGGTCACTGCCTCTGTGCCGGTTTCCAAAGAAGCAAGGTGACGGCAGGGCAGGAGCGTGGGCTCCAAGCTCTGCCCCAGGCCAGCCCACGGCCAGGGCCACTCTGTCCCAGGGAACCTCTCGGGGTGGGTGGACTGTTAAATGAGTTACCGCAGGGGTTCTAAGCTGGCAAAGTTGCCCCCCAGGGGACACGTGGTGATGTCTGTGGGCACTTTGGGCCGTTACAGCTGAGGGGAGCCGTGTACAAACATCTGGTGGGCTGAGGCCAGGGACGCTGCTCAACGCCCTGCGATGCCCAGGATGGCCCCCAACAGCAACAGAGCCGAAGTTAAAAGTCTTTGAGATAAAGTATAAAAATGACCTCACATTTATGAGTAAGACCACATCCCGTGTGTGTCAAAGGTAGTCATCTAAGTAAATGCGTAGACGGCTACACCCCGAAAGAGTCACTTGGGGGGTTCTGGGTGTCCTCCTTTGTTTTATAAAATCATCGTTATCCCTGCGATTATTCTGGTTTTAATGCGTAAGTGTGGACGTGCAGAGCAGGAGAGAAGACAACTGCCTCCCAGCTGGGGAAGTACCGCGCTGCAGGAGCGAGCACTCCCTCCTGGGGGGTCAGGGGAGGCTCCGGGGCCAGGGGCCGGGGCTGGCATGGCAGCAGAGGGAAGAGGTGCTGTGCCGAAGCCCCGGGTGCGGGTGCAGGGCTGGGTCAGAGGGCTGCCAGGGCAGGGTGCGTGCTCCGCGGCGGACTCTGGACTTCAAGCTCACCGTGGTCAAGTCATCACAGCCAGCTCTGACGGGCAGCTCCTCGGAGTCAGGCCATCTCAGGCAAGTAAACTGAGGCTCCAGGAGACCAAGTTCACTACCCCAAGATCAACAAAGGGCAGGTGAGGAACAAACTTCTGCCGCGGCTCTTCTAGGGGTGGGTCTGCAGAGACGGCCGAACCCCGCAGGGTGAAACGTTATGCTCTGTCCACACCCTCCTCCTCTGCAAGGCCCACTTCTCAGAGCACAGCCAGCCCTCGCCACTAGGGCCTTTCTGACCCTCCGCTCTCTTGTCCTGCTCACAGGCCACATGCAGTTATACCCTGGAGCAAGATGGCTTGGGTTCAAATCCCAGCTCCAGCATTAATAGCTCGGTAAGAAGGGACCTCTTCACTCCGGGCCTCAGTTTGCTAATCTGGAAAATGGGACAACGACAACAAGGCCTCACAGGGGCATCGAGAGGATGAAACAAGCTCATCTACATGAAGGGCTCAGGACAGTAAGCGCTGTGTCAGTGTTCGCTGCTGTTGCCACTGTCTTGCTGGCGATTAGTCCTCACTGCCCAGGCTCCTGTGTCCCAGCCTGGCCAGGAAGCAGCATGGCATTGTGGGGAAGACCTCTGGCTCTGGAGCCTGGGGGTCTGGGTTCCAGTTACGTAGCCTGGAGCTCTCAGGGCCTCCGTTTTCCTACCTGCAGCTGGAGCCTCCGGGGCTGGTGTGAACACGAACTGTACAAACAAGGACTCGGCGTGGCTGGAGGAAACTACCGCCTCTGTCCTGCAGTCACCCCTGACCCATCTGACCCCGAGGCTGACCCTGCCTGGATCTCCAAGCCCAGTAGCCACTGGACTGCTGAAACAGTTCAAACTCTTTCATTTTCCCAGCCCCAAAGGAAGCCTCAGTCACAAGGTCATGAAACACAAGCCAATAAGAGCACTGAACAGATGTCACAAGTCATTTCCCCTTTTCAATGGGACAGTCCTGCCCCCGCCACTCCACAGCCGCCAGCCCAGGACCCCACCGCAGACACGCAGCAGAGCACCACTCCTGCCTGGGCCTTGGCCCGATGGTGCCAGCTTCTCCAGAGACAGAGGGCCAGCTGGGCCTTCCCACCGGACCTCCAGCAAAGATTCCAGCAGGGAAGCCCTTCGAGCCAAAGCTTACGGCGGAGACTCCAGGTCCGGGATTCAGAAAGCATCAGAAGTCTCTGATGGCAACCCATCAGGAGCTCCAGACTGGCAGGCCAGACCAGGCAGCTTCACGGGCACAGCTGTGGGCCAGGAGCTCTGGGCCTGTGTCCACCCCGAGGCTGGCTGCGGGGGCCGTGCACCCGGCAACATGTGGGGTCTGCTGCACACACTCCACTCTCTCTTTTGGCCTCACCAGCCCTGGAGAAGGAAGTGATGTGACATGCTTGGCACACGGAAGGCCAGAGACATGCAGAGGCACAAGGAAGTGGCAGGTGGAGGTCTGAATGCAGCTCTTCCCTAGCCCCCTCCAGCAGGAGGGCCCTCCCAACTGGACACCAGCAACGGCCTCACTCCTTCCTTCATTCACCCATTCCTTCGGCAAAGGCTGTCTGCTGAAAGGGAGCCTCAGCGTCTCCACCTGTGAAATGCAGAGAGCAACAGCACGATGGTGGGCTGTTGTTGGGACCACCCGACACAGCTCCTGGCAAAAAGAACGCTCCTGAGTGGCTGCTGCACTGGTCACTATTGTGACTAACACCTGGCCCTGGTGACTTAGGTCCCTGCACTTTCGCAGTTTCCGTTCAGGGGTATCCCAGGCTCCCCTGGTGGCCACTCCCCCATCTCTCTGCATCACGAGCAAGGTCCTCCCAACTCAAACGTGCCTTGGTGAACCCAACACTAACCTCACCCTGCCTCGTGGCCCCCACTCTCGGAAGCAATCCTCCCTCCATCTGTACCTCCTACACTACCTTACGCTGCCCAGGTGCCTGTCACTCAGGGAGAATGGCACAAACCACCTGGAATGCGCCCTAGCTGCTTTGGCCTCTCTTCCTCTGCTCACTGCTCTCCCTCTGCCCATCCCCATCCCTGACCCCATCCCCATCTCTGCCCGACTCAACCCTACCTCTGTCTGTGCAGATGTGTCTCTCATGAAGTCCCTCCTAAAACCACCTGCCCCCACGACAGCACTTCTTCCTTCCTCCAAAGAGCAGACAAGGCACATGCGCTTTGCTCTATAGTGTATCGCAGTTTATGGTGTACCCCTTTTTAACTGTGAGCCTTTGGGGAGCAAAGATTATGTCTGACTTTGCAAGCGTAGTACCTGGACTACTCACTTTATAAGTGCAGTACCTAGGAGCACTCATTTGCACATACAGGGTGGCTGGGAGCACCCCCTTTGCAAATGCAGTACCTGGGAACTCCATTTGCACACACAGTATCTGGTATTCGATTCACAAACTAGCACCTAGTGCTTACCCTTTACGAGTCCTTGGCATTCGCTTTCCAATGCCAGTTCCCTGAACTCACTTGACAAATTCACAGAGGAATGTCTGCCAAACAATGGCAAACAGTAAACTGACAAGTTCACTGACTTTCAACTAAGATGTTTCTGCAAAGCACCCTTTATGTACAGTGTATCCAACAAATGCACACACGTCCATGGACACGCACACTCGAGCGTGGGGCAGACCTGCCTTTGCTTCTGAACTCCATCTACTCCCAATCCCCCCAGTGCAGCATCTGTAAAATGGGGCTAACGCTGCCCACCTCATGGGGTTGCATGGAAAAGCAGAGCACTGTGGCTGGCACACAACAGGCAGGCAATAAATGTCAGTGTAGCCAGGAGTGCGGTGCCCCATGCCTTACAGTAGGTTCACTTATCCTGTTTACTCCCCAAGAGAGAAGACTGCAAACTTCCCTGACCTGCCACCACACTCAAACCCAGAAGCCGGAAGAGACCATGTCACGTGAATGTCCTTTCCAGGGAAACAGCTCTGCTACTGATACCCTGGAGACCTCCAGACACTGTGGTGGCCCCCCTGGCCTGGGGGAGAACTGTCATCAGGCCATGGTCTCCTCGGTCGTGGACACAGCTCACCAAGCCCCAGCCTCTTCTGCACACGGGAGAGCTAAGTGACTGAGCTGTGGTCAAGGGACCAGACAGGCCCACAGAAGGCTCCGCCTGGTGCTTGCTGCCTCTCCCCACACTGGCCCAGTGAGGCCCCCCAGAGGCAGAAACCCAGACTGGACTGTGACAGGTGCCCGAAGCAAACCGTGTTACGTGAAGCCAGGCAGGTGTGGGGGCTGGTTGTCGCAGTAGCTAGCTTGCCCTGGCTGCACCCAGCCCCGTCCACACAGACAGCACTGCTGCCCACTGAGCCCTGCACGAGCGTGTGCCGGCAATCAGACTGACCTGGGCTGGACAGTGAGCCGAAACCAGAAGCAGTGGGCTTTCACAGACTGCGCTCCGAATGGCAGTATTTCTGGGCCTCCAAGAGCTTGGGGCTGGCCCAGGACACCCAGGAAACTACTACCAGTTCAAGTGTTATCTCTCCTCTCCTGGTGACCCCCTCCGAGCCAGCCCAGCCCCAGGGAAACATCAGCTGCCCCGCCTCAGTGCTAGGAACCGGAGAATTCAGCTCTTCTGCTTCCCTCCAAAGTGAGTTTACTCAGCCTAATCTGTTTATGTGCTTTCTTGATAATATTTCTGACAGCAACTTGAAAGCAGGAGAGCCAATGACAAAGGAAGGCACCGGAAGGTGCTGGGAGGCAGGAGGCCTGGGTGTGAGCCCCAGCCCTGCCGCTGAGTCATTTGTAAGGGTCTTCGGGCAACACACTTCCCCTCGCCTCTGCCTTGCAGGCAAATTCCAAGATTAATATATGTCTGGATCCTGGGACCCTTGCAACATGGTCTGGACAAAAAGAGTTAGTTTTTGAAAGTTTTGCTGGGCTCTTCGTTTATGAGTCTCTTAAAGCATTGCTCCAATGCTATTCTTCACTATATATTGGGAGGGGACTGGGTTAAACACAAACGCACACGCTCACACACACCAGACGCATTAGAATGAAAGCTCCACGGGACAAGGAGCTGCCTGTGCCTGGCACATTCTAGGCGCTCATGAGTATTTTGTAGATGGTAACAGCTGCTGGAAAGCAGCAAATGACACTTCTAAAGCACCTGCTCAGTGCCAGCCCCTTTCCTGGGTGATTTCTAAGTACAGGCCAGCCTCAGGACCTTTGCACTAGCCATTCTCGCTACCTGGAATGCTCTCCCTTTGGATACCACCTCACCTCCTTCCCTTCCCTGGCTGCCACACGCAAAGCCACAGGCTCCCAGTCCCCAAGCCCCGAATATGCCACCTGCCTGCCTGCTTTCTTTTCTCCCAGGCCCCTGTCACCCCCCAGCAGAAGATTTCATATTTATTTGCTTAGTGTTGTACAGTCTGTCACCACCGCACCAACGCAGGTTCCAGGAGGGCAGAGACGGCTTGTCTTCCAAGTATCCACAACAGTAATATCCATCTGTTGAGTGAACTGCCATGCCTCACCACGCCTAACCCTGGGGTCAGTGCTAAGAGGAAGTCCCACTTTCCGAATTTTACAGATAAGAACAGAGGTTAGGAGACCAGCCCAAGGTCACCCACCAGCTAGGAAGTTGCAGGGGCGGGACCCCAGCTCGTCTATCTGACTGCTCTGCTGGGTCTGGCTGTTCTCTGCCCACCTCAGTGCACACCCCAGGCGCTGGTTTAAACCCTTCTGACGTCACAGGTACAAAGAAATAGAGACTAAATATGGGGACCAATTTCAGCACCAGAAATATTTGCTCTGCGGTCCCCTTTGTCTCAGCAGACACAGACACCTCCATGCACGCCGCGTGCACGCACATAGACACACACACACACGTCACCCTTGCGTAGGGCTCTGTGCAGCAGAGCAACGGTTCCTTTCGAATGCGCCTGGCCTCCCTCGGTGCCCTGCAGCATGCACTGGGCGCCTTGTCACCAGGGCCAAGGGCTGGGAAAAGACATTCTCACTTCCTCCCTTTCTCTACCTCAGGGCCACAGGGACAGGCTTCCATCCTGGGGAAGCAGGAAGTGCCTGGGGACAAAAGTGATGCCCTCAGGTGGAGCAGGAAACAGCTGTCCTGGGCTACCCAGACCCTTGTCCTTGGGGCAGAGGTCAGTCTGACTGGTCAGAGCCCCCTGCTCACCTGCCCTCAGCTCCTAGTGGGGCCAGATAGCCAAACCCTCTAAGGGGCTCCCTGACTGGTGACATTGGGCCAGACTGAAGCATGCCTCCAGGCAGCAGTGGCCCCAGACAGGGCACTCTGAGGGAGGGTCAGCTCACCCTCTCGAAGCAACTCTGGGCCTAAATATTTTAACACGTACCAAGGAAGTAAGCAAACAACGTTCAATTTATCAAAACAGAAACAATTCCACAGAATAAAAATGGGAAGTGTCTTGTTTAAAACAGTAAAAGATTGGGACTAACCTAAATGTGCAGCAATAGGGACCGGCCCCTCTTCGATGGAACACTACGCAGCAGCGAAAAAGAACGAGGCAGCTGTGTCGACACTGATCTGGAATGATCTCCAAAATACACTGTCCAGTGAGAAATCATGGCTCAGAACTGTGTGTAAATGCCAGAGCGGTCAGCAAGGACACCCAGGAACGGGTAAGAGGGCTCCCTAGGAGAACTAGGGGCTGTGGGGACACGAAACGAGAGAGACGCTTCATTTTCCCTTATGGGCCTTGTTGTGCTGTCTGAATGTATTTGATGTGTGCATCACTGTTTCCATTTTCACAAAGAAAAAGTTACGTGTTTTTGGTTTTGGTTTTGTTTTTAAGAAACTTGACTGTGCCCACTGAGGAATTTTTCTTAAACTGCTTTCAACGATTTCTGGCCTCCACACAGACCAGATCTGCTAAACACCCTGACCTCCCCAGAGGCACTGCTCATCGCAGGAGGCTTCTCCCTGGAGACCGCCCGTTTTTAAGTAGCAATAACCCCTTCCACTTGCACATAGTTTCACAAAGCTCTCTCCCGGCAATTAGGAAAACAGGAACTGGAATAGCTGTCACACCCCCGTTCTGGGCTGGCCACCCTACTACGTGCTTCTCTTAATTCCTCCCAATCCTCACAGCAGTCCCCCCAGTGAGGTAGGACTGCCCCACCTGCAGAAGGAGAGAAAGGCCGGCAAGGGAAAGCACACGCCAAAAGTCACACAGCCAGCAGGTCATAACCTCGGCATCCAGACCCAGAGCCAAGAGACGGCAAACCCGGAGTTTGTTCTGCCCCATGGTGGGGGCACCCTAAACCACTAGGTTGCCTTGCTTAATCTCAGTGAATCCTTTAATCAAAGGCATAACTCAGCCATCTCAAAGGTCCATTCTGCCAAAACACCATCCGTGCAGGCCAAGCTTGGCTGGCCTGGAAAGAGGCTGCCCTGCTCCCCCAAGGCTGGCAGCGAGGCACCCACAGCAGCCTTGGTGACGCGGCCATCAGGCTCTCCCTAGCCTTGCCATACACGGTACCCCCAAAATGCCCTCCTTCTCTCCACGCCAGGTGAATCAGCAGGTCCTGTGCAGAAGCCACCTTCAGGCCATGGGGCCCAAGCCAGAGGCACATATCCACCTCACCCATCTCTATCGCCAGCTCGGCAGCAAAGCCCAGCCACAAACAGCGAAACCCCTTCCACCTGGACTGGCACAATTTTGCCCATGGCCAGAAAGGGCATCTCAGATTGCACCAGACGAATGAATGGCAGCATCAAAACATACTCCGTCCTTAAAACGTACTTATTTACCACAACCTGGGGAAGGCAGACCACATTTGCTGTTTACGGAGAAGTTAGATTTTCCTCCTCCTCTCTTGTCGCTGCCCCTCCCCTCCACAACTTCTGATCAGACAAGTTATCTGGGAAACAACTTTGATACATTCGAAAATCTTCATATGATAAATGGTATTAAGAGAAAAAAATCCGTTGTGTGTACTAATGCCACAATAAGCATCACATCAATCCAAGGCCGGAAGCAGCACATGACACAAAGTGCAAAACTGAGCACACGTGCACACACGTGCACACACAGACGCACTCCCATGGGACACACGACACAAGCTGTGATCCTCACGTGGAAACACACCACGGGGATGAGCTCTCCGCGGAGCACCTGACACCTAGATGCTCAGTAAGCACAGTGCAAGTTCAGAAGACGGATGCTCTCCTCAAGAACACACCAAACTAAGGAAACCCAACGAGAATTAAGGTGACTTCTCTGTCCCTCTCTGTGACTCGAAGACCAGAAACATTTCGGTCAGAGCGGCAGAGTGGTGAAAAGTTAAAAACAAGTCGCTGGTGAATTAAGGCTTGAGAATAAAGAACACCACCATCACCTGGGCTCCAGTCCCTGGCGGGTCAACGAATAGAAGACTTTTCCGGCCAGATCATACATGCTGTGTGAGGCGTGCACAAAACCAGGTGAAATAAAATGTGAGCGGCTTGTGTGTACTTCCCCCGTGCAGAGGACACAAAGCACACGGACAAAACCCCCTTCCAGTGGACAAACGTGTCTAGCAGGTGATCAAATTCGAGCCAAATGCACAGCAGCAAAATGGACTCTGGTCTCACTGGACCTGGCTGCTCATGCAGGATGCCTGCCGTCGGCGACGCCCGCCACCACGAAAGCCCAGGGAGGCACAGGGACTGGGAAGTCTGGATGCACAAGGGGAGTGCAGTGCCAGGCCCAGCTGCAGCCTGGGCAGGCCGGCCCTTCCCCCACAAGGTGTGGTCATGTACACCCCAGGAAAGAGGCGGACGCCTCCCAACCACCCCTCACACGTCAGCCAGGTCACTGTCGCCTTTGTGTTTCCTTCTTTGTTTATGAGCTTTCCGGATCCAAAGTCTCAAGCACAGAGTGCATCAGGCCCGGCGCTGTCACAGGCCACGTCAGGCACTGTGGGCTCTGCAAGGATTTAATCAGTAACTGGCCCAGGAGACAGGCAAGCTCCAACCTGACCCCACGGAAGCAAAGTTTATAGCAAGGCCGGGGGTGAGGCTGCCAGTCCCTGGGGCCCCAGGCGGAGGCCATCTCCCCAGCAGGGACTCGGGAGAGGTCCACCTGAAGGGCACAGCCACCTGGAAGTGCCACCCAGGTGGGCCTGGGAGCCCCATGTGCTTCCACCCCTGCCGGAGACAGCTGTGGTCCTGGAAGCCTGGTCTTCATCTCTGACAACAATTCAGCTAATTGGATCAGTGTAGACAGACGCCAAAGACAGTTTGGGCAAAGAGTGTATTTGGTTTGTTTATTCTTTTGAATCCAGATCAATCACTCTGACTCTTGCTCCTGAAGCCTACATAATTAACCACATAATTACCAAATGGTTCTGAGCTGGGCTACAGAGACGGCTTAATGTACAGATAATACACATTTCATGAGAGGATATGAAACATACTTGATACATCAGCAGCTTGAGGCTGGGCCAGGGAACTCTGCAAAGCCACAGGCCGACAGGGTTTGTTGTTACAGTGAACTGCACTCAAATTCACCTTTGTTTCATTTGGGCTAATATTTCTCAATAGGGTACTTGGGCCACACTATAAAATGCAGACACATTACATAACGCCCAGACCTCAGAAAAACCCCTCAGGGTGCTTTGTTTCCTAGGGCTTAGACACCAACCAGGTGTCTCCCGATGAGAGGAGGTCCCCAGTAGCAGTCCCAACCCCACCTCTGCCCTGAAGGCAGTGGCTTTGATCAAGACCGCTCTCAAAGTCCCCCTCCACGCTCACAGGCCCTGGTAGGGAGAGCCATGCACCCCACTGGAGCCCATGATGGGGAGATTTAAGGACAACCCCCTGCCCTGCCTGAGGGGCTGGGTGACAGCAGACAGAGGAAGAGGAATTATGCCAGGTCATTGGACACTTGCTCAGAGTTCCTCATTCCATATTTCCCAACGCCAGAGCAAGGCTCTGCTGAGACAAATCTTGTTCCATGGATAGCCCTCAGTCCCTAGTCCTAAAAATCACAGCTCCTCTCCAGAAAGGCCCAAGCTACGGAAGTGCCACCCACCTTGTCTGGCGAAGGTGGGGCCAGGGCCTCTGGCTGCTTAAGAAACCAGTGCCTGGCTTCAGCCTTTCCTCCTTCTCTCTCTCTGTCTCTCTCTGTCTCTCCATCTGTGTGTGTGTGTGTGTGTGTGTGTGTGTGTCCATCTCTCTCTCTCTCTCTCTCCCTCTCACTCACTTACATCTTGAGCAATCAGAGGTAAGTCTGGGGCTTTGAGCCTCCAAAGCTGGCTTCCCCCAGACTGTGGCCAGCAGCAGCAGAAGAGGAACTCCTGGCTTCTACCAGGGGAGTGCAGGAGAGCTTGGCCTGTTCTTCCCACAGAGGATCACTGTTTTCCCATCCACCTGCCTCTCAACCTTTTTCTTCCCCCCAACTCCCCATCATTTTGAGGGCTGGCAGAAAAAAAAAAAAAAAAAAAAAGCCCCTCTGAGCCAGGGGACAATTCTGAAGCCAGATTTGGGAGCTCCAGGCCCCAGGCAGGGAACTATAAGGACACTAGTTCCTCCCTGAATCTTAAATCCCTCGTGAGGGCAAATTTTCTGAGGCTCTCCCTCCATCAAATGAAAAGCCAAACACTGAGGCCTGTGGCTTGCAATGGGTTTAAAAACATGCACGAGCCTGAAACTGGGCCTGGGCTGCTTCTCAAGAACCGGTGATCCTTCCTGAGAAAGCACCCTTTGCAGACATTGCACCAACGTGCCCACAGGAAAGAAAAAATAGGTGTTCTCAGCACGTTGGACCCAAAATTCAGAATAAAAGTCCTCCAGTGCTTCAATGCTCTCAGGAAGAGGGGAAGCTGTTTCGAGGAGTGTGGTTTCTTCTAACTTTTCCCCCTCCCCATTCCTTGGAGCATGTGTCACGCACGGCCTGTGACACGCTGCCAAGGGAACATGGATGCCGGGGAAATGTCTACACACGCTACACGTTTGTGACATGCCATGTAAGCGACACCCTGTTTCCTGGCTGGGTTTTCTTGGCACAGGTGCGGGCAGGCGGTGAATTCTGCACCCCCCCCCCCCAATGTGCTTAGTAAACAGACTCACTGTGGCCCCAGGGGGGAGTGTGCATTCTGAGGAAGAACTGTCACCTCTCTATAGAAGACGGAACCCCCTGAGCAAGGCTCAGGCCCAAGCAGATTTGGTGCTTTAAACTGTCCTTGTTTCAAAACACAAAGCATCCTGTTCAGTCAGGCTCCTGCTCACCACCCCCGCCCTGCGACCCACCACAGCTGTCTTTCTCCACCTTGCAGATTTGATTTCAGAAACAGATCAATGACTTCTCCTCTCCCTCTCACCCAGCTGACCCAGCCCCAGCCATATATTTAAAAACAATAACAATAACAAAATAAACCCCCCAGCAACGGAACACGCGTCTACACACACTTCACAGACAATGCAAGACCAGAGCCCCACAGGCCAGCTTCCACACTAGAACTTGACCCTCGGCCCTGGGTGGGGAGGAGATAGTCCAGGACCCCTGCCCCCTCCCCCTACACTTTCAACCTCCCAACGTGCGAAAGAGATTTTTCAGAAAGGGAAGCAAGAATCGTTTTGCCGGCCACTCCGGGCAGAAAAAAAAAAAAAAAAAAGAAGAATAAAAGACGTGTACAGCAAAGAAAGGAATTGGTTTCTGGAAATTCTTTGGGTTTGGGGGTTTTGAGGTTGTTGGGGGTTTGGGGTTTGGGGTTTTTTGTTTGTTTTATTTTTTGGTTGCTTTGTTTTCCCATCCACCGCAGGCTTTCAGAAAGGGAACCCTCGCCACCATCAGGGCCCAGCCTCGGGTCTATCCCACGGTTCTATCCGTAAGAAACCCAAGCTCTGTGCTCAAGAGATCCCCCAATGCTGAGCCTGGGGGCGGGGGGAAGGCAGATCTCCAGAATTCTAAGGATCTCCCCAAGCCGCCGGCTGGGCAGAGCTGCGGTTTTCACAAACCAGCCCAGAACCCAGGCCAGGAGTCGGGCGCCGGGTTCTCCCCGCCCGTGGCGCCCCTTGGCGCCCCCCAGCGCGCAGCAGGCCCCGGGCTCCAGGTGCAGAGGTGGGAGGGGGCGCCTCCCGGGCCGGAGGAGAGGCGCAGGGGTGCAGGAGCGCGCCGCGCGGAGAGACTCACCGTGGCGGACGCCAGGCTGTTGTCGGCCAGCGTTAGGTGGTGCGGCTCCCAGCGCCTCAGGAATTTCGAGGTGAGGATCTTGCTGAGAAAGGTCCGCGGGTGCCGGATGACACAGACCTGGATGTCGCCCTCCTGCAGCAGTTTGTACCTCATCCCGTTGCACAGCAGAAGGGCCCGGCGACACGGCACGGCGCCCATCTTCGTGCCCTCGGGGGCCGGCACGTCGCCCCCCAGCAGCGGCTTGGTCTCCTCGATCTGCCGGGGGTCGCCGCCGCCGCCCGCGCTACTGGTCAGATCCATGGCCGGCCGGGCCGGGGAGGGTGCCGGGGGCGGGGAGAGGGGCTGTCCCGGCTGCGGGGCGGCGGGGCCCCCGTTCGGCAGCCCGCACCCCCCCACCGCTGAGGAAGGTGGGGGGGTGTGGGGCTGGGGGTGCCCACAGGGGAGGGGCCCGCGGCGGGCGGGCGGCTGGCGCGGCCGGCTCTCGGTCCTTCCCGCGGGGCTCGGCTTCCTCCTAGCTCGTCGGGTGCATGCTCGCGGCGGCTGGACCAGCTCGGCGGGCAGGCGGGCGGGTGGGGACGCGGGGAGCGCCGGGGGGCGGCGGCGGCGGCGGCGAGCGGGGGCCGCGCGGCGGGCGTGTCTCGGCCCCGCCACCCGCTCGTGTGTACAGTACGTGTGTCTGGGCGGCCGTCCGCGGGCAAGTGTGCGGCGGGGGCCGCGGGGGCCGGCTCAGTTGAGAGATTGCAGAAGCCGCTCCGCGCCCGCGCGATTGGTCCCCGCGGGGTCATGTGCCCGCCCCTCTGACGTCAATGGCGGCAACGGCGGCCGCCGCCGCGGCTTCGGCCTCTCGCAGGCGGAGTCGGCCGCCGGGCGGGGACGCGAGGGGCCGAGGCGCGGCCCGACAGGAGGGGGCGGCCCCTGGGGAGGGGGCTGCGGCGGGCGAGTCCCAGCAGGCCCCCGCCCGGCCCCGCCCGGAATGTGAAGGTGGGCGGGGGCCGTGGGGGCGGGGCGTGACGTCACGCCCAGCCGCGCCCCCGCCGGTGCCCAGGCGAGTGCTGAGCTGCAAGGCCCGCAGGCGGGACCGGATTCAGGAACCAGCCAAGGCACCCCCGGACCACAAACTCCCCACCCTGGCGGCCCTGATCGGAAACGTAAGCACCCCCAAACATGTCAACGCGGACGGACGGACGACCGAGGTGCGGCCAGGCACAAACCAGAGGGACTGGGCCTGGGCTGAGCTGGGCTACAGCGGGGTGGGGGCTGGACGGCTTGATCTCTGATATCCCCTCCACAGCTCAGACTGCCCTTCTGCCTGGCCAGATGGGGCCGTCAGACCGGGATGTATCCTGGAATTGAAAATGTTGCCTCAATTATACAGCTAATGAGCCCACATTGCCCTGTCTCAGCATACCAGACTCTGCAGACCCTCTGGCCTTTTGCAGATGTCTTCCCGCCTTAGCCTTTGGTGTCCTCGGGCTGCCTGGGAAGAGGGGACAGGCTCTTCAGCACCGCCTCCTTTGTCCTGCCTCTGGAGTCTGGCCCCTTCTAGGAACCTAAACAACAAAGTCTCCCCCAAAGTTACTGGACTGCCCCCTCCCTTTCCTCTTCCTGCACTCCAGTAGCTCCATCTTCTTCACCTCTCCCCTCAGACCAGGATCTGGACATTCGTCTCTGCATCCCTAGGCCCAGCACCCGGCAGAGGAGAGAATTATACTGGAAGCACCTTGGTGGAATGAATCACAGTGTCACTCAGGAACCAGAACTGAAAGCAAAAGGTTTCCTTTCTGCCATTAGGAGACACCTAACGCCATCTAGCAAATGCTCCGCTCCTCCATCAGGCTTTCTCATGTCCACACGCTTCTGCAGTTAATACCATCAAAACCCCCAGATTTGTATCTTTTTGTTAAGTGAGGGTGCCCCGTAGTGAACGCAGGGGTGTGTGAGCATGTGTTGAATCGCATCATGAACGCTGCAGTTTGTGCACAGAGTCCCTGCAGTGGGATTATCTCCTCCCCACTCTCTCCCAGAACCGACAAGATGGATGGGCTCCCCAGAGACCCTCTCCCCTGAGCCTGTCCAGGGCTGGGGGCAGGGGGTGGAAGGCAGGGCCCAGTCCCTCACAAAATAAGACTCAAATGTCCAGGCTGCCCAGGAGATGGGCAGAGCTGTCCTCTCCTTGGGCATCCTGAGGGAGGCACAGTTAAATAAGAAAAGGAAGTATTCAGCATCTCCCCACAATTTGCTGGCATTTCACTCAAGTTCTAAGCCTCAAGAGCCTTGAGAAAACCACCAAGCAAGAAAGGGGCAAACGCAAGCCCCCCACCTCATGCTGTAAATGTGGGTGCAAGGGATCGTTGTGACCAAGAACCACCCAGGTCGTTCAGGGGTGGGGTTAAGTCAGTTGTTCAAACCTTTACTGAGCTTCTGTTATATGCTGTCACAGGAGTAATTCCTATAATAGCCACAGTGTCCAAAGCACTTCCTATGGGCTGCCAGCTGTATATGCATACACCTTTCCTCTGTCACAGCAACCTTATGACATAGCTGCCATCATCACTCTCTCTTACAGATGAGGGTACAGAGAGGCTGAGCTGCTTGCCCAGGCTCACTTAGCTGGTCAGGATTGGACCCAGGTATGGAGTTCAGATAAAGCATAATAGAGACAATGACCGACAGAGCTGTGCTTCGGCTCCAGGAACAGAGGGAGAACAGATAGATAATCCAGCGGTGCCGAGTGCATGTTCTGACTTCAGGAGGTCTTTAGGAATCAGGTAAAGAAGGGGAACGGTGCTCCTGGAAGTGGGGAGGGGTTGTGACAGATACGAAGACGTGGGGGGTCACTTGGCCTGTACAGGAAACCAGCTCGTTTACCAAGGCACGCAAAGTGCCCCAGGAATGCAGGGCAGAGGCCTAAGAGATGAAAGTATTGAATTCAACTGGTTATCTTTAAATAATAATTTTTTCTAAATTTTAATTTGAAGTCAGTGACATGGATCCCACAAGATGCTGTAAGAAGAAAAATCCCCTGAGGCAGAAGTCTGGAGTTCTCCTGGTTGACAGCAGAGCTGGCTCCGGGCCCACACATGGCAGGTCAGGGCTCAACGAGTAGGCAATGACTGATGGTCACACCTACCTATCACACCCTGGTGCCTCAGAACATGCCGGCTGCAGGACCAGGTCAGTAAGCTGTGACGTGATGAGATGGGATGGCACTGGTGTTCAACCTTCTAGACTGGGGCTCACGTAACTCACTGCACAGCCCTGCACCTCCCACCATCCCAGGTTCTTGACCTAGAAATGAGTCTGAGTCCAGCTGTCAGATTCCATCAGAAAGCTCCTCCCTGCAGATACCGAACCTCTGTAGGAGACAGGATGACCTGTAGGATGACCCAAGTCATCTCCAATGCTATGGAAACTCAGACTCTCCAAAAAATGGTCCTAGCCCCTCAGAGTTCACCCTCCTAGCATTGAACTTGACAGGTCTACAGAGCAGCAGAGAGAACACAGAAACTCACAAACCCTTTGCCATCCTTGAGCTCCCACAGGCTAGCTCATTCAGCCAGGTCACCAGACAAACCTGTCATTTTCTTCATTCTTTGCTGGTGGTCCCTCCTTGTTTGAGCCAGGTTCCAAAGGACCATGATGTGCTCTTACCTGCTCACTGCATCACTTGAGTTCAGCAACCCACTTTGGGTTCACCCCTGGGCAGTGCTGGGACCTGTGGTTGTAGTGAGCAAATAGCAAACTGCCCTCATGAGCTCACATCTCCACTCCCAAGTCCCTGAAGTCTCCCCTTGAGCTAAGTCAGAGGGGAAAGACAGACCTGCTGCCCTGGCTGCCCACAAAGGAATTTGATGAAGTGGCGAAGTCCCTGGTGGGAGTGGGGTGCGTTGTTGTGGGTGGCCAGCCCTAGGAGAGGTCCCCTTGAACACCCTCTTCCAGCCGCCCTGCCCCTTCTGGCAGACACTCCTAGAGATGGGTGGCCTCCTCCCTGGAGTGGTCTCCAGTGGAGATCCTCAACAGCCTTTGCACCACTCCCTCCTTGCCCCACCCCACCACAAAATGGTGGACAAACCAACTCTGTGCCCTCCACGAGGGCAAGGTTCACTCCAGTTTTGCCTGTCACTGCATCCAGTGGTGTGCGGGTAAATGTGTAACAATCAGCCTACTGCAAAAAAGGAAAGCCCTGATTCACAGCGTTTGACGATTTCCATGGTGTAAGTATGCCCACCGTGGCCAATCTCAAGCTACCAATATGCATAACTGAACGTGGAGTTGGAAAGAGATGCCCCCCACTGTGGAGCATGTCCACCCCACAGATGCAGCAGACCAGGAGACAGCGAGCAGAGGCGGAGGGGCCGGATTCCGCTCTTGGCCTGCAACGCCCGAAACCGTCACTCCCTGGCCCTTGTGCAGAAAAGGTTTGGCGACCCCTACAGTAGACATAAACAACCTCCAGAACAAAGATAGCAGTGAAATGTAGTAAAATAATTAGGAAGTGATGTGTTTTATTACCTTCTAAAATATATCATTTATTTAATGGTAACTTTATAAAATTTAATTTTATTTAATGGCTGTTTGACAATCAGCTCGCAAGCTTCCTGATAAATGAACGGTCGGCTCTCGGGAGCCAGTGGGTTCGCTCCAGCGTGCCACCACTGTTCCTCTGGGGCCTGGTGCAGAGGAGGTGCGCGCTGGTCCTCTGTTGAAGGGCTGGAAGTCTACCTGCAGGGCCTACGTTCTAACCGCTGGGCAACATTGCCCTGCTCCTTCATTCTTTCACTCCGTTCCATCCAACACCTATCTGTTAGCAGCTACCGAGTTCCAGGGACTTTGCTGGATGCTACAGATTCAGTTTACCCGAGATGTTCCCATCTTGGACCTCACAGTCGAGTGGTGGGAACCGGGCACCGTCGCCCCACAAAAATCACCACCACCCTAGGAAAAAAGTATGCCAAGAAGAAAACCACCTCTTCCTCTTCCCTTTCCCAACTGTGTATATCTTCGGTTGATTTATTACAAAGTGGGGTCATAACGGTACCCTTTTCCAGAGTTGTAGAAATTCAATGAGGTCATCAGTGTCAGGCTCACAGCCTGGCACAGAAGGAGCACTTTGGATGAGCTGCAGCTCGTTCACGTCCCCACCGGTATTGTAGAACCCATGCTGACTCCCCAGATACGGACTCTCCATCCAGTCCACTTCTTGGACCTTTCCCATTTGCCCAACAGCTGGAGTGCAGACACTCCAGCTACAAACGTGTGCGGGGTTCCAGCCTGCACACTATTGACATTTGGGGCTAGATAACTCTCGGTGGCAGGCAGCTGTCCTGCGCATGGGAGGACTTTCAGCAGCATCCCAGGCCTCTACCCACAGATACCAGTAGCATCCCTAATTTGTGACAACCACAGTGTCTTCAGACATGGTCACGTGTCACCCGGGATCCTAAATCACTGCTGTTGAGAACCCCTGGTTTAAAGGAAGATGTTCTCCCCGCACTTGTAGCGGACACAGTCTGCTCCTCCGTTGCTCTGTGGCTTGCAGTCTGGGGGAGACCGTGTTGCTCACACTCACGTAACAGCACGCTCCCCCTCAGATGCCACTTCTGGGGGCTTGATCAGCCTGCCAAGGGACAGGGGGATCCATAGGATGGGATAAGGTGCCAGCTCTTCTGAGTCCTGTTTTTGGAGCCTCCTGAACGGCATGAGGCCACACTGTAATAAAAGGCCAAGCACCAAAAGCAGGTAACAAAACTGTTTCTCCTTAAGTGGTCCCAATTTCATAGCTACTCATCACGCTATTGCTTTTGGGAAACACTCTGGAACCTCCTGAAAACTGACTCAAAATTACATCAGCTGGGAGATCATTCCCGAGCCTCATCTTTAACAGGCATGAGACACCAGTATAACGGGACACACATTTCGTACTGATGGCATTTAATGTGCTGATCACATAATAAAATGTGCTGTTTTTCCGATATAAGGAGAGGAGTCGTGTTTTTATCCTGAAGTTAATGAACATCTTCCTCCCTCTCCTGAGCTGATGTGAAGTCAGCCCATTTTCTAGGCTTATCAGCAGTAAGGGGAAGGCGGGGGGCCCTTTTTTATTTTCAGCCGGTGGTACTGGGTAGCTGATGACTGCACCGCTCACCCACCTTCTCTGGTTTCAGGGGGCAGAAGAAGACATCAAAGGAACAGGAAGGACCACCCTCTCCCCCTTTCTGTCTCACTTTCACCAAATTCTTAAGTCTGAGGTTAACTTTTTTAAAAGTATTACAGAGAAATGATAGTTCGTCTGGAACTAATATGTCTCACACAGAGTCGATTGACTGATTGAGTTACATACGCACACCAAAACGTTAATAGCAGTCAGCTCTGAATAACTAAGGTCAAGGTAACCAAGGCAAGGTCAAGAGTTTGTCTAAGACCCCACAGCAGGAGAGTGGAGTTGCAGGTCCCTTCAGTAACATTCTTAAACAGATGTTACTGAAGTATAGCTTCCATGAAATAAAATGCGACCATTTTCAAGAGCAGGTTGGTAGGCGCTGATGAATGTATTCACCCACATAACTGACACCTCGATCAAGACACCAGAACAGAACACCCCCACAGCCCCAGGATCTCCTCGGGGCTCCTTCTGGCCGCAGCAACCCCTGACCCACTGCCTGTCGCTATAGACAGTTTCGCCCCTTCTTGACTTTCATACAGATAGAATCAAAAGTTGTGTACTCTAGGGGTCTGACCTTGGACTCCACGTAACAGTTTCCCAGATGCGCGTCGGGGTCTGCTCCTTTCATTGCTAAGAGGTCCACTGTGTGAATATAACACTTTCCGGATACATTTTGTGTTCTTCTTTATGGCATCCCCTCAGTTTCTACGATGAGCATGAATTAATTTCTTTCAATTATTAAAAAGAAGACAAATGCTGTTCATTTAAAAAAAAAAATTCACAGGGACCTCCATGAAGAGCCCAAATGCCAGGCTGCTGCTGACGAGTGGAAACGGTGCCCAGCACAGCCTCACGGGGAACTGAAGGCCATGGATCATATTTTTAAAAATAAAAACCACTGTGTTTTTCAGATTAATTGCCTCTCTCTCCCACACCAGCCTTTGCGGTGAGCTGCTCAAATTGACCAATTTAAATGTGACCTCCTTTCTTTACCCTCCATCCGCTCTGAGTCAGTTGCTAAGAAGCAATGAAAGGAAGTGGAGGGGGGATGTGTTACATGTGTGGGGAACATGTGGCTCTTCCAAAACTTAGCCTCCCCTCCCTTCGCATCAGCCCCTCCAGACAACCTTTGGATCGGCAAGGGTGATGGTATCATCCCGTTTCGCAGATTAGGAAGCTGAGGCAAGATCATGGGCTTCTCTTGAGATCTCACAGCAGGAAAGTGGGAAGATGCTATCCAGCCGCCCCAGGCAGGATGGCGAAGAGCTTGCAAGTACAGACTTCAGATTTAGATCCCAGCTGTCCGTCTCCCTTAGCTGAGTGACTACGCTAACTAAGTCACTTAACTTCTCTGAACCCTCAGTCTCTTCATCTAAGAAACAGAGATCAAATCAAGATATTCACAATGGAGCTAATAAGGTAATGCATAGATAGTGCTTAGAACAAGGCTTAGCAGAAGTTGGGGCTCAATGAGGGGTAGGGAAAAAACGGTTTCTCAACTACCGCTCTCTACTTTCTTCAACCACAGCATAAAATGAAACTGTTCCAGCCTGCCTGAGTTAAAGGGAAAAAAAGAGGACATTTTCTTGTAACTTCAGGAAGATCAGAGTCTCTCAGATGCAGAGAAATGAGAAGGCAGGCCCCAGCATCCAGGCATTAGCCAAGACACCTTGGTTGCAACAGAAGCCAGTCAGAGTAGCTTCAACAAAGAGCCGAGATGGGCTATGAGGAGCCAAGGTGGCCTCGTTAGCGCTCCAAAGGCATAAAGGTGCCCAGGGTTCAGAAAGGGCCAGGAGCCAGCCACCCGGGGGCCTTCTCTCTGCTTCAAGTGCTGCCCCTCTCTGCATCGTCCTTCCACACATCCGGGCTTTCTCTGTGACGTCTCTTCAGCACAATAGAGGCGCCACTCGAGAGAGCAGCTGGGATCCAACTAGGATACGTTTGGCCCGGTGCCAAGGGAAGGACTTGGTCGGCTCCGCTTGGGCCAGATGCCCAACCCAGCCGGTGCCAGACCCAAGCTCTACAGATACAGGGACCGCTCCCTAGAGGTGCGCAGGGCGGTCAAGAGGGTCACTGCGAGCTGGGCAGGTGCCCCCAAGAAATGTCTTCCCACAAACAACCACTTCTTTCACTGTGCCTCCCAACTTCGTGTACTTTGTTATTAATAATAAGAGCCAATGTCCATGCAGGACTCGCTGTGCATCAGCCACTGGTGTGAGCACTTCGCACGCGTTAACTCCTTTAAACACAGTCCTCTCAAGACTACACTTTCAGCGATCATTTCTATAGTTGGTTAAATTAATCCTCACAAAATTGCAGTGAGGCTTATTTTGTCCATTGTACAGATGGGGAAACTGAGGTGCAGAGAGGCTAAACAACTTGCCTAAGATCACACATGAACTCCAACCAGACCCGCTCTCTCTCAGCTACATTTCCTCTGTTAGCCCGTGTCTGTCAAAATGGAGGGAAGGAAAGATGAGGAAGGGGAAGAATGTGATATCTGGCATTTCACAATAGCATTTAACAGTCAGCAGTGGGGAATGCTGGAACTTTGCTGGCTGACCTCACTATTTCATTTTGACCTGGAGTTGGGGTGGGGGTGGGGGGGCATGGCAGCTCGCAAGTCCTCCAGGACACTTCCCTTGTCCTGGCACCCCCCAAGGCAGCATCTGGAGCTACTTTATGTCTTACCCTGTACCTGCACACAGCTGGCACTCAGGAGGGTCCGTCGTCGCTGAGGAAACGTGTTCCTCACTTTATAGTTCTCAAAGCCATTGCAGAGACAGGCAAAGAGGTAAGTTAACGCATGGAGAAACCAGGACACTCACCAGCCAGGCCAGGGGGGCACAGGGCCCGCAGCAAGGTCTGCACAAAGGCTCCCCTCTCCCGTCTCCCCTCGGACTTCCTCCGTCTGGTCTCTGGGCATCAGTTCCCACGCCTGCTCCAACACTGGCTGCCTCTGCTTGTGTACCTGGCACTGAGCCCAAACCAGCCTCCTCACCCATCTCCAGGGCTAAGTGTGCACTGTCGCCCAGCTCCCCACCCCCAAACATCCAGGTGAGGGATCTGACTGACCCGACCAGTCTTCGTCCAACCAGGCTGCGGGGTTCTGGTTCTGGGCCCCGGGCCCCAGGCTCAAAGAAGGAAAGTGAGATGCCCCAGGTCTCCCAGACAGAAGTCTGCTGAGCCGGGATTCTGGTCCGTCAGCCCCCAAAGGAGTGTCCGGAGACGGCTGTAATGAAGCACCACAAACGGGGTGGAGGGGAGCTTAGGCAACAGAAATTTACTTTCTCATAAGCTCTGGGGCCTGGAAGTTCAAGATCAAGGTGTCAGCTGGGTTGGTGCCTTCTGAGGGCTGAGGAAAGGATCTGCTCCAGGCCTCTCCCCAGCTTCTGGTGGCTCGCTGGCAACCTTTGGCTTTCCTTGGCCTGTAGACAGATGCATCACCCCAATCTCTGCCTTCATGTTCCAGGCACTCTCCCTGTGTGTGGCTGTGTCCAAACTTCCTCTTTTTATAAGGACACAGTCATGTTGGACCAGGGGCCCACCCTAGCCCCACATGACCTCATCTTAATTTACTCCATCTGCAACAGCCCGATGTCCAAATACGGTCACGGTCTGAGGCATGGGGGCCAGGACTGCAACATCTTTTTGAGGGACACAATGCAACCCATTACAGAGCCCAAGACCCGCCACAGAAGGGCCACTCGTTCCTGCCCCCAGGTGGTTCTCACCATGGCATGCCCCAGCCCCCAGGCCTCCTTTCGGCCCCGGCGGGTGTCGCCCATCCCTCCTGCTTTCTCCAGAACAGGATGGATGCAGGTCTGCCCTCCTGGCCTCACACTCACACCAGAGCGTTCATGGGGAGCAGCTGTGATTCGGGAGGACCTACTGCAGGTTCTGCAGGCGGCACACGGCTCGGCTCTGGGGGAAGCTGGTAGGGAGGCTCCATGAAGACAGACAGCCAGCATCTGTGCTGCTCCGCCACACTCCGGTTCCACAGGCAATGTTAGAGGCATTCAACCTGAACAGCTCACAACGGGCTAATGAATTTCGTTCAGCAGACAACAGTGACCCAGGCATCAAAGCCGGATCCAGTGGGACCTCTGGCCTGTGATTGCACAATGGCGGTGGTCGGCAGGTGGCTGGGTCCTGGGCCAGGCATGCAAGTAAGTGGTTTATTTTTACATGTATTCACTTTTCCATTTTGTTTGGCTAAAATGTTAAGCAGATTTCACTCCGAGGTTAACTAGCCAAGTTTACCCTGAGGATTAGTTTTAGAAGCCCTGGATCTGGGCTCAGGGCGGCAGAGCCTGCCCTGCCCATTCCTTCAGTCACAACAGATATCACCAATACCCGGGGAACTGCTACCTAAGACTGCAGCCGGGAAGCGGCAGGGCAGGGACTGGACAGTACACACTGGACCCCGTGCAGGCCTTACTTTGATCTGGCGACTCGTAGTTTTGAGTCTTTACCTGGTGTTTGCCATCTTGAAAGGAAAAGTGCTAAAGGGGCCACCGACACATTCAAATCCCAGCAACCTCGACCCTCTCCTGCAACCCAGTGGGCAGTGGGATAGACCATTTGCCTTGCCAGACCTAGAACAAACCCCTAGCGGGCTCCCAGGCCACCATGCTATTTTGCAGATGGGGGAAACAGGTTGAATGAAGGGAAGGACCTTCACCTGAGACCACACAGGCAAGGGTTGCAAAACCAGGCTCAGAGCTCCAGACTCCCTCAGCTCAGAGCTCCTCCCACCCGTCTCCAGCTTTTCTCCTGCAGCATCTGAGGAAGGCGCCGCGTACCTGTGTGTTTCTCATCTGTCTGCTTGCTGTCTGCGTCTGTGCTGTGGGATCCCCTGGGAGGCTCATCTTTCTCTTGTTCCGTCTGCCCCAGCCCCTGGAGCCAGGCTGTGCGTTCCCACTCCATCCCTAATGATATGTGTGTTACTTCCACCCTCTCTCGGGACTTCTGCAGCGTTTCACACCTTGTCCAAGCTTCCTCTGGGCCTCCCTCCTGCTGTCACCATACCCAGCCCCAGAGGAGGGGCTGATCTAGGTTCCTGGCCCAGACTCGCCCTGGCCATTTCCACTCAGCCCTCTTGGCTCTAGTTCCCACCCCCACACCCCGTTATTCTGCCACATGCAACTGCCTGGTGCTGGTGGTCCTTCACGAGGGTCTGATACATGGGACGGACCCAGCAAGCAAAGTGAAGACAGATCCCCCCGCCCCGCCCTGTGTGTACTACAAACCAACGTGGCTGTGAAAAGATGTAGCAGTTGGGGACTTTCTAAATTGTGGTTGTTACAAAAATGATATATTTTCACCAGATAAGATAGAGGTAAATAAAAAATATATAAGATATATTTTGGGAGATATATAGATAAGTAAAAAGCAAATAGTAAATGTTAGGTACCTAATATATTCTAAGCACCACACACATATTAGCTCGTTTAATCCTCAAATGAGAAAATCTACAGGACGAATGACTTGGTTTCTTCAACAAATAAAAAGTAAGGAGCCCTGGCTGGCGTGACTCAGTGGATTGAGTGCTAGACTGCAACCAAAGGGTCACCAGTTTGATTCCCAATCAGGGCACGTGCCTGGGTTGCAGGCCAGGTCCCCAATACGTGGCGCATAAGAGGCAACCACACACTGATGTGTTCCTTCCTCTTTCTCTCTCCACTTCTCTAAAAATAAATAAATAAAATCTTTGAAAAAACACAAATTAATGGTAAGGAAAACAGGTGAGAAGGAGATGGCATTTACATGAAGAGACAGACATAAAAGTGTCACTGACTATAGAGAGACAGAGGGGTGGACACGTGGCAGAGAAAGCGCAGTAACATGGTGATGGCTGAATCAGGGGCGATGCGGGAGCTCACTGTACACTCTCCCAGCTTCACTGGATGTTTGAAAACTGTCCTAACACAATGCTGGCGGGGAGGCTCTATCAGCCAAAAGGAATGTGTGGATCCTAACTCAAGTATATCGAATTAGAAATACATTTACGGGACAAGCGCAGATGGTTAGATATTCGATGACTAGATGATTAGATATTAGATGATTTTAAGAAATTATTTTCAAGAAATTCTAGGCGTGATAATAGCATTGTGATTTTTTTTTTTAGGAGTCTGTCTATTTGGCCCTGGCCAGGTGGCTCAGCTGGAGGGAGCATCACCCTATAAAACGAAAGGTTGTGGGTTCGATCCCGGGGTAGGGTGTGTGGGGAGGCAACTGACGGATGTTTCTCTCTCACGTTAACGTGTGTCTCTCTCTCCGATCAATAAACATGTCCTCCGGTGAGGACTAGAAAACAAACAAACTTTTAAAAGAGTCTCTCTATTTGAGATCTGCTTTAAAATAACCAGCAGGGGAGGTAGAGAGAAAACGAGGTTGGCAATGAATTGCTAATTGCTGAAGCTAGGTAACAGAGGCTCCTTCGACTGTCCCTTCTTTTGTGAAGGTTGGAAGGGTCCAATAACAAAAAGTTTATTTGAGGGAATAACCACTCTGTTGGCAGATGCTGTTATCTTGCTGGGGAGGAAATGGTTCACACGTGTCGGGTTATTTGCCCAAGATCACCCAGCTGGTAGAACCCTGAGCAGGAATTCTAAAAAATTCTTACCTGACGTCCCATCACCCATGCTCCGCACTTTGGTGAACATCCTTCTAGATCTCCTATGCATGTAAAAGGATTTCGAAATTAAAAAAAAAAAGGATTCTGAATGACTTGGAAGCATATATATTGCCTGACCCCATCTCTGCGCGACACAGATGATGTTAGTGTGTCCCGAAGCGTGTGTTCCTGACGTGTCACTAGGAAAGGGAGCTAACAAACACAGGTGGAGTGCCACCCAGGCCACGCGCTGTCACCTGGGCAGTTCGGAGGAGGCCCCTTCACCCTCAGCACTATCATTAGGCCACACTGTTGTCCCCGTTTATACAGAGAAGGAAACAAGGTCAGAAAGGCGAAGGGGCTTGTCCGAGGTTCACAGAGCTCATGACTGCGAGAAAACCCGTGCACGCATTCGGTGGTGTGACTCGGTGAGGGTCCCTCCACCCCCCTGGCCTGCAGCCTCAGGGAGGGCAGCAGGCTGTCGGCTTCCCAGACCTTGCACTGCAGCCGAGCAGGAGCGGTGACCCCGCCCTGACCTGCAGGGGAGCACACGAGGGGCCTGGCCGGGGTCTGAACCCCTGCACCCAACGGCTGCTGTACTAGGCTCCCTTTTTGAAAAAACTGTGGTAAAACACACATAACATAAAGCTTACCATTTTAACCATTTTCAGTTTACCATTTTAACCACTTCCAGTGCACAGTTCAGTGGCATTAAGTCCATTCCTGTTGTTGTGCAACCGTCTCCACCATCATCTCCAGAACTTTTCCGTCTTCCCAAACTGAGGCTCTGCCCCCATTAAACACGAACTCCCCGCTCCCCTCCCCCAGCTCCCGGCACCCACCATCCTGCTTTCTGTCCCCTAGGTCCCTCGTGTGAGGCGTGTCATACAGTGTTTGTCCTTTTGTGCCTGGCCTGCTGTCCTCAAGGTCTACCCATGCTGTAGCGTGTGTCAGGATTTCCTTCCTTTCTAAGGCTGAATAATGTTTCATTGTATATACAGGAGTGAGCAAAAGGAGGTTTACAATTGTTCTTATGGGAAAATATATAAGGCAAGATTAAGTGATAATACCAGAATGAATAAACTGCTTGTGTACTCACAACTGCGGGCAAACATACTTTGCCCACCCCTGCATATACACCATATTTCATTTACCCATCATCGATCGATAAACATGTGGGTTGTTCCCACCTTTCCGCCATCACAAATGCTGCTGCTGCTGCTGTGCACACGAGCACACCCGTCTCTGAATCCCTGCTGATGCTGTTGTTTTCAACGGGTACATGCCCAGAAGTAGGGGTGCTGGCTCACGTGGCAATTCTCCTTTTCACCATTCTGAGTCATTTTTATGCTATGCTGTATTTTTCACCTAACTCTAAGCCTTTCCATGTGGCCATGATTTTGTAATCTTGGTGACCACTCATGGGTCCCAGAGAGACAGAGCAGTGCCTGCCGACTTCATGCAGGGGGCTTCCTCCCGACAGCCCCCCCCCCCGCCCCCGCTTCTGTCGGGTCCACCAGAGTCAGTTCATCCTCGGACTCAGCGTCAGGGACTCAGACTAGCTTAGGGGCCCGAGCAATGCCTGAGATTCCCCTCCATGCCCAGTTCCTAATTGGTTTTGTACCAGGCTCCCTTTTTGAAAAACTGAAAGGCTCACTCTTTGTGTAATCTGCGGGGCACCACCTGTAGCACATCCCTCACCCCCTCCCCCCACTCTGAAGGCAGCGGCTGCACCTCACGTTCTCTGCTCTCCCCCTCCCAAGGCCCCTTCTCAGTCTCCCGATGAGGTTACGTGAATGAATGGTATAGAAGCAATTAAGTAATTACCTCCTCTCCTGGGAGTTGTTTCCAACTTTCCAATATTATTAACAATGCAACAACAAAGAGAGGCTTTTCTTCATGCTATTAAATCCATTCCTTAGGACATATTTCCCGGGAGTGGAAATACCTCAACCTTGGATTTGGGAGTGGGGGCAGGAAACGCAAGGAACAGGCAGATTGGGGGCCGTTCACTAAGCAAGGGCGCTGGAAGGAAGTGCATGTGGGTGAGGGGAATGAGGGCGGGAGAGGTGCTCCTGTCCCACCCCCGTGAGCGCTGGCTCTTCTCCCACTTCACAGGCCGTCCTTGTAGGGGTTGAACGGTGGCCCCAAAAGATATGTCTACCTAGAACCTGTGAATGTGACCTTATTTGAAAAGAAGTCCTGGCAAATGTAATTAAGGATCTCAGAATGAGCTCATCCAGGACTGTGTGGGGTCTCGAATCCAATGACAAGGCCTTAGAAGAGAACAGAAGGGTGAACAGACCCAGAGAGGAGGCCACGGGAAGGTGGAGGCGGAGGCTGGAGTGGTGCAGCTGCAAGCCAAGGAATGCTGGCAGCCAGCAGGAGCTAAGAGAGAGGCACGGGACAGATCCTCCCTTGCCGTCCCCAAGGGAGGAAACCGACCCTGCTGGTACCTTGACTTCGGACATCTAGCCCCTGAACTACGAGAATACATTTCTGTTACTATGAGGCGGCGAGTTTGTGGCAATTTGTTACAGCAGCCACAGGTAACTAATACCGTCCCCATCTCTGTAGCCTCTTCCAGAAGGACACAGCCACCGCTGCAGGCTCCAGCGGGGCTCATCTCTGGAGCAGGCTAAGACGGCCCTGCTGAGTGCTCAGCCCTCCCAGAGGGAGGTCATTGGTGTGCAGGGGGTGTCGATGTTGGAGGACAGGACGTCCAGCCCTCAGCCCATTGGGAAAGCCAGACCATGAACTGGGGTGGGTGCACCCCTTGGCCATCTAGCTGGGAAAATAGGATTAGATTCTTTCCATACATCACACACACAAACAATTCCTGGTGAACTGAAGCCAAGATGTGAGAAACAAAACATGCAATTATTTGGAAAACATAAGAGTTTCTATGACCTTGGTGTAGGTGAGGATTTCTTAAACAGGATAAACTTCGGTGCTCGAAGCATTTGACTGCATTCAAAGAAAAACCCTGTACGTCAAAGGGCACTAGCGTGAAGCCCAGTGATGGAGCAGCAGACCAGTCTTGCCATGCAAGCCGGTTTCCAGGTTTTACAAAGAATTCCCACAAATCAATATGCAACATACTCTCAACTCCAACTGAAAAAAAAAAATGGGCAAAGGTTCAAATAGAAAATCCCCCGAGGCAGAAACCAAACATATAAAAAGATGCTCAACTTCACTAAGAAAACAGGCACGAGGGTGTGATTGAAATGACCTCCTGCTGGCAAATGCGAGTTGGTACCGCCAGTTTGGAAAGGAATGGCCTCCCTTCGCGCTATGGGATGAAGGGAGCACCCCACTCATATGTTACAGCACTAACCCCAGCACCTCACAATGCGCCTATGTTTGGAGACAGGTCTTTACAGAAATAATTAGTATAAAACCAAGTCACAGTGGTGGGCCCTGATCCAGGATGCCTGGTGGCCTTCTAAGAAGAGGAGATCGGGACACAGACACACAGAGGGAACACCGTGTGAGGACACAGGGAGAAGGCGCTGGCTGTAAGCCCGGGAGAGACGGCTCCGAAGGAGCCAGTGCTGCAGACACTTTGATCTTGGACTTCCAGCCTCCGGCACCAAGACAATAATGTTTTGTTATTTAAGCCCTCAAGTGATATTTTATTATGGTTCCCTAGCAAGCTCATACAGCCATCGGCCAAAGAACGACTCATCCATGGTGGGACATCCGTCCAAGAAAACACTGTAAGAGAGTGAACACTAGCAACAAAAGCCAGCTACAACGTGCAGTACAGAAGGATTTACATAAAGTTTGAAAACATAAAAACACTATATCTCTTTTTTGTAAACACCAATGAATAGTAATAGTCTAAAAACATGCCTGCCTGGCTGGTGTAGCTCAGTGGATTGAGCGAGGGCTGCAAACCAAAGTGTTGCAGGTCAGGGTACCCATCTGGGTTGCAGGCCATGACCCCCAGCAACCGCACATTAATGTCTGTCTGTCTGTCTGTCTGTCTCTCTCTCCCTCCCTCCCTTCCCTCTCTAAAAATAAATAAATAAAATCTTTAAAAAAACACACCTGGAAAGAAAACACCAAGTTTTATCCCAAAGGGGTGATATATCTGTGGGAGATAAGAGAAGACCTGAATATAAGAGCCCCCTGAAGTCGAGGCCTCAGAAGTATCTAGGATGCTATGCTTCTTTGATAGGATTGAAAGAAATATGGTAAAATTCATGCATTCAACAAATACCGAGTGCCCACGAGCTGAGGGGCAGGGGTCGGATCCATGCAAGGAAAGCACCCAAGAGTCTGAGCAAGTGCTTCCTCACTCCCCTCCCCTCGGGCACGCTGCGCCCCTCCCCAGCCGCCACGGCGGCATTCCTCCACTAGCGAGGTGAGGTTCAGAGGGCGTCTTTCACCCAGGTCTGCAGGTATGCACACACATACAGACTTCAAAAGAACAACACAACATAGCAACTTTCCCTATTTTTTTTTATAAACAGAGACTTCATCTTTCACTGTGTGGTAATATAAAAGAACAAAAACGTGCCAGGAAAGCAGCAGCCAGTGAGACGACATGCACCCAGTTTCCAGTGAAAACAGCAAATGAATCCCAGAGCCTGGATCCCCACAAGGGCCCAGGAGGAGATTCAAAGACCAAATAAACGGATGGAAAACGCTCAACCTCAGGAGTGGCAGAATCGCTGCTCCCAGCCCACCCCCACCTGCACACATCCCGGGGTTCTGGGGGTGGAGGGCTTCCGGGAGCTGAGGTGGGGTGTGGGGGTTCCCACTGCAGCTGGCCAGCCCAGAAAGCCCCGCAAAGGACAGAGAGCAAGAGCCGTGCAGAGGGTGCCTGCAGAGTGGGAGAGGGGGCCGGGGGAGATGTTGGGGACACTCAGGCCATGGCGGGGAAGCCAGGGGATTCCCTGGCGTGGTGTGAAACAGACCACTGGTGACCGCCTCTGCCTTGGGCCGGCTGACTAACTGTCTGAGAAATTACCATCCGAGAAACTACCATCCCAGTGCCATCTTAGTGGATTTCCAGTTGTTTTGAATGATGCCTCGTTCTGGGAAGATGTGGTGAACTAGGAAAGGAGAGCCTGTGTGTGATCAGGGTCAGAACATCCGTGAATTCACTGAGGGCCTATTTAGTGAGCACCTACTGTGTGCGGCCTAAGTCTGGGCCCTGGGGAGCTGCCAGGGGTGGCTGTGTGAGAGGGGTGGGGTCTGACAAGCAGGTGGATCGCCACCCACCCACGGGGCCTTAGCAGCAGTGTGTCAGGAGGGGCCAGCAGCCCATACAGCTGGCTGTTCATGGGCTCAGCTCCTTGTCCACCCCCAACAAGTCTCTGTGAGACGATGGCACCGTCTGACTCTAACGAGGCTGAGCAGCACATCCTGGTGTGCCTGGGCACGCCTGGCATTAGCACTGGATGCTCAGTATTCTGGGAACCCTGAGACAGGGTGCGGAGCTGGGTCCCTCAGAGCCCTCGGCGCATGGATGGGGCGGGCACAGAAGTCAAAGGCACCCAGATCGAAGCGCTTTGAGGAAGTCCCCACACGTGCTCTTCTTGGTAAGAGCAGCCAGTCCTCGATGCGGGGTCAGGGCTGGTGAGCGAGGCAGCTGAGCCACCCCTGCGTCAGCACCGAGCCGGCCGTCCCCGGGGAAGAGTGATCTGGCAAAGCGGAGTGAGGCCGTGAGACTGTTTGTCGCCTTTGACTGATAATACTGTGCTTGAAAATCTATCCTAAGGAAATTACTCTATTTTTTTTATTGCTGAAGAGCTTCTGGAAAGAAAATGTTCTCTGCAGCATTACCTGGAAAAGACGAATAAGCCTGCAGAACCCACCCAGGGCGACGGCTTCGTCCAGCAGGACCCACCCGCCAGGGACGTGGTCGCACGGCCATGGACGTGCGGCTGCTGGCCACATGGCAACGCCAAGAACTCGCATCAGGTAAGCAGTGTCTTACGGAACAGAGTAAAAATTACAGGTGTCTTCTGCCTGCAGTTTTGCACAATGTTTTTGATTGAGGACAAGGCTGCAAAGAAATATGCAGAGTATTAGGTATGCTGGGAATAAGGGAAGATTTTTTTAAATTAAATATATTTTTAAATCTCCTCATGTTGTCTTTTCAAAAGCAAGAAAGGGAAGCTTGGAATTTGCTGCACAGATAGACTCATGCTTGTGGACAAAGAAATCACTCACGCAGGTGGTCTCTGCGGCACTGGCAGAAACAGCAAATGACTAGAAGCTGTCTGAATATCCTTCGGGAAGGGTATGGTTAAATAAAAACTAGTATATCCATACAACAGAGTACTATGTCGCTATTAAAAAGAATGAAGCAGCTGTATGGTCACGGGATGACAATCAAGATACATTAAGAAAGGCCAAGCACTGTGCTGCCCTGGTGGGCGTGGCTCAGTTGGTTGGCGCAGTGTCCCATAACCAAAAGATCGCTGGTTCAATTCCCGGTCAGAGCATGTGCTTGGGTTGCTGGCTCAGTCTCCTGTTGGAGTGCGTGCAGGAGGTGGCCAATGGGTGTTTCTCTTTCCCATCAATGTTCCTCTCTCTCTCTCTCTCTCGAGGATAAGATAGAAAGAAAGAAAGAAAGAAAGGCCAAGGGCAGAAGTGTGTAGAGAATGCTATTATTTGTGTAAAAATGACACACACAGCCCTGGCTGGTGTGGCTGAAAGGGCTGAGCGCCAGCCTGCAAACCAAAGATCACCAATCTGATTCCCAGTCAGGGCACAGGCCTGGGTAGCAGGCCAGGGCCATGGGACTTGTGGGCGTGCAAGAGGCCACTGATCACTGTGTCTCTCACACATTGATGTTTCTCTCCCTCTTTCTCTCTCCCCTCTCTCTAAAAAGTAAGTTTAAAAAACCTTTATGAAAAATGATACACACACACGTACCTACATTCGTACACAGGCACAGACTTTCTCTGGAAGGACACCTTGGAACTCTGTGGAGGGCTCTGGGTGCCCAGCAGACAAGGACGGGAGGGCATTTACCTGTGCACCGTGCATTTGGTATGTCGTGAGTTAAATGGTGCCATTCCTCAAATACAGGGGCGGCACAAGTAACACCCCTTTCTGCACAATCTTTTATTACACAGTCCCAAGCACGTAATTCTGTAACATAACACTATCACACTCAAGCACACCATATGACATTCTAGGTGAAATGTTCACATTAAAACTGGAAATTATTACACCCACATTCCCACGCTACCAACCACACTCACGCAGGTGTCACTTCTGCCGGACCCCGAATACGTGCACGTCCTGATTCCCAACGCCTGTGGATACCACCTTATTTGGGGGGAGGGGGGAGTCTCTGCAGGTAAATTTCTGTTGTTGAAACCCCCCGGCTTGTGGCCATTTGTTGCAAGAACCCTGGAAAATGAATGCAGTCCGTTTTGGATTCTGGGGGTAGCATTCGATGACCTCGCCTGAACAGAATGACGTTCACGTGCACGGAAACACAGCGAGCCGAGAACAGCCCGCGCGTCTGCCGAGAGCGGAGCAGGAACAAGCAGGCTGAGGTGTGCACTCCAGACATTTTTATTTATGGTGTACTCAGTTATACCTTCGTTTGTAAAATTAAAAACAGCCCTGGCTGGCGTGGCTCTGTGGCTGGAGTGCGTGTCGTCCCGTGACCAAAGGGTTGGGATTTGGTTCCCAGTCGGGACAAACGCCCGGGTGGTGGGTTCGGTCCCCAGGCCTGGCACATACGATCCCTGGTCCAGGCGCCTGCGGGATCTTTCTCTCCCTTCCGCTGTCTCTAAAAGCAATGAAAAAATGTCCTTGGGTGCGGATAGAAAAAAAAAATTGAAGAAAGTAATGGTGGGCAGAGGATGCCCTACAAAGAACCAGATGCCTCACTCTAGAATGCTCTGGCATGGAGTGAATCTGAAAACGTGGAAGGCACAAGAGACCTTGAAGAGCATCTGCCTCTACTTCCTCAGTTCCTGGAAGAGGAAACTGAGGCTTGGAGAGGCTGCATGATCAGTTCCATGTCACTGTAGCCATGCTGCAACCCAGCAAGGGAGAAGGCTTGGCCGCTCGCTCCAAGATGCCGATGTCCACCGAGTCCCCCCTCCCCTGCCTCTTGCCCACTACAACCAGTGCACGGCGACTCCACGGCCGTCTGTGGATGGAAGTGAGGGAAGCGAGGGATGGGCAGCCAACCCTGTCCTAGGTGAGCGGACAAAGGGACGGTGTGGTGTTGACGCTGGACACCGAGCCTGGTGGACATCGCCAGCCCCCCGGGCAATCTCCAAATGTGCCCTGCCTGCTCCTCTGCTCCCAGGCGCAGGTCTGTGCTTACTTGAGCCCAGCCAGGTGTGGGGATTGGACACATGGTCATGGGTGGGCTACAGGCCCAGCCCTTCACTGTCACCCCCAGGAGGCACTTGGGAGCAAGTCAGGAGTCAGCACCCTCCAAACTCCACCGTTAGAGGCGGCAGGATCGCAGGCTCAAACACAGACTGCAGAGCAGGGGCAGGGAGCAGGGCCCTGGGGGCTGGGGTGGGGGGAGGGCGAGTGATGGGGTGAGGGAGCAGCATCAGAGAAGGGGCTGGAAGGGTAGGTCGGCTGGAGACGGTGGGGGCAGGAGAGCCGGAGCCTGGGAGGAGGGAGCATGGCCATGCTGGGGGCGGGGCAGGTGTCCAGGAAGGGCTAGAGTCCCCAGGTTCTAGGCCTCTGAGGGCAGGGCCCTTACTGGGTCTGATGGAAGGTGCTGGGGTGTGGAGAGGGCAGTGAGGGAGAATAGAAAATGCTTCTCTAGAGAGAGTGAAGTTCCACGTTTGTATCCCAGATCTCTGTGTGACCTTGGGCGTGTCGCTGGGATTCTCTGAGCCTCCATTTCCTCATCTGAGATGTGGGAATAAGAACACCTGGACGGGTGGGGGGGTCACGTGAGTGCAGCACGGAACCGGGAGCTGCTACCAGGAATCACGTCTTGGCCAACATCTACGAGAACCCACTGTACACCAGGTGCTGAGGGCGGCCTGGGGCTCCATGGTGAAGGGTGTCAGCTCCTGGCCTCCTGGGGAGAGACGGACAAGGTACCAAGGCTCTCAGCACGTGGTGGGTGGGATCAGGGTGGGCTTCCTGGAGGGGTGATGGGTGCCTGAAGACCCTCAGAAAGAGCAGGCGCTCCCCTCAAGGAGAATGAGTAAGACAACTGCACTGAGCCAAGACCTTGGGTGGGGGCGCAGCCTGACCCGCTAGCCCACTGTTCTCCCGAGGGCAGAAGGGCCCAGGCTGGCATTTGTCTCAGTAATGTGTGTGGGAGCCCCTGGCATTTGTGGGGGCAGTGGGCAGGGAGGCTAGACACCGTGCACTGTGCCGACCAGTCCCCTCGGACAGAAACAGCCCTGCGTCCCACAGGACAGACTGACGGCCACCAGGGTCACATAGGTGAAAACGGTTCCCCGCTGGGAATTATTGGCATTTAGAACCTAACGTCATTGCACATGTAAATGCAAATCTTCTTTTCCTGGCCGGTATTAAGAGTCACTGAATTCTCTAGGAGTGCAACCACCGTGTCAATGGAGGGAAGGTTGTTCTTGTTCTGTTTGGACAGTGACCAAGAGCTGGTCACCATTTCGGAAAATGACGTCACCAGAGGCCTCGCCCACAGGGCACACCTGTGACCACCTGCGCTAGTGGCCGTTCCCTGCCTGGGGCTCCTGGAATCTGAGCGAGAACCTGATTCCTTCTTGATTTCTCTGAATGGGTCTAGCGTTCCCACTTGTGGAAACCTCCTTCCTGTACATCCCCCTCCTTCCTGTTATAATTATGGCATTATACCGATGCCTGAGAGATCACATGTATAGGTGAATTATAGGTGTATACATTCAACTTCAGGATAGGAAGCCATGTTACAAAATATTTGTTTTATAAAAGAAGCACCAGGCCTGGACGTTTGCAAGCCCCTGAGTCGGGAGATAGGAAAAAGTTTTTTTTTTTTTTTTAAGATTTTATTTATTTATTTTTAGAAAGGGAAGGGAGGGAGAAAGAGAGAGAGAGAAACATCAATGTGTGGTTGCCTCTCACGTGGCTCTCACTGGGGACATGGCTGGCAACCCAGGCATATACCCTGACTGGGAATCGAACCTGCGACACTTTGGTACTTTGGTTCGCAGCCCGCACTCAATCCACTGAGCTACGCCAGCCAGGGAAAAAGTTTTGGTGGTGCTGCCAGCAGTGGAGGGACCGGCCAGCCTGGGGCCCACCCAGAAGCACACATACCTCACGAATGAATCAGGAGGGGGACCTGAATGTCACGCTACCCTTTCCAAAGCCGTGCCCTCAGGCGGAAGCCTAACAAGCACCTTCGCCTGCTGCTGACCCGCCTACGTGGGTCCTGCGTGAGCAGCTCTGAGAGCAGCGCACGGCCACCCCGGTTCGGCCAGGAAGGTGTAGGCTCTTTATGGCGAAGGAGACTTTGAAGCCGAATCCACCTAAAATGCAGTCAGTCTTGAGGGAGTGGGAGTGACCAACATTACCCCCGAGGGAGGCAGGAAAATATCAAATGAAAGGCACTTCCAGATCCACTGGCAGGTCACCTGAACAGAGGGCATGTCCTGAAGCCCGTATATTCTCTCTCTCTCTCTCTCTCTCTCTCTCTCTCTCTCTCTCTCACACACACACACACACACACACACACAAAGAGAGACAGGATGGCCATAAGAAGAACGTCATTTCCTCTTGGATAAATGTGAAAACATTTACAAACTATGGAGAGGACTGTCAAATTTCCAACCTGCCTGGAACCCCCTGGTTGGGTCCTGGCTGTCCCTTAGTGGGATGACGATGAGAAGCCAGCCAGGCATCGGCCAGGTGACCAAAGCCCCACACATCAGGCTGAGAGGCTGGAACTCAATCCCAGAGTTAATGGGAAGCGGATGGTGAATGCTGAGCAGGGAGCAATGTGACCAGATTTGCATTTTAGAAAGTCAGTCTGGCTACAGGGGGGATGATGGATAGGAGGGGCCAAGATTAGAGGCAGGGCAGCCAGGCAGGAGCCTGCCTGTGTCTGGGGAGTAGGGTAGGGGAACAGAGGTGGCTTGGCTTGTCCAGGGGAGACATGACAGTAGCCTGGATGAGCAAAGAAGCATCGAGGAAATTGGTCCTGTGTGGCTCTGAGCCGCTCCGCTCAGTGAGGCTCAGAAAGGGAGCCCCGTGGGTGTGGGGCGCCCTCTGCTGGACATTTTCATCGCCTGCGGTGGGATTCGGATCTGCTTCCGGAAACACACATTGGGATATTTGTGACAGGGAGGGCAGGCAGCCCGGGGAGAGGGTCTCCTCTCTGCCCACGTGGTCAGGGGGTGGCCATGGCAAGGAGAAGATGGCCGGTCCCCAGCCGATGAGAAAGAAGACACAGAGCAGAGGAGTCTACGTTTTTCATTCCCATGTTTGTGCCCCATCAATAGGGGTCTGCCCTGAGTGTGGACACCACCACGCCATGCTCCTCTCGGATTCACAGGAACCACGAGCAGCACGGCATTAAAATCATCCCAGTGGATGTAACCGCTACTTGTACTTATTTATCAGATAGTTTTTAATGGGTATAACTACTACACATTGTGAATATTGTATTGAATATTCTGTTAGATACTGGGTATGATTGACTAGATACTGAATTCACAGTAGCCCACAATAACCATAGTATTAAAACATTTAGTGACTAGAACTACTCTTAACTAATTGAGTGTATGACTAGACATTACCTCGCTTAATCCTCATTTCTATTATCAAGCCTGTTTTTCAGATGACAAAACTGAGGTTCCCAAAGATTAAGCCCCAAGCCGAAAGGCACACGGTGCCACAGGTGCAGACCCTTGTGTAACCCTGGGCTGGACTCTGAGACCACCGCTCTCTCTCCTTGCCTCCCTGGTCCCTCAGCTGAGCCAGAGCACAGGTGCCCCTAACACACGGGGACCCCTCGTGGCCCCCAGAGGAGGTGGGGATGTCCTAACTGGGCTCGTGTGCTCGTGGATGGCAAGCAGAGGGCAGCCACTTACCTTCCGCCATCCCTGGGGCAGCTCCGCGGGCAGCTCCACCCTTGAGTAGCACCTGGGGTGGGACTGACGCCAAAGTCCCAGAGCCTGGCACGTGCGCACCCCGAGTTCCTCCTGTGTGGCCTCAGGGCTGCAGGTGGGCCATCGGGGACCCCTAGACGTCCTGGAGCCCAGCACTCCCTCTGGAGGAAGACAGGACTTCGTGGAAATGAAGAAGCTTTGGACAATTCTGTCTGTGTGATCAGGGCTATTGATTTTAAAAAGGTCATTCCTTGGTTGGGGAAGAACAGCCTTTTCCAATAGCATCCTCCCAGAGCAGACCACCTTTACTCTGCAGGGTGAGCCCCAGGCTGCCGGTGCTTCACGAAGATGCAGCAGGTCTGACGGAGCCCCTTCAGGTTTTCTCTCGGTGGGGGGGCACACCTGAGACAGTGCAGAATTAGCCCCCACTGGGTGCCCCCGCCCCGTTCGCCAGGCCCTGAGCTGGCTGTTTCCCACTTGCCGTCTCGCCAGCTCTGTCTGCGGTGGGCGTTCACTGTCCGCCCACAGAGAGACCGAAGCAGCACAGGCACGTTGGACACCTTCTGTGCCCAGGGTCACTCGGCTGGGGAGCGACAGGCCTAGGACATCAACTCGGACTTTTCCTACTCCCAAACCCCCAAGATTTCCCCCGTAAGGGTGACATCTGTATTTGGCCTGTGGTCCACTCTGACTTCCAGGTCTTCTTCTCCCCACTCTGTGCACTAGGCCGGTCCTATCCCATCTCGCAGCCGTGCGTGGTGCTGAGGTGCACAGGCTCAGGGACCGCCTGGCTGGATGTTATCCTGGGCCTGCCCCTGCTAGCACTGGGGAAATGACTCCACTGCTCTGTGCCTCAGTTTCCTCGCCTGTGACATAGGGATAATGAAAACAGTACCCACCTTCAGAGGAGCATAGGAAGAAAAAATTCTTAGAACCTGGTATAAGTGCTCAACAAATGTGGGCTTTCCTTCCCAGGGGGCCAGTTCCCAGCCCTGGCAGCTGTAGACCACCACCACCACGTGGGGCCCACCCAAGAGGTTCTGATTTAATGGGTCTCAGGTGAAGGCCTCGTGTGGCTGGTTGTTGGAGCTCCCCCTGGCGATTCCAACATTCAAGCGAAGGTGGTGTGCACCCAGCCCGGGTTTCCACAGCAGCCAGTGTCCTGGGTCCCCGGGACAGCGGGCGGCACCCAGCGGGTATCAGGAAATGCTGGCACATGCTCAGATGCCTGTGGGGTCTATGTTCCTCTTCATTTAGCACCTAGATCCCATTGAGTTTGGATCTCATCTCGCATCAGTGAGGAGGGAGAGGTCACCCCGTCAGGCCAAGGTCACCCGCCCTGAAACACAGACCAGCTTTGTCCCATCCTGACAGTCCGAAGTCCAAACATGAAGTCATCCCAGCCCTGCCCCTGCCCAGGGCCGTGGAAGTTCCGCCTGGGCGGGCGGGCTGACGGCATCCCTGAGAATTCCCGAGAAGGGACACGCCCGTTTCTTTCTAAGTCACATGCCGCTGTCTCCTGGCTTCCCTGGGGGACATGCGGGAGAAGCCCAGGTCCGTCGGGACGTGGGCTCTTCATTCCACGTAACCAATGACTTCAGCTCCCTGGGTCTGTTTTCTCATCTGAAAACACCTCACAGGTTTTGTGGGGATTCAAATGACAGAAGACAGGTCAGGGCTGCATTAAGTGACGGCCACACTCCCACAGTCCCGCTGGTTGTTGGGCCGGGGTGGCCCAGGAGGTGGCCCGGAGCACCCTCACTGATGAGGGGCCCTTGGCAGCGCTGGGGGGGGGGGTGACCAGGGAGGAGGGCAGCTGTAGGGGCTCGAGGCCTGAGCCTGGCCAAGAGGAGGATTAGAGACTGACAGACAGCAGACAAAGTGCAGGTGGCACCAGCCAGCCCTGCCCCCTGCTCTCTGAAACACAAGCATTTCCCCCAAACACGCAAAGGGACCAGCATTTCCGGAGCCCCTCCAGGGGCCGGGCACGGAGCAAGATGCGTCACAGGTGTGACGTGCGTCTCCGCTGAGCCTCCCCGCAGGCCTCCCAGTGGGCGTCAGCCTCTGTTCCCACCTACAGAAAGTCGTGGCTTGGAGCCGGCGAGGGCCCCAGGTCCACGCCCAAACTCGCCCGGGTGTGAGCCCACAGCCCTCCCACTGTCTGCAACGGGACGCGGCTGGCATGCCAGCCAGGGGTCTAAGGCCCCTCCCTAAACTATCTGTTTACAGTAACATATGGTGAGAGAGGAGCCACAAGTGTAGAGAGCCGAGTTCCTTTCCAACACTCGTTTACTCCTTCTTTCACAAAGTATTTACTGGGCACCACTGGGTGTCGTGTGAGGCATGGGGAACCCAACAGCAAGAAGACAGGCTTGGTCTGTGGGTTAATGGAGCCGGCATTCCAGGGAGCATGTGGGGAGTGAGGTGAGCGGGGAAGAGAGACAAGGAGTAAGCGAATCCACAAAGATGAGAAGTTATAAGGGCTATACATCAGTTACCTGTTGCTGTATAACACCCCATGCGTATGGCTTGCAAGGACCATCGTTTACTCCTCACGATCTGGTGACTTGGGCTGGGCTTAGCTGGGTGGTTTTTCTGCTGGTCTTGTCTGAGGTCATTTACAGCCCAACTGTCACCACGTGGCTCAACCGGGGCTGGAGGGTTTCAGAGGCCAAATGGCAAAGGCCACCTGAAGCCCGGCTTCGGTGTCAGCACCACATCACTTCTGCGCCTCCAGTTGGCACGGTGAGACCTGCCTGGAGTTAGAAGACGGGGAGAGCGAACTCCCGACAGCCACGTCTTCCGAGCGGCCCCAGGCTAGGAAAGGCCAGGCTGATGGCCAGCACAGAGGTCAGAAATCAGGCCCACGTGCATATTTGTTCTGTGTAAATAGTAATACGTTTTCCGAAATATCGAATTAACTTAAATAAATGCAGAAACCACAGCAGTTCATGTACAACTCAAATTTTCCAGCTTTTTGGGAAAAATCAGAAGGTCTGGCAACACGGGCCCCACAGGCCACAAGGCAGCAGAGCGTCTGCTGAGCGGTGCTGCCCCCATGGGGTGCGAGTCCCTCTCGCACCTGTCGCCGTCCTCCCGCTCCTGAGGGGCTCCTAATCCCGAGGCTGAGGGCCGTGCTGCCGGTCAGGACTCTTCGGCTCCTGCGGCTCGGACAGGAGCGTCCAGAGGGAAACGAAGTCTCCCTCCTACCCAAACCCCTGTGCAAAGTGGGAAAGTGAAAGATGCCCTGGGAAGAGCCCACGTTTGGTTGTCTCCGCTGGGCGTGTGATTCGTATTAGTAGTAATTCAGCCGTCGATGCCCTGCCCTGCTTCACCCCTCTGGAACATCTCAGGCCTTTTCAGCATTTTCAGCCCTCTGAAACAAAGTTGGGGGAGAGGAGCAGAGAAGTCCCCGAGGCGAGGCGCCATCGATGCTTCTCTCTGAAGGATGAGAAGCTGGCAGCCAGGCTGAGTGTTGGGTGAAAAGGCACAGTACGTGCCCATGTCCTGTGGTCACAGGGGGCCCCAGGGTCTGGAAGATGAAGTGTCAAGTGGCACAGAAATTAAGGTGGAGCCGTGGGTGAAAAGCACTTTGCAGAGGTTTGGAGGCAGCAGCACACAGGCTGGGCTCCACTCCAGGCAGGGGGACCGCGGTGGAGGGTTCTAGGCTAGGAGTACCAGGGTGCGACCTCCAAACACAGAGAAAGCAGACTGTGAAGGGAGGGGGCTGGGGTTGGGGGGGATGGATTTTTAGGGTTGAGAGGAATTGCCAGAGATCACTGGTGAAAACAAGAGTCTGTCGAGATTCCCCGTCCTGACTGATTTCTAAAGGAAGCCTGGGTAAATCGAAGCCTCCAGGACCTCAGGTGGGCCCAGGGGCTTCGGCCGTAGCCTCTGGAGGTACATGCCGGAGTGGCTCAGATCTAGAGAAAAGCAGCACCAGTTCTGCTGCTGACATGCCGCCAACCCTGCAAGCAAGACGTCTGACATACGGGTGGTTCTCAGCTCCGGCTGCACATTACAATCATCTGGGCCCTATTCCTGGGCCCTTCCAGACTAATCAAACTCGAACTTCTGCAGGGTAGGGTAAGTTTCCTATAGCTGCTATAAAAATCACCATGAACTCAGTGGTTTAAAACAACACACATTTATCCTCTTACAGTTCTGGAGGCCAGAGGTCTCACAGGGGTCTCCCTGGGCTGAACTCAAGGTGGGGGCGGGGCTGGTTCCTCCTGGAGGCCCCAGGGGAGGATTCACTGCCTTGCCTTTTCTCATTCTGGAGGCGCCTGCGTTCCTTGGCCCGTCTGTGGCCCTGCATGCCTCTAAGCCCCGAGTCAGCTCTCACTCCCTGTGATGCTACTGGGCCCCCCTGGATAACAGGGGACCATCTCCCCATCTCAAGACTCTTCACTTAATTGCATCTGCCAATTGCCTTTTGCCACATCAAGTGACAAATTCACTGGTTCTAGGATTAGGGCGTGGAAGTGTTGTGGGTAGAGGGGGGCATCATCCCACCTACTAAGGGGTTAAGGCACCTCGAGTGTTTTCCTGCAGAGTGAGCATGCTGAAAAGAGTTCCCTGGCAGGGCCCCGTGCTGCAGGGAGCCTCAGAACAGAGGACACTTTGTCAGTGCCCATCCCACCACATTGTGCCTCATGACACAAAGAGGTGGTGTACACACACAAGGACAGTTGCAGAGAGACCGCAGGCCCAGGTACCACACAGACCTGGGTCCAATTCCCAGCTCTGCCTTAGGTGAATGATGTGACTCAGGGCAAGTGACTTAATGGCTTGTGCTTTTCCCCGTCTGTTAGGGAGGGTCACAGTGAGCTCGCAGGGATGTTGTGAGGATGACAATTAGCAGCAAAGGGCCCACCACGGGGCCTACGGTGTTAAGCGTCAGGGTGGGAGGAAAGACAGCTCAGGGGAGCGGACACCCCAGGCAGATGACACCCCCTGCTCCTCCGCCCTCCCTCCCCGCCTCATAGCTGCGCTGGGGAAACGGCAGCTACAGCGGCTGGAGAATCCGGTGGGCCTGGAATTCTTAGTCAGTTTCCCCTTTCCTGGCCGCAACTGATAAGTATATCCTGCTGGATAAAAATACACCCACCCTTACCGTAAGATTCCCAGGCTGGGAATTCCGTCAGCACCCGCCTCCCGCCCGGGGAGTCTGGCCCCACAAACAGTTTAGGAGTGGCTGGGGGTCCCAGGCAGCACCAGTGGGCTGGGGACTTGGCCGCCCTGCCGTGCTCTGAGTCGGGTAGGTGGCTGTGACTGCTACTGGGGAGGCCACAGCCTGGGCTAGGGGGTGGGGGTGGCACGCGAAGCGCGGCTCCTCTCAGCCCTGTCTGGAACCAGGGGCCCTGACGGAGCGGAGAGACAAACGCCGAATAACCAGCACAGGACTCAGTGTGTGCCGGCGTGGCTCTTGGTGCCAAGGCAGCTCCTTTGCTTCTCCCTGTGGCCCTGGGGCCTGAGGTCCTGTCACTGTCCCCAGGACACTGAGGCACAGTGGGTAAGGAGCTAGCCAAACAAGGAGTTGGTAGTGGAGACTGGATTTGAACTGCAGTCTGGCATTGAGCTGGTGGGTTGAGTCCTCTGGAATCTAATTTAGAAAAGTAGTTCAAAAGGCTCCTTTCGACTTCCTGACGGTGTGAGAGACCTAACCTGCAGGTCCCCCCACACACAGACTGACACACACACAGGAGTCCATGCGGAGGGCCCCCTCCCGCACACACCAGACCAGAGGCCCCTCCGGCCCGAACCTCGTCACCCCAGGGACATCGACAGGGCACGCCACCTGGGAAATGAAAGTGGGTCCCCCAGCTCCTCAGTCTTCCCAACACGCAGGATTCACGGTGTTGATCTTTTTTTATTTGCTCCTTGTGTTCTCTCCCTCCTTTTACTGTTGAGACGAATGTCACAGAACACAAACCATTTCCAGGTGTGCAATTCGGTGGCACTTAGCACACGTAGTGTTGTGCACACAGTCTCATCAGCCTGAAGGAAACCCTGTGCCCTCCTCAGCAGTCACTCCCCATCGCTCCCGGCCCTCACCACGCCCCCCCTGCCCCCAGCAACCACTCACCTCCTGCCGTCTCTGGATTTGCTTATTCGGGACACACACATGGCATATCAATGGAACCCTGCACTAGATGGTCCTTTGTGACTGGCTTTTTTCACTCAGCACGTTCTTCAAGGCTCAAGCGTGTGTCAGTGCCTCGTGCCTTTTAATGAATGAGTAATAACAGTCCACTGCATGGATGGACCACATTTTGTGTGTCCATTCACCTACCGGAGGATGTTTTATTAGGGCTCTTCCTTCCTTCTGGCTAGTGTGAATAGTGCCGCTATGAACATTTGCATACTAGTATTTGAGTTTGTTTTCATGTCTCTTGGGGTCATACACCTAGGACTGGACTTGCTGGGTCACGTGGTACCTCTGTTTAACTTGCTGAGGAACTGCCTGGCAGCTTCCCAGTGGCCGCACCGCCCTACACTGCCACCAGCAATGTCACGTACAAGGGTTCCGACTCCTCCACGTCCTTGGCAACACTTATTTTCTGTTGTTGTTGTTGTATTATTGTTGTTGTGAATCCTAGTGTGTGTGACATATTTATCCTTCACTTTGAAAGCGCTGGTTTTATATAATGAGGAATCACTGCCTTCGCCCTCCAGACAAGGAAGTCTAGGGATTCAGTCTCATTTTAGAGACAAGAAGGGAGGCGCTGAGAGGCTCCTGGTGGGCGAGTGGGCACAGCCAGGAACCTCGGTGCTGCTGGCGGGGGCCTGCGCGTCTCGGGCAGAGCTTCGGGTTCCCCAGTGACCGCAACCACGCCCTGCGCATCCCGCGGTCCAAGGCACTGGCGTCTGGCTAAGACTTGGACTAAAGAAAGTGCTCCACAGCAACCTTCGCCCTCCCCGGTGATAACGAGGTTCACAGACCTTACAACCTCGGTGTAGAAGGCAGAAACAAATTAAAACCAACTTCCAAAACAACGTTATGCCCTGCTGTACAACTGGAGATGAATATCCCATTTCTTCTTTCTGTGTGACTTTAGGAGTGACTCCGGGGGAACTTTATAGATCTAACTTTAACGTCACTGGCAGACTCTCTAAGGTCTTTGCCCCTCGCCTTCAGTGGAGACCTGCTTTTGACCTTTTTTTTTTTTTTTTTTTTTTAGTACCACTGGTCCTTGTGGGTTTACAGTCTCTGGCACGGTAGCAAGAAGAAATGATAGAGAATTCTAGTCCCCAGATGGAATGTTCCTATATAACTATACCCTCGACACCAAGGTTCTCTACTGCTCTCAAGTCTCATCTCTTCCTTCCAGGGAGAGGAAACGAGGAACTGTGTGGTGGGGAAGACAGTGTGGAGAGTTGTCTGATGGGGTTGGAGGGCGCCAAGGCAACGACTGGGCGCATGGCTGCCAAGGATCCAGGGCGCTGACACCCAGCGATTTAAGTGGTAGCGTAAAAAAGGCAACATTCCAAAGACATAAACCACTGTAAAAATTAGAATCAATTAGAATGCCTTCCCCATCAAATTGTTTTATTAGGTTAATTAAACAGCTTAAAGATGATTCATTTTGTTCTGTACCCTTCTAGAAAATATTTCAAGTTTTAAATGAACTTCCAATACATAAAACAAAATTACTTTACCATACACAAATTTCAGATCAAAATACAACACTCTGTGTCTGTTTTCTTACAGTTATAAAACCCAGTCAATACAAACTACATAAAAAAGATAAAACACTTCCACTGGTCCTGGGCACGAGAGAACAGCACGACGGCAACACGTCCCGCAGCGCGAGTCCTGCGCCCGCCCGCGGGAAGGGGCCGCCCGCAGGCAGCCCGCAGCGGCGGGCACGGAGACTAGGCGCGCGCTACGCGATGGAAGAAAGTGAACACATCCTTTTTGCATCAGTTGTTACTTGTAAACCATAAAGCAACTTTGTAAGAAAGGTTACTAATTCAAAATTACTTCAACTTCGCTAAATTTCATACAAGCAAAGAAATAGGAAATTACTCCACAGAACAAACACATGTGAACCACAGGACGCCCGAGGCGCGACGTCTCACCGAAATCACAGGAGCACAGCATTTCTCTACTACACTACCGAGGGGGGGGGCGGGGGGGTGATAGTACAAGTTGCAACCTCCCGGTCTTCTGAAGTCTCTGTCTAAGATCTTTCACTTAGCTTACCTATTTTTCATTGCAAATCCCTGTTTTCTCAGTAGTTGGTGTCTCTTTAAAGATCAGGATACACCTTATCACACACAATACAACCTAGCCTGAATATATCCCCAAGTAGACTTCCCAACTTGGAATCTTACTAAATATTAAATATTAATATTAAAACTATTCTGTATGTACCATGTAAGAAGATACAGAGATGTTGGTTAAACAAAGATCTGTGTTTAACAGAGTGAACTTTGATGTGGTGTTTGGGGAATTTGGTATTTCTATGGTATTCACAAGAATTTCCTTATGGTACTGAATATAATAAAATGGCACACCAAGAGGGCACTGAGAACTGGTTCTCGACGAGTGTGGCTGTTGCGTATGTGGCACCTGGTGCCACAGAGGCGCCAGCTGACAGGAGCGACGCTGGCCGTTCACTGGCTCCGGGCCCGCCGTGAAGATCAGCCACAAGTCTGAGAGTAGGGCTGAATTACAACCCTGTTTTAAGGAATCCCCCCTTAGAATAGTTTTTTCTCTTGTGGCAGAGGACTGACATCAGTGCCAGGAGACCAATGGGTGTGCAAGTTTCATGGGCGGGTCTTGGTCAGACAGGCACGGCGGGATGAAATGAAGTCTGCCGGAGCCCGCTGCGGGCGCTTCTGCAGCAGTTTCTGGTGAGGATGGGAGGAAATGGGAAGGGAGGGGAGGTGCCTTTTTTTAAGTCTGCTGATCACCCCCCACCCCGCCCCCGTTCTATGGGTACAAACTGCAGAACTGGCTGCAACAGTTGTTTGAAATTTCTGCCCAAGCTGTGATTATTTTTTGATGATTGTCACAGTTCCCAAATGGTGTGATTCAAAACAAAATGAGTACGACTCTGTCACTGGCGGCCTGCAGGGGCACAGGGGTGAGGAACCAAACAAAAGCTGTGTTACAGATGAGTGAAAATGAAAAGATCCCGTCGGCAGAAAAAGCCCCTGATTAATTATTAAGCAAGTTTCCTAAATACCTGTGCTTTTCTCAACCAAAGGCCACCGACACATTTCCCACCATAAAACGATCCAGCCCATGGATTTGGGGTGATCTGTTTTCAGGCAGAATTTTGAGGTGCCACATAGGAAGACAATGCTATAAACCCACGTAAACCAAAGGCTTGTTTTTAAGCTGATGATACCCCTTTGCTCCATATACTACTGCCTACATAATTTTTTTACAAAGCCTAAGAGTCTAATTCAGTGAGCATACGCTAGATTAATGATAATAATAAATTTTTTTTTCCTCTGGTGTTTCTTCTGCAGCAAAAGCTCCTTTTGAAAAATATATGAAAAGGTCTCTCTTATTGTAAACAAGCACTTCTAATCTCTGACTCTATACACAGTTTGGAGCGCAGCGCTCTCTAGCCAGAGCTAACGAAGAGAAAAGCGAACACGGGCCTTCCTCTGCTCTGACCAGTGCCGGCCAGACTGGTGCGGACCAGAACCCACACGGGACACCCTGTGCAGGCCCGTGGACACCGTGGCCGAGCTCGTTCACGCCAGTTTCCAAGAGCTCCCGGCCCTGAGCGCAAGTCTCGGACGGTCCGGGCCCACACAGTGCCTCCCGGCCGGTGCTGAGGTAGTACGTGTGGCGTCTGGAGCCCCCCTCCTGCCTCAGGGAGGAGCCTTGAGGGCCTGCAGGGCACATGTGGGAGGTGGGAGCCACCTGGGCCCCAGGGAGGCTGTCCTAGTCTACAGTTGCTTAAGGAGCCACAGATCTGTAGTCGGTGATGCCACAGGCGGGGAGAGGCTCTGGGCCCCCAGTCCTCACCTGGCAGGAACAGAGGGTGGCAGATTCTGGGAAGCTTCCGGGGCCTGGGCCACAGGTCTGGCTCTCCTGCAGCCAGGACGTGCTGGCTGTGGAAAGGGGTAGTCACAAAGCCCAGGCCAGGGACTCCCAGAAGATGCCTTTTTAAGAAATAATATTAGGCTAATGACCTGGGGCACTAGAAGAGCCCACTCCCCTTTAATACATAACTCAAGCGGTTAAAAAGTCAGGCTAAGACAGTTACGGGGTGAGGAACAGAGGGCAAGGCAGGTATGCAACCGCCAAGGAAAGTGTGTAAAGCGAGGACTCACACAGGCCTGAAATGACCTCTCCCACTCTGGCGCAAGTCCCTAAACTGGCATAAAGAAGTGCCAACCAGTGGAAGGGCCTACTTCCTCAGAGAGACCCCCCCCCCCCAGCAGTACCTGTGGGCAGCACACGGGGAAAACAACACGGTTCAAACCAAAGGTTATCATTAAGCGAGACGCCTTCGGAAAGGGGGAGCAAGCACATGGGGAAAACAGCCGGCTCCCTCCCGGGGACTGGGCTGCATGTCTCCGTTCGTGCCTGTTTCCGGTCTCAGGGCAGAGCCTTCCTACGGCAGTGGGGGCAGGAAAAGACACAAGGGTGCCCTCCCCGCCCTCCCGTAGCTGAGAGTAGATGGCACTGAGCCTTCACAGAAGAGGGGGAGACCAACCACGAGAGGGACCAGGTCCTGTGGAAACTGTTCTCAAAGGACAGAATGCAAGTTTTATCAGCTTTCTGGAATCTGCAGAGGTACTAAGTGATTAAAACAAAAAAGTATAGAAAAAGCAAGAATCATTGTTCTAGTTGACAATCTGGCTTTAGGGTGATCTCTAGAAAACTCTTGTGGAAGCGCTGCTGAAGACAGCAGGGGCTGTTGGCCGTGGCTGCGAGCAAGAGACAGTGAGCGGGCAGGCAGAGAGGGAGCGAGGGGAGAAGGGAACACGGGAGAGGGCACAAGTTAAAAGAACCAAGACTCTCCTCCTCAAAGACAACGTGAAAGTTAAGGTACCAACATTATTATTTTTTCTTCTTTACTAAACTGTTCCCAGAACCTCTTGTTTGCAAGGAGCTTTGGAGAGCATCAGCCGTGCCGTGCCACAGGGCAGGGCTCTCTGCGGAGCGAGCCAGAGCTGCAGGGAGTCACCCTTGGGAGCCCTTCCACAGACGAGCGTTCAGGACCCCCGGAAGCACCACTTTGCCATGAGGCGGGCGATTCCACTTGAAAGTTCTAAAACGACAAAACTCTGTCTCTCTAGTTTCTGCCTGCTGGCCAGAGCCAGGCACTCTGCAGTAAGCCCACCTGTCCTCCCAAAGGCTTCGCTCCAGGTCGGAGCCTCGGGCCTTCAAAGGCTCTCGCTACAGCGTCCAGAGCGCCCAGCGCCCCAGTGGCCATCCTCAGGGTGGCCCCCAGACCTGCTCAGGTCCCCCAGCGTGCGTGGCCCGGAACTGACAGCTACCTCCATGCGGGCCCTGGATGGATGAAAGCAGCAGAACAGACTTCCATTTCTGGTCATCAGCCCCCACACAAACACGTGCTGTTATTTTAAACCCTGGCTTATGTTCTAAACATCAAGGGTCAGCCCTGCAGCCCCACCGTTTTCCTTTCTTTTTCGATTAGGAACTATCTTCTCTGAAGCTAGACGGAAGGCTTTATATTTAGCTCTCTTATTAGACTAAAGAGCACTGCAGACCTGAACACCCAACACTTAATCCCTCCCAGCACTGTTTCTTTTACCTTTTTATGAAAGTGATTAATAAAAACATTAAAACTGGACACTGTTAGAGGACCTCAGTCCACACGAACAGGGACCCAGTCTCACCACGGCCACCGTCTGGGTGTTCAGTCCGTTCCATCTATAACTCAGCCCTTTCAGCCCTGTTTCTACTTCCTTTTCTCAAAGGAAATTCACAGAGATATTAGGAACGACTTTATCGAACGCCTTACTGAAGTCCGGATAAGCTGGGCACGTCACAGCCTGACACATCTGCCAGTCCCATAATCTGAACTGAAAAGTGATACTAGAAAAGGATAAAAGGGTCAGGCAGTTCACTGTTGTATCTCGGTTAAATAACCCTTCTTTTCTGAAGGTACAAAAGTTCTACTCACTCACACACACACTCACACCAGAATACAAATTTCGTTAGCTTGTTTTTAAGTTTTGCATCGCGTCCGAGTTAAGAGGGAATAGTTTAGGTCTACTGATCTCAAATAGAGATCTAGAAAATATCTCGTTTATCTGACCAATATAGTCTACTACTTTTGATATTTTAGGGGAAAAAAAGGAAAAATTCAACCTTGGTAAAGAGTTTTAAGTATTACTACGGGGCTTCATTAGGCAAATTCTGAATCAAGGGTTACTCATAACAAGTCTAAACACTGTAAACACATATTTTGGGATATTTCAGCTATCCAGAATCATCTTAAACTTAAATATTAGAGAAGCAGAAGGTGTCTAGAAAGTAAATAATCTTATGGACACAAATATACATTTACTTGGGCATCACATGGCAGCAGCCGTGAGAATGAGGAGTGCACCAAGGCCAGGGAGGCTCAGCACGGGGCAGCCCCTGCCCCACAGGAGCTGACGTAATCAATGACCAGAGGCCGAGATGAGGGTCAATGGCAGTCAAGGTCATAACCACCACCACCCTTTGTGTGCAAGGCCCCAGCGAGCCCGAGCTCTCACCATCACTTCCCCTACTCCTCACAGCAGCCCTAAGAGGCAAACACCCATTATCCCATACTTCCGAAGGTAGGAAACCAAGCTTTAGGGTTCAAGGGCTTGCAAAGGTCACGAAGCCGTCAGTGGTAGAAGTTGCACACCCACACGCACCTGGACCACAAGCCCACACCTGCCCGTAACCACTAGGTCTGCTCAGGAAAGTACGTCAAATGTTTACAGATGGTTTCCTCACAAAAATAATTACAACACAGTTAGGAGCTCTAAAGGGCCTGGGTTCTCTTGAAAACCACCCAAGAAAATGTCTCCTGGCCTGCTGCCAGGACCACGGGCGCTCACTGCTGTCACCTGAGGGGCAGCTGCCACTCTACTGTCAGGAGCAGGCCCCATAAAAGACTCTAAGAAGCACGAGTGTAAAAATGAAATCTTATTACTACATAAGGAGAGTCAAGTTTTTAAATTTTATCTCCTAAGTGAAGTTATTCCTAGTATGCTAAGTTTGCAGGAACGGGCTTTACACTTCTGGGCACTATCCCTAGTTCCCATAAGAAATCACCCCTGAAAGGTCAGATCTGTCTATGAGAACCGATGGGCCTCGCAGCTTCTTCCCTCAGCGCCTCGGTGAGCTGACAGGGCCCCAGGGAGAAGGCACACACGGGAGGAAGGGAGGGACATTTCGCCGACACGGGGAACAAACCTCATCACTCACAATTTTAAGTATAATGCAATTCTTTGTTGTTCGGCCAACCTCAACCCTGCACCTGGGCGACAGACAATTCCAGTGGTGTGTTTTAAAGGCCCAGGTTATCAGAACTAAAAGAGAAGAAGAATCTAGTCATGAGCCTATATTTTCATCAACATGAAAGACTCATGGGAATCCAATTCATGAAAACGCATTTAATAGATCCTCAAACTGCTCATGATAGCGCCTTACAGAAAATGAAAAACAGTAGCCCCAGGCATCTCAGTTCCAAACAGTGGGTCAAACTCCTGACAGATTTCCTGCCTGATGCTAATGAGGATGGAAATCAAACTATTTTACACAGCAGTGGTGTTGAAATATACTACTTTCCTACATTATGAAAACACAGTCTTTTGAAGACTCTTTAAAGTTCAAGTTGAGTTTCAAGTAATCACTCTGCAGCAGCTCTAGGAGAATATCTATTCCTCCTGATTGAAAGTGCCTATTAAAAAAAAAAAGCAGTAAAATGGAAAATACACCTTAGAGAATTGTATTCCTCAAGGCCGCTCACTGCTTGCTTCCAGGCTTTTGTCAAAGGACAGAATGTGTTGAATTCTTTTAAACTGGCAGGGGATCAAGCACAACACCACACAATGAGGTAGCCGAGAACAGAGTTTCTCCTATAAATACCAAGAACAAGGGAATAAGTGCATGTAATTCTCACCCAACTAAACAGGAAACATGATAAAGCAAGCTTCAGAGAGTCACATTTAAACCAAGTTCATTGGTTTAACTTCAAAATATATGATCCAAGGTTCTTAGGTGCACCACTGTAATTGTAATTGATGAATAAGAACAATAAAAATAAAGCACTTAACTTATGATTTGTACTGCAAGTAAACTTCTAATAAATGTCATTCACCAACCAGAAAGCAAGATGAACCTGCACCGGCTTGGGGTCTGAGTTACCTGAAGGGGCCTTTTCTTGACAAGGGTCCTGTCCACCTGCTCTCTATCTCTTTCCAGCTTGTCCTAGCAGTGCGCACCAGGGCCTGGCCTGGCGTCTTGCCCCTGCTCGCACCTTCTCCAATTCACATTGCAGCAACTTCAGAATTTACGACTTTGCGGGGCGAGGAGGACATTAACAACAAAAGTTATAATTAGCCCAAATTTCAGTTGAGTAGCACTTTAAAAAACATAGCTTTTATTTCAAAAATAAAACAGAAGGCAACAGACATTTCCCACTAGATAATCACATAACGTTGTTTTAGATATCTGACTATCTAGAACTTTGTTGTCAGGTATTTGAAAGAGATAGAATTTAAAGATCAATTCACTTGCAGAGCTTTGATGACAGAATTAAGAAAGAACAAACTTTCCTAAACTGTAGGCGTCAGGCCAGAGAGCACAGTCGTAAGTGAGCTCCTCAGATGTCACATAAACGGAACTTTTGTAATGAGACAAAGTTGGTATGTGTGTATGTTTAAGTTAAAATGATAACAGATTTCCTTCTGAAAGCTATTAAAAAATTAAAAGTTATCAGCTGGCTTGCCAAAAAAAAAAAAAAAAAGTCTGTAATTCAATACCACTGAGACTTCACTGCCAGCACAGGCAGAACAAACTCTCAAACTGAGTTCACGCTCTTCTCAAACACGGACAAGTGGGGGACTCCTCACCTGTATACCACGAGTTTCTATAATTTCTGAACTGGCTATAATGAATATTCAGGGTTACTAAACAGCTAGCAAAGTATTTTCTTTAACATTCTAAGACACGATTCCCTTTCCCTTACTGATCACCTTACGCGTGGCCAGTAAAGGGAGTTTATATATGAAGCTTCAGCTCTTTTACAGTAAAAGCAGCTTCTCTTTCAAACACACTTATTACTTCTGTTCCTACAGACTTAGTAAATTCTGAAAATTCCTATAACTAGACAAAATCAAAGATCTTTTATTTTATATCTGTGCAGTTTGCAAAAAAAATATGTTTGGGGGTTTAATGATTATTAGATGATTATAAGAATCCTGTCTGCCTAGAAAATGAAGTGAGTCTCATAGGCTGAACGGCGAGATGACAGCCCAGAGGCCTGGGTTCTGCCTGTGGCGAGGACTCCCGTGTGCAGCGCAGTGAGGCTGCGTCTACTGGCCTCGAGGGCGGCTCCCTGTCTAGTAGCGAGCCCTGCGCCTTCACGCAGAGGCAAGGATCAAAGCAGTACGTTCTGGAAAAGATTTTGAGCCCCATATAAAAAGCCATAAATAACACCCAATAGTAAACGTGAAAAATGTTGTTGGGCGTGCTGAGCAGAGGGTCTCAGAAGCCCTGCAGACCAGATAGAAGCCACAGGGCGGCGTGTCACATGTCAGGCACCCTGCGCTTCTTCTGTGCTGGGCTCCCACTTTATAGGCCAGCACACCTGTGCACAAACTTTCTCACTTAAAATCCAGAAAATTCTAAGTCCCCCTTGGAGGGTACTTGGCAGCCCCGTGAAACACATCACTTGGAGCACAGCACGCCACATTCACTGGTCCAGCATTCACTGCTCCAGCCTTCACTGCCTGCCTGCTGTGAAGCTGGGATTAGCAGATGACTAAGGTGCGGTCCCTGTCCCAGGAGTTTGCAGTCCAGAGGGAGAGCAGTGTTCTACCTGCCTCACTGTTAAGCTCCTCAGAAATGCAAGCAGAAACCTTAGTAGGTGCTCAATAAACATTTGTTGATTAAACCTAGGGCAGGCTTTTCTACACCAATCAGAGTCCCCTCTCTCACTGGCTCCCCCCAAAGCTCACAAGCTTGAGAGGGCAGCCACTGAACAAGAGCAGCCTCGTCTTTCCCTTCCACCAGGTGCTTTTTAAGGGGGTGGGGGGTCCCAGCACTTGTTAAATTGATGCAATGTGCAGTGTAAGTGCACCTTATTCTTTCCCCAGATAGTCAAATGTCTTTATCTGACCAGAGGAGGCTCCTCTTGAATCAAGAAAGCCAACATTCTGGAAGGAATATTGCAGTGTTTTCAGTGGTCCCTGGAAAACATTTCAGGGTCCCGGTTTGGTTTGTTCTAATAGGAACATATCAAATGGAACCCCAATGGACCAAGGCAGCTAACACATTTCTCTGAAAGCCGAACTTACTGCCATGGGTAACTGAGATGCACGGCAAAGGCAGCCCCACCCTCACCATGTCAATGTAAGGACTGTATTTCCTGTGCATTGCCTAGGGAACCCCACACAGAAATGATTTAAAAAGGCACTTCTAAAGCACCACTGAAGAAAGTGCCATCGTTAAAGTGGTAGTGCAACAGGACAGGACACTTCAATACAGACAACACGCCACCCAGCATCCCCCCTGAATGTGCCTTTTTGGTTGTTACAGCTTGAAAAAAGCCCACCGTTAGCTATTACCTCCTCACAGCAATGAAATAATAAGTTAACGAAATACACAATGAATTTAGAAATTTCTTAGGCCAAATCTTTATAGCATACCAACTACTAGTTGGCAAACATTGTTAATCCCACTAAAGAAAAGAAATGCAAACACCAAGTAAAACTACAAACTACAAATTTATCAATATTTACACTCAACGTGAGTTTAACACAGTAGTATGAACTGAAGGGCCACAGGCTCAAGAATTTATCAGAAGCACCAGAAAACAGTAATATATGTAGTTTGGAACTACAATTCAAAAGTAAACATATACAAACGGACTTACCAAGTTGCATAGCACACACACGTGTGCGTGCACGCACACATACACACACACACACACACACTCACTCTCGCCCTCACTCTCACATCTCTCTTCACACTTTTTCCTTTCACAGGATATAAGCACTATCAGAAATCCCCCTCACAAAACTTCATTTTAAATTAAACACTTAGAATCTTTGAAAAATCTACATTTGGATGGGCTAAAGAAACAAACAAATCTACTTTAGATTGTAGCACAGGGGAGATCCTTTAAATGTACTCACTTACTCTAACCTGAGACAACTTTCCTTCTGTTGGTGGGATAAGGAAAATAAATTGCACTTCCCCCAAAGATATTATATTTAAAATTTTAAGATCTAGCCTCAGCCGCCAATTCCAACATATGCCTGGTAAAAGTGCCTTATGGAAAAAGAAGTATCAAAAATTGATCGAGAAAAGATGTTTCAAGTCATAAGTGGAATGTTAAAACACAAACCTGCATGAAATGAGTTAAAATTTATTTCGCAATACTGAAATAACTGTAATTTACAAAAAAAGGTCATGATTAATTTTGGAACATAATAAAATTAAATACATCCCTACACTTCAACAAAATATTTTCATATTTATATATATATATATGTATATATAGAGTAAAAATCAGTTTGGCACTTAGCAGCTTTTGTTGGTTGTTGCATCCCATATTATGTGGCAAATTTATTTTATAAAATATTCCCTAATTTCTGCAGCTGTCATGTCAACAAACTGAATTTAAAAAAACATAACTTTGAAAAACAAAGTGCGGGGCACTGCCAAGGTTACGACACGAGCCTGCTCACTCCTGACCAACGAACCCTCTCCTCGGAGAGGCCCGGCGTAGGCTGCGAAGAGTTTAAACTTCAGAACTTAAAAAAGAGAGAACTGCTGACTGACATGGCTTTAATGAGATACCGATTACTACTGTAACGTATCTCAACTGCAGCTTTTGAATGCCAAAGCTGTGTTCGATACAAGATCCCTTACTAAAGAAAATTCACTTTTTCAGCAATTTGTTTTCTCTAAAACGAATACCTAATTGCAAGAAGAAGGTTTTCTGTCTGTGCAGTGGCCATGGAGCTTGCTTTGATAAAACATCCAAAGCATCACTGGGAAAGTGTGCAGACAACAGCGGACCCACACGCAACACGAAGGGAAAGGGCCGGCTTTGATTTACAGGCCCAACTGGACCGTGTTACTGAGACATGTGGCAGACCTGGCCTCGTGCCTTTGACAGAGAAGAGAAAGACCTCACTCCTTCTTTTACCAAAGTCTTCTGCCAGAATGGAGCATTAATGTGCCACACATGACATTCTGCAGAACCGCCACGGGCGAGGCTCCTCCCAGCAACTCTGGTAGCACTGTGTTGTTGACTTCTAGTGGGTATTTGAAACGAAAACAGAAACAAAAACCTCTCACCCTTTTTTCTATTCATGGTGGGAAAACACAAGCAACATTTCACATGCATGTTAATAGCATACAAACATTCCATATAGGAAGTTTCCTAAAGAAATTCCTGTCCTCAAATTTACAACTACCAGATACATTTATACATTAATCTTTAAGATAAAACACTGCTTCTTAGAGCCATGTTCTAAGAGAGGGGCGGGGGAAAGCTGTAGGAAACAATTAAAAAATGAAGAATTCTATATTATTAAATTGATCAGAAATCTGATATTGCATAAAATTCAAAGGATGAAGTAATCGAGCACTCTGAAGTCCCTGATTTCACACTAATGTGGTCTAATTTGAATGGAAAACAAAGTATCTTACAAGAGAAATGCTGCTAATGACAGACCCTCCCCCACAGCGGGATGTGGGGCAGAGCGGCGTGGGAGTGAGAGGGGAAAGGAGGAGTTTGCTCTACGATGAACAGAATGAAATTAAGTTGAGGTAGTTTATTCTACCAGCCAAACTTTATCGTAATTTGTCTAAAACCCTTACTGGTGAATGGCATTGAGGACAGTCTACTACAAAGACTAGATTCTGAACACATGTTCCCATTCTAAGACAAGTCTTCAAACCCTAAACTGTAGTAAACGAGACTCTGTGTGCTTTCAGACAGATTATTTTTAGAAGTTTTGATCCCGTTATATTTTGTCTGGACTGTTTTTGTTTTTTGTGTTTTTTGGGGTTTTTTATTTTATTTTATTATCATTTTGTGTGTGTGTGTGTGGTCACAGCAGACCGTTATTAGTTGTCTGATTCAGGTCTTTCTGCTGTAAAATCTCCTCCTCTCTAATCCGCTCATATCCATAAAACTATTCTGATTACTCGAAGGGGAGACTGGCACTGCCTGAGATCCTTCGCAACTCCGAGAGTGCTGCCCCAGAAACTATGGCGGAACGTACCTTAATCTAGATTCACACAGAAGTTAGCAACTTCCTTTAAATTCATACAAGGGCTGCAACCTGACTTGTTAATTTACTGAGGGTTACTAAGATAGAATGTCATCAAAGAGAAATTTTATCTTAGTTTCAATTTATCATAATATAGTTTAAAAAAGATTCTTAGCACAGAATACTAGTAGTAAATGGAGACTAGCTGGCACACCGTCCAATCTAACACTTGAGGCACAATCCTTAATTTGTTGGGCAGGGTTAGGCGTAATATTTCCTTCCAAGTGCAGGACAAAAGCAGTCTTGGTATGTTTGGATATGTTGATTTGCATATACGGATTTTTGTTTGTTTGTTTACCAAAGCCAGGTACACAGCAGTATACCTTCAGGAAAGATGCACCTTAGTATTTTAACTTCAATATTTTACATAATTACCGATTCCCACCTCCCTCTTCCTTTTGACACCATCTAGCCTCCATTTGTCTATAGACACACCTAACTGGAGGAACCGATTCCTCCCAGGTAGTTTTTGAACAGTTACATGTTCTCCCAAACAAGAGCTGAAGCTCAAGCGCCTAAGCATTATAAAACCACCAGAGTTACCACACAAAGCCTGGCACGCAGAGCAAGTTTAGGCTGCCATCTCGGTCCCCCTTGTGTAGAGCCGTGTGACGGTGCACTTGGTCAGGAGCTCTGCTTCCGCTCTGCCTCCTCTTCAAGGTGAATGAACACGGATACGAAATAAGCCTTGCTGAAGCTGCAGGCGGAAAAGCTTGCAATTTGCAATACGTAAGGCTGCACACCCAGTGCGGCGGAGGTCGGATGGAAGGAGTGGTTTAGTGTGGTGCCAGGTTCCAGTGCTTCTTTTAAACTCACGCACGTAGTCGTAATTGGTGCCTGAACCACAAAAATAAGCAGTGGTGAGACAACATGCTTTGGAATCACTAGGAAACAGTTACAGTAAAAATCACCCTAAGGTCCTTACCTGTGTCAAGATCTCCGATAACATAAATACTGGCTCCTATGGGTACAGCTCCATAAACAAAAGAGGAACTGGCGGGGATGCATAAATTCTGGTCATGAAGGTAGATCCACCTGAAAACAAACAGAAGGACAGAGTTAAGGGTGACTACCAGTGACAACAAAACTTGGTGAGCCTCCAACAGTACTAGGCACCGTGCCAGTTAACCTCAACCCCACCCCCCACTTCCGGGGAACCTCTGATTTGCTTCCTGTCACTACAGGCATTAGAGGTTTGCCTGTACTAGAACGTCATATGTATTGAATCATACAGAATATGCACTTTTCGATATGCTCCTTTTGTTCAGCATAATGTTTCTGACATATCCATGTTGTTGCCTGCATCACTAACATTTCTTTTTCTTTCCAAGTAGTATTCCATGATGTGGACATACCAGATGTGTTTGCCCATTCACCTGCTTGTGCTCATCTGGGTAGTGTCCAATTTTGGTTATTTTAATAAAGTTGTTTTGGATATCAGAGTGCAAATCTTCTTTGTGAACTTATGTCATGGACTTGCATGGTTATATAGCTAAGGATATATTTTACTTGATTAAAAAAATGCTTGTTTTCTAAAGTGTGCCATTTTGCATCCTGATTAGCATGTGTGAGAATTCCAGCTGCTTGGCATTAGTGCCAGCTTCGATACTGTCAGTCTTTTCCATTTTATCGAGATTAATGGAATGCTGTGCTCTGAAGACTAATGACCTTGAACATCTCTGCATGAGTTTACTGGCCATTTGATATATCTTCTTTTGTGAAATGTCTGTTCAAAGATTGCCTCACTTTTAAAGTTGCGTTTTCTGTCTCCTCATTGAACTGTAGGATTTTTTCTGTTCATGGGTATAAGGCCCCTGCTACATAGGTTTTACAGATATTTTTCTCAGCATGCGGACTGTCTTTTCATTTCCTTAATGGAGCCTTTTGAAGAACACAAGTTTTCCATTAGGATGTATTCCAATTCATCCTTTCATTTTCTTTTCCAGCTCATGCTTTCTGTGTCCTTCTAGGAAATTGTTGCCTCTTCCGAGGTTACCAAGGTTTTCTTCTTATGCTGTTTTCTGGAAATTTCATGGTTTCAGCTGTCACAGGTCTTATGATACATTTCAAGTTAATTTTTGTGTATGGTATGAGGTAATAGTCAAGGTTTTTTTTTTTTTTGTACACAAATCTAGTTGTTCTAGCATCATCTGATGAAAAGATGTTTCTTTCTCCACTGAATGGCCTTGGCACTTCTGTTGAGAATCAATTTAATTTCCACTAACAAGATCCGGGATTCTGTGAAGAAGTGGCTGATTCCACAGCTCAGAGGGAAAACACAAGATGAGCCTGGAGCATCTTGCACTGCCAGAGTGAAGTGCTTAAAAAAGGATGGGGTGTGTCAATGAACACAGGGACTGATATGAAGTAATGGCCAAAGCTGGGACAAATTGAGCAACAAAATAACAATAATATTAGATTTATAACTTAGAGTCAAAGAAACACCCATGAGTCCATGCTGATATAAATAAGTGAACATGTTAAAAAATAGGGAGAAGGGCTGGGTCTTCTTTACAGAATTCCAGTTGATGGAATGAAAGAAATGAAATGACCATGAGGCAAACACAACGGTAATAACCACTGCAGGCCAGTCCACTGATCAGTGCTAAACTAGTGGTGAGAATTGAGGAAAAACAGTGTGTGCATATTCTTAAACTCTCTCTTTCAAGATACTCATTCATTAATTGCAAAGGGAAAACTAGTAACTTCATAGTGGGGAAACCCAACAGATATCACTTCGACCAGGTCATCGAGGTCAGCACCACCAGCAAATAGGACAAAATACTGACATTGTTCCCTCTCCGACGTGTCACAGAGACAGGCACTGCACCACAGCTATGGCATCCCTACCCACAATGCCTGCCCACAGCCTAATCCAGGAAACCATTAGACAAACCCAATATAAGAAACATCCTATTAAAAAAACTGACCCATAATCTTCAAGGGTATCATGCACGAAAGACCAGGAAAACTAGGGAACTATCAAACACGGAAGGAGACTAAGAAAACACGATAACTGAGTGCAATGCCGGACCCGGGACTGGGTCCTGGAGAGGAAGAAGAGATAACAGTAGACAAGCTGGTGAGATTCAAATAATGTCTGTCTTTATTCAATAATATTGTATGGATGTTAATATCCTGGTTTTAATACCTGTACCATGGTTATGTAAGATGCTAACATTAGGAGAAGATGAGCGAATGGCTTATGAGAACTCCATTTTTGCAAATTTTCTACTAGTGTAAAATTATCCCAAAATAAAAGTTAGGGTGTTTTGTTGTTGTTGGTTTTTGGGTTTTTTTTGACTTAATGATGTTCACTTAGGGTAATCTGAGCAATTTCCCTTCAATAGCTAAAGGTACAACCAGGTCATAACTGACCTCGGACAGACCTTGGGAATGCACCTAGCGTACTGAGAACATGCAAGTCCAGGCCGACACTCGCTGTGGGAGCATGCAGGTGTAAGGGCATTATTGCCCCGGCATCTCTAACTCTATGATATGAAGTGTCCAATAAGCCAGGGGTGTAGGTCCTGAGCACCTCGATGCTAAATACAAATGCAAAATTATCTCACTAAGAACAGCTGTTATTTCAATGAACATTCCTCTAAGTTGTTATAAAGGAATAGCTTCACCATTTGAATTTCAAGAAAGATGGAAGCAAAATGATTTGTCCAAGATCCTGTAACACTTCATCTACCACTGACTCATCCAACACCTGAATGTTGACTGGTATCCAACGGTTTGCTGGGGCTGAGAATACAGTTTGGCTTCTGCCCCCAAAATACCTCACATTAATAGGAAAAGTGAAAAATCTAAGAGCTCTCATTAAAAAAGTGAGAACAGGGATCTGAACAGACCTATGAAAGAAAAAGTCTGGAAACGTCAAACTACAATAACTAACTGGCTTATTCACATTACATGTTTTCAGGGCTAAACGTACATATCTGAACCCTGACATTTAATCACTTCCTGGGCTCTGAATCAAACCAGCGGAAGAGAACCTCCATGCGCCATGTGCGGCTGAAGCATGCTCGCCGGACCAGCGCCAACAGAGACACACACACGACTCTTCCGAGCAAACCCACTGAAAGACCACGCGTGCACTCAGCAGGTTCGCAGTCACTTCTAAAGTAAGACAGGTGTGACTACATTATCTCCTGAAAAAGCACATCAGAATACAGGGTATTTTGGAATGATTTTATAGAGTTGAGAATCTAACAGAATCCCTCCCTGGAATAATTAAAGCTGATCTATGTAAATGATCTACCAAATCTGGTCACTAGGTGATCTATTTTATGTAATGCTGAGGCTTCCAGTTAAATAAAACTAACATGAAAATTTAACTGGAAGATATATTTGCTGTTGCTTACAAAACAGGTATAAAAGGCACATGGTTTTCCATTTCTTTTTCTACCACGTACCCCTCGCTGACCTTGGGCAATGTAGCTAAGGCAGTCTCTGTTTCGTCATCTGTAAAGCAGGGATACCAGACACCATCGCCAACCCCAAGTGAGTGTTGTGAGGGGGGAAATGAAACTGCCAATGTGAAGCACTTTGCATGGTGTCTAGTACAGAGCAGGCATCACTGTGTGGTAGTAATTTCTGTAATGAACAAGGCAATATTACGCCTTTAGTTACAAGGTTTTTAAATATAGGCTTATCAGGACTTGGAGGCTACAATGATGACTCTGCTGTTAACTCAGAGGTAAGAATACTCCCTGAGAATGACACTTTAAAATCTAGCAGGGCTCCACAGCGGTGAGCTTCAGAGGGGGAAAGCAGGAGGAGAAAGACAGGCAAGAAGGGGAGGAGGGAGGGAGAGAGGAGAGAGAGGAAAAAGGGAGCTTCAGTGAGGTTTCTGCTTTTAGGGAGGAAAGATCTCTTGACAAGCTGATCCTCCTGCAAGAAACAGCTACGGCTCTGGACAAAACACAACACACGACTGCCTGAGGGCTCTGCAGTGTGAGCAAAAGCAGGCAGGTTTGGGGAAGAAGCTGAAGGCTGAACAAGCACCTCACCCACACAAAGTGGTTCCATTCTTCGGAAGCTCTATCCGAGGGCAGTGGCTTGGGGCAGCTGAAACCCTGAGAAACCTGCCATCTTTCTGGCCACTGGAACTGAGGTAGATAACGCATCATGAAGCGACCAGAATCACCGAGGTGCAGTGTGGGGTCTCAGAAAGGTGAGAGGTAGAGAAGAGCCCCTAAACTTACATGCATTCACTTGGCTCAAGTCTTTGACTGACCCCGGGACCACGAAGGCTGGTAACTACGGCTTGAGGGACAGAACTCTGAGCTGCCACCCGCTGTGGATGTGACAGCTGCAGACCCAGTCTAACCGAGGCCACTGTCTGCTGAGGCTCCTGGAGCAGCACTCGGACGCAACAAGGCCCCAGGGCCTCAGCGACGTTCTGTTCACAATGTCCAGGGCGCAACCCAAAATTATTCAACAAAAGAAGAGCCAGAAAAATAAGAACTCATTCTCAAGGGAATAAACAATCAACAGATGCCAACTCTGCATGACTCAGATGCCGGGATTATCTACCAGGCAGGGACTTGAACGCAGCTACCAAACTATGCTCAGTAAGGGAAAGGACAATGTGCGTGTGGTGAAAACACAGGAGGCTTCAGCACAGATATTTTTTTTAAAAATGAGAACAATTCTCCCTGAAGAATTTAGGAAAGGAGGAGCAAAATAAACCCTAAGTGCAAGGAAAGAAAGAACACGGACAGAGGCAGAAGCCAGTGAAGCAGAAAACACACAGAGGAGGAAAGTCAAGTCCACAGCGGGCTCCTTGGAAAGACAAAGGCAACGGGAGGCGCTGTCAACAGGGGGTGCTGGAGCAGCCCAGGCCCGGTCCTCTGGCTGAGCAGAATCGGCTTTGTTTGGAAAGTAACAAGGAAATAGGAAGGATCTTCGGCAGGAGGATGAAGATCAAAATGACACCAGTGGTTCAGAAGCACACGCAGGTGAAAGGTATTCGAGAAGACTGGTTAGAAGGCTGACGACACCGCACGCAGGGAAAAGAGTGCTCCGGGAGGAGCAGAGAAATAAAGGTGGGTGAATGTGAGAAATAGTACAGAGTTTCAAAAAGCAGAGAAGACTGGACAGCGGAGGAGACGTGAACTGAAGCACAGGAGAGACTCGAAGATGACCTTTCTGGAGGGTGGACAATGGGGAGGGGTGGCATTAGCAAAGAACAGGAGCACGAGGAACGGACACAGAGACACCGCCCTTCTGACGTAGCACCTGGTTCCTACGACTAGGTTTAACTTATGGCGATGTCTTTGCTTTCCTTCAAACAGTGTGTGTTCAGTCAGAAACACAGAAAATGATAAGATATGGCATTTTTCCAGGAAAGTTTTAACCTAAAAATAGGGAACAAAGGCAGGAAAGACAAGAGATTACTTAAAAACAATAAATGGTATCCGATCTAATACAGACTGTTCATCTGGCAACAGTTTCCAACGAATGCAAATATAACATACTTGGAAATATCTGATGATCTTTTAAGAAATAAAAATGTTATTTTCTTTCCACAGATACTTATGAGAAAGCCTACACCCTTAGGGCAATAAAGTATGGTAGCTGAGAAGGCTGCCTGTGGGGCCGGAATGTCCAAATTCGAATGCAAGCTCTGCCACTGCATTTGGGCACAGACTTAACCTCTCTGTATGTGGATTTCCTTATGAGTAAAACAGGAATAAAAAAGCATCTATATCGCAGAGGGCTGTTGTGAAGGTTAAATGAGTTAAATGTGTCCATACGTGGTACTCAGCAGTATGAATGTGCTTAGTGTTATCTAAGCAAGTAAGACTCTATCCAGCTGAACCTTGGACAACACGGGGGTCGGGGCACTGACCCCACCCCCACACAGCTGAAAACCTGTGCATAACGTTGACTCCCCCCAAAACTTAACTACTAATAGCTTACTGTTGGCTGGAAGCCTTACCGAACATAGATAGTCAGTTACCACGTATTTTGTATGTTATATGGATTATATGCTGTATTCTAACATTAAAGTAAACTAGGGAAAAGAAAATATTATTAAGAAAATAATAAATAATAAAAACACACTTACAGTACTGTATATATTTATTGGAAAAAATCTGCGTTTAAGTGGATCTGCACAGTTCAAACCTGTGTTGTTCAAGGGTGAACTGTATGCTATATTGACGGGAGAAACTAAGCTTTCTTCATTCTGTTTATGAACTAACACTGAAGAGCTTAGAAATAAGAAAACTAAAGATACATGAATTTTATTTGCAAGTGCATTTAAATACCATGGAAGGAGCAATTCTCTTATGTGTGACAATTATGAACTGAAAGCAATACATTTGCATTCAAAGCTCATCAACTATAAATACGAAACAACCTGATAGAAATATAAAGGTTCTAACAATTTATAGCCTGTCAAGGGCAGACTGAGAGACTTTACAGCCACATTTAAGTCCTATACAATTAAAACAGGCACAGAAAAAGGTCAAGTTGTATGCAACCTTTACCACCCCAGTGGGTCACAGCTCCCTAGCTGGTACTGTCCACACAGTAATTATGAAAAAGGCTTCTAGCGTCACTTTATCAGAAGCCAAACACACTGACCGCTGCTTGCTTGTTAATGAAGTCGGGCAGACCGTCTCGAGATTCATTTGGGCAGGAAATTAATATGCTACAGTCACACCTCGGTACTCATGGGCTTCAGAACCCATCAAACCCTGTACTCGGTGCATTTTGAGAGAAAAATGTTTCATCACGAGTCACCCCGCTCTCGTGACGCGTCTGTCTCACGGCAGTCTGGTGCTGGCCGGTGGCACTTGTGGCGAGTCCCAGCACGAAGTAACGACAAGTACCGAGGAGGCACCACTGTCCTCCACACCTCGGACGGTCAGCCCTCACGGTGAAACCGTCTTTGAAACTTTGCCCCCTCAGCCCCACCATAGCAGACATCCTCTAAATCGCTCTTACACTGCGTCTAATAAATAAGTTTTCCTAAGGCAGCTGACCCTTGTAATTGAAGGGGGGAAAAGGCTATGAAAATATTCTAAATTAAAAAAACATTAAGAGTTAGGTAACATTTATACCTCTTTCTAAAATCTTAGAGGTATAGGTAGCTGTTCACTGTCCTAACCTAAAACAATATGCAAGTAAACATTACATTACGGCACCCCCTTCTGGTATATGACTGAAACACTATCACACAATTAAGTTTAGCCTGGCAGTTTCCCTGTAGGATTTGAACATATTACTGCAATAAGAATACTGCTTAGTGGTTATAACAATAAAACGGGTGAGAGAAGGGACGAGGGGGGAGGTTGGGAGAATATCACCTCCTCTACAGGACACACGGATATGTGGCCGCCTGCCAGAGGTAGTCAGTCTCGACACCACACTTCACCCATTTAATCAGCATTTTAGGGAGCGTCTGCTACAGGCTGGTTACGATGCTGAATCCAGGATTCAAAGCCGGCTGAGCTGGACCTTGCCCTGGCAGAGCTTACAGTTAACAATCCCACCAAGAGCGAAATGTGTACAGAACGTTAGGGGATCACAGACTGAGGAACCCAAATCAGACCTCTAGGGAGTGATACCTAAGGAGAGCTGGGAAGAGGCCAACTTAACGGGATAAATGTGGGGAGGGGAATTCCAGGCAGAAGGAACAGTGTACAAGCACAGGGCTGAGACCACCAGGACACAGCTGAGGGGAAAATGACACTCAGTGGGACTCCAGGGAAGTGTCTGGGTCCAACAGTAGCAGAAAGAGTGTATCACAAAAGGTCAAACATGCGAAGTGAAGGGGTTTAAACTTTTTCCCAAAAGCCACAAGGAGCCAATGAATGCCTTTAAGCAACAAGGTGTCAAGGTCTGATCTATGTTTTAGAAACACTTTTGTATGATTTCCCTTAAGTCACCAATACTTCTGAAGTCACTGAATCAGTATCTGTTATGCACTACGCATATGTCCAAAACAGAGTGGATAATTCCATGACGTCACTTGAAAACAAAACTAAACAAACCTACACATGACTTTTAAAGGCAAAAGAAAAAAGCAGCAGAAGCCATTCGTAATTACCTTTTAAACTCATCATGGTAGAATTCCGACTTGCACGTCACCATCTCGTTGGTGACTGGGACGTCCTCGCGGCCTCGGACGCCACCAAACACGTACAGCTCCATGGCCACCCCACAGGCCACCGCCCCGAATCTGCAAGGACACACAGCCCGTGAGGTGTTTGGTTTACAGCCCATGACCCGGGTCCCCGATTCCTCTTCTGCTGGTTTTAACTTTGCAACATTCAGTGTTTGGTGAATACGTGGATTTTCCTCTTTCAAGAAATGGATTATTCATTTCACTTTACATAAACTAAATCCCAAGTGAAATAAGAGGTTTGTTTGAAAGAAAAGAAGAGCAAGGGCCCAGCACTCAGGGGAGTCTGTAAGGCCCACACGCACACTCTTCACCTTTTCTCTTTCAGCGGACAGATGGCAGTCCACTGCTGGGTCCGCGGGTCGTAGCACTCCACAGACTCAAAAAGTTTTCCGTACGACCCTCCACCCATGGCATAGATTTTCTTTTTCATAGCTGCATAGCAGCCAATCTGAAGGAAGAAAGCAACAGTGAGGGAGGCAACATTTGTTATTAAAGTTAGATTAATATTCACTTATCTGACAGCATTACAGAGTATTTGGAAAAGGATCTGATTTCCAACAGTAAAACTATGATGCTTTCCAGTATCACAACAGAGGATTTTAAAAACGAGAAGAAGAGCAAGGTAATACATATATTGTTAATCCCCGGAAAAGACTTAAGTCCATCTAATATTATTTCACTAAGTATGATAAGTAAATAGCCCTCATTTTTTAAAGGAACTTTCCAGTCTCTATCATTTTACCACTATTTGCAGATTCTAAGATTTAGATTCCGTGGGGCAAGATGTCACTCAGTTCTTGCCCAATTGACGTAGTTAAAGGGAACAAGCAGTGAGAGAACGTTTTATGAGTGTGTCCCAGCACCTGAAGGCGCACGCACGCACGCACGCACGGCGCTGGACAAAGCTTAGCTTGACGGCAAACTCCCTGCCTGCACGAGGGCATACGAATAAAGGCAGATGCCCTATAGAGTGAACGTGACCATCGGTTTTTCACTCTCCCCAGTAAGCAGTGGCAGTTCTTTACCTGTAAATTAATGTTTCTCCCCATCCTGCATGATGACTGAGAAAACAGGTTTAGGAGAGGTGGTTGCTTCCCAGGTGACTGCACTCACAAAACGTGTATCAAGCGTAGGCCTTGGACAGAGCAGGGCAGCACAGCACGCACCCCAGGATAAACGTGCACACACCCCGTTTCCTACCTTGGTGAATGGCTGATGAGAACAACTGCAAGCTACCGAGAGAGGCAGAATTCTATAACATTACTTCTTTTAACACTATCAGTTGTATTAAAAAAGCATATGTAGATAATGAAGGAGTATTAATTTTAAAATCCAGTTTGTAATCATAAGATACAGCTCTCACCTTTCTAACCATGGTCAAATCGGGTTGCTTTGTCCAGGTTTTAGAATAAATATCATAACACTCCATGGAAATTAGCTCTTTGTCACCATCCTCTCCTCCTAAAATGTACAGCATTCCATCTATCTCCACAATTCCAAAGTTATGTCTTCCCTGAAAAGACATCGACTATCACATCAAAAGCTGATACTTATGCATTTAATAAAAATTACAGATATCATTATATGCCAGAGTTCCAGCAAAGAAGTGCCACGCTCAAAAGCCCCGCTGTTAAATATTTCTGCTTTCCCTAGCAGCTCACTAGTCTATCACAGAAGACAGAAAACCCCAGCCTAGGAATTTCTCAAAACAAGGGAATTACCGGCTCGGTAAACTCATGGTCAGAATCAGTACTTTTTACCCACAATAGCTCACAACAAGAAAGGAACTGTTAATTTTTGGTTCCATGAGGTTGTCTGTGTTTGGTCTACAGCTGTTTCCAAGCTGATGCTGAAAGACAAGAGCCACAGCAACGGGACAGACAGGCAGTGGGAGAGCAGGTTCTGCGAAGGCTATGGGCAACGACAGAAGCCCGAGGCGTTCCACATTCACTGTTAGTCTTCTCCTCGCGGCCCCTATGTGCCCAGCACTATTTTAGCACCAAGGACAGAGTTCTGAACACAGGTAATATCCCCTGCTGTCAAAAGAGTTTGTGTGAACAATTTAAAACTTCCTACTCTGCGAGAAGGTGCTGCATGGTATGAAGGGGAAGAAAGGGGGGTAGGGGAGACAGGAGAGCTGCCGGGCTGGAGGGAAGGCTGCCCTGACAAGGTGCTGCATGGGCAAACACTGAGGGAAGCAAGGAGCATGCCACATGGGCATCTGGCAAAGGTCCTGAAGCAGGAGCATGTTGAGAAGGTCTGAGAGACCATGAGGTCAGCCTGAGCGACGGGAGGGCCCTGAGAGAAGAGCTGGGAGGCCGAGCACTACCGTCTCAGGCAGCACAGCCTGGCAGGGCTGCTACGCTATTTTCTTATACTCAAATAGAGAACAAACAGTCAAAAGTGTCAGAGGGAAAAAAGAAATGTGCCAAATGAAAAAGTAATGTTTTACCTCGTTCATTGGTGGCAATGCAGTCCATGAATTTGCATCCGGGTCGTACTTTTCTCCAGAGCTCAGGGTCTGCTTATTTTCATCTTGTCCCCCAAATACAAACAAAAATCCCTCTGCAAAAATGAAAGGAGGCACACAAGAAAGTTGAAACTTTAGTCCTCAATATCCGTCTCCTGTCAAATATGAATGTCATAGTTGTAGAGCCAGTACGTGGAGAAACCTTCTCTGATAACAATGGATTCGAGATCTTTATCAGATTTCATTTCTTCCCTGGTGAGAGAGCCAAGTTTGTGAGTCACCGTGACCATTTTACTTCTTCAGTGTGTTTTAGTGGCGTCCCACCACCTTGCAACGTAAAAGGAAGACTGACACCACCCACTCAAGTCTGCAAACGGCTCTGGGTTATCTGAGTTCATCTGTTCTGGGAAACTGTTCAACCTTTCTTTTCATGGCTTTGAGGGGATGTAAAGGACAGAAATCTGAACCCCAGGCCCACAGAAAATATGTCTTCTGGCAGAAAAGCCTCTGCAAAGTTCTAACCAGCAGAAGCAAACAACAGAAAGTAGTCTTGCAAAGATTTCAAATTTCAAATATTGGAATAATAAAAAGACTTATACAACAATGTTTTCTACGTTTAAGAAATAAAAGGCAAATTTGAAGATAGCCCTTGGAAACGAGGGGCTATGGAAGTGACTTGCAGATTTGAAAAAGATTTAAAGAGAACTTCTAGAAATGAAAAGAAAAGAACAGCCCAGGCTGGTGTAGATTAGTGGATTGAGTGCAGGCCTGTGAGCCGAAGGGTTGTTGGTTTGATTCCCAGTCACAGCACATGCCTGGGTTGCAGGCCAGGTCCCTAGTGGGAGGGTGCACAAGAGGCAACCACATATTGATGTTTCTCTCCCTCTCTTTCTCCTCCCCTTCCTCTCTCTCTAAAAATAAATAAAATCTTTAAAAATAACTAAATTAATTTAAAAAACCCAGAAAATTAAAGCTCCAATGGATGGATTTAATGGTAGATCCATTGTAGCTAAAGAGAGAATTCATTAAATGGAAGCTAAATCAAAAGAAATCACGACGAAGCCAATATGGTGGGGCAAAAAGATAGAGAAGAAAGAGGAAGGTAGGAGGCAGGCAGATAATGGAGTAAAAACATCTAGCCACACTTAATCTGACATCCAAAAGCAAAGAAAGAAAGTAGAACAGAACAGGGGCAATATTTTGAAGACATAGTAAGAATTTTCCAGATCGGATAAAAGGTCATGCCACAGAGTCAAGATGCCCCCAGTCCCTGAATATGGTAAAATTCCAAATAAAGTGTGCACCTAAGCACAATGTAGTGAAGCAGCAGAAAACAAAAACAAAAAAATCTTAAATACAGTCTGAGAAAAGGCAGATGTTTAGACTGACAACTGACTTAACAATAAAAGCCCAAAGTCAGTGGAAGGTATCTTCAATGTGCTGAAAAATAATAAATACCAATCTAAAATTCTATACCCAGCAAAAATATCCTTTAAAAATGAAGGCAAAGTAATGACATTTTCCGGCAAATAAATTAAGAGTTTGCTACAAGAGAACCACATTAATGGAAATGCAAAGGGATGAACTTCAGAATGAAGGAGAAATGATCCTATATGGAAGGTATGAGGAGCAAGGAAGGAAAAACGAAGAAAGTGGTAAATATGTGGGTAACACTAAACACTATCTACCTATAGATACTTATATAAAACATAGATCAATGAAACATGTACATATGTAAATATTATATTTATACACAATCATGTATTTTAACTTTGTTAGACTTGAAAATATGAAAAACACAGTATAAAAGTACGGATTAACTTCAGGCTTTGATAACAAGCTATAAGGTTTCTAAGGAAACTTTCAAAGGAATATACACAAAGACTATAATTTCTAAACTGGTATAAATGGAAAGACTGAAGGGAAAAAAAGTCAATCAATTAAAAAAATGCAAGAAAAGAAGAAATGCAGAATAGGATGGGCAAATAAGAATTAATCATTTCACAACTTCAGTCCATACAACTGGACACAATTCCTCTCCTCTTGGTTTAGCTTCTGAAATGCCAACCCCTCTGGGAAATCTTTGAGAATTAGTGCTATAGGAACCTTTGTGGTAGGTGTGCATGTGAGGAAATTCTGAATATGTGTACATATTGGGGGAAGAAAACTTAAGGAAGCCAAAGGTGAAACAGTAGAATAGGGAAATCAGCCCCACACCCTACTGGTTACACCACTCCATCTAGTTGTTTAGTATTAACTGTAACTTCAATTATCCTGGCACCTGGAAAATGGTTCCATTTCTATACTATAGTACAGATTTACCCATTTTAAAAAATAATTAAAGATTTTATTTCTTCATATTTAGAGAGAGGGAAGGGAGAGACAAAGAGAGGGAGAGAAACATTAATGTGTGGCTGCCTCTTGTGCGCCCCCCACCGGGGGCCCGGCCTGCAACCCAGGCATGTGCCCTGACTGGGAATCAAACCAGTGACCCTTTGGTTAGCAGGCCCAAGCTCAATCCACTGAGCCACACTGGCCAGGGCAGATTTTGCCATTTCTATAACATGGTGTGAGTTGGTATAGCTTTAAATTGTTTTATTATTGAATTTATTGGAGTGACACTGGTTGATAAAATCACCTGGGTTTCAGGTATACAGTTCTATAATACATCATCTGTACATTGTACTGCATGTTGACCCCCCCAGGCCAGTCTCCTTCCATCACTATTTATCCCCTCTACACCCTCTCCTCCCTCCCCTTACCCCCTTTTCCCTCTTGTAATCACCATTCTGCTATCTGTGTCTATGAGTTTATGTCTGTGAGCTTTTTGTTTGTTTGCTTAACCCCTGCACCTTTTAATGTCAGTGGGCATGCAGGACTACAAAGTAGGGATTCCAGGAGGACCGCTGCCGATAACTAGAATTCAGTAAAATGGGGCTTGTGGGGTGAACCCAAAAGGCAGATCCAAGGGTAAGAGAAAGGCAGCCAATAGCGGTGAGGCAGTGAGGACGATCTTTTCTATCATCTCCTTGAATAAGAACATGGAGCTATTTTCAAATTGTAAAAGCCAACTAAAACATACTTTCTGTAGTAAAATAACCTTAAGCCATTGCTAAAGTAGTACTTTCTAAATTCTCATTTGAAATGCCTGCTTTTACATCACACTTTTATTTTAGACAGTTACATACTGTAATTTTCAATTGAGTTTCAAAGATGATGGGACCATCGTGACTCAGAGAAATTCTGTGTTCCAGGTATGGTCACACGGCTCACTGGTGGTCAGGGTCACTGAATTCTGCTCTTCTATCAGTTAGTCATCAAGTAAAATGCTCCTCTATTAATGTCTGAAAAATGGCCATGTATTACAATTTGGGGATAATAAGGATGGACAGAAAGGACGCTTCTCACCATAGTCTTGAAAGCTAGAGCTACAATGAAAATGTCATCCTAGAGAGATAAGATTATCTCTTTAAAAGGCTGAGTCATTCTGCACAACCCTGAAATTACACTTGACTTGATCTTGTGTTTCAGTAAAATGTACCACAAAACAGTACCTGCTGAGAGCACTCCGTGGTTAATTCTTGGCATGCTTAAAGGGGCCAGTTCAATCCAAAGCTGCCTATTGGGGTCATAAAGAGGGCACATACATCGCATTGCTGCTGTTGGTTTCCGTGAACTAAAAAGATAAATAGATTAGCAGTTAATGTGGTTTATGTAGTTCTGCTATAACAAGTATGACAAGTTTTACCACTCTAAAAAATGTCTAAACCGTTAAAAAAGTCTTATTATTTTTTAAGTACTGAAAAACAGGAATTCTTGTTTACATAGAAATCTCTCTTCCCTTATTCCACTTTTCAAACACACACTCACACTTACACTCTTTCTTCTCCACCAACAGTCACGATGCATTCCGAGTAGCCCCGGGGTTTGAAATTGGCCAGCATCGCCTCCCCCTGCTGCGGCTGGCTCAGTGGTATGTTGCTGCACTCTTTGACGATTTCTCGTACTAACGGTTCATTCAGCATCTGCTCCCGTAAGTAGCTGGAGTCCAACCCCGAAACCCACAGTGCTGACATAACATCCTTCATGTGGACCTGCAGGAGAGGGTAGAAAGGAGGGATGGGGAATGGAGAACGTGGCACATAGCTTTTAGAATATACACTTTCCAACTCATGGAAAACTAAAACTGTTAATAGCTTATCAAGAGGCAAGTAGCAAGTGCCAGTGCTGCTTAAATATGCCTACTGGCCCCCTTCCTTTCTACTTCCCACAGCCTTGATTAAAAAAAAAGTTTAATTTAAAAATCACTTCATGTTTATATTTGATGTGTCACTGCAAAGTTTCAAGCAGTTTTCTTTACACTCTAGAACAGGGGTGTCAAACTCATTTTCACCGGGGGCCACCTCAGCCTCACGGTTGCCTTCAAAGGGCTGAAATAATTTTAGGACTGTATAAATGTTAACTACTCCTTAACTGTTAAGGAGTTGAAATTACATTCGGTCCTTTGAAGGCAACTGCGAGGCTGATGCGGCCCCCGGTGAGAATGAGTTTGACATCCCTGCTCTACAGAGTTCTCACATCAATAGGAAAACTTACAAGAACTCTGCTATAATTTGCTTTATCTTACATACTGAATGTGTTGTGAATTACATCACATTTACAGAAACATTCTATACAGTAATAGCTTGATACTATGTGGTAAACTAGATAATGAAAATGTACCAACATTAATATTATATGAAAAATATAGAAAAGCCAAAGTTCCAAAAAAAATTCCTGGGTACTATATAATCATTTCTTAAGTAATTATTGTTAAAAATATCTATAAAACATATCAATATAAATTATATATTTTGTATGCTCCATCATCAAATTTGAACTGACTATATTCTATATACATAAGGTGAAATTCTTTAATGATTAGTTTTCTTGGTTTTAAAATACCGTATTTTTTGAACTATAAGATGCACCACCCCTCCCCCACACCAGGGGAGGAATAATGGTTGTTAATGCTGCTGTTGAGTTCTGTTTACATTTACATTGGTGAAATGTTATGTTATTTATGTTATTAAATATTTTACCACATTTTTTGCTTCAAATTTTTTTTCCTATTTTCCACCTCTAAAATCTATGTGTGTCTTATGGTCCGAAAAATAGAGTAGTCATTTTAAAATATACTCTTCTATACTCTGAGTATTAAAAGGCAATACTCTTTACAGCGTCACGTTCAGATTAACCAAAGGATGAAAAACTGTCCCGCTTCCCCAACAGGCAGCTGACCTTACAGCATCCTCATCACTTCAGGGCAAGAAAAGGGCTGGGGAGAAGCTACGGATGGTGGACTCAGTGAAGGGCAGCCAGCTGGAAGCTGTTCTATCTCCTTCCCTAACTTACCCACCTCATGTGGAAAACAGAACATTAACTGTACAACCACACTGAGACAACAAGCAGAGTTGCTGCAGAATTTTAAAAACTACAAGATGAGCATTAAAACATAAGCCAGTGGTTATCAAGAACAATTAACAAGGCAACTGTACATTTTGAAGACTACTCTGAAACCGAATATATCTTTCATTTTGAATACAGCGACTGAAGCTAGTAGCTGATGTGTAAGTATGGGACTTAGAGCCCCATGATTTTGCTCCCTCCCCAGTGTATTACCAATTTGGATCTAAAGCCTAATACTCTCTAAGACCCTTCTTTCCCAGGCTGTCACTCCCAGAGCCTTCCTATTTGGACCTGCATTGTCATGAAAACTCCTGGGTACTCGCCAGTTTTCTCCCAAGCGGTGTCATCACTCCAGGGAGAGCCCACACCCCCAGCCCTCACCTGCCGCCTCCCTCAGAGCTGCTGTGGGCGTTCATTAGCCCAAGGACGTAGGAGGGATGGATGATGAGCGAGAATGGGAACACTGCATTTCTATGATGTCCAGCTTAAGCTTGAAATGCATTTTCCCATGAAAAACAACATACAAAGGACATTATGTTCCTTACAAGTATTCATATTTTCATTGCTATACTGAATTACATGGGCTTTTGTAGACTGGTCTGAAATACCAACTACTTCAGTGGTCCTATGGGAAGACGTTTCATAAATATCTTTTATCTATTTATTTTAAGATTTTACTCACTTATTTTTAGAGAGAAGGGGAGAGAGGGAGGAAGAGGGAGAGAAACATCAAAGTATGAGAGAAACATTGATCAGTTGCCTTGCACATGCACTCCAACCAGTGACTGGCCTGCAATTCAGGCATTTGCCCTGACCGGGAATCGAACTGGTGACCTTTCTCCTTGTGGGATGACACCCAACAAACTGAACCACATTGTCAGAACTACAGATATCTTTTCGATCATAACCTTGCAAGTGTTTCATGTTGAAGGAAAAAGAGAAGACAGTGATCATTTGGATTAAAAACAGCTAAATCAAGTGAAAAGGCAAAGACAGACCATGTTAAAAAACTACAGGTACCTTTCTTATTTCTGTATCATGTGCGATCCATCGAATTACTGCCTCAAACACGTATCTTTCATTGCCAACATTTAACTTCTCAAGAGAAATCACTTCTTTAAGCTTCTGAGGACTCAGTTCCAGGAATTCCTCTGTGCTGCTGACATCTCGGAAGTGAGTCTCCAGGTATTCCGTTGCCAGGTAATGCACGTGGTGCAGGCAGTAATGGAGTGCAAAGTCACGGATCCCGATGCAGTTCTCGGCGGCGATGCAGCCTTCTAGAAACTCGCAGCACAGAGTTTTAAGGTCCGTCAGCAGGAGCAGGTCCGCTGCCTGAACAACATCTTGGATGGTGTCTTCGTTTAGCCGGATCTGTAAAAATATGGTAAGTATTTTATACCTGAATGTGTGTATTTAAAACCCAAATCACGAATCTATTCAGCTGAACCACATGAAAGCTCCATTTTTGAAGATGATCACAGACTGGTAATTACATATGCTTTCACACAGTACTTTTTTCCAAGAAGAATTTGAGGGCCCCAAGGATCCTCTGAACAACACAAGCGGCACATGGCTGGCTGACTCTTCCTACTGCAGCCCCTGCTTTACCAACATTAACCACCAACAACTCTTCGAGGTGAACTGTCCAGCTGCTCACTTCTACACTTAATTTAGAGAAAAACCTTAAATGACTGAAATGCTCGGGAAATTGAAAAGTTCTGTATCCTATGGTAAACTGCAGGTGATTTCTTTAAATACTAGCACCAGAACTGTGGAAAATCTTACCTCCACTATATTAAGTTCACTCCTTTGCCAAAAGGTATGCCAAACGGAAGGCGAGCCCCTTGGAGAAAGGGGACCTGCACCGCCTCCGAAGCCTCAGTGACCACCAAACACCACACGCGGCGCGGTGCGACAGGCACAGTTTGGTTCCAGAGCTACTTTCTGGAAGGACTCCCCAATATAAGGTTTAAAAAATCATTTTGAACATTTACTTTTCCTTAATTTTGTTCAGTTTTATGACTGATGCTTCTTCCTCCACCCACTTGACAGTTGTTCTGTCCAACAGGGAGGGGTGTAAAGAAACATCGCCAGGGAGGCCTCTGAAACATTGCCAGGCCCACCAGCAGCCCGGACTCTCCCGGGAACGGTCTCGTCCTCCACTGGGGAAGGTGACGGAGGGTTTCAGAGTGCAGCAAGGAACATTCTACTACGCGTACACACCGCGTACCAGAGATACAGTCACCTTGGAAAATGAGCAACGGAAACAGAAGGAGGTGCATGAAATAAACTACAAGTACACAGAAATATCCCTTTTATATATCATATGAAATTTAGCCACAAGACAGTGGAGAGCTGCAGACTACCCAAATGTAGGCATGCAAACAAAATAACACACACACACACACACTAAATTCCATCTCAATAAAACTAAATCGCCAAATCTGGAATTTGTTATAACTTACCCTGCAACTATGATTTTAAAACCACAATTAATTTAAATTAGGAACAAAATCTGTAAATAAGGTTTCAAGTTTCAAATCTAAGCCTTAATATGAGTAAGTTTTCATTCACTTATAACTTGTGATAACTGCTGCGGAATAGATTTTAGAAGTTAGGTAAGTGGCTGGCCCTCAGGCTATGTGGTGCTGTGCAATATCTCCACTACTTATAGGGTGTCCCAAAATTAATTTAAATCCATTTGTTTTTTTATCAACCACACAACACTAACCTTACATCCATATACCCACCACCTAGTGTTTAGAGAAGAGGAGATAAATTCATGAAACTTCACCAAAAAATTCAAAAAGGACGACAATCACCAAGTTTGACTCTAGACAGACTGAATATATTTGGAGAAAGCAAGCAGCACACTCAGAATACTTAGAAACATGTAGGAGACACAGCCATCACAAAAAGGAAAGGTAACATAAGATGAAGCAGGAATAAAAAAGAGAGTAAGAAATAACATCTCAAAAAGAGGAAAGGTAAAACATATTCTCACTAACTTCTTCCTGTTACAAGCCCTGGTTCACACATTAAGATTTTTCTTACCCGTTACAAGCCCTGGTTCACACATAAGATTTTTCTTACGAGAGTCCTCATGCTATTGATAGCAGTTGGGGGGGTGGGGTGGAGGAGGCAAAGAATAAGAATGAAGTCTGATCACTTATCACTTTCCTTCCCAGGTTTCATGAAATCCCCAGAAACGTAAGTGGGTAGAGGGAATAAAGGGAAACCAGAAAGAATGGGGGGTGGTACAGGGATGCCAGTCCTGCTGAGTGACAGAACCAGGCATCATAAGTACAACGCAGGTGACTGTCATTTGTATGAGTCTAGAACTCTTTATTTCCGCCAAAATTGGAATTAAGATTGAAAAACAAAAAGAGCAGTGAAGAGGGTGCCTTACGTTCTTTGTAACTCAGGCTGGAAGATGGAGCTCAGAAGGGTAAAATCAAAAACTGGGACTGGGCAAGATCTTATTTAGTCTGCCTCCCTGTTAAGGGCAGAGCCCTGGAAGAACACGCTTGGGTGCCATTAGCAGCAGGAGACACGAGTCAAGCACACGGCAACAGAGGATGCAGATGAGGCGTTGTTACGTGGTCAGAGAATGGATGAAAGGAGACCCTCACCCTGAGCTTGAGAAGCCTTTACTTAGTCTTCCTTCCTGTGTGTCTCATCATACCTGCCCACTGAAGATGTAATCCAGGATCTCTCTCATAACCATTACCGATATCCCTTCAAGTTCAATCTTATAGGTTGATCCATCATCTTTTGGAGGATTATAGTTTAACTTTGTCCTAAGAAAGGGAAAAAAAAGTGTAAAATTTCTATGAAAGAACAGATAGATGTTAAGTAGTTATGCACTAAATATTCTATAATAATTTTAAGTATATGAATCCCACCTAGAAAATGCAGTTTGTTAACAGTAGATTAATGTATTTTTTTGTAACTTTCAACCCCTAAACATTTGTCACAAGTCTCAGAATGCTAATTCTTAAACAGACAGACAGACAGACAACCAGAGAACGAAGATCTGTGTGAACAAGGATCTTACTTCACCTTGGGAACCCTAGGTCTTTCATCTTATTTTTTCAAGTACTTAATTATCCGATTATTTTTAATACCATAACAAGGAGCCCTCAAATCGACCAACCAAAACAAAAGCTATGACCCTGACAATAACCTGCTTCTAACCAATGGTCCCCCTCACCAATCCATTCCTCTGCTTCTGCATCTGAAGCGACTACTACCCTAAATTCTACATCCAGTTTCCCTTGCTTTTTAATTATTGTATCCATGAAATATATATAATGCAATATTATTGTATCCCTTCAAAATACAATATACAGATTTATTATTGTAGTCCTGAAATATATAAAACATCCATGAAGTATATATAATAGATAAGTGAATAAACGCATATATATAATTTTAAGTTTAGTTTTATAAAAGAGTTCATGTGTCTGTAATCTCTCGGGGCTTTCTTTTTAGTTAATATTACATCACTAAAAGTTATTTATATTGCTGCATATCACACTAGTTCTTTGTTCTTTCTGCTGTATAATATTCTACTTCCTGCCCATGGGCTGCTGGGCCATTTCCAGGTTTTGGTATTGTGAACAGCATTGCTCTGACTATTCTCGGACATGTCTCCTTTTGCATTAGGCAAAAGAAATTTCCCTTGGTTGTACTCCTGGGAGTAGAATTATGCTAAATTATTTCCCAAAGTATGAAATGATACGAAATTACTCTCCAAAGTAGTAGGAGCAGTTTGCAGCCTCATCCGGTATATGTGTAAGAGAATCGGTGGGTCCACAAACTCTCCGACATTTGAGTCTATCATGCCTCCTAAGTTCTGACAAGCCAGTGAGAGAAACAGGGTCTCTCATCTCACTGTGGTCTGCATTTCCCTCAGGATCCAGGTGCTGAACACCTCTTCACGTGTCTGTGGTCACACGCGTTTCCCCGTGGGTGAAATACAGGTCCAGTGCAAGTTTCTTCCTCAGGTTTTTATTGAGTCCGCTGTCATCCTCATATTGAGGTGGAGAAGTTATTTATTATATTCTTGAAATTAATCCCTTGGCGGACTTGACACTTTTCTTAAGGTGATGAACAATTTGAAGAATAATTTTTCATGGTCAGTGCTTTTTGTGTCATGATTAAAAACTGGTACTTTACCCAAAGTCTAAAAGATACTCCTAATTTAGCAGAGCAAAGCTAAGACACGGCCTAAATTGCACTTAAAACCCCTCCCCTCTGCAAAAGGATCGGAATTGGCTGTATGGAGAAACTGTGGAGCGAGGAGTAAAAGATGAGCTAAAAACAGAAGAATGGATTGACAAAGTCTTAAACAGTTGAACTCCCAGGTCCCTCTTCCACATATGTACACAACTATCCTATGCTCTCCCCACTACAGAGGGAGGTAAGTGGTTTATACTCCGAAGTATAAAACTGCAGGTGGGTCTCTGGGCAGGGAGATATCAGGCACATTTGAGGGCAGGTGTACTGTATCAAAAACCGAATTAATAGAGTATTTACATACTGAATGCTGAGACTATTAGTTTTTTTTTTCTCAATTCTCCTCCTGAAATGCTGAAAGCCAGACCTATATCCTCCATGCAAAAAACTGGAAGACTCTTTTGTAGGATTTTCTCGGTCCAAAAGGAAAGATCTAAAAATATGGACATAGATCTGCCCAAAGAAAACGACCCAGCTTGATCCTGCAATGGTAAAACCCGTAGTCAGTAAGCCTAACTTCCAGGCTCTGAGCTGCTGACACATTTTGGAGCAGCACTTCTGAAACTTCTCCATGCCACAGAAACCAAAACCAACAGAAAAAAAGAAAGCTTGGAGGAAGTAAAGATTATGCAAAATGAAAAGTCAAGGAAAAAAGAAGTCCTCTCATTACTATTCACAGAGAGAAGAGAGGATACTGTGTTCATGAAACAGGAATTGGATGCGGTAAAAAAAGGGACATTCAGGGGCTAACAAAACAATCTTAAGCACTGTGAAAAGTTTAAAATTAAAATAAAAAGCCGTATAAACTTCTCAGAAAAGCCAAAAGACAAAGGCAGCAAATAGGAAGACAGGTTAGGGAAACGAAAAGATCAGTCCAGAAGGCTGACCGCCTGAAAAACAGGGACGCCTCTGCAAAAAAGAGAACATTCTCAAACAAGGGCTCAAAACAATGGACGGAACAGCCCCCTTCCAAGACACATCATTGTCCTAACCTCAGAATACTGGGAAAAAAATTCTTACAAGCTTCCAGAAAGAAAGACAGGTTATATAGAAAAGAACAGGAATCAGAATGGCTTCACACCTCTAAAGGAAAGTTAAATAACAACAGGGAAATCAAAATTCTAAAGGAAAGTATTTCCAACCAAATTTTAATTATCAGCCAAACTACCAATCAAATATCGGCACAGAATAGACATTTTCAGCTATGCATGGTCTCAGAGCAGTTTATCCCCCATGTAACCTTTCTAAGAATGGTGTTAGAAAATGTGCCCCGACAAGCAACACAGTGCCTCAAGAAAGAGAATGGCCCTGGACACTAAACAGGGAATAATGGAGGGTAATAGCTATGTACCAGCTGGAGGAAGCTAGTCGAAGACCTTAAAAGGCCTCAAAGATGGAAGTGATGTAATAGTTCATGATCTGAAGCTATAAAGGGATATTCAGACAACTTTGTCCCTCCCTCTATTTCACATCTGCTATTCCTGCCTCTAAATTGAACTAACAGTTTTACTCAAAAGGTACTTCATTTCTTCTTGCTGCACCCTAGCTTTATCTATATGCCTGACACTTTTACTAAAAGTAAAAAAAAATTTCAATTAATCCTCAATTAAAAGAGAATAATAACATAAGTAGTACAAATAATAACTAAAACATTAGTATCTGGCTCCGACATGCACCATGTAGTATTTCGGCAGCACGTATGTCTTCTAGTAATGTTTCACTGAGGATGTCACAGGTATTTGTATTTTTCAGTCACTACGCTGGTGATGAGAAATTGGTACGTTGATAAACGTATGGATTCTCAAATCCAACTTCACCCTTTTTACACGCTCTGAGAAAGTGGATCTGAGCCTTTTAGAATTATCCTTTGTCAACGGGCAGAATGTTAAGGTTTTCAGTAGAGGGCGCTGGAAAGACACTGCAGGAGGATAGAGTTCTGCTTCCTGGTTCTGGTCCAGCAGCTGTGTATGCTCCTGCAGCGCACAGCTGCCCGCAGCACCCTGCAGGTTTTCCCAGGTTCTCTTTCTGGCAGTTTTGTAGTGGAGTGTTTCTGGTGAGATGCCTCTCCATCCACAGCCTCCCCAGGCACCTTAAAGGGCCGGTGCCAGAGGGCTGATTTGAAGTGGCTTCTCTGCCACGCCGTGAGCCACAGCTGTGCTCTGTCCAATCCAGTGTAGATCTTGGCCCTGGGGGTGGTGGCTGCTTCTTGTATCACCAATTCCTGTATTTTTTAGAGCTTTCTTCATTTGTTATTAAGCCAATCCCTCATTACTCTAATCTCATGTCATAATTAATAATTCTTTCTATTAAACTTTCTTTGTTCTGGTTTCTGTGTGGAGTAAAGGCTCCAAAATGTGTTCAGAGACAGAGGCCTCAACCCAGAATTAGAGTTGTTCTTATTTTAAAGTAATTCACATTCAACAAGAGCTGGCTGCGCCTGTGTGTGGGCTGTGGACGGTGGTGGGAGGAGGGTGACTGGGCTGGAAGGCAAAGTGGTTACAAGGAGATCATTCATTGTTGTGCCTTTTTATGTTTGAATCATGTGACTACATTGGCTTGTGTTTTTTAAAGACAACTATACTGTCATTGTTTTTACAATGGAAAAGGATCCCTTTTACTTATTTTTTTAGAGAGGGGGAAGGGAGGGAGAAAGAAAGGGAGAGAAACATCAATGTGTGAGAGAAACATTGTCTGGTTACCTCATGCATGCCCCCAACTGGTGACTTGGCCCACAACCCAGGCATGTGCCCTGACCAGGAATTGAACCAGTGACCTTTAGGTTCACTGCCCAATACTCAATCCACGGAGCCACACCAGCCAGGGCTGAAAAGGATCTCATTTAAAGAGTACAGCTTTCTCTGAGCAGGTGGCAGGGTGTAAGACAATGGCTAAGAGGACAGAAAGAGAGACTCCTTTTAATCTGAGAACTGACCATCAGATTTCTATAAAACCTGATCCTTTTCAAAGCCCATGAAAATCACCGTATAAAATCTCTAAACAATTGAAGGTAAAATTACAAAACTTGCCCTTGCTGGTATGCTTCAGTGGATTGAGCACCGGCCTGTGAACCAAAGTGTCACTGGTTCAATTCCCAGTCAGGGAGCATGCCTGGGTTGCAGGACAGGTCCCCAGTAGGGGGTGCTTGAGAGGCAACCACACATTGATGCTTCCTCTCCCTCTCTGTCTCTCCCTTCCCCTTTCTAAAAATAAATAAATAAATAAAATGAAAATAAAATAAAATAACAAAACTTATCAGGATTATGGTTTAAATTCAGGCCCTTACACCTGTTCTCTCAAACTTTCTTATTTTCCTACCCTGCTTTGGACCCCCACACCTATACCATTTGTGCACATCTGATCCTTACCCATATTCTAAAGACTGGGGGGGGGGGGGTTTGAGGGCACTGACCCCCGCCAGCTAAAAACCTGTACATGACTTTTGAATCCCCCAAAGCTTAATGAGTAATAGCCTACTGTCAACAGGAAGCCTTACCAGTAAAAAAAAAAAAAAAAGTCAATTAACATACAGTTGGTACATCTTATGAATTATATATTATATTCGTGAGAAAAGAAAATGCTAAGAAAATCACAAGGAAGCGAGAATACACGTACAGCACCGTGTGTATTTATTTAAGTAAACCCACATGCAGTGGACCTGTGCAGCTCAAACACACACTGTTCAAGGGTCAGCTGCAATTCAAACACCAGTTCCACTGAGGTTTTCCACGTTGCTCCATCTGGTCAGAGGAGGCACCTCCGCCCTCACCTCCCTGCAGGTAAAAATCATTTCTCCTGTTATAAATTTCCCAGCACTTGATATTGTGGGTCCCTCATTTTTTATCGTGGTGCATATGTAAATATCCCCTTTTCTGCCTCCTTCATGGAGCTTTCAGCTCCTCGAGTCCAGAGTCCTCTTTATCACTGTAACCCTACAACCTAGCCTGGCAGTTTACAAAGAACAGGTGCTCAATAATTATTTGTAAAACTCATTTTTGAATTGACAGCAGTCTCGAAATATTTGAAGTGCTGTCACATGAGATGTTTTCTCCGCACCACCTCAGGTACAGTGAAGCATACTGGAATCAGTATGAAGAAGTGCTTCCTAATGATTTCACCTGTCCAACACCGAAAAGACTGAAGCACAGCTTCTCACGCTGTAATGTTCACACAACTCATCCTGGGATCTTGTCAAATGCAGGTTCTGATTCAGGAGGTCTGTGGCTGGGGCTGGGGTGCCTGCATCTGTAACAGGCTTTCAGATGATGTAGAATTCAGGGGGGAATGGGTAGGGATTACAGGAACAAATTTGGAGGACACATGGATGATGTAGAAGCTGCTGGTCTATGTACCACTCTGAGAAGTGTGGGGTTAATTCACGCTTCCCCAATTACCCATGGTATGTTTTTGTCTTTCTAAGCCTTTCCAGATGAATACTTTGAAAGTTGCTAAGGGAGAAAATCTTAAAAGTTCTCATCACCAGAAAAAAAAGTAGCTGAGTATGGTGATGGGTGTTAACTTGATTCATTGTGGCGATCATTTCACAGTAGATACAAACATCAAATCATTATGTTGTACATCTGAAACTAACATAATGTTATACGTCTATTACACCTCAATTAAAACAACTTATAAAAATGAAATTAAAAAGACAAAATACAGGCTTCAATTATTGTATTAGACTCAAAAGACATAAAATTACTCTGTCAAATCGCTACAAGAGTTTCTGAACTCTTACTTTCAACGTGTGTATGTATATGATTGTGGACAAGTAACAATTCACAAACCACCCGTCCGCAGATGACATCTTAGTAGGCTGGCTGATCATCTGTCCGTCAAGAACAGAGTGAAAGTCTGTCTTAGTCACTCAGATCTGTTGTGAAAGAGTCATGGCTCACACCTATTGTTATTCTCAGGTACTTCTTTCACTGCTTAGTCACCTTCCCTTTCTCATTTCGTGACCTCGTAAACTTGTCCTATCCTCCCTCTGTGGCTTCATTTTTTCCCAACCCAACTCAATCTCTATATCCCTTTTGTGTGTGTTCCATTCTGTCTTATATTTCTTTCCTTCAGTGAACACTAATTTTTACATGCTGGTTCTTCCAATACAACCAATTACGGCGCTTAGCACTACTCCAGCACCACCTTCTCTCCTCGGCCTTCCCCTTTGCATCTGGAACGTCCTCATCCTGCACAGTGGCTCCACCTCCTCTGCCAGATGTAACTGAGAACTGACGAACTGGACTGAGTGAATGAATTTTAGAAAAAGTGAGGCTGAAGAATTAATAACTGATACTTTTGTTTCTAAAGTTAGCCCATATATAACAGGAGGTACGAGTAAATCAATTGTTCTTTTCTGTGTTTTCCATCTCTGTCCCAGGAAGCTGTAAGGTCATATGTAAATATCACAGTATCTTTGTTTTTACTATTATGTGACTGTCAGTTTACAAACTCTCTCCTAGAAAGTGCAGCAATCTTAAAATATCACTTTGAGAACTTCATAACACTCTTTGAAAAAAAACTAGAAATAATTGGGAGTGTGATAAAATTGGGCCTCGGGTATTTAGATATAAATACTCATGCCTATCACGTTCTTCCCCAGTTTTCTGTTTCTAGGGCAGGACATTTCCCCTCTCTGCCCGTTTTCTCGTTCGTAAAAAGAAGAGGTTAAATAAGGTGATTTGGGAGCTCTCCCTTCCCTGCACATTTCTAGACTGACCTGCTGAAACAGGACACAGACTTACTGCAGGGACTCTCTCTGCTCCGGAGACACATCCTGTTGGGTCCTAGAGGGCAGAGTCCAGCCAACTCTGTGTTATCTAGGGTCTACGCCTTCTAAGGGTCACGTGGTGTAAGTTTATTTTTCCTGCAATCACTTACTCTCTGGGCAAGTATTTTCTATTAGAGTTGAACAGAAGTGAAACATAATCCTTTTTTTTCCTTGACAACACTAAAAAGAGGTGTTATAAGGAGAAAGTTGTAGGCTACTAGCTAATAAAGAAGCTGGTATTCAAAGTTTTACAACCATGAATGAGGTTGACAACTTTTAAACAAGTATAATAGAGCCAAAGTACTCTGTTGATTTTTTGTATATATTATTACTCTTATTACTGGCTTCTAATTGCTGAAAAAATTCATTGTGTTTGAATGCCAAACAAACAACAAAGATAATTGGTTCTCCTCTTCCAAGAACCATTTTAGACATTACTGAATGGGATTTAACAGTGACAAAGAGTAAGTCTAAGTGACTCTTCTTCCCCTCTGATGCAAAAGCTAGTCTCCAATAAAAGCAAGGAAACATAATCAAACAGAATGCAAGAGAATGTAATGTTCAAGAAGTCAAGATTTATAGAAATTCTGAGGTGATGCATGGTATTACTCATACAGTTTCAAATGATTCCTATCACCTCGGACTGTGTAGTTTCTAAGAGTAGGCTCATTAGGATGTGTGCAGAGGGGCTCGGGCCCACCACCCCATTTGCCCACTCAGGCCAAACTAACAATTTGATTTCATGTGGGGAGTCCATTTTACAGATGCCCTGCCCCCCTTGTCTTCGTGAGCAGGAAGAAAACCACATCAAAAGAGGATCTTGAGGGCAGAGGATTGTTAGGGCAGTGACACTACTGTGCATGATAATATAATGGTGGCCACATGCCATTTCACATTTATCCAAACCCACTGAATGTACATCACCAAGTGTGAACCCTAAGGTAATCTATGAACTTTGGGCGAGGGATGTGTCAGTGCATATTTATCAGTAGCAACAATGGTACTCCTCTGGTGGGAACGTTGGTAATGGGGTGGAGGGGCTATGCATGGGGGGCAGGGGTATACAGGAAGTCTCTGTGCCTTCCTTTCAATTTTGCTGTGAACCTTAGACTGCTCTAAAAATAAAGTCTGTTTTAAAAAATGCATTTCTTTAAGTCTCCACTCAACTTAACAAAATATAAATGTGCAGGTAATATTTCCAAAAGACGGCATCCTCTCATGACAAGGCTTTTTATGGCTTGCTTTTCCACCTCTCATGGTTCCTGCCACCGAAGAAATCCATCTGCCCGAAGAGTATTTTCACGGATGTCTGAGCCGTGATCAGGGGGTCTCAGGGGGAGGCCCAGGCAAGCCCCTAGGCATGCGGTCGGACAAGAACCAGGTGTCACAGACTGACTTCCAGGTAAGCTTCCCTCCCACAGCACCTTCATCTACACGAGCTAACCAATCCAATCACTGAGGCATGCCTCCTACAGGGCCAACCAATGCCAGGGGAGCAGCGAGATGAAACCACAAGAAAGCACAGGCATGATGCTGTGGGACCCATCTGCAGCGGCTACCAGCCTAGTATTGGTACACTTCGATGAGGAGGTGGCCAAAAAAATAAAACTGGGCCATGTTCCTCCTGTTACGACTCTAGAGTTGAGCTTTATTACAGGAGTGCCATGCTAATAAAAAGTCAATACTATTGTTTTTCCTTCATTATTTCCTTTAATTTTCCTCTATCTCCAATTCTTTTTATCTGGAGAGATTATGGCTTTTACTTTTTTACCATCAAAATGGTTTCCTCATATAGATCCTGCAACGCATAATAAGTTGAATGGGTATTTTTAATTATTTTACTGATTGGGCTATTACAGTTGTCCTGATTTCCCCCCTTTGCTCTTGCTCCATGCAGCCCCCCACTCCCTCAGGCAATCCCCCCACCACTGTTCATGCCCATGGGTCGTGCTATACGTTCTTTGGTGACCCCATTTCCTCTACTGTACTTCATATCCCCATGGCTATTCTCCAACTACCTGTTTGTATGGGGTTTTATTGTTTTGGGTTTTTTACCTATTTGTCCTTCTTAATCCCCTCACCTCTTTACCCATTCCCCCACGCCCCCCTGCCATCTGGCAACCATCAAAATGCTTTCTGTGTCCATGATTCTATCTCTCTTTTTCTTGTCTGCTTAGTTTGTTTTTTAGATTCAATTGTTGATAGATCTGTATACTTTGTCATTTTATTATCCACTGTTTTGATCTTTTTCTTAAGTAAGTCCTTTTAACATTTCCTATAACAATGGTTTGGCGGTGATGAAATCCTTTAGTTTTTTCTTGTCTGGTCTTGTCTTGTCTCTTATTCTGCTCTTCAATTCAAAACGATAGCTTTGCTGGGGAGAGCAATCTTGGCTGCAGGTCCCTGCTTTTCCTGACTTTGAATATCTCTTGCCAATCCCTTCTAGCCTACGAAGTGTCTTTTGAGAAATCAGCTGACAAGACTTATGGGAACTCCCCTTTAGGTAACTAACTGCTTTTCTCTGGCTACTTTTAAGATTCTCTCTTTATCTTTAACCTCTGGCATTTTAATTACGATGTGTCTTGGAGTGGGCCTCTTTGTATCCATCTTGTTTGGGACTCTCTGTGTTTCCCGGACTTGCATGTCTATTTTTGTCACCAAATTAGGGAAGTTTTCTTTCATTATTTTTTTCAAATAGCTTTTCAATTCCTTGTTCTTTCTCTTTTCCTTCTGGTACCCCTATGATGTGAATGTTGGACCACTTGAAGTTGTCCCAGAGGCTGGTTATATTATCCTCTTTCATTTGGGATTCTCTTTTCTTGTTGCTGTTATGATTGGTTGTTTTTTGCTTCCTTTATGTTCCAAATCATTGATTTGATTCTCAGCTTCATCCACTCTTCCGTTGTTTCCCTGTAAACTGTTCTTTACTTCAATTAGTGTATCCTTTGTTTCTGACTGGGTCTTTTTAATGCTGCTGAGGTCCTAAAAAAGTCCCTTGATCATTCTTATAACCAGTGTTTTGAACTCTGCATCTGACAGATTGCTTATCTCCATTTCATTTAGTTCTTTTTCTGGAGTTTTGGTCTGTTTTTTCATTTGGGCCATGTTTCTTTGTCTCCTTGTTTTGGCAGCCTCTCTGTGTTTGTTTCTATGTATTAGGTAGAGCTGCTATGACACACTGTCTTGGTAGTGTGGCCTAATGCAGTAGATGTCCTGTAGGGTCCAGTGTTACAGCCTCCCCTATCACCCAAGCTCAGTACTCGAGGTGTGTCCTTCACGTGGACTGAGTATACTACCTCTTGTAGTTGAGCCTTGATTGCTGCTGGCAGGCCAATGGGCAGGATTTACCTAGACCAGTCAGCTGCAAGGACTGGCTATGACCATCAAGCACCAGCCTCTACCCTCTGTGAAAGATCAGCTGTGCAGGGGCAGGGTGGTGGTGCTCCAGACTGGTCTGTAGCTGTCTACTGGGTGTGCTGGCCCTGGGGTTTCCCAAGTGGTGCAGGCCAAGGTCAGCCTCCACCTGTGTTTTGCCCAGGGCCACCCTGCCTGAGCTATAAAGCAATCTGAGATGGCTGCCACTTGTGCTGGACTTGGAGATTCCCAGGCAAAGCCAAGCTGTGAGCCTAGGCTGGCTGCTGCTAGTGCTAGGCCTGGGGCTCACTGAGGCTAGCTGTTGCTTGTTTGATAGGCTTTAGGAAGGTGTGAAGCATAAGCCAAGACCAGCCCTTCATATGGAAAAGCAGCTTGGGTAGGACTGTAAGTTGGGGTGGGCGGGGTCTCTGGGGATCTCCAAGGCAGGTCAAACAGTGTTATCCTGGTTGATGGAGTCTCAGATATGGCACCAGCTTGCTGGCTCTGTGAGAAGGGGGTTTAGAAAAGGGCCTATGGCCTCCGCTTGCCTTGATGCCAGACACTTCAGTTCCTCCCCGTATGCCATTGGTGCCTTTAAAGATGCTACCCCGGTGCTGGAACTCAGAGGGAGTGAGTCTGAGTAGGTGAGTCCATGTGTGGGTTCATTAAGAGGAACTGCTTGGGGCTCTACCAGTTTCTTCCACCGACTCAATCTCTGTTGGTTTTTGCAGCCAGAGGTTGCAGGGATGTATTTTCCTGGCACTGGAACCCTGGGCTGTGGGGGCCTGGTGTGGAGTTGGGACTCCTTGCTCCTGAGATATCCCTCTTGAATTTTTATCCTCCATACGTGGATGTGGGACCAGCCCATTCTGTGTCTCTGCCCCTGCTGCCAGTCTGGATGAATGTGGTTTCTTTAATTCTGTAGTTATCAGACTTCCATTCAACTCGATTTCTGATGGTTGCGTATGATGGTTGTTCTATATTTTAGTTGTGACTTTGATGTGGTTGTGTGAAGAGGTGAGCCATGTCTGCCTATGCTGCCATCCTGACTGGAAGTCCCTCAATGAGTTTTAAAAGTAGCTCCCTAACCTGGCTTCCCAGAATCTTCTGGAAGCTTTTCCAGATCTCAGACCAACTAAGTCAGGTCTAAGACTGTGCATATTTATATAGTTCCCCAGCTGATTCTGATACATTCCCTCCTCTTGGAATGTTCTCTCCCCCATTCATCCCACCCCCTGATCACTTGGTTTAACCCTTCAATGACTTCAGGTTTCCGCCAAAGAGCAGCCCGGGCACCACACTATCTAAAATAACACCTACGCTCCCTCCCTTCCATGCTTTATTCTTCTTCATAGACTTTAGCACCAACTAAGAAACTGCATCTGTGTCTGATGTGAACATCCATGAAAACAGGAAGTTGTTTTGCTTACTGCTCCACCCCCACATCCCATAAACTGTCTGGTACTGAGTAAGCCCTGAGAAGTACACACAGACCTGCTACCAGCACACAGCCAGGTGGGGCGCCAGCAGATTTTAGCACAGCAGCGTCAGTTACTGCAACAATGTGGCCCTCAAACAAAGTGAGCACAACCATTTAGAAATGGCGTCAACCAGCAGAACAGCTGCAAGCTTTCCGGCACTGCCTCCTGCTGGCTGGTCCACACTGGGGGATGCTGCTTTCCTACAGCACCCAGCCCAGGGTGTGCTGTGCAGTCAGCAACTCAAGAACTGAATGTCAAATGCTCCCCTACTGAAAAGCCACCCAAACGTCCGTGATGCACTAATCCACCTCTGTGCTGAGGCCCTAAGGCTGTGCCGGCTAGGCCCTAAGGCTGGGTGCTGAGGAGGTTTGTGGTTTGTGAATGAGCCCCGTTGTTCAGTGTGCCATCTCACTTGCTTCACTGCCTTCTACTCACCATCACTGGCGCACTGCACGGGGAAGTCAGGAATGATCAAGTGAGGGAAAATGCAAAGATTAGGGAAGGTTTCCACAAAACCCAGGCTTTACTGTCTGTCCAGGTGTCATTACCCTCATGGTAATGAAGGTAGAACCACTTCACCACAGAGGATGCAGAACCAACTCCAAAGAGGCCATGGCCCCATCCTCCCTGACAGTGCGACACAAAAGGATTCATAAGAAGGCTTCCATTTTCCTCTTGGTATCACATCATCATTCCAAAGAGGAAATACAGCACTTTGCATTGTGATCTGCTCTGAGAAACCATGTCCAAATACATCGATACCTGGAAGGAATACGAGAACAGAAAGCACATCTTCCAGAGTCATGTGATCTGAACAAAGGAGGAACTTGTCTGAGGGAAGACAATGTTTTCTGAAGAGAGAACAGGAAAAATACTAACTACATATTAAACAGGTAGAATTCAAGGAACCTTCTATAGTTTGTGTGTGTGTGGCAGGGGGTGGGGCAGGTAGGGAGGGAGGGAGGAAAGGAAGGACCCACAGAGTATCTCAGGGACCGAGGGCATGCACACCTACAGGTGACATTAATTACACCTGGCAGCAGCACAGCAATGCCCGGAGGGAAAGAGACAAAGTGTGACCAGACCAATACAAACCGTATTGTCAGACAAATGACTTTGTTTTGTACAGTGAGTCCCTTCCCTGTTCCAGGCACAGCATCAAGTACTAGAGATGGACTCAGAAACTGGATCTCAACCAGTGGTCCCCACCCTTTAGGAACTGACCATCCATCACTTCTAACCATGGGCTCCAGCTCTGCAAGATGAACTGATGCAGCTATTTCCAGTAGCATTATGTTCCGTGACCTAGTGACTGTGTGTTCTACAATAAATCTTTTGACCCAGTCTGCTGAAAGCCTACTCCTCCCTGAGTTGTCTCCATCTTAGGAAATCATGCTATTCTCTGTCCAGCTGCTTAAGCTTAAAATATAGGAGTTCAACTAACAAACGACAGAAGGAATGGTTGAGTTCCAAAGTATAAGAGGATGCTAAAACTACCCAGTGCAAGTTGACGAGGAGTGGAACACAGGCATGCTTCACAGCTACTGCGGTTTTCTACAAAGACAAGGTGAGGCCCTCCGCCAGCAAAGTGACTACGACTCACTGAAGGCTCAGATGGTAGTTAGCAACTCTTAGCAAAAAATTATTTTTAATCAATGTATATACCTTGTTATTTTAGACAGTGCTATTGTGCACTACTAGACTACAGTGCACTGTAAACACAACTTTAATATGCACTGGAAAAGCAAAAACATCTGTGTGACTTGCACTGTCAAAGTTCTCACCAGACCTCAATACCTCTAAAATATGTGTTTTCACACAACCTTGAAGTATCGCCCCTTAACATACTCATTAATTATGAAGAGAAAAAGAATGGATTAGCCTGGTGAACACCATCTTTACCCACATGATCAAACTAACGTTACCAATGTTGGGACAAAATAACATCAGGGCCCCTGGGAACGACACCATCTCACTCCCATGGGATTCTTACCGAAAACGCATACTTAACCTCAAAGTAATTGTAAGAAATGAAACAAACCCAGGCTGAGGGACACTCTGCAAAGTAACTGACCAAGACTCACCGAAGTGCCAAGGCCATGGAAGACTTGGGAAGTGGAAGGAATGTCACAGAGTACAGGAGACCACAGGGACGTGACAAGTGAATCACTGAGAACTGTGACACAGGCGCTATGCTAAGCACAAAGGGGGCAGAAAGTCGGCTCCCTGGGGAGAGCCGGCAGAGCAGCGGCACCGAGGCGGCGCCTGAGCTGGGTCCCAGCTGAGTATCTGACAGGCACACTTACAATATTTATGGTACACCACGCAGGGCGGTGAGGGCGGGGGCGAGCCGCAAGACACCGAAGTGAAGGGCAGCACATTCGAGAGACGACAGAACACAAGTCCTTTAGGAAAGCCGGAGAGGCGAGCGGAGACAACTCAAGGGCAGAGACAACGCACACGCGGGGAGGGGGAGCGGAGGGGGCCGCCTCCTGCAGGGCCTGCACAGCACACAGATGAGTCTGGGCCTCACCTGAGGGAAATGGGGTTGCTCATGAGGAGCTTTTCTCTCTAATCTTTTTATCCTGAAATAACTTTAGACTTATACAAAAGTTTTAAGGAATTACAGAATTCCTATATACACTTATCTAGCTTCTACTAATATTAATACCTTAAATAATCTTAAATAGTAGAGTCGTCAAAGCTAAGAAATAAGACTGGTGCAATACTATCAAATAAACTATGGACTTTATTCGAATTTCGCTGGTTTTCCCCATCATTTCCTTTATCTGCCCTGGGATCCAACCTGGAGCTCCAAACTGCCGTTAGCTGTGGGCCTCTAGGCTGTGACAGTTCCTCACTCTTTCTTCACCTTGCAAGACCTTGATGCTTTGGTGGGTGCTGGTCAATTATTTTGTCCCTCAGCTTGGGTTTGTTTAATGTCTTACAATTAGACTGGGCTGATGCATTTTTGGCAGAAAGCATAGGCATCACACCAGGGAGACCGTGTGTGTATTCCTGGCGATGTCCGCCTTGGCCCACTTGGCGATGGTGATGACTGCTGGGTTTCTCACGACAAAGTCAGATTTACTCTTTCCCTCTGGTACAGGCAAACATACTGGGAGACATCACTTGAAGATATACAAATATCCCTTCTCTCTTCACACTCTGGCTGGCTAATTTTAGTATCCACTGGTGGATCTTGCCTGCAACAACCATATACTATGGTGTTCAAAGAGTTGTTGAACACCATATGGTGTTCTGTTCTCTTATTCCCTCTGTATTTATTTATTGAAATTCTTCTGTAAGGAAGAGCTATCTCTTCAATCCTATTTCTTTTTTTTTTTTTAAGATTTTATTTATTTATTTTTAGAGAGGGAAGGGAGGGAGATAGAGAGAGAGAGAAACATCAATGTGCGGTTGCTGGGGGTCATGGCCTGCAACCCAGTCATGTTCCCTGACTGGAAATCAAACCTGCGACACTTTGGTTTGCAGCTCGAGCTCAATCCACTGAGCTATACCAGCCAGGTCAACCCTATTTATTTCTTTATTCGTCTTTCATTTATTCATCCCTACACACGTGGATGTTTATTTTACTCTATGGATTATAATGCAATGTTATTGATACTCATTTTCCTGCTCAAATTATTGTAAGTTTGGCCATTGAGAGTTCTTTCAGACTGGCTCCTATGTTCTTTCAGAAAGCCTCAATCTTCTTTAAAGCATCTCCTTACTTTCTGGCAAAAACAATCCAGGTTCGTGGTGTATTTATTTTCTCTATCCCAGTGCCTAAGTCAACCACATCTTCAAAGACAGAGTTTTAAACATGATCTAATTACATTCTGGAAACGCCATTCCGGCGGCAGCAGTGCAGAACTGAGCACGGAGGCAGACAGACCAGTACGAGATCCCACCGTGATTCTCAACCAACAGAGGCTAGAGCATGAGCAGTGACAATGGTGAAGAGCACACAGATTCCAGAGAGCTGAGAGGCTGAACGACAGTCTCAGCATGCATGGGATACTGAGGAGTGAAGGAGGAAGTGATGTCCCTGTGGACTGCCGTGTTTCTTCTGGGGATTCTGGTAGCATAGCACACCCTGCACAGTAAATGGACAAGCCCTGGGGGGCAGAGGGTGCTGGGCCTGCCCGAGGGCAGGTTGGCCATGCAGCAGGCTGTCGGATATGCAGGCTGGGGGCTCAAGAGAGAGAACAAGGCAAAGGCATCTTAGGCATCTTTGGGGTATATGAGATTGTCATGGAGAGAATAGAGGGAGGACAGAAGTTTGTGCAACGTCGGGTACAGGGACAGACAGAGGAGAGCCAGGAAAGCAGACTGTAGGAGGGATGGGCCCAAAGGTGTCGGAGAAGCCTGGAGAGAGTGAATGTCAAGAAAATGGCCAAGCATGTCAAATACAGCATACAAGTCCAGTAAGATAAAACACCTAAAAGCTTTCACTTGGTTCGGTGATTATATTTAGCAAACTTTTAAAGAACAGTTTTAATGAAGCGGTAAGACAGGAGTCTAAATGCAGAGTGAAGGGAAGAACAGAAGGTGAGACTGTGGACAAGATGAACATGCTTCTTTCAAGAATCTTGCTTGCAAAGGAAAGGAAATCATAGAAGACAACACAGAGTTTGTCTGCTTTTAACAGATCCATTCCTTCAACATTTGCACATTTCCTATGTGCCAGGCACTGGAAAAGACTTAAACATACTTTTATGCTACAGGAAAAGGAGCCAGAAGAGAAGGGGAAAAATACAGGAGAAGAACGAGGATGTATGACAGAACAACATCCTAGAAGAAAAGGGAGAAACGGGGAAGGGGGGGGAGGAAGAATGGGGAGGGAGGGCCAGAAGGACTGGCCTTGACTGCCCCTTCCTGCTCCGCAGGAGACCGGCGTGCAGATCCACACATGGCATTTCAACAGCATTTGCAAGCTGATCTTCAGAGTTCAAGTTTTATGCCCAAATTTTTAAATCTAATACTCCGGATCAGTGGTGGACAAACTACAACCCACAGCCTGTGTCTGTATGACCTTTGAGCTAAAAATGGTTTTTATGTTTGTACAAGGTTGTTAAAACAAAAACAAAGAATGTCTGACGTAGACCAGGTGCAGCCTGCAAAGCCTAAAATACGCCTGAACCTTTACCGAACAAGTCCGTCAGACACCGCTCTAAATGTTTTTACAACAACAAACACAAATTTTAAAATCCAGTCTAATAGATGTGCAAAATAGTAACAACTCTGGGAAGTCACTTGCAAAAGTGACAAGGCAGTGGTGACAGACCTGAGAAAAAACATCAGCTATACATTGCCAATTCCAGATTTTCTACTCAGGTACCGTTTTTCAGATACCATTTATCTTTTTATAACCTTTACATGATAAAGCATCTCCTGGACAATAATCTGGTTCCATGTAACAAGAACAAATCTGTTTCTAGCTTCAGAAACAGACATACCCAGGACACGCCTTCCAAAGTCAGTTTACTGGCACCCACAAAAATACAAAGAAAAGAAAGCTCCAAAGTTTTTTTCTAATTTGTTTCAGAAGAAAAGAGAACTGGAAATTAAAATGTCAAATCAGGGAATGATGAAGCAAATTATACGGAACAGCAATATGATGTAATAACAAATAGCCACTAAAAATGATTATGGGCATTATATTGAGATATGAGAGGGCTATGAAATGGCTTCAAGTGAAAAAATGAGCCATAAATAATGTGAATATAGATCACAACTGTAACGATACATTGAGTACCCTGTTCAGAACCAAAAATTAACTTAAGGTGACATAAATAATTAAGCTCTCCTGTGATTTTCCATAAATTTTTATGTAAAAAAAAAAGAGATTCTTAAAATTTCAATCCAGTTCTTGTAATTTTTAAAATAAAGCAGTCAATAAAGTTTATGTCTTAGAAGACAAAGTCTGAAAACAAATGTTAAAAATTTTTAAATGAGTTCAAAGACAGAACCATGATGCAGCAACTTGTGAAGCAAAATTCTTCTACAATGAAACAAGCCTGGTTCCCCGTTCTGGGCACACCCTGACCTTTTGGAAACACACACATAAAAGAAAGATGTTCGTGCCTCGACCTGTCCAACAGTTCCAGATTTTCTACTCAGGTATGGTTTTTCGGATGCTATTCAAGCAAGGCTCCTGCTATAGCCCCGAGACCCCATGCAAATGATCATCTCAAGAGTAAGTCCCTTTGATTTGGGGGCACTCTTACAAGGCTTCTCTCTCCTCTTAAAAACTGCCCTGTACAAATGGCACCAACTACTACAAAAGTTCCATATTTCAGAAGTAGGTCCACCCACTTTCCATTCTCTCCTCCCCAATGTAAAGAGTTAGAAGAAAGGGTTAGGCTTTTTCGAAGGCAGAGAAAGGACAGCTCCTGAATAAATTCACAAAGTGAGCATTCATATGAATTTATTGTTGTCTTTGAATTCATCCTTTCAAAGTAGCTCAGGACAAAGTATTAAGTGAAGGTTAAGAAACTTATCTCTTTTTTCTTTTTAAAGGAAAGTAGTAGGGAAAATAAAACCCCAAGACGAAAAACAACAAGCAGACCGCTGGAACACACCCCCTTTCAGTTCCCTTTAATAAATGAGAGCAGCTCTGCCTCCGCTCCACTTCAGCATCTCTAAACTCAATCTTAAAACCACCTTTTTGCTTCTGGCACCTCCTTAATTTATAATCTACTGTTATAAACTTCTCCAAACAACCTGACGCTGAAAGATGCCTTTCAAAGTGTTGTCAAGGGAACGAATGCTTCCCAGCGAATTCTTTAGTCATGCTGTAACAAAAGCTCTCTCACTGGAGCTACCGCTTCTGAATAAAGAATTTGGTCCTTCTTCTCCCAGGGTTCTTGGCACCAGAAATGGACTTTGTTGGAGCGGACTGTGCCATCTGAAACAGTCCAAAAGTGAAGATTCTCTGGTAGGTGAAACTGTCGTTAGGTGGTTTATTTTGTCCCTCTCCCCCAGCCCTCAATACATAGTCAGCTACAGAGGAAAATGTTGTAGCAAAAAGACTGATCCTGTTTGGAAGCGGTATGTATACAGTGTCCGGAATCCGGATCTGGGGCTTCTTCAGCAGCACTTGCAGACTGCAGCCAACTCAACTCTCTCATGCACAGCATTTCCACTCACGGAGTTAGTGCCTCTGGCCCTAGACATGAAAGATGGGGCTTCAAAAGCCCCCAGTCCTCTGCCTGCTCCATTACTCCTCCCTGAACAGAAGACTGACCCGGGCAACCCTGAGGACACAGTGAAGGCACAAGGCACAGAAGGGAGCCCGTGGGAGGGGGTGACTGCTCTGCAGACTGGAAAAATGTGACAAAGGAAGGGGTATTGGAGCAAGGTCCCAAAAGATGAATATGAATTGATCTGCCAGAAAAGAGCAGGAGATGGAGAAAAGCAGAGAGAAGAAACATGTGCAAACACACACACACACACACACACACTCACACTCACAGATACATGAAGTACTGTGCAGAATTTTCAAGAACTAGAAGAGTATAATTAAGTTGTTTATACAGCAATTGTCACCTCAAGTTTAATGCATCAAAGACAGATTATCTCCCCCACTTTCCTTAAGCAGCCAGGCTCAAAACCTGTTATCTCTTCCTTCTACTTCACGCGCCAGGAGCAGCCGGGTGCTTTCTCCCCTGATCCCGGACACCAGGGACACCAGGACGTGCCTTGCTGGACTAATCTGAGTCTGTCAGCAACTCCAGCCCTGTCCCTCCAATCCTGAGAACAAACAACTTAACTTACCTTCTTCAAGTACATCTCCATTCATCGTACTGGTGCTATTGTTTGCTAATTGAATTTAAAAACTAAACTAACCTGGCACTTTAGAACAGCGATTTTTAACCTTTTTTTGTTTCATGGCACACATAAACTACTAAAATTCTGCGGCAGAGCAAAAAATATCTTTTTTTGCCAATCTGACAAAAAATAGGTATAATTTTGATCCATTCACATTGGATGGTTTATTGTTGTGTTGGCTGTTGTCATTTTTCTATTTGACAGTCTAAGGGAAAAAGGGTCAGTGCCCCTGACTAAATGGTCAGCTACTGCATGCTTTAACAATTCTTGCAGCACACGGGTTGAAAATCACTGCTCTAGAATATTGTTCTTAGCTGCCCACCCATACACACTTCTCACATTCCAACCCAAGCCGCTAGTCTGGTCCGGTCCAGTGTACCCACTGCCGTGAGCACACACCTCATGTTCCCACACATATACCTGTGTCCCACCTGACTGACCCTCCTGGCCCCTCTCTTTCCCTACGCCCCTCCCCCGTACTCCTCCTTCCAAGGTCTTGCTCAGATTCTGTTTCCCCCATGAAAGCTTATGCAACCACCCAAGCAGCTCTTCCTCCTCGGAATCCCCATAGCCAGAAGTATCTACTCAATGAAAACAGCTTTTGTTCCATTCTTTGTTTTTGTCACAATGAAGCTCTAAACTTCGGAACAGGTTCTGTACTTCAGGGAGTCTTCTACACTGTCCCTAATTGAAAGCTCCCAGTAAGTGATGATAAGCATTGTTTACTGGTGATAATGAGGAAGTGGTCTCCTTGGTCTTCCCTTTTCTCACTGACAAGTGCTACCACTAACAACACTCCACTCCCAGCCACTCACTCCAACTCCACCGACAAACCCACATCCAAGGCATCCTTACGTCTTGTCCAAACCACTGCAGAACCCTCCTAATAAGACTACTTCTTCTTAAAGCCCAGCAATGTCTATCCATAACCCTTAAAATAAAGTTTAAACTCTCCCACCCAGACTAAAGTTGGAAGGTTTTTCTGGGTCCCTTTGCCACACCCTGCCAGCTCCCAATACACACCAACAACTCAGAAACGTTGCAGCACAACTTGAACTCTCACTGGGGAGCAGTGTGAGTGCCAGCCTGAACTCAGACTCGAGACCCTGCCGCCTCTCTGCTCCTGTTTCGGGCCCCTCTACCCACTGCTCACCGTCCCATCAGGCTTCCCTGTGCTCCCTCCTCCCGCTTTAGCTCTCTGCTGAAATGGCACTTGCTGTGAGAGGTGCCCCCTTCACCCCGTCCTCCAGTCCACAGCAGCGAGCCCGGCCGTCCCTCGCATATCTGTACTCAGACTCTTCCTGTCTGCCTCCGCTGCAAGCTCCCCTACATGCTGGGGCCCCACCTGCCCAGTGTGTGGCCGTGCCACACGTACCTACTCAAGACAAATGTAGGGAATGAATGGTCGTATTAGGGAACCTAAATCAAGAATCTAAGTTCTCTACTTAAAAAAGCTGTTCCCGTGAATGTGACTTGTCAGGGTTACTAATACAGTAGTGGATGTTCTCTTAGGACTTAGGGTCAAGACGATGGTGCAGGCAGACATGACTCGCCTCTTCGCACAACCACATCAAAATTACAACTAAAATATAGAACAACCATCATTCAGAACCATCAGAAATCAAGCTGAATGGAAGTCTGACAACTACGGAATTAAATAAACCATGTCTGGTAGGAGGGGCGCAGACACACAATGGACTGGTCCCTCACCCACGTGTGGTGGATACAAATTCAGGAGGGATATCTCAGGAGTAAGGAGTCCCAACTCCACACCAGGCCTCTCAGCCCAGGGTTCCAGTGCCAGCAAGATAAGTCCCTGCAACCTCTGGCTGCTAAAACCAACAGGGATTGAGTTGGTGGAAGAAACTGCTGGAGCCCCAAGCAGTTCCTCTTAAAGGACCCACATATGGACTCACCTACTCAGACTCACTCTCTCTGAGCTCCAGAGCTGGGATGGCAGCTTGAAGGACATCAAAGTGAATAGAGGCCACTGTCCATTTTCTAAACCCTCCCCTCATACAGCCAGCAAGCTGGTGCCATATCAGACTCCATCAATGGCACTTCCTGTGAGTGGTGCTCCCCTCACCTAGTCTACAGCAGAGGCTAATACTGTTGGACCTGCCTTGGAGATCCCCAGAAACTCCATTCTACCCAACTTACAGGCCCACCTTGGCTCATGCTTCACACCTTCCTAAAGCCTATCAAACAAGCAACAGCTGGCCTCAGTGAGCCCCAGGCCCGGCACTAGCAGCAGCCAGCCTAGATTCACAGCTTGGCTTTGCCTAGGAATCTCCAAGTCCAGCACAAGTGGCAGCCATCTCAGATTGCTTTATAGCTCAGGCAGGGTGGCCCTGGGCAAAACACAGGTGGAGGCTGACCTTGGCCCACGCCACTTGGGAAACCCCAGGACCAGCACACCCAGTGGACAGCTACAGACCAGTCTGGAGCACCACCACCCTGCCCCTACACAGCTGATCTTTCACAGATGGTAGAGGCTGGTACTTGATGGTCATAGCCAATCCTTGCAGCTGACTGGTCTAGGTAAATCTCATCCACTGGCCTATAATCAAGCCCCTCGTCAACATCAAATAAGGTACCTACTCCATCTGTGATGTCTTACCACACAGTACACATCGATACTTTTAACAATGCTAACCCTTGAACTATAATTTATTGATGGTAAGCACAACCCCACAAGCAGTGATGACATTTCTGAGGACTGTAGTAACAGCTGGGACAGTGGGGAATGTTTTCATAAATGCCCTTCTCACCAATAGGAAAGAAGATGGTAAACAAAGAAAGCACAGCAACTAACTACTCTGTTCCTGCCCTACTGCAGGAGGGGATAAAAAAATGAGAATTTCACTCTCTCCCTGCCAAGAGGAATTAGCATTTCCAGGCAGGGGACACAAAGCTGGTAGCTCTGCTCATACAAGGCAATATATTTAAGAAGCCAGGCAGGAAAATAAAATAGCAGGCAAACAAACAAATAAACCACGCCCAAGGAGAAGTCCCCAATCTGCTACTTTATTAGTGTATACTTCCCAAGCTAGCTCTGGTGTAGAGGAAAGTTGAACGGTGGTGGGAAATTCCTTCTCACCAACCCAATCAAAGCTATGCAAGATGTGGGTCCAGGTGGCCTCCAATTCCACCCCTGAAGTAGCTGTGGGTGATGGCAGGGGGGGAAGAAAACAATGACCAATGACTTCTCTTGCTAAGGAGTCCCACCGTGCCACAGTGCAGCTTTCCTCAAACTTCAGGCTGCTCCCAGGGAAGGAGTGCGCACTACATGTTGGAAGAGATGCATGCTGACCTCATACCAGAGCCTACATGTGGGGTTACCTCCAATTCAGGGGCCGATCGATATAAAACTATGTTTCACAATACTTCTACCCACCTTACCATGTTAACATAAAAATGTTAACAAGCATCACAAGCATCAGCCCTGGCTGGTGTAGCTCAGTGGATTGAGTGTGGGCCTGTGAACCAAAGCATCGCAGGTTTGATTCCCAGTCAGGGCACATGCCTGGGTTGCAGGCCACGTCCCCAGTGGGGGCCACGTGAGAGGCAACCACAGATTTATGTTTCTCTCCCTCTCTTTCTCCCTCCCTTCCCCTCTCTAAAAATAAATAAATAAAATCTTTAAAAAATAAAAAAAGTTTTTTAAAATAAAATAACATACCCCTTCTTTAAAAAAAAAGAAAATCACAAGCATCAAATAGTCTTTAAAATTGTTCCTAAAAAGATATGGAAATACTTAATAGTTGAGAGAATCACAAAGTACCTATGAGCAAAAATATGCATTTAAGGTTCTATAGCCATAGGTATATTAACTCTAAAAATAAAAACATAGGGCCTTTAATTGTTCTATATTCTATTACTTAATAGTCTATTTTTAAAAACCAGTCCCCCCATCTTCCATTTATGATACACTCTGCTTCTCAAAGCTTTGTTGCTTGAAGACTCTTTTATCTGACAAAATATATCACCGAGATGTTATTTTCCTTAAGTATTCTATTTTTCTAATATCTCTAAATAGAGGGGAAAATATAATTTATTCCCACAGCGAAGCAGAGACAGCAAACACTAGATCATCATTTCACATCTAAGTTGCTCTTTGGCAATAAATACTTGAAAGGACTTCACTCTGCTCTTCTGAGCACAGGGATCAAGAGCGCCCGCTGAGCCCTGAAGGGATCTAGCTGGACGCACACCTTTCTGCTCCAAGAGCTACAGCTGTCACCTTTACCTGAGCCTTTGATTTCCTTTCTTCTTTGGACTCATTGTGTCTTAGGAGGCAAAGAACCCATGGGAAGCGCTCAGATTCAGGGTTGCAACCACAGCCTGCCACCTGTCACACCCCACACCCCTGCATCTCCACCCTTAGCCTAGAATTCTAACTTACAAAGTATTCATTTCTATTGCAGCTTCAGTACATAAAATGATAGACTTGTATAAGGGAAATGACTCCTTATTTGACCTAATTATGTTTTCTTTATGGATGATATACAGACCTGAAGCCTCACTTTGATATTATGAGATGAACTGATTAGCAGTTTAAACAATGGATAAGGTGGTTTTATAATCTGGATGCTTAGTCTACATTATGGAAAACTAAATCCTAAGACCCAGTGTTCCTATGTGGAAAAACACTTTGCTTGACTCTCTGAACTATATAAAAATGTACCCTGAGCACATTTAAGAGGACTTGCAGGAGAAAACCCAGGTGTAAGCAGACGTGGGAGTCTAAGGGCGCAGGTGGAAGAGTGAGGACTTACCAGTCAGTGTTCATTAGAACCAGGTATTGTTTCTGTCGCATTACTGTTACTCAAAGTAATCCTCAGGAAAGTCCTACAATAAATCTGAACATTCAATACTTTACTTTATGTTAGAGTCACTAGTCTAACAAGAATTTTATTGATTTGTTTCATCATTTGTAACCTTCCAAAAACCTCTCCAGAGTTAGCGCATTCCCTGCTGCTAACAGTAGCACCACTCTCATGTAAATAAACAAATAATTTTAAGCTGTTAAACTTAGAGCTCCAATTTACAAGTACTTTGTTTCCTTAGAAGCCCAGAGAAAAAATACTTCTCTGATTTTCTGAAACTGAACATACTTCAATATCGCTTTTGAAAAACGCACATAACAACAGGGTTAACTCAAACATAACTGCAAATACTAAAAAAAGGGAAGGAGGAGAAGGGGGTGGGGGAGCCAAAAATCATTTTCAACCACAAGACTGTAAGTCCTTCAGGATGGAGTTCATCTTTTTAAGGCAGTTGTGAAGGATGCCTTACAGTAGGCAGATAAAAAACAAACAAGGCCTAGGTCCATGAAAAGACAATTCAGGCCCAACTTACTTCCCGTCATTGTAAGAGTAGCACAAGAAATAGGTATAGTCCATTTGATTTAAAGGATGCTCAGAATTCAGCAAGGGTCTCAGAACCCAGAGCCTCTACCTTTGTACCCTGAGTACAAAGAAATTTAGCAGGTTACAGTGACTATTCAAAATCCTTTTGACAATCACCTTTCAGAACCACCAAAACGAGCCACACAAAGGGAGGAGGAGAGGCACCCACTAGTGTGTTCCACAGGCCTTTTAGAGAACATGAACTTGCTCCTTTGGCCACATGCATGGGAATCTACAAGAAAGGCAATATTGTAGACCTCAAAGGACTGGGCACTGTTCAAAAAGGAACGCCCCACAAATGTTACCAGGGCAAAACTGGAAGAGTCTATAGCATGTGGTGGGCACTGTAAACACACAAGTTAAGGGCAAGATCCTTGCCAGAGAGTTAATGTACGTACTGAGCACACTGAGCACTCTAAATGCCGAGACAGTTTCCTGAAACGTGTGGAGGAAAACGATCAGAGAAAGAAGGAAGCCCAAGAGAAAAGCACCTGGGTTCAGCAGAAGCCCTGTCTGCTGCGCCCAGAGATGCGCACTGTGTGAGAACCAATGGAAAGGAGCTGCTGGAACCCACTCCCTCCGAATTCATGGCAGGATAAGTGTAAAAACATAAAAATAAAAATAAAAGACCTCTTACCATGAAAAAAAAATCCTTATGACAATCATTTAGGACTTGATATCTATGCAAGGTGACTATAAACTCAAAGTACAAGTGGGAGAAAGGGGACTTGGAGACAAACAGCATGCTCTGCATGTAACAGAGAACACTAATGGACTTTGGTGCCCATAAACTACAGGGCAAATTTCAGGTACCAAAAAAAAAGGATGATAATGTCTATGTTACTGTGAAACTTGGACTCCTACAGAGATCACATTAGACTCCTTAAGTAGTTTCATCAGCATCATCTATGAGTCAAACTTTATATTTAAATGGCAAAACAGGCTCATCAATAATTAGGCCTTGGAACACATCCAGGTTAGCAGCATAAAATAAATGCTGGTTACAAAACAACTCTACGGGGCTGGGCTTACACAGCAGAGTATCCAATCAAGGCGGCCTGCACGACAGGGCACAGGAAATACTTTAATGCCAGGGCATGACAGAACTTAGTGATACAATAAAGCTGTAAGAACGTAAGAACAGAAACAGACTCCTTCTCCACAGCATATACACACAAAACAAAACAAAAACAGCAGGGAGCCACATACTTTAGACTTACAGAGGGGCTCTGCTGTTCATGTAGCTTAACACCCTCACTTTACACATGAGGAAACTAAGTCCCAGAAAAGTTGTCCAATATGACATAGGCTGGATTCTAGGCTCAATGTCTCCACTCCAACCTCATTAGACCAGCTTTCTCTAAAAAACATGTGGGGAGAGGTGCAGCATTGCCATTCTTATTGTTGCCTGACACTTCAAAGGATTCAAAGATCTTGGGAATCTTTTTCTTCTTCACTCTCCAGGACTAAGAGCTAAACAAAACTAGCATTCCAACAGATTCCCCAGAAAACCCAAAATTCTCAAAAGTCAATACAGGATGAGGACCTGTACAGAACCACTACAACATTACTGCAGAATAACAGTGATTCATTTTCAAATCCATTTCACATACACTTCTCCCCAAGCACCACAGCTCAGAAGAGAGAGGAGTCTGAAATCCAGATCAAATCAATGGGGCTGTGCCAGAATCAGAAGAGCCTCAGACATGAAGCAAAGCAAACTTTATCTTTGGTTTGCAATATTCAGAAGAAAGGGGAATTTTCTGTAAGCCTCGGGGAACCTTTCCCAAAAGGTCTCAGGGCTGCTGAGATGAAAGATTCTGTGGGTCGTTACATCCATGAATTCCATTTTATCATTCTCAAAGGTCATCAGCTATGTTTAGATTTAGTTTTCCCCTTAAACTAAAGGGAAGATGTCACTCAGGGATCAGAATGAAGAAAAGCTGGGAAGAGGGCATGCTGGGAAAGCAGCATCCAACTTAGGTGAATGGTGGACTGTGGAAGGCATCTTTCTGCAGCATCTGCATCCCAAGGCTGCATGACAGATTCTATCCAACCTTTTTTCAGGATTGGTTCCTTTTGCTGAGCATACAGAAGCAATACACAAAATTGTTTCCAAACCCTACAACTTCAGAAGCTTATGACAGTTACTAGAACTATGCTTACTATCGACATTAAACAAAACTCAGATTTTTATAAAACTTCAGAGACTATCAAACTTTTAAATAACCAATCCATATATTAATGACATCACAGACCTAAATGCTTAAGCTTCAATAGGGAAAGAAACATCAAATTTTAGAACATACAAGTTTGTTTTGTTTCAATATAAAAAACCCAATGTCATTAGTATTGAAAATGACTAAACGCTTTGTTTCTAAGTAGTAATACTGATTAGTCAAATTGCTTTTAAGTGACCTTGAGATTGATGATTTTAGAAGAACCCCCAAGAACATTCTACCACTTCAATAGGCAAATAAACATAAAGCAATTAGTCACTGAAATAAAACACATACTGACTGATCCATGTTTATCTGTAAAACTTCAAAAATATCTGCCCTACTTACAGCAAAAGATGGTTGAAAATGAGACAGTATGTGAAAGTACTTGATAAGCACTTAAAATCATAACATATTGTATATAAGTCAGTAAGTAGTAGAGTTTACACAAAGAATAGTTAAATATAAGTAATGCTGCAAGTGGGTATGGTAATTGAGTAGCAGACAAGATGTCATTAACATGGCATCTAATTTTAGTTCAATCATTAAGTACTAGTAACCTCATCATAAGATAATTCACTAAGGCCCACTGAACCCCATTTCTTATTTGGAAAGGAACAGAATTGGAGTAGAAATCTTAACTCCTTTTTGGCTCTGCTACCTTGATTAGTAATATTTCACACCTAAATTATTGCTATTCTATAAGTAAGTAGCATTTCACATAACTAAACATTCTCATTGTGTGCTACCACATCATGGGTGAATACCACACCTTTCCCCATTCAACAGATATACAGCAGTGAATGCTAAGACCTTTTACAGACCTATGTGCAGACCTGTGACACATTCAAAGAGCTATTACATTCTCCTTCACAGCGTGGGTCAAAGATCAAATGAGATGAAGACATTTTGTCCCTCATTTATCAGACTAGTGAGCTGAAGCCGAGATTGTCATCTGCCAGCAATGCACAGCTGCAAGAGTAAAAGCTGGAAGGAGAAAACAGGTCCCATGCTCTTCTCAATCAGGATGTAACTGAGCGTCTGAAATGGAAACATAACAGAGCCAACCTTCTAATATCCAATCAGCTGTGCTACAAAAGCAGGCAGCCACTCATTTATGTTTGCTAGACCATTAGGCACTTTCTTTCTGGCTATCAGGGACACAGCAATGAACAAAAGAAAAATCCCTGGCTACACTGACCTTACACTGTGGTTGGGAAAGATCAACAAAGTAAACGAGTAAGATATAGGCTATATCATAGTGGCCAGTGCTATACAGAAAAATAAAACATGAAAAGATAGAGAGCAGGTGTTTGGGGATTTACACTTTTCTTTTAAGCTTGCTGGACGCCACTTAAAGAACTACAACAATAATGCATCTAGAGTAGTTTTCCTAAGCATTTCCCCAAAGAGGGAACACTTTGGACACCAGGAAGACTCAGGCCTACTGATTCCGGTTTGAGATTGATTGCTCAAACCTCCAAACCGCCAGCTCTGAGCTGTCATATTGGTGATCTAAATCCCCTACTAATAAAGATTCCCACCACAACACCACCTTTAAATCCAGAGTGCAAAGTGATTTACAAAAGAGAGCCAGAAGTTACAAGAGCATTTGAACTGCTTCTGAGTTAGGGCAGATGTATCCTAATATTAAGGTCAAAATGCAGTTGGTATGATGAGCTCTGCTAGGACAAAGCACTAAGAATGCAGTACGCATCATTTTGCTTTTTCTGACCTGTCAATTCTAGTGACATTCTCTACTATCAGCCTATATTTAACCAGCTTACTAGGCAGTTTCTCCAGCTTTTAGATTTTTTTTTTTAAAGAGCAACCCGGTTGCGAGAAACTTGCTATAAGAAAAGTTAATAGCGCCCTGCAAGATCTGATACACTTCGTTAGGTACTAGCTCATCAACCTTTAACCAGGTTAGTTGAGGTGACTAATCAGGTTAAGTTTTGTTTCACTGAAGTTCTAAAATGCTCTCCGAGTCACTAAACTCTTCTGGTCCTCCCGTTGTAACTGCATCCTGAGAATTACAGCAAGTCTTAAAATTCGGGACAACTTACTTTAACGTGTATCTATAATGCACAGCCCTTCTTTTAAACGGAGTTCCCACAAGGGAGTGGAAAAGACACATTTGACAAGAACTTCAGCCTTGGGATCGGATCGCCTATCCCAAGGAGAAGATACAATACAATACAATACAATACAATGCAATACAATACAATACAATACAATACAGGTTTCCCTCTGCCCACACCGGTCTGGATGTTGTTTGGCCCCTCCGCGGGAGGAGCGCTACCGGCCCGTACCCCGCCGACTGCGCGTCGATAGGAGGCAGGCTAACAGCCCGCAAACTTCAGCGGAGGGGGTGGCTCTTCTCGGGCGCGGCCCTGCCCTGCTCGTCCAAGCGGGTCCGGAGCCAGTCCTGGTCGGCGCTTGGGGGCCCCCGGGGCTCTGAGGCCTGGGCCAGCGCCAGGCTGTGGGAATCAGAGGAGAGAGGGCCGAGGGACTGCAGCCCGGGTCCGGGGTCAGCTCCAGGGGGGCAAGGGTCCTGTGGGCCGGACTCGAGGGTGGGCGAGGCCACAGGAGCTGTCCTGGGAGCCCCGCAGAGAGGTCGGCCAGGAGGGACCCCAGCAGCGGGGGGCGGTAACAGGAACTCTGGTGCCACGCCCGGCCCGCCCCGCCCCCGGAGCAGCGTAGTACCGCCCGACCCCCTCCTCACCTGATGTACGGGCTGGCTGCCGCCAAGATATTCTTCTGAACGGGGATCTCCTCCCCGTCGAGGACCAGGTGCGCGTCGCAGAAGCGGGACTCCTCGCGGAAAGAGCTGAGCGCTCGCAGCAGGCGCGCGGCGTGCTGCGGGTCGGACACCGCGCTACCCTCGGCCATCGCAGCGCCCGCTAGTCACCGGCCGGTCCCGCTCCCGACGTAGCCACGTCGGGCCCCTTGAGCCGTCCGCGTCCGACGCGCGGCCCGCTGGCACAGCCCGCGCGCGCGCGCGCCCGTTTGGCCCAACTATCAGTGATCCCTGAACAAGCGGAGCCCCCGAAACGCGCCTGCGCCATCCGCGGCAAGAGGGACTGGTACCTTTAAGGAGCCGCGGTATTACGTCATTTCTGCGCGACGCCTCCCCGCCCGCAGTCGCCGGAAGCGGCGAGTCAGAAGCCTTGGTATCTGTCAGACCCTCCCGGCCCGCCCCTGCGCAGCCAGGGGCTGTCCACAGCAAGAGTGATCGCTGCGGCGTGGGAGGTGTGCGGGCCGCCGGTGGCTTCTGGAGCCCCGAGTCTCGGCTGTCCCATTCCCTTGCTGTTTGACCTGGGTGCGGTGCCCATCCTCCATTTCTCCGTCTGCAAAGTGAAGGTGATAACTTCTCCGTGGTGTGGACTCACGTGAGATAACGCCTGTAAGCAAGGGCTCTGTAGGTGTAGCTTTCCTTAAGTATGAGAGAAAAACCGCTTCCCAGGTAAGGGCAGCGACGCGAGCAAACAGGGTCTGGAAAGAGCGTTTTTTCGGTTACGGCCTGGGGAGGAGATGGAGCAGATGAAGTTGAAGGAATAAATGGCAGATTTCAAATTTGTCAGGTCCTCCTTGGCTGTGGTAAGGGGCTGTCCTAATTCCGGTAGTTAGGTACCATGGAAGGGCTTTGAGTAGGGGGCTTTTATAGAGATCACTCAGCCGCTGCATGGAGAAGGGGTGGGGGTGGGGAGGGTGCTAAAAGCAGAGTGGTGCTTAAATATTGCAGTACTCGATGGAAGAGAATGGTGGTCTGGATGGAAGGGTGATGATGGAGGTGGACAATAGTGGATGGCTTTAAAAGAATAGACACAATTGTGAGCGAGGGGGGGTGCCTAGGATAATGTTCTGGGTTGAAGAAACTGCATGGATGTTGGTACCTTTGAGCAAAATAGGAAACGCTGAAGGGTTGGAAGATGGAGAGGCCAGACGGTGCAGTTGTGAGAGGAAGCAACCCTGGGTCAGTTTAGCCTACGGGGCAAGCCCTATGCCATCTGAGGTTTCCCGGGAGGATGTTAAGGGCACATGGGAATGTGGAATGTAACCACCGTATTAAGTACAAACAGGTACTCAATAAGCGTCTAAAGAAATAGCAGTTTTATGAGGACCAGGGCCCAGAAGAATGTGATCAACATTCCAGATAAGGCAGGATGCGGTTTTCACTGGATCAGCTCAGTCCTCCTTCAGCCAAAGTCTCTGATAAGGTCTTGGATCTTTACCCTGAACCAGCCAAAGCTTTGGAGTCACTGGCAGGAATCAGAGTATATAACTCTGGTAGAGTCACTGGCCGAATAGGAGGATATTATCGGTGGAAAGTCCAGGCATTTCTAGTCCCTTCTTCAAAGGCAGCTCAGTATTTATGGGAGAAATGATAAAAAAGTTTAGGTTTGACTTCAAACAAAAGGAAGGGATGGAGGGAAGCAGATGGAGATATAGGTGAATCAAGAGTGGCTCTGAGTGACTAATTGTTAAAGCCAGGTTATGGGTACATGGAGATTGGTTGTACTAGTCTCCGTATTTTTGTATATGTTGTAAAATGTCGTTAAGTTAAAAAACAAGCAGCCCAAGTGTTTCTTCCCCATGATACCTGCCCAGTATCCTAGGGAGCAGTAGACACTCCTTTCTCCAAGTTGTTGCTGTAGTTTGAACATTTCTCTGGGAGTAAACTTATTGTAATGAGTTTATTTATCCATGGCATCTGCTAGCTTGCATATTTTAGTGTGTCTCCATTCTCAAGTGCCAAGCAGTGCTCAGTGAATGGTAGATGGATAGAGGGATTAAAAATGTGGGTGCTCTCCCTCTTTGGAGCACACCTGCGCCTTCCACTTCCCCCTCTTCTTCCCCTTCTTCTTCTGCACCTGTGGGTGCATTGTCTTCGCCTTCCTGTCTCCTGAGTTCCAAGGGCCCTTCTTTTACTTACATAACTTGTTTCCCGAGCCTATGCAGACCAGCTGTCGCACTTCTACTACCTCTGTAACTTTCTAAATAAACTTGATCTTATAATTTGTAAAGTAAATTGTGACTACCAGACACTTAATAAATGTTTTCAGCCTGGCTGGTGTGACTCAGTGGATTGGACACTGGCCTGCAAACCAAAAGGTCACCAGTTCAAGTCCCAATCAGGGCACATGCCTGGGTTGGGGGCCAGGTCCCCCCCAACTGGGGGCGTGGGACAGGCAACTGTTGCACTCTCACACAGTGATGTTTCCCTCCCTGTCTTGTCTCATGCCCTTCCCCTCTCTCTTTGAAAAAAAAATAAACTAAATAAATGTTTTCAGAATTGCAGTCTCTTTTTAGTTTGTCTTTTGTGATCTTTCTCAGCTTGGGGTCAACAATGACAGAGTTCTCTACACCTTGTAGACATTTGATAAATAATTGATTCGTTGCTGGGAATGCTGGTCTACTCTTCACATGTCAGAGGTTTCAAAACAAAACAAAGAACTCAAATAACAGAATCACCCTGAGGTAACCAGTTATCCCAGAATGGGAGTGTTGCCTCAGCTGAATTAATTGGAGGTAAGTGGGGATTAGTCAGGCAGGCTCTTCCTGGTAGGGGTGAACCTTGTCTGGTGTTTTGACAGATGGAAGGAACGGCAGGATCTGGGCAGCGGGTTGTAAACAAACCAGCGTCCCTCAGGGGACAGGTAGTTGCTGTCTTGAGAGGGTCACCAATGCAACAGGCAAGCTGATCAGCAGAACCTGCATATGCTTTCAGGACTACCTCACTGTTGGCAGTGGCCCCAACCAGCCCGCCTGCCTGAATAACTCATATTCAGTTCAACGTGACTTTCAGGGAACCTCCAGCCACTTTTTCATGGCAGAGTCCCCATGCTGTGCCATGCTCATGCCTTCCGTGCTGCACTGACTTCATTGCACTGTCATCGACGGGTTTAGAAGTTGGTTTGTGAGCTCCTCCAGGGCACTTAGTAGGTGCCCTGTGATGCCTTCACATAGGTAGAGGTAGCTGGTTGGGGAATTGAGCAGGGGAGGTGGGATCACAGGGAGCTGAAGGTCTCAAGTGGGAGGCAGCTCCTCAGCTAGCTGGTTGCACCAGTGGATAAGGGCCCAGTGGTGCCAAATCCAGTGATTTTTCAAGAGATGTAAAAATTCAGATTCACATGTCAAATGTCCCAGTTTTTCTGTTTCTTTTTTTTTTTTAATTTTTAAATTTTATTTTATGTGCAAAGAGTCATTCTGTGGTAAGGTAGATGTCTTGAATGACCCACTCACAGAAGTTCACTTAGTCCAACTTCATGAAGCCTGTACCCTTCAAGTACTGATGGAAACACTAGCGGCACATAGAAGGCTGTGCTTCTGGATCAGGCCCTGCGCGTTTCAGCAGGGTTCTCCGCACGAGGAGTACCCTGGCCCAGTTTTCTCAGATGGCTCCAGTAGAGCTGCTGGTGACCCTCTTGCTCTCTGCTGCAACCCGAATGCCCCAGTTTTCCAACATGAGCCACTAATTCCATTTGAGAAGCGAAGATGCAGCCTAAATCTGGCTTTAATTCATTTTCAGAGCTAACCAGAAGCCCATCTCGTTTTATTGAGGGAGTTAACAATCAAAAGTATGCTAGGCTCTCAATAAAACTTGTTGAGCTGAACTCAGGTGCCCCAAGAAAACTCATCCTGCTGCAATAGGCAAGGAAGAGGGTCCAAATGTGGGAAGAAGACGGGGGTGGGACCTACCCTTCCGTCAGCTGTAGGAGCCACTCCTGATTGGGCAATGGACTGTTTATCCTTTCTTGATATTGCTCAAACTGAGCCAGCCTTGGTATTGTTTATGACCGTCAGAATGGTATATTTGGTGCTATTGTCTCTCTACATTCCATAGATACCAGTTATTGTGAAACATATAATCTGAGAGATCCGATATCGTCCCAGCAGTTTCAGTCTCTGATGACTATAACTGTTCCCTTCTGGTTTAGAGGCTAAATAGGCAGTTGGAAGAGGACTTACGTTGTTTGTTTTTGGTCTGAAGATTAAAAAAGAATATTCAGGGATATTAATAGTAGTCATTCATTCAATAGATATTAAGCACCTACTATATGGTACACACTTCAGACAGCGATGGTGAAAACATAGTTACCTCAGTGATATCATCGTGGAGGTTTTTACTCTGCTTTTCTGACCATGTATCAATTTTTTATACTCAGAAAAAATAAGAAAACAATTTCCACTTGCAAAAAGGAGAAAAAAACAGATTTGCTTTGCTTTCAAAAGTGATCCTGTGAAGAGAAGAATCACTTTGGGGCTTGGGACTTTATCTTTTCATAAGTGTTAGGAAGAGGAATGGGAATCCAGTAAAAGAACTAATACAAAAGGAAAAAAATGAATAGTTTGAAAGCTCTTTAGAAGCCATCTAATCCAGTGGATTCATTTTATTCAAGAGAATACTGAAGTAAGATGAGCAAACAGCTTGGTCAAGGTCATACATGTGACCTTGTCAGGCAGAACAGACAGGCCTAGAGTTTCTGCCTTCCAGCCCTGTGAGCTTTTCTATTACACCAAGTTGACTCTTCGTAAACATCAGTTTGGTTGAAGCAGTCTCTTCTGATTCATTTTAAGACGGTCTTCAAATATTTTATTGCGTAAATCTGTCATTTATCCAAATCTATATATAGCTCCTTTCTGAAAGTCTAAGCTCTTCCAAATTGCTGAGTCAGAGAACATCTCAGTATTTATAACTCTTGAGTGTTGCTTCTATATGTTTATACAGTATTCGGAAGTGTCTCAGAAACCAGTGAACTAATTAAGTTGTAATGAAGATAGTGACTGTTTCTTTCTAAATCCGCGCTATACTCCCCAGCAACCAGCAGAGTGCCTGACACACAGTAGGTGCTCAGTAAGTATTTGCCAAATGATTAAATGTTAATGGGTAGGAGAACTGGGATTTTTCTGTCCGTAAGGGACTACTTATGATATTGTTTTCTGTAAGTCCCCACTGAACTCCAAGCTCGTATGGCCAACAGCCTACCTGACATATTCAGTTGAATATCTAATAGATACCTGCAACTTAACATATCAGAGATAAATTCTGATTTTACCCCTTAAACCTAATCATTCTGCAAATAAATGGCAGCACCAAAGAACAGAAACTTAGGGATGTTCTTGACCTCTGTCTCTCACACCTTTCATCCAGTTCCCCAGCAAACCCCACAGCTCTTCCTACAGACTGTCTCCCGAATCCAGTCTTGTCTCACAGCCTCCACCAGGACCACCCTGGGCCAGACACCAACTAACTCTATCTGGGCTCCTGAGTAGGCTCCTAGCTGCTCTCCCTGCTTCTCCTCTTTCCCCCTTATGGGTTCTTGCTCCCCATAAATTAATTAGATCAAGTTGCTTCCCAGTGTAAAAACCTCCAATGGCTTCCCACTAAACGGGGGAAAAATCTTAAGTTCTTACCATGCCTTACAAAGTCCTGTGTGATCTGGCCCTGCACTTCCTCTGTGACCTCACTTCCTAGCACACTCCTCTGCCTCAGGGTACACTAACCAAACTGGCCTTTTTGCTCTTCCTCGAGTAGGCCTTGCATATGCCCACCCTGGTTTCTCAGCCTGGAGGTTTCTTTCCTCATTCTTGTAGGTTGTTCTTTCCTTCTACTTAGAGCTCAAATGTCACCTCCTCAGAAAGTTCACTTATTCTCCTGTATAATGGCTCCCTTTAACCTGCTTTATTTTTCTTCACTGCATTCAATCACTGCCTAAAATTATACACGTTTATTTGTGTATTGTTTGTCTCCTTAGACTATAATAGAGGTTTCATGAGGTCTGACAGGAGCTTCCTAGTTTATTTATCACTGTATCCTCAGCCTTTAAAGCAATGCACAGAATATAGTATGTACTCAATAACTACATACTTACAGGCAGGAAGGAAATCTTACTTGATGCTTTCATCCCTTGCTGTCTAACCTGACATTGCCATCTTGGTAGAAGATGAATTATCAAGAATGATTCAAAGGACCAGCAATGAAACTTCCAAACCTTCAAAGGTTACCGTGCAACATCTCTGGGCATTGATTGCCCCAATAATTTCTTTCAAACTAAGTCCAGTGCAAGACACTGTATTTTCCTTCTTCAAGGTACACCATTTTGCACTTGTACCCTGTAAATTTGTTTTGGGTATTGTATGTTGTTTATGTACCTGAAATCATGTAAAAGATACTGAATTTTTGTCCTTCCCCCTAGATTTCTAGCCAATACACTTAAACCTGTTTAAATGTCTGTGAAGTCATGTGAATTTCTTTAATTCATTGGATTTCCTTGCTGCCTCCTCCCCAGGTCTCTTTCCTCCATCTTTGGAGACTCTGGTTACCTTACTCCACTTCTTCAGCTTCTCCCTCTGAAAAACTGGGATAATCACAGTCACTTCTAGAGAGTGGTTGTGGACATTAAATGAGAGGGTACTAGTGAAGCTCTGATGACAGGGTCTGGCATATAGTAGGCGCTCAATAAGTGCTGAGTGTTGTTATGGTTATTATCGCTATCATCACCACAATCATCATCCTGGTTTTTAATGGCATCCTTGCCCAGCTCAGGAATTATTAGCTTCCAGTTGATTTTCAAGTTAAAAGTCTAGTTTCTCCTCTACAATCAGGGCCCCACCAGCTACATCCTCTCTGGGTCTAGGTTGACAACGTCACTTCTTGTTTCACTCTGACATTAATGCTGGGCTTCAGGTGAACTTCATTTTCTGACTCCATCCGACATTTAAATTCCCTAGTCTAGCTCTTTAAACATCCCATCCTACTCCTTTTCTTTCTTGTTCCAACCTTTAATTTTAACATTTAAGTTCATCTGATATTTTCTGAAATCTGTTAAGCCTCTTTGGCCAGTAAGTTTTGCAACTAATTAATATTTAAATATGTTTTTTGTGTCTCAAAAATCTTTATTGAGATACATAGTAAAGTGCGCAGCTCAATGAACTGTTCCATGCGGAAATCGCCAGGTGACTCACAGATCGGCATAAGGAGCATTTCCGGTAACCGAGAAGGCTCCCGCAGGCCTGTTTCCAGTCAATACCTCCCAGAGGAAACCACTGTTCTGACTTCTATTGCTATTGATTAGTTTTTTCTGTTCTTGAACATTTGCATTTAGCTTTTTTCACTCAATACGATGTCTTTGAAATTTTTCCATTTTGTTGTTTGTAACAATAGTTGGTTCTTTATTACCATGACCATACCATTGTGCAAATGTGCCACAATTTATTTATCTATTTTTCTGTTGATGGATATTTGGACTGTTTCCAGTTTGTGGCTATTATAACAAAGCTGTTATGAACATTCTTAAACAAGTCTTCAGGTGGATATATGCGCTTATTTCCCTTGTGTACGTGCCTGAGTTCAGTCCCAGGTCATAGGGTGAGCATATGTTCAGCTTTAGCAGATACTGCCGAGCAGTTTTCCAGAGTTTTTGTACCAAATTATACCCCCAACAGACATGTATAAAAGTTCCAGTTGCTTCAAATCCTTAAGTAATAGGTTGTGTCAGTCTTTTAGTTATCCATTCTGGTGAGCAGGTAGTGATATTTTGTTGTTGTTTTTAAAGATTTTATTTATTTACTTTCAGAGAGAGGGGAAGAGAAGGAGAAAGAGAAAGAGAGAAAGAGCAATGTGTGAGAGACACATCAATGGGTTGCCTCCCACACACCCAACAGGGGGCCTGGCCTGCAACCCAGGTGTGTGCCCTGACCAGGGATCGAACCAGCATCTCTTCAATTCTCAGACTGGCGCTCAATCCACTGAGCCACACCAGCCAGGGCTCTTGTTGTTTTAATTTGAATTTCCCTGATGAGTCATAATGTTGAGCACCTTTTCATATGATTTTTGACCACTTGGATAGCTTTTTAAAAAAATACTTGTTCAAATTTTACATCATTTTGAAAAATTGGATATCAAACTGATTTTAGTAGGAGAAACACAAATTTCTTCTCTTAATTTGTGGTTTGCCTTTTAAATCTCTAAATGGTGTCTTTGATGAACAGACATTCTTCATTTTAATGAAGTTTGATTTATCGACTTTCTCTTTTATGGCGAGTGCTTTTCATGTTCTGTTTGGAAGTCTTCTCAATCATGATAATATTCTCCTATGCTTTCTTCTAGAAGCTTTGCTGATTCACTTTAACATTTAGGACTATGACCCAACTCAAATACATGTATTTTTTTTTTTAAAAATCCAGCTCAAAACTCATTTAACAGGGTTTTAAAATACCTATCATATGCCAGGCACTTATGGTAGAACAAAAGCAATTAGAGTCAACATTTAAAGAACATATTGGGCAGTAGAGGAAAGGGGGAGGCTTGCACATAAACAATATCTCGAAAGTAGTAATTTAGTTGGAAAATGTGATATGGCCTAATTATTCAAACACACTGCCTGGAGTCATTTCCTCTTCACACATAGGCAGATGGATTCCATTTCCTACATGCCAGTGACCCTTTCTTTCTCACCCTTCATTGGTCCCCCATTTCCTCCAGGTAATATCCAAGCTTCTTGTGCCTGGCATGTGAGGTGTCCCACCACCTGGCCCCCCTCACTCCTCAACCTCCTCTTCTAGACCCACTCCGACCTCCATCCAACACCCTCTGCACACACCCACCTGAATTCCTGAACAGAGCGAGCTGTTCATCCCGCCAGCTCTTTGAATCTGCTCTCCCCTCTACCTAGGCTCCTTCTCCCATCACTTTGATGCCTGGAAATCTCCTCACCGCTCCAGGACCACCTCTGCAGAGCCTCACTCAGTTTCTTTCTATCTCACTGTTTGTGCCTTGAAATCTACCTCTGGAGCCACATTGCTGGGTTTGACCCCTGCTTCTGTCATTTTCCAGCTCTGTGACCCTGGGCATGCTACTTAAACTGCCTAAGTCTCAGGTTCCTCACTGGAAATAACTGTGGTTCCTGCTGTCTCAGGTTTTGTGCAGAATAAGTGAGATTATCCAGGTACAATTGTTTAGCACAGTGTCTGGCACATAGTAAGGGGCTCAGTAACTGTCTGCTTAAAAAATAGTTATAACCATCATACTAATGACTTATCAGCTAACATAACTGGTCTTTTCATTAGACTGGGTGTTCTCTTTAAATCAAAGAGCACTTCCTTAATTTTTCCACAATTGCCCCTGCTAGTAGTACCCACTTTTGGGGTTCTTAGTGTAGTCCCTGGCACAGGAAGCTTTATGTCCATCACCTTAACGGATCTTTACAGCAACCTACAAGATAAGTACTAGGATCTCCATGCTACGGCTTTAAGAAACTGAGGTTCTGAGAGGTGAAACTCTGCCCCATGCCCCTCAGCTGGCTCGGGGAGAAGCCGGGACCTTGACTCCTGCTTCACTGCAAAGTGTGTGAGCCACTCACTATGAGTCCCTGCCTGGCGCCTACACAGTGAGTTCAGAACACATTTGGTAACTAGAACTAAGTCTAACGAACCCAGAGCCTACCCAAATCTGGGGAAAGGAACATGGGCTCGTCTGTGCTGCCAAGGTTCTGAATGTGGCCCTGACAGGCCAAGCAGCCCGAGACGAGACCCTTCTGGCAAACAAACAGCATCTAGAGCAGGTGCTTTCAACTTTTCCCTCTTGGGAAACGGTGGTTTCAACATCAATAATTTATACTTTGCGACTTCAAGGCGTGCTCTTTAATTGACACAATGCTACCTTTCCAGAGGAACAGGTTGTCACTTTTCACAAAATTTGTCCTATTTAAATGAAACTTTATTTGTTGTCTAATTACCTACCATTTCCTTTACTGCCATATTACAGTCCCAGGCTTTTAAGATGCTGTGCCAAGAGCCTTAGGAAGATCACCTTCCAACAAAGTCTGGAACCCTGACCTCTCTGGCCCAGGTGTAAATGTCTTAAGAGCTGGGACCACGTCCTATCCCAGCTGCGTCTCCCATGGCACCTCACTTGGTGAGGCAGGAATTCAATAAGCGTTTGCCAAAGTAATTATCTGTGTACATGTTTCATGCTGGGTATTGGGCTAGGCCTTGGGAAGGAGGTAGGAGTAATCAGATTCAGATCTTGCCCTCCAGGGGCATCTAGTCCAACCCAGAAAAAAAGACTCAAACCTCAGCAATAAGCATCTGATATGGGAAATGGGTCGTGTGGTGGGGATTGTAGCAGAGTCATGCTGGGGTACACCCCCTTCCCAAAGCATCATTTGTACTTAAAGATTGCTAGGAAATTCTCTGATATTAAACAAGCATGGGTGTAATATGAAGTACACTATAACATGTGTGTGCAGGTTAAGGTAAAACACAGATTTCGAGGTGCTATATTTGGTAGACCCTTCCCCCCAGCCTTCCTCCTAGGCTAGGTGGCCCCCTCCGCTGTCTTTAGGAGTGTTTTGGTGGGTGACAATGATAAGTATGGCTGTTGGCATCAGACAGAATTGGGTTTTCAGTCAGGCTCTGGTCATCACTTTCCAGCTATGTGTTTTTGAGCAAGTAGCCTGAGCTCTGTGAACCTCAATTTACTCATGATTTTATGAGGATTAGTGTTTTATATAAAGCTTTTGTCATATGCACAGTAGCTTTTATGCATATGGTGAGGCAATGTTCATGGGATGGATGGGTGGGTGGGTGAGTGGATGGATGAAGTAGGGAACAAGCCAGTCTATTGCCACATAGCCAAAAAAAAAAAGGCACATATTCCCTTTATTATTAATACTTTGCAATTCTATACCATTTTGTACCCTCAAAGCACTTTCATATTCACACACAAGTCATAGAAAGTAGAGTCATCTCAATGCTACCTATGAGAAAAATGGAGCCCTCAAGAAATGCCCAGAGTCTTGCAAAAACTGAGACTGGTCAACTGGAAACAGCACCCAGTTCAGCATCTTCCACACAGTAACCTGGGGACTTGTTGGGGGGCGGGTGGGGATGAGGAGAAGGGGGCATGGCTTTCAAATCACTGCCTTTCCAGTCTGAGCTGTGTATAGCCGGTTAATTTGAGCTATATGTCATGAGTCTTACAATCACAGAGTCCACACAGCTGGGGTGAGGCAGGGGTTCTTCACGTTCCCTGTTGAAAAGCTGTTTGATACAAGCTATGGACTCTAATCCCCTTGAGAACATACATACACACAAAAATCCACATGCCATTTGAGGAAGCCCGTGGGCACCCAGAAGACCCTCCAGGTGCTCAAGACGCCTCTGGAGTGAACATCCTGGGCCTGACCAGCTGCAGACCACAGGCTCACGACCTCCAGGCAGAGCAGTGGAAACAGTACAACCCAACATAACAAACCCTGGCAACCTCAGCCAGGGACAGCGTCCCCTCCCAACTCTGCAATCATCTGAAATCTGAAAAGTTTCTCTTTCAATAAATACCCAAAGTCAAGTCATCCATTTCCATCCCAGCTTTTCGAAAGTTGTGGTGGAGATGAAAATTGAGGTCATCTGTGTTTTAGAGATGAAAATTGCCAGCCTGTTAATGGAACGGGGTGGAGACTCATGAACAAGATAATACAGAGTCACTACGGGCAATGCTGTTGTTGTCATGAAAGCCAAGATCCGCCATGAAAGATAAAGAACCAGACTCACTGCTGAGAGGAAACTTGGTGAGGCCATTCGCACCTTCATTCAACACTCATGTATTGAGCAGTTACTATGTGCCAGGCACTGTCCTAGACCCCTAAGCTACATCTGAGACCAAAACAAAGGAAAAGCCTTGTCCCACATGTAATCCTTAAGCTTATAGTCTAGTGAGGATGATGAACAAATACCACTAAATGTAATCGATAAATTGTACAGTATGCCAGAAGGCACTAAGTACTGGGTAGGGGGAGGGGAGAGAAAGGAAGCTTATCAGGATACAGAGATTAGGGGTGTGTGTGATGGAGGAAGCAAGGTGCAATGATAAAACAGGGTCAGGAAATCTGCATTAAAGGCAGGGTTTGGCGAGCTTTGCTCAAGACTTGAAGACATGTTGCTGTGGTAATGCCTGAAAGGGGCGAACCAAGAAGGTGCCAATAATGATACCAGATGGCTAACATCTAAGCATTCACCTAGCAATTATTCACTGGGTGTGTGAAGAGCTAGGTGCTAGAGGCAGGCTGAATAATGGCCCCCAAACATACTCAGGTCCTAATCCCTGGAACCTGTGAATGTCACCTATATGGCAAAAGTGACTCTGCCGGTGTCATAAAGTTAAGGATTTTAAGATACGGAGATTATCCTGGATTACATGGCAGGCCCTAAATGCAATCATAAAGGTCCTTATAAGAGAGAAGCAGAGGGGTACTTGACTATAGATGAGAAGAATGTCATGTGCCTATGGCAGTGAGGGGAGAAAGGGTGATGCGACCTGGGGTCACGAGCCAAGAAAGAGGAAGCTAGAAGGATCACGGAAACACACCCTCCCCTACAGCCTCCAGAAGGAAGCTGTCCTTCTGACACCTTGATTTTCTTCCCCCAAGACTCCTTTTGGACTGCCGACCTCCAGAACTGTTAAGACTAAATCTGTGCTGTTTTCTACCACTGTGTTTGTGATAACTCATAGCAGCAATAGGAAACTAATACAGCACTTTTACAGACAAGGACATAATAATGAACAAAAGTGGCAAAAATCCCTACTGTGTGACGTCCTATCCTTGACCACTCCTTCTGTGCCAGGCACTAGCCTGTGCCCTTGTTATGCAGTATCCCTTTGTCACATCAGTCTGAGGAGATGGTTATTATGGTGCACGAGGCTGTGTAACTCAGAGACCCTGTTCTTTAACCATCTGAGGGTCTTCTGGCTGTGCCCGATTAGACTGGGTTTGTTGTATGATGACTATTTTGGGTGTGCGAGTGATTTGTGTGTGCCATCTCTGATGCCATTGGACACCTGGGTGGATGGGACTACTCTGGGTGCCTGGGAAGCTAACCCCTTCCTCTCTCACCACACCAGCAGTAAGGCTCTTCCCAAGGAAAGGAGGAGCCTCCTTTATTCAAGGGTACATCAATCAGTAGCATCCTCTACATAAACTGCCCATGGAATCTTAGCTAAGTCAGGTGGGACTAAGTGGCAGGCACTTCTAAGGGCTTTAAGAACATCAACTAATCTTCGTGGCAGCCGTATGAAGTGGGTTCTACTGTTACCCCATTTCACAGACAAGGAAAGAGGCACAGAGAGGTTAAATAACTTAGCAAGGGTTATATGACCAGTAAGGGTTAGGAGCCAAGATTCAGCCTCTTAACTGCTTTTAAGGCTCATCAATAAAATACATTTTATTGAGCAACTACTATGAGTTAGGTACTCTCTGTTTAAGCTTCACAACAGCTTTTCGAATGAGAGAAAAGTACTATCTCTATGTTGTGGATGATAGAACTGAGGACAAAAAGGATCAAAACCCAGGCAGGGAGCCTGAAGCCCATTCTCACCTACTGTGCTGTCATTTTTCTAAGCACCCACTGTCCCAGCCACTGTACCAAGGACCTAAGATTAAGATTAAGGCAATAAAAGTAAGTGGCTAAGAAATTGGACTCTGTACTAGACTTATCAGGGTGATCTCATCGTAAAGTATATAAATGTCTAATCACTATTATATTATATTCAGGTGTTGTACACCTGAAACCAATCTAATATTGTATGTCAACTATAATTGGAAATTTTATAAATTAAAATTTAAAATGTTTTTTAACTAAAAATAAAAATCCCCCCCACAAAAGAAGTTGGACTTTGGAGTCTCAGGAGCCATCCGTTTGATCTTGGACAAGTGATTTCGCTGTTCCGATACTCGGTTTTCTCTTCCATAAAGTGGGGACAGTGCTAGGACCCTCCTCAGGGTTGTTGCGAGGATTACATGAGAACCAGCACGTGGAGTGCTTCAGCACGGTATTTGGCACAGCGTGAGTTGTCAGTACATGGCAGCTGTTGTCATGTTATTGTTATTATTAATAAGAAAGTTCAGTTCCTGGACTTAAATAGAGGAGAATGCACAAACAATGTAGACATTGATTACAATGGTAATTTAAAGAGCCCCAAATGAAGGTAAGACTTCTTGTTTGCCCAACCCAAATGTCAGGCTGAAGAGGAAATCAGAGGACCCAGCCACACTCTTCACCTGCCCCAAAGACACCCACCAGCTCTCCTACCCCCTGGAGCAGAGCAGGGTACATAGGATCATCCATCACTTTAGCCCTCCTGGACCACAGTGGATGTACTTAAAGAGAGATAATAGTAGAAAATCCCACCAGGGCGAGTGGGTCTGAGTTGAGCATGCATAGACGGGACTTACCTGGAATTTCACCAGGACCGTGCGAGGAAGATGGAGGAAGGTTTCTAAATCCCCACTGCAGAAGGCGTCATGGCAACCACTGCCGACTGAGGATCCTACCTTGGCCTCCTGGTCTGTGGGCCAAGGCCTTGCTGGGACCAGTGGAGAACTGCCTGGAGTTGTTCCTTGCTGGTTGAAGGAAATATCTTCTAGGAAATGATGGAGAAAAAGGAGCTACATTTTTTTCCCTGCCTGGAAGACTTATAAACCCTAAAAGGTGACTTTAATGCTGGGACAACCAGATATCCATATGCAAAAGAATGAAGTACACTAGAACCTCTACCTCTTACTGTGTATAAAAATGAACTCAAAATGGGTCATAGACCTAACTGTTAAATACTAACACTATGAAATTCATAGAAGAAAACACAGGAATAAATCTTTAGCACTATAGATTGATCAATGGTTTCTTAGATTTGACATGAAAAAGCAGAAAAAAGAAAAATTAAATAAATTGAACTTCATCAAAACTTAAAAGCATTTGTACTTCAAAGGGTACTATTAAGAAAGTAAAAAGGCTACCCACAGAATAGGTAAAACTATTGCAAATCATATATTTATAAGGGACTTAAATCCATAATATATAACAAACTCTTACAACTTAACAATAAAAAGACAAATACCCCAGGCTAAAAATGGCAAAAGATTTGAGTAGATATTTCCCCAAAGATGATATATAAATGACTGATAAACACGTGGGAAGGTGTTCAGCATTATTGGTTATTAGGGAAACACAAGTCAGAACCACAGTGAGATGCTGCCTCGTTGTACTGAAGATGACTAAGATGAAAACAGCAGACCATAACCAACCAGGGAGGATATGGACATATTGAAACTCCCATACATTGTTGGTAAACTGTAAAATGATGCAGCCACTTTGAAAAAACGGTCTGGGAGCTTCTCAGAATGTTAAACATGGAGTTACCATATTATACAACAATTTCACTCCCAGGAATATACTCAAGAGAAGTGATAACATATGTTCACATAAACACTTTGCACACAGATGAATGTTCACAGCAGCTCTAGTCATGATAGCCCCAAAGAGGAAACAACCCAGATATCTATCAACTGATGAATGGGTAAACAAAATGTGGTCTATTCATACAATGGAATGTTATTTAGCCACAAAAGGAATGAAGTACTAATTCATGCAACAACATAGACGAAACTCGAAAACATTATGCTAAGTGAAAGAAGCCAGTCACAAAAAATCCCACACATTGTCTGACTCAATGTATATGAACTGTCCAGTATAGGCAAATGCATATGAAGTGGAGGGTAGATTTGTGGTTGCCTAGAACTGGGGAGGAGGGGTGAAGAATAAGGGGTGACTGCTAGTAGGTACACGGTTCCTTTTGGGAAATGATGAAAATATTCTAACATTAGACAGTGGTAATATTTACACAATTTTGAATATACTAAACCCATTGAATTGTATACATTAAATGAGTGGATTTTGTAGTATGTGAATTAGATCTCCAAAAAGGTATTATTTTTAAAAATGACTGTCCTTGAAGAAGCCATTGGAGACTTCTCTTTAGTTAATGCCAGTTCCATGTTACCTGGGTATAGATAAACTGGGGGATCTGGTTGAAACTTGTCTTTTCTAGGGCCCACCTTTCACCCCACAGTTCAGGTTTTCCAAGCTTACCATGTTGCCCCCTGATTTCAGGTCCAGACACTGCCCCTTTTGCTCTCCGGATCACCCATTTCACCTAGTTACCTGCTGCTAGCTTTCACATACCAGCCACCCTGGCTCCCAGAACAGCATTTTCTTACCCCCGTTCTGTTGAACTGTTTGCTTCCTTGGTGCTGTGTCCTGTACTGTGCTACTCAGTCCCTGAGGACAGTCGAGATACTGGTTTTGCTCACCATCTCATGCCAACATAGTCTTAGTTATCACTGAAAGAAAGAAGGAAGGAAAGAAGGAAAGTAGGAAGCAAGGAAGGAAGGAAAGAAGGAAGGAAGGAAATACATGTCTGAAAAAGAACACGTATGGAGTGGAAAGATACAGGGGCAAGAGAGAATACGGAAATGGAAGAAGGGGAGATTTGGGCTAAAGTTATATTACCATGAACCCATTTTTTCTGTTTCCTGACAAATACGGGTTTCTCAGCCCTATAGCCACGTTGACCATTTGAGCCTCTCAGATTCTAGAATGGCTTCTCTGTTTCCTCTGAATCAAACCAAATCCTTGGCCTTTCAGAACACCCCAAACCTTGTTTTTCTATGTTTGGCTCAGAAATCCTAAGGGGGAAGTTAGCCAAGGAAACTAACAAACACCTGAACACAAGGCGGGGCAAAGGGGCGAGCTCTGGAAGCCCATGCACGGAGCTACTGGGCTGGCATTATCTGCAACAGTCAGAAACCGCAAACAACCTCAGTGTGCAACAGTAGAGTAGTGCACACCCTGCCGTGCCCAAAGATGAAGTAATGTGCACCCATTGGAAAATACAGCAACCTGAGAACATGTGGGTATCATATGTTAAGTGAAAAAAAGCAGGTTATAAACTGGGGGGGGGGGTAGGTTATAAAGTGATTGCTAACATGTAAACTGTGCACAGAAAAAAATAAAAACCGGGGAAAAAATCTCACACCAGAATGGCATCTTCCTTATTTCTTTTTAAAAATGTATCCAGGTGTTCTACAATGAACATATGTGACTTTTATAACCGGGGGGATACCCCAATTCTCTCACTCTTTCCACTGCTTTTTCTTGGGGAATTCACTCTCCACCTGCTTTGTTCCATTAACCCACTTTCACCTCCGAATCCTCATCCCGAGTAGCACTCCAAGCCCACAAGGACCAGCACCTTCCCAGGTGCTCCCTCCAGCCACTCAGGCAGCTCCCGAAGGCGCACACTTCTGGGAAGCCTTTCCTAATCATAAGAGGAAGAAAAGGTTGGCTTGCCACAGTGCCTCCCCATCTCTCTTAGCTTGCCTTGTCTGAGAAAGTCTCCAGCTTCTTGGCTGGTGCTTGACCTCAAGAGACTGTTTCCTGATGCAGCCCAGCAGCTGCTGCCATTGGGCGCATGTGCATCTGCACCTGGCTGCTGAGTCTAAACTCCCAGAAGGAAGCTGGAGTTGAGGTCACAGAGCTCACCATTGTTGGATGACGAGGACGGTGGTGATGACTTTTCTGTGTGCACGTCCTGATTTGCCATGGGAAAGACTGCTCATTTAAAAACCACTCAAGCAGTGTTAAAACAACTTAGGAAGTGATCAAAAGTGTTTGTATTTAACCTGGACTGGCAACCTTCTTAATGGAGTCAGCCCGGCGCTCAGTAATATTGGTTGGGAGGAAATGAACATGAACCAATAATGCTGATGCAGCTCAAATGCACTTAGATTTTTTTGTGAGTTGATTTGTCCAGGTATATAGATGCAGCTTATTGCTGAATTGGAATCATCTCAGGGAGACCCTTGAAGGAAAAAGGTAGTGTGTCAGCAAACATTTGAAAGCTTACCGTGGACCTAACCCTTACATCTCAGAGCACTTGTGAAATGCTGTGGCTTTATCAAAGAGGTAAACAAACCTGGAGTGATCTTTCCTGCAGAACTTCCCGGTCACGTATTCCACCCACATGAAGCATCACAAGGCTCAAGGACAGGATGGACTGTCTTGTGGTGCCTCTAAGAATGGTGCATTCGTCTTAGCCCCTGTGGCATTTTGAGCTAACTACCCTGGCCTGTGTGTGAAACGAGATGGGATTAAGGACCAAGATAGATCAGGTGTCATGGCATGGACCTTCGGTGGTTTTGAAACGGAGAAAAAAAGATTTGGTATGCCGAGTGTGCTCATCGGCCTGGTATTTCACCTCTCATCTTAAACAAAGTAAACAAACCATGGACATATTTTTCTTCCCTGCAGAACTGCACCCTTTTCTTGTGATTGGGTTTGTGTACTGTTTGGCAATTGGAATTGAGTAGAATGAAGGTGGGGAAGCAGCTTTTCATTCCACCCTCTTCTCAAATATTTAAAGTAGAATAATGAGTGAATGACTGTCACATTTGTCACGACTCCTTTCCATTCCTGCCACCTCAGTGCAGACCTCAGTCACACTTTTCTCAGGCCACCATCGTTGACATGATGCATCGTTTTCTCCTGATGCATCCTGTCAAGACTGGAGGTGCTGAGACCTCTGAAGGAAAGTGAAAAAGAGTGGGTAGTCTTCACTCTGCCATCTGTAGAGTTTAGGTTTTTGCTTCATGGGCCCTATAAGCCAAGGGTGAAATGGAAATTCTGGGAGGGCAGAGAGGTTTCGAGGGGCCAACAGGGGAAGAGACAGACTAGAGGTCAGGGGTGGCAGGTGAGAGGAAGCTCCGGGGGCACCTTCTGTGCTGTCATTGGGTTCCACGTGGGCTGTCTTCCTCGTCCTCCTGTGATGTCCTCAGTACAATGTCCATTTCTTGTTGGTGTGCTATTGAGTTGAATCTGTTAGTTGAGGGGATTCATTCATTCAACAAATATTTACTGAGAACCTGAACCCGCCTGACAGTGCTCTAGATGCTGAGGATAAAGTAGCGAATAAAACATACCCCAAAATGATACAAAGTGGATCAATCTCCAGGGAATTCTGCTGTGTGAAGAAAAACCAATCCCCGAAGGTTAATACTGTGTGATTCCATTTATATAACATTTTGAAATGATAAATTTTAGCAATGGTGATTGGCCAAGGGTGAAGGATGGGAGGGGGTGGTAGGAGAGAGGTAGGTATGTGATAAAAAAAAAAAGCGACCCCAGACATCCTTGTGTTGATGACTGTAGAGGTGGATACAAGAACTTACACATGTGTTAAAATTGTATAGAACTACACACACACACGAGTACACATAAAACTGGGAAAATCTGAATAATGGATTCAGTATCTATGGATTGAATCAATGTCAATATCCTGGTTTTGATATTATACTAAAATGTTACCTTTGAGGCAAACGGTGAAGTTCACAGTGCCTACATTTGAGCAGAAGCGGAGTAGGGCTGCAGGGAAAAAGCCAAACCATCTGCCCCCTCCGGGGTATTCATGCACTGTCATCGGAGATTCCTTCTCGTCCTCTGCCAGGCACCAGGCACCCCCGAGACTGCAAAGCTGAGACTCGGATGTCCGTGGGGCTCCCAGTATTCACAGGGGGCCCTGCTAGGCTTGCCACTTGTTTCCTCCCTCCCCACCGCCACGCTCCCTCCCTCCTGCCCCAAATGCTTGACAGCCCATTCATCTCGGAGAACCTTCTTTCCTGTACAGACATGGGCGTGGCTCTGCTGCCCTGGTTCTCAGCATCAGGCCAGATCTCCTCGTGTGAGCCCGGGCCTGGGATTCAATCCTGCATTCTAGCTGCTCGGCCATGGCCAGTCGGGGCAGTGTCCAGACCCTTAACCCCCTCCTGTAAAAGGTGGATTCCCACCCCCACCTGTTGAACCTTTGCTTGTACAATGAGCCGTCTAGCTTGCTAAAACCATCTAGCTCTGTCGCCGTATTTTATTGCCTTAGAAGCACTTCAGAGGAAGGAAGCCATGTAAAAATAAAATAAGGTTGGAACAGACTTTCAAGTTTTTATTATTTTATATCACGTCATGCGTTGCATGGAATGACCACAAAGGGCTGGCCACATAATTCGCTAACAGGGCATGGCTGAGAAAGCCAGGGCTCCCAGGCGCACAGTCTAGTCCACCGGGAAGAACGGAGAGAGGGAAGAGAGCAAAGGGGAGGGAGGGAGGAGCAATGATGCATGTTCGTCTATCTCTCCTCTGCCGGTGGTTGCTCCTTCTAAGAACGATGAATATGTGACAACGTAAGTTCTGATTCACGATTGTGGTCTTTACAGGAAAAGGTCTTTCCCAGAAGTGCTAGAGCCGATTAACAATACTTGATCAACTTTCCAACAAGGGTTACGGGAGGGATCACACCTGTGTTCTGCGGGAGCCCGCCGGCGGGGCCGTCCAAGCCTGTCAGGTCTGGGAGGCCACGCAGGGCTCTGAGGCCCCGTCCTGGGCGTCCTGGGGAGGGGCCCGTTTGCTCAGGTCCAAGTCTGCGTCTGGGATGAATAACCCGTGGAGATCCAGGTGCATGTCTACATCTACATATGCGCGAGCCAGTTCCGTAAAACTTTTGGCATCCAGAACAAGCAGAAAAGGTGGCTTTTGGGGATCAGAGGAGATGATGGCTGATAAGATAATTCCTTTGGGGAAACAAAAGGAGACACTTTGTAAAAGTGCAGCCTTGAACTTCCTCCAGGTGGAAAGATACGTTTCTCAGCTGTGTCTCCCTGTGCTCGTTAGACCGTCAGTATCTAATCCAAACAGAAGGGAAGTGAATTTGATATTCTGAGGGAGCAGCAGAGAAAGGCCAGGGAACTGGAAATCAGCAGACCCGCTTCCAGCCCTGGCTGCGCCAGTCGCTTCACCTCTCCGAACCTCAGTCTCTTCTTTTGTAGAATGGGGGTAATGTTCTCTACCCTCTTAGGCTTGCTGAGAGGATCTCTTGCATGGTGAATTACAAAAGCACTTTGTAAATGACTGTGTGCACTGAAGAATGGCTATTTCCTTACAACTTAGAATCTCTGATGATAGAGGATCAGTTTTGATGATGCATTTAGGCTACTACACATCACTCGACTAAACTCACACTGGATGAGCATGATTCACCGCATGCACATGCAGCACACAGGCAGCCTCAGCTTTCCCTTCTGTGAAATGGAAACATTCTAAGCACTCACTCTCAAGGAATAGAGTTACATGAAATAATGCACATAAACTTCCAGCCAACATTCGTGCTTCTTCCCAAGGCCTCCTGGGTGTCAGAGTGGCTGAGTGTAATTGAAGTCAGATCAGCTTGGACTCACGCCCTACCTCTGTGGGCACAGGGCGTGTGACCTTGGGCAAGTTACTTCATTCTTTGAGCCTCTCCTTTGGTGAAACGAACACAGTGCTCCTCCCTGCCCATGGAGAGAATGCACGGGGCACGCTCAAGCAGCCCAGTGGGAGGCCAGCATCAGCAGGTGGGGGTCCCAACAACCCCCAGCTTCAGAAATGACCGTGACATGGGGTCCCCTGCCTGGCGCCAAGTCACGAATAATCAGTAGGTAGAAAACCACTCCCTTCTCACCTGAGGGAAGCAGCTGGCAGGCTTGGCAGGGCAGCCCCACCCATGGCTCTTGTTACCCTCCTTAGCACCCTCCTGGGTGTAGGCAGGGCATTTCTGGGTCAAAGGCAGAATCAAAGAAGGATAGGGACACTTGTCATGTGGAAACCCAGAAAAGCCAGGTGGGCCTCAAACACACATTTCTAGTTGCTCCGAAGAAAGGTACATGCTTAAATAATGAAGAACTCTGACTCAGCCATGAAAATGAACTTTAAAACCAAGACACCACACTCTGGGAAAGGGCAGTGTTGCTCAGGGGAAAGGAAGTGGGCTTCTGTGGAAGCGAAGGAAACAAGGAAGTAAACAATTTAATCCCCTTCGAGGGAGATCTGACCTTTGCTGCTAGGTGGTGACTTCTACCTGGGGCCAGTCAGATAACCTGTCCTCGCCAAGTGACTTAGATGGGAACTTTAAGCCACACAGTGGTCAGCTTGACCTCCAGAGGGGCTGAAGACTGAAGGTCAGCCACGACTACAAGCCCCGACACAGGCTCCGATGCGTAGGCTGAGGGGAGTTTCCAGGGTTGGCCACACTCCACGGATGCTAGTGTTGGGAGCAGGGAGTGTCCGTGACTTCCCCGGGCGCAGGGAGGTTGGGGGGTGGTGGGGACAACTGGAAGCTCCAGCAAGCTTGCAGATAATGTCAGGGGTATGTGTGGTCTTGGAGACTCCCTAGCCCTGTAGCTTTGGATTCATACAGACCTGGGTTTCAGAGCATAACTCCACCAGCTGTGGCTGTGGGCAGGGTCACTGCCCCCAGTGAGGTCTCTGTGTGAGAACGAGATTGCAAGCTGAGTGCAGTGGGTGGGCTCCCCTTCCCGGAGGCTTACCATCATCCTCGTCTTTGGCGCCTGGCGTGGGCACAAACAGGGGTTCCGCCGGCCAGTAGTGCTCCTCTTCCCATTTTAGGGACGACTTTGTGAGAATGTCATATTTGATCATCTGTACATGCAAAGAGGAGAAACATGGGGATGATGTGTTGGAAAGCAGGCTTATTTCCTGCGAGCAGGAAGGCACCGAGGCCCACAGAGAAAGCGGATTAAGCCCCTCAAGTGAAGACTCCGGAATGGCACGCCCTCTGGTGAGGACAGCAAAGGAATGAAAGCAGCCAGCTTCCCCCTTCAACTCAGAGCAAAGGTCCTCCTGCCACCTCAGAGCTTACACTACGCACTGAATTCTTTTCAAAACAGAAATTCTGGACTTATCTAGTATTTGGCCCTCCAGTGCAACTTGTTGATAGTTAAAACAGAAATTCTGGACTTATCTAGTATTTGGCCCTCCAGTGCAACTTGTTGATAGTTAAATAAATTAATATATTCAATGCAGACATTTAAAGTATAATACAATTCCTGTGTTGTTTTAAAAGTATAGATCACTCGACTTCTCTTAATCACCAAGAGTCCTGTTCCCCCTTAGGGTGTGGGAGTGTCTTGCGGTGTGTGAATGCGTGTAGGGAAAACTCAATTTTCTTACTTCGTACTTTCTGTACTGCACATTAAAAAAAAAAAGACTTTCTATTGTATTGTTAAAAATGAAGATATTAAGGGAAAGTAGTGTCTGTACAGCATTTAGCATAGTTCCTGGGGTAAGTGTTCCACAAATAGTAGTTTAAAAAACAAAATAAATCTTTCAAGTTTCAGCTGTGCCCTCCCTGCTGGAGAGAGTGAGGCCGGGACTGGAACCCCCTGGACACTTCCTTGTCCTCCCTGCCTGCCGCCTTGGTGCTCCGAAAACACGTGTGGAATAAGGGATTCAACCAAACTCTAGCCACGGCCACCCTCCCGAGCTTCAGCCCAGGAGGCGCAGCTCCTCTCCAGGCTCATCATTGTTTCGAATGTATTTTGTCCCAAACTGACCTACTCTCGAACCTACCTCCAGTCCCCCAGGGAACCTCCCTCTTGCCCTCCCTTTTTTAATCAAGGTCACCCAGTCGGAGAATCTGAGAAGTCAGCTTTGTAGACAGGACTGTTGTAGGCCACGCACCTAGGGATCAGTACCTTGTTTGGGATGGGACTCCTTTGAATTTCAGCAGCAAAGACATACCGGTATCGCTTCCCGTTGTGAGCATAATTGATCTGAGGCAGTTCTAAGCCTAGAGAGAATGATACAGCTGATGAAGCCTTCATCACCGAGGGCTGAGGGCATCCACCCTTTGTGCCTGGCCGGGTACCCTTTCTACAGACGCTGCTCCCAGGCCAGGACCCCTGAACCTGATTCAGGCCCTGGACTGGATCAGGGTAGTCATAGGGCAGAGGGGAGGAACCTCTGACAATTATCCTGGCTCTATTAGAAGGTTCAGGAGCAAGGTTTTAAGTATATAAAAATCTTTAATTATCCAAGATAGAAATCAAAAATAATTGCATGATTAAAATCAGAGGCTATTGCAATTTTTAAAAGCTCTTTTAAAAAAAGTCTCGTGTGCACACACGTGTGTGTGGGAGTGAAGAGAAACTTCTGACTCTATGGAAGGACTGTCAATGGGAAATAGTTAAAATAAGCCTGGTGAATTCATAGAATAACACTATGTTAAAATAATATTTACAAAGGATTTTAATAATGTGGGAAAATATCCTTATCATAAGGTTCACATAAAAGGATGACTATAGAATTATCTCCATTCTGTTAAAAATGAAGAGAAAAAGCTTAGAAGCATTGCTGGGATGATAACCTCTCTATATTTAATGGTTTATATTTTATATTGTACATCCTAAGTTTTTTATCGTATGAAATTTTCATTATACTCATTACTTTTGTAATCCAAAAAACCTTAACGTTTTGTCCATGTAAGTGCATATATATTTATATATTCCTGTTGTGTCAAATTAAATGTCTAAGTCTGAGTACCAGAATGAAGGTTCTCCCCATATGAACTAGGACCCGTGGAGGAGCTGGGTGCCAGGGACGATACAATGTCCGAGGAAGAGGACGTGGGGACGGGCACATCTGCCACATCAAGGTCTCCAGAGAAGGGCCCGAGGTGTGCACGGTTGTCGGGCTCAGCAAGGGGTGAAGGGGACTGGGTTACTGAGATGGGAAGGTATACCATCTCACAGGTGAGCAATCATGAACTTCCGAGAGCCAGGGCAGGATGAACAAGAGGAAGAGAGGCCACCCACATACTTCAATCAGAAAAAGATGCCCACGATTGGCCCTAACATAGGCCTGAGACTTCCTATGGTGCTCCTGGGCCCCTCAGACCTGGTCGGGGACCCCCTACCCCACACTGTAAATGGCCAACCATAGGCACTTGATTTATAAAGTCTGATTCATCCCAGCAAATTCTGCACGACTATTAAGCCATGTTCTTAAAGAATCTTCAGATGTGGGAAAATTCTCAGACCACATTCATTAGGTGGAAGGAGCCACTTCAGAATATTCTATGGGGTATGGGAAGATTCATCAAAGTATAAATGCAGAGGTTGAGGGGTTTTGCGTCAGAGAAACCTGGGTGCGGGTCCTGGCTTTGCTGACTGTCTTTAGCCAAGTCGCCCTATTATTCTCAGCTTTCCTGTCCTCAGTTCTAAAAGAAGAATATTACGTGCCAACCTAGAGTTAAGCTGCCTGTTAGAGCTGCCTGTTAGAGTTGTTCTAATAATAATGGCTCCCTTTGGCGGGATTCTCAGTACAGGCCAGGCCCTGAGCTCAGCCCCTCCTGGGGCAGCCCACCCTATGTGAATGACAACACGATGACGGTGCCGGGGTGAGAGGAGAGGATGCCTGAGCAGCTCCCAGCAGAGGGCCTGGCATGTGCCAAGCAACCCGTGCGCAATAGAAAAGACTGGATGGATAATTCCAAAGGTTGTCCTGGGTGGAGGGGCTATGAGGGATTTATCTCTTGCTATGCTTTCCAGTATTGCCCAAGATTGCTGCAATAAATAGGAATTTTCTTCTCAGAAACAAGAAGATTATAATGTTTTAAGCCTTCATCTGTCCATACTGCATGGCGTGGCGGGTCAGAGGACATGGAAGTTGATGCCTTAAGAATTAGAAACAAGATCTGTATTTGTACTTTTAAAACTCCAAGAATCTGGGTGCCGCACAGAACTGGTTATTGGATCCACGGGACGCTGTTTACAGAAATGGTCCTGGTGGGCAAATCTGAGGTCATCCTAGGAGAGTCCCCAGGATGGCACCCTTCCAGACGCCTGAACCTGGCATGGGGCAGCCAGCGTGGGGAGCAAGCTTTGAGTTTAGAGCCACACCCTGCCACTCTCTGAGTATTCTGGGCAAGCCGGTTCACTATGAATTGAAGTGTTGAACTCAGGTCTAGCTAAGCTGGACTTTTGTACATGTTGGTGACAACACTGAGCGCAAAAACATGGCCCTGTCCCACAGAGTTATTATATTCTAGGGCTGTGGTTCTCAGTCAGGGCGATGGTGCCCCTCCGGGACATTGGAAATGCATGGACATGTTTCTGGTTGTTCCAGTCCAGGGTGGGGGTGCTATTGGCATCTGGTAGGTTGAGGCTCAGGATGCTGCTCAACACCCTACAATGCCCAGGACGGCCCCACCGCAGAGAATGACCAGCCCCAGGCGTCAGTAGTGCCAGGCTGAGAAGCCCTGCTCTAGTAGGTGTGACTTCTAGTCAAGGGGGTTTCCATTGTGTGTGTAGCTCAAACTTTCTGAGGCCCGGTTACCTCCTCTGTGAAATGGGGCTGACAGCACCTGCTGTGCAGGAAATCATGGATGTGGAGAGGCGGAGACCCAAACACGTTGTGCCCACAGGTCGGCAGCGCAGCGTTTGCAGAGTGCAGCCGTGCCAGTCCCCGGGGCCAGTGACCATCCCAGTGCCTTCCTGGGAGGTGTCGGAAGATGTACCAGACGCAACTGTCTCCAAATGCTCTTCACTGGGGTGTCCCAGAGAGCCCTCCTTTTTGTCCCTTGTCCGTGCACAGCATCTCTGAATCGGAAGGAGGTGCTACGTGAAGGGGCCTGGGGGTCTTCATGAAGTCCCACCCTTCCCTAAGCACAGGGAGAGGATGTATTTACCTTCACAAAGCAACTCAGGCTGGCAGTAGACTTGGTCATCTTTCTCCTTCAGGGCTCTTGCTGTCGTAGATGCCAGTTTGACTAAATCTGAGCCTACTTCTGCATTCTGAAAGAATCAGTTTTGCAAAAAAATAAAATAAAAATAAAAAGTTGTTATCCAGAGAAAACATTTGCTTTACTGTATACATTTTTTTAAAAAATGCTTTTGCGTATGTCATCTTGCTGTGGCCTCGCATTACTCACAGGAAGCAACTGTTACGTTATTGGCATTATCGGTTAAAAACGAGGGTTGGTGATATGAAGGGGTTCCCCCGAGGTTGCGTAGCTGGTCAGTGGTAGGACGGGGGCCCCTTAAACCATGGCTCTTTTTTTCTTCTCTAGGCTAGCTTATCCCTCACAGGTGAAATTAATGTACTTTTTAAATACTGGATGATTCACCTGTGAAAGGCTGCATCCGTCATTAAAAGAGTGTTTATAAAAAGTTCATAATAACATGGGAAATGCTCATGATAGAATGCTGAGTGAAAAGGTGGCAGAGTACGTTGCATGTACAATCTGAGCTCAGCCAGCTGAAAAGCTTACACTGGAAAGAGCCTGGGAAAAATATACCAAACGGTAACAATATGGTGGGCAGTGGCATTATGGGGACTTTAATTTCTTTTTCTATTCTTATCTGTATTTTCAGTATTTTCTCCTATGAAAATGTATCACTGCTGAAAAGAAAATAAACATGCAATAAAAATTACTTGGGAGAAATATACCTATCAAGGATGTTCCCTGGCCTCAAGTTACAGCCAGACTCTGCTCTGGTCAGCACCTTACGGCCATCATTGTAACCCAGGAGAAGGATTTAACACAATTGGTTAAGTATTTATCGAGTATTTAGTACTTCCTGTTTCTCCACATACTAGTTACAGAGCCTTGAGTAAATTACTTTGCATCTCTGAAGTTCAATGTTTTCATCTGTATGATGAGGTACAGTATATGCATTGTATAAATGGTATATGTGTCTCTGAATTATTGTTCAGATTACATAAGACAATCCATGCAAATGATTTAAAGAAGGCATGGTTAGCAGAAAGTGCTAGATAAATGCTAGCTGCTGTCGATGATACCACTGTAGGATCACCACTATTACTCCTACTATCACGTTGCTGCCACATCGCTGGGGGTGAGTTGAAGGCAGGCACTGGAAGAGAATGCGAAACAAGACCACGAGTCCCTGACTTCACAGAGTTTGCGGAGGAGAATATTGTTATGGCTAACTTCTTATTCAAACTTTTCTCTACCTTCCAGATCTTCCAAAGTGGGCTTTTATAATGAAAACAAACCTATTTGAACAACAGCTGCTTTTGGCTGGGAAGGGGAGACAATTTTCTGCATCCTACCTATTGAACTGCAGGGGCCCCTCAATACTTTTCTAGTTCAATCCCTCAATTTGTAGAAGACAAAACTGAGGCCCAGAGAAGGAAAGTGGCTTGTCCAAGGTCACACAGAGAGAAGCAGAGACTGGGCCCAGACCTTCACATGGCAATTCTTCTACTCAGCAGCAAGAACACTGCAGGCAGACGACAAAGCAGGTGCAAAGGCCCAGAGGCTGGCCTGCTCCCATCCTGCAGGTCTCAACTCGAACATCCCCTCCCCTAACAACTTAGTACGCAGTGTCTGCGAGGTATCTGTGCCAAGCTGCAATTATTTCCTTTATGGAGCTGATTCCTTCTTTTATGCTGTCTTTCCCTATGAACGCAGCAACCAGATTTTATTCAGTGCGTGGCACACAGCTCCCAGGGAGTAATTGCTGAACAAGTGAGTAAATGTGTGACTCAGTAAGCTTTTCCTTGATCTGTCCAGGGGCAAAACATGTGCTTTGCAGAGTGGTTATAAGAATTAAATGAGATGAAGTGCATTAAAAAGTCACCTAGTGCCCAGCACACATGCGTTTCCTTATAAACAAAAGCTCCGGATGCCTCCACCTGCGCAGCACACAGACTGGTGGGAGGCCCCTCCTGGTGACTTGCTAGTCACATGACAGCAACAGGCCTCCTGCGCACGTCCTGGGCTGGATTCTTAGGGAGTCAGTGGATCTGCAGCCTGAAACTGGTCGGACTGGTTGAGGGATAAACTGAATTTTTCCACACACAACAGTAATGAACATGACTCTGCTGCTCTCAGCAGCCATCATACTCAGCTTTGGGAAGAGACTGCTTTCCAGCCAGAATTCAACAGCACTCTGTGGGCTTGCTTTGAAATCCCTAAACTCAAGGGGGAGAAGAAGTCATCTCAGTAATTCCCCGAAAGACTCACTGGCTTTGGAGTTCAGTAGCCCTGCGTGTGAAATCTGATTGACAGCTTTCTGCTGAGCCCACTTTCTTGTTTGTAAAATAGGGGGTAAATTCGTAACTTTTGGATGGGTAGTGAGTGTAAGTGAGCTTCCTTTGACGAGTGTTTGAGGATAATGGTTAGGATTAAGTTAATAATAGCTATGAAAACACCTGATCCAGGACCAGACCCATTATAATTAGTAACCTGAAGCCAGGCAGACATGCATTCAAATCCCAACTCAAATCCCACTGATAATTCTGCAATGTGGGTAGGCGACATTTTCTCTCATTTGTATCCAGGGGATAATAATTCACTCACAGGACTGTCATAGAGACTAGGTGAGAAGCATGCAAAACATGCTTTAACTATCCCTAAAATTGCAGGACCCAGGATGAGAGTGAGCCCCATCAACCCTAGGTCTAAACACATCAAATTGCCAAGTAAAAGACCATTCTCTCCCCCACCTAGGCACACAGACCTCCATAATGTGGAATGATGTTAATGCGGCAACCAGTAGCCACATGTGGCTATTTAAATTTAAATTTTAATTAAAATTAAGTAAAATTTAAAATTCAGTTTCTCAGCTGCAATGGCTACATTTCAACTGCACATGTGGCTAGCGGCTCCTGCATTGGAGGGACAGACAGATACTGTTCCTTCATCGCACCAGGTTCTATTGCATAGTGCTGATTTGGAGGGACAAGTGTGAATTTGGAAGTCTAGGACCCCTCATGTCCGAATCTGGACTAGGATAGCAGGGTGAGGGCCAGCCTCTCGGCCTGAGCTCTCTGTCCCTGCCCCTTTTCTTCCCACGGTACGGGTGGCCCAGCCAGCACACCCAAGCCAACAGCTAGCGCTGGCAGCCTTGTGGGCCCCGAGGAGGACAGAGGCAGGTGCTGCCACCAGGCCTGCGCTGTTTGGGCAGGAAATTCTGGGATCCCAGGTAGCCCGTTCATGGTTGGGGTGGGGGAGGGTGTCCCTCTGGGTGGGCCTGACCCTGTAGCCCTTTGAACTCCTCACCCTGGGGAGAAGGGACACGGCTGGGGTACGGCCAGATCAGGGCCTCCAAAGTGCCAGAGCAGGGGCCCCTCTAGCTGGGGTCTGAAGCAGAAAAGGCATTTTAACACAGGGCCTGGCATACAGACAGCTCTCATGATGGCTGCTCTTATAACATTGGGTCATTTTTGCATTGGAGAAAAGACAACAACCAAATCTACTGAGCTAGGAGTTGAAGCCACCGCTTCCAAGTCCAAGACACTTACGCTCCTCTCACCCCTTGCCCATGACGGCCCCTTATGTATGGATGGCTGTCAGGAGGGAAGTCCGTGCTTATGAACCCACCTGCAGGACAAGGGCAGGGTGCCGTCAGGAACTACCTGCACACACCCACACCCCTCCCAGCCCTGCTCTGCCTTCAACAACCCTCCTGCCACCCTACATGAACAGGCCGAGGGTGCCAAGAGGCCCCTCCTTCCTTTGACCCCAGTGAGCCTGGACACCAGAGAATCTGGGGCAGCTGGGAGGTCCCAGGCTTTTGAATAGACTCCCCCATTGCCCATTCTACACGGAAAACACTTTCCACTTGGGAAATGTTCCACATGCTAAAGACCCTGTGCCCTTTTGGAGACCTTGCCTCATGTTTTCCATTCATTCATTCATTCATTCATTCATCATTCCTTTATTTAAAATACTTCAGAACTTAATGAGAACCTGCGGAGCGCCAGACGCTGCAATGGGTGTGGGGATAAATGCTGACAAGACAGAGTCAGGCCCGCTCAGAGCTTCATTCCACAGGAAGCAGTGACGGAGCAAGCTCATTATACTTGAGACAAATGTCGGGTAGAGAGCTGCAGGTGCCATTAGAGTGCACGAATTCATCTGAGGGGAGTGAAGACCCTGATACGTTCAGGAGGACCAGGGATTTGCTTTCTGGCTGTAAATTAGAATCCACTGGGGGCCCTGAGACCATGCCCACACCTGGTCCCCACCCCTGGGGGTCCACCTTCACTGTCCTGGGCCGAGTCCCAGCAGGAGGCCCCAGGTAGGTCTGACCTGCAGCCAGGACTGGAGTGCAGGTCTGATGGGAAGAGAGTAGGGTTGCAGACAGAGAGATAGGGATGTGCAGATGCCCCAGACTGAAGGACATTTGACAAAGAGTGGCATCTCCCGTGGTTCTCCTCTAATAAGCCTTTGGATAGAATGAAATTAGAGCTGCTGATCTGGGCATATAGGCCATGTCCTCCTGCTTGACTTTCTGATTTCAGTATGCAGGCGGGGCAACTTGAAAGTGAAGCGAGAAGACATTTTTAAGGGACAATAAATAGCAATTAGAAAGCGTGGCCAGAGCTACCCTTCCCAGGGCTCACTCTTCTTTGCTAGTTTCAAAGCAACAGATGGTTCACACGGCGCCTTTTAAAAATATACATGCTAAACTTCTTAGCTTGGTTCCAAGGAAGCAAATCATTTTCAAGCGTGATAAAAGGTTATAAAATCCAATGGTGTGTGGGCAGCAGGAGGGAGTCTTTCCTCTCTGTGTATCATCCCTGGGCTGAGAGGGACGTGTGGGGGCTGGGCCTTGGGATTTTGCCGCCTGCGTGCCCTGTGACACCCCCACTGCTTCCTGGAGCCAGGGGAGGTCGTCTGAGGCCCTGCACGGAGGCCCTGCGCAGAGCAGAGCGAGGGCCACAGAGGGCGGTGGCTCAGGTGACGATTATGTGGGACAGGGGCCGTTCATTCAATAGCCCTGAATCACCTGGGGAGAAAGTTAATTCCTTTTATTCTTCCAAGCTTTCTGACAGGGTCAAGGGGCAAGTCTCAGCTAGGTGCCACTGTGTCTTTAACAGCTACTACATTTTAGAATTTTCTTATTAACAAAGAGATTAAGTCTTGGCAAGCAACAGTATCTGGCGAGACCTTAAGACCTTTGCTTTATTTCCATTTTTCTAATGCTCGTGCTTGCCTTTTATTTGCAGCAAGAAAAGCTGGCTTTCCGCTGGGTAGTGATAGGTTTCCTTTCAACAATGAGTTGATTTAAACAAAATGTGATTTTATAAGTGTTAAATAGAAGTGATGGGAAATGTGGTAAAAATCATGATGGAGATACACAGGTGAGTTCGGATGGGGAGATGCCGGAGAGATGGGGACAACAAACAGACCTGGGGGTTAAAGGCAGGCCCGCTCACTGGCCGGGAGGCGCCCGAACCCCAGCACTGAGGAGCCCAGCAGTGACGGTGGGAGAAGGCTCCCTGGGCACTGTGGGATGATGCCCTCCACTCCCCAGGCTAGCAGAGCCCTGAGAGCTCTTTCCAGGAGTTAGGGCGCTGGGGAGAACAGCACACTTATACCTCTTAAAGCTCCAAGGATGGGTGTAGAGACAGGCTGGTGCAGATAACAACCTTGGCTCTGCAGTTCTGGGCTGTGTGACCTTGGGCACATTCTCTAACCTCTCTGAGTCTCAGCTTCTTCATCTGTGAAATGAGTCTAATATAGGAACCTCTCCCACGAGTTGCTTGCATTGTTAAGTGAAGTAAGGAAAATAAAACGCTTAGCAAAGTACCTGGCACGTAGAGTGCATTTAGTAAATACGAGCCATCAAAATTGAATTGAATTAAATTTGGTTTCATTTAAATTAATTAAGACATGAAGTCAGTGAGTTCTGGAGCCAGAAGCCTCCGTGGCCTCCAAAACCAAGCCCAGAGCCTTGGCAGCATCACCCTAATTGAGGCTAACATCTGACCTAGTGGTCATTTTTAATGCAAGAACAGGACTATTCAACAACAGGGTGTTGGGTAAGCAAATGGGGCTGAATCTCTGCCACGGGCTGTCAGGCAAATATTGTAGCAAAATGGTGTTGTAGAAGAACATGTAACGTCTTGGAAAGATGTGTGGGTATACCAATAGGTGAAAAAAAAAGCAGTACACAAAAGAGTATGCACACATTCAGCTGCGAAAAGGAATGAAGTACTGATGTACGTTGCAGCACAGATGAACCTTGAACTCGTGATGCTGAGCGAAAGGAGCCAGGCACAAACGGCCGCACATGCGCGACCCGTTTGTATGAAATGCCCAGCGAAGGCAAATCCTCAGGGACAGAGCGGAGTGACGGTTGCCTAGGACTGGGGGTCGGGGGTGCGGGTTAAAAGGTGTGAGATTTCTTTTGAGGGTAATGATAATGCTTTAAAATTGATTGTGGAGATAGTTGTACAAGTTTGTGAATATACTAAAAGCCATTGAATTATACAGTTTAAATGAGTGAAAATGGGTGAATTACATGGCATGTGAATTCTATTTCAATAAAACAGTTAAAAATTATGCACAGTGTGATCTGGAAAAGCAAATCACATTTTATGTAATTTTAACCACTTTACTGAGATATATATCAATAGTACATGTAACATGCATATACTATATACACATATCAATTATGTGCATGTACATATATATCAGTGTGTCTATCTTGCTAGCTACTTATCTATGAAGAGGGAGAGACTTGGAGGGTAATACAAATATATTATGATGGGTTTATGGGGGATTTCCTTCCTTTTTACTTAATCTATATTTTCTAAAGTTTCTACTATGACGATCTACTACTTTTGGGGAATAATGAAAATGTTTTCTCTCTTTTTTTAAGAACAGCTCATTTTGGATTTCAGAGTCAACCAGATTAGGGCCACAGCCATTTTCTACCTGGGCTCACGTGTCCCCAGGAATAAAACAGGCCTTCCTTCGAGCCATTACCTTGTCCACGCAGAGGGGCACAGCGAACCTCTTGAGGGCGGATACACAGGTGACCACGGAATTCTCTTCAGAGTTGTTCTTTAAGTGGGCCAAGTAGAAACACTGGTAGAGGCTGCTGTCCTCGTAGGCAATGGCGTCGAACAGGAGACAGCCGTCCTCTTCGTAGGCATTGACGTGGTGGAAGACCACCATGGGGTCCGTGTAAAACTTGGTGGACACGGGCTTCCCGGTCCTTCGGTCGACGACGTGAATGTGAGTCTGAAAGAAGATGCGCATCCCGTGGTCCCTCTGCTGGCCCAGTGCTGCGGCATCAGGTACGGGACAAGACGCACCCCTGCCGCGCACTGGCTCATGGCCCTGCAGCGTCCCCTGCCCATTCCGACCCTCGGTGCCCGTCCTCCAGAGTGCCAGACGCACAGAAGGACTGAGCGGGGGGGCTGTCGGTTGTTGTGTGTCCGCGTGCATCTCTCTCTGATGGAGAGGAAGGAAGTTCGTGGGCCAGGGCTGCTGCGTCGCAAGAGCGCAGTGTTCGGGGGTGCACTGTTTCCCCTCTTTCACCTGATTATGATTGTGGGAGGGCAGCAACATGCCAGCTCCCTGGAAATGGCCAAGCTGGAGAGAGTTGGCCAAGTGCCAGAACTCTACGCGGCCCCAGGCTCCATCCAGCTCCCGGCCAGAGAGTGTGCACAGCCAGAGCCCCTAAACCCAAAGACCACACCTGCCCTTTTGGGTCCCCCTCTCCGACCTCCAGCACAGAGCCTGCTACAGGGACGCAGTCGTCACAGCAACACCCCTGCCCTGGAGGGCTGAGTGACCTGGTTCTACTTAAGGAGCCCACATGGGTATCAGCTCCTGAGGCTGCGGCACGCACTCTGGGTGTCATGAGGCGGTATCACTCTGGGTGGTAATTAGCCGTATCTGTAGCCCCAGTTGCCTAATCCAAAGGGAGGGAGTTGTTTCTATCTGTTGGCAGCTCTGGCCCAACCACCCTCCTCCCTGCTTGTTTGTTTCTTTCTCACCTTCCCCGGAATCAACCTGTGAATATTAAGCAGGGTGCAGAGGAGGAGAGCTCTGATAGCATGGCGGTGGGAGTCATTCTGGGAGGTGAGCACAGGGGTAATTATTTTAGGCCTTTCCTTCCCCCGGATTCCAATCCCTGGGTCGGCCACAGGGACTTGCAGAGAGTTCCCTCTGAAATGCATTTCCAAGCCCCATCCCGGGACTCTATGCCCTGCCCTCCAGACCCAGGAGCCTCAGACTGGAGGCCAGAGGGCCCGGGAGCGCCTGCCAGTGGGATGCTCCTCCGTGTGCATGGGGAATTTGGCTGTGGGGCAAACCCAACTTCCGCTGACTTCCCAGCTGCCGTCTTGCCCCCACTCATTCATTCCGAAAACATTTGTAGAAGGCCTACGACACATCAGACACTTTTTCAGGAACTAGAGAGACAAAATAAAGCCAAGCCTCTGCTTTCCTGGAGCTTATATTCCAGAGGGGGTGAGTCCAACAGCCAATGATCAGACATACAATATGTCCAGGGTGATGAGCACTACTGAGGAAAAGGAAGCTGGACAGGGATGGAGGAAGCCTGGGGAAGGGTCTGTAACAGATGGGTCCATCAGGGAAGGCCTCAGGGTCCGGGGGCTTGAGCTGAGACCTAGAGTCATTGAGGTAGGAAGCTGTGTGGGGCAGGACATTCCAGGGGACAGAACGTGCAAGGGCCCTGAGACAGGGATGTGTGGGGCTGGTTGGAGGAGGCACAGGGGGAGGTGGAGTGAGCAGGAAGCCAGTGGTTGAGATGAGGGCATGTGGGGATTTACAGGCTAAGGAGTGAGGCCTTTGGATCTTATTCCAAGGAAGATGGGAAACACCTGGAAGGTCTTAGCAGAGGAGGGGCCACACCTAACCTCTTTGTTCCCTCAAACACTTCCCTCTCCTCCCTGAGAAGAGAGGATGAGCCTTAATGAGGTGGCGGGACACAGATTTGTATGCACACATAAAGAAGTACATGGTGCATAGAAAGAGGAGTAGGAGAACGTCAAGTGGATAGTGGGAGCTCCCCCTGGAGGGGGCAGTGGATGAGGAGGAGGGAGGAGAGAGGACGGGACGTGGAAGGGGACTTGATATGTCACTTTCTATACTTGTGTATTTGAGACTTACTTGATGTATTTCACAAGTAACAGCAGCAAATATACATGCACACACACACATATGCACATGTGAAGACATAGATCCAGACATCGTATGTACCTGGACACATACGTACATACTCTATGCTCCCGGGTGCACCTACACTGAAGGCGTTTCTGTCCTACCAGCTGTCCTACCACTCTGTCATCATGTCTGAATAAACCCTGGCCCTGTCCCCGGCGTGACACAGTGGCCGCAGGGGTGCTGAAAGGCCTTGTCGATGGACAGTGGAGGCTGGGGGAGCCCAGATATTGTTAGGACTGAGGTGAGTGGGGGCTGCCTTGGTTGGTGAGGCTACCTTGTCCAAGGTCACACACCCTTTCGGGACAGTCTTCTCCACTGACTTACTGCTGGGGGGCATAAAGGCCCAGCACCCGTGCCCTAACTCAGGACCACTCTGAAGGGCCATCCCAACTTCAGAGCTCTCTGGAAGGTTGGCTGACACCTCTGGGGAGACCGTATGGTAGTTTACTTCCCCCTTCCTAAGAAACCTCCTCCAGGCTGACCTCCGTCTCAGCGTCCGCTGCCTGGGACACCTGGCTTTGGCTGTCTGCTGTTGTGGTTCCTCAGGCACAGCAGGTCGGAGGCCCCAGCCAGCGCTTACCTTCTCCTCCTTGTGGAAAGTTAGGCAGGAAGCCCAGTTCACTCCCCGGATGTACGCAGTTGCCAGCTTGAGAATATCCAACTTGAAGGGCTGCTCAAGAAAAACGATGTAGTTCTCGGTGATCCCGAAGCTGTGGTAGTAGCTCGGGCTGAGAAGGGAGCGGGAGTGGATGGAGCAGAGCACCTCCGTGTGCTTCAGGGGGCTCTTCTCCTTTGTCCTGTCTAGAGAAAAGCAAGCCTCAGGCACAGTGCAGGGCCTGGCCAACCCAGGCCGACTGTACCACCACCACCTGCAGCTGAGCCTCTCAAACTGACCTGGTCACTAAGAAGAACTTTTGAATAAGAGCTGACATGTAAAGCAGAGAAGGAGTTGTTGCCTAGCTGACTCGGGGCAGAGGCTCAGAGCCCTCCCTGCTCAGGCTCACCCTCCTGAGACCTGGTTCTGCAATCTGAGAACACTGAACCCCACAGTCAGGCCTCTGGGCCTGGGGTCCACAACCACAGCCCCGGGGCTAACTCAGCCTCCCACTGCCTTTGGGTAAGGGTGTATTTGAAACACAGCCAAGCTCCCGCCTTTTATGCAGGGGCCACAGCTGCTTTTGCCTTTGAGCTTCAATAGCCCTGTTGAGTAGCTGTGACAGAGACCACATGTCTGCAAAGCCTCAGATATTGACTCTCAGATCCTTTACAGAAAGTCTGTTGGCCCCTGCTCTGAGGCAATGCTTCTCAAACTTGAACATGCATGTGGAGCCCCTGAACACCATGACAAAATGTGGAGTTGGACTCAGCATGCGGGCTAGGGCCTGAGGTTCTGTCAAGCTGGCCCAGGCTTATGCTTTGACAGGTTGCTTAGGACCATCATCCGACATTGTGAGTTAATAGAAAAAATATCAATGTATATTGGCCTCTGCCTCAGTTCCTGCCACAACACTCCTAAAACCTGTGTTATTTCGCAAGTGATAAGAGCTCTAGGAACAACTCTTATTCTAATATTGACCCCATCCCTGACACTGGCTCTTAAAACCTTTGTAAATTCCTAAGTGATAAGAGCTCTAGGAGTATCTTTTGTTCTAACGAGGTGACTCTGGATGGCTCCTGTATGGGGGCTGTCACCAGAAAGACCAAGCCACGATGACGAGCTTGGGATTTTTCAGCCCCACCTGCTGTCCGTCAGACGAGAGAAGGGCTGGCAATGGAGTTAATAATTGATCATGCTTATGTAAGAAAGCCTCCTTAGGATCCCAACAGTATATGGGGTTCAGAGAGCTTATCGGTGGCAAACACATCCACACTGGGAGGGTGATGCACCCCAGCTCCATGGGGACAGAAGCCCCCGGGCGCCAGAACCTCCCAGCCCCTGCCCTCTGCCTCACTTCATCTGGCTGCTCATCTGCATCCTTGATCATGTCCTTTCATAAACTGGTGAGCGTGTTTCCCTGAGTTCTGTGAGCTGCTCTAGCAAATTAATCGAGACTGAGGAGGGGGCTGTGGGAGCCCTCTGATGCAGAGCCCGGTCAGACCAAAGTGGGGAGTAACCTGGGGACCTACTACTCTCGACTGGCATCTGAAGTCGGGTAGTGGGGGCTGAGCCCTTAACCTGTGGGGTTTGGCACTACCAAGTGGACCGACAGCCGTACAACTGAGGTTAGCTTTCGGACACCAACAGCTGTCACAGAGAATTGCTTGGTGGGGGAAAGCGCCTCCCCATCTAGTGTCAGAAGTGTTGAGAGTGTCAAGGAGATATTCAGGAGGGAAAGCTGGAGTTTTTTTAATGTAGACCTGAATTTCAGAGCGTCTCCATGAATTCTCCCGGCATTGCCCCTTCTGGAACACCTGAGAATGAGACTTAAGTACACGCGATGATGACGGGCTGTTACACAGACTGTGACCATCAAGGCAGGCAGAGTGAAATAATGGAGCAGTCCAACTGCCTCACCCAGTGCCCAAACACGGAAGGTGCTCAGGATGGGTTCGGTTTTCTTAGTCCTCTGCAAGGGTGAGTCATCAGCAGGCCACAAGGCCTCCCCTCCCAGGCCTGGGGCTGATGTCTGACGAGTTGTCTGCAAGTATCTCTGCCTTCCTTGTGGCCACCTGTGCACATTGTGAACAGCTGGCCGGTGGGAGGGAGGCTGTGGGTTGTGGGTTACTTCTTTCATAAAACAAATGCAGCACAAAGCAAACTGAAGTGCAAAGCACCCTGGTCTGGCAGGCAGGAGACGGGCCTGATCCCAGGGGAGCCACCAGCACGGAGCAGTTGCTCAGAGGGTAGGTAGCTGCTTGCATGATGTTGGTGGCTCCTGTAAGCTGTGTGACCTTGGGCATGTCACCTGATGCCCTGGGCCTCACAGTGCTCTGTAATATGAAGTGGTAAACTCAAATGCCTAGACTATCCCGAGGTCTGACATTCTAGAATCCTAAGCTAGACCCTATGTTCCTTTATTGACTTTAACGAAAATACTCAGTGCACCTTCTGACGTCAGGGGCTTGCTCACATTTGCCAGCAGAGCTGGGTAATTTGCTCAGGAGGTTCTACAGGACTGTGGGGGAGGGGGAGTGGCAGGGATCACAGATAGAAACCAGTTTTCCCAAACCAGGAGGTCAGGTCAAGCACCCTTATACTGGTGCCCTGTCTCCAGCCACCATCACAGGCCTGGTCTCCTGGGTATGCTTTCAACGAGGGGCCTGGACAAAGGCTAGGAGCCCCACCTTCCTTCCCCACAAATTGGCCTGGGCTTCCCTCCAGGATCTCAGTGCTGAGTGGAGAAGGTCCAGAAGGCCTGGAGAACAGGGTGGGGATCTGGAGTTGATCCCAGCAGGGCTGAGCTCCCGGAACAACCCTGGGAACCTGGCTTCCGGGGGCTGGGATGCAAGTGGGAGGCACAGCCCTGACATGCAAAGGTTTGTCTGGAGACTGAAAAAATGACAAGAAGGAGGGAAGGCAGGAAGGCAGGAAGGGAGGGAGGAAGGAAGGAAGGAAGGAAGGAAGGAAGGAAGGAAGGAAGGAAGGAAAGACGGAAGGGAGAGAGGGAGGAAGGGAGAGAGGGAGGAAGGGAGGAAGGGAGGAGATGATAAATGAATGGATGATGGATAGATGATGAACACTGGATAAATAATTAATAAATTAATGAAGTAATGAACTGTAAGGTCCAGGAAAGGAGGTTAGAAGAGTAAAGGGCTTTGCTGCTTCCAAAAGGAAGCCCAGCAACATCTCTTTTCTTGTAAAGAAGAAAAATGGATTCGGGGTCACCTGGTTCATCTGGGAGGGAAAGCATCAGATTGAGCCAGTGGCATCAAGGACAGTCAGAACTCTCCAGAGGGAGCCACCCTTGGCGTCTGTGCCTCATTCCGTCCGCAGAGTGACCTACCCGGTACTGCGGCAGGGATCTTAAAGATCACGTATTTCGTCTTCCCTTTGTCCACAATGGAGGTGCCCATGTTGAGAACATTTCCAGCTGAATCGTAATGAGGATGCGCTGTTGCCAGATTTATAGCCACATATTTTCGATAATCAACCTGCAAAATATATAACAGGCACCTGGTTTTAAAAAGGGGAGAAGTTGAAGTTGAAATCCTGTGAAAAGTGGATTGATTCTAGGTTCAGAGAAATGATGGCTATTTTTGCACATTTTCTGATCTGGAAGTGAGGCAGACTTCACCTTTAAAGAGAATGTTCACTCTTGAGACCTGGTCTAACCTCACGGGGGACCTCCTACTGCAAATAGGTGGCAGGGAGGTTAGTGAGCCGTGTGTGTTTTCTGTGGCAGCTTTTTGGAGCCTGCAGCCTGGCCCTGCCGGGGGTCCTCAGAGTGGAGACAGGACACCTCCCCACAGAGAGCTCTAAGCAGTGGCCTGTGCAAAGAGGCAGCCATAGTGCTAATCTTGGCCACTGCTCTGTGTTCTGCTTCAGTCATTTAAATCCTCCCCCTTTGCATTCCACATAGGCAGAATTCTCCAGGCCTCTCTCATAGGAGTATTCTGGGAATGGAGAGGTTACGAAAACATTTGGTCAAAGTAAAATTCAACTAGCAAGCTCAATAGTGACCCCACTCTGAACAAGCCACAACTGGAGAACAATGGGGTAGCCCGGGAACCAGCTGTCTGCCCTTCCTCCCCCAGAATAGCACAACCTCCAGCCAAAAGTCAACAGATACTCCATTCCCTCCTAGTGTTTCCTCCCTGCAACTTTGTGGAATGTGTACATCAGTTGGACCTATGCCCCCTAGCTTAAAAGGAGCTGTACATAATTTCACAGCTAAGAGAAGCACTCCTTTTAGCAGATCATTAAAATGTATTACAAAGACACCGAGACTTTGAATAGCCAGCTGGAGAAAACTGAAAGTGGGTCTACTGATGTTCACAAAAATGTTGACTTAATTCTGCCCAGGAGAGGTATGTGTTTGGGCGTTTATTTCTGTGCTCTTGCTCTCTGCCTCATGCCTCCCTCTTCAGGTCAATACAAGGTAAGGCCACTGGGAGTCCTAGGCTGTCCAGCACAGCCATCCAGACTCTCAATGAGCTGCCACTCAGAGCCGAGGACTGAGGACACTGTTGTGGGTTGTAGTGTGTCTTCTAAAGAGATATGTGGAAGTCTTAACTCCTGGTACCTGTATGTGGATTTAGGGTCTTTGTAGATGTAATTAAATTTGAATAAAATCATGCTAGATTAGGGTGGGCCTTAATCCAATGATTTACATCCTTAGAAGAGACTGGAGTGATATATCCAAAGAACACCAAGGATTGCTGGCAGGCAACCACCAGAAGGTGGAAGAGGCAGGGAATGTTCCTCCACTAGAAAACACTGTCCTCCTTCAGAGAGAGCACGGCCTTCCTGACACCTTGATTTGAGACTTTCAGCCCCCAGAACTGCGAGAATAAATTTCTGTTGTTTTAAGCCACCTAGTTTGTGGTACTTGTCACCGTAGCTAGGAGTGAATATAGACACAAAGATGAAAAGACAGCCCCAGCCCTCAGGGAGCTGAGATGCTAGCGTGAGTGCTACCCTGAGGAAGCACAGAGCCAGGGGCACTAGAGGGGGGGCTCCTGCAGACCACACGGCCTCACCCAGGGGGTCCTGTCTTGAGTCAAAAACTGATGCTAGGTGTAGATTTGCTGATACCTTTTCCAGAGTTTCCAGAGTCTGTGGGTCGATTTTCCTGATGTAATTGGTCTCTGTGGTTGCATAGAAGTCTCGTCCACACTTTATGATGTTAATCAGGCAGTTGTCTGTGAAATCTGGGATGGTGTGGGACAGGTAGGAGAAAGCTCTGGGGAAGAAAGCAAACCAGTGGCTGTGTCTATGCGACTGGGAAATTCTGTTTAAGGTGCTTTTAGTTTTCCTACCACTTAGGATGCTCTCCTTCAACTGAAGGAAGAAAAAGTACTGGGTCCCAATGGGTTACCTGAGGACTCAGATAGCAAGTGTTCAAAGGTGCCACCATATTGAATCAACTAAGGATTGACAATCAGCTGGGACAACATGACCACCAACTGAGCTCTCCTGGCCTCTCAAAAATCCAGAGTCTCCTGCACCAAAGCTAGAAAGAGCTGGGGGGTTGTTCTGAAGAATTTTAAGAAACTCCACAGAAATCATACATCTATCCATAATGGCTCCCCAAAACTAGCAAAACAACAAATCCTTGCTTTGGGCAGGAATGTGAGTCCACACTGGTTACCTCAAATTTGTCCAGGAAATTTGTTTTTTAAAAAGAGAAAAGCAAAGTAATTTTGAGCTAAGAACCTATAACTAATTTGATCAGAAGGCAAACTCAAATCAGGGGGGAAAAAATCCTGGATCTATATATTGGTTAGTGTTCCCCTCACTGGCAAGTGATGTAACAGCAACAATGCCTCAAAGGTTATGGTTTTAAATTCACTCCCTCCCCTTCCCTTTTCCTCCCTGGCTCTTCCTCAATGTGCAAATGTGAGTTCTGAGCAGTTCCTGGAAAAGCAGAAGCAATCTTCCCTCTCTGGGCTCGTCCGCCCCTAACACATTTCATAACTCTTCTACACCTAAAGAGAATCAGAAAGGAGATACTGAAGGCAGGCCCGATTCCGTGGCCAACCATTTAATTTGTCAAATATGTAATACAGTCACATGCGTCATAACCCAGACGACTGTAAATGAATACAACTACAAATCTTCCCCGGTCCTTTCCCCCATTTGTCAGTTTCCCACCTCCTTTATAACTCCTTCCAGAGTTCTTTACGAACAGACATGTGAAAATAAATCCAGACTTCCTCCTGCCTTTTTACACAAAATATAGCACATTATTTGCTCTTTTTATACTCTGATTTTTTTAACTTAATATATCTTGGAAATTATTCCATTTGGTACATAGAAAACATCCTCTTTCCTTTTTACTTCTGCCAGGTATTTTCTCGTGTAGTTTCACTGTTACTGATCTAACTGCTCCTCTGTGGATAAACATCGGGTTATTTCCAGTTCCTCACAATAAGAAATCATGCCGCCACAAACAACCTTGTACATTCATCATTTCAGCATGAACTAGTACACCTCTAGGCTGAGGGGAATGAACGTTTGTAATTTTGATGGGTAATTCCAAATTATTCATCAAAATTGCTCCCACCAGCCATGTGGGAGAATACCTAATAATCTGTCAGATGCTCTTTGCCGCTCTTGCTACTGGTGATCAAGGAATGCGTGGGGTATGCAGGCAAAAGCCAGTCACACAGACTTTCCGTCCACCCTGAAGATGGCTGTCAGAGGAGCACACAATGGTTGTTCTGACCATCAAGGATATCAAAAAGCACGACCAGATTCAAAATGGATAGTTACTTGGAAAATATGTTTTTGCAGGGGTCTGGATAGGCCATTGTTCCAAACTCTGACACCACAATCCTGTTTGCCTCGATATTGGCGTTGTAGGTGTCACTCCTCAGGTATTTGCTCCTGTAATAGACTTCACCTGAAAGAGAAGAAGCAGAGTCACCCCAGGCTGACACCTTTATAGGCCCGAGTGTCGATTTCAGCCATTCCAGGGCTTGTACTGGGGGATATCAGGGTGAGCAGGACAGGCATGAGCCGTCCTGGTGAGGAGATTCAAGTTTGCACATGGATATGAATCCTTGCTCCATCATCTACCAGCCATGCACTTGACCTTGTGTCACATGCAGGATCAGTCCCCTCCACTGTGATGTCAGGATCATGATACCTTTCTTACAGAGTTGCTGTGGCATTCAAGGCCTGCAAAGCACTTTGCGCATAGTAGATGCTCAATAAAAACTACATATGCTATTGAGATGCAGGATAGAGTGGGCAAGGCTTTGGGCCATTGTCACATATTGATAACTGATGGCTGCTGCAATTCTGGATTGTCCAACAAAATCCTGGAGGCAGGAAGGATCATGCAGGTATTGGTGGGGCTAAACACACTGGCCTTCACACACGGAACCTGCTCTAGGAAAACCCTGGTCTCCCCGTGAGCTGGCACGTCCTTTGCAGCCACTCTCTCTGAGGGTCACCACCCACAGGCACTGGCTAAGGTGCTTTGGACCCTGTGGTGGTTTGCTTAAAGTGTTGAATTTGTTCACTTGAAATGTAAACCCCCAGCCCAGGCTGGTTGTAGACAGGCGGCCCATTTCCTATAAACAACCCGCCCCAGAGCATGGAGCACTTGGGGCCACAGCAAAGTGTGTCTCTGGAATTGCTCAAGGCTGACACTTCACTCTGAAGCTAAGATTAAAGAAGGAGCCACTCCGCATTCCCTACCACCCTGCTCCTGGGAGAGTCTGATTAGCCACATTCCTTATAAAGGAACACAAGTAAACAGACTCCTGCCTGGAATCTTCCAGAACTGGGTCTGGTTTGGGGGGATGGGGATGGATATATATACACACACCCATATATATACACATATATAGAATATATGTATATATACACACACAAACACACATATACTTATGTATATACAAGTATATATGTGTATGTGTCACTTACGCCCATTTTTAAAGCTAACATTCGAAAAGGTCACTTTGGAGCTGTACCAACTGACAAAGCTTTAGGAAGGCTAAATTCTCAGGAGCTCTTTTTTCTGTAAATCTTGGCAACTCTGGTTCTTGGAATTACATGTTCAAATCCTCATGGGACAACAACTTATCCTTTTATTAGAAAATTATTGAATATATTTCTGAGGTTCATGCACTTCTAGGCCTACTTTATAAAAAATGTTTTATTTTAAAATCATGTTTGACTTATAGAAAAGAGCTCTTCTGTATACCCTTCTCCCAGCTTCTCTGGCTACACTCTGCCTCTTTTATTAAAATCTTTGTTAGTTTTTTAAAGCATCAGTTTTCTGGCCTCTGCTGAAGACCACCAGCCTTTTTTTCTGTCTTTTTGCTTTCTTGCTCCAAAGTCTTACCGGTTCAGCACTACCTAGGTTCCCTGTGCTGCCCGCATACTCCAGTTGCCTGGTGCTTTTATTACAGAGGCTTGAGCCCCATCTCGCAGCCCTGATATACTCGGTCTCGGGTGGGACAGGGCAGCCAGGCTGGAGGTCCTCTGTGGGGTTTTTTTCAGACCTCATGTGCTCAGGGTCACATTGGAACCATGCTAGAAACTCAGATGTTCTGTCTTTATTTTTCAGGATTATGATTCATTCAAGCCCTGTGTGTGTGCATGTGTGCATGGATTTGCAGCTTTAATTAGCATTTCAGGGGATTCCAATTCAGGAGGCTCACAAACCACCTTTTGGGAAATACTTTGTGTTCGCTGCAAATCCAAGAACCCTGCTTGCCCTGTGCATGCCCCCTTGGTTCATACATAGTCGCACTTAACACTGGTTTCTGTTGTTAGACAATGGGAAGCCACTGAGCCTTCTAGAGAACAGACGGGGCCAGGCTGTGCCACACCAACATCGACAACCTGGCGGCCTCCAGAGGACTGGGCTGGGGAGATGGGGCCAGATGGTAGCTGGCAGGATGGGGTAACGGGGGCAGAAGTGCATAATGACTAAGACTTGGGATTCTGGATTTGGAGAGTATTGGGTTTATACACGACCTCCACCACTTAGCTGTGGGCATTTGGACAAATACCTTGGCCTCTCTGGGCCTTAGACACTCATCTGAAAAATCAAAATAGTGACAGTGGTACCTACTTCAGGAACCATAGTGAGGGCTGAGGTGGGAATGAGCACGAAGCCAATGGCCAGCAAACACTTCCTGTAGTGAGTATTGAAGACATGGGCTGGGAGAGTATTGCTTCCTGCTACCAAAATAATCTTTACTTTGTCCGTGTCATTTCAGCTCCATAAAGAGTTTCAGAGTTCCCCTCTGTGCCAGGCCCCATGCTAATTGATGAAGATACAACACTTTGAACAGGAGCTCTAAACTCTGGGGCCTCCCACCCCATGCTGGAGAATGGCAAACATCACTGCAAAGAAGGGTAGGGCTTGTACCCTCAACACATGACCAAAGTCAAGAGGAGGAGAGGGGAAGGGGAGGTAATTGGGTATACTCTCCACACTTTCCCTTCTCCAGCCAGTTCCAGATTATGAATAGAACTGAGTTTTTCATGCCACTGTGCTGTATGTAGGTATATGTGCATATATTATATATATAATTATATGTATTTATATATATGAAATATATATATACATTTTCTGTGTTTTAGGGAATATTCTTTTGCTTTAACCATCCCAGGGCTAGGTGCCAGGCAACTAAAGACCACCACTATCACCCAAAGACCACTGAAATTATTCACATAAGCCATTCCTGAGCAGTTCACCCTGCCCTATCTTGCTTTCCCTTGAAACCTCAATAAAGGCCATGGCCTAAGCATTTCCCCTGCTCTTGACTTCTGCCTCCTGACCGCCCTGGTGTTTTCCCATGGGGCCCTGCATGACGTGCTGAGCCTCCCATCCCTAGGAACCTTTAAGTACAATACCCTTTGTTCTCCTGAGCCTCTCTGTGACTCCTCTTGTGGTCACATCTGTCTGACTACCTCATAAAAGGATGCACAATAGCTATTTATCTTTGACAATGAATTTTTAGTTTGAAAACCCATGAGATGCTTTTAGAAATTCTGAACAGCACACGATAGCTTTGGTTATCTCCATGCTTCCATAAGACAGCCATGGCTCAGTCATTTTCTGCTGGTTCCTTTGTCCCTGGGGTTCTCTACAGAAGGACGCTAGAGCCACTGCTTGGTAAGCTGTGAGGGGTCACTTAAGCAACCTACTATTTCTCTGGCAGTGGTGTGTGTGTGTGTGTGTGTGTGTGTGTGTGTGCACTACAGTGAGGATGGGGGCGATAGTTGCAAACTTAAACTCCAGACCACAGATTGAGATCTCAGCCCTAACTTGATGACCTTGGATAAGCCACTGAACCTCTCTAATGTTTCCATTCCTGCCTCTGCAAAGAGGGGACCGGAACACCTTCCACACAGCATTCACAAGAGCACCAGAAATGGCCGCAAAGAACCCGGCAGCCTGGTGAAGCAGGGCCTCACAGAAGGGAAGCTGCCTCTCCTGCACTTCAACCAGAACAACATTTGTTTTCTCCAGAATCATGGGTAACATCTGCCTAGAAAAGGAGATGATGAAGACTTAGAGCTGTCAGGGAATTATGGAACCACCAACTCTGTAGGTGAGTCTCAGTAAAATCTGTAAGTTTTTGAAATCATGGTATCTCCATTCCTGAAATGTAGAGTCTTAGCAGACTCTACGCTAAGTTGCTAGCATAGAGTCTGCACTCAAAAAACAATTGCTGACTGGCTTGAAAGATATAATAGTTATGCAAAAAAAAAAACAGTTAATGCTTACTGAGCACATAATAGTTAATGCCAGACATTATACAAGGCTACTTACACATACTAATTCCCTTAATTTCCACAGCAACTCTATGAGATATGCTACTAATATATCTCCAATTTGAGGATGGGAGACTGAGACACGGAGAGGGTCAGTAACTTGGCCAAGGTCACATAGCTTAGATTAGCTGGTATTCAAACCTAGCAACAACCATGGTGTTTTTTAATCCACTAGCATCTCCCAGGGGTCAAGCCCTGGCTAGATATCCATTCTTCTAGTCATCACAACAGTTCTCCAGGGAGGATGATTAAGCTCTTTTTACTGATGAGGCCAAGGGAAGTGAAGTGACCACAGATTTCCCATGCTAGAATACGGGAATTAAAGAAAAATTTCACCACGCTCAAGTTCTTGGATATGAATTTATCTGCCTTGTGCCCCTGAGCCTGCTCAAGCCTCATGCAACCCACCCTGGACCTCTTTGAGAATTCAGCTCATGCTATGTGACATTAACCAGCCCAATGGGCGACTGCAAAGAGTTTACAATCCACTTCTTGAGCCACTACCATGCACTCAGAATTTTGCCTTATTTGTGGCATTTCTTACTTTCTGCTCTATATTCAGTGTCCACTCAGGGAGAGCTACTGAACATATTGCATGTGTGACATGGTTCTCCTCTGCCTGGTGAGTAATACATTCAGCTTTGTTCTTTTCAGTTTTGTATTCACCGTTTTGATATGGTATGTGTTTGATTCCAAAGCCTGTAACATTTTGCCTGCTGTTGCCCACCTTATTGAGAATACATAATATTTTGCAAGTTGGACTCTTTGAAAAAGAGTCACCTTGGCCACCTTTCCAGGGAGGTTTGTGCTTATAGTGGGCTGAATGATTACCTCCCCAAGGTGTCCCTGTCCTAATCCCTGGGACCTGTGAATATTACCTGACAGGGCAAAAGAGGCTTTATGGGTATGATTAAGATAATGAATCTTTAGAAGGAAGATTATTCTGGATTATCTGGGTGGGCCCAATGTAATCACAAAGGTCCTTATAAAAGGGAGATAGGAAGGTTAGAATCACAGAAAGAGATGTGATTATAGAAGCAGAAGGAGAGAAAGAGAGAGAGAGAGCTGGTTTTGAAGATGGTGATGGGGACACAACCCAAGGAATGCAAGCAGCTTCTAGAAGCCAGCTAAGGCAAGAACATGGATGATCTCCCAGAGCCCTCAGAGGAAAAGCAGCCCTGCCAACACCTCGACTTTAGTTCAGTGAAACACATTTTAGACTCCTGATTTCCAGAACTGTAAAATAAATTAATTTCTATTGTTTTAATTTCACTTGTATCTTTTTATTTTTATGAATGTGGCTGAGTAAATTTAAAATCGCACATGTGGCATGCATTAGATTTCTATTGGTCCTTGGACAGGACAGCGATAGCGAACTAATAGAGTGCTTTTACCATCTCTGATGGTGAAGCTGTGGAGCAAGGCCAGGCCGTCAAACCAATGGTTGTAGCTGGTCTCCCCCACTGTGTGCATCCCAGGCCCATTGCGCAGCAGGATTCCCTGAAGCCATGTTGGAATCTTGCCTGTTAAGAGAAAGAATGTTCAGTTTCCAGTTTCTGTGTCTAAACAAAAAGCTACAAGAAATGGCCACGGAAAGGAATTGAGGCCATAGCCCCAACACCACTCTCTACAGTCATCCATTTACCTGGCAGTCATTTCCAGAAAGCGTACCGTATACCTGGTATTGGGCTAGCACTGAGGATACCAAGATAAGTAGGCATCGTCTGTGTCTTTCCGTTGCTTACCATCCATGGAGAGACAGAGACAGAAGAATCAACAGACACTCAAAATCATCTGTGGTAAAGGCAGTGCAGTAGACTCAGCGCGGGGGGGGTGGGGGGACTGTGTGCAACAACCTCATCCTGAGGTGAGGGGACTGCAGGAGGGTAAAGACTGCTTCCTGGAGGAAGTGACTTGGATGAGTCTTGAGGGAGAGTAGGCACTTGCCTCACAAAGGCATAAGGAAAGAACATTCTAGAGCTGCTCTGTCCAATATGGTAGCCACCAGCCCCACATAACAATTAAACGTGGCCAGTCCAAACGGAGATGTCTTATAAGTATAAAATGCACACCAGATTTCAAAGACTATGAAAAAAATGTAAAATATTTCATTAGCAATTTAAAAATATTGATTACATGTGTGGACAGGAAGAAGAGCCAGGAAGGTAAGAAACTTGGAGGACATAGAACTGCTAAGACTCAGAGTTGGACTACATATGGGGAGAAGAGAAGGGGAGTTTTCAAAACAGTAAATTCCATCCAAGTCTCTTGCCTTGGGCAAGTAAGTGAACGGGAGGGTTATTCATAGACACCCAAAACACAGGAGAAGGAGCAGGGGAGGCAGAGCAGGGAGAGGTGAACCAGAGCATAGAGTTGATACCATAGATACATACTAAGAACATTTATTGAGCACTACGCAACTTCCAAGGCAATTTTGCATCTGAAAAAGCTCCAATCTGACTTTCCTCGCAAAGAACGTTCACCATTGTCCTCTCCTTTTGAAAACATCCAGTCTGTCTCTCCAAAGCTGAACTTGCCTGTGAATCTGAGCTGACCCACTTGCTGTTCTCAGAACACTGAGCAAGTGCCAAGCCGGGGACCCGAGAGTTCAGACCCAGTCATTGTCCTGTACACTGTAAACAAGATGGTACCAGAAAGTCAAGTTGCAACTCAGAAGAGAAAGCCAAACAAATAAATGAGACACAAAGCCCGCTGGAGGAATGCTCCTGCTGAGGCTCCCGCTCTGGGGCTCCTTCACTGGCTCTGCAGGTACTCACATGCCCACGTGACCCCCGTTGTACCTGCAAGGAAATCACAGCCGGTTCTGCGTACCCTCCAGTGAGCACTTGTGGGAGTGTGAACTCACCCCCACTTCTCGTGCCATTTTGAAATTAATTCAAAATTAATGCACATATTTGCATAAACACAGCGGGAAGGGGCCACATTTTGCAGAATAACCCCATTGTATATATGCCAAACGCAGAATTCCCAGGACTTTTCTCCTGGAAATAGTGAGAATGACTCTCCCTCCTTGGAAACTGACTTATCATATATGAAAGCACACCTAGATTTTCACAGAGAATGTGTCTGGATTATGGATCATTTTCTCCCAGATAATGTTTTCCAGATTTTCCAGAAATGATTTATAACAAGCAGAAAAAAGGGCATACATCTAAACATGAAAGAAGAGCCAATCATTTATGCAAAATGCTCACCTCTCACTTTGGCCCTCACAGGCTCCACTTGTTCTTTCTTATTTCTGCCAAATATTACGTCCATCACTCAGGCGCCACGAGGGAGTGCTGTGACAGTGAACAGACCCGCCTCCGTCTTCAAGGCAACTGCTCCTCCGCTCCTCCTTTCCTCTCCTTCATGCTCTCCCGCTCCCTCCTGGTGCCACTCTGCTTTCCCCCCTCTGACGGCCCGGTATTTCTTCACATTCCAAGGAGAAGCTGCACCAGGATTAATTATGTTTGGTCAAAGGTCAATTTCCCAGCCGCATGTTCTGGTTAAACTTTAATCCTCTTATTGTCTCTTCCTTTCCAATGTCACTTTTGGTTTAACCGAGAAAAGCTTCATAGTTTCCTGCTGGGCTGAGGTTGGGGAGAGCTTTAGCGGTGCATTCTGCTTTGGCGGGCTGTCAGGAAAAATCCAACCAGGAGGTGGAAGTGGTTTGTAATCAGAAGACAGACGGTCAGGGCCATCAAAGACACCTGAAGTCAATGAGGAGCGCTCGTATTGCCTTGAAGGAAAAAAAAAAAAAGACACTGGAATTAGGGCTGCCAAGAGCACGTTGATGGTGTGAATTCCTGCTGCACATCATGGGAAGTTCTTCTGCAGAGACGGGAAAGCTTTGTTTTGTTTTGTTTTGTTTTAAATAAAGTCCCCTGAGCCTCCTACCACCCCCACCCCCCAAATCATACATACAAAGCAATTTAATTCTTAGTTCTCTTTTGAAGAAGTAAACAAAATATTTCATGTACCCATTTAAATAATGAATGTGGGCTCAACGTCCTGGCCCATCAAGAGAGAGAAATGATGCCTAAATTTGCTCTTAAGGTCTCCCTGTATTTGTGTATCTTGATGCAATGCCATTGCCTGAAATCCATATTCAGTTGCTATGAATGTTGGGTGACGCATTCATGAACTCATCTTAACTCATGCTGCTCAAAGAAAGAACCGGTTACTCCCTCTGGGTAGAGCAAGGAAAGCGGGTGGTGCTGCCGCTGGGTGCAGTTATTGTCAGGCCTGGGCTGAGACTGTGTTCCCGTAGCTCAGGGCTCAGTCCTGACAGCAGCTGGCTGTACTTGCATCCTGGCTGCACATTCCTTCACCTGGTTGGGCCACACTCCAGACTCACTGATTCAGAATCCCTGAAGGTGGAGCCCAGCCATGTACTGTCCTTAAAGTGTCTCTAGATCATTCTCTGTGTGCAGCAGACATTGACAGAGAAGCGCAGGCCCAGGGGAAGATGTCACACGTTTGGGTTGATACCGAATCACATCCCTCCCCTTTCTGTGTGTCTTATCCTCTTTGAGCCTCTATTTCCTTGTAAAATGGGGCAAAACTTCAACATTATTATAGATCAAGGGTCTAGCAAAAGCACCTGGCCCCGAACAGTTATCAACCAATGTTATTGCCCTATTCTTCCCCATTCTCTCAGAAGGCACTTCTCTCTGAACTCCACTTCCCACTAAGTCCCATAATAACTTGCCAGTTTATTCAGCTATCTGGTCTAAACATGTGTATCCATGTCAGGGTTATGACTTACTCCTACGTTGTGAAAGCTGCGCCCTTGTGAGGATTAAGTGAGAATGCCTGGCATACAGGGAAGGCTCAGGAAAATATCGCACCACCAGGGGCAGCAGCTCTGGTGCAGAAAACCAAGCTCAGGGCTTAGAGATCAGAAAACCTGGGCTGGGATCTCAGCCCTGCGACCATTGTCACATGTCACATGATTCCTCTGATAGTCACCTTAATCTGCAAAACAGGATGGCAAGGACTATGTCATAGGGTTTGTTGGGAGGATTATATTGAAATTATAAGTGAAACCATGACCATGTTCTCCTTTCTGGTCCATTTTGGGTAGTATTCAGAAAAGCAACAGCCCCCAACTTTTGAGCTCACTCTCTGAGTCAAGTGCTTTGCAAAGCGCTCTGCATGTACCAGCTCGCTCTGGCCTTATGTAATCCTATGATATGAGTATCTTTAGGATTATTCTAGAGGTGAGAAAACTTGGGGAAGGTAACCTACTTGCCTTAGGATACACAACGAAGAGGTTGAATTAGGCAGCTGAGCCAGGCAGCCCGACTTCAAAGTGTACACTCTGTGACAGCTTCAATGCAGCATGGATCTTGACTAGATTTTTACTGAATGAAGAGTCAGGCGGTTGTATTGATGGGTGGAGGGCCCTCAGAGCCAGTCTGGGGTTGGTGTTGCCTTGTTATATAATGCTGAGGAGCCAAGCAAGCTCTCTTCATTCAGGTCCCACGTGCACCCTGGGGACAATTATATGGTGAGATAAGGATGTTCTGATAATGGTGATAAAGTATTAATCACAATGATAGATATCTGTCTCAGTTTTGTAAGGCTTCCATAGTAAAGTACAATAACATAGGCTGGGTGGCTTAAACAACAGAAATTTATTTACTTACATTTCTAGAGGCTGGAAGTCCAAGTTCAAGGTATTGGCAGGGCTGGTTTCTTCTGAGGTCTTTCTCCTTGATGGGCAGATGGCTGTCTCTTCACTGTACCCTCACACGGTCTTCCCTCCGGGGGCACGCATCCCTGGTGTAACTGCGTGTGTGTCCAGATTTCCTCTTCTTATTAAGGACACCAGTCAGATTGGATTAGGGCCTACCCTAATGGACTCGTGTTTGACTTAATCACATCCTTAAGGCCCCTAGGCCATCACATTCTGAGGGCCTAGGGGTTAGGGATTCAATATATGAATCTTGAGGGGACACAATTCAGCCCATAACAATATCATGAAGGCTCAACAAGTTAACAGAAGATGCTTTGGCGGGAAATAACCAAGTATCTGCTGAAACCCTCACGAGATGCATTTACCTTGGACATTGAGTTCTCTGGGGGTCCTGGGTAGCTCAGAAGCTCATCTGAGTCATCTCACCAGGCTCACCATCTACTGCATCGCCATCTTTGGAGGGCTGGCTTTCATCCTTGGGCTTGTTCAGTTCTGTTTATGAATGACTCCCTTCATTCCAGGAATCGTCCCGGTAAAAGTAGGGACATACGATGGGGACAAAGGAGGTATTTTCTTTTCACGTCTCTCTCCTTTTAAGCTGGAGGAAAATCTTCCCCAGAATCCAATTTTTTTCTTAGTCTTCTTGGCTGAACTGTGTCACAGGCACATCCCAAACCAATTCCTGGAAAGGAGGAACAAGAAGTTCCTGATTTCCTTAAATCACCAGACTCTTCCGAGGGTGGCGTGTTGTCCCTTGAATCATACCAGGATTCCATTATCAAAAAAAAAGGAGAGAATGGTTTGGGGTAGGCAACTTATAGGCAGCACAGCACTCATGCATTCTCACAATGGTTCATTCATCAACATACATTTACTGAGTATCTATTGCATGCTGGAAATATAGCCGTGAACAAAACAAGAAAATAATTCTGTGACTTCTTAGAATTCGTACCGATGACACGCCAAGTTCTGAGGATATAGAGGTGATTAATAAGACTCAGTCTCTGCCTCCTTGGGCTCCCATTATGTCCTTTTTGTTTGGGGGCCAAGTCTGCATATCCCAAAGGACATGAATTTCCCAAAGGGGTCAGGGGCCCTGCAGTGGTTCATGGGCCCTCCACCCCCCCTCTTTATAAACAGAGATAGCAAGCAGCAGCTGCTCTTCCCCAAGAAGCTCTGGCATTGCTCTGAACCCACAGAAGCCTGACTGCTGCTTTCTAGGTCTTCACTAACACAGGAAGAGTGGGATCCATCCTCTAGCCTCTGATAAATACCGTTCACTGGGCACTTGACCTGTGCCAAGTACCTGCTAAGGGTCTCATGAGCAATCTCTCATTTAATCCCTATACATCCCTCCAAGGGAACCATTAGCAATCTTCTTTTTATAGACTCAGAGACGTAGAAGGACTTGATCAAGGTCAACAGCTATTCAGTGCGTACTCTATCTCACTACGCAGTAATGCCTCCCACCTTTTGAAGTTGCTGGTTAAGCAGATATGAGAGCAAAAGTGGGTGTTCCACAGATAATTGCTATAATGTATGTGCTGCCTTAAAATGGACAAAAACTGTCCAGTGCATGAGAGAACCAGGCAATGGGAACATGAAGGGAAGGCGTCTTATGCAGAGTCTCAGTCTGCCCCCAGAGGGTCTGAGGTACTCGCAGGGCCAGCAGGAAGGCTTCGTCTCCTCCCTTCAGGAGAGGGGAGGAAGGGCGTTCACCGATGGGTGGCCCCTGCTCTGGACTGGCACACACCACATCTCCTGATTCTGGCATAGACCTGATAGGCACTGATGTTGCCCCCTTTTAATGAGGGAGCAACTGGAGTTTTGGTGAGGTCGTGCCCCTGGGCCAGATGTCCTATAACGAGTGGCAGGGGTGGAAGATTTGATCTGCGGGGTCCTCTTCATAATTTTGGGGAAGGATTCAGGAAGAGGAAGCTACCCTCCTCTGGGGCCGCTTATTCCTTGAAATGTGTTGCATCCTTAAAATAGTCAGGAAGTGAAGAAGTATTGTAAAAGAGGAATTCAAAAAGAAACATTCTGTGCTATAAAAAAAAACAGCCTTATTTTGCAATTCTGTATCTTCTATTACAAAGGTATTGAGTAAAGTGAGTTAATATTTCCCTTTCAGAGATACTGTTATCATATCTAAATTATTGTGGAATTTTCCAATTAAGTTAGCTTCTAAATGATACCTTTAATTAGCCAGGGAGATAAGCTGAGCAGATAATGTGGAAATCTTGTATAGCAAGGTCCAAGGTGACAGGTAAAGTCCCAGCAAAGGTGGCAGCTGCCTCCCTGATGGAGCAGCCTTGGCTGGTGAGCCCCAGAAAACCTGCGCTCTGCACAGGCCTGTTCTGGAGGCAGGATGTAGGCGGGGGTGGGAGAGCCACCCTAGACCTCCTGGAGGGAGTGCTCCACCGCTAAATGAAAGATCACACATTAGGCAATTCACACCTAAGAACATTCATTCATTCTGCAAAGTCCTACTGGACAGCAGAGACTAGTGTCATGCTGGGAACTGGAGACAAAAAACATGGAAAATCATAGCCCCTGACCTCAATGAGCTGAGAGACTAACAACAGAGAAAGGAATGCAAATAATAACAGTAGTAGCAGTAGCAGTAGTAATAATAATAATGATTAATAATAAGCCACACTTGGGAGGCAGAATGGGTGAGACTGAAATACTATGGGCACTACTGTTAGAAAAGGAAGTGCCTTTGTGGTGAATGAGCTGGAAGACCTCAACCTTCCACCATGTACTCAGGGCCCCATCAGTGAGGCTGGACAAAACCTTCAATTTAAATAATAACTATACTAGGTTATAGCCTGGACAGTAGTCCTCACATTTCTACTTCCTAAATAATCTGTCAGACTCTTCCTCTCTCCTCCAGCCCCCCAGCCACTGCCCCCACTACTGAGTACCTCTTGGAAGCAGGCTCATGGGCCCCAATCCCTTCAATCTACCTCCCTGCTGCCACCAGGTGACCCGGCTGAAATTCAAACCTGATCCTGTCACTCTCCTGTTTAAAACGTAGTTGAGCACAGTGCCTGGCACATGGCCTCATTGTGCTACATCATCTTGTGAGTTTCCTGCCATGACAAAGAACCCCAAACTCAGTGGGAGCAGAACTGTCTAAGCTTGGGCTCTCCCCAGAAGCGGACCCCAAGACAGGGATTAAAAGGCAAGTGGTTTGTTTGGGAAATGAACCCAGGAAAGGCCAGCAGCACAGCGGGGAAGTAAAACAGGGAGGGAAGACATCAGGCATCATTGTCATCACAGGCAGCTGAAGCCGGCGGGCTGGGGGACTCTGGAGACGATGTGAACGTGCTTCGGGGTTATTTTGAGAGAGCTGGGGGACCGGCCCACCAATGCTGGTCTGGTCGGTCAAGGGTGAGAGTTTCTCCTGAGAGGAGTTAACTTCCAGGCAGTCCCATCCTGTCCCTTGCATGCAGAAGGAGGCAAAGAGCCACAGGAGCTCACATTTAGAAGCCTTACCTGGCAAGCGTGACAGGTTAAGGTGGGACCTCGATAGGGTCTACGACAACCCTCGGGAGATGACTCAGCCCAGTCTGAAGGGTAAGTGCAAGAAGATATTCAGTGTTGACTAGAATAGCAAAACTGAACACGTGACAAACAACTGACGAAAACCACACAAAGCATCTAGCGACATGGGGTGGTTTAGTAATGTCCATTTATAGAGAGGAGGCACAGCTACCACCATGCCAATTTCAAAGCCCTTGAGCAACACAGAAAAGGTTTACTGTTGAATGTTAAGTGGCAAAAGGAAGGATGCAATAATCGATTATACATACACTCTGGTTGTGCCTGGGTGAACATCTATCTTCAAGGCAAGAAGCATTCGAAGGAATCACAAAGAAATGAAAAGATATTAGGGTGATAGCACCATGAGAATTCTTTTGCTATGTTGTCTTTTCAATCAAATGGGGGGCAAAGATTTACTATGACTAATTAAAAACATCAGTTCATATGAACCGATGGACTCCCCCCGCCCCCACCACTGTTTCCTGCATCCCCTCCCAAATACAATGTTGGCTCAGGAGTCACGTCTCAGTTAGCTTTGGGGGAGACACAGGCTAAAGTGGTCTACTCTCAGGACTGGGATGCCTGGGCCACAGGGCGTGTCCATCTTTACGGTTCTTTTCATGGTTCTATTTCAACCAAACGCCTCTCTTTCTGTTTTCATTTGCTGATCCTGAAAACTGGGATTTGGTGGCTCAGACAGCTGCACTGGATCATTGGAAACACATTCGCATGTGTCCAGCCATCCCCGCTTCCTTCCTTTGTGTACACAGAGGTTAGGGCACTTTGGGAGTTGACATCATCAAGGCAGATTCAGTGCCCAGAGTCTGCAATTTATCAAAATGTAAAGGATGTGAAAATGGAATTTAGCCCGCAGATTTGAGTTCCTTATCAAATGCCTCCAAGCGTGTTCCGTGAGTGACATAAATTAAGTCTTTATCCAGAAGATACACTATCTCTGTGTAGGGCCTTCCACATTGTTTTCTGATGGAAGTCATTAGAAGCTTGGGTCCCACAGATAAGAGACCAGTTCTGCCCCATCTATGAGTCAGCAAGGACATCGAATCCTGCCCTGGGCTCTCTCTGGCAGGACTGTGCCAGAGGGCTTGGAAGGGCTTCTGGGAAAGAGAAGAGGGGCAAGAGTCAGCCCCAGGGACCTGGGCAATGGGGCCATGCTGGCACACGTTCATTGAGTCCTACTATGTGCCAGCCACGGGATAGAGATTTTGAGACATTATTTCTTCCCCTCAGGAAACTCACAGAGTAATATAACCCAAATGCCCATCGATGGGTGAATGGAGGAATGAAATGTAGTTTATCCATAGCTTACAATGGGGTATCATCCAGCCATAAAAAGGAATGAAGTGCTGATATGTGCTCCGACACATGTGAACCTTGAAAATATTACACTGATGAAAGAAACTAGACACAAAATCACATAATTGTCTGATTCCATTTGTGTGAGATAATGTATAGAACAGGTAAAAACACTAAGACAGAGAGGAGTGATTGCAGGGACTGCAGGGTGACAGAGGTGGGAAGAAGAAAAAAAAAAGACTTATCTTAGACCTAAGTAACAACTTAAAATCAAATATTAGACAACAGTGTTCTCTAAACCCTGTGGTCACCCTGCCATAAGAAATGGCTTACCTGACACCTTTTTTGAAGGTTCCAGGGTTCCACCACATTGCAAAGCTCCCGCCTCCAACCTCAAATTATTAATTTCTTATGTAAGAAACATAAGAAATACTTTAAACATAAAACACTTAGATTTTTCATCAAGTGTTGTTTTTGTTTTTATAGTATAAACTATGACCCTGGTGTCTCCCCTGTCCCGACTCCAGTGGCCCGTGTGGGTGTTTCCTAAGGAGAAGGCATCCAGAAGAACAATGGTACTGGTAGTTAAGGCAATGTTCCCACCACTAAAGTAACATGGTAATTTTGGCAACTTTAATTAATTTTGAAAGTCACCATGAACAATGAACATTATTCAGGAAGGCAAACAAAGATGGAGATTTATTAATTCTGGAAATGTCTGCATTTAATTATTACCGTATGAACATTTATTGAGTGCCAAAAAAGAAAAAGGAAAAGGAATGACTCACTCCCTGATATGTGTGCTATAAGACGGATGAACTTTAAAGACGCTATGCTAAAGTGCCCTGGCTAGTATGGCTCAGTGGATTGAGGGCCAGCATGCAAATAAATTTTTTAAAAACTGTAAAAAGAAAATAAAGACACTGTGCTAAAGTGAAAGGGGAGTGTCACAAAAAAAGTCATCATCATATTGTATGATTCCGTTTACCTGAGGTGTCTGGAACAGGCAAACCCATAGAGACAGAAGGTGGGTCAGCGGCTGTCAGGTGCTGGGGGAGGAGGAAATTGGGTGTGAATGTAACTGTACACAGATCTGGCTGCCGGCTGCTACGAACACTGAACTCGAGAGACAGGTGCTGATGTGAGGGAAAGTGGTTTATTTTCAGGGGCTGGCCCCCTGGAAGATGGGATCCATGTCTCAGAGCCCATCTTCACATCGCAGTGTAGGCAGAGGTTTTTATAAGGAGGGAGAGGGGAAGCAGAACAAAGAGATCAAGGGAGAGGCTTGAAAAGTTCTCGACGTGCAGATGAGCACAGCCCATTCTGACTGTCCGGTGATGGTCTGGTGGGTGCACCATCCTGGCTCCGGGGTTGGAGGTCAGCGAATTTCCCAAAGCTGGGGTGCCTGAAGGTCAAAATCTATATCTTTTGAAGTTAGTTCCTAGGATTCTTATACAGTCGTGCTGTTTATCTACAAGCTACATATTAGAGTCAGCATTTACAGAAACAATGTCAAAAGAACGATGGGGTGGGTTACAATTTCCCACTGTTATGCAAATGCTAATGAATTTTCTTTTGGTGTGATGAAAATGCTCTAAAATTGATCATCATGATGGTTATACAACCTCATGAGTAGACTAAAAGGCATTGATTTGTGTACTTTAAATGGGTGAACTGTATGGCATGTGAATTATATCTTAGTAAAGCTCTTATTAAAAAATAAGAACAAAATTCAGAGGGGATAAGCATATTATATGAGGCAAGTTCTACAAAGCTCACAAGGGAAGTGAGATTTGAGCTGAATGTTGAGGGTGGTCAGGGAAGGACTAGGGAGAAAGTGGCCCCTGGCACAGGGGACAACACAGGAGCACAGAGACGAGTAAGGAAAGGTCAGCAGCAATTCATTAAGGCAGTTAGGAAGAGCAGTGACTTTGAACTTGGCAGGGGAGGGAGATGATAGGCCCATGATACTTTAAAAAAATAATTTATAATTTTTGAACAGGTTATACATTCACGCACATGGCACAAAATAGAAAGGCTTTAGAAATGTGGCCAATAAAACAAAAGTTTATTCCCTTCTCTGTCTCCCACTGACCTCATCCCCGCACCCAGGCACTCACTGTTGCCAGTGTCTGTACATCTGTTATGAGATATACACGTACAAATAAGTCTCCATGTGTGTTTTCATGTAAAAGGCATCACACCATTAACAATATCTCATACTTTGCTTTTAATATGAGCAAAAATCTTGGAGATCCTTCCAAAGTTGTATACAGAGAATTTGCTCATTTTGTATTGGGAATGTAGGACGTACCACAGTTCGTTAACCAATTTCCTGTCACTGGACATGCAGGTTGTTCCCAATTATTCCTTCCCACAAAATTCTGCAATAAATAACCTCATACATGTGACCTTTCACATACGTATGAATTTACCTGTAGGTGAAATTCCTAGAAGTGGAATTGCTAATTACAGAGCTTGTGCTTAGAATCTTTTTCTCAGAATTCAGCTTTTACGGAACGTGTTCAATGAAAGAGGGTTGGTCAAAAAGACCCAAGCCTGTGTCATCACCAGACTCCTCAGACTCTCCCTTCTTGGCTTTCACTTTCTCCTCCCCAGCTGGGACAGCAGCGGGGAAGCCTACGCTGCCGACGAGGCTACTGTGTTGACACTGGCCAAGCCTTCGCAGCAGGCCTGGCTGCCAAGGTTCAACATTTATACCCTTTAATGAGGGTGCTGATCTCATCCTCCTCGACCGTCACCTCGTCACTGTGCAGGATGAGGCCTGAGAAGATGCAGGCGAGCTCCGAGACAGACGGAGGCCGTGCTGTGGGCGGGAGCTGGGCCTGCGCTGCTGGGCACAGTGCTTGTCAATGGATGAAGTGAGGGCCTCGCCCCCTGTGGCCCTAGCTTCCTAGTTAGGAATCAGCCCCTTACTAGTAGCTGGGGAGAGGGGCGAAAATTTTGATAGATACTGTCATGCTGCCTGCAGTAGAGGTTGTGCCAATTTATTCTTCTATTGGGAAAGAGAGCCCGATTCCCCACATTTCGAGATGAGTGTTTGGAAATGCTGCCTGGGGCCAGTTCACACAGGGCGTTGTAGGCAAAGCTAAGAAACTTGAACTTGATCTGTCGTGCACCGACACCCACTGGAGGGTTTAGACACTGGATGAGGATGGTCAGGTTTGAAGTTTTTAGAGCTTATTTCCATGATAATTTCAAACAAATTTTGTAGAAAACATTATTCTCTAACAGGCACGAGTGGTAATGTGATGGACCAGAGAGGGGAAAAAGTCTCCTCTGGGATTCAAGCCGTGCTGGACAGAATGTGATTATCACGTAGGCACAGCGGCCATTCTAGACAATAACATTGGATATGAGTGCAACCTGTTTGGTTTTTTTTTTTTACAATCCCATAACTCTGACTGTCTTGTCATTTTTCTTTTATCATACTCTTCCCACATGCGGATGGCTTCTAACGAAGCGTTTGGCCTTCAAGGGAAATGATATAAAACCGACAGCCAGGAATTTTTATCAGAAGCTAACAGTTGACCAGATGACAAGAAGACAGGTGATATAGCAGCTTCAGCTTGCTCTGGAAGACCATTCTGCAAATAATTGTATTTGGAACTGGCATTAAACAAAGAGCCGGGGGAAGCAAAACTGCAGACACATTTATCCTGAGTCTTTGTTTCTCAAAGAAGAGGTAGTTGCTGTTATTTGATGCAAAGAGAGAGGGAGAGATGGATGGCGGGTGGTTGTGAAGGCAACGGCATATGAGGGACTGAGAGCCAGCTCCATCCAGAGTCTCCAGCAGTGGTTCAAGGATGAGCTCAGCAGGCCTGGTCCTCCTGGGGCTTGCTCTCAGGTTTATGGCCGCTATTGCTAAGCCAGAGGAGGGCAGCGTTTGCTCTAAGAGCCAAGTGGCTTTCAGAGACTCTTGCTATGAATTTGTGCCTTTGGGCTGCTCCTTCAGTGATGCCCAGAACTGGTGTGAGAGGCAGGGAGGCCATTTGGTCTTCATCCGTGATGAAGGCACCCAGCGGTTTCTACAGAAGCATATCTCTCAAGACAGGGAATGGTGGATTGGGCTGACAGGGAACTCGGCTCCAAACGGAACCACAGAAGGTAGGTGGTGCTGGGATAACTGTTTCACGGTAGCCTCTGGCTGCAGTTCTCACCACTGCACCCTACCCAAAGCTCCATAGAACAAATGAACATGCCCCATTCTCATGGCAAGGAAACCCTCCTCTTTGGCTGTTTGGTGGATCAAATAAAATAATTCATGCCCAGTATTTAGCACAGAACCTGGCACATAGCTGACACCCTAGAAACTTGCATTTCTTTGCACAAGCCTCATCATAATATTAGCTATGAAATATTTGTTTCTTGCTAAAATAATGTACAGCACTATCCTGAGTGCTTCATGTGGAATCCTCATGATAACTGGTAATAAAATTATCAGTTGTCTCTATTTTACAGGTGAGAAAACTGAATATCGGGAAATCATTACTAAGCTATTTTCAAAGCACTTCCACACCCCTACCCGCACCCCTACCCCTGAGGCTGAAGCAGGTTGAGTGCTTTGCATGGCCCCATTTGTATTAGATAATCTCATTTTAATGGTCTCCTGGGAGCTCTCACTTACCTTTTGCTCCGGGAGGGCTCCTTGCCCCAACCCCAGCACAGCCAGGGGAGCCCTTCTCTAAGCACCTGCAGGACCTGTCCACCCCTCTATGAGCATCCCTTTGGCATGACTTCAGTTATGCAGATGTCTTCCTCCCAGACAACAAGCTCTTCAAGGGAAGGAACCATATCCCGGACCAAATCCGCCCCCCCCCCCCACCCCATGCATGTACATATCAAAGCTCGGACAAATAAACCTTGGTGTTTAATCCTCACACCTGCCCCATGAGGTAGACATTGTGACTCTTACTTTGTGGGTGAGGAAGATGAAGCCCAGAAAGAGGGACAGCCGTGCCTAAGATGACACATCTGGGGAAGGGAAGCGTCCTGCCATCTCATACTGCTCAGTGGAAACTCTGGGGTTTTACAAACAAGAAACTTGGTCTGGGCTAAGCACCTAGAGAACTAACTATACCAGAGCGGATGGAAAGTGCTTTAATAAAGGAGCAGATGGGCAAGTTCATTTTGGGATACTCACAGCCAATAGATGCAAATTTTCTGCAATGTGTCTCCAGGCAATCTCTCTTGAATGGTTTCTTGCTCTGTTGATGCAGCCATATGTGGGTTTCTGCATTTTGAACGTCCATTCATATGCACTTAAAGGACTTGGGTCTATTTAAAATCTACAGGGGACAGATTGGAGCAGGCCGATGTGTAACAACCTTCAACAGGCAATGTTATTTAAGAAGCGAGGGACAGGATGCTGTGTGCAATATGATGGCATTTGAGTAAACAGATCTCAGGCACTCCCGGGTGCCAACAAGTGGGTGAAATTCAGCCTGGAACAACTCACAAGAAACATAACAATAATGGGAGCCGTACAGAGGTTGGGAAAGGGAAGATGCTTTCATTTTATGCCCTTTTCACACTTAAAAAAATTTAACCATTTGTATGAATTTCTTTAAAAAATTAATACATACATTTTGAGTCTTTACATTAAATGTTTTACATCTGGCGTTCTCTAGATCTCTAGTGTCCTTGAAATGCCTCTGTATCTCTCTCTCTCTCTCTCTCTCTCTCACACACACACACACACACACACACACACGCACACACGGTGCTTCTTGGAGGAACATCATTGGGTTCAAGGCTCTGAAGGGTCCTGAAGTAAGGAAAACTGCTTCCATGTTAACTCGGCAGTACCCAGATACATTTGACAAAGGCCCCTTTTCTGTGTGAAATACCCTTTCGCACCGAGGCTGAAACCATCATTTATTTAGTTAAACCACCTTGTACAGGCTTTCCAACTTGGGGTGCCAGTGTGCAGGTTGAGTTCTTACATTTGAGTGTTGGGAGATAATGCCTAGGAAATGCCGCCTTGCTGATACGGGAGAGGCCTTCAGCCTGTCAGCACTGATTAAGCACCAACTCCATGAAAGAGTTGAGCCGGGACAAGTCTTCTACATAAAAGGGATCAGAAGAACATTCCTGAGTCCTGGTGCTCATGTTCCCACCCCAGGGCCGGGGACCTGGCTGGACACCTCCCACGTGAACTACAGCCACTGGCACGAAGCGCAGGCCTCCCCTGCTCCCCACGCCTGCGGCTACATCAGGAGAGGCCCTTCTTCTAGGTGGGCTGCCTCAGACGACTGCACACAGTCGTTCGCCTTCGTCTGCGAGTTCGGTGAGCTGGCCTCTGTGGTGGAGTCTACGTCCTTCACCCTGTCTCCTTCTGTCTCTGTCTCTTTGTCTCTCTCTGCTTCTATCTCTGCCTGTCTCTCTACATGCCCACCTATCTCTGCGTGGTCATCTGAGTCTGTCTCTCTCCATGTGTCTCTGTCTCTCAGTCTCTCTCTCTTCGCTTCTATTTCTCTCTGTTTCTCTGTGTGTCTCTCCAAAGGCCCACATCTCTCTGTCTGTGTGATACTCTCTGTTTCTCCATCTGTCTCTGTCTGTCTCTCTCTAAATGCCTGTCTATGTGATGATCAGTCTCTCCACGTCTCACTCCATCTCTCTACTCACATCCTCTCTCCCTGTCTACTTACCTGCCTACTAGTCTTGCTTGTCTCTCTTTCTTCCTCATATACCTGTGCCTAGGCGGAAATGCTCATTCACCCTTGACTCCTGCTCCCTGATCAGCCTGGGTCTGAGCCCCCCTGGCCACATCTCACCAACTCCCCACTTCTCTTCTCTTGTGCCTTTTCTAGCTGTTGCCCATGCCTGACTCCCAATGTAGACCTTGGGGACTGCGATAAGAGGCCTGCAGCAGTGGGTTGTGGCCGCACACCAGGTTCTGCCCACCAGGTGGTCACTGCAGTGGGGCCTGGTCTTGGAGCTGAGCCTCCTTCTGATCCCCTGACCCACAAACCAGGCTTGATAGAAGCTCCTGGGCTTCCTGGGTCCAGCCCCATCCATGGTTCTAAGCTCCTGGGTCCTAGGCCCTGTCCTGGGTTCGGACACTCACAGGCACCCCTGCTCCATTCTTACCTCCCCCAACTTTAATTAAGTGCACACAGGCTTAACTCCCTCTGTTGACTAGCTCTGAAAACACGAGAGCTTCTATGAAGCCCTCCCTGGTCTGTGCATTATGCAAACTCCCTTTCTTTTTATCACAGTCCCCTTAAGTCCCTGCTCCCTCTGCCACCCCAACTTCGAGTCTGTCTCTCAGGCTGTCAGCCACCAGGGTCTTGGAGCCCTGACATGAGAAGGTCACATTATGAAGAACTAACGAGTATCAAGCAGAAGTTCCACTGTTGAGAGAGGTACTCCATGTACATTTTATTCATTACGAAAGAAGTCCTTCCACCATTCTACGGTAGGCCCATTATAAAGCTAAGAAAAGTGAGGCTCAGAAAGGTTAAGTTCCTTGTCCAAGGCCATGCAGCTGGGAAGTGACAGAGATGAGACCTGACTAGGTTTGCCTGTGGTCAGAGACAGAGAGAGAGGCTGGAAGATGCTACAGTGCTGGCTTTGAAGATGGAGGAAGGGGCCACGGTCCAAGGGATACAGGTGGCCCCTAGAAGCTGGACAAGGCAGGAAACAGATTCTCTCCCGAAGACTCCAGAAGGAATGCCCACATCTTATAGTCTAGAGAGGCCCATTTCTGGACTTCAGACCTCCACAACTGTAAGATGGCAAATTTGTGATGTGTTAAGCCACTAAGTTTGTAGTAATTTGTTACAGCAGCCACAAAAAATGAACACAGATTGTGGTCTCAACTCCTACTCTGTGGCATTCCCACAGACAGGCCTGAGTTTGAATTCTGGCTGTTCACATCTGAGCCAGGTCATTCTTTTTCAACAAATGTTTACTGAGCAGGTGCCAGGAGCAGGGCTGGGGTGGGGTCTTTGCACAGTGACCCCACTGAGCCCAATGTTCCTGATGGGGAGAATAATAGCTCAGCTCATACAATGGGTATGAAGACTCATTGAAATCACTCATTGATTCAACAAATGCTTGTTTAGCATCTATCATATACTAGGCATTGTTTTCAGATAAGGCTCAAGGAAAGCACTTGAAATAGGTGGAACAACAGTCACTACTTTAATAGCCCATACTCCGAATGTACAAACTCATTTAATTCTTTTAAAGTCCCTGTGGAGTATGGTAGAGACTCCTCCCTACACAGGGTAAGCAGAGAGAAGCTAAGTAACTTGCAGAGGGCCACACAGCCCCTGGGTGACTGGGCTGGAGCTGCCCCTGGGCAGTCTGGCTCCAGAGCCACACTCCCGCCCATGCTGAGGCAGCTTCCCCTGTGTCCTTGCCTCTCGCAGTCCTGACCCCTGAGACTCTCCCACCTCCCCCCAACCAGGAACTCACCCATCCATGACCATAAGCTTCCTAAGTGTCACCTTACCTCTTACAGGTGTTGGCCAGAGTCTGGCCTGTGAGGGCCTCAATGCCATCATGCACTGTGGCTCAGGGGAGGTCATCCAGATCCAGGATGCTTTCTACGGGCGCCGGACTCCCCATTATTGCTCCCAGGAGGCTGGGCACCCCTTGGACCTGGAGGAGGAATGCAGCTGGCTCAGCGTCAAGGACGAGGTGGCAGGTAGGGCCCAAGGGCTTCACAGCCATGGCTGTGAGCTCAGGGCAGTTCCTGGTGTCCTGTGCCCAGCAAAGGGTTTTGGAAGGCTCAGGCAATCCTCATATATGACCTTGAGCCTCCAACACTGAAAAAACTAGCCAGTCTCTGCCCACAGCACCGAGCTGGTAAGTGAGGGAGCCACAACTCATCCTTCCACTGGACTCCAGTGGGTCAGGTGGGCATTTTGCTCCCCACCCAACTTGGGTGCAAGCAACATCACTTGCTTTTTAATTCAAGTTTTAAAAAATCTTGAAATACTTGACACATATAGATAAGAATAAAAAATATTTCAGTGAACTCCCATAGACCCACTGCTCCCTACTTCTTCAAATCTTAACATTACGCCATATCTGTTTAAGATTCCCTCATTAAAGAAACAAATACAACAGTGGATACACAGCCGATGCTCCTGTGAAGCCCTGGTCTGCTCCTGTCACGAAGTCAGTGTGTATTAATCACATGCGAGGTTTGGTTATTGCTGCCTTCTATGTGTGCAGCCCTGAACATTATCTAGTATCGCTTTGCAGGTTTTTAATGTTTATTAGAGTGGTATCATATCATATGTCATTCTACAATCTGCTTTTTTTCTCTTTTCCTTCTTTATCTTATTTTTCTGCTCAAAGTGCTATCCATCTTGATCTATGTCATGCGAATTTATCCATTTCATATACTGTGTGACCATGCCACAGTCAGTCCCTTCCTCTGCTGAGAGCTGTGTGAGCGGGTCTGAATCCTTGCCGTCGTTAATGGTGCTGAACAAATGCTCCCGGTGGCATCTCCTGTTCACGTGGGCGAATTTCCCTAGGACCTGTTTTTCTTAGATTAAATCTGCCTCTGAGCTGCCTTTGCCCCAAGGCGACGATTCACTTTCAGGGAATGGGGGGCTCTCTGCATCCTCCTGAAGGCTGCGAAGGCCTCAGAGACCTCTGTCATCCGGGACAGAGGGGAGCCCTCTCCTCTCTGCTGCAGTGACTGCTGTCGGGCCTGCAGGGCCCCGTGAGAGCAGGTGGCCTGCTATAAGCCAAGGAGGAAATCAGGGCCATGGTACCTGCCTGTCCCTTTCCCAGGCTTCTCCGTAAGTATTTAACTTGCCTGCATAAGCAGGAGGGAGAGGTACCAGTGTCGGCAGGGCCCTAAAGTTCTGGCCTGGGCTCTCTACAGTCCTCCCTCCTACAGGCACCTGGCGTTCTGGTATCCACAGGTTTCCTAAACCTGTCCACTCTTTGACAGTTCTCAGGGTGTAGACTTCCAACTTGAGGCCATTTGACTAGATGCCATTGGACCAGTGGTTCTCAAAGTGGGGTCCCTGACATGACCCAGGAGCTTGTTAGAAAAGCAAATTCTCAAGTTGCCCCCACATCTATTGGATCACAAGCCCTCCAGGCATTTCTGGTGCGATCTCAAGTTTGAGAACCACTGGGCTGGACCCTGAGCTGCCTGAGGATAGGAATCCTACTTCTCTGTCCCCCAGTACCCAGAACAGTGCCTAGTCTTCAGCAGACACCAGGTGATATCCATCGGGCAGATGGTGGGTGGATAAACGAACATGAGGCCATTCATCTCTGTCTGAACCTGTCCCTTTATGTCCTTCACACTGTTCCTGCTTCTGCTGGGATGTGGACGCTTCCCAGGACAGTGCCAGGGGCTGCAGGCGTGCCAAGTAACAGCAAATGAGACCTTCTTTGGAGATCTGTGCCCCACCCAGGGCAGCTACCTGTGGGTGCAGTACGAGTGTCGGGAAGGTGAGTCCCCAGCTGGCCTGGGTGTGGGAATTCCCTCCTCATTTCCATGCCAGGTCCAGCCCCCCTCAGAGTGGACAGAGCATCCACCCATGGGGGCTCAGCTACTGTGTGCTAAGAAACTTCCTAACCTAAAACTGCCGTCCTGAGGGTGGCCCGGCTTAGGCTGGGGATAAAGCGTTTGAAGGTCCCATTGCAGAAATGAGCTGTTGAGCCAGAAGTTTAAAAATAATTTCTTTTTTAGCCCCAGGACCCTGCAATTTAAATCTCATGGGGTGACCCAATAAACATAACTGACAAATCCAAGCTTACTTGATTGAAAAGAGTCAAAATATCTCTCCCACATGTCATAAACATTCAACCACTGCCCCTCCCATAGGCCGCCTTTTCAGTACACACAGAGACTTTGTAAAAATACAAATCCCGAAAGCCATAAAAATAACTAACCCACATTACCACAATTTAGAAAAGTTTTATAAATCAAGAAGGAAGAATCCCTCCCTTTAGTTCTACAATCCTATTCCCCATAACCAAACCACTGTTAACGGTGTAGAATAAATTCTTTACTGCTTTTAAACATATTTTCATAGACATGGCTGTGTATGAATTTATATATGTATATTTTTATAAAAATATAATTATGTAAAATATGTTGGCTTACAACTCATTTTCTTTTCACTTAATATATCCCAGGCATCTAAGTCACTAGCTTATTTTTTTTAATAGGTACATAGTATCATCATAAGATTATGTCAAAATTTATTTAACCAGTTCCCCTATCGATAAATATTTAGGTTGCGTCTGATCTTTTGTTGCATAGCAGCAGTGCCCTCTCGTACATTCTTGTGCCTATATCTTGACATGTGCCTGGGACTATTTTTAGAGGAGAGATCCCTAGTAGTGCAAATGCTGGGTCACAGGGTATGTGCTTTTAAATGTTAATAGATGTTGCCAAATTACCCTCCAAAATCACTGTATTGATTTATATTGCTATGGGCAGTCTATGGGAGTGCCAGTTTCCCCTATGGCCGTGAAACCACATTATGCCATTTTCCAGCACATTAAATCGGTCAGAACTGCAGCTTCTATTGAGGGTGCGGGTAATGGTGCAAGGAGCTCTGAAGGGAAAAGATGAGTCAGGGAACGTTAGGGTCCCCGGGGGCCATCCAGCAGAGCAGAGTATGGGAGAAGGGAGGACCACACAGAAGAGAGGGCACAGGAAGGGGAGGGTGGCACAGAGGACAAGCTTTCCCAGGGATATTAATTTGCTGGACATGCTTGGGTGGAATAAGAGTGAGCAAGGTGGCCCTGGCCGGGTGGCTCAGTTCGTTGGAGCGCCATCCGATACACTAACAGGTTGTGGGTTCAATCCCGGGTCAGGGAACACACCTAGGTTGCAGATTTGATTCCTGGTCAGGGCACATACTGGAGGCAATCAATTGATGTTTCTCTCTCTCTTCCTCTAAAATCAATAAATATATCCTCAGATAAAGATTAAAAGAAAAGAGTGAGCAAGGTGTCTCAATTCTGTTTTCTGGGAAGAGGAGGCCACGTGTTTTGGCGGCACCTTCCATTTGGTGGTTTTGCTAATGGACAAAGTGCCCCTTGGCTTCCCGCCCGGCCCGGCGCTGCCGTCATCGCACAAACGTATAGCTTAGGGTGGGGGTGAGCCATGTCTGGCAACCACACGGTCCGGATTCTCTGCCCCAACCTTGTTTCAAACGTCCTGTCAGCTGGTGAATCAGTGTGTTCTGATCACAATCAGGTTCTGGTTTGTGAAGGGAGGGACTTTACCCAGAAGTCCCCACCCCCAACTGTGCCCAGAAGGGCCTAATTATACCTGACTTTTCCTAAGGTAGTTGACAAAAGTCCTTTTAATTTGCATTCAGCTTCTTTTACCTTTTCCCTTCTCATTTGCGCTCAGAAAGGAAAGATCATGCTGCACCAATTAGCCCACGGCTGTGTTAGAACCCAGCAAATTCTACCCTTCGCCCCACCTTCCATGCCAAATTTTGAAGCTCAAAGATTTGTTAAATTTAATGTGCACTAAATGGCTTACAATGAATCATCAGCTACCTTAGCCAAGTAGATTTTCTTAAAGGTGCTTCCTTTGCCTTTTGTCTTTTTAAACACTATAAAATACATTTGGACAATCAATAAATCCTGGTTAAATAAATTATGGTACATTGTGCAACTATTAAAAAGAACAGGGCAGGTCTAACTGAATTTATATAGAACGATTTCCAAGATATATTAAGTGAAAAAAGAGGAAGGTGTCAAATAATGAATATAGAAAGAACCATTTGTATAAATAGAAAAGTATGTGCTTGTGAATATGTAGACATTTCTGGAAGGTGACCTGGGATATTGGTAACCGTGGTTGCCTCTGGACAGCAGAACTGGGGGCTTGAGTATGGCAGTGGGGGGCAGCTTATACATGTCAGAGTCTGTACTGTGGTCATGTATTACCTATGAACAAAAAGTAAAATTCAAAAGACCTTTAAAAAGTAAAACTAAAGATTTAAAAAATTTAAAAGCCCTACCTAAAGATGCAGGACAGGTGGATAAAAGAGTCAGGGTGGTTTAATTAATTAATTAATTAATTTTTATTGATAAAAGAGAGAGGGGGAGACAGACAGAGAGAGAAACATCAGCTTGTTTCACTTAGTTATGTATTCACTGGTTGACTCTGGTATGTGCCCTGATCAAGGATCAAACCTGCAACCTTGGTGTTTCCAGACGACACTCTAAATAGAGCCACCTGGCTACATGGCCAGGGTGAGAGTTTTTTTTTAAGATTTTATTTATTTATTTTTAGAGAGACGGGAAGGGAAGGAGAAAGAGAGGGAGAGAAACATCAGTGTGTGGTTGCCTTTCTCATGCCCCCGACTGGGACCTGGCCCACAACCCAGGCATGTGCCCTGACTGGGGAACTCAACCAGCGACCTTTTGGTTTGCAGGCCAGCACTTAGTCCAACTGAGCCACACCAGCCAAGGCCAACAGAGTTGGTTCTAAATATGCGGTTTTGCTCTGCAATGGCACACAACCTTTTGTGTTTTCCTCTGCAGGCCTGCAGCTGGCGGTGTCCAATGAGAGTTTCACCTTTCACAATGTCACCATCTCCCTGGCGTGGCTCCTCTCTCCTTACACCGGAAATCTGTCCTGTATAGTTAGTACTGGGGATGGCCACACGTTTGATCCTTACTACCCTCACAGGTGAGAGGACTCTCTGAGCCTTGAGTCAGTATGTTTCAATCAATTTTTGCTGCATAACAAAACAACCCCAAACTTACAATAATACTTATTACTTGTCATGTTCTTTATAGTAGCCAGGTTTTCTTGTTTGGACTAGCTCAGCTTGGGGAAGATGGCCTAGAAGGGCCTCATCTGCCAGCTGACTGTCAGCTAGGTACCTCTGTTGCTCACACCCAACAGGCTAGCTGAGGCTCACTCCCATGGCGGCAGAAGAGTTCTTGGTTGGCAGTGAGTGAGAGCAAGGTCCAATGTGCAAACATATTTCAAATCTCTACTTGGGTCACGTCTTCTTATCCTCACCCAAGGACATGCTTATTGATTTTAGAGAGTGGGGAAAGGTGGGAAAGAGAGGGAGAGAAACATTGACATGAGAAACATCAATCAGTTGCCTCTTACACGTGCCCTGACCAGGAACCAAACCCACAATCTAGGCATGTGCCCTGACCAGGGATCGAGCCCATGACCCTTCTGTCTACGGGATGGCACTCCAACCAACTGAGCCACACTGGCCAGGGCTACTTGTGTCGCATTTTCTAATGGCCCATTGGCCAAAGCAAAGTCATTGCCAAGCACAGACTCAACAGGTAGGGAAACAGACTACACTTACTGATGGAAGAAACGGCAGAGCCCAGAATAAAGGCGTATGCACATGGGAAAGCGAGAAACTGGTGCTCACCTGTTCCTCATTAGGGAGGCCACCTGAACAGTCCTGGGGAGCTGGGTCCTCTCGTCTTGGCTCTGTGTGGTCTCCTGGGTCACTGTCTGAGGAGTTGGTAGTAGGGTAAAGAAGAGGCTCACCTGGGTATGGGAATGTTTTTTATTAGTAAGGATAATAAAAATCATAGTAGCAACATTAATAACAGCCCAGCCAAGCAGTTTTCACACACAGCCTCACTGGAGCTGTGTTCATATAACCACTTGCCACGTGAGCCACTGAACACTTGGTATGGAGCTGTTCTCGGTTGAGACGTGCTGTAAATGTAAAATGCACAAGGGATTGTCAATGCTTAGTCCCCCTCCCCCCCAAAAGAATGTAAAATACCTCACTAATAATTTTTATATTGATTACACATTGAAATGGTAGTACCTTGAATATGTCAGGTTAAAGAAAACAAATTATTAAAATTAATTTAACCTGTTTCTTACTTTTTCCAGTGTGGCTTTTAGAAAAGTTAAAATTACATGTGTGGCTCATACTATTTGCATTGGATGGTGCTGAACTAAATAATCATTACCTTGTTTTTACCAAGGAACAGTGGTGTTGCCCAAGCCTTGTAGCTAGTGAGTGGCAGCACTGTGCTATTGTACAAGCAGGACAGTCTGGCCTTGGGCGGAGCTCAGGCTCTGAGGCCCTGCAGGATTATATAGCACATAGCATCGGGGCCTGAGGGCACTGCTCTCCTCCCCCCGGGAGACAGTTTCCTCCTGAACCTGTAGCAGCCAAACCCAATTCCTAACATTTCAAAGTCTTACCTGGCTTGTGTAAGCTCCAGTCTGCCCTGCTGGGGGTACCCCAGCAGGAGGGGTGCCCCAGACTACTTCAGAAAATCCAGATCCTCTTTGGATTCTGGGACTCCTTCCAGGGACCCCCAGTTCAATATGGATCCCCTGAGAAGTCATGGAGACCTATAAGCCTTTCTTCTAACCCCACGCATCTCCATTTCTACTCTGTGGGACCAAGAGGTTCTAGCTGCATGGGTGCTGGCATTCCACTAGGTGGGGTGAGGCAAACAGGGGGCCAGCCCTGTCCACAGCCCAAGTCTGCTCCAGTGAGTGTGCGTCTCACATTCAGCCGTGCTCTGATGTCTCTGGCATTGTGCCAAACAAAACTGTGTCTAGGAGCTGGGGTTCTAATCCCAGGCACTGCTAGTATATTGGGAGTGGAAATTACCCCAGGTCTTGGGTTCCTGTCTCCTTCACTGTCACATTTATATTGATGGTTGTCACATTTATATTGGAGTAAAATCAGAAATTACATGTGAAGATGCTTTGGGAGGTAAATGTTTAAGTAATACAAAGACCTATGGCATCATTCTGCAGGTTTCTTCCCATTTGCCACCATTTCATTAATGAAACAACAAATTCTAAGTTACATAATCCTTAACCCCCGAATTTTATAGAACTAGAATTTGGCATAAAACAAAATTCACTGTCTGTAGCCCTGCTAAGAACTTCAGTTACCCAAGGACTTATTTTTAAATTTTTAAAAAATTTACTTATTGCCCTAGCTGGTGTGGCTTACTGGATTGAGTGCTGGCCTACGAACCAGAGGGTCATCAGTTCAATTCCCAGTCAGGGCACATGCCTGGGTTGTGCCAGGTGCCCAGTAGGGAGTGCACAAGATGCAACCACACATTGGTGTTTCTCTCACTCTCTTTCTCCCTCCCTTCCCTTCTCAAACAAACAAACAAACAAACAAACAAATACATCTTTTAAAAATTAATTGATTTGAGAGACAGACATTGATTTGTTGTTCCACTTATTTATGCATTCATTGTATGTGCCCTGACCAAGGGCTGAACCCACAGCCTTGATATATTGGGATGACACTCTAACCAACTGAGCTACCTGGCCAGGGATCCACAAGGACTTTATAGTAAATAAACAAACAGTAGTTAAAACCTGGAGCAAACAGAACAAAATGGAAATATTTGTCAACTCTGGGTGGTGAGTCCAAGGGTGTTTGCATATTACTCTCTGGAATTCACTGTGTGATTAAACTTTTTCATAATCTAAGACAAACAATAGTAAGCAGTGCTTTGCATTTGCAGTCCCTCTGGGCATTAGCTCTAAGTGCAAGTGACTGGCATTGTTTTTCTTTTTCAAAACACACAGATAGCAATACCCTCCACCATCACCCTGCCTACATAATCCATTTCCCCTCCTTTAAAGACTTGTTAGACCTTGAAACTACCCACCACCTTCTTCTATCATTTTTACTAATATTAGGAAATATATTTCTGACACTTTCTAATCAGTATTAGCAGCTTCCACACCCAATTTACAGTATGAAAAATGGCATGAGTTTTAAGTATACAGATGTCCCATACTTTGTGTGGATGTCACTGGGCTCTTCTTTTGTGTGTGTGTACAGACCCCTACTTCTGCTGAACTCCTCCTTAGGCTAAGACTTAAACTCGATGCTCTATGTCCACTGTAGATAAATAACATGAGCTGATAGGGAGAATCCAACCTCCAATAGAAACGGTGTAATAAAAGTCAAACAATTGCCCCTTTAAAGCTCCTTCTTGCCTTGCATTCCCCATGTCTTGAGTTCATTTGCATGGCAGGTTGTTTTGTTTCTACAGTTCTGAAATTGTATTATGTGCTTTACAGAATAATTTGCATAAGGTGAACCATGCCCGTGTCCAACGTTAGGTAACTCAGCGCCACCTACTGACAGATCCGGGGATTGCCATTATTCTTCAGTCCATTCGGTCACCTCTGCACACAGCCAAGTATGATGCAGTGTTGGTGGTGGGGGACTTCGTAAAAACCCATCATTCACAAGGCAACATAAGCCTTAGAAAAGAACATAGAGTGACTTAGATGTACACAGGCTGTTGGGAGGCGCAGAAGAGAGAACTCTGTGGGAGATGACGGTCAGAAAGGACTGCAGAGCTGAAGTCCTTGGTGGGGAACCAGAAGTAGGCAGGAGCAGAGGGTGCAGAGAAAGCAAAGTCACGGGTGTGGAGGAGCACGGCCTCCCAGGGTAACTGTGAGCACCTCACCTGTACCTGGAGTTCAGGGGTATGTGGGAAAAATGAAAGATGGTGCGGGAAAACCCAAAACAGTCTGGTGATGGAGCCTTGATACCTGTGGGTTTAAAGAGATTGTTTTTTTTAGGAGTGTATGCAGGTCAAACACCAGCAAACAAGCCCTGATTTGGGGTGCAGGAGGTTTCCTAGGGGTACTAAGATGGGGCAGGGGGAGAAATGGGACTGAGATGCAGTGGCAGCACAGGCATCACCGACACTGGATGGAGGGCAGGCCTGGGGAGGGGCTGCCACCTTGAGCTCCCTGTGGCTACGGAGAATTCCTGGAGATGTTTCAGGTGTGAGCCCTCAGCGTCTGTCACACCAGGAAGCTTGGGGTGGGGGTGTTGGGGGGTGCAGTATGTGCAGGCTTTGGTCTTAAAGGGTGGACCCAGGGGGACATGCCACCATATTCACCACAAAAGATATTTAAGAATCTTTAGGCCACAGTTACATGATCTGTGATGATTAGTATTGCCAGTGTTAAGTAATACTCACTGAGTAATTTTAAAAAGTGAATGGGACTACAAAGGATAATACAGAGTTGATTCTAGCAAATGGGTAATTGTTACTGCTATATTAATATTACATAAAAGTATATACTACTTTTAATAGGCTAAGTGCATAAATGGCATCCTGTTATATAAAAAGCTACAGTATTTGAGTCTATTACATGCCAGATACCTATCCAGCCATGGCATTGTTTAAATCTTTCAACCTAGCCAGGAATAGTACTCAAGGCATTCTATAAACAAGAGCACTGAGGCTCACTCAGAGAGGGTAATTGAGTTGTTAGGTTATCCAGGCAACCCTAGGAGTCCTTGGAGATCTCATTTCCAGTTTCCTACCCTTTCCGCTCCATCACACTGCCCAGTTTGGTCAGATGGCTTCATCCACCAAGCTGGCTGGCAATTTGGAGCAACAAACAAAATCGTGTTCTTAATGATGGACATTATGAGCAAAGACTGTGAGCTTTCATCTCAGCTTTCCTTTTAAGTTGCATCCCATTAACATCGAGTAGCAAAGCAGGGTATACAAATCAGTGAGTGACAGAGTCTTGAACCAACTTTTAAACATTTTATTTAAGCATAATACATGTACAGAAAAGTATGCAAAAAGATACAGATTAATTAATTTTTACACAGTGAACACACCCAAGTAACCAGCACCTAGATGAAGAAACAAAACATGAGTTGTCTCCCAGAAACCCCCCTGTGCACTCCAAGGGTTCTAACATCATCAGACAGTGTGACCTGTATTTGAAACTTATGGAAATGAAACTGCATAAAGTATATACTCTTCGTGTCTGATTTCAGTCCAATAGTGCATTTTTAAAAGTTTTTATTTACTGATTTTAGAGAGAGGAAGAGCGAGAGAGAGAGAGGGTGGGGGAGAGAGAGAGAAACATCAATTGTTGCCCCACTTATTTATGCATTCACTGGTTGATTCTTACATGTGTCCCGACTGGGAATCACACCTGCCAGCATTGGCTTATCGGAATGATGCTGTAACCGACTGAGTTACCTGGCCAGGGCCAATAGTACGTTTTTGAGATTTATCCATACTGTTGCATAGAATCCTGATTTCTTTTTTCCTATTGCTGTATGACATCTCATTGTGTGAACATACCTGAATTTACCTATCCATTCTAGCATTGGTAGGCATTTGGAATGGTTTACCATTTGAGGTATTATGAATAGTGAATCCATAAACAGTGTAGTACATGCCTTTTGGTGCACATATGTACACATTTATGTTGTGTTTCTATCTAGGACTGGAATTGCACAAATCCATTGGGTCATAGCACAGATTTTTAAGTTGTTATCTTCTTCTCTTTGTACTCTGAGCGTATCTTCCCTTTGCTGGCAGCAGTTTCTAAAACCACTCTGTGGTCTTCTCCCTTGGGTGAGCTCACTGGGAGAGAAAGCAGAAAAACAAATCCATTTCTCTGCTCTTTAGTCCTGGACAATTTCAGCTGGCACCAGGGTTGAAAGAATATAACAAATTGCTTTTTCCAGACATATTACTGAAAAAAACGGGCTGGGTTTTGCAATTCAAAACCATCGTTTGCAAATCCAGAGAGTTAGCATTTTCTTGTTCTAAAATCTACATTATTTGATATTCATAATGGCCATTTCAGAATTCTTCTATTTAGTGTTGATTGGTAGATCTTTCTTCTATCCTTTTACTTTTAACCTACCTACACCATTATATTAAGGGGGTTTCTGGCAGACAGTATATGCTCGAGTCTTGTTTTTTCAATATCCCTATGGCATAACAATTGGTGTGTTTAGAGCATTTACAGTGAATGTAATCATTGATATGGTTAAACTTAGATCTATCATTTTGTTGTTTTCTATTTGCCTCCTCTGTTTATCCCCTGCCCCTGGTTCCTCTCCTTTCTTGACTTTTTTTTTCTGATTACTAAATATTTTTAATATTCCATTTTAACTTAGTTACTGGCTTTTTTTTGTTTTGGTTTATCTCTTTGTATTACTTTTTAGTAGTTTCTTTGGGAATTTCAATATACACGTCTAATCTTTCACAGTCTACTTAGACTTACTGTTATACCATTTCAAGTAAATGTTGAAGCCTTACTACCATGAGTCCCTTTGCCTGCCTACCTCTACATTGTAAGTGTCAAATGTAGGACATCTACACACACTGAAACCCCTTTCAACAATCAGACATGTTTTAAAGAACTGAAGAGGAACAAAAGTCTATACAGTTACCAATATTTACCATTCCTTGTGCTCTCCCTTCATTCCCGAAGTTCCAAGTTCCTCCCGGGATCACTTCCCTTCAACGGGAAAAACTTCCTCTAGCATTTCTTTTAGAGTCAATTTTCTGGCAATAAATTCTCTTACAGAATTTCTTTATTCCTGAGAATGTCTTTATTTTGCTTTAATTCCTAGTAGATTTTTTCGCTGGATATAGAATTGTGTGTTGACAATTCTTTTCTTTCAACATTTGAATGGTGCTGTTCACTGTCTTCTGACCTCTGTGGTTTCCGAGGAGAAATCTATAGTCATGCAAATCACAATTCTCCCTATACGTAATGTGTCATTTTTTCAGGTTGATTTCAAGATTATTTATCTTTGATTTTTCAGCAGTTTGATTATTATATGTGTGGGTATGGTTTTCTTTAAATTTTTTTCCTCTCCATGGGGGTTCATAGCACTTCTCAAATCTTTATGTGTTTTGCCACATTTTAGCAGTTTTCAGTTCTTATCTCTTCAAATACATTTTTCTACAGCAATCTCTTTCTTCTCACTGGTGCTCTAATGACACAAATATTTTCCACTTTGATATTATTACACAGATTGCTGATGCTCTGCTCATTTTAAAAAATTTAATAGTTTTTTCTCTCTGTTCTTCAGATTGGATCATTTCTCTTGCTCTATCTTTAAGAACATGGACTTTTTTCATTCTTTATTCTGCTGTTGTACTCATCCAGTGAATTTTTAAATTTCAGATACTGTTTTTCATTTCTAAAATTTGCCTTTGATTCTTTGTTATAGTTTCTGCTTCTCTGCTGAGAACTCCCATCTCTCCACTCATTCGCACAGCGTCTACTTTTGCCTCACAGAGCACGGTCACAGTAAACAGCCGGCTGAAAGTCTTCGTGTGATAGTTCCTACATCTGAGTCATCGCAAAACTGACATGTCTATTGATCATGTTTTCCCTTGAAATTTGATCTTATTTTCCTGATAAAGGATGTGTGATTCTTAAAGTTTGACTTTCCTCCACGATCTGCTTTGCTCCCCCCCTTCTGCACCCTCAGGTAGTTTCTCTGTAATCAACGGAAGAAATAGGCTATGGTGGGGTTACTCCAACTTGGCTGGCACCAGGAATCGGGTTATTGTTTTCTAAGCTTTTTCACAAATATGTTCATTTGTCAACTATTTCTCAAGCACAAACTATGTGCGAGGCTCTATGCTAGGTGCCAGGCATATAAGAGAACTAGACAGACGCTGGGCCAACAGCCTGGCAGGGAAGAACAACAGTGAATAAGCAAGCACGCAAGGGATGAGTGTTGCCTAGGAGAGGCAGCAAAGCTACGGCAGTAAAGGGAACCTAAGGAAGGCTTCCCAGAGAAAGTGGTGTTTAAGCTGAGAACCTGAGGAGGAGTGTGAATATGGGCAAAGACATAGTCAAGAACCTTCCCAGCAAAGATCAGTGCATCTGCAGGCCTTGAGGTGAGCCAGAGGTGGCATGTTCTAGGACCAGAAGAGGAGGTCTCAGTGAACATACAGTCAGAGGAATGTGTCAAAAACAGGGAAGAGGTCAGGAGGGAAGGTCATGTGTATTTTTGCAGATGATTGTAGAGATTTTGAATTAGTCCTCTTGGGAAAATGAGAAGCAAAGCAAACCCATGATTTTGACATGTTTGGAATTTGATCCATTTTACAGATGGGGAAAATAAGGCTCAGAAAGGCAGATGGGGCCATAACATTTTACAGATGAGGTGAGAAAACCCAGAGAAGGGATTTATGTGGGTCAGAGGGAATAAATGGTAGAACGTGGACCTGCAGCCAAACATTCAGCTCCTGGTTGGTCAGTGCTATTGCTTCCACTCTTACCTGCTCCAGGATGTTCCGGTATCATCTTGGCAAACAATGAGAGCTCGGTTTGTGGCATCTTTTTCTTCTTTTTTAATCTCTGCAGAGCAGAAAAGGTGTGAGGTGGGTGACTGCATTTGTGAACACGTGTGTAAATATATGTGTCCATGTTCCCAACACTGGTAACATTTCTGTTTCCGGCAGTTTGTCTAGCAACTTGACTTACCAGTTCACAACACCTGGGAAATTCACAATGTTTGCTGAGTGCACAACTAGTGAGTGGCATGTGACGGCTCAGAAGCAAGTGACAATTCGAGACCAGAGGGAGAGACTCAGTGTGAGTGGGTGTTCCAGCCTGTCCAAGTCAGGAGCCAGCCCTCTCTGCCAGACTGTCTTTGGGGACCCTATGTGGATTCAGGTGGAGCTTGATGGAGGTGAGTCTGCAGAAAGGTCAAGGTCAAAGCAGCCTTGATCTCCCCCAAATTTATCCATTCAACTGCCAGACCTTAATAAATACCAGCAACAATCATCTATTGAGTTAGTTTTTTAGCTGTTCATTTGTTTAGCACTTTGCTCGTGCCAGGAAGTGATCTAAGTGCTTTATATACACTAGCCCACCCAGCATGCCCTATTAGTATCTCCTTTTTATAGGCGAAGAAATGGAGGAAGGGTTCAGAGTCAAAGGTTCAAAGTCACAGACTACTAAGCCAGTGAGAGCTACCAGACCTCCAAAGGCCCTTCTTTGCATGCCCATATAATCACATCTCAAGAACTGAACTTGTAAGACACTCCTCATTGGGGAGGGGGGATTCGAATAGGACGGGGCATGCTACCAGCTGGGTGCAGCCAGCATCAACCAACTTGGCACAATTGTGTTGCCCCAAGTTAGGTCTGATACTCAGCTGTGCACACTGCTACATCCGTAGCAGATGTTATGGCTGGTGTCCATTCTCATTGGTCTCAGTCTCTTTTCTGATTGGTCGCAGAAGCCATTGTAATTGTTCATCATGTCCATTTTGATTAGTCAAAGTGTCCATTCTGATTGGTCATAGTAACATTTCTTATTGGTCACAATGTCCATTCTGATTGGTCTCAGTATCCATTCTGATGGGTCACAGCATTCATTCTGATTGGTCACAGTGTCCATTCTGATTGGTCACAGCATCTTTTCTGATTTATCAGAACATCCATTCTGATTAGTTGGTGCCCATGCAGTTACCGTTGTTAAATATTTTGAATTCCACCCCTCCTTTTGGTAGAGACCCTCCCAACTAAGACCCATCGTCACCCAGTGCAGCATCTGTCCTCAAGGCACAGGTTCAGTCAGAGATCTAGAGAGAGGCTTGTTAACGTAGACTGTGTGGCACAGAGCTGCAGAGGCGAGGGCATGAACTCACATGACCTCACACCACCTGAAGCCTCATTCAGAGCAGTGACTTGTAAGAGCTCTAACTGGGCCTTGAATACAGTACTTGGGGCTCCTTTCCATCTGGTGTGCTTGTTGGCTGAAGATGGTGGCTGCACATTCCTGGAGAAGTTTAATACAATCCTTCATGTATTCATTTATTCTATAAATGCAATATATCGAGTGCACACTGTTTGCCAGGTATGGGAAAAGCAGCAATAAACCTGAAAGTCAGGATTCCTGCTCTCTCTCAGGCTTATGTTATCATCCTCACCATTGTGTTTATCATCCTCATCATCACTCAGACAAGAAACATACTAGCTTAATTTCTATTGGAAAGAATCCTAATTTGTTGGTTTACATCATAGTTTAAGGGTCAACCACAACATTTAGCATTCAGTTAGGGCAACTAACCCCAACCTGTAAGAGCACCATCGTGACGTGAACAGACTGAGTTCTGCTGGGCAGGGTTTCGGGCAGGCAGCTGTGGAAGTGGCAGGAAACAGTGTCGAGTCTTGTTCCTGCTTGAAACAAGACTTGAGGCTCATTCCCACGTATCATGCATAAACATCAGCCATACCCTTAAGAGATGTTTCCTTTTTAGGCTTTCTCCCCACAAAAAAATCTCTCAACGAAATGTTCTAATATTTTTATTATGAACTTTTAAGTTTATGGGTAACACATGCATAGTATAATTAGAATATTCAAATGAGTAGAGAGGACCCAAAACTCATGAACCCAATACTCAGAGATAATCACCATTAATATTCAGGGTCAGGGTGTATCCTAACTTAGGTCTTTGTAGCTGTATCTGTATCCATGTCTGTATCCAGGATCTCACTTCAGAGCTTGGGTCTGAACTATCTCCGTATAATCAGCTACATGGTTATTATCAACATTCTTAAATGTTTCTTACCCCACCTAGAAACAGGGGTGACTTACACTGTGCTGTCAGATAACACCACCCTGGCTGAGTCCACCGCACAGAGGGGCCTGCTCCCCTACAATCTGACCCTGGACAGAGCAGCCCAGCAACGGATAGGCCCAGGGGTGCACCACCTGGAGATCCGAGCCACCAGCAACACCACCATCTCTGCACCTTCCACAAACGTCACAGTCTACTTCCTGGAGCCTCTGTCAGGGCTGCAGGCCTCCTGGGCTTCTGACCGCTTGGAGCTTGGACAGGACCTACTGGTCAACGTCTCAGTGGCTCACGACATCCCAGAAGAGCTGACCTTTGAGGTAACTGGACTCAATGCGTCCTTCTCCCATAAGGAAGACAGCCTTGGACGGCCATCTGGGATTTACCATGTGACAGTTCCTCTTGAAGGTACTTGGGATTGGTGGCTCCCGTTCCAAACCTTCCTCCTCTTCCCTTCTCAACTTAGACCCCAGGGTCCTGACAGCCAGTTTTCAGGGTGTCCTGGACACAAACAGGGTTAAGAGCATCCAACCCGAGTCACAAAATAAGGCAGAGACAGATACTGTCTGCCTTTGTGGATCTTGTTGTCACTGGGGTTCTCAACTCTGGCAAGTCCAACCTTTGGGACTGGACTATTCTTTGTTGTGGGGCTGCACTGTGCATTATGGGATGCTTAGCAGCATCTCTGGCTTCTACCCTTTAGATCCCAGTAGCACCGCCTCCTAAGTCATGACAACCAAAAATGTCTCCAGACAATGCCAATTGTCCCCTGGGGAGCAGAACCACCCAACTGAGAACCACTGAAGGAGGGTAGGGGTATTCAGATTTCTGCCATCATTTCTAGTTTGGGAAACTGCAGTCCATGCCCTTGGGAGAGAGACAGGTAAACACTGAAGGGTGGAAAGAGAAGAGGGTGGGACAAGAGATTCTGTCAGGATTCTGGCCGGAATGGAGATAAGGCAACTGACTGGCTTGGGGACAGACTGGCTGGCGCCAGCCAGGGGAGGAAAACACAGCACACATTTGCATTTAATCTGAAAAGAACAGAGTCCCTGAGGGCAGTGTGGTGAGGTCAGCAGGCAGGAGTGTGAAGAGGGTCCAAATCTCCAGTCCACCCAGGATCCAGCCCCCCAGATCCCATGTCCTGGATCTCAGAGGTGTGTAAGAAAGAGGGTAAGCCTATGCAGGTGTGGGGCTACCATGCCCTCAGCAAGGGATCCGGCAAAAGACATGGCAGAAAGGATGATAGGTTTATGAAGGAAAACAGTGGAACTTTGCCAGATGCCAAAGGTCCAGTTTGGAACAGGAAGAAGCCAGAATGAAATGAAATGGCAGTGGAAAATATACATAATACATATGCTATAGCACAAGTGCAAAATAATTTTTGTTTCCTGCAAAAATGACTCAGTAGGGGATAATAGATAAAATTTCAGCATGCCGTATGACTTTATGGCTTGCTCTTAAAAGGTAAGCAGTCTTTTTGCCCCCACAAGAAAACAGATTTGGATGAGTCCTGTGGTGAAAGGGGTGAAGGAGAAGGCTAAGGAACCAGGTAGGACAGGAAGGCTCTCCCTGGCTGGTGCTGGCCCAGCCATGGCTGACTTAGCTCTCAGGGCCCAGAACATATTTGCAGCTGCCTCTGCGCTTTCAAGGACCCCTGCTGGGTCCCTGGGCTCCAGGGCTGGGTGTTACCTGTCCTTCAGCTGGTCACACCCTCCCTGCTGCTGCTGCTTCTAGACCACCAGCAGGGTCATTCCCTGTTCTCCTCATTCTCATTACCTTCTTCAGAGCCCTCTCTCCCCAAGGGGAACATTTGGTCCATAGAAAATTCTTCCCTATTCCTTGGCCTGCTACCAGCCGATCACGTTATTTCCCAAATGCAGAAATGTAGCCCTTAACTCCCTCCCTTTGCTTTACCCCGTGTCACAGGCCACTCCTGCAAGGGCCCAAGTAAGGAGCAAGCCCATGGGGGTTCCTGACCTCAAAGAACACACACTCAGTTTTCCAGGGGTCCCCTCTGGTAACCTCTCTGGGCTTGAGAAGAAGGTAGCACCTACCATCCTTCTCCCTAAGGGAGGGTGGGTGGGATATACATGCGTTAGTGCTCTCCACAAATAAATCTTAAAAATCCTCTCTCCCCTCTCCACCCTCTCAACACTTTCTAGAATCCTGTCAGGTCTTTTGCTCAGCTACACTCTCCTCTCCAATCTCATTGATGAGCACTCCTCCTCCTTTGAATGCCCCCGCCCCATCCCATAAACCACTTCTTTGTGCCCTGAGATTAAAGTGACCACCCACCCACACTGTGCACACAACACCCCCACGCTGATTCCTACCAGGGCTTGGCACTGTCTTGCAAGTCTATTAAGCCATAAGGCCCCGAGGACAAGAACCATGTTTCATTCATTTCTGTGTCCCCAGAGCCTCACACCATGCCTGGCATAAAACAGGGTTTCGCTAAATGCTCAGATGATGAAAGATTTGGATGCTACCATCAGGGGAATGGAGAAGGGGGAGCTGTCTCAGCGTGAATTAATCATCTTATTACAATCTTCATAATTTTTCACCTTTTGCATTGCAGGCACCTTTCAGGTCACCGTGCTGGTGAGAAATGCCTTCTCAAACTTGAGTTTGGACATTGGAAGCATCACTGTTGCAGGCAAGGGCTTTCTGCAAGGGGGTATAAAACTTGTGACCAGGAGTCCAGGGCATTGTACTTGCTTGGGATCTAGTGAGGGGCCCTTCAAAACAGGACTTGCTCTTCAGACATTAAGAATTCTCTGAGTACGCTAAAGAGGTAACAATGTATGCAGTAAAATATTCAGCTGTTGATACAGAATTCTAAAATACCTGAGTTTGTATTAGTTGTGATGCTTTAGGCTGCAAGTAGCAGAAAGCCCAACCTCAGTGGCTTCACATTTAAGGCTTTATTATCTAATATACAAAAAAGTTAGGAGGTAAGTTGGGTTAGTTCAGTGGTTCAGTGTCAGCAGCAAGGACCCAGGATCAGTTTACTATTCTGTTCTACCATCCTCAGAGATTTTGCTTCATCCTTAGGCTTGCTTCTCCTGCAATCAGGAGGGCTGCTACAGTTCCAGACATCACATGTCAACCTAGCTTTATCCAGCAGCACAGAACCATTTCCTCTTGTGAGCCTGTTTTCATTAGTGAGAAATTTTTCCTGCTAGTCCTCAGCAATCTTCTCCTTAGATACCATTGACCAGGGTAGGGTCATGTGCCGCAGCTGTAAGGGATGCTGGGAAGCAGACATTCAGCTTTTTCAGCTCTGTGGGAGAAGGTAGATTCTGGCAGCCAAGAAGCAGGGATGGGTAATGTTTGTGGAGTGGACAGCCAACAGAGCTTGAAGGTTACCTTGAATGTGTGTGCCAGGACTCTTTGAGTAGCAAGGGACTCAAGCAGTTCAAATGGGCTCAAGTCAAAAGGAAATTTTTGTCAACTCAGGAAGTGAAAAGTCCAGGGTTTAGATGCAGGTGGATCCAGCCATTCAGAAATCTGTCGCTATCTCTTGGTTCTATGTCACCTCATCCTGATTCCCTCTTCCCAAGCAGTAGCAAGATGGCCCCAGGCTTCAGTCCTTCAGCCCAGAGAAGAGCAAGCACCTCTTAGACATTCCCAGCAGAAGTCCTGAGGCTGTCTCTCACTGGTCCAAGCTTGGTTCGTGTTCCCCTGTGGACACACTGATGAGACCAGGGGGCAGTGGCACTCAGTTTGGGCAGACAAGGACCACACGTCCACCCTGGGACATGATGTAGGGATGGCTTCACCCAAATCAAGGACTGAAAGTGGGGGGGGGATGGTTCCCCAGAGAAAATATCACCTGTAGGTGCTGTTACCAAAAGAAGGGGGTATGGCTAGGGGAAAAGTCATTAGATATCTTTTTCTACATATGGAACTTGAGGCCTAGAGAAGTGAATTGACTTTGCAAAAGTCACTCAGCTAATTCATGGCAAGATCAGAGATAACAACAGTTTTTCTTGATTTCCTCATTCAGGATTATTGGACCCTCTTCTTACTTAAGGTTAAGAAAGTCCTCCGTGTTTCATATCTTAATTTGGTTTGTATAATTTTACAAACCTTTGAAGCTATAGTTGTCTGAATGAGATTTCCCTGGGAAAGAATTTTCCAAAGATCAGTAGTACCCAGCTCTTAAAAGATCCAAGTCACTGGAGCCTAGAGAATCACATGGAATAACCCTAAGTTCCTGTCTTAATCTATGCTTTCATTAGACATTAATCATATTCACATTTCAGTATCTTCCCAGCATATCAATTAAATGTACCCTTTCCATTTTTTAAACTTAACACACTAATACTCTTTACAGATATAGAGATTACAAAGCAATAGTATATATAGCACAGCATTCAGTCCTTCCGGAGCCTTGAGAAATAGGGATTGCTTTCAGTGTTTTTTATGGAGGAGGAAGCTAAGACTCAGAAAGAATCACTAACCTGCCCAGGTTTGCACAGCCAGTAAGAGGCCAATAAGGGATCTGGAGACACGCCATGGGGTGCCAAGGCCAGGCGCTACCAGCTTGCCAGACAGAGCTGGTTATGCCCATCTCTTCTCAGTCTGCATTCAGTGACATCAGCTTGGTAGCTTTTGTGGGAATACAGATGTGGGCAAAAGTAGGTTTACAGTTGTTCGTATGGAAAAAGACCTGGGTTGTGATTATTACAATGGCTTTATTAACTCTGTTTGCATGCTCACAATTGTAAACCTACTTTTGTCCAGTCCTGAACACCATAGAAATTAGCAAATGCTACAAATACAAATCAGGGGTCCCCACCCCAACCTCCTCGACCGGTAGTTAAACATTCAGAGCACACAGCTGCCTGTCTGACTCTAAATCTTGTGTGTTATCTGCGTTGGCAGCTGCATGCCTCTTTCTTTACTACTGAAGAGATGTCTCTAACCCAGTGGTGAACTCAGTGGTTTTGCTTTTGACCATTTCCCTGTGACCTGAATGTTTGCTATGTCCCCCTGAACCATTTCCAAAGACAGGCAGGTCCCCTGGGGCCCTTCAGTATACCTTATCCTTTGCAGCTTGATGAACACCACCAAAGTCTGACATCCATTCCCACTGTGTTCACAGCTCCTTCTGGTCTCCAAGAACCATCTGGAACAAGTGCTGAGGAAAAGGACGTGAGTATTTTATTAAAACACAACCTCATGAAAAAAAGATGTCCAAGCACACTCTTTTACTTTTGGGGTCTGGTTTTTCAGTGTACTAGGAATCACCAATATTTCTTCTTCTGGAAAAGACACCCAGATGGATTGAAATTAAACAGCAAAGCATGTTCTTTATGTTAAAAATCAACAATAAGATATCTAGGATGTGAATATATCTTTTAGCCATCGTGGAAATTAAACAGCACACTTCTAAAAAATATCAATGGGTAAAAGAAAAAAATCACAAGGGAAATTTTAAAATATTTCTGCTCTGGCCAAGTGGCTCAGTTGGTTGGCGTGTCATCCCATACACCAAAAGGTTGAGGGTTCAATCCCCAGTTGGGACACGGACAGGAGGCGACCAATTGATGTTTCCCTCTCACATCAATGTCTCTGTCTTTCCCCTTCCTCTCTCTCTAAAATCAATAATAAAAAAAATAAAAATAAAAATATTCTTAAGTGATAATGACAATACAACCTATCTAAATTTGTGGGATGGAGCTAAGGCAGTGCTCAGAGGGAGATTTATTTCTTTTAATGCTTATGATAGAAAATAGGCCCAGGTCCTTTAGTCTTTATAGCAAGACTGTCTTCAACTCTTTGCTGTTGACACTGCTTATGCATGCACTTATTCCATCACAAAGACTTACTGTGCATTTACACTGTTCAAGACTTGTATCAGGGGCTGGGGATACAAAAGTGAATAAACAGACATGATCCCCACCTTCATTGAAATTTACTGGGTGAGATTAACAAACAAATGAGCATATAATTAAGATTTCTGATGTGTCTAACTAGAACCAATAGGGTTCAATGACAGCTACTAACAGGGTGGTCTAGCAAATGTGATCAGACAAGAACTCTGAAGAGGAGACATTTAAGTGGGGACCTGAAGATAAAACAATCAGCCACGCTGGAAAGCAACACAACAGCTTTCTTGGTGCATGGCGTAGAGGAATCTGAGGCCTGTGTGGAGGGGGAGGATGTAGGAGATTAAGAGAGATGGACAGAAGACAGACCACATGGAGTCGGGGTCTAATGTGCCAAGGCAAGAGGACTTTTTATTATCAGGCCATGGGAGAGCACTGGGGGTTGAATGCTGCTGCAGCCTCATGTTACTCCAGGTTAAGCCCTCTGGGCATGGCTGATTGACAGGCCCTACCAGAGCTGACTCCAGGAGCACACTGTATGCTGCTGGAATCCACATGGTCTTCATTGTTGCCCTGCTCACTGTCACTCCTCCAACTTCACAACAGCTCTGGGGTCCTGTCCTCTGGGGGAGCTTGTCCTGAAGCCAGCTCTCTGCTTTGTAGAGGTTACTACTTGGCACCTTCCCCAGCACTAGACACAAGAGGAAGTACATCACTAGTTTCTCTCACTTGATCCACAGCAATCCCAGGAGTCAGATGTTATCAAAACCTCAGAGGAACAGAGGCTCTGTGAGGCTTAGATACTGGCCAGAGGCCCCAGGGCCAATGATCCAATTTGCAATCTGGCTGGCCCCAAGGCCTACATTCTCAACCTGTTGCCCCTTCTCCTACATTCTCATAATCTCCTGGGCCCTCTCTTCTGCAGTAGTTAGCACTCTGTAGTTTTTCTTTTCTTTTTTTTACTTTTTAATTTTAATTTGAGATAGAGAGAGAGAAACATCAGTTAGTTATTCCACTTATAACCAAATGCAGATCCAACTGCCTGCTGCTTTGAAAGCCAATACTTGAGAGACAAGTACTGGTATAAAAGGGAGGTGGTTTATTTATTCAGATGCGGGCCATCTAGAAGATGGGAGACTCATGTCTCAAAGACCATCTCCACCTCTCAGTGGGGGCAGAGATTTCTATAAGGAGGGAGAGGGGAAGCAGAACAAAGAGATCAAGGGAGCGGGTTGAAAAGTTCTCTACGTGCAGACGTGCAATGAGCACAGTCCATTCTGATCAGGCCAGTGATGGTCCGGCGTGCGTCATCCTGGTTTAGTCATCCCGGCTTCACGTCATCCTCGCTCCATGGCCGAAGGCCAGTAAATCTTCCAGAGCTGGAATGCCTGCCTGAAGGCTGGAGTTTGTATCTTTTGAAGTTAGTTCCTAGGATTCTTACGTAAACATGCTGCTTATCTACAAGCTGCAAATTAGTCGGAGTCAGCATTTACAGAAACAATGTCAAAAGAATGGTGGGGTGGGTTACAATTCCCCACTGTTATACATCTATTTATGTATTCATTGGTTGTCTCCTGTATATTTGCTGACCAGAAATCAAGCCCACAAACTTGGCACATCAGGAAACACTCTAACTAACTGAGCTCCCCAGCCAGGCAGCACTCTGTGCTTTAATCACTGGTTTCCTTGCCTATCTCACCTGTTGGGCTGGCCAAAAGTCTGTAGGGTATTTTTTCCTTAAAATAAAAGACACGTTTTTCATTTTTATGAATAACTTTATTGATTTGGATATTTTGAGTATGCCGGCTATCTCCTCTACAGGTAATAACGTTGATTGTTCTCAAATTAAAGTCTCAATTTGCTCACTACCAACTTCAACTGGTCTACCTAACTGCGGAGCATCATCCAGAGAGAAATCTCCAGCTCAAAATTTCACAAACCACTTTTGACATCTTTGATCATTCACAGCACCTTCTCTATACACTGCACAAATCTTTGTGACATTTCAGTTGCATTTTTAACTTGCTTGAAATAATAAATCATAATATGCTAAAAATGTGTATTTTCTTCCATGTTCAATACTAAAATGGCTACACAAAAATTCACCAATTTTGATAAGTTTTTTTTAAATGCACACTGACATGACAGCTGTCACAAAACAATCCAACAAAATTGTTTCAAATGAAGTTAAAAACAACTAAATGCTACTAGAGCCATCTTATGGAAAAAAAAAAACAAACGAACTTTTTGGCCAAACCAATACCTCTAAGGACAGAGGCCAGGTCTACATTCCTGTTTGTCTAGGTATCGAGCACAGGGCCTGGCCTAGAGCAGCCTTTGATAGCGCAGTTGAACACACAGCGGACCCTTAGCACTGAGCCCACATCCCAACTAACGTTACTTACTCAGTGGTCTGTCCTGAGGGGAGCTGGGCAGATTGGACAGGGTCTGTCTCCATTCTACACCTTGGCACAGGCAGCTCTGAGGTAGGGGGTGCGGTGCCAACTGTGGACAGGTGTCTTACAAACCAGCTGCTTCTCCTGCAGAGAGATAAAGGGGATGTGGAGGTATACGTGGAACCTGGTCGGTACGTGGATCCTTTCACGACAGTGACCCTGGCCTGGCCGGATGGTGACGAGGATTTACGCTTCCAGTGGTCATGTGGTAGGTGGCCTCCGAGTTCTGGAACTGTCCTATCTCACCACGGAGTGATGGATAGCAGTCAGCTTTGCTGTTCTTTTTCCTGCCCTTTCACCGAGGCGTACTCAGCCCGACATTTTGTGTACCTTGTATGTGCCAGAGATTGCACATTCCAATGGGAATGGAAATGGGAGGCAGCCATGGCACACCAAGGTGGGGGTGGCCCTGAAGGCAGGCAACAGGGAAATGCCTCATCTGTAGAGAATTTAAGAACTATAACAACCCTGAGGTCAGTCTGCTTTTCGTATTATCACTACAAACAAGGTCAGAGAGAAAATACTCCTCCCCTCTTAGGGGGGCCCCTCCTTTTGCCCCCATGCCTTTGTTTTTCCACTGGGAAGAGCCTAGGAGGAGAAAGTGACGAGGCATTTTCTGACAAACCAAAATCATAGCATCAATGCTCATTTTTAAGTAATGGTTGTCCTCCTTTTCATAAGGGTATATCCTAGCTACACACACATTCTTTTAGAAATAAAATGAATGTCATTCATACTGTACATATTGCTTTTGCTACCTTTTTTTTAATTGAACAATATATCCTGCATTTTTTTAATGCCCTGGTATCTTTTTCTCCACCTTGATATTCCCAGTAACTGCATAATAGACTGTCAGGTTGATGCATGATCATTTATTTCTCATTGCCCTCTTTTTGGACATTTTTGTTATTTCAAATTATTTGCCTTTATAAACATTGTAATGAACACTTTTGTAGTTCAATCTTTATTTGGACCTGTGGTTACTTTCATAAATAAATTCTTAGAAATGGAATAGCTGGGTCAGAATCATACAAAATTTGAAGGCTTTGATATTACTTGCTAAGTGGCCAGAACATCCTTCTGAATATGAGTTCTTGTTATCTGAATTAGTAAAGGGGACAAATACAGAGTTCAGGTGACTGAGCCAATGATCTGACCCCTGGACATGTCCTGGGAATGACTATCATTTTGAGAGCAGTGGATAAACCTCAGTCGACAGAGTTGAAGGGCAAAGGATATAGAGACTCACCGAGCTGGTTTCATGAAGCTGGAGATGACACTGCAGCCTCCCAGATGAAGGGACAGCTCCCCAGGGCCCCCAGGTACCCCACAGGGACATTCAGCTGAGGACAACCACTTCAATGTGGAGTGAGAATGACACCAGTGACAAGAAGCTCCCCTGGACATTCTCCCAGGCAGGCACGTCTCCTGTTATATGCCTGCCTGCTCATCCGTGCAAGTCACTGGTGCAAAACAAGCTGACATGTCCTGCAGGTTTGCTCAGAGTCTGGGCGAAGCATGGGTCCTTTTCCCAGAAGGTTCCCTCTGCAGCACCATTCCTGCAACCTGCAAGTGAAATTTTTTTTTGAAGAATCAAAATCTGTTTGAAGCCCATTTTCTTATCCACGACACTTTTCTTCTAAAAACTGCAAACCAGACGATAGCCACAGGTGTAAAGTTCAGAATTCCTGGATGGATAGCGTTTGTCTGTCTCTTTTTCAGGCCATTGCTGGGCTCAGTGGAGTGACTGTGTTGAGAGAAAGCTGCTCCACAAAGACCAGAGAGAGCTGGTGATTCCACCATCCTGCCTGCCACCGCCTGGTTCTGCAGTCACCCTGCACCTGGCCGTCTGGAGGGGCCAGGAGCTGGAGAACCAGGAGGAGCAGTGCCTCTATGTGTCTGCCCCCCTGGAACTCAGGCCTCAAGTCAGGTGGGGCCTCTCTCCTCTCACCCCCAAACTCCAGCCAATGCTTCCCATTGGGTGATGCAATCTATAGAGACCAGTCTCCTAGTGCAGAGCAGCAGAAGTTGATGGAGACTGGGCTGTAGGGAAAATGGAGAATGTCTGGCCACATGTACTAGGATAGACATGAAGACAGGAATAGGGAAGATTTAAGAGCTGTTATCAAGTTAAAACGGAAAGGACCTGGGAATGGGTCAAACATACAGCAAGTGCCAAAGTGATCTCTGATTGGGTCAAGGGAGGGGTATTATAGAAAAGGCCCAGGATTCAGATCAAGTCGTGTTGGTTCATGTTCCATCCCTTTACTTAGGAGTGTATCAATGAGACAAGTCATATAAGCTCCCTGACCCTGCCTGGTTCGCTGGTCTATGATATGAGGATTGTAATATGTCACTCATAGGGTTGTGGTAAGCATCAGATAAGCTAATAACAATGGAAGTCATGTATAAATGGGCATGCATGCTATAAAATCACAGCATTTGTTTATTATTGTTAGAACTAGGGAGAGTCACAGAAATCTCCTGCTCTGATCCCTTCACAAGGAAACTGAGGCTCAGAGAACGTAGGTGACTCATACAAGGTGACCATTCATAAGTGGTAGGCACAGAATTTGAGCTCAGGGTCCTGTCTCAGCCTTATGTACTTCCTATATCCTTACCCTGAGCAGTGAGTGAAACGGGAATTCAGTCAGGCACGAGTCACCCCATCTTCATGGCCAAAGCTATTTCCCAGTTTTGGCTGGGGAGGGGGTTGCTTTCATTCCCCCTTTCACTTGAAAGAAGGCTGTTTCTCACCTTCTCAAAGGACTTGAGAAGAGCTGGACCAAAGACTAGGCAGGTAAGTGGCGACAATGCCTGAGTGAGCTTCCTCGCTCTGTCCTCTGCCTCCCTTTCAGCTGTGAGAGGAACTGTGGGCCAGCGAATGCCAGTGAAGATGTTATGCTCAGGGTCACCATGGGTGACGACTCCTCAGTGGCCACGTTCAGCTGGTATTTAGATGTCACCCCTCTAGAGAAGGTGAGGATGCCGGCAACTCTCAAAAATGGAAAAGTCTTCCCACTTTGACTTCTCAATGCCCAGGACTGAGCTGGGAATGGGTCAGCTCCACTCGGAGCTGGTGGAGAGGGAGCCAGGGGTTGGGGCACATTCCCCAGAGGAAAACCAGGGCACTGGTCAGAGAAATGGGTGCCTGGGAGCAAAAGCAGTGGGGAACACCACAGCAGATGCTGTTGGTGCCCCAGTCCCAGTCCACGGTGGAGTGGCCCCTGCCAATAACTGTGAAGTCTAACGGCCCAGCCCCTCTGCCTCGGAGGGAGATGTTTTCATCTCCCGAGGCTGTGGTGCAGCTTATGTGCTCCAGAGTGCCCTGTGGGATGAGGCTGAGTCTGGATGCCGCCTGACACCATTTCTTTGCCTAGTTTCATTTCCTACCCTATTCGGCTTCCCCACCTCTTCCTCTGGTTTGCCCTAAGAGCCCTCCCTTAATAAATGACCTGCACACGGATCCTCATCGCAGGCTCTGCTTCTAGGGAACCTGACCTAGTAGGACAATACCCTAACCAGGCTGGAAATTGGCTATCTGGGCTGACCTCAGAGAAGCAAGCAGTGGCTGTCACTCACCTGTCCTAGACAAATCTGAAAGGCACCCCAGGGGTCAGAAACCAGTGCCCTGCTGAGATCCAGTGGCCTGACTGTAGCCTCTGGGCCTCTGGGCTGTGTTCTCTTTCAGACCCAGCCCCTCCCGGCAGCCTGTAGACTCCGAGGGTTTCGGCCTCGTTCTTTAATCCTCCTTCAGAGCAACGCCTCCACCCTGCTGCTGAACAGCTCCCTCCTGCAGGCCTGGGGCCAGGCTTTCCAAATCAGAGTCACAGGTGGGAAGGCCTCCCTTTAGTCTCTTGTCATGGGTTTGGTCTGCTGCAGAAAATGAGCCAAGACAAACCCAGAAGCCCTGAAATACGGGACATCAGTATAGGGTGGGGGCCACACACAGGCTCTGGTGTGAATCCCATCACCACCGCTTTCTAGCTGGAAGAGTAGGGATTTAATCTCTCTGTGCCTCAGTTTCCACACAGGTAAACTAGGCGTGATAAAAACACCCGCCTTGAAATTGTATTATGCAGGGTAGATGAGAAAACACCAGCAGTGTAAGCAGATTTCTGGGGTCGTGCAGCCTGAATATCCTACCAGGATGATTCAGCACTTTTTACTTAAATCCAGCCCAGAACCCAGAGAAATACAGAGTCTCAAAAAGATAAATAACGAGGGTGAGAATTCTTTTTGGGATGGATTCCTTTGACTCAGTATTTATCAAAGTGGCTCATAGACCACCCACGCTGGGATAACTGGAAGTGCTAGTTTAAAACACACACTCCCGAGTTTGCCCCAAACCTTCTGAATTAAGTCTAGGCCAAGGAATGAGTTTTAATTGATTAAGATTGTCTTTATGCTCAGCTCTTCCACGTAGATACTCTTTTTGAAAAATCAGGTGATTATACCAGGTGATGTGTGATGTTGGTGCAGGTCAACTGGGGTTGCGGGGGGAGCTATGCATGGTGCTGTGGGGACCTGGCAAGAGCATGGTTTCCAGTGGGATCAGCCTGTTTTCAGGTCCTGGCTGTGGCCCTACCTAACTCAGTGAGCTTGAGCAAGTCGTTTTTCCCAATATACTCCTTCCTCACCAAAGCTCTATGAGGAAGCTACTCTTATTTACCCCATTTTATAGATGAGGAACTGATTCTCAAAGAGCTTTTGTCCAAGGTAACCTGTCTAGTAGGCAGCAGAGCTGGGATTCAAGTTCAGGTTTATTAGAATCTGTTTCTCTGTCTCTGCCCAGTTTCTCAAAGTGAGACCCCAGGATGCCCTGTTTCAGGGTAGTTGTTAGATTTGCAGAGTTCTGGGCTTACCCCACAGCCCCCAGTGAGGTCTGTGGCTCAGTCCAGAGAGGGCCCTGGGAGTCTACACGTCCAAGTTTCCAGGGGAATCTGGAAGCAAGGTGGAGTTTGTATGAGCCACACAACCCCTAAGCATCTTCTGTCTTCACTCCCCAGCAGTGACCAGGCACGCCTACGGGGAGGACACCTATGTTATCAGCGCTCTGCCTCCCCCTGAGGTGCCCACCTGCACCATCGCCCCGGAGGAGGGCACCGTTCTAACAAGCTTCTCCATCTTCTGCAACACCTCCGCTGCCCTCGGCCCCCTGGAGTACTGCTTCTGTCTGGAATCAGGTACTGGCCCAAGGCTAGGTTCCTCCTTTGGCTCCTGGGCTCCTCCTTTCCCAGAACAGGGCCTGTCTCTCTCTGGAAGCTGTGAAGAATACATTCCATGTGTGATGTATGAGAGAGGTTTACAAGATGAAGGCTCCCCTAAGTCTTAACACTCCCACCCCCAGACACACTGGCCCACCCACACACCTCAGATGAGAGCAGATCCCATCAGTATCTCTTCCACAACAGTGGAGGCCAAAATGACCCCTGTTCTGGCATGAGGGATATGGAAAAAGTTAAATTGATGAGTATACACAGAAACATGACCACGTGGGGCCACTACTAGGACATTATTGCCCAGCACTCACTTGGAGTAGCCATGACCCCTTGGAAATATGAGCTATTCAGGACAGAGATGGGTCTGGCTCATAGAATCATCAGCAATTTTATTGACCGCATAGCAGGGAATGGGCAATGTTGCAGATCATGTTCAACTGAAAGGAGACATTTTTGCAAAGGTTTACAGGCGTGAAGCACGTAGACCCCATCCCCATTGCACAATGCCCTGCACAGAGTCCTGTCACCACAGCCCACACCCCAGGACAGCTATAGGGCATCAGCAGGAGAGATGGGGTGAGCGGCCCACACCACATCTGGTCTCCCAGTTTGGGGATAGTTGACCCTTGGAGGGCTCATCTGGGTCCTCGTCTCCTCCCAGTGAGTTTTGTGATCCTCACATGAGCTCTGAAAATGTTCCAGTTATATTGAAACTTTCCTCCAAACCTAGGCATACAGGAGTGTTGCTATGGAGCTCTCTGACATTCAGCATTGAACACTATAAAGATGTAAAGTGAATGCCTTGACCAGGAGGTGGATGTAAGCTATCCTGAGACCCAAGCAAGTATAAATTTCATGAGTTGTCCCATCAAATAGTTGTGGAATGCAGGGCTGTGAAGAGAGCTGTGGCTAGGTCTCAGCCAAGAGGGAAACAATTCAAGGAGGGAAATAGATTTTCATTCCAAACCCATGTTCCCCTAAATGGAGAGGCCAGCCTAGCTGCTCCAATTCTGACTGATTATCCTCTGTAGTACGTCCTCCGGAATCTCACAGGTTAGCAAGGAGGCAGGCAAGTGTGATCATATAAAAATGAGTTGTCAATTGCAGTTCAATAACTTCATGATTGAATAGTGATTCCTCTAAGAATACAAAAAATATTCATTCATTCACTCATTCTTGTAATCAATATGTACTGAATGTCAGACTCTGTCCTAGGTGCTAGATATATAGCAATGGACAAAATAGAAGAGCCCCTGACCTCAAGGCATTTACAATAGTGGTGGAGACAGCTGGTAAACAGAGACATCTGACAGGGGGCACTGTTTGAGGCAGAGCAGCCAGGGAAGACCTTTGTACAGGAAGGGACATCTGAGTGAGCTTGAGTATGTTTGGAGCTAACGTTAAGACCTTTCCCTTTTCCTCCTCTTCCTCCTCCTTTTTGTAGTCTGGTTTACAATCTTGATCTAAAACAAAAAACAAAAAACAACTTCTAAATAGGGATTTTTTTTCTGAAAATTTTCATGGATTTTAGTAAAATGAATCCAAGGTCCCAGCAGCAGGCGATGACTTAGGGAGGACAGTAAATCAGCATAAATGGCTGTCTTCTCCCTGAAAGCATGGAGCCCCGAGCACTTGCCATGCCTTCACCAGCTATGGCTTTTGTGTCCTTGTCATCAGGCCCTACCTTGGTGGACCTGCAGTCTCCCTGGGGCCTGGAGGTGCTCCCCTAATTATCTAATGTCCATTTCCCAGGTTCCTGTCTACACTGTGGCCCTGAGCCTGCCCTCCCATCAGTTTATCTGCCACTTGGAAAAGAAAACAACAACTTTGTGCTGACAGTGGTCATTTCTGTTTCCAATCACGCGGGGGACAGGCAGCACACCCATGCAGCAGTTAAGGTGGGTAGCAGCCACTGTTTCTTTACTGAGAAAACTTGACTTGTCAGAACTTCACTGAGAGGATGGCTGGCTATTGAAAGTCAGCCCTCGACACAAGGGTTTGTAAAAAAAAAGAAAGAAAAAGAAATTTTAAAAAATAATAAGAGGGTGGCTGGGTTGAAAGGAGCCTAGGGCATGACCAGATGAGTCACTGATTCATTCATTGCTTCAACAAATATTTACAGAGCACCTACCTATGTGCCAGGCCCTGGGGATACAGCTGTGGACAAAACAGACTCAGTCCCTCCCTTTAAAGGTCTTATGATTAGTGGCCAGAATAAGGGTGCGGTCCTGGGGGCTTAGAGCAGGGGACCACCTCAGGTCCCCTGCTCTAAGTGAGGTGAAGGACCCATGGATGAGTTAGGCCAGTGTGTTTGAAGTTAAGAAGAAGGAGGACCAAGATCAGCTAACAGGGCTACAAGGCAGAGGCTGGAGAAAATCCCAGGTAAATGCCCAGGGTCGGAGGCCAGTGGACTGGGAAGGGATTGAGAGTACCATGTGGAGGGCAGTGAGGGTAAAGCGGTGACTTGCCCAAGGCTTGTTTTTGTTGGCCATCAGGTGCCTGGTGCAAGCTGTCCAGCTGCCCTCAAAGCTCAGAAAATGCCCGAGGCCTCTACACCAGGTGCAAAGGTTTCTAGGCCTGCTCTGTACTGTCCCACATGGAGATCTGTGACATCAGGCTCTTGCTCTTGAACAAGAACCAGCGAGTTGAGGTCTTTCCTACACAAAGCATGTTTCTGGTTTCCCACAGGTGGGGCTTGGAGACACTCGTGTTGAGGATGGGGCATTCCAGGCTGCAGTGTCAGAGAACATTACTGCTGCTCTACAAGGGGAGCAGGGCCCAGAGCGGCTCTTCCAGCTGGCCAGGTCTGTGTCCTCCATGCTGGACCAGGAGTGCCAGGGGCTGGGACCCAGGCGGCTACAAAGAACGGGCGCCAGACAGAAGGTACTCGAGATGAGCGCTTTTATGCCTTCTGCTGGAGCCCCTGCAGCCTGTATGTAGCTGTTCGGGGTGGGGAGCAGTGCTCAGGGATCTGTGAAGAAGCCTTTGGTGTCTGCTAAGCTGTTGACATTATTACCTTGCCCCTTTGGTCCTTTCAGTAAGTGACAGAAAACGAAGGCCTCATGGTGTCACAGGCTCCTGGAGTGGGAGGGGACTTGGAGTATCGCTCCAGTCCTTCCCATTGAAGACGATGGTACTGAGGCCAGAGGGGAAAAGTGACCTGGCTGCAGTCACAAGGTTAATGGCTTGGAGTTGGACTTAGACGCTGTCCTAACTCTGTCACTTACCATATATATTATCACAAGCTGGTGACGGAACCTCCCTAAGCCTCAGTTTCCCAAGTCTGGAAAATGGAGATAATAGTATTTTCCTAATAAGGTTATAGTGAGAGTTAAATAAGAATTAAATTCACTGTAACTATAGGTCGAACCATATGAAATCGTCCACATCCAATCACTTTTAATCCACCAAATGGCCACTTCATGTGTTATAAACTAATGTTATAAATAACTATTGCAGAACGTATGATTACTTCCGATCCCAGTGCATGGTATGTGAATATGAATATGTACTCACAGGCACGGAACATGTCTGCACCACACACAGCATCACACATCCACGGTGGGCATGGAGAAGGGAAGAAAGACTTCTCTGGTTCCCTGAAAGGTTTTCATGAAAGCACTTGGCAGAGTGCAGGACACATGATAAGAACTTTTAATACAGAGGAGTGGTGGTTGTCAAAGTAATTAAGTATGGAGAAGTAACTATCATTTTTTGAGCATACACTATGTGCTGTCAGGCCCCGAACTAGGGCTTTAAGGGTGTGTAACCCCCATTAAAACCCTACGAAGTAAATGGCTAGGTCCCCGTTTATGTTATAGTAGAAGAGACAGGGTAAGAATTTTAGTAGCTTGCCCAGGTCCCCATTTCTAGTAGGGGGCAAAGATGGTTCGAACTCAGGTTGGCTTTTCCCCCACCCACCTCCAGCCCCCCAGCCCTCCCACCCAGCCCTTGGCTTCACGTTAGAGCCCCCACATACAGACATACCCCCACCTGGTTCTTGGTTGCATTCACTCAGAGCATTAGCTGTGGCACATTTCCCTTCAGATGTCCCTCGGTCCCTGAGCACACTGATCACACAGGACAACAGCAGCTCCACCTGAAGTGACCGGAACCCAAAGGGGGCAGCTGTGTGAGAAGAGGGCTGCCTGGTAGGAGCGGTGGCTTTTGAAGAATGAAGCAGTCAACCCACCTGACAGGGAGGACACTGGGACAATAACTTCTAGCTCTTTTTCTTCCTGCCCTCCGTTCTCCCGCCGAGTGAATCCATCGGCCAGAGGATCAGGGGCCAGTGACATCTCCGTGTAGACTGCCTCTGAGGCGGTGACGAGGGTGGTGGAAGATCTACAGAGGCAAACATGAGATGGACCATTTTCTGAGTTTCCCTTCCAGAGCATTCTAACAAGAGTTCCCTTGTATACTGGCCTATTCTCTCCTCTATCCAAGCCACAGCCTGTATACACCCTGAGCTAACGGCAGACACACAAAAATCTGCAGCTGCCGTGAAAAACTGTTGGATGGTTGGACTGAGCCAGCTGTGACTAGCAGGCGGTGAGAAGGGTTGTTCATTTGCATTTGTGCGATTCCAAATGGTTTCCACTAGCCATGTCCAGCTACTTACATTTAAGTTAAAATGAAATAGCCCTGGCTGGGCAGCTAAGTTGGTTGGAGCGTCATCCCAATGCGCCAAGGTTGTGCATTCCATCCCTGGTCAGGGCACATACAAGAATCAACAAATGAATGCATGAGTAAGTAGAACAACAAATTGATGGGGGGGGGGGTTCCCCTCTCTCCCCCTTCCTCTCTCTCTCAAATCAGTAAATAAAAATCAAAATAAATTAAATTAAAATGAAACAAAGTTAAAAATTCAGTTCTCTAGTGGTACTGGCCACATTTCAAAGGCTTAACCATCACATTTGGTGAGTGGCTACTTCACTGGACAGCACATTGAAGATGTTTCTTTCAGTGCAGAAAGTTCCGTGGGGCAGTGCTGAAACGATACTTAGTTTGTCTGTGCTGCTGCCAAAGCCAGCCCCTGGCCAGCCCCTCATTAGGGCTTTGTGGCTTAGAAAGCACACTCCTCGGAAGCCCCAGAGGGCTTAAGGTGAGCGTCAGTGGATGAGGAGGAGGCATCCTGGTCCCCAGTCACTCCAAAGGCGCACAGGGACCCAAGCCTGCCCCAAGGTCTGCCATCCACACTGGGCCAGCAAAGCAATGTGACTCCTGAATACCATGCCATCCTGGTCACAAGTGTCACCCTGAGATGTGACTTATTTTGAAATGATGCCAAATTTTACAGATTTAATTTGAAGATTTGCAGAAAGCTGAGAAATTCTGTATTAGTGTTCTATGGCTACTGTAACAAATTACCACAAATTTAGTGGCTTAAAACAACACAAATGTATTATCTCACAGTGCTGGAGGCCAGAAGTTTGAGAGGAGTCTCACTGGGCTATGGTCAAGGTGTTGGCAGGACTGTGTACCGTCTGGAGGCCCAGGGAAGAATCCATCCTTTGCATTTTCCAGCTTCTAGAAGTTGCCTATGTTCCTCTCACCATCTTCAAAGCCAGAAGTTTAATGTCTTCAAATCCTTCCCCTACTCCTTCTCTCTCTCCCTCTCCACCACTTCTGCCTCCATCAACTCTGACTCTCCTCCCTCCCTCTTATAAAGATCCCTGTGATCACACTGGTTTCACCTCATTAATGTGGGACACTCCATCTCAGAATCTTTAACTTAATCAAGTCTCCAAAAAGATTTTGACGGTCCCTTTTGCCATGTGAGATAACATATTCATAGGTGTCAGGGATTAGGATGTAGACAGCTTTGGGAAGTCATTATTCTGAGGCAAACAAAGGTCTGTGGGCTTTGAAAAACCCCGGAGGAGTCTGGTCCCTTGCTCTGACCCTAAATCTTTCTAAAACTGTTTCATCAAACTACTGGGATTATATTTCCTCTCCTTACCTTCCTCCCTCTGTACCAAGGTCAGAGAACGCGTGCTGGCGTCACTGTCTGCAGTCACGGCCACCCTGGGGGACATGCAGAGGGTGCAGGAGCTGGCCACGGTGCTGAGAGAGGTGACCCATCGCAGTGAGGAGCTCACGCCCTTGGCCCAGGTGAGTGGTTTCCGGCTGCTGAGCCAAGCCATGCTACACGTACTTCTATGATGTCTGACGACTCACCCCAGCACAGGCAGCCAAGACTTCTGCCATCTCTTTCCAAGAGCCCTACAAGGGTGATGCTAGGGGAGGAAAAGTGCTCTGTGTCTCCTGGGTGTGATGGTCTATGTGCTTACACACCACACACCCTGCCAGTAAATTTAACTAATTATTGGGTGGTTAAGTGTGTGTCCAGACAATGCTACTACTGACCACCCATGTCTCCCACTCGGGTGCACAGCAGCCTGATGCCCAGCCACCAGCTCTAGCCTTTCTTTCATCTCTGACATCTGCCCCCCCGACCCCTGTGTACTCTGCCTCCCACATGGAGGCTTGAACATGTCAGGGAATCGATGCTGTGGTCAGTGATGAATTGGCTGGGGCACATATACCCCAGCTTCCCCACCCCTCCTGGTGGGTAACTCCCACCTATCCATCTATTCATTCATTCATCCGTCCAGTCTGTGAGTGTTTACTGAAAGCCTACTATGTTCTGGGCATTCTGCAAGGCACTCTGGGAAGGATCCCAAGATGTACTAGGCTACTCCACTAAAGGAAGTTAGTACATTGTAGGGAGGGAACACCAGCCTCAAGTTGGTGATACAGGCAGCTGAAGTGATGGGCCTGGTCCATATTTTCCCTAGTTTGGGTCCCCACCTTGTTCCCCTCCCTTCTAGCCCCTCTCCCGTGAACCCCAGGCAGGGGCTCATGCTCTTTTTCCTTCCCCTTTGGGTGAGCCCAGTGGGAGGCCAGCTGGGCTCTGCAGCATGCCAGTGAGGCCCTGTTGGCAGTGACTGCCAAGGCCGATCCTGAGGACCAGAGGCGCCAGACAGCCACCAGGGACCTGTTTCAGGCTGTGGGCAGTGTGCTAGAAGCTTCCCTGAGGGACAGACTCGAAGAGCCTTCGGAGTCCAATGGCAGCCAGGTAGGCGTCCCAGCCCAGAGGCGGACCTCACACCTACGATGTGCCCAGCTCACACCAGCATTTCTGGATGGATCTTTCACCACATCTTGCAGATGAGGAAACTGAGGCATGAAAATTAAAGTCCTTTCTAGGGAGCTGAAGGAAGGTTCCAGAGACCATAACTCCTGGGAGGCAGTGTGGTATAGCAGGCCGGGAACAGGCTCTGGCAGGAGACAGACTGAGTTCGAATCCTGCCTCTATCGCTTACATGTAACTGGCTCACAGAATTCCTTGTCTGAAGATGAAAAGGGTTCGTGTAAGTCAAGTGTTAGAAGTTTTATAAGTGCTTACTCTTCGTTCCCCCACTTAATGGCATCCCATCGTGGTCTCTGCCTCACCCAGTCCCTGCTGAAGGTCCCACACCAGCCTATGGCAGTAACCAGAGGTGACACATAGAGACGGGGCTCTCTTGTTCTGTCTCCTCCCTCTTCCCTCTCTAATCTCTCTTTCCTCTCTTTTATCTTCCTCCTCTCTGTCTTCCTTCTCCTCCCTCTCTCCTCTCTTTTATCTCTCCCCTTTCTACACACCCCTGCTTTCTTTTCCAGGTGGCCACAGTGCCCCAGCTGCTCAGAGCTGTGGAGCATGTACAGTCTGCCCTCCTGCTGGGGACACTGCCCAGGGGCCTTCCAGCCACACTGGCCACGCCCTCCATCTCTGTGTACACAAACAGGTAACCGACTGTACTGTGGGTCCCCAGGAAAGCCTGTCCCCTGATCTGGCTTGCTCCACACCCACAGCCCAAGACCCTGTGACAGGCAGAGCCCAGGAGACCAGCATTGGAGGTGGGAGAAGCGACGGGACTTAGAAGTGAGAAGGCTTTTCACTGAGAGATGTCCCTGTGTTGGGTTGCCCTCTTGGATCACGGAGGTGGTTTCCCAAAGCAGCATGCCGATCAGAGCGAGGTTTTGAAACCAGGTCCCCAATGTAACCAGATGGGACAAGGCCAAAGGCTGTAAAAATGGGGCTGAGAGCCCATGGCATCAGAAGTCAAGTAGACAGGGGAGATAAGCCCAGACAAATGTCCACATCAAAGCTCATTTATTCATCCAACAAAATATGTACTGACCACCAGTATGTTCCAGATACTGTTCTAGATATTGGGGATACAGCAGTAAACAAAGCTGGCTAAAGCCCTGTCCTCATGGGGCCTCCAACCCGGGGTAGGGGTATTGCCTGCCTTGCGTACCGCTACTGACACAAACAGGCGGAACCATATCAGGGGGCCAAAAGAGAGCAGCCTATTTTGATGGTAATGCAGTCCTCCCTATGGTGCAATGGGGGGTCAGATATTCCTCTGACACAGACTTCTCCTTCCTCCTGGCACCTCTGTTCTCACCTTGTGGCCAGAATTCAGCCCCAGAGTTTGCAAGGCCCCTCTGTGCACATTGCTGCTGCCGGCTCTGCGACCTTCACCCTGCCTGCTGCCTCCTCCCTTGGCTCCTTGGAGGATGCTCGGGAGCCTGTGGACATAAGGGTAACAACAGTAATAACCTGTTTGGGAATAGCTCTTTACGATCAATCTACAAAGCACTTACACAGCATTTGCTCAGTTCTGTTGATTGACAACAGCCCTGTCAATTACATAGTATCGTGATGCCCATTAGACAAATGAGGTTCCCCGACTTGCCCAAGGCCACAAGCAAAAGTGGGAGAGCTGGGATTCAGACCCAGGCCTTCTGACTCCTAACCCGACTTCATCCCATAACTAGGAAATAGCAAACCCAGGGCTCTTTCCCATTCCCAAATTAGTGCCCAACTGACTCTTTGCTCCTTGCACCCCAGTGAAAGCGAACAAACCCCTCTCTCTTAGAGACTTGTTAGCTTTGCCAGAAGAAAGACTCAGACTGTTTTACAGTCTAGTAACTGCTTAGCTGCAGCCAGTCTGATTGGGTTCTCTAGGCCCAGCTTTCAGAAGCTACAGCCCTGACGTGTAGACACATACCAGGGAAACCAGCACTAGCTAAAGGCAGGGTCCCAGTTTACCCCTAAAGGCAAGGACTACTTGTCTACCCTCCCTTAGGAAACCTCATGACTTCACAGAGGGACCTCTTCACCTTCCAGCCTTGGGGCACCTGGGCCAAAGCTCCTTGTTCTTGGTTTCAGATGATGAGTTTCCCAAAGAGCCCTTTCCCAGCCCGAAGGCACTTTGATGTCAGTGGAACTGTTGGCGGCCTCTCTCTGACCAGCCCTAGCGGACAGCTCATACCCATGAACAATCTGTCGGAGAACGTTGAGGTACATGTTGGGGGTGCTGTCAGAAGTCAGGTGGCCCTTCTGTCTTCTTCAGCTTGATTGGGACTAAAAGTTGGTTGGCTATGAAAGAATACACATTAAGGAGGAGAATTATAAAAAAATGATCCTATCTTAAACATTGTATTTTAACTGAAAACTATAAAAGTACATCAGTATAAATTTTGGGTATACAACTAAAAAGTTTCTTTAAATCTGTTGTTAGAATTTTAATCATCTTCATTACATAACACAGCCTCTGAAAGGTCCAGATAGATTTTCTTTACAGTTAATGAAAGATGTAAGCACACCACAGTGCCACATGAGTTCAGATTCTTTGGAGAGTTTAATGATTTTTTTCTAATCCCTTATGGTTTTTGCATCAATGACTAATTCAATAACAATTTTTAGCAACTCATCTTTATTATCTTCTCAAAACATTCAACTTAAGTTTTTATGCAAATCATTCTTTCCACACTCCTACTTTGCCACTGTGTGAAATACATGATTAAAATTGACCTTTACAGTCACGAGCACAAGGGACTTGGGCATAAGCAGGTCAGACACAACTGCTCAGCAGCGAGCATGTGCCTTGACTGGTAGGAGGGAGCTGCCAGGATTACTGCAGAGATGTTATGAGTTGGGTTCTCTAGAGGCAGGAGTTGAGAAAGAATTTTCAGTGCAAGATGCTTCCTAGAGATCAAATACCTGAGAAGAGCAAAGAAAGAAAACAGGACTGGGCAGAAGTCAGTAATGGCAGAAGTCTCTAATCCAGATCTCACACAGCCTCAGTCAGTCCAGAGGGAACTCTGCAGCGAGTATGAGCCATCTGGGTTCTATTAATTGTGTTTGTTATTTTCTGTATCTTATGTTGTTTTGACATCTTAAAAATCTTGCTGGTGAGGAGAGACTGTCGCTCCCAGGGCCAGCCAGTCCTTAGAGATAGCAAAGGGCTCGAGCCTTTCACAGGCACACCAACTGATCCTGAGTCTCTACCCCAGCCATCCCCTTTATCTAACGCTCACATACCAAGCCAGTATTCAACCTTGACCAAAATCACCCCAGGGCCAGGTACCAGGCAATTAGAGACCCCCCACACACACACACGATGTAGTCTAAGCCAGCCAGAATTATTCAAACTGGTCAATCCTAAATTGTTTACTCTGTCCTGCACTCCTTCTGTTTGGAAACCCCCATAAAGGCCATGGCTTGGGCTCTCCATCTCCATGTCAGCTTCTGCCTCCCGACCCGGCACTTCCCCTGTGGCCCTGTGTGGCATGGCAGGTCCCCTCTCCTCAGGAAATGCACATAACAAATTCTTATTTAAATGACATTGACCTCTCCATGTCATTACTCAGTCACTTCCATAAATTAAAATCCCATTGAGACAAGAGTATCCTGCATCAGGCCAATATGTCTGGACCTTATACCCTCCTCCTTGCTCAGTCACTGAATGCAGGTGGCCCCAGGAAGGGAGGCCCGGAGGACAGGTGAGTCTACAGCCAGGACAGACCCTGAAAGACCTGGGAGCTGGAGCCTGTCTACTGACTACACTCCTTGGGATTGAGCAGCAGGTCCTTCCTGGAAGGCAGAGATGGGCAGAACATTGCTGCCTCTACCATGGAGGGCTACCAGGAGTAAACAGTGTACAATGGGCATACATCAGTCTGCTTTAAAAAGCGAACGGAGAGTATTAGTTAATCTGCAGAGCTGATTAAATGGAGAAAGGCTATGAGAAGTTCTGATGTAAGAATGATAACAGAGTAATAGCAACTATTGTTGAGTATTATTGTGTATCTGGTACTTGGCTAAACATTTTATGTACAGTATCATTTTTAATACTCTTAGTGAGTCTAGAGTCTATGTGTCCTATGGATGACAAGAAACTGAGGCTCAGAGTGGTTTGTTAATTGGCCAGAGGTCCCAGAGCTAATATAGGGTAGAGTCAAGAACCAAACAGAGATCTCTCTGCCTCTACAACCTGTGCTCTAACTTACACATACTTGATCAACACTTTCATCAATACCACCATTAGTTCACAGGGCACCTTTGTGTGAATTAGAAAAAGCCTCTGCTCTTTCTGTGCAGACTCAGCCCTGAGCTGGGGTGTACAGCTTGATGACCATGGTAAGTTGAATAAAGACCCTGAGATGTCCATGTTCTCATCCTTGAGCCTGTGAATATGTCAAAAGGGACTTTGCAGATGTGACTTAAGGATCTTGAGTTATAGAGATGATCCTGGATTATCTAGGTGGGACCAATGTCATTACAAGTACCTCATAAATAGGAGGCAGAAGGGGAGTTGACTCCAGAAGAGAGGAAGGCAATTTGATTACAAAAGCAAGAGGGCAAGGTGATGGGAAGAAGGAGCTATGAACCAAGGGATGTAGGTTGCCTTCAGAAGTGGGAAAAGGCCAGAAGTAAATTCTCCTAAAAAGCCACTAGAAGGAACCAGCCCTGCCGACTTTAGCCCTGTGAAACTGATTTTGAACTTCTAGCCTCCAGAACTACGAGATAAATTTGTGTTGGTTCAAGCCACTGAGTGTGTGGTCACTTGTTACAGGAACTCTAGGAAACTAATAGAATGAGCAAAGCACAGAGTGGATTCCAGTTCCCCAGGTGCTCACCCTGCCCAGCTCTGAACAGCAGCCCCGATGCTAACTGGCATTCCCATCTGCCACACCCTTGATTTGGTTGTTTCTGACGACAGATCCTGCTGCCCCGGCTTCCAGAAGGACACAGCAAGCCAACCGTGTTGAATCTGACCAGTCCTGAAGCTCTGTGGGTGAACCTGACTTCAGTGGGGGCAGCTTTGGGGATCCAGCTGCACTGGAGACCTGACATCCCACTCACACTCAGCCTGGGCTATGGCTACCACCCGAATGAGACCAGCTATGATGCCAAAGCTCACTTTCCACCAATGGCTGCTCCAGGTAGTCACATCATCGGGTCAGCTCCTCAAGCTGCTTCCTGGGAATGAGACCAGCTCAAAATTTGAGAATCAGAAGCCATAGGGGGAAAAAAACACCTGCTACATTAAGCACTTATTTTTGTTGTTAGTGTTATTACTATTATTATTAACAGGTGAGCACTAACTATATGCCCTGAACAGGCAGACAAGCACTTACAGAACTGACCTCATTGCAACCCTCACAACAACTCTCAGGGATGGGGACTATTGACATCTCCACATTCCAGATAAGAACAGAGAGGTTAAGTAACTGGTCCCAAGTCACACATTCAAGAAGGGACAGAATCAGAATTTGAGCCCTCATCTGTCTGACTTGGCAGCCATGCTCTGTACACTAACCAGGGAGAGCCTCTTCTATGCTCTTGGTCTCCAGAGGAGAGGGTACTCCTAGGACACTCGGGAGACCACCAGGGCCAGCTTCCCAGCGAAGTCACCTCAGTCTCCCAAGGCTTCAGGCTGACCCCGAGCCCCCTTCCCTGCAGATGGGCTGTCCACTTGGATCCTGAGCCCAGAGGACCTACATTTTGGAGAAGGTGTCTACTATCTGACTGTGATCCCTGAGTCTGACCTGGAGCTGACCCTGAGCAGAGACCTCACAGTTGGCATCACCACCTTCCTTTCCCACTGTGTGTTTTGGGATGAGGTCCAGAGGACTTGGGACAACTCTGGGTGCCAGGTAAGGAGAGGGAAGCGAAGAAGACACAGCAGCTTGCTTGGGTGCACCCCGGTCCTTTAGGGTCCTGTTTTAGTGCCTCTGGTGCTCCATCTTCAGCCCCTCCCTGGGCCTCTGCACGTGTGCCTGGAACCCAACACCCACTCAGTGAAGTTAACCCCTCCTCAGATCCCACCTGAAGTGTCACCTCTCCCAGAAACTCTCAATGCCCTGGTTTGGCCAGACTTCCTAGGGTGAACTCAGCACACAGGCCCGCCTCCTCTATACACTAAGCAGGGTGGTAGTTCTAACACCCACTTAGGAGACCGCTGAAAGGTGTCCATTCCCGCAGTGCACTGGGAGTAGCTTGGGACAGGAACAATGTGCTTTGCTCACCATCAGGAACAAATGACCATTGAACGAATGGACAAATGACTGGGAAACCCTGCTGACTCTGGGTTGCTGAGAGGGGCCAGTAGTCATTTCCAAGGAAATGAACTCCCAGCTGAGCCCTTTATTCTATGCCAGGTGCTGTGTCCCATGCTTTCTTTTGTTCTCTCATCAAATCTTCACATTAATCCTCTAATAGAGTTGGTATTCACATTTTACAGGTGGTAAAACAAAGGCTCAGGAAATCCAACTAACTTGCCCCAAATCCCTCACCTAGTAGGTAGAGGAGTGGGGACTCAAACACAGGTCTGTTTCCAGAGAATAAGCCTTGGCAATATGGGCACTGATTCTCTGGAGCCCAGCCCAGTCTCACTGGGCCCCTGGATGGTACGTGGATCTATTAATTGCAATTAAATCCTTGTCTCAGGTCAGCTCAGCTCTGCCCCCAAGGAGGAAAAAACTGTGACAGTGTTCTGGCAGTAGACATCGGCTTTGAGGCCATCAAAAGTCATCTCTGTGTCATCAAGGTCCCCCATTCCCCTTCCCCTTGCCCTTGTGCATGCTATTCTCTCCCTGGAATTTTACCTACAACAGCCGGTAAATTCCTATTCACCCTTCAGTCTCCCACTCCAATGCCTCCTTCCCTGGGGAGCTTCTCGGATGTCTGAAGTCTCCCTCTGTTGGATTCCCCAGCACTTCACACCTTCCTCAAGAACAGCAACCTCCATATCTAGTTGAAATTTATTGCACATCTGTCTCTACCTATGGGACTATAAATACCTTCCTTTATTTACTTTACAAATAGTCACCATGTGCCAGGCCAACTGGTGGGAATATAGAGGTGAGGAAAACCAGTGAGCTCTCAGTCTAGCAGAGGACACAGATAAGAAGCAAATGGCACACCTGTCAAATGATGGCAGTAAAAAAAATAGTATAAAAAGCCAGGTTGCAGTAGAGTCATGGAAGGGGACTCAGAGACAAGCTCCTTCCACGTTTGTTTGTGTTGCAACTGCAGCTTCCATATCAGCTCCCGCCCTGGCTTCTAGCTGCCATACAAAGGGAGTTCCCCAAAGCTCCAGGAAGAGATGAGGGTGCACTGAGATGTCCAAGGCATAGCAGGTTCCCCGCACTTGCAGCACAGGCCTTTGTTTCTTGTGAACAAGACCCTGGGTGTGTTGTGACCTTCTACAGCCTGCGCTCCCAGAAGCTGTCTGATCCCCATGTGGCTGGCGGAGTGCAGGCTGCCCTCAGATGCCCGAGGCTCAGAAAGTGGGGTGGTGTAGGGGTGGGCAGCATGGGCCCTGACATTAGACAGACTTGGGTCCAATCCTACTTCATCAATTCTGGCAAGGTGACCTGGGGCGAGTCACCCCCACTCTTGGAGCTTTCCCATTTGAAAATGAGCATAGAGGATACTGATAGTTGGGGTAGGACCTGGGCAAGATTAGGGGTATAAAGTACTTAGTGCGGTGTCTGGCACACAGTGAGCACTCCATAGGCTAAAGTGATTGCTACATAGCCATCACTATGTTAGCCAGACTCACTGTGTTAGTCCGAGCATAGAGAAGATAAAACTGTCTATAAAATGGAAATCAAGGAAAAAATGACCATGGAATTCAGCATGGTGGTTGGGTTGGGGGAAACATGGAAACGGGTTGGGGAAGGACCACTTTACTAACTGTAGGTGATCAGAAAGTGCCTAGCTTTTCACTAGAGTCATGGGTTCTCAGGGGCTTATTATGTTAGTAATAATATACACCTGCTAATGCATCCATAACATACATGGATGTGGAATGTACAAAGGTTATATGTGGAAGTGTTCACAGATGGAAAATTATATTAATCCAATAATGTGTACAAAGTGTGATATAGCTATATTGAGATCACTGAGGACCATAAATAAGTAAATGGGATCATCAAGTTTGCCTGGAAAATCACCACTGAATTCTCTAAATAGCTAAAGAAAGTTCCAGATCTATGGACTATCGACCTTGCCAAGGGATAAAGGGATATTGCAAGGGGTCTAAGAACCATATTCTCACCCGTATCTTTTCTCAAAGGATACTAAAGTTACAGCTAGTGTTGCAAGGGATGTACAGAATAATTTCCAATGTTCAAAGAAGGCTTCATGCTGGAAGAGGCTGAGAAGCTGCTGCCCCCTCCCACCTCCCCAGCAAGGTCTTTGTGGAAACCCAGGAGGGCCAAGTTCTTAAGACATAAATCAAACCTGGTCCCAAGGCTCCCGGCACTGAGGTGGTCTTGTCACCGGCACCTGCTTGGGTTTCTTCTCTGAAACTAGCCCCGCCCCTGCTGGGTGTGCCAAGTGTTCCCAGAAGCCCCACAGCTGCATGCCAAATGCTGGCCAGGATTGGGAAACAGTGAGAAAAACAACAGAGCAAACACCGGACTAGGACCTATGTGAAATCCATCAATAAACAGTCGGTGCCGTGCCTGTGGGGAGGGGTCAGCCTTTGCTGAGTGGCTCATTTAAGGGAAAGGGGGCCCTGGCTGGCTGGCTCAGTGAGTTAGAAGGTCATCCTGATATGCCAAGGTTGTGAGTTTGATCCCCAGTCAGGGCACCTACAAGAATCAACCAATTAAAAAAAAAAAGAATCAACCAATAAATGCATAAACAAGTGGAACAACAAACTGATGTTTCTCTCTCTCTCAAAACTCAATACATAAAAAAATATTAAGGGAAAGGGGGCATGTTTGACATACAACAGGTTCCTCCTTACCAGGCATCGAGCAGATAAGAACTTTCTGTGTGCCAGTGTTTTCTGCTCCCTTCCACCTTATTGTGGGGTTGAATTAAATCTTATTTACCCACAAAATAGTCCTGGGGGGAGATTTCAAGCTGGCCGAGGACTCTAGGGAAGGCCTGTTCCTAAGCGCAGGGTATAAATTAAGAATGCAACTGGGGTTCCTGCCTTTGCCCTTTCCTGTCTCCCTGTCCCCAGCCTCATTGTCCCACACCACATGGGCCTGCTTGCCCAAGCTCCATCCACATGCCCCACCCCCAGAGCCACATCGGGCCACTCTTGTGTCCAGGAGTGGGCACGCCAGTGGCCAGTCCACTGCAATCTGATGATTTTGAGGAATAGGTCTGTGCAGGCCCTGGAAACAGGGAATTCTGAGGTTCTGGGTCCCCAGACCATGATTTAGAAGTGGGAGGCTAGGGTGAGGCAAACAAGGCATCTGGAGTACAAGATTTGGGGAGGGGCTCATTCTCAGGGTTACCCAAGGCCTTGCCCTAGTCCTGGCAGGGTGGTATGTGCTGTAGTGGGAGTGCCTCCTCAGCCCCAACTCCTCACCCTGTATAGAGGGGCACAGCCCAAGTACAAGGCCAGGACAAGGGCTCTCGGTGCCTGGGTCTAAGGGGAAATCAAGTTTCTGGAATACGTTCCTGGTGCCAGCTTAGAATTAAACTTTTGCCCTTCCCTTTTCTTTGCATGGTTCCCCCAGTCTCGGTCTTCTTTTGCTCTTCAGTGTGAAATCACAGGTGATCATCTTACACTTGCCCAGGCCCAAGGGGGGATCCCAGGACTCAGGACTTTCAGTATGAAAAGCACAAAAGTCCCTGAAAAACAGAGATGAAGTGATCACTCTGGATGTCCTCTCAGCACCTAGCCTGTTGCCGGGCCCAGAATTAGCATTCAACAAATAGCTGTACAGTAAATGAGCATCAGGTGGGACAACGGGCTGTAATGATGTACACCAAGGTGTAGTGTGGTTGGTTGTATAGGGTGGGGGACACAGGGCACTTTAGCTTTACCTGCAACACTCACCTAAAAAAGGCAAAGCAGACCAACCAGATGGACACTTGCCCTTTGAGAGTGAAGTGTGCAAAGATAATATTCCCCTCATTTTAAAATTATGTTTTAATTAAACTTAAAAACCCAAATGGAATCCTGAAGCTGGTCACACAACAGGCCCTCCAGTCCTTCCCTAGGACAGTGTCCACTCCTCATCGTTCCCCCCAGGCTCGGGCAATTCAGGGGTGTGCTTGTATTTCCATCAGGGCTCCTTTGTGGTTGCAGGTGGGGCCACGGACCACCCTGTCCCAGACACATTGCCTCTGCAACCACCTGACCTTCTTTGGAAGCACATTCTTGGTGATGCCCAATGCCATAGATGTCCGCCAGACCAGGCAGCTCTTTGCCACCTTCGAGGACAACCCTGTGGTCGTGACCACTGTGGGCTGTCTCTGCGTGGCCTACGTGCTGGTGGTGATCTGGGCAAGGAGGAAGGATGCTCAGGATCAGGCCAAGGTGAGACTGGATGGTCCTGGGGAATGGGAGGGAGGAGCAGGTGTGAGCCCTTGTGGAAGCTCCAGGGAATGGAGCCCAGATGGGAGCCAAAGGCTAGTTGCAAACCTAGGCCTTAGCACCTGGAGTCATCTTAGGCAAGCCAGCCCCCTGGCCTCTTCAACTGTAAAAATGTCCTTTTTCATCACATTATCACATGGATTATAATACTATTTATTGAGGATTTACTATATGCTAGGCCCCAAGACCACCCACAAGTACAATGACTTGCTAGGAAGACTCACCAAACTCAGAAAAGCTGTTATACTCATGATTATGGCTTACTACAGTGAAAGGATACAAATCAAAATCATCAAAGGGAAGAGGCCACAAGAGATCAGGAGAAAGCTCCCAGTTGTCCTTTCCCAGTGGAGTCCTATGAGCAGATTTACCATTATTTCTCATAGCAATGACATGTGACAATATACACAAAATACCGCCACCAAGAAAAGCTCACCTGAGCTTTGGTGTCTAGAGTTTCATTGGAGGCCAGTCATATAGGTGTGGAGTGGCCACATGACTAACTTTCATTACAGTGTCCAGCAAACCACCCCCACTCCTGCCAGCAGTCAAACAGGGCCCACAGCCCTCACCGTAAGTCACACTGTCAGCACAGACCATCTGCTGTGGCCCAGGACCCCAGCTATTCAAAGGCACTCTTATAATGCTGGATTTTCTGAGGACTTACAGGTTATCTTTCAGGAAGTGGGCAAGACCCAGTCCTTTCTTTAAAAGGTGCAGGGTTTGGACAACCTAAGCTTGTTGCGTTCACCCTTTACTGCATAATACCTGAATTATCTTACAGAGGAGGCATCTAACGATCAGACAGCACAATTAACTGGGGGAAGGCCACTCTCCTGGGAGCCAGAACTCAAACCCAGAACTGCCTGACAATAAGACAGGTCTGAGGACAGAAACAAGATCAAACGACAAACTACAACAAAGTTCTGATTACTTTTCCAATATATGCTCCCCATCTGACACATAATGAGTCTTCAATAAATATTTGTGAGTGTCTGAGTGAGCACATAAATGAATGCAAGTATGCAGTCACAAAGCTCTGAAGCATTCTCCATCCTGTCCTCCCTACACACACCACACCTCTCCGATGTTAAGATGATATGAAACAAGATAAATAGTTGCAGCATTTATAGTGCTGACTTTGACTCACCCAAGGGATTAAACATTAATACTTTAAGTGCCTCAGCTGTAGGTTGGTTCCCACAAAGCAGACTCTGATGGAGTTGAGCATGCAAGGTGTTTTTCAAGGAGTGTCTGGGATCAGCCCACGGGAAGGGAGGGAAGGAGACAGGAAGAACAGAGGGAGAAGCTGAGCTGGAGTGCAGCCTGCCGACAGCCCAGCCAGCCCCCCCCAGAGAACTCCGGAGCTCCCAGAGTTGGGTTGAGATGCCCAGGTCTTGATCACACCCAGGCACCACATCAATCTGCTATTGGATGTCCACCTCCTCAGGAGGGTGCATGACCTCAACAGAGGTGGCTCTTGCCTCCCAGACAACAGCAGCTCGGCAACCGGGACAACAAGCCTTCGATCGACAGGAGATCTGGGTGCCTCATCACAGAGCCCCCTGCAGCCTCTGGCCAACTCCAGCTTTTTAAAATATTTTCATTTTTTGCTTAACTACCTTAACATTCATTCTTTTTAAATTCCCTTAGGGGCACAATATGGTTATCAATGCTATGAGAAATTATACAGAAACAGAGTTTGTATCCTTTACCAGATCAAACAGCAAACATTCTCAGCTCAATAGCAAGTTCATTTCCAATTTGACTACTTTGGGTCATATTTAATAACAAATGCATCTTGTATTTTTATTTTATTTTTAAAAGATTTTATTTATTTTTAGAGTGGGGAGAAGGGAGGGAGAAAGAGAGGGAGAGAAACATTGATGTGCGAGAGAAACATCAATCTGTTGCCTCTCGCATGCACCTGACTGGGAACCTGGCCCGCAGCTCAGGCATGTGCCCTGCCCAGGAATTAAATCAGCGACCTTTTCTGTGTCTCTGGCTGGTGCTCAACCCACAGAGCCACACCAGCCAGGGCTCTACTTTTATTTTAAAAGTTTTAGTTTTCACTTGTTCTCACCTGATGGAATGAATAAACAGCATACATAATTTTGCTTTCCTCCTTTGATTGTCATGAATACCCAGCTCACTCTTGGCTGCTGGGCAGTGGATAAACCCACTGAGCAGAGCCCTCCTAACTCAATCCTTCTGTCCAGGTGAAAGTCACAGTGCTGGAGGACAATGATTCCTTTGCCCAGTACCACTACCTGGTGACAGTCTACACTGGACACCGCAGAGGGGCAGCTACTTCCTCGAAGGTACCTGACCATGCAAGATCCCCCAGTCAGTCAGCATGTCCCACCCACCAAAGTGCTTGCCAGTTCATTGTTGGGTTATTTTAGCACAGTGGGTTTGGTGCTGCAGGGTTTTTATAATTTCTTGCTTTTTGGTTTATTTGTTTTTTGTTTTTTTTTAATAATCTTTTTTTAAAGATTTTACTTGTTTATTTTAGAGAGAGGAGAAGGGAAGGAGAAAGAGAGGGAGAGAAACATCAATGTGTGGTTGCACTCCCTTCTGGGAACCTGGCCTGCAACCCAGGCATGTGCCCTGACTGGGAATCAAACCGGCAACGCTTTGGTTGGCAGGCTCGTGCTCAATCCACTGGGTTTGTTTTTTTTTTTTTAAGAGGAAAGGAACCTTTTGTCAAACAGAATATCACCCTAAGCCCCAATATTTTTTGTTTTTAAAAAGAAGGAGTCAATGGGGAGTTGGGGTCTAGCCTAGAGCCACTTGTCATTTCCCTTATCCCCATCAGGAATAACTCAGTTAGTTGGTTACCTGCATGCAAGTTTTGCTCACATGTGAAGAACAGTTAGAAAATTGATCAGTATGTAAAGGAAAAGTAGAATTTATGAGAGAGGTGAAAAATGAAAGAGGAAAAAATGCCCACCATTTGAAAACAATGAGTCTTCATTTACATTTTTTAGGTAAACCGGTCAGCTGGCATCTAGATAAGAGGTTGAACTGAGCCATCTGTCCTTGAACAGGCTGGCTATAGGTAGTGAAGAATGATTTCACTTATTTATGTGTTCTGTGAAATCCTTGAACATTTAGCTGTGGGGTGTACAGCAGGTTGTCTCCACAAGGCCTCGGCATCTTCAGTTAAGTCTGCCCTGCACCACATCCCGCATCGGAACGCATATTCCTTGCAGCAACCTCCATGGTTCCTTTACTGAAACTGAGGGCTCCAAGGAACACAGTTTAAGAACCACTGGTATTCTGTATGCTCTCCTGGAAAAACAGCCATTGTTTTTTTAAAAAATGACATTAGGCTTTATTAGAGCAGAGCATTTATCAGTTTGCTTTCTTATTTTTTAATCTTGTTATTTTTATTTATGTACATATTTGTGTTATTTTTTAGAAGTTGCTTTATTTTTATTTATTGCTGTGTCTTAGGTCTTCAACCAGGTGTCAAAAACAGAGTAAGTGCCAATAACTACTTGTTAAATAAATGTAGGAATCAATTTCATCCATCTAAGGAAACAGCCATCTCACTTCTGTTTGACACTGAAGAATTACCCTGCACAGGAAGTAAAACCTGTGATGCACAGGCCATTTCTCTTCGTGGACAGTTGTCACATTTCAATCTGATATTGTTTTAGTTTGATTTCCCCTAGCACAGTGGTTCTTGACTAGGGGCAATGCTGCCCTGGACAGACAGGTGGTAATATTGGAGGCATTTTTGGTTGTCAGCAATTTGGGAGATGCTACTAGTATCTAGTGGGTAGAGGCCATGGATGCTGCTAAGCATCATACAATGCACAGAACAGCCCTCGAAGCAAGAAATTATCCAGAATGTCTATAGTGGAGAAATCCTCTTGTAGAAGCAGACTCTGAAACAAGGATTCAAGTATAAGTAGCTGACTTGAGAGGGGATCCTAGGACGCCCCAGGAGGGAAATGGGAAGCAGACAGGGAAGGGAAGAAACCAGCAAAGAGTGTATTATTAACCTGTTCCCCTTCCGGGAAACTAGAGCCTAATCCCACTTAGGGACTCTGGAAAACAGTAAGAAATGTGGGCTTCAACATTATCCTAGTAGAGGGCTGAGAGAGCTGGGGTGCTTATGCACCAGTCCCATCAGTCACTGATGGAGGCTGACTTGCAGGGGCCATTCATTATCTGGCACTTTCTGGCCTGCTACTCTAACAGCCAACTGAATGATTGGGGAAAGAGACACAGCTGCCAGCAGTTGCATGTGAGCTCAGGGAGTGCTACAGTGATGACGCTGATTGTTGTCAGCGGAGTATAGGTAGCATCTACTGCAGCTCTTTTTAGCTCAGAAAGTCATGCCCATTAGCATCACCTGGATAGCTTCAGAAAAACACAGACTATTGGGCCCTGTACCAATATTCTTACCTGGTAGGTGTGGAGCAGGACCTGGGAATATGTATTTTCAACATTCATTCATTCATGTCTCAGTGCCAGGCCCTCTTGCAGACACTGGGATCATAATTGGTAAGGGGGGAACCAGTTCCTGCTCTACAGCCCTTACAAATAAATATATGGGAAGTTTGAAAAGGCTACCAGGAAGCATTTTATGAGTAAAACTCATCTTGAAGTCATGAATGCAGATAGTGTCACCCCAAATCTTCATACAACTAAAAAATAACCAGGCAGGTCCAAGATGGGAGGAGAGGAGAGGGAAAAAGGGTTATGCTTTGTTGATTTTCTTTGTTGTTGTTGTTGTTGTTGTTGTTGTTGTTGTTGTTTTGACACTTCCAATGAAATACAGCCAGGGGGCTTGGTTACCATGTGGTGTTGGTCACTCCTCATCTCTGGATTTCAGGTGACTATCACCCTATATGGTCTGGATGGAGAGAGTGAGCCCCGCCACCTGTCAGACCCTGAGATCCCAGTTTTTGAACGCGGAGGAGTGGATGTCTTCTTACTCTCCACCCTGTTCCCTCTGGGAGAACTGAGGAGCCTGCGGCTGTGGCATGACAACTCAGGGGACCAGCCATCCTGGTGAGTCAGTGGTGAACAAACCACGACAACCTACTAAGCCCTAGGCTAAGGGTGGACACTGTGCATATGTTACCCTGCTGACCCTCACAAGCCTCTGCAAGACACATAGAATGGATCCCTATTTCACAGATAAGGAAACTGAGGGTCAGAGAGGACCACCAGTCACAGGTTGAATTAATATCTAGGAGAGAAACTAGAAGTTGCAGCCCTGGGGTCCAGTGTAGCTCCACCCTTGGCACTTTTGCAGCATCAACCTATCATTTAACCCCTTGTTTCACTATCTGCAAAAGAAGGACAAGTGCCTATCATGAAGAAAAACCCTGCCCCAATAAGAGGAGACTACAGGAGACACTGAGCTGATTCTCTGGTAGAAGAAGGTGCTGCTGCTGAACAATAAGCTAAGGTCATCTTCACAATGACTCTCAGGGACAAGTGCTGTTATTCTCGTTTAGGTGGGAAAATCTAAGCTCAGAGAAGATGAGTGATTTGTGCAAAGTCACACAACTGGCGAGCTCAGAGCAAAGACTCCTCCCCATTCTGCTGAGGTCAAAGCTAGTGGCCCAGATGAGTGGTTTCCAGCCTAACCACCCGTCAGCAGCTGGCAGCTTTAGAAAAACACAGCATTTATATTGATGTCTTTGATTTACCTAAGGGATTAAACATTAATACTTTAAGTGCCTCAGCTGCAGGGTGGTTTGAAGCAGACTCTGCATTGGAGTTGAGCGTGCAGGGTGTTTATCAAGGAGTATCTGGGGTCAGCCTCTGGGAAGGAGAGAAGGAAGCAGGATGAGCATAGGGAGAAGAGTTTCAATGCAACCCAATAACAGCCTAACCCCCAGCCCAGGGAGCTCTGAAGCTGTCCTGAGTTGGGTTGAGATGCCCAGATCTTGGTCACACCCAGGCACTGCACCCACCAGTCAATGGATGTCAGCCTCCCCAGGAGGGTGTGTGACCTTAAAAGATGTGGTTCTGGCATGCCTGACAGGGCTATCCTCCCAGAAATGAGAAAATGCATGTTAAGAGCATCCTGGTATAATCCCCATTATGCAGTAATGCTCAATAAAGAGCAGCTACTGAGGTCATCACTATTCTTATTGGCTGTAAGGCAACAGGGGAATTGGCTGCTTCTGGATCTGACATCCAAGCACAGGCAAGATGATTTCATTTCTTCCCCAGGCTTCAAACACCTAACTCAAAGCCCTGAGTCCCAGATCGATGGTAGGCTCGTTCTCTGGGTAGAAGCCTGCAGGAGGATCAAATTTTGTGTACTTATGTCTGCATCTCCCTGAACACACACATTTAGACAACTTGGCTTTCCTCACTTGTATCAGGATGCTGGCCCTGCACTTGCTGCCCCGTGTCAAGGTTAAAGGTTTCAGAATACACCCTCTTGCAGCATGTCTGTGAAAACATGGCAGCCTTCAACAGCTGAGCTCCCCACATGAGGCCAAATTCACCCACTGATCAGGGCATTTTGATCAAGGCACCAAGAACAGTGCAGAAAAACAGTCTCTCTTTATAAGAGCTCTTGTTTTGGGCTTGGGTTTGCAAAGATGTCACCTTTGTGGTGTTCAAAGAAGTCTTATCCCCTGACCTTGTCCTCAAAAGTGTGTGTCCTTTCTCCAGGTACGTAAGCCGGGTGCTGGTGCATGACCTGGTGATGGACCGGAAGTGGTATTTCCTCTGCAACTCATGGCTATCCATCGATGTCAGAGACTGTGTCCTTGACAAAGTATTTCCAGTGGCCACAGAGCAGGACAGGAAACAATTCAGGTACTTTTTCCCCTCATTTTAATCAGATACTCTTTACTTTTTCTTTCATTTCTAGGGAAGCTGCATTATAATCCAGTCACAGCCAAATAAAAACACATTTCAGCCCTATCAGGGCTGGGTAGCTTTGAGGATGTGACATTAAAAACCAATCAGATTTTCTTGTTGAGACTGAAAGGCCCTGGAGGGACATGGACCCTCCAAGACAGAATCTTCAAGGTGGTGAAAATGGTTGAAATGGTTATGCATATTTCCTTATGAATGTCACAGAATACTAGTTTTGTATGTGTGAGCAGTCTGATTTGAATGGTGATTCAATACCTGGTCATTTGGGGTTTCTCCTTCATGTTGTTTTACATTAGTTGCATTTTTTAGCACTTGTCTAACTTGGCTTTACTTCCTTCCACGTCTGTCTCCAAACACATACATGCAATCACAAATGTAATACGATAGATTGTTGTTTCTTTTATCTCCTTTAAACTATACTGCCTTGTTTCTTTAATGATATAATATGAACATCCTTCCAGAAGAGTATGTTCAGATCAAACTTTTCCTTATTGGCTGCATAATATTCCATGGAATGAATGTCCCATAAGTTATTCAACCATTCTCTTATCAATGGACATTAAGTCTGTTTCCAATATTTAAAAATCAAGAGACTTCACTGAAAACATGGCAAGTATGGAAATGCTGAGCCAGTATTCCTACATGACACCCAATGCTGAAGCTGACTAACCAGTCTTCCTCTTACAGGGACCATATGCTCTCCAGTTTGCCACAGTCCTCACCATTCCCTATTACATGACTTCTAACCCACTTCATTCATTTACTTGATTTATTTACATCTATCTGGGCCTGCTTAAGCATTTGAATTTGTGACCTCTACTTTAAATGACTTCTGAGGTAGGTTTTAAAAAAATCTGTTTCCAGTGCATTTACTAAGTCTGACTTTTCCTCCCAGCTGCCACTGTGAGCAGCAGTTCAACCTCCAAGGTAGAAAAAGTCTGAATCAGAGATACTTGGACCTCAGGAAATATAACAAAGACATGAGATGGACTGCAAAGCCCCATATGCCCACTATTGACTTGCTGCGTGACCTTGGATAAGTCCCTCACATCTCCAGGTCTCAGCTTCCACATCTGAAAAAGGAGTTGTTCAGTGTGCCTACTCCAAAAGGGACCTGTGCAGGTCCCATGAAATGATGTATAATATGCTTAGCACAGTGGGTGGCTCAGAGTAAAAGCCCAGTTATAGGAGCAGATACTATCCTCCAATTGTATCAAAACATGTGATGCCTGAAAACTAGACAAGGAGCTCCCCAAAGGTGGGGCAGTGACATTCCTCCATGGATCCCTGGGGCCCAAGCAGAGCACCTGGCATGCAGCACCAGGATCACCAAATACTTGTTAGATGAATAGAACAATCATGTGGACAATCACTGTTGTTGGCAACTGACCTCTCTCTATAAAGAGTACCTTTACTCTGAGTTCAAGCCACTCACACCCCCCAGAGTGACAGTCCAAGTATTGTACAACCCTGGAGAGTGTTGGCACTGGGCCATATGAACAGAGCCAGCTGGGAATATCAGCTCTGCACACTCTCAGGGAGACCAGTCTCCACCCATTCCCATCTCCTGAATGCCCATCCCTCTCTCTGGGCCCTTGAAGAGCTGCTGTGGTTAAACTATACTGTATTCATAGAGATACAATATGGATTAAGGAGAATGTGGTACCATTTTCAGGGCCCTGTCTTGTCCATTTTCATTCTCTCAAACTGAGCCTGAACCCAGAACCTGGAATTTTTCACCACTATCTTTTAATGCTCTAATTATGATAAATTTAATATCATAGTTATATTATTACATTAAAACTATAACAAAAGTAATAATTGCTAACACTGATGAACACTCACCTATATACCACCTACTTAACCAAATGCTTTCCAAAAATTATAACTTTTAACACTTTCAACAATCTGGTGAGGCAGATTCTGTTATTACCCCCATTTTACAGATGAGTAAATTGAGGTGCAAGGAGTAAAGTGACTTGCCTGAGGTCACACAGCTAGTAAGTGGGCAGTCTAGGATTCCAACTCACTGTCCAGAGTCCCCATCGTTAACTCTAAGTGATTCTGCCATGAGGCTGTATTACTTTTACAACAGAAAATAGATGATAAATCTTAGAAACAAACCCCACCCTCTCATCCCAAGATTGTTCCAAAGAGACCAGTCTTCTCCCATTCCCATCTCCTTACATGCCTGTCCCTCTCTCCCTGCCTGTCCACAGACACCTGTTTTTCACGAAGACCTCCATGGGCTTCCAGGATGGACACATTTGGTATTCCGTCTTCAGCTGCTCAGCCTGGAGCAACTTCACCCGCGTCCAGAGGGTGTCCTGCTGCTTCTCCCTGCTCCTTTGCACCATGCTGACTAGCATCATGTTCTGGGGGGTCCCCAAGGACCCAGCTGAGCAAAAAATGGACTTGGGTAATTCCCACTGTCATGGCAGTTAGAGCTAGTGGCTGGTGGACCTGAGCTGTCACTGTCCCAGGAACTCCACGCAATTCCCGAGCTCCCAAGACCACTCTTGGCTTCAGTAATTCGCTAGAAGGGCTCACAGAAGTCAGGAACACCATTATACTTGTACTTATTACAGAGAAAGAAAATACAGATTAAACCAGGAAAGGGAAGAGGTACCTGGGGCAGGGTCCAGGAAGGACCAACTGTGGAGCTCCCAGTTTTCTCCTCTCAGCGGAATGGTGGATGGTGCTCACTCCTGATAAGGATGTGCGATAATACACACAGAGTACTGCCATCCAGGATGCTCGCCCAAACCTTGGTGTCCAGAGTTTTTATCAGGGCTTGCTCACATACACGAGGCTGAAACCCTATACAGCTGACCCTCCAGCCCCAGCAGAGGTTGAGGTAATACCACGTGGCCAAGGTCCCCACCATAAATCACACCGTTAGCTTAGACTATACAGTGTGGCCCAACATCCCCTATAAACAAAGCTGTACCTACAAGGCAGGACATTCCAAGGGCTTAGAGGCCACTTCTCAGGAGCCACTCAAGGGCTAGACCTCTCTTTGGGCAAGATTAATCCTTACTGCACAGCCACCTCCACTGACCCTTTCCCTCCCTCTGCCCCAGGTAAAATTGAATTCACTTGGCAGGAAGTGGTGATTGGACTGGAGAGCTCTCTCCTCATGTTCCCCATCAACCTCCTGATCGTTCAGATCTTTCGAAACACCCGTCCTCGGGTCACTAAGGAGCAGAGCACTAGGAAATGGGACAGGGGGTCTCTCAGCCCAGCTCCCTCACCACAGCCCATGGAGAATGGCCTTCTGACACCTGAAGCAGTGACCAAAGTATGTCCTCAACCTTGGTGGTATGGGAGGTGCTCCAGCCTGGGCAGAAGTGGGGGTGAGGACTAAGGCTTGGGGCCTGACAACCCCATGTTGTCTCATAGCAACAGTCATCAAGATTCATCAGCTGCACACATGTACATGCATGTGCACGTACACATGTATGCATACACACACCACAGAAACACACATACCTACAAACATGTACATGCATACACATACACACACCCACACACCCTCACAAGCATGTACACACATAAATTTACAAATGTTTACACACACATACACACACACAAACACCTACTATACACATGCATATATACACACTTTTGGGGTGCCTACTATGTACAAAATGTTATACCTTTATTATAGACCACAGATTGGAAGTCTGTAGAAGGAACTGCACTGATGCACTCAATAAGCATTTATTGAGCACCTACTATGTGCTACATTCTGAGGAACATAGCCTGGAGTGCATCAGTTCAAATCCTAGGAGAGGGATTTTGTAGGTGACAGATGGAAGCTCAGGATGGCCCAGCATCATGTCTCAGTGGGCAGAGCTGGGACTCAAACCCAGATTGTCCAAGCCCAAGGCGAATGCTATTGACCACCTGGCTGGCCCCCTTACCTGTAGCTTATACCCCCTCACCCTACCTGGTTTGATTTGCAGGATACGTGGAGACTTGTCAGATCCCTGCTTAAAGCTTTAAAGGTGCCATCCCCTGCCTCGGGCTGGGACTTGATGGACATCAACCAACTTCTGGCCTTGCTGGAAGATGTCATCTGTCTGCAGAATGTGGCAGGGCAGATGTTCTGGGAAGAAGCCAAAGAGAGACAGGACCCATTAACATTCACTCCTGGGTCAGTACAAGTGAAAGGTAAGTCCTGATGTTTCTGTGCTGACAGGGGGCATGTTGGAGCCAGGCGGAGACAGGACTGAGGGCATGTCTATATCACTAAGGGGTCAAAAAGTCCTACCAGAGTCTCTCTCACCAGCCATCACTCCAACCACTTGCCACTGTCTCTCAGTACCATAGGTACCCTGCTCTCTTCCTTGCAAGGCCACGCTCCCTGCCCACTAAAGGCCTTCACATGTGCTGGTCCTTTAATCTAGAATGTTCTTTCTCCTCTCCTCATTTGGCTAACTCCTACTAAGCCTGGGTTTAAGCATCCCTTCCTCAGAGGAGTACTCCAAGTCCCAACCCACAACTGGGTTTCCAGCCACATGATCTTTAGCCCCAAAGCTTCTCTTACATTGCTTTCACACTGCTTTTTGCCAAATTACGAATTGTGTGAAGTGTTCTTTAACGTCTGTACCATCCTTCCTAGCACATGAGCTATATGAGGTAGGAGCCATCTGACCATCTCGTTCTGCTGATTCCCCAGTGTCTGGCCCCACGCCACACATAGCAAGCATGCAACAAACATGTGTGGGATGACCTCACCATAAGAGGTCCCTATGGAATGCACTGCAAAGAGTCATGTCCTTATTCTGTGTTTGGTTAAGATGAGCATTGGCCAGCCTGATAACTTGGGCCACTCGAAAGGACCGTGTCTGGGTACTGGCTCTGTCGTTAATGAGCTGTGTAGCCTCGGACAAATTAATTCAGTTCTCTGTGATTTAGTGTCTTTTTCTGTAAAGTACTCGGGTGATGCAAAGTCAAACCAGATCCATTTCCCAATGTGTGGGGCAGGACACAGATGACGCATAGGGCAATAGAATACATTAGAGAACACTGAATCCCTGAATGAAAAAGTTATTCCTTTTCCATTCTCTTCCAGTCCTTCTAATTAAGTCAAGAAAAAGGTCTTGGTTTGGTACCATTGTGTCTTTAACACTTGCTAATCTCTGTTTGGCAGAGACAGAGCAGGCCTCAGCCCCAGAGCCTTATGAGACAATATTCATGTAGCATGTGGTAACATGGTTTCATTTTTATTAAGTTCTTTATACTTAATAAATATATAGCACATTATTCTGCTATATGTATGACACATTATTCTGGTTTGAATTAGTGTCTGACTCTCCTCTTGCCCCTTTCCTGTCCATCTTCCACCCAGATCAGTGCTGCCAGGTTCACACAGGCCGTCTCATAGAACTGCAGGCCGCTCTTCTACATCTACAACAGTTCTACATCTGTGCTGTCCAAAATGACAGCCATTCACCACAGGTGGTTGTTTGAATTAAAATTAATTAAAATAATGGAAGTACGGATCCACCTAGCTCATTGGCTTGTTGCACGGACTGAATTAGATCATAAGTCACACGCAATACTTAGACCGCAGCCTGACACAAAGCAGGTATTTAGTAATTGGTGTTATGACTGGGAGTGATGACATCTTTCAGAGACATTGCCAGAACACTTGCAACAGGAAGGCTCTTGATGCTAGAGCCGTCAGCTGAAGCTTCAGTGAGGGGACCCCAAGTCAGGAGGGCTCGGGAGGCGGCTTGGGTCAGAAGGAGGAGGAGCCGATGCCCTAGGTCTTTACCAACATCTAGTCTGAGGCAGCCATAGCCTTTTTCACTTTCACTTCTCACTGGTGATTGGATAAGAATCCTGGGGTGTGGGTGCCTCAGGGCCTTTAATGGCCCAGGAGCATGTGCCCCAGAGTGCCAGCCTCCCAGCTCAGGGTCCAGGGACCCAGGCCTGGCCGGTTCTGCCCAGTGAGGTCAGATTTCCTTTGGAATGCACAGGAAATAATAGAAATGTTGAAATTTTTTTTTGCAATAAATATGTATTATCCCTTTAAAGCAAAAAAAAAAAAAGAAAAGAAAAAATCAAACAAAAAACAACTTTAACAGATATTTTTAGGAAGTGGAAATATGAACAAACCAATTAGAGAGATAATAGGGTGAAACTTGACCACTGACTAAATATTTGATGCTATTAAGGGATTATCATTAATCATTTTAAAGATTAATAATGACATCCTGGTTATTGTTTTTAAAGAGATCTTACCTTTACCCTGGCCTGGTGGCTCAGTTGGTTGGAGCATTGTCCCATACATCAAAAGCCTCTGGGTCTGATTGCCAGTTAGGGCACATACCTAGGTTGCTGGTTAAGTCCCTAGTTGTGCAGGAGGCAACATATCAATGTTTCTCTCTCATATTGCTGTCTGTCTCTCTCTCAAATCAATAGACATATTCTCAGGTGAGGATTAAAAAGAGAGGGGGAGACCCTTCTATAGAAGCATATTACAATATTTAGAGATGTGACATGAGGCTTGGAATTTGCTTCTAAATAATCCACATGGAGAGAGTTGAAAAGTACAGGTGAAACAGGAATGGCCACGAATTGGTAATTTTGAGCAGTAGATATGTGCAGTTCATCTCAGCATTCTACTTTTGTAACTTAAAAATTTTTCATATTTAAAAAAAGTTAAAAACAAAGGATTAAGACTGACTATCTTTGGCACTAGGTGAACCTGGGTTCAAATTCAAATCTTGTGAATATTAAAATATTTGCAGATGGGCCCTGGCTGGTGTGGCTCAGAGGATAGAGTGCTGATCGGTAAAGCCAAAGGGTCACTGGTTCAATTCCCAGTCAGGGCATAAGCCTGAGTTGTGGGCCAGGTCCCCAGTAGGGGGAAGGGGGTGCACTCTAGAGGCAACCACACATTGATGTTTCTCTTTCTCCTTCTCTTCCCCTCTCTCTAAAAGTAAATAAATTTTTTAAAATTAAAATATTTGCATTTGAGATAACACTGTGCCTAAGATTTGCTTTAAGGTACTTCAGAAAAAGTTGGGGGTATAGTGAAACAAGGCTGCAAAATATTGGTAACTGCTACAGCAGGGTGATAGTTACATTATTTTCTTCTCTTCTGTTTATGTGTAAGGAAACTTTGAAAATGCCCTTGATAACACCCTAAATGGGGAACACTCAAATCCTAACTGGCCGAGTGAGCCTAGTACCTTACCCCATCTTTCTGGACCTCAGTTTTCTTGTGGCTTGGCACATAGTAAGTGCTCGATGTAAAAAAGTCATTACTAACACTATTGTTTTATTTTACATTATTTTTTATTGTAGTTTTCCCTTTACCATTTATCCCCACCATACCCTCTTCCACATCCATCCACCCAGCACTATTGTTTTTCTTGCAGGGAGTCTGCTCTGTCACCCAGCACCAGGGGATGCTCTTTCTCTCCATTGTCTGCCAGAAAAAACGCAATGCTTGACACATGAGGTGGGCCCAGGTGACCCTTGGAAGAACAGTGTGTACAGGCAGTGTCTCTACTTTCAACTGGAGCATCTGGAACAAGAGCTGCGGCTGGTGGGTCCTGGAGGCTTCCCCCATTGCCAGAGCCAGGCCTGGGCCCTCAGGCAGCTGCAGACCCTGAAGCGCTCCCTAAGGGGGCATCTGGACACTCTACCGCCTCCAGCATACACCAGGTAATTCATTCCCCTGGATGGTGAGTGGGGCTCTGTCCCACCCCAGCCTGGGGCCTGTGGGGAGAGGGCATCCAAGTAACCCTAGAAGGATGCTCACCTAGATCTCCCCAGGCAGGAAAGATTCAGGATTCCTGCACAAAATCTGAAACAAGGGCTTGAACAAGAAGGCATTTATAGCTCTTTGTAAAGCATTTTGCAGTTCATAACCATTTTAAGTGGATGTTTCCTAGCTGTGAGCTCATGGACAAGTCCTTCCACCTCTCTGAGACACAGTTTCCTCATTTGTAAAATGGAATAATAATGCCTGTCTCCTGATTTGAACTTAAAACAAAATATGTTTTTTAAGATAACCAGTGAAATTTGTGTAGGGGAGAAATTTTTTCCTCTACCCTTCAAGGTTCTTCTGGCTGGACAGATAATCAAATTGACATGAGACCGATTAGCAGGGGGAAAACAAATTAAGGTTTTGGGTTTTATTTTTCACATTAAAACTTTTTTTTATTTATTGACTTGAGAGAGAGAGAGGAAAGGAGAGACAGCAAGAAACATCGATTTGTTGTCCCACTTATTTGTGCATTCATCGGTTGCTTCTTGTGTGTGCCCTCACCCAGGGTCAAACCTGCAACTTGGTGTATGGAGACGGAGCTCTAGCCAAGCCAGGGCCAAATGAAGTTTTAATAATATGTATATCACCTGTTTACCTGGGAGAAACCCAGCCAAACTAAGTAACTCACCAAAATGGCAGAAGCATCACTTTAAATACCACCTTTGGCTTAAGACAAAAGATGTTATGGGTGGCGTGTCAGCTAGGGGGCGGGGGAGCGGTCCACAGGAAAAGCCCAGTGAACAAGAGTCATACTGTTATGCAGATTTAAGTCCTTCCTTCTCCAGTGATAAGTTGCTAGAGATTTACACATCCACCCGTTCCTGGTACAGTGAGGAAAACATCCTTACAAAGGAGATTTTCCTTAACTTCTACTTGGTTTTGAGAGCTTCTTCCTCATCTACTCTTTCTTTAAAAGTAACCACCTGCAATTATCAATATCCCCAAAAAAAGTGTATTTTGGGGGTGGCAAACTCTGTTGCCCTTTATTTAAATACAGATAGGTTATTGATGGCATGAAGGAATTATTCTTAATTTTGTTAAGTGTGACAACAGCACTGTAATTCGGTAAGAAATTGACCATCATTGAGAAATATTCCGAAGTAATGAGGGATGATTTTATATTATGTCTGGAGTTTAATTTTAAATAGCCCAGTCAAAAAGGTGGGGACAGAAGAAATAAATATGACAAGGTAGTAATGGTTGTTAAAACTAGTTGATGGGAATTCCTTGTACTTGCTATGTTTGTATGGAGGAATTTTAATAATAAAAACTTCAAAAAAATTATATAGTACCAGCCTTCGAGGCTTTCCATGAGGAATAAAGGAGCAAATCTGTGTAAAGCACTTCACATGGGGACTGGCTCCTAGTAAGCACTGAATGAATGTGACTTCAATAGAATACATATAGTGTTGACCTAAAAACAAAAGGCTAAAGTGAGAGGTAACAAGCCTTTATTTGAGATCTCAAACAATATTTCAGGAAGCATTGATATAGGCAGAAACCCAAATAGTGTTCCCATTAGGAGGTGAAGACAAGGGGAATGTGTAAGGAAGGGAAGGGGAATAATTACATGAAAGGCAGAAATATCTATGGGTGTTAATAAGTTAAGAAAGGCATTGTTGTAGATGCAGATAAACTAACATAGTGATGCCAATTCTAAACAATGTCTTTAATTTTCATGCCAGTAGTCTTAATGTCTGCTTTCCTGTTTGTTTTGCAAACAGTCGTTTGTAATATAATGCTGCTTTACTTTAGGCCCAGTGCAAAGGTTATTTTGCCCTCTTTTAACATTCCCAAAGCTTGAGGAGTATGATGCATGAGGCAGTTCCCCGGGAGGGCCACTCCCACTCAGTTTGGGAGTGGCTTGGTTTACAAACTAAACTGATAAGAACATACTGCACTTGGTCTTAGCCAGAAGGCCAAGAAGTGATGGGTTTATATTATTTTTTACAATATGTATACAGAATAGAACATAGAATAGCTCATTGAAGTGGGTACAAGATATAGAGGAGGAATCTGAGGATCTGAGAGGTTGAGGAGCCTGACCAAGCTAAGGACTTTAGCTTAGCCAAGGTCCCTCAGCTGATGGGCTGCAGTGGGATTTGAACTGATTCTGGACTATATCCCCTTTCCATTACAGCTCCCTGAGAGCAAGCAAGCCCCCTCGGGGCCTTCCCTGGTGGTGTGTCCTGGTGGGCTGGCTCCTGGTGGCAGCTACCAGTGGTGTGGCAGCCTTCTTCACCATGCTATACGGCCTGCACTATGGACGGACCAGCTCTCTCAAGTGGCTCATCTCCATGGCCATCTCCTTTGTGGAGAGTGTGTTTGTCACCCAGCCTCTGAAGGTCAGGACCTGGATGTGGCTGCCCTTCTCCCCTCTGCCCTTATTTTCTCTCCTGCCAGCTGTCTTGTCCTTACTTTAGCTGTTCATTCATCTATCCATTCAACACACTTACATGGTACACCACCTCTGTGCAGGTCCCAGGGCAGGGGCAATAATGAAGATAATGACCATGATGACCCAAGCTCTTGGACGCTCACTCTGGGCCAGGCTTGGTGGTTGGATGAGATGCTGGCATTTCATCATCACAATCACACTCAGGGAGAACCTCGCCTCCGTTTTACAGATGAGAAAACCTGAAGTTAAGAAGTTAAGGTCATAAACATCCTGCCCTAGACTACACTTGTAAACAGGAATAATACAAAATTTCCTCAATTCTAAGACGGTTTTAACGGAACATGACATTTAGATAACTCCCAGTCACTAAATGTGTACAACAATTGGAAGATACACTCCTATTTCTGAAATGTAACTACTGTCAGAGTGGAAGAAATACTGAGCCCTAGCCTGGAGTTCTGGGTCACAGCTTTCCCTAGGAAAAAAATCAGCTGGCAGGAATACTGTGTCTGGGGGGGGGGGGGGGGGGGGGGTGGGGGGGGGGAAGCTGCATAATGAAGGGATGTTTTCAGTGAATCTTTATGTCTATGAGACTCACCAAATCCCCTACCCTCATCTACCCTTTGGTCCTCTGTCCTGTCCTGAACAGCCCTTTTCAGAAGACTTCAGCAATTCCTGACACCTCCCACAACCTAGTCTGAGAATTTTAGGAACAGAGTCCTGGGCTTTTTTGTTCCCAACCAACCATAAAATCCAATTATACTTGCACACTGCGGGCACTGTGGGGGAGGAAGAAAACTTGTGTCTACCCTCAAGGTTCTTTCAGTTGGTCTAACAGTTAAATCTACATGAGATAGATGAACACAGAAAATAACCAAATTTTATACATATATATGCATGGGAACCTGGTATACATGCAGGAGTCAGAGAACCCCCACACACGAGGGGTTCAAAGACAGAAAGGGAAAATGAGGTATACATGACATTCTGAGCTAAGGATCATCTTGGTGCTTCAGAGGAGAGGAAAGTCATTACAGAAAGATGAGCAGATGTTCAGTAATTAGTTTACCCTGCCTTACAAATAGGCCATAAAAAGTTATTTCCAGTAATAACTCTTATTATGAGCAAGGCCCCTAATTTAAATTATTTAAGAAAGAGGTAAAATTTTATCATGAGTTTGCAGGGTCTTGATTCTCTCAGTTCAGAATAACTCACATGCCAAAGAGAATTATTGGAGGCCTGTTCTGAACCCTTACAGCAGAGGCAGTAAAAGGAAGCTAATCACTTAGTACAGGAAGGAAGGGAGGAAGGCTGGAAGAGTAACTTCACCGCACTGAGGTGCAAGCCAGGTGCACGCAAGCCCTGGCCCTCACCCTCCATACACATGTCCCCTCTCTGCGGAGGAGGGCGGGTTCCCACCTGACCTCCCCAGAGTGTGGCTCCTGTGCCTGGGACACAGATGCGGCCTCAATCCAGCCCCATCTCAGACCGGGAGTTGATACAGAGTTTTCAGCTTGGGTTTGGGGTTCACAGTGGGTATTTTTCCAGGTGCTGGGGTTTGCTGCTTTCTTTGCACTGGTCTTAAAGAGTGTGGAGGATGAAGACGAGTTTATGGCCCCTCTCCTAAGACATCTGTCCAGCCCAGGTAATGGTGCCCAGATGGAGGCAGGGACGGGGAATCTGATAAAGCTGAGAAAGCCTCGGAGAGCCCAGCCACTGGGGTGGGTGGCCCTGGCCTCAGGCCTTTGCTCCCCATCAAGACTTCTCCCCTGACTGGTGAACCATCCCCAAACCATCCAGAAACAAGTGACTTCTTCATTGTGTCTTGAACTATCTTATTCCTTCTCTACCTGGGCCTTTCTCTCTGATACCTAAGCATGATAGGAGGCATAGCACCTCAGGGCCATGCTCTGTGTTCACTGTCCTTCTCTGTATAATCCCAATCAAGCAACTTTTTTCCTGCAAAGCTCAGATCCTGGGTCTTTAGAATGAAGACCAAAAGAAAAAAAAAAAAAAGGAATGAGCTTGTGGGTAGGCTACACAGTCATGGTAAGGTAGAGTTCTAGGACAAGGGTCTGCAAACTATATATAACCAGGGGGACCAAATCTAGCCCACCACTTATTTTTGTACATAGTTTTACTGAAATCTAGTCAAGATGAGCCCTGTTGCATGAGCCCACTGACCACCCCCCTCCCCCCAACCAGATTTCTCACTGCCCAACCAAAATTCCTGAGGGTGCTGACAATAAGAGAATTATAAAAACAAACATGCAAACAGAACAGAATCAACGTTCTAATAGTCTATGCAGAGAACTTGACCTCCAGGGAAAAGAAAATAGGAACTAGCAAAAGTCCATGTATCTACATCGTTATGCGGTATAGTTATTACCTCCACACGGGCCTGTATTCTTCCACTCTAAATTAGGGTTTTGGTTTTGCAGATCCTAAGGCCCATTAAAATCTTCTTCCTCAAGACAAGAGTAATTTTTCTCCAAGGAGAGGCTGGCCTCCAGACTAATTAAATATTCATTAAGTCATTCCTTTGGCAATTATTCAGGAAGTACTTGCTTTGTGCTAAGCAGTGTGGTGGCCTGGGAACATAATTTACATAAAGTCGACTCGTAATGTATAATTCATAGATTTTAGTAATTTATAGAATTGTGCAGCTATCACCACAGTTCAGATTTGGAATAACTTCATCACCCCGTAAGGTCCCTCCTGCCCATTTGAAGTCAAACCCTGCTTCCACCCCGGCCCCAGGCAACATGGCACTGACTGGATGGAGCAGACAGCTGCCCTTGGAATTGACAGCCCATTTGGGGAGACACATTAAATAATTAAATGCATAAATAGACACATATGTGAATTGTGATGAGAACTGGGTGTGGGCGGATAGACAGTGCAGACCTCTTGGCTGACGTGGTACCTAAACTGGCTCTTTGGGGATGGGGGCAGGGAGGGACTGCTCACTAGGAATGTGCAAAGGCCCTGAGGTGCAACACAGCTTGTCATTTCATAACAATAAAATGACAGCGTGGCCAAAGCTTGGGAAAATGAGGGGAGAATGGTTCAAGAGGAGGGCAGATAGGTGAATGGGGAGCAGGTCGTGCAGGACCTTGTAGGATCCAGGTCAATGCTGGGGCTTTGAAGTGTTTTAAATAGGAGAGTGGCATGGTCTGTTTGTGATTTTAGAAAGATGACCGTGGCTGCTCTTAGAGGTCAGAGGTATTAGGTCAAAGTGGAAGTGGGGAGACCAGTAGGAAGAATATCACAATGGTCCAGACAAGAGATGACATGTATTGGTGGTGGAGGTGAACAAAGGGCATGGATCCAAAAGATAGCTGGGTTACTACACCCCTAGCAGAATGGCTAATGTGAAAAAAAGTGATAAGACCAAATGCTGACGAGGATGTGGAAAAACCGGGGCATTCATACATTGCTGGTGGTAACGTAAAACGATACAGCCACTCTGGGAAACAGTTTGGCGGTTCTTTTCAAATTTAAAAATGGACTTACCATATGTCCCAGGACTTGCACTCTTGGGCATTTATCCCAGAGAAATGAAGACTTACTTTCATGCAGGAACCTATACACAAATGTTCACAGTAGCTTCATTTGTAATAACCAAAAGATATTTGGCCACTCCTAAGAAGCTACCCAAGAGAAATGAAAATGTACATCCACACAAATGCCTGTACTTGGATGTTCATAGCAGCGTTATTCATATTAGCCAACACTAGACACAATCTCAATATCCATCAGTGGGTGAATAGAAAACCCCTAAGTATATCTATACAATGAAATACTACTCAATGATAAAAAGGAACTGCTCATATATACATACAACAATACGGATGAACTCCAAAACATGCTAACTGAAAGATGCCAGACCCAAGAAACTATGTATGTATGACCCATTTATGTGAAATGGAGAGAAAGGGGAAACCTGCAGACACAGAATGCAAACTAATGGGGCTGAGCATGGAAATAGAGTGAAAGTGGGGACTAACTGCAGTGGGACATGAGGGAACTTTTTGGGGTGATGAAAACGTCCTAAAATTGGGTTGTTCAAAATTCACTATAAATTTACTAAAATCATTGTGTTATAGACTTCTACTGGGTGAATTCATGAACATCATAACTCAAAAATGTGGTCTGAAAAAGAAGATACTGGGATTAAGTGTGACAGGACTTTGAAATATTAGTTACCCTCATCCTCCCACCCCTCAAAGTTGTGGAAATGTTGGGATCTGTCTTGGAGTCCAGGAACACAAGGAAGACAGCACCAGGAGTCAGTGACCCTTCTGGGAGGGGAAGGTATTTGTTTTCAGTACCAGGGGAGTACTCCACATGCAGAAGAAGGGACTGAATTCTGGGCATGGGAACAGCATGGGCAGAGCCCAGAGGGCAGTGTTGGGAAGTGGCCCCCACAGAGGAGGAACTGTGAATCCTGGTTGCACCCGGCTGCAAATGTAGAGCCTGGTTCCACTGCCCATGGGGGTAACTGTCCTTGTGTCCCTGCTTTCACAGACCCCTCTTCCTTGTTCTGAGAACGGAGAGACAGCAAAAAGGATGTCTACCAGCCACCTCTGGCCACCAACATTGAAAAGATGAAAACCACTCACCTCAAGGAACAGAAAGTGTTTGCCCTAATCAGAGAAATCTTGGGTAGGCAGCAAGATTATCCATGCTTCTACCCTATATTTAAAATCCTTCAAAAAAAAAAAAATCCTTCGATGGCCTTTAGGATCAAATTCAAACCCCCTACACCACCCACACCAGGTCACCTCTCTCAGCCACTTGTGCCCTGAACTCCAGTGACACAAGATTCTACAGCTTCTGGGACATAGTGCCCATTCCTGACCCCTGTCCTTTGCCCGGACTGTTCCATCTAGTCTGCTGGAATGTGCTTAGTCCACTTCTTTACCTTTTCTTCTGGTGAAGTCCTCTGAATTATTTTATTCTCAGCCCAAAGGCTATGTATGTCCTCATAGAGGCTTCCCCTGGCCCTCTGGCCAACAGCTTTCAAGCCTCCATGTGTCTGGGTCTCCGCTCCCCACAATAGATTTGGGTATGGACGGTTGTTTTCGGAGGGGATCTTGGCAAACTTTGGTAGGGAAGAGGAAAGTGCAGGGGTAGAGAAGAAAGCCAGTGGAAAGTGGAATGGTGAGTGGGTTCCATGTGGACAACTGAGGTTCACTCCTGCTAAGGACCTTCGCAGGAGCATGTAGTAAACACCCCATGTTGTCATCCAGCACGTCACTGGTGAAGTCTGCTCCTGAGGAGAGCACTGACCTTGCAGCACTCCTGGCCTGCCTTCCCACTGGCTGAGCACGATCCTGGCCAGAGCTGAAGGACTTGTGCAGGAAGAGCAGCACATGCACAATGAAGAGTTCCAAGGGGTGTGGGCAGAGTCATGAGAAGTGACCCCAGGGAGGGATTTCCATAATGCAGATCCCCAGGCCCAGGGCCCAGAGAGTCTGATTCAGTAAGGTTCCAAATTCCCCACATGTTGCTGATGTCCAGCTTCCTGAACTAAATCTTAGTACCTTTTGGGGTCCTTACACCTGTCTTCTACAAAACAGGTGAGCTCCATGAGGGCAGGGAGCACATCTGTCATCTTCATCACTCTATCCTCAGCATCATAATATGGCAGGTGCCCCATTTTCTAAAAATTCTATTTAAGAAACACTTATATAACATGAACTTGTGCATGTACTGTTTTAAGAGCTTTGTAAATACTAATTTCTTGACTCCCTCATCATAACCTTGTGTAATAGAATTATTACCCCCATTTCACAGATGATGAGAGTGAGACATAGAGGGGTTAAATCACTCGGGAAGGGCACATGGGTAGGAAGTGACGAAGCCAGGATTTGAACTTAGGCAGGAGGTTCACAATCTGTGAGCTCTATTTCTTTCTGCTGCCTCTACAAAAATCAGTCCCACTGCCACCAGAGGAGCAAATAATTGGTCCATAAAACCTCAATTGTTTTGATCCCATGCACCATTCTGTTTCCTGCCCTGAGCTTGGTGGGAGCTGGGGAATCACCTGACCAGGGGCTCTGTTTCCTTTCCCAGTGTACCTGGGCTTCCTGTGGATGCTGCTGCTGGTGGCCTATGGGCAGAGGGACCCCAGTGCCTACCACCTCAACAGACACCTCAAGCACAGCTTCACTCAAGGCTTTTCAGCTGTCCTGGGCTTCCAGGAGTTCTTCATGTGGGCCAACACCACACTTGTGAGAAACCTGTACGGTCATCACCCAGGTACTGTCCCCTTGCCACAGGATGTGTCAACCACCTGATGCACCCTTCTTTCTAGGAACAGGTGTGAGTCTCAGTAAACATCAGCCTTACAGAGAACCAATAACCATAGAACCATATGCTTTAAAGGAGAAACATTCAGAAGACTGTGTGTATATAGAGGGGCCCTAACACTCCCTTGATGCAGAGTGGAGAACTTCCTAAATGAGAAATAACTGAGCATGAATTGGCCAGGCAGAAATGATGTACCAGGCTGATGCGGACCCCAGCTCGTGGGGTCCGTGACACTGTGGATGGGGGAGAGACATTCACACAGACTACCAAGTCCTGTGGAGGAAAAGGGACAGCATGACTTTTTCTCTCAAGGGGAACCAAAAGCCGCGGCCTCCACCATGACAGGCCTTTATTGGGTTTCTGCTCACATTACATGACGGTCCTCATTTACTATGCACAGGTTCAATTTAGGTGGTTACCTTTTATAGAAAACAAAGGAGCCAATGCCACTAATCACATCACAGAAGAAGGATATTTGCAAATGAAAAGGGAAAAGTAGTTGAACTGGTTACACTCCATACTGGGGAGTTTTAGCATGGATTTTACAAAGTTACAGTAAGTACCTGCTGTTTCATTCAGGGTGAGGGAGTTTTTAGCAAAAGCAAGACTCAAAGCAGCCTAGGCACATTGCAGGCCTGATTCCCCATGGGGGAACCTATCCATGGGCCTGGGTCCTGTGTATCTCCAAGTGGGAGCTGGGCCCATGACACACAGAACAGTCTCCTACAGCAGGTAGAAGAGACAAAATGAGAAAAGATGAGCCTGAAACACCTTGGCACTTTCTTGGAACTACAAAGTGTTGAGTGTAGCTACAGGTAGGAGTTGAATACTGGTGAGCATCAAAGCAGAGGAAAAATGAGGACCAGATCATAAAAGATCTCAAAGTTCTTATTTTATGCTCAAGGAAATTGATACAATGACTCCTACATGAAGGAGTTACACAATCCAGCTTGTGGTATAATCAAACTTCCAGAAGGATCATTCTGGAATTGTGGGAGTTGGAGTAGAGTGTTGGTGTGTTAGTAGGCTGGGGAGAAATAATGGGACTGATGCAGGGATGAGGGGCATGAGAAGTGGAGAGGCAGGGATAGATGTAGACAACAATGAGGAGGTAGAATTGTTGGCCTTGTTGACCATTAGGATGAAGGCATTGAGGGAAGGGGTACAGATGTTCTCCAGGTGGATGACTGGGTGGTGAGGGTGCCATTGCCTAAGAGAAGTGTACAGAAAGTAGACCAGGTCCCCGGTGGGGAGATGGTAACGTAGCCTGTGGTTGGCCATGAATTTCTCTTGGCTGTCTATACAATGGGTGCACTGAAATTTATGTTAGCATCCAGGCCAGGGAGCTTGGAATGTGTTAAGATAATTTTGCTTACTAGATTTACCCACCTGATTTTGATCATCAGGCTTCATCACTGATGGAAACTCCAAACTGGTTGGCAGTGCCCAGATTCGTCAAGTGAGAGTCCGAGAAAACTCTTGCCCTCTTGCCACATGGTTGCAGACTTCTCTCGATGGGTGCCACACACCATATTCCCTGGATGTTGAAGACTTGTCAGACTATGGGGAAGGCTGGAATGCCTCCAACCTCAATAGCAGCAATGGCTTTTCCAAGGCCTGGCAGTACCAGAGCCAGAGCCAGCGCCAAGGGTATCCCATCTGGGGCAAACTCACTGTGTACCAGGGAGGAGGTTATGTGGTCCCCTTGGGGACCAATCGCCAAAGTACAGCAAGGTAAGGCTGACTTGATTCATGTGCAGTTGAGAAAAGCCATTTGCTGGAGTTCCAGTCTGATCGGCTTATGCAGGCTTCAAAACAGGGCTGAGTCAAGCTCACTCATGTCATTGTGGGGGATTCATAATCATTTAGGTCATATTTTCAGGAGCCTGGAATCTGCAATCTCAGAGTTGGAAGGAAAGCGCCCCACCAGCATTCCCAGGCCAGTGATCTCAGTCTGGTGGCCTCTGCTAGAGCCAGTGCAGGCATGAGGTGCTCACACTCACACAAAGCTGTCCACTAGGCAAGTGAGAAGTGGTTATGGCTTAACCTTACCAAGAATCATGCAGGGTCTGAAGCTTTACCCTAACAGCTAATGAGCCTGCTAGTGTTTCAGGGATGGTGGCAGAAGACAGGAGTCTCCTGAGGTAGAGACAAATGGCTTTATTACAACAAAAGCAGCAGCAAAGCTTCATGGTGGTTTGAGTCAGTTCCCTACCAATGACCATGATAGATGCTTGCATGTGCAGTGAGCTGCAGGACAAAAGGGCAACAGTGAGCTTGGAAGTGTTCACAACTTTATAGTGGCAGAAGCCTGCTGTTTGTCCAAAGAAAGATGCCACCTCATCCCTCAAGGTTGCCCACTGCAAACCCAGCCCTGATAAATGGCCTGGGTGAAGCCCAGCCAGCTGGAACGCTCAGCACAGGGACACTCAGGGCCCTGAAGACTGCCTCTCCCACACACTCTAGAGTCAGAGAGCTCTAGGTTTGAAACCCTGTCATTGCTCCTATTAGCTGAGTAGCCCCAGGCAAATTAGTGGGTCATGTGAACCCCAGTCTGCCATTGCATTATTACAACACTGAGGTTGTTTATGAGGGCAGGGTTCCTGCCTACAGCACAGGTAACAAACCCCTAAGAAAACTTCATGGGTCCTCTGAAATTAAGGACAGGCCAAGAAGAGCCTATTTCAGAAAAAGTTCTTTTCCTGCCAGTTGGAATAGCTGAGACTCTCTGCCTGCTTCAATGTATCAAGCAAGATGCAGACCCACAGCAGTATGGCATATTTTTAAATAGTCCCATTATTATTGCTCTAAGTAATAAAAGCTATTATTACTATGCACGCATGCACACACCCACTCCATTTTCTCGTCACAATGATCCTGGCGCTTGTGTTAACACCACTGTAGATAAGGAAACTGAGGCCTGAAGAAGTTATTTGCTTATGGTCTTTCCACTGCACCAGCAGGCAGATCTCTAGGAACTAGTCCCGCGAGGGACATCGCGGCTGCAGCTGCTGCCTGCCCAAGCCACCGATATTTTATGTGGCTCCTCTAACACCATGGTCCTCAAACTTTAAAAAGCATCATAACCCCTTAAAGGGCTCATCAAAGCACAGATCCCCAGGCCCCACACCCATCATTTCTGATGTAAGAGGTCAGGGTGGGGACTGAGAACAATCATTTCTAACAAGTTTCCAAATGATGCCAATGCTGCCAGTCTGGGGACCCCACTTTGGGAACCTCTACTCTGCAGCAAGGAGACCATTGGCACTAACACATTGTGCCATGTTAAGTGAAACTGTGTGACCACTCCCAGGAGTGGCCCCAAAGCCCTGGGAGAAGTTTCAACAGGAAGCCCTGGCCTCCTCCCTGGGGCTAGGGTAGAAATGCCCTAAATGCTCTTCTTCCCACAGAATTCTCCAGTATCTCTTTGACAACACCTGTCTGGACCGCCTGACCAGAGCCGTGTTTGTGGAGTTCACTGTCTACAATGCCAATGTCAACCTGTTCTGCATCATCACTCTGACCCTAGAAACCAGCGCCCTGGGTGAGCACCTGCCTGTGAACCCACCTGCAGAGTTCCAGAAGATAAACCCTCCTCCCCTCCCTCTGGGCTATGGCCTAGCTGTCCCAGTGTCGGAGCTCCAGAGCAAATGGTGGTTTGGGAAATTCAGGGAGGGGGGTCTTGGTTATCCCTGGACACCCAAAAGCAAAGCTTCAGGGTTATTCCCCGCCCCCACCCCACCCCTTCTCTTGCCATATCTCCCAAGTTGTCCTAAGAGAACCCAGTTGGGGTCTGAAAGCGGTTCACATCCCTGAGCTTCCTACTCTGCTAGTGGTGGGACCTGGCAGTGAGGGGCTAGGAAGGGGGTGATCTGGTAATAATAGATTGTATGTAAAGCAATAGATTGTACCTCAATCTATAGTATGAAGTATATTTTACATCATAATCCAACACACAAATCTATACACTTGGGATAGAAGCTTCAAAAATATTTCCTTTAGCTACATGATACATGGATATTTTACATCCTATTCTAGTCTTTTTCCCCCTTCCCCCACCTTTCATTCTCTTTTAATGCTAATCACAGTTTATTGAAAACTCTGACGAAAGGTCTCTTCAGCTAATAATCAATTTGCCTAAAACTCAATCACATCTCCTTTAAAAGTTAAACATTTTCAAAATATGCATTACTTTTATTAAAAAAATTGTAATGTTTGTAGTTTTTTAAAAACATCAGAACTATGAAAAGGTCTTCCATTATCATTATTATATCACTTTCCATTATCATTCCCCATTGTCAAAAGTTCCTTTCTAATTCTTTTCAGGAGCTTATCTGTATCTCTTGTTCTCCTCTTTCTTTTTGTCATCTTTTTGGCTTTTTTTAAGAACCACTTAAACAATTGTCCCCAAACACACCTGATTCCATTATGTGTTTCTACAAATACAAAGCATGGGATAGGTTTCGGGTCTGGTTGATTTAGCATCCACTGATGTCAGGAAGGGCTCAGGCTGTTTGCCATTCTCCATTCTGCTATTCTTGGGGTTGGCTTTGTTTTTGTAGGAAGTAGCCTTATTAGTCAGATTGGTTTTTTTTAATCATTAATAAAAGATCATTTTAATACAAAGTAAGAAAAACACACAAATGGATAAAAGATGATTCCAAAGACAGTTGAAGTTTAGGCATATGTGTCAATAGACGAATAGATCCTCAGTGAACACTCTTTAGATGAAATGGCTTTACGTGAGCCAGTCTGAAGTAAACTGGTGTTAAGTGGGCGGGTGTGCTTTGGCTGGAGGCGACAAAATGCACAAATGGCAACCACCAAATACAGAGGGTAGGGGGCGGGTTTTCCACTGCAGCTACCTTTGTCTCTTCTGATCTGTCCATTCCCTTTGACATCCATTAACTGTCCTCATTCAGTCACTTGGGTCTGTGGGTCTGAAGGACCTTTAACTTCTCTGTTGGCCCTGGCCAGTCTCCAAAGGGCTTGAGCTTGAGCCATCCCACTGATGACTTCTATTTAGAGGTGGTGGGTCTGAATGGGAAATCATGGATCAGGGGAACAGGACAGGGTCGGGGTGGTGGCCAAAGAAATGCACTCTGCTTCCCAGGAACCTTTTTTGCACACTCGGACCTACAGAGCCTGCGCCTGTATCCCTTCACTGACGGCTGGCACCCCTTTGTGGTGGCGGCAGAGGTCATCTACTTCCTGTTCCTCCTCTACTACATGACTGTGCAGGTGAGGAGTGGACAGTAGCCCCATGGGCAAGGGATAGAGATGGCACTGCACCTATTCTCTCTCCCTCCCCTACACTCTTCCCTGGGGTGGGGTCTGAAGGAAGGGGGAGGAAATGTTCTGCTTACCTGTTTGTCATGGCAACCTTTGGGGGCCCTTCTGCTGGTCCTGAGGGCTAACCTAGTTCAGGGACCCAACTTTGGCATTTCAGAGGAACTAAGGACTCAGAGGGTGGTCCTTCCTGGGTGGGGAGGAAAGAGGAGTAAAGCTCCCGTTTCCCCTGAACTGTGACCTTCCAGAAATGTTGGAGGTAGAGATTCTCCATAGCTGAGGGTTCACTGAACTTAGATTGGGTGGGGGTTTTTAGTACTTTTGTTCTTGCTGTGGTCCTGAAAATTAGGACACATCTCCCTTGCTACCTTTTCCACTATGTTGCACAATGAAGGTGCAGATGTTTATATGATGGTGGTCTGAGGATGCTGCGAACACACCCAAAGCATATTAGATGTTCTTTTCCAAAAATGGAAACCATATACCCAAAAGGGGCATCTTAGCCACCTGCCCCCATTCCCTGCTCCAACAACCACAGCAACGACTTTAAAGTCAGAAAGATAGTTTGAGGGCTTACTATGAGGCAGGCATTGTGCTAAGAACCTTAGGTGGCTTTTCTCCTTTAGCAACACCAGGAGAAAAGTCCTTTTGGATGCATTTCAGAGTAGGAAGCTAAGTCCAGAGATGTGAAGTAATTTACCCAATATCAGAGCTGAACACCGAGAGTCTGACCCCAGATCTTGACACTAAGCCTTGCTGCCACAACCTCAGCCTCAGACACCGGCAATGTGGTCCCGAGCATCCAATTCAAACTCAACCGCCAACAGTTATCAGATAGCAACTTAAGTACTAGAATTTCTCTAAGAACATCAAAGGAGGCCCATTCACCACCTCTCTGAGGCCCACTCCTCTCCTCTAGATTGCCCTCACACTCTGCCTGCAGCTGTTTCAGAAAGCCTCTCTCCAAAACCCCTACATCTTTCTCAAATCTTTAAACTGCTAAGTGAGCAGTTTAAAAACAATTTCCTCTCGATCTATCCCTTCCGAATGGAGGCAAATTTAGCCTCTTATCAGGCAAATACTAGCCCTTCCTCTGTAGAAGCAGGAAGGGGAGGGACTGGAACAGACAATAGGAGATTCTCTTGAGTAGAAGGGAAAGAAGGAATGGGAGGGAGGCGGAGAACGTGCATAGGAGAATTCTTTTTTTGACCTGTGACACCTGGGAAAATAGCATCATAAACAAAGTCTCCTGCCAATCCAGGAAACCTCTCCACAAAGGTAGAAAAAAATTACTTAAATTTACTCATTTTGAACTGTTTTATATGTACAAGTTGTATGTAAAATACAATGTACCATTTTAGCCATTTAAAATGTGCAGTTCAGTGGCATTAAGTACATTCACATCATTGTGTAAGTATCACCCCATCCATCTCCGGAACTTTTCTCCTCTTGCAAAACTGAAATTGTACCCATTCAGTAATAATGCCAACCTTTCCCCTAAGAAAACAACTTTTAATATTGAAAAAACATTAGACCAGCCTGTGATATGCAGCCCAGGCAATCCTCTAGACAGAAAAAAATCTCACCCTTGAATATCACCACGCAGATACAATCCATTACATACATACACATCCTGAAAATAACGGTGAAAGGGTCAGGCCAGTTTCCCAACCCCCAGACTGCTCATGACCCAGGCAGGCCAGTTTTCGAACCTGCTGGACTGCCCATGACTCAGTTATCCCAACTCAATTGATAGCCTGAGGCTTAATCAAAGCTCTCTGCCACCTGGCACAGTAGACATCTGACACCAGCCATAATGGTCAGTGGTCAGACTCACCTTCCTGTACCTGAGAACAGCCTGGGCCCTTTAGCCAACCCATTGTCCTGACTCACATCCTGAAACCCTGAGGCAACTGCCCAGAAGAACAAGAGGTTAGCCCCTCCCTTAACCCCCCATAAACCACACGCTTTCTCTTTTAAAAAAACCCATTCTTGCCCCCCCCCACCCCCGGGGCTGCAGTCTGTCCAGACTCAGCCCACCTATAAGTGCAGTATCAAATAAAGGCACTCGGATCAGATCATCTGGCTCCTCCCACCTCTATCTCTCGTGTATTTCTAACAAAAGGCTGAATAATCCTTAAAAGGCATTATAGCACTATTTGTTCTACTAGTCCATCCTGAACTCACCTGGTTATTAAGGTGGCCATCTGAGTTTGCTAACTGCCTTTATGAAAAGGAAAACTAAACTTCACCTATGTTTGCAATAGGAGGTAGTTTTGCAACTGGGAGCCAGGTACTTGCCCTAAGCTGAGCTCCTATGCTCTCAAGGAAAGCAGGAGATGGGGGTGCTAGTTTCTTTGATGATTACATTTCAAAGAGATGGCTTCCAGTCCTTGAGAAAAACAGTCCTGAGTTGTAAAACTGGCAAGAGGCTTGTTTAGCTTTTAAATAGATTTACACATATCTCAAAGAGACAGAGAAAGAATTCACAATTATAAGTTTTCTTTAGTAAATGCCCTATGGTGGAGGGAATGTCTTTTCCCTTCCCCCCCTTTTTTTTTGCATCACAGAGAATTAAATGTCTGTCTTATTAGATACTGCAAATCCTTATTAGATACTGCAACTGTCTGTCTTATTAGATAGATACTGCAAAGCTCGGATTATAGGGTCTGGGCATATAGTTAGGGAGAGGCCTCCAGCACTCTGCGTGTGGGGCCAAGGCTTTGAGAAACCTCCAAGGATCCAGAAAACCCCTCCCAGAGTGTCATTCTGGGTGGTGCAGGGAGCTACCCTGGGGGTGAAGCCAGGGGATGGGCACAGTTCTGGCCACAGCCTTTGCTAGAATCTATGGCTCCTTTCGCAGGGCAAGCTCATGAGAAAGCAGAAGTGGTGCTATTTCCACAGCAAGTGGAACCTTCTGGACCTGGCCATCATCCTGGCCAGCTGGAGTGCCCTGGTGGTGTTTGTGAAGAGGGCCATCCTAGCGGAGCGAGACATACAACGGTACTGGAAGCATGAGGAGTAAGTGGCTCTGCCTCAGCCCCAGGTCACAGCACTGGCCCTGCTTCCTCCAGCTCTGTGTGGCTCAGGGGTCAAAGAAGGCTTTTGAAACCTTGTTGATGCTCAGAGAATGAAGGGTCACTTGAAAAAATAACTATAGCTATCATTTAGATTCAGGCTTGTGGTCTGAAGCATATGCAATTGGAGAGCACTCTAAGACAAAATAAAACCGTCCTTTTGCAAATCTTACCAAAACAAAAGGACCAAGTGACACTCTGTTAAGGTCCTTCCCAGACTTTTGGGCAGGGTTTTTGCAAGTATTAGTGTCATCAACCTGCTTCTGCTACCATTTACCAAGTGTCCACTCTGTGCTAGGAAGGATGCCCTGACCAATCAGATCCTCATGAATACCGATGGAGGTAATGTTATCATTACCCCATTTTACAAATAAAGAACTTGAGGCTCAGAGAGGTAATGTGACTTCCCCAAGGCCACACAGCTAAAAAGTAGCAGAGAAGTAATTTAAACCTAGCTTGCGTGTCTCCAGGATCCCAGTTTTTACTCTGAACCACTGTTTCTTGACTCACTGATTCTATAGATACAGCTAACATTCATGGAGTTATCTCTATGCTGTACATAGTCATACAGACACCACTTCAGGGTCACTAGATGCCACTTCCTCCCATCTGAGTGAATGTCCCTATTGCCCTTACATTTGAAGGTGATGAAAATGCTATCCAGTTGCTGTGCTAAGTGAGAGCCTAACAAATTTTAACTGCATTGTGTCATATGTTTTTGAAAGGCACTGGGTGAGGAAGTATACTATCTCTATTTTACAGATAAGGACAGGGTGTTGGCACAAGGTCAGACAGGTAGTGACATAGTGGCATAACTGGTGGGGGAAGAATGATAGTTGGAATCCAGGTTCTTCCACATCCCACCCTGCCCTTCATTCGCCTGTCATGCCTCTGCACTCTGAATTCATTCCTCACGTTGGTGTGTCATTAAAAATGGCATAGGTCTATATCTAATGACATGGGGGGTTATAGAACAAAATTATATGATTGCAAATTTGTAAAAACATTTCATATTCATATATAATTCCCTACTGAAAGCTATTCTTTTACCTAATCTCCTACCTTCAAGAATCTTTCTGCCCCAGCTAGTGTGGTTCAGTTGGTTGGAGCATTGTCCTGTAGACCAGAAGGTCACGGGTTCAATTCCTGGTCAGAGCACATACCCAAGTTGTGGGTTTGATTCTTGGTCAAGGTACATACAAGAAAGCAACTGATAGATGTTTCTCTCTCTCACCCCTCCCTTCCTCTCTCACTAAAAAAGCAATGAAAAAATGTATTTGGGTGAAGATAAAAATAAAACAATTTTTTTAAGAAGTTTCCTTTTTTAGCAGACTGGAGCTGCTGATAAAGATGGTTGCTTCCTCCTTTGGCTTCTGCCACACCTTTCCCCTGCCTCTTTTAAAATATCCAACCTTCGTTCATGTCTTTTAATTGTTCATATATGTGGAAACAATAACCATGTAAGCCCTCCTTTATGATGGCAATCAGCACAGTCCTCCTGAGCCTGAAAGGATTCCTCCTCTGTCATTCTTCCATAGCTCTGCAGCCATTAAACAAGACTGCTAGGGAATGGCCCCACGAACTTCCCTGCTGAGGCCCCATGACCACCATCACCATCATCATCCCTATCATAACCATCATCCTCACCATCACCATCATCACCATCTCATCATCACCTAGCTGGGGGGTTGGGGAAGGCCTCTCTCCCAGACCTGTTGCAGGAAGTGATGACCTTGATATAAGTTGTCTAATCCTGCACACCGGGCTGAACTGAGTCCAAACACACTCTGGCAGAGTTGTTCACACTCTCTGAGACCCAGTCTCCCCTCTTGGTCTCAAAGGGGGATCAGTTTCAGTGAGACAGCAGCTGCTGATGCTGCCCTTGGTTACATCATTGCCTTCTTGGTACTGCTGTCCACAGTGAAACTCTGGCATCTGCTCAGGTTGAACCCCCAGATGAACATGATCACGTCAGCTCTGCGCCGTGCCTGGGGGGACATTTCGGGCTTTGCCATCATCATCCTTATCATGCTCCTGGCTTACTCCATTGCGGTGAGTGGCTCCTTTGGGAAAACCTCAGGGTGGTTTTCCTTGGAAGCTAAGGCTTCTCAGTGTTGGGAGGCTGGGGATTAGGGTTACGGGAACCCTGGAAACCTGAGGGAGATGGTGGGTCTTCTGAGTCTGGGTGCTTTCAGCTGGGAGCTCACGAACTGGTCACTCCAAATGCAGACCTCAGTTGGGTGAGAGTGAAGAGGTATTGTCTCAAGACTGAAAGGGTCAACTATCTCCAGCAAAGAATTCCTTTCTGTCTCTAGACCCTGCCTGGATATACCAGTTCTTCTGCATTCCCAGCAGCTCAGGCATGCACAGAGCACGCCTTCTGTGCCGGGGGATGTGGAGATGAGTTGGGCAGCCCCTACCCTTGGGCTGGGGCAGCGGTGGGGAAGTAAGGATGGACATATCTGCAGGCCATGTCGATGCTTGATGCCCTACACATGAGGCACAGCCAACCCCATTTCATTCAGCTCCTTAACACCGACAGCAGTTTTTAAATCACATCTTTTGTGTCTGAAACAAAAAATTGCACTATTAACATTTTTATATCAAGTAATGTGAGAAACAAAAACCCTTTGACACATCCTGATCTCCATCTAAATACGCCTCCCATCCTCTCCTATATACTCTTTCTGTAACAGTCAAACTTAATATTTGGTTGGAAACTCGGTTCCTACAAAACCCTCTTTGATGCGGCAGAAACGATGATCAGCCTTCAGCTAGGAATCTTCAACTACGAGGAGGTAATGCGGGAAGGTCAGAGGACGTGGACCCTGCCCCCTACACCAAGCCTTTACAAAAGTTAGAAAAAGTAGTCCCCTCAAATGCCTCCCACAGCTCACCCTGGGAACCCCAGCTTACAGAAGAACATCAATCGGGTATTGGCTACTCTGGAGAGGACTGTGCTAAGGGGTCCCTGGAAAGGGATGCTCCTGGCCCTAGCCAGAAATGGTGCTCATATTTGGAAATGGCAGCAGTGAGGGCTGGGGGCGCCGTCCTGTCCCTCTCCCGGCAGCCTGAGAGCAATGTCTGTACTGTCAGCCCCCAGGCAGAGGAGGACCTTCCTGGCCCAAGGCTCTGCCTAACTCTGAGGATCAGCTTTCCCTCTGAGGGTGCCTAGTGGGGGAAGGTGGCCAACAGGAAACAGGACCCCTCAAAGATGACTCTGGATTTCTTCCTAACAGGTCCTGGACTGTAGCCCAGTGCTCGGCTCCCTTCTAATTGGGTCCTGCATTGTTTTCATGACATTTGTTGTGCTGAATCTATTTATCTCTGTCATCCTGGTGGCCTTTAGTGAAGAGCAAAAATACTATCAGGTGAGTCCCTTTGGACTATTTTTCAACAGCCACTGACCTTGAAATAGAAAAAGGCTGGATGAGCAGCACTAGACATTGGGGAAACTTGAGAGATCATTGTAGCCTAAAGCCTTCATTTCACAGGAGGAGAAACTGAGGGCCCGAAGAAGGAAATTATTTCACCAAGATCACAAGCAAATGAAGATCACACTGGAATTGGGCCTCCTGAATCCCAGTGTGGGACTCTGTTCATTACTCCAGTGATTTTCAGTTCTGACTGCACATTAGAATTAGCTGGAGCATTTGGAAATGACTACTGTTGCACCTGAGACCCACAAACACAGAACCTCTGGGTGAAGGATGCAGGCGTGGGTATTTCTGAAGTCTCCTGTGTGATTTTAATAGGCAGTGGAGGTTGAGACCCATTAAAAATAAAGATGATCATTGAGGTAATAAAAACTTGAATACTTTATGACGTGATCAGTCTCCATTCAGAGAACTGCAAAATGGGTGGAAGGCAGGAAGTTTTTATAGGATAAAGAATTTAAAAAAACAAGGGAGAGAAAAATACAAAATTTTGGATTGGCTGGGGCTACACAGTCAACCTTGTCTGGGTAAGAAGGAAAAAGAAATAAGTACAGATAGAGAGAGCCCTGGGGTGGCTTGGCACCTGGGGACTGGCTGACCGAACGTACTGGTTTCTGGTCAAGGGGAGCATTTGCAGAGACACAAAAGTTATCTAAGTTTCCGTTTCCTGACATGGCACCCTAGGCAGGAGCGGCTCCACTTTGAGCCTAGAAATTTACTTCAACAAGTTACCTGGTGACTTTGGTTTAAATTTTGAGAAACTGCCAAACTGTTTTCCCAGGCAGCTGTGCCATTTCATATTCCTAACAGCAATGCATGAGAGGCTGTGTACATAAATTCCTACCCACCTCTGATGGGGTGGTGGAGGAATTGTCATTTTCATCAGAGGGGAAGGAGGAATCCCCCTAGTGATAAAGAGGGGAGCACACACCCTTGGGTTTCCCGGAAGGAGGTGAAAGCAACTCTGATGAGCAAGGTGACTTGGGCAGGGACCGAGTTTCACAATAACACCATGGTTTCCCCTTAAAAAGAAAAGCCCAAAGAGGATGTACTGGTGTCCATATCTGTTGTATGGTTCTCTCTCCCTCTGCAGCTGTTGGAGGAAGGAGAGATTGTCGATTTGCTGCTGATGAAAATACTCAGTTTCCTGGGCATTAAATGTAAAAGACGGGAGCCTGGAAGCTGCGGCGAGCAGCCTGAGTTGCTGTTAGAAGCCCAGCCCCCTCTATCTGCACCAGCTGCGCTCCAGGTTTAAGCTGTTCATCCATATTTGATCCTCCGTGGAGTCAGCAGACAGCCAGAGCCCCAGGCCTACACTTAACCAGTGATTCTGTACTCGCTCCAAGTCAGTGTTTTCTGTGTCCATTGATGTTGCCAAGGCTGGCAAGTAAAAAGACTAATAAAACTATGTATGTATGTACATGTACAATTGCCACAGTATCACAATTGTGATACTGTTTCAAATGTATTTCCTTCTAGAAATAAAACAAATAGCCTGGAATTCAAGAAAAAATCTCTTCTGCAGACTAATTATTTCACCTTGTTGATCAGTCAGGGGTTGCCTTTGAATGATTCTCTAACAGTTCAGGGTTTCTCAACTGTGTCCGAGAGATGCTAATAACCATCATATTAATTTGCTAGGGCAGCCAGAACAAAGTATCACAAACTGGGTAACTTAAAACAACAGAAATTTATTGTCTCACAGTTCTGGAGGATAAAAGCTTAAAATTCAGGTGTCAACAGGGCCACGCTCCCTCGGAAGGCTCCACAGAGGAATCTTCTCTCTTAGCTTCTAGCATTTGCCAGCAATCCTTGTCGTTCCCTGTTTGTAGTTGCATCACTCGAACATCCGCCTCTGCTGTCACATGGTTTCCCCTGTGTGTCTTCTCTGTCTCTCTTTTCCTCTTCTTATAAGGATACTAGTCAGAGTGGACTAAGGGCTCATCCTAGTCCATTACAGCTTCGCCTTCACTAATGGCACGTGCACCAGTTCCTATTTCCAGTTTGGTCACATTCTGAGGTATTGGGGGTTAGGACTTCAATGAATCTCTGTAGGGGACACAATTCAACCTGTAACAGGTGTCATGGCCCCCAAAATGTTTGTGGATCAAATAAATGTGGGAAACACTGGATTATACAAGGCTGTACCAGTTCTTTAGCATCGGAATTGTCAGAGCTTTTAACATGCTAACTGTGCATTGTGAATCTCCTGGGATGAGATGAGCACGAGCGACAAAGTATGTAATGATTCCCAAACCCCTTCGGCCAGGGCACCCAGTACTGTAGCACCTCAATAGGGCAAAGTATCATCCTTAGATGATACTTTGAGAACTGCTGATCTATACCAGTGGTTCTCAACATTGGCTGCATGCTAGGATCCCTAGACTTCATTCCTAAATATCAGAGTCTCTGGGCTGGGGCCCTGGTGTCAATACTTTTTTTAAGCCCCCCAGGTGATTCCGGTGTGCAGTCAGACTCGATAACCAAGCTCTAAAGTCTGAGAGCCACAGGTCTAGATAATAAAAGGCATCCAGAGGTCTGTGTGGAGAAGCGCACCGTTCCCCTCACTCGTGCCGGGGAAGCACCTCAGACATCCTCTGCAGTTCACCCTCACACACCCATTGTGGCGGACACTCTAGGTTGTCTGTCCCAAATCCATTCTCTGCTTTCCTCCTTGCTATGAGAATCTTGACAGTTTCAGGGAACCATCTGCCCTTCCCCTGCATACTCCTGGGAAGGTGACCCTCTAACCACCTCAAGGTAAAATCTGATTTGTCCTAGTAATGGTAATTCCTTTATCTTGACGGTGAGCGGTTTAGTGTGAACCTGCCCCAGTCAGGCCAGTGAAAAAGGAGAGGTCTGTAGGACACTTTCAGGAAAGGCCTGCTTGCTAATAAAAAGAGACACAGAGAAGGGCTCTTACACTGCTCGACATTGCCTGGTCTGAGCAAGACCCCTGGAACTTTGGCAGCTACCTCGAGGCTATGGGTAACAATCTGAAAATGGCAGAGCAGTAAGATGAAGGGAACGTGCATGCTTGATGAGGTCTTTAAAAGCTGACTGAATCAAGCCTGGAGCTAAACTACTGCCAGCCTTTATCTGGGTGAGAGCTTAAATGTCTTTTTATGATGGTTGAATCAGAATCCCACCCTGCTACCATGACAATCAAAACCTAGAGAGCCATGTAACATGCAATATACATAAAACCTTGGTGATTTCATTATCTTCTATTCATACAAAAGCCCACAGCCATTGTTCATTATGTCAGGTATGAACATAAGCTCTCTATGCAGAGATGCTCATCAAACAACCCATACAAGGTGTACACACCCCCCGATAAGCAGAAATCTACCCAGATACATACAAAATGGTCTGTTTTAAAAAGGAAGTCGGGAGCAGTCGTACATTCTTCATTTCTCTTTCTCATCTTTCCCATCTACTCTCCACTTCTGTACTGACTGTGAAGTTAAACTTTCTGAGCCTCCGGTTCCTCATCTATGAAATGAATTTAATACCCACCAGAAAGGGGTTTGGAAAGGATTGAAGAGAGAATGTTTGCAGAGTTTCAGGCACATTGCAAGGGCTCAAAAAAATGACCATTATTTGCTCAGGTGAACATGCAGCATGTTCTGGGTACAGCCCTGGCACAGTACCATGCAGATGCGCCGACAACCCCAACTTTATAAATGGGGCAGAAGCTCAGTGTAATTACAGATGGGCCTTCCAAACACACACTGCAAGGTGCTTGAAGTGTTTTTCACCCCGTGTTTCTTTGCTGGTTCATGCCCATCCACAAAATCTGTCTTTCCCAGAACTTAATTATTATCTGTCTGTGTGAATGGGGACATGTCCTCTGCTTTTCTCAGAAGACCCTGGTTCAGACCATGCTAGGTCTGAACTGTCCGCTTTTCCTTTGCTTTTTTTTTTTTTTTTGAGATGGAGAAAGATGAAGAGAGTTGGTAGAGACAGGACGAGAGAGGGAGAGAAGAATGGAGAGAAACAGGGAGAAGGAGAGGCAGAGGGAGGGAGGGAGGGAGAAAGAGTGGGGGAAAAGGCAGAGGCAGAGGGAGAAGGGGGAAGAGAGAAAAAGGGAGAGGGAAAAGAGGGGGGAGAAATAAGGAGAGTGAGAGACAGAAGGAGAGAGGAAGAGGGAAAGGGAGATTGAGAGGGAGAGAGTGGAAGAGAAAGTCAGAGGGAGAAGGAAAGGGGAAAAAAAAGGAGATAGGGAGAGAGAAGGAGAAAGGTAGCAAAAAGGAAAGTGACAGGGAGACAGAGAGAGGTTGAGAGAGGCAGAGAAGAGAGGGAGAGAGGGCAGGGAGTGAAGGGAGAAAGAGAAAGAAAGGGGGAAAAGGAGAGGGAGAGGAGAGAATGGGAGAGAAAGGAACAGGAAGAGGAAAAGGGAGAGGGTGAGAGAGAGAGAGTGGAAAAGAGAGAGAAAGAGAGGGAGGAGAGGGAGATAAAGAGGTAGAGTGAGGGAAGAGTGGGAAGTGAGGGAGAGGGAAATGAAGAGGGAGAGAATTAGAGGGAGAGATGAAGAGAGAGGGACAGAGAAAGGGGGAGAGTGAGCAGGGGAGGAGTGGAAAAGGGAGATAGATGGAGAAAGAGACAGACAGGGAGAGGGGGAGAGAGTAAGAAAAGGAGAGAGATGGAAAGTCAGGGAGATGGGAAGAGAGAGAGGGACAGGTGGGAGAGATATGAGAGGAAGAGATCGGGGAGAGGGAGAGTGCAGAAGAGAGGTGGAGAGGGAGGGAGGGAGAGGGGAGAGTGGGAGATGGAGAGGGAAAGAGGAAGAGAAACATAGGCAGAGGGAGAGCCAGAAAGGCAGAATGAGATATAAAGAGAGAAGGAAAGGGAATTAGAGGAAGAAAGGGAGAGGGAGAGAGAGAGAGAGGCAGGAATGGGAGAGGGAGGAAGAGGAAGAAAAAGGGAGATGGAGATAGATGAAGGAAGAGATAGAAAGGGGGAGAGAGGGAGAGGGTAAGGGAGGAAGGAAGAAAAGCTGGGAGAAGAGAAAGTGACAGGAACATGTAGAGAAAGGAAAAGAGAGAGAGAGAGGGAGATGGAGAGAGGGAGAGGCAGAGGGATACAGAAGAGAGAGCAAGAGACAACGGGTGAGACGGGCCAGTAGCCAGAAGTACAATAGGGGAACTGAAACAGACAGAGCCCAGCAGTTTGCAGCCATTAAGTAAATCGAAAAATCCTATCTCCCCTAACCAAGGACACTTAAAGAGTAAATAGTCTACACTCTTCCTCCACAACCAGAGTGTAAAGATCTTCAATCACAAATCCAATTAGTGCCATTAGTGCCAACCACGCCCAAGGACAGATGAAGATAAGGAAATTAATCTCATTTTGGGGAGTCAGCATAAAGCTGATGAATATTCTATTGAGACTCTCCCCTAAACTTCAAAACCCTCAGAAGGATGGACCCACGACATGCTCTCTTTTGGGAGCATGCCCACACCTTTCTTCTCTCACAGGCTTGCATCAACCATACTCTAAAGATCCCCCCACAAGACTTGTAACCAGGGGGCAATGAGTAGCAGCTTGTTCTGGGCTAACCCCCAGAACCTGCTGCTAAGGTCGCTTATCTTTGACTTTCGGATGAGCCAAAACAGTCCCACCTAGGCTCACTTCTTTCCTATAACATTTCTAGAGAACCAAAGTTCTCTCCTTTTGCTTTTTTGACCCTAAGCCCTCCTTTGTTTCACTGTCCCCAGCTTTAACAAATGTACTCTCACAAACTCCTGGACTGATCTTGTGAAATCTTTCCCGAGTGAAGTCAAGAACCCACATACTACAGGCCTCTGGAGACAGGCCAGGTCTGAGCCTGGTTCCTATCCAGTAGTAATGAAGGAATAAAGAGGGAGGGAGACAAAAGAAGAGAGGGAGAGAGGAAGGGAGAGAGAGAGAGGGAGAGAGGGAGAGGAAGGGGCAGAGGAGAGCGGGAGACTTATAGGGAGGGGTCGAGAGAGGGGGAGAGGTGGAGTGAGGAAAAGAGATGGAAAGAGAGGGTGAGAGAGGCAAGGGGAGAGGGAGAGAAAGGGAGGAAAACTGAGAAAGATAGTATGGGTGAGGGAGAATTTAAAGAAGTAAGAGAGAGAGCGAGAAGAATAGGGAGAAAGAAGACAGAGAGGGATAAGTTAAAGGCGATGGAGAGAAGGAAAAGAGAGGAGGAGGAGAGGGAGAAAGAAAGGGAGAGAGGAGAGGTTGAGAGGGCGACAGAGAGGGGGAGAGGGAAAGGGAGAGGAAGAAGAGAGAGGAAGAAAGACGGAGAGAGAGGAGGAGAGGTAGTAGGAGACCAGAGGGAGGAAGGGAGAGAGGGAAAAGGATAGGAAGGGAGAGGGAAAGGAAGAGATGAGATGGAGAGAAGAAAAGAGTTGGAGACAAGAGATGGCAGAAGAGAGGGAGAGAGAGAAGGCGAGAGAGAGGCGGAGAAGGTAGGGAGACAGAGGAAGAAGAGGGAGAGAGGAAGGAGAGTGGGCAAGAGAGGTAGACAGAGAGAGAGAAAGGGAGGGGGAGAGACGGAGAGACAACTCTGCCTTTTGATTGCTCCTGCATTAACGGGCTCTATCTACTCCAGTCTCCACCAAGACGCCAATCCTGATCTTTTGGCAAGTCCTTGCCCTTCTTGAGTTTCATGATTCTGTCGTTCCCTGTTTGGGGACCCTGGCCTTTTTAGGCTCTGTAAAGTAATAGAGGGTTCCTGGATTGTTTCCAATACTTCAAAGTCAGACGCAAAGTCAGAAACTGCATTTGCGCCTTGACCAATGTCCCAAAACCACCTTCTGCTGGAATAATTCTGTTTGGACTTCACTAGGATCACACTCTGCGTGACCTTAACCCTCCGTAGCAGGGCGGGGCTGCATCCTAACAAGATTGGGAGCACCGAGCATTCCCCGGGACCCCTGGGTCCAAAAGCAAGGGAAGGTACTGGCTCAGCAGAGCCATCGTATCCCGCAGCCCCTCTCACCGTCCAGCCCGGTTGCGAACCCCAGAGTTTCAGATCCAGCAGTTAACCTCGCCTAGAAACCGCGCCCGGAGGCGTAGTCCCACCCATCTAAGGGTGGCCCAGTCCCTACCACTAGCAGCCCAGCTCCGCCCCGACAAATCCCCACCCCTCATCTGCTGCCCCTTCCGGGCTTTAGGACCTTCCGCGCCCCTCTGGAACGTCATCCTAACAGGATGCGAGCCCCGCCCCCTGTCCTTTAGGCCCCGCCCCCAATTTCTGCCAGGCTGCGTCCCGGGCCGCCCCTTCTCCGCCCCCAGCGGCCCGGGTGGCGGAGGAGTGGTGCCGCGACCCTCGGACTCCAATGAAAATGGCGCTCCGAGCGGCGCGGAGCGTGCGGGCCGCGGCTTGCAGTCTGCGAGCTGTGTCGGCGCCCCCTGCGCCTTGCGCGCCGCGGCCCTGGGGCCTAAGGGCCAGCGCCGTCCGGACGCTGCACAGCGGCCTCAACCTGCTCTCGGGTAAGCTTGGGTGGGCACGTGGAGCCAGCCGGGGTGCCTGGGGGCGGGGGTTGGGGGCTGGGACACTTCCCTCCTCGCCTTCTTACCTTGAGTCCCCGCTGGGGACCGTCGGGGTGTAACCTGGCGACCCCTGAACACACTTCTTTTATCGCCGGGATCTCCAATTGTGTGACCCCAGCTCCCCTCTTTAAGTGGCGTGGACGATGCCGCAGCCTTTGTGCTGCGGGTTAGGGAGCCGGGGCAAGAGGCCTGGAGCACGCGCGGTCGCCGCGTCTCGGCTCTTTCTGGCTGGAGCGTCAGCCGCTGGCTACTGGAGAATCCAAGTGGCGCTGAGCTTCTTCGTGACCTTAGAGATTATCTCGATTTGTGGGTATCGTGGACCCTGTAAGTGGAGACAAATAATAGGTTTTAGGTTGCTCCACGGACCATCACTGACACCTTTTAAGTAAAAGTAAACACTGGGTCTGGATTTTTACTAGGTAAAATGAGAAGAAAACTTTCAGTTTCCCTCAAGAGAAAAATGGAAATAATTCTACCTCACAGAGTGTTTGGGAGGATGGAATGATACAGTGTAACTATTGTACATATAGCCTGACACATAATAAGTACTTGATAAATGTTACTTAAGTTTCAGTTCATAGAATCAAGTAAACAGTAAAAAAGTTGACTGATATTAATATTCAGGGTCTGACAGAAGTAACGTCTGTGTGAGTGTAGTTGGTAGGGTAATAATATGGGTGTAATTGTTTATAGTTTTAATTTGAATATTTCACCTAAAATGTCATATGGTGTGCTTGAATGTGATACTGTCATGTTACAGAATTACATGCTTGTGATTTTGTAAGAAAAGGCTGGGGCGTTACTTGTGCCAGGCCCTGTATTTTTATGTGACCAGTGACTTTGAAGGAAGGAAAATACAAACTTTTCATAAATTACTCAAAACGCCTAATTTTGAGACCAAAAGCTGTTTTTCAAAGCTCAGTAAGAAAGTAATTATTAACCTAATCTGTCCACTTTTTTTTTTTTTTTCCTGTTGGGCCAAGGGTTAAAGAATTGTACTAATCATTGTCTTTAGCTTAAATAGCATAGCCTAGAAAAAGACATAAATGGACTTCATGTTAGGTGAACCTGAGTGCATTCAGCTTAGTAATGTTGCTGTCTCTTCCTCTAAACCAGGGGTGTCAAACTCATTTTCACCAGGGGCCACATCAGCATTGCAGTTGCCTTCAAAGGGCTGAGGTAATTTTAGGACTGTATAAATGTAACTACTTCTCAACTCCTTTAACTCCTGTTAGAGTTGAAATTACACTGGGCCCTTTGAAGGCAACCACAAAACTGATGTGGCCCCCATCGGCCCCACTGGGGAGTTTGACACTCCTGCTCTGAACTATTGGTTGCTTAGTTGCTAATTTGAATGTGAGAGGAATCTTATTCTTAAGATTATCTTTACAATTAGGTAAAATGGCAAGGCCAAAATCAGGACAATAATCTCAGAGAAAAGTCATGTATTTATAGTTCTCCAGCCTTTTAAAAGGTATATTAGATTTAAACTTCTAGTTCTAGAGTTGAAAGGTAATAATAGGGAGAATTAAGAGTTGTTGCCAATGACCCTGTACTGAATATTTTGCTCAGAGTCCCCTTACTTAAATATCACTTCACTGCAACTTGATAAATGTTTACAGTATGTCAAGCAGTGTGTTTAGAAGGGGGAATGCAAATGAAATAAACTCTGGTCTTGCTTGTGTTGCACTTACAATCTACTTCCTGGGGGAGATTGACAAATGGTCTATATCTGTAGCACATTAAGTGCTATGAGTGTGTTTAGGGGTCAGGGTGGGAGGAGAGGAGTGCAGAGTGCTATGGGAGCATGCTCAATGGCCCAGGAACCCAGGCCTGAAGGGCAAGACAAGGCTTCTAGGAGGAAAGAGCTTCTAAGAAGCACTATGAAATGGTCAAGAAAAGACAAAAGACAGTGACAATGTTGCCTTCAGAACACTGAGTACAAACCTTAAACTGTTTTTTATATTGATTCTAGAGAGGGAGGGAAGGGGAAAGAATGAATCAAAAATGTGAGAAAGAATCATTACCTCTTACATGCTGAACCTGGGACCAAACCTGCAAGCTCAGGCATGTGCCCTGATCCAGAATCAAACCTGCAACCTTTCGGTTTGCGCAGGACTGTGCAGGATGATGTCCAACCAACTGAGCCACATGGGCCAGGGCCAAACCTTCAATTTTTAATGGAAAGATCAGATTGATCTGAAGCATTCAGTTATTTGAAGTGGAATGAAGTAAAGCAAATTTCTCTGTGACAAATTTTGCAACTTCTTCCACTGACGAGTATAAAATGAAAGCTTTTTATTGATTGGGGAAAAACAACATAATAAGCTATACTGTATTTACATTCTGTTGCATATCAGAACTGTGTGATCAAAGCAGTTAAGTGCTGTTTTAAGCACAACTGTCTTTGGGTAAGGGGAAAGGGTAAACCAGCAAGGCTGGTTTATATACTTTAAAACCATATTGGAATTAGTGAACCATTTTCCAATTAACTTCTGATGCATTATTTTTGGAAAAATAGTTCACTTTGGAAAGATTATATATATACATTTATACATATATATAAAAGATAGCATATGCTTTTTAAAAAGTACTTAATTCCTTAAAGCAAGTACTTTTAATATTAAATCCTAAATAATTTCTTTTCACATCTCTTGAACTTTGGTCAGTCTTCCATCCAGGAATCCTTGAATAATAATAGTTCGACCATGTCTTTGAGAGAAGCAGCTCATAAAGCCAAGGGCTAACCTGTCCAATGAGTGTTCAGCAGAGCTTGATGTTCCACCAGTAAATGGCTTAGCTCTGAGGTGACCATTAGTTCTGATCTTGTAGTTTGCTTCTTTAAATGGTGGTAGCCTATTTCTTCCAGGGCAGGCCTGAATTCCATTAAAATGGACTTTTAAGAACTTGTTCAAATTATATTGTACCAGGTTGGTTTCATTCCTGTAAATTCCACTTTTATAACCAAGTTGCAGTGAAGCTCTCTTAGGTCAGCTCTGAAGAGGTAAGTTGTTATTTTTTTAGGTTAAGTAATGTATAAGCATCTGTGCTCATTCCAGAAACCTCATCACTCCATATCTGTCTTCAGAGGGACAGACTTTATCTTCAAGACAGACCAGTTAGTATATAAGTATACATTTGAAATGTCCTCCAGAATTTTTTGTGTGATTTGGGCTAAGTAACATTAGAGCAGATGATCAAACCTCCAGAAGATGCACACGGTGTTCATGTCAAGCCGTCTTTGAGTAATACCACTGTTGAGATGTGCCCCCCTTTCACATGACCTGTTTTTTCTGGGGCAGTGTACTATTGAAAGGCAGCGTCAGTAAGTCAGACACAATTACTGGGAAAGTTTTGCCTTTTGACAGCATTGATGTAAAAAGTGCTTTTTAAGAAGTGATGCTACTGCTTTTCTGAAATATTGGTCTTCTATTTTAGTGCGTAAATTCACAGAGAAACATGAATGGATAACAACAGAAAATGGTATTGGAACAGTGGGAATCAGCAATTTTGCACAGGTATTGGATTGTCTTGAAATAGTTAAAACAGTCTGCTCTCACCTAAATTGGATTGCCTCTGCCTTTTAAAATTTGTTTATTCTGCCATTAGTTTGGGCTCTTTACAGGCCCTGAGAAAAAAACATCAATCATACTCAAGAAAGAAACATGTTTGTTTCATATTGGGGCAATTAAGGAAGGAGGCAGGAAAGGAAGAGTAAGTACAGGGCAGAGAGTTGTCAGTGTTTTGAGGATACAGTGCTATGCACATGACCAGGGGAGCATGAAGAGGGGAAACCTAGACTGGCACAGATTACACAGAGGGGAAACCTTTTATTTGTCCAATTTCTCTGTTAACTCCCCTGTCCCCATTGATCCCATATTTGAAATACTGTGTAAAACAGGGGTTTCAAACTCATTTTCACTGGGGGCCACATCAGTCTCACAGTTGCCTTCAAAGGGCCGAATGTAGAACTCCTTGCCCCTAGTTAAGTAGTAATTACATTTATACCGTCCTAAAATTACATTCAGCCCTTTGAAGGCAACTGTGAGGCTGATGTGGCCCCCGGTGAAAATGAGTATGACACCCCTGATGTAAAAGAAAACAAGTCAAGTAGCAGAACAGGTCAGTGATTTTCACCTGGATGTCTGGGAAGTGGGATACTAGAGGGAAAGAGGATTTAACTGATGGAAATACGATATTCTTTAGAAATGTTGGAATATCAGGTATTAAGAGTCAGTGACAACTATATCTCTACTGGCATATCTGTGTACCTACTGAAGCCCAGTATAAGGTGCTTTGTGAGGTATTGTGTATGTTGTCCTCACCTCCTGGAGCTTATCTATGAGTGTAATCACCTACATGGAAAATGACATACAAAACATTATATGATGGATAATGTGAGTGGTACAGGGTGTGGTAACCCTCACCTGATAGATCATTTCCTATTGGAATCAAGATCTTCAAGGAGGACAAAGGCATGAGGACTATGATTTTCAGAGTCAATGGGTAGGATTTCAGCAAAAGCAGTAGGAAAAAGGCCTAAGTAAAACTGCAGAGGTGAAAAAGCACAAAGTGTATTTGTTTTTATAGGAGATAGTTTTTGGGGGGACATATGGTTTGTAATGGGGGTCACTACTGCTTGTGGGAAATCTAGCTACATAGCCTGTTTTCTTGCAAGTCCTGAGCTAAGAATAGTTTTGTGTTTTAAGGGTTATAAGAAAAAAAAATTGGCCCATCAAGTGTAAAATGTGTACTACTATCTGAAATTATAAGGGATTTGGTGTTTGGCTTATTCCTATTTACTTAGAGGTTTAATTTGATTTCTTAGAGGATTTTTGTTTTGTTTTGTTTTTAGGAAGCTTTGGGAGATGTCGTTTACTGTAGTCTGCCTGAAATTGGGACAAAACTGAACAAACAAGGTAAGTGTTTTTCTCATCTTGGTATGTTATGATTCATGCCATGATCCTCCTTACCTAATAACTTTTATGCACCCAAGATCAATTACAGTGCTTTTTCTCAAGTGAAGGAAAACTTAAAAGTAGATTAGTCAATAGGGATTTATACCTTATAATACAAGCAGTATGGACATAGGTAAATACAGGATTGGCCGAGTGGCTCAGTGAAGGTCATCAAGGACAGCACCTCATTTGGTACTTTTCTGCCTCCATGTATCATACACAGGTCACAAAATGGCAGCAAAATCTTAAAAGCATCACCTTCTCAAACAAGTGTCCAAAAGCAGGAAAAGAAGGACAGGCGGTTTTTTTTTTGTTCTCTCATATCTCATTAGCCAGATCTGGGTTACATTGGCCATCCCTGACTGTAAGGGATGATGGCAAAGAGAGTAATGAACATGTGTAGATATTATAATGGAGGGTAAGACGTAGAGAAAAATGGCTCTTAGAACCATCACTCCCCACTCCACTCACTCATATCACTGCAGTGTAATATAATTGAGGTCTATTAAGTTTATAAGGTAAAATCTACTTTTCTTCAGAGGCAGTAAGAATATGGGCTTCGAAGGGTCAGAACCTGGTTTTTAAGCCTGGTCCACAGCATATCAGCTATGTGATTTGGGGAAAAATGCTTAATCTAGGTATCATCTATAAATTAGGATGATAATAATATTACCTACATTGTACTTGTCAGTATTAAATGAAATTTAGCATAATGTCTGACATAGATTAGTGCTTGATAAATGTTAGCCAGTAGTACCACCTATATTTATTCATGGATTCCTTGACATATAGAAGACAGCCCTACAGAATTTATTTTCTAAGTATCTTTGACAGTATTGGCCATGTCTTCTTACATTTAAACTTTTTCCAGCATTTATTTTACTTGAACTTTTTCTGCTTCCTGTCTCTCAATTTCCTGGCTGGTCAAATCCCTCTTTATGAAGGTCTTCCTAGAGATCATTTCTGATGTAAAAAACCTTGTGATTAATAAGCTTTTTTTCTGTACATCAAAACACTGTTCTTGTTTTCTTTTTTTAAATTATATTTTATTGATTATGCTATTACAGTTGTCCTGATTTTTCCTCCTTTGCCCCCTTCCACCCAACAACCCTTACTCCCTTACTCCCACCCTTACTCCCACAGGCAATCCCACCACCATTGTTCATGTCCATGGGTCATTTGTATATAAGTTCTTTGTCTACTTCATTTCCTATACTTTACATCCCCATGGCTGTTCTGTAACTACCTATTTGTACTTCTTAATCCCCTCACCTCTTCTTCCATTCTCCCCTTCCCTTCTCCCATCTGGCAACCATGTTGTAACTAACTTCTTTTCTGTTGCTGCTTTTAAGAGTCTGTCTTTAACCTTTGGCCTTTTAATTATGATGTGCCTTGGAGTGGGCCTCCTTGCATCCATCATAATTGGGACCCTGTGCTTCCCTGGACTTTCATGTCTACTTCCTTCAGTTTGGGAAGTTTTCTTTCACCGGTTTTTCAGATAGATTTCCAGTTTCATGCTCTTTTTCTCTGGCACCCCTGTGATGCAGATGTTGGACTTCTTGAAGTCCCAGAGGCTGTTTATACCATCCTCATTTTTTAAAATTATTTTTTCTTCTTGGTATTCTGAGTGGTTGTTTTTCGCTTCCTTGTGTCCCAGATCATTGATTCGTCGGCTTCATCCCCTCCACTGATGAGTCCCTGTAAATTGTTCTTATTTCAGTTAGCGTATCCTTCATTTCTGACTGGGTCTTTTTTATGCTGCTGAAGTCATCCCTAAGTTCCTTGAGCATTCTTATAACCAGTGTTTTGAACTCTGCATCTGATAGATTGCTTATCTCCACTCTAGCTCTTTTTCTGAAGTTTTTATGTGTTCTTTCATTTGGGCTGTTTGTCTCCTCCTTTTGGCAGCCTCCCTGTGTTTGTTTCTATGTATTGGGTAGAGCTGCTTTGACTCTGTGTATTGGTAGTGTGGCCTAATGTACTGGGTGTCCTGTAGGGTCCAGTGGCACAGTCTCCCCTATCATCCAAGCTGGGTACTTGAGGAGCACACTTCGTGTGGACTCAGTACCTCCTCCTATTGTAGTTGAGCCTTGGTTGCTGTTAGAAGATCAATGGGAGGGATTTATTCAGGCCAGTCAGCTGCAAGGACTGGCTGTGACCACTGACCACCAACCTCTACCCTCTGTGGTGAATCAACTGTGCAGGGGCAGGGTGGTGGTGCTCCAGCATGGTCTGTAGCTATCCACTGGGTGTGCTGGCCCTGGGGTTTCCTGGGTGGTGCAGGCCAAGGTCAGCCCCCACCTGTGTTTTGCCAGGGGCACCCTTCCTAAGCTGTAAGGCAACCTGAGATGGCTGCTACTTGTGCTAAGCTTGGAGATTCCCAGGTGGAGCCAAGCTGTGAATCTACTATGGCTGCTGCTAGGGCTCACTGAAGCCAGCTGTTGCTTGTTTGATAGGATGTAGGAGCCAACACCAGCCATTCTTATGAAAAGCAGCTTTGGTATGCCCATAAGTTGGGTGGGGTGGAGCCTCTGTGGATATCCAAGGTCAGTCAAACAGTGATAGCCCGGTTGATGGAGTCTCAGATATGGAACCAGCTTGCTGGCTCTGTGGGGGTTGGGGGGGGGGTTAGAAAAGGGATACAGTGATCCCTTACCAACTGCGGGAGTTACGTTCCAGAGACCCCTGCAATAAGTGAAAATCCATGAAGTAAAGGCGTTATATTTATTTTGTTATTTACATATATTTTAAGGATTTATAAACCCTTCCCACACTCCTATAAACCTTTCCCACACTCCTATAAACACTTCATATGCTCTTAAACACTTTCTATACTCTTAAACCTACATAATTTTAACAACATATAAAATACCCATATATGGGTATTTACCAGTGAGGTAAACAGTTGTCCCTCACTATATCCTGGTTCACTTATTGCGGCTTCACTGTATGGCGGGTTTTAGAAAACCAGGACTTGTTGACAAGTCGTGGATATAGCGAAGGACGACTGTAATTGGCCTCTGCTTGCCTTGATGCCAGTGACTTCAGTTTACCCCTGTGTACCACTGGTGCCTTTAAAACTGCTACCCCGGTGCTGGTGCTCAGAGAGAGTGAGTCTGAGTAGGTGAGTCAGTGTGTGGGTTCTTTAAGAGGAGATGCTTGGGGCACCAGAAATTTCTTCCGCTGTCTCAATCCCCACTGGTTTTTGCAGCTAGAAGTTGTGGGGACTTTCTTCCTGGCACTGGAACCCTGGGCTGGGGGACCTGGTGTGGGGCTGGGACTCCTTGCTCCTGAGATCTCTCCCCCAAATATTTATCCACATGGGTGTGGGACCAGTCCATTCTGTGTCTGCGCCTCTCCTACTAGTCTGGGTGGATGAGATTTCTTTAATTCCATAGTTGTCAGACTTGCGATTCAGCTCGATTTCTGTCATTCCTGAGTGATGGTTGTTTTATATTTTAGTTGTAATATTTGATGTGGCTGTGCGAAGAGGCTAGCCATGTCTGCCTACACTGCCATCTTGTTTGGAAGTCTTGTTTTCTTTCCTCGTGTCCTTTTATTTACTATGTACCCACTCTGCTACTCTCAAGCAGGACATTATAAGTTTCTGAACATCTCTCTTTTTTAATATCTTTATTAAGACCTTTTTTATTTTTTAAAAGATTTTATTTATTTAGAGAGAAGGGGAAGGAGAAAGAGGGAGAGGAACTTCAATATTTGGTTACCTTTCATGCACCCTGTACTGGGTACCTGGCCTACAACCCAGGCATGTGCCCTGACTGGGAATTGAACCTGTGACCCTTTGGTTTGCAGGCTGGCACTCGATCCACTGAGCCACACCACCCAGAGCTTAAGATGTTCTTTTTAAACAAAAGCTAAAGATAATAATCTCCTTCTAAGCATTATTTTAGCTATATCTCAAATAATTTGGTGTGTTGTATTCTCATCATTCACTTTAGATCACTTGATATTGTCCTATAGGTGACTAAAACTGTTAATTTTTGCAGCCTTAAAAAAAAAAATCTGTTCTTTAGCCCTGGCTGGCGTGGCTTAGTTGGTTAGAGCATCGTCCCATAAACGGAAAGGTTGTGGGTTTGATCCCCAGTCAGGGCGCACACCTAGGTTGAGAGTTCAGTCTGTGGTCAGGGTGCATTACAAGAGGCAACCAATCAATGTTTCTCTCTCCCATTCCCTCTTTCTCTAAAATCAATAAGCAATCTTTGGGTAAGGATTAAAAAAAAACACTGTTTTTTAGATTGGTTAATTTCAGATGATCTTTCTTCATGTTCACTGACCCTTTCTTCTACTGTATCCAGTTTGCTGTTAATGCTATCCAGTGAATGTTTTATTTCAGATATTATACTTTCCAGTTCTAAATGTACATTTTAAAATTTCCATTTACTTTTTAATCTTTATTGTATTTTTTCCCCATTACTATTTTGTCCTTTCATAAACCCCAGCTATCACCACCACTAATGGAATTACCAGAAAACCTTTAGGTAGCTATTATAAATATATTGAAAGACTTTTGCAAAGAAATGGAAATAGATGATAGCTGGGAAGGGAGAGGTTAGGGGGTGGAGGGATTGAGCAAAAAGGAAAAAGGACTCATGGACATAGACAACCCTCATTTTCCAGCCACCGTGGCAGCTTCATACTCTACCTTCTGACCCCTCAAACAAATAAGACTGGTTTTCTATTTGTGTTATAGTTATACTGTGCTATTTGGGTACGGTGGTGTTATCAGGGTACAAATTGTATGAATTTGAGTACGAATTCGAGTTCGAGGGACTCGAACTTGCTCAGTTCGAGTCCCTCTTTTCAAGCATTGACTCTGTTTGATCACTCTACAGAGCCTTTTGCATGTGCTCCATTTGGGGTTTATAACTGTTACCTGTAGGAGGGTTGGTCTGAGGTACTGTACTGTTACTGTATCTTCATTTTTCTGAGCCATAGCAAATTGAAAGACGGTTGCATTTCACTGAACTCGAGCACATCTGGTATTGGGATACATCACCATTTGTTCACTCTGTCTAGAAGAGATAGGTCTGCTTTATTGAGGCTATTTATATTCTTCTCATAGGTGATAGTAACATGACAAAACCTACGATTTTATTTGTAATTGAAGATGTTTAGAATTTTATCATGATTGTATTAGAAGTCACTACTTTTCCATATTTTGTATTTTTAGGTCATTAATTTGACATTGAATATTTTCTTTCATTTTCTCAATTTAGATGAGTTTGGTGCTTTGGAAAGTGTGAAAGCTGCTAGTGAACTCTATTCTCCTCTAACAGGAGAAGTAACTGAAATTAATGAAGCTCTTGCAGAAAATCCAGGACTTGTCAACAAATCTTGTTATGAAGATGGTAAGTTGTTAAGAATTTTTAAAAGGATTATTGCTGCAGTTAACATTTAATCTAGAGTTTAAAGCAAGATCTAAGTATTACAGGTTTGACTCCCAGTCAGGGTACATGCCTGGGTTGCAGGCCATGACCCCCAGCAACCGCACATTGATGTTTCTCTCTCTCTCTTTCTCCTTCCCTTCCCTGTCTAAAAATACAGAAATAAAATCTTAAAAAAAAAGAAAAAAGCAAGATCTAGCTGCTAGTGACTTTGTCTTTTTGCACTTCTTAGTAGTAGAGATTTTTTTTTTTTTTTAAGATTGATTGATTGATTTCTTTTTAGAGAGAGGGGGAGAAACATCAATGTGTGAGAGATACATCGATTGGTTGCCTCTCTCACATGCCCCCAACTTGAGAACGGGCCTGCCACCCAGTTGTGTGCCCTGAGTGGGAATCTAGCCAGTGACCTTTCAATTTACAGGGAGGTGCTCAATCCACTGAGCCACATCAGCCAGGATGAGCTGTTCTGCTTTTAAAAAGAAAAACACAGACTAGCTGAATATCTAAAGTTATGTTTAAAATCTTTGTTGATAAAAGCATTGCCTATTTTACAGGGTTCTTAGTGTCAACCACTTGTAAAATATTTATCTTTTCAAACATAAAGCATTTATATTATGTGATTCAGGTGGTAATAGAGTACTTCATTAATTTTCAGTTTTCTCACGTAATCTTTCCAGTAACCCATTGAGGTAGGCTACTAATAATTCTCTCCATTTTGTAGATGAAATGAGACCCCAAAGGGTTTATCTGTTATGGTCACACATCCAACAGACAGCAAGATTAGGATTAGGTTGTAGTTCTCTGTTGCCTGTCACCTAGCCCTTCTAACGCTTTACTTTCTAATGTCCACCACATCAGTAGTTAACAGTGTTGGTGTTCCTCTTGTTAATGAAAGCTATACCTGGTCTTGTACGCTTGGATCCCTATGTAAAGTCTTCAGTGTCCTCTGTCGATACTTACTACGACCTAAGAGTTGTCAATCTATTATAGCGGAATCTATCTAATTGTAATGTTTTTAATTGTGATATGCAAGAATATTAATTCGGAGGCTAAAATGTGAAGCTCTTTTAACAAGTAAAGAATTATGTACCGTTAGGTAAAGAATACTATATCAACTTTGAGGCAGTAGAAAATTTATTTTAAAACAAGTGTTGGCAAGGATGTGGAGAAAAGGGAATCCTGGTGTACTGTTGGTAGGAAGGCAGATTTGGTATAGCTACCATGCAAAACAGTATGGAGGCCCCTCAAAAACTTAATAGTGAAAAACTACCTTATGACCCAGCAGTTCTACCTCTGGGTATACATCACTAATTCAAAAGAATATATGCACCCCTACATTCATTGTGCATTATTTACAGCAGTGAAGACATGGAAGCAACTCAAGTGCTTATCCACAGACAAGTAGATAAAAAAATGGTGGTACATATATACAATGGAATATCACTCAGCCATAAAAACGAATGAAATCTTAATTTGTGACAGCATGGATGACCTAGAGGATATTATGTTAAGTGAAATAAGTCATACAGAGACAAGTATATCATTTTACTTACATACGGGATCTAAAGAACAAAATAAATGAACAAAAAAATAGAAACCAACTGATAGATACAGAAAACAGACTGGTGACTTCCAGAGAGGGTGGTGGTGGTTGGAGAGCTGGGTAGAAGTGAAGAGAATAAGACGTACTAATTGGTAGGTACAAAATGGTCACAGGTATATACAGTACAACATAGGTAATACAGTCAATAATATTGTAATAACTATGTATGGTGCCAGGTGGGAACTTGAGATATTGGGGGGAATCACTGTACAAAGTATATGATTGTCTAACCACTATGCTGTACATCTGAAACTAATACAAAATAATATTGAATGTAAACTGTAATTTAAAGTAAAATTTTTAAAGTATTTTACATTTTGAATGAATTTGACTTTTACCCTTTAAAAGGTAATTTGTGATACAAGATTTTTTTACTTTGGTTGCAGGTTGGCTGATCAAGATGACATTGAGTAACCCTTCAGAACTAGATGAACTAATGAGTGAAGAAGCATATGAGAAATACATAAAATCTATTGAGGAGTGAAAAATGGAACTCCCCCCTAAATAAAGTAGTATGAAACAACTTAATCTAGCATAGTTGTCTTAAATTAGTGGTGAATAGAATTTTTAAAATAACAATTTGTATTCATACCATGGAAAAACAAACTACAACAATGCTATTGGAAGAAAATGCTCCTTAACCTTCCAATGATCGAAGATAAACACAATTTGCATCTTTTTTTACAACCCCTGTGATTTTTAAGATAGGCTACAATTATAATATTCAGAACTCCTAAGATCATCTGTGGTGAAATCTAGTTGTCAAAATTATGTATTTCAAAGATAACATTTTATCTTAAACCTTATTAATATTGTAACTTAGATCAGTTTCTGGATTTCGGTCAAAATACTTAATGAGCCTTCCATTGGAAATCATTGGCAGTGGAGATAAGTTTTTGTTAGCGTCAGATGACGAACAAAACTATCTTAGTTTAGCAATATACTAAGTTTGCTGGTGCTATTTTTATACAGTGAAGCAGCAGCCTTGTGGGAAAACAAGAAAGTTTAATAATAAAACATTCAACTTCTTCATTAATCTTGATTTTTTTGTTTTGCTGTTAATATTTAGTGACTCTGCTAGTATTTGTGAAAATGCTAATTTTAACTTATGGAAAGTTGGTTTTTTTTTTATGAAATTAAAGCCATAACATGAAAGTCCAAGTAATGTTTCCTTTTAGTTATAAATGTGGTATTTATTAAGCAAATATAATTGCTTGGTAGTATTAAGTAATTTTAAAAAGATTTATTTTTAGAGAGGGCAAGGGAGGGAGACATCAGTGTGTGGTTGCCTCTCATGCACCCTTTACTGGGGACTTGGCCCACAACTCAGACATGTGCCCAGACTGGGAATTGAACCTGTGATCATGCCTTTGGTTTGTAGTAGGCTTGCCTAAGTCCAGTGAGCCACACCAGCCAGGGCTGGTCATCTTTAATATCATGAAAAAGAAACCAATGACATTGTTTTTCTATCATGCTAAGTTAGAAAAGAGAAAAACAAGGAAAGGTGAAAATTTGATCACATGGATGGCATCCTTAAGAAAGTTAAACCACATTCAGGTTTCCACTTAAGTAATGGGAATAGAAGTTAAACTTTATGAGTTCACTCACTCAGGGAACGTGCTTTGTAGTTTAAGTGCTTTGTAGCACTTAAGTGAATGTGCTTTGTAGCATATTTAGAGTGCCAAATGGTATTTTAAGCCAACTGTAGTATGCTAACACTTTGAGGGGAGGTATATACACAGATTTAAATATATGTGCACACAGCAAGAACAGACAAACACCTCCATCATTTTCCTTGTTACTAGAGGAAAAGGAAAATATTCAGACTACTCCCTTCTAATGGTGAATAAGCAGCAAATATGAGAACCTAGAGGAAGTAGATAAATAATATCTAAATCTTTCCTGCTCCTCAGTAGAAACCATTCTTTACAAGACTGTGCCAGTGGGCATATCACTGGTGAGCTATATCTTTGCACCCTTATCAAGAAGGAATCCAAGAGCCCTGGCTGATGTGGCTCAGTGGATTGAGCACCAGCCTGCAAACCAATGGGTTACTGGTTCGATTCCTAGCCAGGGCACATGCCTGGGTTGCAGGCCAGGTCCCTGATCCCTGGGGGTGTGTGAGAGGCAACCAGTTGATGTCTCTCTCACACATCAATGTTTCTCCCTCTCCCTCCCCACCTCTCTAAAAATAAGTAAAGTCCTAAAAAAGGTATCTAAGATATCTGGGATGATTATCTGCTTGTTCGTGTAATTATTATTCAAATTAACTAATTTGACTACCTGCTTTGGAAATAAAGAGGGATTAGTAATAATGACATAGTAATTATTACATAGTAATAATTACATAGGTTTACTCTTTTGTTTTAAAGGTACTCTCATATATTACCTTTTCGGATGTTCACAATAACCAGAGCTAGACAGGACATATCCAAGGCTACCACCATTTCACAGATAAGGTGGTAGAGGATAAGAGGTTAAAAAGCTGGGCAGTCACAGAATTTTCACATTTTTTAAAAAGATTTTATTTATTTATTTTTAGAGAGGGAAGGGAGAGAGAGAGACACATCAATGTACTGTTGACTGGGGATCGAACCTGTGACACTTTGGTTCACAGCCCGTGCTCAATCCACTGAGTTATGCCAGCCAGGGCTAGAATTTTCACATTTCCTGGTGCACTCTTCATCAGTTACTTAGCAAATGTTACTGAAAAAAAAAACATTTAAATGGGAATTGGAGCGGGAAAGGATGAGTGTTCTAAAGATGGGAAGCAGAAATGGCCTTTCTAAAGTGAAAGTCCATCAGTGATTGAGTCTGAAACAGATGGGCAGTTTTTTATTCTATCATTCTTCCTCGGAGACAGACCTGCTTGGTCTGTTATACCCACTCTGGGGTGTTTCAAAGAGCAGAATATTATGAATGAACTTGCTCTTTCACAATTTAGAATACAGAGCCAATTCAACCCTCATTTTTATTATACTGCTGCCAAAAAATAGGTGTTGAATGGGGACTAAACTGACAGTTCAATTTCTTACGAGCTCATATTCCTTGTGAACGGTTTTGGTCTTAATAGAGTAGCTTAATAGAGGTTTTGAATATGATTTCAACTTCAAAAAATGGAACAGGTTACTTTGGAAGTGTTAAAAGGATTTCTTAATACCACCTCAAAAAATTTTTTTATCATTCCCCAGATAGCTGACTGTTGACAGTATGTTTCATGAGCACAAACCACTAGAGGGCTCTCTGCATAGGCATGTCAGCATGAAAAGGAGGCTGGTCAACGCATCTAGTAAGAATTTTTGAATGTTTCTGAATTTCCCCCGTTTTTCTGGGGCTGCTAAAATGTACCACCTACCTTCAGTTTAAAAAATCATGCTAACTATAACTGTGCCCTCATTATTGCTCCACAATCTTATTTCAGACCTAATCACATATTTGCCTTTCTCAGAGAGGGCTCCCACTTTACATCAAGATAAAATCTCTGCTGCAAGGTTTTACTACTGACCACCTACCCGTATCAGTCTTTTTACTTTTTCTGTACACCTCCTGATCCCATCTTTCTGTTTTGGAAACATCCCTTTGCCAACTCTGAGATATTGTACCAGAACTACCAATAATCTTGCTTCAAACACACTTGTCCCTTAATGTTTCTGCTCAAGCTATCAGGGCATTTACCTACTAGACTTCAGTAGTGATTACTAGTGCACTTAAAACATGCAGGCCCAGTTAGTGTGAAGGAAATTAGTTACCAGATTTTCCAACTGCCACATGCACAATACTTACGAGAATGTACTTTCCGTCAAGAAGTTTAATACTTAGTCTTAGTTAAGACTGTGGTATGCTTCCCAGAAAGCTACAAAGCTACAACGAAGTAGCTCTAATGACTGGGTAACAAATTCTGCTAGTCACATGGTTCCAGATTTTCTGTTTTCAACAGAACTGAAGGAGGGTGGAAGCAAACTGTCAACTGCTCATTAATTTTTTTGTTGATCATTATGTGATTTCTGGCGTGGACAGTGGTTTAAAAGAAGAGACTGCTATTAACAAAATCCCTCTCATGTGCATCTTCATATGGACAAGGTATCTCAGCTTCCATCTATGAAAAAACTGGAATCAAACTAGGGTTGAATTTTTCTCATTCTAATAATAGTATTTACCCACAGATAGATGGAGGATATTCTTAATGTTCACCAACTGAGTAGGAATAAAGGTAATTCTCTATCTGGAAAGATGAACTATTTTAGCCTTACAGTCTTAAGATAATTTTTAAATTTAACTTTCAAGTTAAACATTTTTGTTGCACAGAGAAATGACAAGAGTATTTAATAAAAGTCCCTGACCATAAATATGTTAGAATAAAATTCTGTGGAGGAAGCAGAGTAAGAGTACAATTATAAATTTAAGGAGAAAAAGCAAAAGAAAAACCTCCATTTTTTAGTTTATTCATGTATTTTATTTTTTAAAGATTTTATTTATTTATTTTTGGAGAGAGGGGAAGGGAAGGAGAAAGAGGGAGAGAAACATCAATGTGTAGTTGCCTCTCACACACCCCCAACTGAGGACCTGGCCTGCAACCCAGGCATGTGCCCCGACTGGGAATGGAACCGGCGACCCTTTGGTTCCCAGGCCAGCACTCAATCTGCTGAGCCACACCAGCCAGGGCTTATTCATGTGTTTTTAAATATATATTGATGAGTATCAAACTGCCATTAAATTTAGGGTTTTTTAAATATTTTTAAGAGTAACGTTAACATTTTAAATGCCAACATTTATGATACTCCGGATATTACATCCTTGGCTATTATGTAGATTTAGGATTAAAAGTTTAAGTTTCAATACAAAAAAATGCAATGGGGTATGCAGTTTTGTGTACAATTCTTTTTAGTACCATTCCTTTCAGGCTGTGAAAGCCAAATCATCCAAATATATATATTTTAGGTAAAGAAATACACCTAAAAAAGTAGTCATGTTTTACAAAAGTACTTTGTTCTAAAAGTATTAGAATAATGTAATATTATAAGACATTATATAAAATAATCTTTGCATGGACTTGAAAGCCTTTCTAATTATGTTCTGTAACAAAGCAGTATAATACCTATCTTTCCAAATGCCTTTTAATCAGTGATATAAAGGACTTACATTCTAATATTGTTCTACAGCAGAAATATTCATACTTCTAAAACCAGAAAGCAGAAGGGTTTTGGAATCAGACCTGAGTTGGGTCCAGGCTCTACCATCTAATACCTAGGCATAAGTTCCCACCCCTGGCTGCACCTCTGGGTGCTCAATAGTTCCTCGGTTCACTTAAGGTCGCAAGGCTACTTTTCTTCATTAAAAGTGAAACAAAACTCCAGCGCCCACTTCACAGAGTTAAACAACTGTTAGTTGGCATTGCCAGTGGATTCAAACCAGTACTGTCCAGTCACATGAGCCAGGCACCGGGAAGTTGAAGACCCATGGACACTACTAAGTTTTTGGCATGCATCCCCTACAAGTCGTTCTCACGGGGGAGGGGAAATTCAGAGTCAGCTGGCAAAGCTGGGGACATTTTGGGTTGTCACCTTGTGGGTGGAGGCCAGGGATGCTGCTAACCATCCTGCAGTGCACACGGCGGCCCCACTTCAGAAAAATTCGGCCCTAGAACGAGAGTCGCTGGCGAGAAGCCCCGGTGTCTGAGGGGAAGCCAGTCCAGGACCCGGCGGGCACCCAGCCCCCGGTCTACTCCCGTAATTGGTGCTTAAACCTACGCGTTACCTCACAACACCGCCTCACGCGCTCGCAGCCGGCCGGAGCATCCCCACGCGCGGCGGAAGGTCTACGCCCGCATAAAGCACTAGGGCACCGAGCGCTCGTTTCGTCAACCAGCGTCGCCTCCCGCGCTCGGGTTTGTGGCGCAAGGCGGGACTACCTCACTTCCGCTGTAAACACCTGCGGGCCCACCCACCGTCCCCGCCTCCAGTGCGTCGTAACCCAGGGCAACTGTCGCCCTCGTCCGGCGCCGGCGAAGACTAAATTGCCTTGGCTTTCCACCTGGTGACTCCAAGTGAGGGTGTGAGTCGTGGCGGCCGCTTCCCAGTCCCCGGAGCGAGGCCCAACACCACTCCACGGGCGGCAGAGGCGGAGGACCTGCCCAACGAGAGGAAGCTGACTTCCTAAGCGGGGAGGCAAAAGGGACAGGAAGTACGAAGACTAGCGGGATTGAGGGCGGGGCCTGGAGAGTAGCAGCACGGAGTGGGTGGGGCAGTGGGAGGGGCCGTTGAAAGGGCGGAACCCTGCGGGGGAGGGGCCAATCATGGAACCGGTGGGGCTTGGTGAGGCAAGTAGGGTTTTGCTGGAGGGGTTAGCTCTTGAAGGTAGAGAAGGCATCTTTTGTGCCTAGGTAAGAACTGCTGGAGGGAGGGGAGGAGGTAGATGAGGAAGAAGGAGAAGAACCTGTAGGGCAGGGAGGAACTATTAAACTTTAATACTTCAATAGTTGAATATATTAAAGGAAAGGGAAGAGACAGGTATGAAGTGCCTAAGTGCCTAGGCCCTGGGAAAGGCAGGTTGGGGTGTGTGTTTGATGACTTGTATTTTCACGTAGACTGTAAACTGTATGAGAGCTGGAAGACGGGCATTGCTTTACTATTTTATTCCTGGTGCTAGGCAGCCAAAAGAATGAGTGAATGCAAGTAAGTGGAAAAAGTGGAAGAGTTAGAGTGCCTGGAATAGAAATGGTCTGATTGGAGGAGGGATGGTTGTAGGAGCCACACTCCTAGGAGTCACTCAATGAACAGTCAAAGCTGCTGTGTTATGTGGGCACATAATAAGGATAAGGCACAGATAATTAACATGGGGAGATAAGATTTATACTCTTGAAAATGTGAACAATTTGCCCAAGTTGGATGGCACATGTGCTTAACCTGGAGGCAAAGTTTCAACTCCCTGTTGACTTGTGTTCCAAACCTGTGAATTAGATTGAAGTCCTAATGTCATTTTCCTTTAGAAACTATGTTACTAGTGATCAGCTTGCCCAGGCCAATCTTTAAGACCTATTTAACCAGTTCATAGGTATGAAGCTTAGCTCTGTATTACGAAACCTAGCTTCCACCATGGCTGTTTTTGTTCATTGATATCTTCAACACATAATGATAAAGGTCCCTAGGAACATCCATTCAGAATTCCAAGTGAGGCTGCCAGAAACCCATCTTTCCCTGGCTGAAATTCTTTAAATGTGAAACTTCCAGGTAGATGGGGGTAGGTGTGGTGATATGGTGTAGAGTCAGGGAAGTGGTAAGGCATTTTGAGGTGTTACAACCTGCTTTTGACTTAAACATCATGGGCTTTTTGTTTCTCCTGGCCATCAATATTACCCCCGCTGGTAATTAGTTAGGAATGTGTTAACCAGGTGTAGGAATCTAGGGTAAGACATCTGTAGATAGGCAATGACAAATATGTGAAAAATGTGCTACCAACTTCATTATTTGTTCCCTGACAGACATCATTAATCCAATCACAGAACTCTTTCCTGTCGTAGCCAAGTCTTAAGATCCTTCTCAACACAACACACTAGGTAGCAACTACTTGTTTGCAACTGACAATTTGGAACATACTCTTCATCCCTAATGTAGATAATAAATGTAAAAAAATATTAGACAACAATGTAAATGTAAATTGTCTTAACTCTGGGTAATATTCCTTTTTGTTTTCAGTGGGATTATCTAAATAGATGGATCAGGATGCCATAGATGAAATTTAGAAATGTAGGCCAGATAATTGTATAGTAAGGTTGGATAATTAGTAAACACCCAAGTATCAGGGATACCCACAGGACATTGTCCTTTATCCTCCCTTCGCCAGCATTTATATTAGAGATTTAGATTAAATTACAGAAGGAATGTCCATTGCATTAATAGAGTCTTAAATTGAGAATGGGAAGAAATGATTAAAAATTATCTAAGAAGGTTGGGATGATGGTCCAAAACCATGAAAAGGATGTTTTAAAAGAATCTATATACATTTGAATGTCTACATTTAGCTGAAGAAAAGAAGAAAAAAATTAAGAGGAAAACAACAGCATGGGTATGGAATTGAGAAGACAGAAATTATTAACATTTCATGTGAAAGAAATCTGGAAGTTCCAGCTGACCTCAAGCTCAGTGTTAATCAAGATTGAGATATAGGGTTAAAAAATAGCAATCTTTGTTGAATGAATAGTGTAGATTTCAGATCAAAGGGAGTCAAATTTTAAAATAAGCACATCTAACCAGATCAAGTTTGAAGTATTGACCTAATTTTTGGGTACTACATTTTAAAGACATTGAGAAGTAACTGTACATTCTTAAGATGAGGGAATTTGAGATTCTTGTCTGAAGAAATGATAGCTGTCTTCAGATATTTTCAGGACTGTCATGTGTTGCTTTGGGAGGAACACCAGGAACTGAGAAGAAACGTTTGCAGGCTTGCAGATGTCTTGATTTGAGAGCATTCCAATTTTAAAGTTGCCACTAGAATGGAAAAATAGTTTGTAAAATAATGAGCTCTGTTATTACAATTATTTAAGCATGTCTAAGAACAGTGCCTAACCTCAGGTCGCAAAGATTTTCTATGTTTTCTTTTAAAAGTTATATAGCTTTATGATTTTTATTTAGATCTATGATCCATTTTGAATTAAAAAAATTATTTTGGACTTCCGGCCAAGATGGAGGTGTAGGTAGACAGTTTGCCTCCTTGCACAACCAAAAGAAGGACAACAACAGTTTAAGAACAAAAAACAACCCGAACTGACAGAAAATTGAACTGCATGAAAGTCCAACAACCAAGGAGTTAAAGAAGAAACATTCACCCAGACCAGTAGGAAGGGTGGAGGTGAGCAGCTGGGAAGACAGGACTTGCAGCAAGGCAGTGGCTGGCAGACCCAGCAAGGTGGCAGATTGTGGAGTGGGGAGAGCAAGGCTGCAGCTGGCTGGCAAGGTGGTGGATTGTGGACTGGGTGGTCCCACATTCGCACGCAGATAAACCAGGAGAAACAACTCGGGAGCGGGACAGACTGTGCAACCCAGGGCCCCAGCTCGGGGAAATAAAGACTCAAACCACTGATTGAAAACACCTGTGGGGGTTGAGCTGGCAGCAGGAGAAACTCCCAGCCTCATAGGACAGTTTGTTGGAGAGACCTACAGGGTCCTAGAACGTACACAAACCCACCCACATGGGAATCAGCACCAGAAAGGCCCATTTTGCTTGTGGGAAGCAGGGTTAAGTGACTGAAATCCTGCAGACAGCAGAGCAAGCGCGATTGTTCCCTCTCGGACCCCGCCCCCACACAGCCTCACAACCCAGTGATGTGATTACCCCACCCTGGTGAATACCTAAGGCTCCGCCCCTCACTACAAAACAAGAGCATCAAGACGGAAAAAAAAAAAAGGCCCAAATGAAAGAACAGATCAAAGCTCCAGAAAAAATACAACTAAGCGACAAAGAGATAGCTGACCTATCAGATGCACAGTTCAAAACACTGACAATCAGGATGCTCACAGAATTGGTTGAATTTGGTCGCAAATTAGATTAAAAAAATTGAAGGCTATTCTAAGTTAAATAAAGGAAAATGTACAGGGAACCAATAGTGATGGGAAGGAAACTGGGACTCAAATCAATGGAGTGGACCAGAAGGAAGAAAGAAACATCGAACCAGAAAAGAATGAAGAAACAAGAATTCAAAAAAATCAGGAGAGGCTTAGGAACCTCCAGGACATCTTTAAACATTCCAACATCTGAATTATAGGGGTACCAGAAGGAGAGGAAGAGCAACAAGGGGAAAAGTTATTTGAACAAATAATAAAGGAGAACTTCCCCAATCTGGCAAAGGAAATAGACTTCCAGGAATTCAGGAAGCTCAGAGAGTCCCAAAGAAGTTGGACCCAAGGAGGAACACACCAAGGCATATCATAGTTACATTACCCAAGATTAAGATGAAGGAGAGAATCCTAGAAGCAGCAAGAGATAAGGAGACAGTTACCTACAAAGGAGTTTCCATAAGACTGTCAGCTGATTTCTCAGAAGAAACCTTACAGGCAAGAAGGGGCTGGAAAGAAGTATTCCAAGTCATGAAAGACAAGGACCTGCATCCAAAATTGCTCTATCTAGCAAAGCTTTCATTTAGAATGGAAGGGCAGATAAAGTGCTTCTCAGATAAGGTCAAGTTAAAGGAGTTCATCATCACCAAGCCCTTATTATATGAAATGCTAAAGGGATTTATCTAAGAAAAAGAAGATAAAAAATATGAACAGTAAAATGACAGCAAACTCACAGTTATTAACAACCACACCTAAAACAAAAACAAAAGCAAACTAAGCAAACAACTAGAACAGGAACAGAACCACAGAAATGGAGATCACATGGAGGGTTATCAGCAAGGGAGTAGGAGGGGAATAGAAGGGGGAAAGGTACAGAGAATAAGTAGCATAGATAGTAGGTAGAAAATAGACAGGGGGAGGGTAAGAATAGTATAGGAAATGTAGAAGCCAAAGAACTTATATGTATGACCCAGGGACATGAACTAAAGGGGGGAAATATGGATGGGAGAGGGTGTGCAGGGCAGAGGGGAATGAAGGGGGGAATGGGACAACTGTAATAGAATAATCAAATATATTTAAACAATGTTTTTGCATATGCAGGGCCACTGGTTGCCATACTACAGTTGAAAAGACTATCCTTTATTCATTTAATTAATTTTGCTTTTTGTCAGAAATCAATTGGCCATGTTCGTGTGGGTATACCTCTGGACTCCCTGTTTTGGCTCATTGATCTATGTGTCTTTTCCATTCACTATTGTCATACTGATAGCTTTCCCTACGGCTTCATGGTGACTTTTAAAATTGGGTAGTGTGATTCCTCCACCTTATACTTAGTTTTAATCATTGTTATAGTCATTATAGTTCCTTTGTATTTCCTAATAAATTTTAAAGTCAGATGGGCAAAATTGATAAGAAATCCTGCACTAGATTCATATCTTGATATTCAATAGTTATACCTCCAACTTCTTTAAGATTATCTATTCTTAGGCCTTTATATTTTCATACACATTTTAGAATCCAAAGAAAGGAATAAGTTGTAAGAAAAGAATTTTTTTGTTATAAGCACATAGTCTTATCTTCTGAAGAGCTAGGACTCCCCGTTTCCAGAGGCCCTGGGCTCTTTTCAAAGACTGAACATGCCCGCATTTTAGGTAGTGACATTCTTAGCACATAAAGACCCTCTGCTTTGTATGTCACATCAGATAATACCACACTAGTGCAATACCAAGATATTACTGCTGGTCACCAAAATCTGGCTTCCTTTTCCTTCTGGAGATTTAGGAGGAAGTATAATCCCCACTTCTCCTTAAAGTTAGGCAGTGCCTTGTGACTTGTTCTGGCGATTGACATGGAGACTGAAGTCAGATGTTACTTCCAGGCAGAAGCATCCAAGAGTCAGTGTGTGACTCCCCATGTTGGTTATTACAGTTCGCCATGGTTTCCCATTATGGTGTCTTCATTAGTTCAATTCCAGAGTGAGGATAATGTGGAGCAGGGTCTGTAGCATTGCTCAATAGATATGTAGCATGTGTTAGAAATAAACTTTTGTTGTTTTTTTAACACTGGGGGGGAAATTAGGAGTGCGTATTATTGCAGCATTGCCTTGCCTATCAACACCAATAGTACGTAGCTCAGGTTCATGCCAAACTGAAGTGTACTCTGGGAAGGCTGCCGGGGCAACCTTTTCCAAAAAGAACCTGGCAGATTGAGCCTTATCTGGGACACACTCAAAACAAAACAAGACAAAAAAAAATCCCAACATTCAGTGTTTTATGGAGATTTTAAAAATCAATTTCTAACTTCACTTTCATTACAATGATAAAATAACCACATTATCACCTTCTTGACCAAAGAAATTTAAAAAAATACAAAGTCCCTTTCTGTACTAATATGACATCCTTCTGTCTAGTCTCTTCTTGTGTCTTCTGCTGTCCTTAGTTTCTCATCAGCTACTGGCCTTTTGGAAATGTATGTTCTTGGTCAGGTGGTCTCTATTTCACATAGCTTTTTCTTTGGTCAACATTATTTATTTGCAAATAGTAAATATGGTCATTGTTTTCAGTTTACATTGATTTCAGCCCCTCCCACCTGATTTTAACTTTTACTAGACCTCAGTCAACATTTTCTTCTTTGGTTTGAGTCACGTTAATAGCATATGTCATGGAATTTAAGGCCTTCTGGACTACATGTACATGCCTTCCTGCTTTGTACTCCAAATCCAATTTTCTAGTTACATCTGCAAATGCATTTTCCCAGGGTAGCTTTCCACTACGATACTTGTGTTTTCTTAATGGTATTTTCATGGAAAACATTTGTAAGGATTTTGATTTATGCTTTATACCAGTAATTCTCAAACAGAATCAGGTTGTAAAGCTCACTGGGCATCAAGAAGTGGAATAGCATGAGCTTTTGATTTACTTCAAATCTGTAAAGTAGGCATAATTTTATCATCAGAAAATATAAGTATTATATCAGTGCAGATTTCTGCATTCCAACAGAAAAGTAAAACAATATAATTTGTAAGTCACATATCTACTCTTTTAGTTGATCTTTGATTGCTTCTTGTACATTTCTGTTTGTCATCTCTTATAAGAGACAGAAGACAAGAAAAGCTAGAAGGCAATAAATCTTGAAGTCACATTTATAGGAGGAAAATTCAAAATTAAGACTATGCTTCCCACTAACTGATTTTTTTTTCTCATTAGGAAAAGACCGCCAATATTCTGTCTTAGTTGTGGAGCATCTTGATCAGTCTGGTGTGAAGAACACCAGGGTCCTGGAGGAGCACCTAGCAGTCCGGTATGCAGGAATCCGACCATTTGACTAAGAATACTATGCTTACTGACGCAGAAGTGATTCTTAGTTTTTAGTCATAAGGAGTCAATATAGTTCCCATGACACCCCATTAAATGAGTCAAGTACTTATAAAATGTGTTTATAACTAATATGTAAAGCTCTTCTAATAATTTTTGGCAAATAGTGGGAGCTATGTAACAGTAAGTTTTATTATGAAGTTATTATTGTAACCTTGACTTCTTTTGGCACTTTGTAATATAATGTGACTGGAACCTCTTCTGGTGCCCTCATTGGGTCCAATTCTATTGACTCCAAAATAGGGCTTACCCAGTATTGTGTCCTTGGCCTCTGCTCTTGCTCTCTCTAGATATACAGAGATATAAAGTCATCCACTAAGATTTCACATATTCTCATGGCATATAAGAAATAGTTGAAGGCACTGGAGATGGTCGGTCTAAAAGAGAGAAGAGTATATGGAACTTTTTCACAGGGCTCTTGGGAGGCTGAGGCAGTGGGCCATCTCTGGGTCAATGATTCTTCAGCCTTTTGTAGTGACAGACTGCACTGTGACTCTGATGTAGGCCCTTCCCTGAAAAATCATTGACCATCTTCAGGGGCATCATAGACTTTCTTAAGCCCACTCCAGTATGGGAAGGCTTCTCACCACACAGCCTTGCTCTGGAGGGCAAAACGAGGCTCAGGGAGCGGAGGATGTTGATGGGGCAGGAAAAGCAGTCTTGGTTCAGTAAAAGGAAGAACTTTCCAACAGAGCAGTAGTTCTCCAACTTTGCTGGATTTTAGAATCATCCAGGTGATTTAAAAAATCCTTATGGCTGGGATGTGCCCCTACCAGTTATAATCAGAATCTCTGTGGGTGGGGTCTGGGCATTTTCATTTTTTTTATAAAGCTCCTCGGATGATTCCAAAGTGCAGCCAAGTTTCGGAACCAGATAATTGGAGCATTAAATTACTTTGCCATTTGAGTAGCCTCTCTAAGTAGTCTTGTCAATGGAGATACTTTAAGCAAAAAAGCTTTTCTTATTGATTCAAATATTCTAGAGCCACTTAACCTTTCCTGAACATTATCTATTTCTTCGTTATAATAACCTCAAGTTTAAGGTTATTTATTATTTAATAAGTGGCTTCACTTTTGATTCTCTGCTTTTCCCCTTTCGACCTGTTTGTTTATTAGGTCTGTGGAGTTCTGTGGTATAAATATATTTGTAACTCAGAAAAGAACAAGGTCAGAGTGTATTTATAGGAGCTTTTTTTTGGCCTGGAGAGTGACTTTTCACACACATTTGCTGCAGTTCTTTTGGCCCGGAAGTGAAATTTCATAATATGAGAGGCCAGGCTGATTTGCATAATCTGCCACATCCTTGATCATCTGTTTGTAAATAAAATAACACTCTCAGTTTTTAGTCACTTGTGATGTAAGTTTTTCTTTTCAGACCTCATTAATTTCCTCTGATGTCATATTGGAAAAGATCAGAATATCCAAAGATATTTAACCTTCCATAGGTAAATGGAACTTTATTATGATCAAAATATCACTTTAAGCCTAAATGAAAAAGCTGAATTGGTAATCGATCAGATACCATTATAAGAAGTTACTTATCTCTGCCTCAGCAGAAAATCACAAGTGTGAGTGTCCAGCAGGGGCCGTGTCGGGGTGTGAGAAAGCAAGCTGTGTGGTCACCAGTGAACCTCTGTCTCATTACAAGTAAGGACTTCCTCAAGGAGGCACTGACTGTTCATCAGCACTCAGCTGGGTCACTGGCAGTCACTGCTTAGGCATTAGAGTCATCTGTGCAGCTCCTGGGGTCCCCAGGAGGAACATCTGTCCATGGGACGGTATTATAATCATGCCCTTTTATATATGAGCTCACGGACCCAGAAAGGTCACTCATCTAAGCCTCACACAGCTAATAAATAGGATTGGAACCCTGGCTACTTGGTACTTGAGGTTGTGCTCATAATCAGGATTATAAATTTTCTAACTTTTTGGCTGGATTATAAATGCCAAGTCCCATGTTTTGACTTGGAAAAAACATCAGTTAAGGATAGATATAATAGTTTCTGTCATCGTCACCATCACCACCACCACTACTGTCACCATCCCCTACTGTGTTAGTTTCCTAGGGCTACAAAGGACCACAGACTCGGTGGCTTAAACAACAGAAATCTATTATCTCACAGTTCCAGAGGCTTGGTGTCCAAAATTGAGGTGTCAGCAGGGCTGATTCCTTCTGAAGACAGTAAGGGAAGAGTCTGTTCCAGGTTTCTTGCCTTTGCTTGTATATGGGCATCTTTTTCCTGTGTCTCTTCACATCATCTTCCCTCTATGCATGCTTGTGCCCAAATTTCCCCTTTTAAGAAGGACACCAATCATATACGGTGTATTGGGGTGAACCAATTGACTGAGCTTAGACCACATGGTCTACCAGTTTCCTCAGAAGCCTAAGGGTCGCCAAGCTGATATCCAGAGTTGGGAAAGAAAAGAAGAGGCTGGGGTGCCTAAATCACACATGCCCACTGCAGTTCCTTTGTTATTAGCACAATATCATTTGGACATTTTTGGAGTGGAGGGTAGGGATGCTTCAACCTACATTGCTTACTGCTGTCTGTACTCCATCATGGGATTAGGAGTCTGAATTAATATCTTCCTCTCCTCTTTTCATCACTTCCAACTTTGGTCTTTAATCATATCCATTAGTCTTTAATTAAAATTAGATTTATCTTTTATAATGACAATAGTTGGCAATGGATGGTTTTGCAGTATTTCTTCTGAGTCAATTCCTGAATGTGTTAAAGATACTTCACCCAAGTTATTCTTTTTTTTTTTAAGTCAGTATTAAAAAAACTGAGTTCAGTTTTTCAAACTACAGGAAGAAGATGTTAAAAACTTTAAACAACCATCAGAGTAATAACAATAATGGATCTCTGTCAGAAAAATGAGACTGAGATAGAAAATAGTGAAAATAATGAAATTCAAAACATGGAAGGAAAAGAATTAACCTATACTTGTCCAGATGGAAGAAGGGAAAAGAATCATGTTTGTTGTCTTCTCAATATCAGTGACATTACGTTTGAACAAGATGAAAAAGCCCGCAAGTTTGTTATCGAAACTGGATGGGAGGAGGCAGTGAGTATCTTCTTGAGTTGGGTCTCTTGCACATCAATGTTTTGATACAAGCCTGTTTACTTTTTTCAAAAATAGTTACTATTACCAAAAAGTATGTAAACAATGAAATATAGAAACCTTTGGAACACAAGTAAAATATTAATGATGAGGATAGCAGTACCTCTTAGTGAGTATTTATGGCCACTTGGTGTCAGCAAGCACAGTACTAAATGCTTCGTGTGCAACACTTCATTCAACCTCACAATAGTCCTATGCGGCAGGTGTTATGAACAGCCACACTTTTCAGACAGGGATACTGAGGCACCCAGAGGGTAAAATAATGCAGTGAAGATCACCCTGCCAAGGGCCAAGGTCTTCTGGACTCCAGAACTTAACTCCTTAACTACTGTACTACTAAACTGCCCAAGAAACCTGAGATTTCTGTCCTGTGGTTCTATTCAGAATCCTGTTTAATCTTAAATTGTCCTTAGAATCAAGAATGCAATCCTAAATTTAGAACTATAAGGAAATTTAATCTAAAGTTTCTCAGGTGACACTTGGCAATGTCACAACAGGGGATGCAGGGGAGGAGTTGCTACTGGCTTCCAATGGGTTGAGGCCAAGAATGCTGTTCCACATTGCACAATGTCCAGGACAGTGCCCATCGCTAGGAATACTCCCCATCAGAGTTCAGGAATATCATACACAGGGTGGCTTAAGCAACACACAGCTATTTCTCACAGTTCTAGAGGGTAGAAGTCTAAGATCAGGGTGCCAGTACCAGCATGGTCGGGTTCTTGGTGAGGGCCCTCTTCCTGATTGTGCCCTTATATGGCCTTCTTTGTGGTGTACAAGCAGAGAGACAGAGAGAGAGATTGAGGTCCCATGACTCTGACTCCTCCTTTTCTTATGACATTGATCCCATCCTGAGGGCCCTGCCCTCTCGACCTCCTCTAACCCCAACTACCTCAAAAGCCCCACCTCCAGATACCATATCACACTGGGGATTAGGGCTTCAGCCTAGGAATTTTGGAGGGACACAAATGCAGTCCATAACAAGTCCCAAATATTGGTAGTGCCAAAGTTGAGAAACCTCCGTCTACTTGGTTTATTTTATAAATGTGGAAACTGAGGCCAAGACAAGGCCCAGTGGTTCGCCCAGTGGTTTATCCAGGTGCACTTGACAGTTGAAAGAATCACGTCTTCAAGAGCCCTTCTCTAGTACTCTCTCTCCTGTATCACCCCAACCGCCACCCTAAGCATTTATGACCTTCCAAACTCATACTCCCACGCGTGATAAGTCAGGGCTATAGGCTGTCCTATTTAAGATTTTAAAACTTTCTAAATTGAGAAGGTTTTGTTTACTACCGAAAGTAACTACTTTGAAATATACATCTAAGGGCTGTTGGCATAGACCTACCTTTGCTCATCTACTCTCCCCCTAGCCCCTCCATGCGGCAGTCTCCTTGCTTGTGGTAAACCAAGCCTGGTACAGCAAAGCCTGGTGCAGGGGACAAGGACAAATAGTTTTGAATTTATTTTTATTTAATAGTTCCACATTTATTTTAATGTACATCTGAAAAACATAGCATGTCAAGATGGCCATTTACAGATACAATTGCTTAGTATTTTACAAGTCCTATTGCTAGTATTTCAGATTTTAAAATACTATTGCTTAATATGAGGCCAAAATAGGTATTTAAAATATCAGTTCAAATAGGATAGCCAAAATGGGGATGTGGCCAAAATTGGGGTGGCTAGAATGTGGGCAGCTCAGCTGAGACTAACACACTGCTTTTTTTTTTTTTTTTTTTTTTTTTTTTTGCAGGTTCAAGGCTGGGGAAGGGTTTCTCCAACTGCCTGCATCTGGCCCAGGAAGAAGCTTAAAAAGGTGAAGGTGGGAGCAAGTGCCAGCAGCTGCTTAGTCTGTGTCAGTCTCTCCCAAGGGATCCCTGAGACCAAGCCTCAGTCCGAGGCTGGGAAGTTGGAGTCCAGGGCTCCAGCTGAGGCAGACCCAGAGAGGGATCAAGGCCGCCCCTCCCAGACTCAGAGCCAGGAGCACAAAGACCCCACCACCACCTCCAGGGAGAGTGGCAAGATGTGCCTTCCCTCCTGCAATCAGGGAGAGAAAAAAAATCTGCAAATAAAAGAGTTTATTTGGTGCATGGAAAAGTGGGCCACGCCAGAGACTGTTAGGGCCAAGGGCCCCAGCGGACGTGCCGACCGGGGTCATTCTATCTCAGACTCATGGACTTCCAAGGGCCTTTTAATTCTGCCTCCTCTGAAGGCTTCAGCCCCAACTGGCTTGGGTGTTCTGGGTAAGAAGAGTAAGAACTTTCTCTTGCAACCAGAAGAGAAGGTGCTGCGTGTAGACAAGGATGAGTGTGTGGCTTGTGCATGTGAATTGAAAACAGTTGGCAGGAAAAATGGAAAGAGACCCATTGAGCTGGCCAAGCACCTTAAGGTCAACTGCAGGCAGCCTTTTCCTCCCGCAGTGGTCGGGACACCCCTAGTGGCCAATCTGGAGAGGGGCTGCCTGCACTGGTCCATCCTGCCTGAGAAAAACCTGCTGTGCCCTCCCCATTGCAACAATGTTTGCTGTCTCACTACCAGGCAGCTTTTGCAGAGAGAGGGAGCGCAAAACTACAAAGCCAAATTCAAAGCTAGGGAGCAGAGACCTCCCGTGAACACTCAAAAGTGCGTTCCCAAGGAGGCCAAGCAGGAAAACAGGCACCAAACATTGGAGACCAGTGTATTCCCAAGACCTCCCTTGCCATCTCTCACAGTGAGCAGAGTTGTTATTCCCGTATCCACTCACAGATTCCTCTGAATTGCCACAATTCCCTGGGCATAAGTACCTTTGAAGCCCGTTCATCCTCTCTTTCTCTTCTGCCTGTACGTCCTTCTCTTTTCTTCCTTTCCCACATCTCCCCTCCCCTTCTCTTTTCTCATTCCTTTCCCCCCTTCTTTCCTCTCCGTCTTTGTCCTTTTTTTTTTTTGTAGTAGAACCAGAGGAAATAAACTCATTGTATGGGTTTTTGATTTATTCTCAAAACACCCATATTTATGTTACCTGCTTCAGTAGCTCAGGTATTTACAAAATGCAAACTGGTAATGCCGGTCTCAGCCTCTGCCCGCCTTACAGCTCCTCTCCCACTGAAAGCCAAGTGGATGGTGGGGAATCTGAAAAGGACCTCTCTTGGTGATGCCCCCGTGCATCCTTGAGCCCACTGGAAAGGGCTCTTTCTGCCCCACCCCAGTGCCTTCAACTAAGTGTACTGGGCCTGTTTGGATGAAGTTATTTCCTGATAAACCAGGCAGCTATCTGTCTGTTGCTTCATTTTCTCTTGCAACAAAGGTCTGAAATGTTGCTTTAGTAGAAAACTCCAGCCTGTGTCTAAGTGGATATCCTTGTGTTCCAGATGACATATCCTTATATTATATCCATGGGTACACCATATCCATTGGTGCTACATGTCCAAAGTGACATAAATCCATGGGTTTACCATACTTATTGTATCCTATGTGTCCAAAGTGACATGTCCTTATATTGTAGCCTCGTGCTAATCTCTGTGTCTGAGAAGTTTTAGCCACAGTTCCACAAAATCCGTGTTGGAAAACAGCTTAAGAATAGTTATTTGAAAAAAGATCACTGTGATTATTGTCGCCCCACATACTTCCTCCACCCTTACTTTGCATCTAATATTTTGGAACTCAACAACCCCAGATAGACACTTAGAATGTGGTGGTTACTTTCTCCTTTCTCCCCTTTCATTTTACTCCAATGCATGTTTCCTGGAGTTGTATATAAATTAAACATTGCTTGTAAATGAGTTATATTTTAAATGCCAAGTGAGCAGAGAAATGCTCTGAAAAAAAACTTTGCAATATGAATAACCATCTAACTGCTCTGTAATTACTGTTTGAATTTGCTTAAAGTAGGTTGTACTTGAACTCTGGACTTTCCATCCCATAAATGATGACTATTTATAAACATCTGCTTTCTGTAATTGCTATTTAGTTGAGGTTGTTTGTTTTGCTGGTTTGTTTTTCTGAAACACGGGGAATGCAGGGATGATTATAGTACAGCAGTCATTAAAAGGTGTATTTTTGCCTACTTTGGTTGCAGACTCCTTTACAGTCTAGAAGCAATTTTTAGGTTCTTGTCATCCCTTCTTCCCTGAATGAACTGCCCGGTTTCCATCCCCAAGAAAAGGCACTGATTTCCCTCAGTTTCTGGACAGCGGGGATGTTGGACCTGGTATGTTTGAGGACACTCCAGCAATGGCAGCCTGCCCACCTAAGCCCATGGGTTTTTAAGCCCCCTTTTACAAGCAGCAGCATAATAAGCCCAATATGTGAAACAATCAAAAGTATTTGATTGGGAAGGAAGAATATGGACCAGCATGAGTGAGGGCTGGAGCCCCACCTACTCAGCCCAGAAGTGCTTTTGAGAAGTGCTTTTGAGGCAGTTTGAAAACACTGATGTAAGTTATGACCAAATATTTCTTATGAAAAACTCTTTTGTTGAGATGCAGTTGTAAATTCTATCAATTTGGGGGGTAAACATGTAGCAATAATGTAGAATTAAGAGGAAGGTGAGTCTGAACAAAAAAAAATGGCCGAATTTATTACTGAAGATTCATGGTATCATTCTTTTTGAACAAATAATTTGGCCAACAAAATATTGAGTAGAACATTTCTCTGTGAATGCATACGAATGTTCTGTTGGTATCTCTCTGTTAGGTAATTACCCAGGTACCTGATGAAGTCCCTTTGGGATCCTGTTTGTATTAGCCCATGTTTAGTTTCTCTGTGGACAAAGTCACTTTAAGCCTTGTCCCAATTTCCATTCAGATTAAATCAGGTGCCCAAACTGGTCTTTGATGTCCAAGTCTAGATAAAGGCTAAATGTTTGCTAGAATGCAGTCCCCACTAGGGATCTAGGTCACTAAGGAAACTTGCAGGGTAAGTCTTGCTGTTTTAAGGCGTCAGGCGTGTTCTAACACAGGTGAGCAGCCTTTTTCCTCTCTCAAGGTGATGACTGATGAGGTTTGACTCCTCTACTCCTTTCCAAACCAGGCATGGAGAGCTCTGTGTTTCATCCTTTGTTCTATTATTTTTGGATGTTATCTTGAAAACTTAAAAATCACAAAGTGGAATTGTGGGAGCATCTGACACAGGGCCGGAGGTCACCTACTGGGTGAGGCTGGGTGAAGCCTGGGGATGCTGCTGAGGGTATAGGTGAGGCAAGGGAGAGGCCAAAGGGGCAGGAGACCTTGGGCAGATGGAATGTCAACCTGAGAGTTGAGAGGGTGGCATGTGTGAAGGGCAAGGGGGAGACTTTAAATCTATTCCGATTCTAGACCTGGCTATATACATTTGGACAAATGCACAAGACTTCGGCTACTCAGGGAGACATTCCCTAATTTTTAGTTTTATTCAGTTTTTATTCTGGACTTTGCCTCTACTGTAAAATTTACCTGTACTTCGAAGATCATTCTATAAAGTAATTTGGACCCAGAATCAAATTCGTTTTCAGTCCCCCCTTCTAAGTGCAGGAGCCTCAGGACCCAGAGCGACCACAGCCGGCCAAGCAGGCCAGACTGCACTGCTGGAAGCCTCATATCTTGGGTTTTGGGGGTGTCTGGACTTATGTCTACTTGGTGCTGTAGTTTAGGGGCTCCTGAGAAGCAGGGTGGAGAGGAAAGCAACAGGGGGGTCCCTGGGGCTGTGAGAGAGGGCAGACCAGGGCGATTGCTGGAACCACGGAGAACACGTTTCTGCTGTCGCTCTGCTCCGCTAACAGGAGCCACGAGAGACTCAATGTCAGGCTCTCGCTGCCAGGGCTAACCTCTGCCCTGAGTTCCACTAGCCGGTCACACGATACGATGATTCCACTGGTTTTCAGTTGGGCTTTCTAGGAGTTCAAACCTTTTGGGCATTTTCTCTTTTTATCCTGAGCATATGCATGCATGTCAGGGATCAGTTTCTTCTGTAACCCAAGGAGCATCCAGTCAACAGCCAGGTTGAGTTTAGTCAGGCCAGGGTAAGGTATGGAGCCTGGTGTCTGGAGGCTCCAATGTGTCCCCCAGGAGGAGCACAGTTGGAGCACTAGGTGGAAAATACCACATGCGGCAGGAAGGAGGGCTGGAGAACGTCATTCCTTCCTGTAAGGTGGGGACAGCCTCAGACATAGGATGTGGTGGGGATGATGAGGTAATGTATGTAAAATGCCAGCAGAAATTTATGGTTTTCCTGAATGTATTGATCAGATCAAATGTAAATAACTGGATCATTTATTTCCCCTTAATGAATAAACTGATTTCAAAATTGTATAGAAATCCTATCGCTATGGTGAATTTGTTATTTGGAGCTTGATGGGTCTTTACTTTTTTTTTTTAGATTTTACTTTATTTTTTTTATTTTTAGAGAGAAGAAGGGAGGGAGAGAGGGAGAGAAACCATCGACTGGTTGCCTCTCGCACGCCCCCAACTGGGGTCCTGGCCTGGGACCCAGGAATGTGCCCTGATCAGGTATCAAAACTGGGACTTTTGGGTTTGCAGGCTAGCGCTCAGTCCATTGAGCCACACAAGCCAGGGCGATCTTCATTCTTGAACAATCCTCCAAACTCGGCTTTGTAACTTGTTGACGAAGGCTCTTTGCTTGGGACCCTGTTAACCAATCTATGGACCATCTTCATTCCCTAGTCCTTTTCCTCATTATGGTTTTGCCTGAATTTTCACTGCACCAGTCTAAACACCACCATTCTGTCGAGTAATACTGTGTTTCTTGTATTGATTTTTGTGTTATCTGCTGAGGTATTACAGAAAAAATTTACTTTTCAAGTTCAATCTCCGAGATCAAAGCTGTTGTATATCTTCTTGTCTTAGGATAATTCCAGTGTCCAGACAATAAGTAAAAATAGACCCGTCTTCCTTTTTTTCTAGGAACTGAGAATGAGGCATTAGGAGACTTACTGTTTTTTTTTTAATACCCCAGCTTTGCCACTGGGCGTGGCTGTCTTTGCCCCATAAATGAAGGGATTGATACCTAAGGTCCTTTGTATTTCTGTCACTTTAGCATAGTTAACTTGCCTGCAAACATCTCTAGAGACTCAGAGTGGTAAATAGGTCTTTCTGTTACAGATTTGTGGTCATATTTTCTCTGGATCCTGATCTTTGTAATGTGAAATTTTTTAAATATTTATTTATTTATTTTTAGAGTGGGGAAGGGAGGGAGAGAGAGAGAGAAACATTAATGTGTGGTTGCCTCTCACGTGGCCCGCAACCCAGGCATGTGCCCTGACTGGGAATCGAAGCTGCGATGCTTTGGTTTGCAGCCCAAGCTCAATCCACTGAACTATGCCAGCCAGGGCATAATGTGAAATTTTAAAAAAGATCTAAGTGAATTTCAATTTGTACATTTCAAAATTTGCTGATAGTAAAAATCCTAGAGATTAAAAAAAATTTTTTATGTAAGACTATGAGGATTCAACCTTCTCTACTAACATATATTAAGTTAGTCAAAAAGTCTGTGTAGTTTTTTTGTATAATAAAAAATATATTTTTCATTTTCACCAATAACGTTATTGATTGGATGTTTTGAGTATGTCAGCTATATCCCCTGCATGGCATAACAGTGATTGTTCTCAATTAATGGCTTGATTTGACTTTTGACTGCTGTCAACTTCAACTGGTCCACCCGACCGTGGAGCATCATCCAGCGAGAAATCTCCAGCATGAAACTTTGCAAACCACTTTTGACACAGTCAATCAGTCATAACACCTTCTCCATACACTGCACAAATACTTTTTTGCATTTCAGGCTTTCTTGAAATAAAGTGTAGTATGCTAAAAATATTGTATATTTTCTCCCATCTTCAATATTAAAACGGCTATACAAAAATTCACCAATTTTGATAAGTTCTTTAAATGCACACTGATATGATAGCTGTCACAATACAATCTGACAAAATTGTTCTGAATGAAGTTAAAGACAACTAAGCTCTACTAAAGCCATCTTACAGAAAAAACAAATGAAGTTTTTGATTAACCCAATACTTAAATAAGAACATACTTAAAGAACCCAACAGCCCAGCTTGATATTGCACCTACCACATGCCTAAAGTTCCGCTTCAGCAACTGGCTTACCGCTAGGGCAGGGCTTTTCAACCTTGGAACTGTTGGCATTCCTTGTGGTGGGGGCTGTTTTGTGCATGATGGGATGGTTAGCAATATTCCTGGTCTCTACACACTAGATGCTAATACTTACCCCACGAGGGCAAAATTGACCCAGTTGAGAACCACTGCTGGGAATTAGTAATTCTAGAAACCAGTGCCTTTGTCTGCAGCTTCTCTGACAGCTTTGCTTACAGAGCAAGCAGATACCTTGCCACGGAGGTGAGGGAAATGTGGGAGATCTGCTTCTTTCATCCTGGAAAGCACAGTACTTTGGATGTAAAGCCCTACGTGCTCTCAGTTTTGACCTGGTCCTCCAGGGTCTTCTGGTGTCACCTGCCTAGGTCCTCTCCAGAAGTGACAACCAGCCTGCTGTTCTCTGAAAGAATCTCTCTCATAGCAGCAGCAGTAGGACATGTTTAGGTAGCACTAGGAAGAGCTGTTGGCATTCACTTATCCCTCAAAGAATGTACGTTACTGTTTTGGCAAGGTGTTCAAGAACATTCTAACATGTTAATGTATTTACATTTAATGCCATTATTAGGAAATCTACTGTTTAAGCAATACTCTCTTCACATACACTGTGTTAAATCATTGTAAATATTAAGAGGCAGCCAACACTATATATGACATCCCTTATTAACCACTGGCAAATTGATACTTCACAAATACATATGAAAATGACTTTTTCTTCCTTTTACTTCAAACTACAGACATTTCTTTTGACAAATCAATACTTCACACATACTAAAATGATTTTTTCTACCATTTAGTTCAAACTACAGGGCTTTCTTCCCTGTGTATCTGTTAAAATGAAACAATTTGCTTATTAAAACAGCGAACTTGAAAACATACTATAAACTAGTCTTATTTTCAGCACCACAGGAGGATTATGACTATTAACCAAGGCTCTAAATGTGAAAGAACTGTTAGTAATTTCATTTGTTTTCATCTTCAGGTTGCTCTGAAGAAAACTAGTAATTTCTGAATAAAACATTTAATTGGGGATAAATACCACTGGTCCTTGTGAAGGCTTAGTTTCTGTGGCTAGTCACCCAAACCCTCTTGATTGATTTTTCTAATGTAATTTCAGGAGAATAGAATGTCAGAAAGACACATTATATGGAAGCTATTTAGAGAACTTTTTTTACAAAAAGACTTTGCTTATTTACTTTTGGAGAAAGGGGAAGAGAGGGAGCAAGAGAAGGGAGAGAAACATCAGTCAGTTGCCTCTTGCACATGCCTAATTGGGGACCTGGCCTGCAACCCAGGCATGTTCCCTAACTGGGAATTGAACTGGCGATCGCTCAGTTCGTAGGCTGGCACTCAATCCAGTGAGCCACACCAGCCAGGGCTATTTAGAGAATTTTATGTTTATTTGTTTAATTTTATTTTTAATGTTTATTTTTTGTTAAAGAGTTTACTTATTTTCAGAGAGAGGAGAAGGGAGGGAAAAAGAGAGGGAGATAAACATCAATTAGTTGCCTCTTGTTTGCCCCCAAGTGGGGACCTGGCCCACAACCCAGGCACGCGCCCTGACAAGAAATCAAACCAGCAACATTTTGGTTAGTAGGCCAGCTGAGCCACATCAGCCAGGGCTATATTACTTTTTAAAAAGACTTTATTTATTTTTAGGAAGAGGGGAAGGCAGGGAGAAACAGATCAATCAGTTGCCTCTTGCATGTCACTGAGGCATGTACCCTGACTGGGAATCAAACTGGTGACCTTTTGGTTCATAGGCTGGCACCCAATCCACTGAGCCATGTCAGCCAGGGTTATTTAGAGAACTATAAATCTGAAGATTTACTACTTAGGCACATATCTCATTAGAAAATAGTGATTTAAGTGGTTTTAAAAATATATCACATCTTACCAAAAAAAGGTGAAAAATTGATACAAGTTTACAATTCATTGATAGTACTAGACTCTCAAATATAGCTAAATAAATACTATTATCATGAGCTGGAATAAGATAATATCGAATAAGTAATTCCTAAAGCATAGTTTGCCAAAGCTTGGTTGCTTTCTCAAAAGTGTAATATAAAATCTTAATTTTTGAAGGCTTACTTTTTCACTCAGGAAAAGTTATTGAGGAGCCTTAAAAAAGTTATTTTAAGGTTAAAGTTTCATTTTTTGATGTTAGTTCAGATGCATAGACTTCTGCCAGGTTTTTACTGTGGTGTGAACTCTACACTTTCTGAAGTCGCTAAATTTCTCCTTACAGCACAGGAAAAAGAAGATAAAGTAGGAGAGGGATCAGTGTCGAATTCAGACTTAAGCAGCAACATGTTTAAGATGCAATCACAAAACCAAATATTTCACCCAGGACGTGAAAAAAAGCAGTGGGTCACCAGAAAGCAAAGAGTAAAAAGCTGCAAGCAAAAGCAGTAAGAAGATGCCAGGCTTGGAACAGGTCTTTTTGACATATACCATGCCACCAAGCTCACTCCTTTAGGAAAAAGAAAAAAGTCTCTGTTCACATTGAGGTAACTTACATACTTTTGAGAATGACAAAAGTGTCATGGAGCTACATTTTTTCAAAAATTTTTCATTTTCTGAAACAATCTCACTGGTAAATTAAAAAAAGAGTATCACTTGTGTTAATTTTATTTTTCCAGTCTTATGTCCTGTAATATTAACTTGCTTGAGAGTAAATTACCAAAAGTTAATGGAAGGGCCTTGGCCCTTGGTTAGCATAGGAAGGATCTTTCCTATGCTAGCTAAACTTCACTATTTTTAAATTTGCAGATTTAGAATAAAATTACAAATGTGCTTCTTGGTAATAAGGCAAAACAAAACTTGCAGTTTTTTCTTAAGTTTGTTCAAAGAGCTGAATGAATATTGGTACTCTTGCAGTTCAAGTATTATAGAAAATGCTTTTGTTTATTCATATCACTTGGGCACTTGCTCTTTTCAAACATGCATATTTTTTAATTTAAATTTGTATTTATCGATTGTTAGAGAGATAGTGATTTGATGTTCTACTTATTTATGCATTCATTAGTTGATACTTATATGTGCCCTGACCAAGGATTGAACCCACAACCCTGGCATATTGGGATGATGCTGTAACCAACTGAGCACCCAGCCAGGGCCAAATATACATATTTTTTTAAAAAGACTTTAGTTTTAGAGAGAGGGGATGGAAGGGAGAGAGGGAGAGAAACATCCATGTGTGAAACATCGGTTGGTTGCCTCTCTCATGTCCCCAACTGGGGGCCTGGCCTGCAGCCCAGGCATGTGCCCTGACCAGGAATTGAACTGGCAACTTTTTGGTTTGTGGGATCACACCAAACCCACTGAGAAACACCAGTCAGGGCCAAACATGCACATTTTTAAATGTAATACTGATATTTGTTAATGTTTGAGAACTCTGACAAACTGAGAATCCTCACCATTTGCTCCTCAGCCTGCCTCTTAAACAATCATCAGTGTATCTACTAATAAATATAGTTCATATGACTGAGAGCATCCTTTGGATGTAAACATTACAAAACAATAGTATGAAGCAGACTGTCTTCTTGGAGCCATAAGGACATACTACTAGCCAACACTTGCTGAAGAAACTGGATCAGTGTTCACTTACCAAACTGTTTTAGATGTTGGGAGTATATGTAAGAGATTGACGTGTCCTCTCCTAGTGTCAAATCTAATCAGTGGTACTTTAACACACTTCAGATGAGCACACACACACATATCCCATGAAATACAAGGAAAATACAACCACATAATACTTGAGACTTCAAAGGCTTCATACCTAAATGTCCCCAAGTTACATGAGCCTTCTGAGGACAAGTTTGAGAAGCACTGATTTAAATATGCTAGAAAGTAAGCACTCTTTGGAGTCAGTATTAGATGCCAGGGTTTTTTTTTTTAAACACACCCGAAGATATATTTATTCATTTTGGAGAGAGAGAAATTAGGAAGAGGGAGGGAGGGAGAGTGGGAGAGAGGGAGGGAGGTAGAGAAATTGGAGAGAGGGAGGCATCAGTTGCCTCCCATACAAACCCTGACCAGGACTGAACCTGCAACCTGTTGGTGGTGCATGGGGTAACACTCCAACTAACTGAGCAACCTGGCCAGGGTTAGATGGCATGTTTTGCTGAGCAGTTTTGTACTGGAATTAAAATAGACATTCTAAAATTAAGGCCATAAAAGATTACATGTCAAGGATTACTGTCATTTGCCATTATAAATAAAACACAACTGCGCAACTAGATTGACACTGGTACACTTTCTTCCCATCAAAAGTAGCTTCACACCTTACATGGCATCTTTTAGGTAAATCTATAAAAATTTTCCACCTTTATTTTTTCCTTTATGGCAAGGGAATCTGAAGCAGTGATTAGGTTTTCCTGCAAATTAGTGACTGAGCAAAGAGCTACTTATGTTCTTTTTTTTTTTTAAGACAGAACCACAGTATTTACAAAAAGTAACCCCATTATAAAGTGTCACATTTGACAAATGCATGAATTGGAGTAATTTTCTTTGAATAAATTTTCTAAAAACTTAAATACTAAGGTGTATAGTTACCATCAAAATAAAAACTTTACATCAAAAATAGAGACTTTGGAGTGTCTTTTCATTTTCCATTAGGAAAACTGTTAAAATGTTTTTATGATCAAAGGTAAAATAATAATGAAAATAACTAGGCACAATCATTTTATCATCTGACTTAAAAGATGAAGAATTTGTGAAAAATCAAGGCAACAACATAAGTCACATTATGAGTAGATTGAAGAACTCACAAATAAAGAGAAAATTCTTACTTCTCTTTAATCAACCATTTTGTTTTTACAAATAATCTTAGAAACAATTCAGGTAACTAAGGTTTTGGGAGACACAGTTCTTACATGTACATAAAGAACTATTACATGCTCCGTTTTCTGTAAATAACTCTATTGGCTGGATTAACAAACACTGTCACAGAAACAAAAAAAAAATTAAAGCCATAGACCACTGCGTTTATATGTACAAGAAGCCATAAAACAAACATGCATTTCTCCTTTACTAGGAGGACTTAAATAAATGTGTGAACATTAAGGCAGTGATGATTCTAAAACATAATGAAATCCTAAGTTAAGGCTTTATGTTTGTTTTGAAATCCATATTCATAGGCAACTTGACCAAAGCAAACTTTTATCTACCAGGTCAAATTCATCTGCTCAGGATATGCTATTTACCCATTATGAACAATAACTCTATGAAATAGGAATTAACAACACAATTTAATGAATTATTACTAGTCCCCTCCTTAGGTTTTCAGGATGTATCCTTTAGCAGCACAACCATGTGCCACAGAAGGTAGAACTTTTTTTCTTTTGGTAAAGTTAGAAACCTACAGGCTGCAGATTTTTACTTGCCTGAAAGTTGGCCAACAATCAAGAATTCAGGATTTCCTAAATATCCCCAAAGCATCCTTGACCACGCTCCCATCTCGAAACAGATGTTCTTGATTATTGAAGCAATAGGTCTTCACCTCAGTTTTCTTTGAAGACTGGCTGGTATTACCCTTTCTAAACAAATAAAGCAACAAAATGCAGAAGCTGGATCTATTCTATAATTGCTATCCTCAAGGCACAAATAATATCTTTGCTAGACCAATGTCTTTCCTTATTTAAGGAAACTAGAGGTGGATGAAAAGAAGATTCACTTTAAAATAATTGTTTGATTGCACTCTTCCCTTTCAAGCTAATGCAATGTATTGAAATTTAGTGGGAAATGTCCTTTTTCCATTTCTCTAAAAATTTAGAGTGACAAAACTCAGATCAGCCCATGCAGTTAGACAAACAGCTCAGGTGGTGATGTTTGTAGGGCACACTCTGGAATAAGCTAATAGGCATGATTCCACAACCCATTGGAATGACTGTTACTTAGACTAGAAGGACCACTATTTACACTAAGTGCTTGCTGCTACTACTTTAAGCAGTAATTTTACAACACAAGTCTTGTGAGGAAAGTACGGTACACTTACATTGATATCAATAGTTCATGTAGAGAAAGGATGGCAAAGACTACATGAAAACTGCCTGACAAGCTAAAGGCAGATGTTTTCTTTTGTGTCTGCAAGTCAGAAAAGAGATGTCAAAGCAGATGAAGCTGCAGGGAGCATGAGTCTCAAACCATCTAAACACTGGCATTTACATCTGATGGCACGGCATTAGATTTAAGTATTATTATCAGGAAGCAGGAATTTCTAACAAGCACTGTCAAAAATATTTTAGGTGCAATTGAAGTAAGTAACACTTAAACTAAAATATTGTGGAGATTTGAAGTCTGTACCCTAGTACCTGGTAAGCTTGGCTTCAGCGACATGACTTGATGGGTTTTGAAGGTGTGAAATTCCTTTTTTTTTCTTTATAAGTATGGAAAGACTAGCTAGCAATGAAAGGGCAAATGTAGGCAACGCAATGCAATCCTTTTTAGATCAATGTCTTCAATTTATAATACACTCACATTTATACAAATTTTGTGTTTACAAGTACAAAAGGCAAAGAACCTCAAAAAATCAAAGTAACTGCCTATCAACTACATTCAACAGAGTTAATACTGTTTTCTCCACTCTTCATTTTCTAAATCCAGAAGGAAATTGTAAACGCATCCCACACATGGACTCCATTTTTAGAAGTCGGAGACTGTGTGTGGTTCTGCACACGTCTGAGTTTCTACAGAGCTGAGCTGAGATTCCATAGTGTTCCAGGCCAAATCGGCAAGAAGGAAGTCATCCATTGCTGTTTGAGTTTCATTGCTGGTGAAGAACAAGCTTCCCAGGGTTTCAAAGCCAGAATGCATGGTCTGTGTTTCTGTACTGTTCAACTGAACTTTGCTTTCTAGAGTAGGTATGTTTTTAGCAGTGGAGATTCCTTCAGTTTGGGTCTCTGTGTCAGATGAATCAGTACTCATGGAAAAGCTGGAGTGCTTCAGAATACTTCCCAGAGGCAGATGAGGGCTACTATCTAAAAAGAAGTTCAAGTCTGTCTGTGTCTGCGTGTCAAACATTTCAAGGCCTAAGAAATTAGAGTTTCCCCTACAACTGTAGGGCTGGGCAGAAGCGTCTGCAAGTAAGAAGTCAGTTTGAGTTTCTATGTCCAGTGATTCTAAGACTGGCTCTGTGGTCATGGTGCTAAGCTCACTCTCTTCAGTTTGAGTCTGGATATTTGAGGCCGAAAAGAACTCTTCGATATCAAAATCAATCGCAGAATTCTGGCCTGGGCCAGATGGGAGCTGGGTGTCAGGTCCAGTATTTGTGTCAGACAGAAGACTACGATTGTCCAGTGTCTGACCAGGCAGATTACTTGACAAAATGTTTTCTAAATCACTTAATAAATCCATAGTTTGGGTCTGATTATCTGTCATGTTCTGGGAAGGAAGCATACTGTTCTGTGCACTGAAGTTTATAATTGGTGCAGGTTTCCCAATATCTTGATTTAAAGTCTTAGGGTGGTTCTGAGGTAACAGACCATGAGTTACAGTCTCTCCTACTAAGCTACTGCTTATAATATTGTCTGTAGGAATACTGTATGATGAATGGACACTCTCAAAAATGTCTCCACACATTACAGCTTGGTCCATTTGTACCCGGTCATCTGTTGGACTTTGTATTCCACTGGTTTGAGTTTCTCTGGAGATCCCACCTGACTGGAAACAGGCATCTGAAAACACATCAGTTTGAGCAGCTATAGAAGAAGTTACCTTAGAACTGGGCAAAAACGTTTGTGTATGAACACTAATGGGTAGGGAAACTTGAGAACCAAACGTCAAATCAGTTTGAGAACAAGATGATACAGAGGAATCAGGGCTCACCCACTGTGCAGAAGGTATAAAGTGTTGTGTGGCATAAGACAGATCTGTCTGAACATTGATTGAAGAAATGCTGTTCTTTTGACATGTGTTCCCTAGTTCATGTAAAGGATCAGACAAACTTTTACCCAAGTTCACTTGAACACCTGTACTTATTGGCTCAACAGCAACAGGATTCACAATTTTTGAAAAAGGGGGGCTCTCCTTAAGAGAGCAGGCCTCTGAATCAAGGCCGAGGATCAGGGTTCCTACTGATAAGGGCAGTAAGTGCACAGCACCTGGGGCAGAGCCCTGATGATCGACACCTAACACCACAGGCTGGGCCGAGGAGTCAGCTGTAGGCACAAAGACAGGCACAGAAGAAAACTGCATGACAGGGAGTTTAACCAAAGCTACTCTGGGCTTTGGTAAAAGCAACTTCTGAGAACATCTTGGAGCTGTTGTAAGAGTCTGCTTTCTGGCATTAGAGCCACAAGAATCTTCAAAAGAAGTGACTAGCTTTATTTCTGAAGTTTCTAATTCTTTAGTGTCTGTTCTTGGGGTTGGTTGGTTGCTCAGTGATTCAGTGGTTTTATTGGACAACTTCTGGTTGTGCAGGCAGTTTTCCATTTTCCTTTTCTTACCAGGTGGATCCCTGAAAACAATGACAGAGTAAAAAAAGGTCAGATTCAACCCAGTGAAGAGAAACTCCTTCCTTTGCAGCTCTCTGAGAACTGGGTCTGCTCTATAGCAGGCAGAAGTTCAGAAACTGCAAACAGGGAAGGAGGAAGCATACTTTTCTTTTGGGTGTTAAAGCTCTAAGTACTAGAACTCAATCTAGATATATGAGCAGAAGGAAGCTAACAGATTATATAATGCAACATTTATTACTTCTAAAGTACAAAGCTAGTACTCCAAATATAAATCTGGCTTTTAAAATGAAGTACAGTTTCATGATAAGGGGCCCTCAAAAGAAGTTGGCAGGAAGAATAAGGAAGATGACCTGGGTCAAGTAGGCACAGATCCTTTGCTAGTACTGCTGCCATTTCCAAAAGTTCTTCCATGTCACATCTTTTCTCCATTATTCCTCCTTTCTTCCTACACTAATGGCTTTCCAGGAAGTTTCATTAGAAACTCTTCCCACAGCTACTGACTTTTGGATCACCATTTCTTCCCCTTTACCTGTGCTCTGCAGGGATCTCATGGCCAGTTCGGTAGATGTGGGACTGTAATGCAGTTCTACTAGCATAAGGACAGCCACACGTGCACTGGAAGGTCTTGCCACAGTCCTCTGCATGTCTTTTCAAGTCCCATTCAGTGCCATATGAATTGCTGCACTTACTACATTTATGCTTCTTTTCAGCATGCATTTTCATAAAGTGCTAGGAAGAACACAAAGGGATCAAAATGAAAAACTGCAAATGCTCAAAACATTTCAAAAGCTATCAATATACAATGATTTTACATGACAAAACATAGCAGTCCAAATCAAAAGAATATAAAAGCAGGTAAGTTGCAGTTTCTCATATGCCTCTTCCCCCTATCACTTTTGCTTTGTGAAAAGTGTGGAGACAGTTGTAGAAACAATCCATGGTACCCAGCATGTAGGTTCTGATCTACAAATAAGTGCTGCAGGCAGAATGAAAATTGTCTGCAATGTTTTTCATACGACTTCTCTCCAACAAACTGTCAGGGAGGTATTTCAGTTGCCAATCTCTTCTGGTCCCGAATCACCTCTTTCCCCAGTTGCTGTGCCCCTTCCTCCTTTTAAGATAGCTGCTTCTAAAATTCTTCTTTTGTGGCATTCTGCAACTTCTTACTCTTTTGGGACATTTCCTTTGTGCCTTACTTGTCTGACCTTGGAAGCATACAGATTCACACAAGCGAGATGATGTACACATTTTCTCATTCTTTGAAGTAGATTCTCTCTGAATCTACTTCTGGACATCTTCCTCTTTAGAACAAGCCACATCTCTTTTGCCTGCAGTACATCTTACGCATCTTTTCCAATTGGGAGACCCTTGAGTGACTCTCCTTACAAGCATCTTTTTGCTCAATTCTCTAGTTTTATTTGCCAGGTAATTAGAATGCACACTAGGTTTATATTACTTGCATTTCATCCTCAGAGAAGTATTCTTAAGATAAGCAAAATACCTGTTTTACGAGAGAAAATTGAGAGAATGGCCTGTCAGGCCCTCTAGGGCATCCTTCAATTGGACAACAGTAGAATTTGGGTACGGTTTTCAAATCCTTTCTTATTGTTGGATTTACTATGCCATCCTGAAAAAGAAAAAATCACTTTAAGTAATTATTTTCAAAAAATCAATACAATAGGCTGGGGTGAAAACAAGGAATGACAAAAGAGGAACAAAGGATCTTTTTGGGGAGATGAAAATGTTCTAAAATTGAATGATGATGGTTGCACAACACTAAAGTAATTGAATTATCCACTTAAAATGGGTAAATTTTATAGTGTATGAACCATAGCTCAATTTATGTTAAAATTCTATGCATTCCTTTACCTGTTCTAAACCTATAATCTCTGCCATTTGTGGATGAAAAAGGGGCTCTATGATAAATCTAACTGAAAGTAACCTCACAGGGTGGTCTGATCATAAATTCCTAATTGGGCAGGTCATGGTGGGCAGTCACACTGCAGGTCTATAACTTTCCCAATAAAAGTTGACCTTTGCTTTGAGCAAGCAAGCCCTGTTCATTGTTTTTGTGTATCTAGATTTGCACAAAATGCCTTTGCATGAAATGCCTCTTTTTCATCCCTCAGATGTGTAATCACCCTTAAGAGACATAATCTTAACTCTCCTGTAGTCCAATCACAAAGATTTCTGTGCCTGCTTTCCCCCACTTTTCTATAATCTTGTTAACTTTCCTCCTTTAATCCCAACTGTGCAAAAGAAACTGCAAACTGTCATTCTGGGAAGCATTTTTCTCAGTCTGTTGAGATTTTTCTTCCAGGTATGTCTTCTGTTCAGGGTATACAAACTCTTAATTTTCTACAGGTTCTTAGTCAACACCTTAAGGCCACCTTCTATATTTGCAAATGTTATATTTACAGTTTATCAGGCTCAAGGTTTCTACATCATCCTTATGTCTTCCCTCCCTTTTTACCTCATCCACAGTGTCTCAGTGTGAACTGAGAAAAACCTCCTCTATGATGTATGGCCTTCCTGATACATAGCATTGTGACTTTCTCTGATTGTCACACTGCCCCCAAAGTACCTAAGGCTAGCTGACACAACTTTTATATAGCATATTATGTCTGAGATTTAATCATTATTATAATGGGCAGTACTACCATAGCTGTTACTACTATGTCAGGCACTGTTCTAAGCACTTTATATATATTAACTCATAATCTTAATAACCCTTTATTATTAAGTATGTGAATGACTTTTTGGCTAGTTTTCAAGTAATTGGTAAGTTAATTTAGCTTGAAGTGCTCTATCCTGTTGGCCTTGATGACATACTTTGTTGATATATATCTGGTGTGATGACCTCCAGTATAATTAAAAAAAAAATCCTCATCTAAGGACATTTTTTTTTCATTGCTTTTAGACAGAGAGGAAGGGGAGGGGAGAGAGAGAGAGAGAAAAAAAAAAACACTGTTTGGTTCCCTCTCATAGGCTCTCTGACTAAGGATTGAACCCACAACCTAAGTATGTGCCCTGACCGAGAATCGAACCTGTAACCTTTCAGTATACTGGATGACACTCCAACTGACTGAGCCACACCAGCCAGGGCCAGTATAATTCTTGTCTAATTCCCTTCCAAGTAGCCCCAAAGAAGGTGGGAAGTGGTGGGACCCTAGGGGTCAATGGAAACAACAGGACATGTGCTTAGGCCTCAGCTGTTTCTACAGAACCTAGATATTCTGGTCCTCTAGTATTCTGATGAGAAAGGATTCATTACTTTTGGAACATACCAACCACCTTCTTTCCCATCAGTGTGTCCAAAGAAGGGAGAAATTAATAACTGCCTGGCTAAGACTCTTTCCCTTTGCTTTCCCACAGGATCTCAAGAGGAACATGCTGATCTTGTTGAGTCTGTGTCCATTCATTTAGAGGGAAGAAGTCATTCTTGTTTTATTTTTAAAAAACAGAATTTATCTTCCAGTGATATCATATCCAGTCAGTTATTCCTCCATGTCTTCCACAATGGTCCATCCTTTTATAATCCTACTGCACTACACTGTCTAGATATTCATATTTATTTGGATTATTTATTGAATAAGTGGTCTCATAAATAATTGTCCTTCCTCATCTAATGTTGTAACAAATTTGACATCCCAAAAAGTATTTGTATATATCACCTAATAAATACTCTTAAAAAAAAAAAAAAAGGTATGTAAAATAAAATCCCAACTCACCGTGCCTCCAATCTACCATTATAACCATATATTTTTCTATTACCTTTTTAAATACTCCCCTACTCAGTCTAACATTCTTCCCACTTCCAATTCCATCTTCTATATCCATTCTTGGATGACTATCCTTCTTTGAAGACCTAGTTTGTCCCACATCTTCCTGTCTCCCTTCAGACAGAATGCAGCGGTGGAAAGAACACTGTGGCTATAAGCCATTTCTACCACTGATTTGTGGTGTGGATGTGGACAGGGTCTTTAACCTCTCTGAGCTGATTTACTCATTTCTAAATCAGAATAGTTAACTCTCAGAATTATTTTGTATTGAATTAGCATAGAGCCTAGCCCAGATCACATTCTCACTAAACAGCAATCCCTTGTTCTGCTCACCACCCAGATCTAAAGATACAATTCTTGAATGAAATCCAAGATAGTACCTAACTTAAGCTATCTTAAATACTACCATTTCCTTTTAGATTCTAGTCTCCCCAACTACATTTCTTAGGAAGAGAAACTATTCTATACACCTCTTGGTACTGCTTCAAGAAGAGAGCAATTGCATGCTAAATGCAGAACATTTTGAGAAAGGCAGTCCTGTGTAGGGCAATGGTTCTCAACTCTGGTGGCCTGTGAAAAGTTAATCACCTATGTCTGGCCCCAACCTCAGGTATTCTGAGTATTTAGATTTGGATGGGGATTAGGGATCTATATTTGGTCTTAAAATCTCCCCAGATGATCCTAATGTGTAGCCTTGGTTTAAGGACCACTGGTATAGTGGTTAAACCCATGGGTTTGGAATATGAACCGACAGAGCCTGAATTATCTAGGTTGCCATTTTCCTGCAACCTTGAAAAAATGAACTGTTTTGTTTATTTGCAAAGTAGGTAAAATAACAGGACCTACTTCAGGGTTGCTGTTAGGATTTAATTAATAGTGTATAGGGCTTAGAACCATGTTTATTACATGTCAATTAATTATGATAGCTATTAGATATTTGCTCACCAACTTAATGCCAATAAGCTAATCTAAACTAGTGCTTTGCATTAAGTAATGTTTTTGTAAAAGCCTACTGACATGTTGTTTGTTAAAACACTGGCATGTGCTAACCTTAATGATAACTGACATTGTCTCTCATCACCAAACTCATTCCATTTCACCAATTCATCTAGTTTTTTAAAAAAATAACTTTAATTAACATACATTTTCTATCTAGTGTTATCAGTAAAAGAAACTGCAATGTGGGGAGATTAAAATACTTCATTGACTTCACATAATCAAATTCTTCTTAGTTTATGCCAGGGAGATGGCCCTCTTCTATGTCCTAGGCTGTCAATGTTCCCTGAAACACTTCCTACTGGAGAACTACAAAATGCATGCTCACTTCTATACATCCGCAATTCTGCGTAGCAATTTTCTATTATCTCTTTTCGAACACCCTCATTTGCCTCTTCACTTTTTAAAACATTAATAAACTTTTTTTTTTGGAAAAGTTTTAGGTTCACAACAAAATTGGGTGGAAAGCACAGAGTTCCCACATACCCCTATCCCCAAACACATACAGCCTGATTCACTATTAACATCTCCTGCTACGGTGGTACATTTATTACAATTGATGAACCTTCACTGACACATTACTATCACCCAAACTCCATACTTTATAATTTACTCTTGGTGTTGTACATTCCATATGATTTGACAACTGTGTGATGACATATATCCACAATATAGTATCATACAGAATATTTTCACTGCCCTAAAAATTCTGTGCTCTGCTTATTCATAATACCCTTGTCCTAATCTGTGGTAAACATTAATTTTTATACTATCTCCATAGTTTTTCCTTTCTTATTTTTTAAAACGATTTTATTTATTTTTAGAGAGAAGGGAAGGGAGGGAGAAAGAGGGATAGAAACATCAATGTTTGGTTGCCTCTCATGCACCCCCTACTGGGAACCGGGCCTGCAACCAAGGCATGAGCCCCGACTGGGAATCAAACCGGCGACCCTTTGGTTCACAGGCCAGTGCTCAGTCCACTGAGCTACACCAGCTGAGGCTAGGCTTTCCTTTTTGAAAATGTGTCATATAGTTGGAATCATACCATATGTAGCCTTTCTTAATTATCTTCTTTTACTCAGTGACATGCATCTAAACATCCTCCATGTCTTTTCATGGCTTGATAGCTCACTTCTTTTTTAGTGCTGAGTGCAATTCCACTGTCTGGATATACCATAATTTACCCATTCACCTACTGAAGGACATTTTGGTTGCTTCCAAGTTTTGGCAGTTATTCACTCCTCTTTTTAGATGTCTTTTATTACCTCCTCACCTTTCCTTTCAAGTTCTCCTGACTCTGTTTGAACTGTGTCATTAACCTCTTAATTTCTAGAACTTCAATCTCTTTTTCATTTATATTTGTCAGATTCATCTTTCTAAAGTATAGTGCTGATCACTACCTCACTCAAACATTTTCTACAGCTCCCCAATACTATCCAAGTCCAAATTTCTTTAGCTTGGGACATTCAAGTCCCTTACCACATACCTTCAAGCTACCATGCTCTTCTGTCAATTCTCTGTTATATCTAATGGAACTACTTAAAATTCTCTAAACCTTTTAAAGGATAGGAATATCTTTGTATTTTCTGTTGCATTTGGGAATGTTCTAAATAGAGTAAACATAAAAACTTGTGGCATTATACTGCTTATGTTTCATGGCCATTGAAGCCACAACTGTATCACACATCAGGATGAGACACTAAAGACAGCCCTATTGGTCATCAGCAATCTTCTTGATGCTGTTATAACAGGCATGACAACAACCCGACACTCCTGTTCACTTTCCAGCTTTCTGAGGGCCAGCTCCTCACCTTTTGACATCATCACCCCTCCACCCAGTCTCTGGGCCTCCTTCCCACTCTTGTCTGGAGACAGTAGTGCAGAGGGTAAGCTGGCTGAGATGAGAAGAGGGGAGACAAGAAAAGGTGATGGCATAATAAAACATGAAGTGAGAAGTGATGTTTTTGTTCTTTATCTTTTGTGTACCTAAACTGAAAAAAAAAGTACAAAAAATACTTTGTGTTTTTATATTTTGGGGGGTATCTGTTTATGAAACATTTTAAAATAAAAATAAACATTTCATAAAATGTTTGTGAAACATTTTAATTAAAAGAATTTTAAAAAGAACCCATGAGAAAAGAACAACAAAAAAAGTAAAGAGACAGAAAAGTAAAAGGAAAGACACAAATGAAGATGAGAGGGTAAAAGGAAGGATTGTAATAATCATGGCAATACTTGGGGGAAAAAGGCATGATAGCTACTCCAGCACCTGACTGTCTTCACAGAAAGCATCCAAGAAGAAAACCAGTTTGCTTTGTTGTCTTCTTATTGTAAATTTAAAATGAGAAGACTGTGTACAATATGGTCTACAGAGCAACTTGGAACTGTTCCTTTCTTCTGCTTTTAAAAAACTTTCCAGGTAAATCATTAAAAGCAAACCCCTGTGCTGAACACAATACAAGATCATCTGTGCCATGTTTTAAAAATATAAATGTTGCTGGATGAGAGGTTAAGAGCTTTCCTGTCCTTTTGACTGTTTTCAAACACAATGAATAAAAGAATTTCTCACAATCAAGAAATGCTCATTTACCCCTCCTCTTCCTCTCACTGAATCACCAGCTTTTATTTCTCCATGTATTCCCCCCAAGGCAAAGCAGAACTAGGATATTTCCAGATTTCCTTATAGGATACGGAATATAGACATATCTTAAGAACCCACATAAAACCAAAAGGCGGCAGGTACTCTTTATCTTATAATCCTGCTCTTATCCCCCATCCTTCAGAAGAGTTTGTTAATCATTTCTGTTAAGGAATATTTGGTTAGGGACAGGGAATCTTGTGAAGAAAGATTAGACTAGAATAAGAATCACACAGCAACTAATGGGAAGGGAATACAAAACTATCATAATTAGAAAAAAAACAGGAAAGGAAGTAGAATGATGCAAGTAGCTGTAACCCAGAATGAAAGGGAAAATTTCCACGGAATATTATGCACATTTGCCACCCAGATATACTCAGACTAGCGTCAGGGCAGAAAGGAGGTGCACACTTCCCTGGTAGTGGAGTCTCTGGCCTAAACACAGACTGCATTCAAAACCACAGTAACTCCCAGTCAGACCTTGTTCCCAGGCCTCCTCCTCCCAAAACTTTGAGAACATCAAGTGTAAAGAGTAATGTCTGAATTCAAGAGCTTCTCTTCAGAAGCTAGAGGGAGGGTAGAAATTTGCCACACTAGGGCACTGCCATACGGATATGGCTATTTTGTCACATACGCTGCCTTCATTAAAGAAAATGAACCCCCTCCTTTTCCACCAAGACAGCAGATGCTCAGAGACTGTTGTGTGCCATAGTGAGAAAGGCAGAATAAATCAGGAAAGTGAGCCTGTTTGACAGGAGAAAAACCAATGATAGTTCTTGGAGAGGTTTCTTTAATCCCTGCTGAAACAGGTCTCCCTGGTGGCTTAGGAAGGAAACTCAGAAAAGTCCTTTTTTCCCCATTGTTCAGATCCTGAGTACACGGTGCTGTCTTCACACAAGAGAAATCTGAAAAATGAATCTAACTAGAACTGGAAGAATGACTTTACACAGGTTCTAAGCAAGGGAGGATACTGATACTATAAAACTCTAAAGTAAAGACTGTCAAAGTTTGTATTTTCCTTAAACACATTCCTCCTTCTTAGGCCTATTATATTTTCTGTATTGGTACCTTCAGAACTCCTGAACTTCAAATATTTTAAAAACATAATTAGAAATATAATTAGATTGTACACATACTATCAAAGTCCTGAAGGGTAAGTGCTATCTTTATGCTTAACAGGTGCTTCACAAAGTCTTGAGAGATGTGGAGCTCCAGACAGCAATTCCAGAGACAAGAATAATATACACCGTTAAGAAGTGCTTCCTGGACTGGTGTCTGGCCGATACAAGGAAGGTCCTCGTTAGAAGACGGGCAGCTGCATCTGTGCCCAGATGTAATCGTGTGCCCTAGCTGTATGTCAGCGAGGGCATGGCACTGAAGGTAGGGAATGCCTATTGTGTAAGAGCTAAAGAGAACCAAAGGATTAGGCTGTAGGATCCCTACAAATATATACTCAACAACTCAAGTTAAAATATGGTTAAGAAAAGGAAGGATTTTGTTAAAATTCAGTATGAAAGCAAAGCCCATTCCCAGAGTTACTTCACTGGTGTCCTGGAGGAAACCCCAAACTACCCTGAGGAACTGCAGCCCCACCTGCGGAGTTTTCCTCACCATACCTCCATGTACATTTTCTATTTGGGGTCCCTAATCTCCACAGGAGAACGCTGCTGCACCTCTGTTGAGCTGGTGCTTTCCAAAAGGAGATTACCCTATTAGACTTGGTGCTGCTAAATTCTTATCAGAAGCCTGATTCTAAGGAAGTTTCCAAGAAGGATTTACCTGCGGATAGACAGAACATGCAATTTAAACTTTCTCCTTGGTCAATTCTGACTGTCAAAAGCTACATATTCACAAAGCTGCTTTCAGTGACTTGGGGTTTTGAATCATGTCACTGTTGGCAAAGAAAGACTCTAAGTGGTGGAAGGAAACCCCCTATTGTAATGACTGAGAATTATGATTTGATAGGTCTGGGTGGGACTGAACATCTGGATTTTTAATAAGCTTTCTTATAATAAGGTGTGCATTAAAGGTTGAAAATCACCGCCCTATTTTACACCAGGTGGAAGGGATATCCAGACTATTATAGGCGTTCTCTCTTAAGGCAGATCCATAGGGGAAATTTCCCTCAGGTCTCATTCCTGAGCTGATTTTATCGACACTGAAACTTGTGACAGCCGGTGCGCCGCCACATCTGCAGCTAGCTCCCTTTTAACAGCAGGGCGGGACCTAAAGGCCTGAAGGAGGTGTGGTGGAAACAACACGGCTTTAGAACCAGAGGCCAGGTTTAAACCCCAACACTAGTGAGGTCTCACAACCTGTTTCTCGTCAGTAAAATGAGGACAATATGTCCGTACTTCACGAAGTTGCTGTGAGACCTAGCTAAATGCCCGGGCCGCGAAGTAAGACGCCGGTCGTCCTCGCGGGTCCGAGCCTGACAGCCGAGTGGCATGACACAGTATTTTCCAATTATTGCGCGTTCCCGCTTCCTAGCTCCCACCTTGGCCTGCCGGGACTCCCTCCTCGGTTTGGTCCGTATTACGTACTTGGAAGACCCCTCCGAAGCGGGTCGGCGGAGGCTGGACTCAGACAACGTATTCCGGACCCCGGGCCGCGCAGCCCTGGAAACCGGACCCGCACCCACGCCCCCAAGCGAGGCGCTTTGTCGGCGCCAGGCCTGGGGAGGCGCCGTCCAGCGGCGGGCTCACCTGCAGGCGGTGGCTCTTGACCAGGTGCATGTTGAGCGCCGGGCTGTTGGGCAGGATCTTGCCGCAGCCGCGCACAGTGCACAGGATGTTGGTCCGCACGGCCCGAGACAGCTCGCTCACCGACGGCTGGATCAGCTCCCCGGCGGGCACCCCCGGTGTCGGACCCCCGGGCTGCTGCCTCGCCGCCCCAGGCCGTGGCCGGCTACCCCTCAGCCGTCCAGGTGGCCCCCACAGGCCCGAGGCGGCGGCGGCTCCCTTCGCGGCCGCCGGGCCGGCCGGGGTGCCCGAGGCCAGAGCCCCGGGTCCCGCCGCCGCCGCCTCAGAAGCCGCCATAGCTCCCGCACTGCAGCCTGGACGAACTCAAGCCCCGCCTTCCGCCACTACTTCCGGCAGAGGGCGGGGCCTCTCGGCTCATTAGCATCCGGCCGGGACTGGCCAGCGGCGGCCCCCTTGCCGGCTAGAGAGTGCACGTCTGCGTGGAAACGCTGCCAGGTGGGCGGGTTGTAAAACTTCACTGGGATTCTTATGCACAGGTAGAAGTTCCGCTGATCCGTTCTTTGCCTTCCTAGAAGCTGGACTTCAGACAATAATTGGATAGAAGAAAAGGCAATGCGTTCAGAAACTTCCCAAAGATTGAAACAACCCAAATGTTCAACAGCACGGCAGGCAACAGTACGTTAGTTACAGCTATGTTTTATTTAGGGTTTCCCATGTGCCAGACTCTGGGGAATGCCCTTTTCATTTGATGTCTCATTTTGTCCTCAGAACAGCCATTAAAAGGTGTGTACTATAAGTTTTCCCCCATTTTGCAGAGACGTAACTAATTAGTCCTAGGTCACATTATACAAACAAAAGGATTGTTATCATTGACAATTATTTTAGGGAGGCTGGGTCCACTTGCCTGTATTTTAACTGATGAAATCCGATTACTGTTTGGGAGACAGTGTAGCTCAGGCCAGGGTTCTAAAACCTAAGTACCTAGAGAGACTAGGTAGGTCATGTAAATGAGAATAGTATGTTAGGTGTATACAGAAGGGAGGGGTGAGGGCAACAGTGAAATTAGAAATACATCCGTTGTTTAAAGGGGGATAGCCAGTATCTTCGATACCACTGACAGACCTAGGTAGGCCTAGAAGGAATGGAAAATCACCAGGCGGGAAACTACACTGTGGGAAACTAGCCTGGGAAACTGCCTGCCGACCCTACCCAGGACAAACAGATGCCCAGCTAAGATTGGGGTCTGGGGTTGGCCTATCTGGCATAACAGGATGCAGTTTTCACTTGAGCCAGTCAGACTCTGACACCCCAAGCAGTTAACCTTCATGGGTTTTTGCGCTTAAAAAGCCTGCCCTAAGAACAACAGAGTGAGTCTTAACCTCCCTTGGTTGGCTCCCCAATCTAGGTTAGCCCCCCCCCCCCCCCCCCCCCCTGCTTATTTATTCCCCGCTAATAAACCCTGCTCTTTGGCTCACTGCATCATCTGGTTTGCTGAGCAACTCTGCCCTAACAATTACTAGATTTGTTTCCCCCCCTCAAGATTTTATTTTTAAAGGAGAAACATCAATGTGTGGTTGCCTCTCACGTGCCCCAAGCTGGGGACCTGGCCTGCAACCCAGGCATGTGCCCTGACTGGGAATCGAACTGGTGACCCTTTGGTTCACAGGTTGGCACTCAATCCACTGAGCCATACCAGCCAGGGCTCGCTAGATTTGTTTTAAAGACTTTTATGTGAAAACATCCAACTTTTATATATTAGTGTCTATATTAGTTTTCTATTGCTGCAATAACAAATTACCACAAACCAGTGGCTTAAAACACAGATTGGTTGTTGTTGAAGGAACTCAAAAAAAGCCTGGAGGCTTTAGCTAGAAATAAATGATAAAGAGTTACGCAAATGTCTTGGAGTTTGCAAATTGGGAACAGAGCAAAGCAAAAAAGCATTCCAAAGAAGAAAAAAATTAAGTTTTTACAGTAAAAAGCATCTTCTTGAGAGTTACCAGTTCTGCATTCTTAGCCCTAGGATTGGTCCAGGATGGTTATCGGTCAGATGTCGGGCAGTCAGGATGATGGATTCCAGGGGGTTCAGAAGATGGGCACCAACAGGTCTGGTCATGTTCTATGGTCTGGATAATGGATGCCAGGGGGATGTATTTATGAGCCCTTCAGTGGGTAATCAGTATTCTGGGTACCCAAGTCCTTCAGGGGATAATCAGAGGGTTGTGTGCATGTCCATTTGTAAATCCAGGCATTGACACAGACCTGGAAAGTTCAAAAGCGTTTTAAGTTCCCAGGCTAGTTAGAACAAGAATGGAATCTTTCATGCCTTGACCTTCATGTTAATAATTTTAACAGCTTGGTTAAAATGACTCCATTTTATATGTTCCCTGTCTTCACTCCTTCCTCATTATCTCACAGTTCTGGAGATCAGAAGTCTCAAATGAGTCTACTAGGCTAAGACCGAGGTGTCGGCAGGGCAACATTTCTTCTGGAGCCTCTAGGGAAGAATGTGTTTACTTCCCTCTTCCAGCTTCTCAAGGTCAGTAACGGTGAGCTGAGTCGTCCTATCACTGATTTCTTCAGTAGTTATATCTCCTTTTGCTCTCTTCTCTTCCATTTTTGAACACCCTAATGATTACACTGGGTCCATTTATGAACTCTCCCCATCTGCAAAGTCCCTTTGCTTGTAAAGTAATATATTTACGTATTCCAGGGATTAGGATGTGGGCATCTCTGAGCAGGGCGGGTATTATTCTGCCCACCCTAGGAACTAATTTGGATTTAAAAAGTACTGTGGGCCCAAACCAAACCAAAAACCCACAACAAAGGCCAACAACAAAAACCCCACATCTATGTGTGGGGTAGGAACCATGGGCTGTTTTCTTTTCGGTATGCTGTTTAAGAGTGCAGGCTGCCTGTGGCTAATGTGGGCTCAGCCACTGACTAGCCTAAGCTTTTGGTAGTCATTTAAAGTAGCGTAAGACTAGTAATGCTGCCTGCCTTACAGGAGAGTTATGAAAATAAGATAATACACAGAAGCATAGAAAATACTTAGTGCCTGCCATATAATAAGTTCTCAATAAATGTTAGCCATTATTCACTTTTGGAGACTCTACCTAATGTAAAATTAGGTAAATTCCTAACTAGAAAAATTCAAAAATCCCACTAAATTATTCTGAAGCAATTCCTTTATCTAATTTTACATTAGGAAGTAAATTCCTTGGGTTATGAAGGTCCTTGGATATATATTTATGGCTCCATCTGTTCCCAAGACTGCATTTGAATACAGTATGTGTCTCTGGACCATTAAGCACATAATGGCTAACAGTTCCATGTATTCTCATTTCCTTAAGCAGGTGCTTCTGTCCTGGAGGGCCTCAGGGTGCAGCCTCAAGTGATCCCACTAAACGCTGGATAATACGATTAGCATCTCCTTCAGGTTGCGGTTGCCCATCCTTGCCAAGCACCAGGGAGGGCTGTGGGCCGTGAGAAGCCAACCCAGGAACTTGTAGCACCTCTGGGCAGACCTAATGCAGGCATGCAGGCACTGAGCAGAAGTGCCAGCCCCTCGGGCACACATGCTTTAAACCACAACTATGAGCTATAAGGAAATCAGCATTACTAAGCCCCTGCAGACTCAGTCCTTCAATCTGAGATAACTGGAGTGTCTTTGCCATAGTTAATGAAATCTAAAAACCTATCTTTCACATAGGATGATACCCATACCAGTAAAAAACACCACTGTATTATAAAGCACAGCTTAACACTTTTCTGATTGTATTTATATATCTGTACATTAATCCTCTTGTAGATATTCATCAAAAGTAACTTATATACCAGTTTTTAAATACCTTTATTCACAAATCAGTTTAAAATTGGTCAGTTTGAATGTCACATGTATGAGAAAATAGATAATAAAAAGCATATTTACAATGAAACCATTATTTTATATAACTGAATCATCTGATATGCTATCTCCTGCAATAATAATTTAATGGACCCAAGTCTGATTATCCTAGAAAGTTTTGAGTTCGGTAGTTTCTTGGTGCTTCTTTATGTAATCCAAGGGTTAAGGGAAAATTCCTGAAAACCAGCAATTGGAACCAGACCTCTCTATGATTGAGGAGAGACAGATGTGAGAGAAAGGACACCTTGTCACTTTTTCTAGGCCCACAACTGCTGCACTTTGCAGAATATGGGGGAGAGGGGAGCACACAGTGGAAGAGGAATGAGTCATTCCCAACCAGTATATCGAACATTTCTAAATTAAGTGTTCATGTCTAAAACACAGGTTTTTGACAGAAGCTATTCAGCTATCTATGAAGTGAAATGTGTATGTGATATAGTCAGGGAGATGTGATGTTTACAAAACCATATACATCTTATTTATCTTTAATTTTAAAATAATTCATTCTCTTTTTGGGTATGCAAGTGAGCAATGGAGAAAGTGGTGCATCTGCAATACCTGAAATTAAAAAAAGAAAAAGAAAATGAAATAATCATTGTGCAAAGATTTGACTCCGTTTAAAAATGGGCGAGATTAGAGTGTGGATCATGGAACCCCATTAAATGCAGAAGCAGAATATGCGATAATAGAGCATGATGGGATAGCAGACTGGCCATGAGAAAGCTCCCAGGTAATTAGTCAGCAAAGAGAGATTTGAATGTACTATGTTATTCATTCTTCTGGCTTGCAAAATAAACTGACTACTTGCCTGCTGGTGCCAAGGACTTCAATGCTTCCAGAAGATTTGGGCTAGAGAACTTGACTAGGCACCGGAGGGGTTCATTTCTTTCAGCCAAGATGCCTCTATTTAAGTCACTTTTGAATTTTGTTTCAAGCTGTCAACAAAATATATTTATAAATGACTATTAAAACATATCATTTGGAATGGCAAAATAAAACAGAATCAGATTGTGCATTTCATTAATTCTTATCATCAAAAAATATATGGATTAATGGGGGGAGGCATTAATTTGAGAGAGGGAGGGAGACATGTTGGGGGGGGGGAGAGAGACACACACACATACACACTCTAGTTTGTTGTTCAAATAAGCATTAGGCCTAAGTGAGCAGATTAACAGTAGATTTCAAGTGTGGCCTGTAGCTGTAGGGACACTAGGCAGAAAGAATTTTATGGAGTGCTTAGGGGGAGGAGAGTGCTGTGATTATGAACATGGGCATTAGATTAGGATGATCATGATTTGAATTCTTTTATGGTGGCAATTGATTTGTCCTCCACCCTGGCCTTCCTGGTGGCTAGTGGCACACTTCTAGAATAAGCTAGGTTTACAGTACTAACTAGGCTACTGGTTTTTTCTCCATATGATACCAACTGGGCTATATAATGGCTTATTTATTCACTCTTTTATTCAACAAGCTTTTTTTTATTCTATCCAAATTGGCTTTTTATTAATAGTAAAGACTATTGGCCCTGCCCAGGGTTCAGTTGGTTGAGCTTTGTTCTGTAAACTGAAAGGTAGCAGGTTCAATTCCCTGTCCGGGCACATGCCTAGGTTGCAGGTTCATCTCCATTTGGGGCGTGTTTGAGAGGCAACTGATTGATGTTTCTCTCTCACATTGACGTTTCTCTCCATCTCTCTCCCTCCTTTCCTCTCTCTTTAAAATCAATAAGCATGTTCTTGGGTGAGGATTAAAAAAAATAGTAAAGACTATGATACATACTACTTGCAAATAGTACAGGCACAAAAATTATAAAAATAAACTAGCAGATATTTAAGAGCAAATGTAAAGTTTGTATATTAGGTCATTAAAGATTTTGTACACTTTTTAATACTGTTATTATAAACTAGATATATGAAGCAAAAAAAAAAGAGCAAGGTGCAAATCAGCAACTATCATATGCTACCATTTCTACTTTTAAAAGGAAAAGGATATGGACAAACAGCCCACATGTGCACAGACTACCTCTGGAAGATTACTCAGCCATTAATTGTTGCCTAAGGGACTGCATCAAGGAGTGAGAAAGAAACTGCCTTTTATTGATTAGCATTTGGTGAAATTTAAAATTTTTTAGTCAATCATGTACAAATTCTTAAATATTTTGATTAGTAATAAAAAAAAATCCCAATGCTTTATTTACTGACTTGAGAGACAAAGAAACATTGATTTGTTGAAACACTTATTTATGCATTCATTGGTTGCTTCTTGGATATGCTTTGACTGGGGATTGAACCAGCAACTTTGATGTATGGGGACACTGCTCTAACCAACTAAGCTACTTGAGCAGGGCTGATTCACAAGTCTTTATAGGCAACCCACTATGGTGTATGTATTGTTCTAGTGTAGATGGGCTAAAAAGATGTAGACTACAATTTTTCCCCCTCAAAAATACAGATCACAGCCAGTTTTACATAACTGAATATGAAAGATGAAATGAAAAGACAAATTAAAAATTTCCAAGGGTCTTCTTTACTGATAGGGGAGCTTACTAAATGTGATAGAGAAGTCATAAATTTATTATATGAAATTGAGGCAACAAATGAATAAGAAATAGTTTCTCAGAACCATTTTCCACTTGAAGTTTTTGTTCTTTTGAAAAAATATTGATAACTGTAGATAATTTATAGTAACATCCTACCTTATATTGTGCAAATTCTAGTCTTGGTTGAGGGTAGTCTCCAAAAACTTCTTCAGTAATTTTTTGAACTCTGTCTTTTTCTATTCTGTTTTCATGAATGATCCTGGAATCCACTATAGATGGAAGATTTCAAATAAAACATGTTAGAAATCTATTTCATCCTTAAAGTATCCTCCTTTCATTCCTAAGCTTTTAATTTGCTTGTATAATTTAGAGATAATGTCTAACCATTACTGTTTCTTCTCTTGATTGTAATAACTTCTTATTGTAGAAAAATTGGAAAGTACAGGCTGATAAAAAAGAAAAGAAAAAAACCACCCACAATTCTACCACACAGAAATAAGTGCTGTTAACATTTTAATATATTTCTATCTAGCCCTTTTTTAATATTTTTCTAACTAGCCTCAGTGACTACAAATATGTATATTTTTAAAACTGGAATTATAACACACAATTTTCTATCCTTTACTTAACATGAATGAAATCAATAGCAGTTTCTACATCATTGGAGAGTCATAAAAATGTTCAGTTCATAATGGCTGTACCATTTCATTTTACTATCATTTTAAAAGTGTACTTCCAAATTTCAGTTTTTACTTTAAAACACACATACTATTTATATCTAGCCCAAGGCTTCTTTCTTGTAGAGGTGTAGTAGCGTTGTGAGTTTCAAAGGTCTAGGGAAAAAAAAAAAGAAAAAAGTGAATGTTTTCCTAATTTTAACACCTTGAGGTACAGCTATTAATTGATTTTAGTACACAAAAGTGTGTCAAATTTTATCTTTATCTTTCTCGAAAAGAAGAGATTTGAGGTCACATCTGGCTGAGCTGAGCATTTCTCCTAGAGCAGGGTACTGCCGAAACTGCTGGGGCCAGCAACATGGCTGTTTTGCCTGAGGGGCTCTGTCTGTACCTTTTATCGTAAAAATGGATCTGGAAGAAACAGGAGGTGAGGGCAAAAGCTACAAAAATCAAGGCCATATTTGCAATGTGATGTTTCATCTTTGTAGCTATGTCTTCATAACCCTAAACAACTTGCTGAGATTCCTTTTGGAAAAATAACTTTCCCACTGAAAGTCTGAATTTCTCAAATCCCTTCTCTGACCTTCCTTCCACCATCAAAGCCACTGTGCCTAGAACAGCTGAAATACATAAATATAGGGTGGGGCCCAAGTAGGTTTATAATTGTGAGTACATGAAACACAGAGTACATTCTTGTGTTATTATTAATTATTGTATTATTTTCCATACATACAACTGTAAACCTACTTTTGCTCCACCCTGTATAATACATGTAAGGGCTCAGATTTACACACAGAGCGTTAGTGAGTCACCCACTGAGTCTGAACATACGAGCACACAGGTGTCATGCAAAGGAGCAAACAACCCTGGGCCTGTGAGGCCAGATCTGTTCTTATCATTAAAGGGAAACAGTGCATTTAAATAATTTTAACAGATAAATAAATTGTGGGACTTAATAAACCAACGCTTTTTCCATCACTTCTAACCCCTGTATCACCTGATTGACTGATGGGACAAAAATTTTGCTTCTTTCTTGCACAATAGAACACTGTAATTAGCTTGAAAAGGCAGCGTTAAGTTATTCTAAAAAGAAAAGAAATTCTAATTAGAGTAGCTGATCTAGAAACTGGGATCTATGCCATCATTTTGTTTCCCTTCATGTTAACAAACTGAAAGCTTTCTCTACTTCAGTAATACCCGAAGGGATCTCCTTTTACTGGAGGTGGACTTTCCCACCTGCCCAGTGGCCTCTAACTCATGTGTAAAGAGAAAAAGAAGACTTAACCTGAAAGAATGTCACTGATTAGCTCACCTGATTATACTGCTCAAAAACAATAGCCTTAAGAGAGTCCAGATATCGGCTTCTGAAGTCCATTTTCACAATCCGATGATGTTTGCTAGCAATTGTCAGTGCCTTGAAGTGAAAGTTATAAGACTATTAAGATTACTGTGTCTGACTTCCGGCAAGATGGAGGAATAGGTGGACGCACCGTACTTCCTCCTACAACCAAGATTAGAAAACCAATAATTTACAACAATAATTTACTATCAGAATAACACCCAGATCCGGCAGAGGATTTATCTGAATGGAAGTCGGGCAGCCAAGAAGTTGAAGTAGACGTATTCATCCGGACTGGTAGGAGAAGACCAGCCCGGCGGGCGCGGGGCTGGCTCGGGTTGGCGGCGCGCGGAGGTCGGGGAAGGTTTGGTGCGAAATCGGCACAAAAGCCATCCGGCGCGCAAGAAGGCAGCGGTGATCCCTGAGTACGCAAGCTGTGGCTGGCAGACCCAGAGGGGCAGCGATTGTGGACCAGGGCAGAACTTGTGGCCCGGAAGCCCAGACAAGGGTCTGAGTCCAGGGGAACGGAACTACCGCCATTGTTTTCTCCCGCCCCCACATATAACGTCATAATCTAGCGACGGGGGCGCCCAGCCCCGGTGAACACCTAAGGCTCCGCCCCCCACCGTAACAAGAGCAACCAGACCGGAAAAAAAAAGGAGAGGCAGGGGAAAAAAAAAAAAAAAAATGTTTTCAACAGAGCAGATCAGTCCCCCGGGACTCATCCTTTTGAGCGACCAAGAATTAGCCAATCTATCAGATGCGCAGTTCAAAACACTGGTGATCAGAAAGGTCACGGAACTGGTTGATTTTGGACGAAATTTAGATGAAAGAATGCAGATTACCATAAAACAGATGCAGGAAGACACACGGAGGAGAGCCAATAGTGAAAGGAAGGATTATGAGTCTCAAAACAATACAGTGGACCAGAAGGAAGATAGAATCAACCAAGCAGGAAAGCATGATGAAATAAGAATTCAAAAAATTGAGGAAAAGATTAAGAGCATCCAAGACACCTTTAAACGTTCCAATATCCGAATTATAGGGGTACCAGAATCAGAAGGGGAAAAGCAACAGATTGAGCACATATTTGAACAAATAATAAAGGAGAACTTCCCCAATCTGGCAAAGGGAACAGTCTTCCAAGAAATCCAAGAAGCTCAGAGAGCCCCAAAGAAGTTGGACCCAAGAAGAAACACACCAAGGCACATCATAATTACATTAGCCAAGGTAAAAATGAAGGAGAGAATCCTAGAAGCAGCAAGAGGTAAGGGGACAGTCACCTACAAAGGAGTTCCCATCAGACTGTCAGCTGATTTCTCCAAAGAGACCTTACAGGCAAGAAGGGGCTGGAAAGAAATATTCCAAGTCATGAAAGACAAGGACCTACATCCCAGATTGCTCTATCCAGCAAAGCTCTCATTTAGAATGGAAGGGCAGATAAAGTGCTTCTCAGATAAGGTCAAGTTAAAAGAGTTCATCATCACCAAGCCCTTATTTTATGAAATGCTAAAGGGACTTATCTAAGAAAAGAAGATAAAGAAAAGACATGTATAGTAAAAGGACAGCAAACTCACAAATATTAACAACCACACCTAAAGCAAAACCAAAGCAACTAAGTAAACAATTAGAATAGGAACAGAACCACAGAAATGGAGGGCACATGGAGGGTTAGCAGCAGGGGGGTGGGAGGAGGAGAGAGGGGGAAAAGGTATAGAGAATAAGTAGCATAGAATGTACGTTGAAAATAGATAGGGGGAGGGCAAGAATAGTACGGGAAATGTAGAAACTAAAGAACTCATAAGTATGACACATGGACATGAACTAAAGGGGGAAATGTGGGTGGGAGGGGGGTACAGGGTGGAGGGGAGAGAAGGTGGGAAATGGGACAACTGTAATAGCATAATCAATAAAATATATATATAAAAAAAGATTACTGTGTCTATACTTGTATTTATAATATTTGTGGAAGTAAAATTAGGAATTGCAGTAAATGAATAGTTTCTATTTAAGAGTGAAAAGAAATGCAGAAAAATGAGAAAAAATGTAATCTCATGTCCTGTTACTCAATTTAAAAAAAGCCTAATGGCATAAAATAATCAGAAATACAAAGTCTTTTGTACCATTTTTAGACATATTTAAAGTTAGGAATTATAGTAAGTTCAGACCTAGAAGTAAACAATGAATACTCAAATGTTACCGTTTTAGACTACCAGTCATCTAATACTACAACAATACTGCCACACAAAAAGGCAAATATATATGCTTTAGAACAATACTGAAGAAAAAAATACATATTAAGTGCAATTTATAAAAGCTTCCCATTATCTCGAGAAACAAGTGAGAAGGCTGAAACAGAATTAGTAAGGTAAGATATTTACCTGGAACTGGAGGGTAGAGATAAGTTTGCCTTGAGATACACAAAGAAAATATAAACATTAGCTGTTGGTGTAATGCTTAAGCCAGTTGTTGCAGGGTGGACTCACCTGGCTGTAGGTGGATGAATGACTACTCTAAATTATGGAGGAAGAGGCCCCAAACATAAAGAAGCAGAGGTAAGTGTTAAAGGGAAGTAGAAGCAAGCTGCAGTAGATATCTTCCTGCCATTCCAGTGAATAGCCCAGGAATTTAAATGACCAGCAAGTCTGTCTGCTGGGATCCCATAGCTCTTGAATCCAGAACCCTGGAGTGCACGGTCCACTTAGCACTAGAGATAATGCAGCCAGGATGGTGGAGCTGCTCACCTACAACCGGCTGAAATGAAAGCTCTGGAACCAGCTGAGGTGCCATTGTAGTTGTGATGTTAATAGAGAATAGAAGTAGCAGCAGTCACCAGGCCTACACAGCGGTGGCTTATTCTGGGGAAAGATGCTAGGAAGCCAGAGCCATAACAAGAAGCAGGCTCTGAATAGAGGCCCCTTTTTATGTTAAAGCAGTCTTCTTGTGCACAAAATTGAGGAGAATGATTATAAATGAAAATAATGTTCATTAATAGGCAAATTATGCAATCACAAAAAAGTAATGGTGTGTATCATATGGAACCACATGGAAATGTTTAAAAAGCAAGCGACAGATGGTAAGTACAACCCTGGTTTTGTAATAAAACATCTGAAAGGAAATAACAAACTGTTAATAGTAGTTATCCTGAGTAAATGGGATTGGAAAGAAGGGTATGAAGTTTTAAAAGACTTAACTGTTGGTCTTTGGAGACTTCTGTGTTGGTTCAAGTTTTACATTAAACTTGCATTACTTCTAGATTTAAAGACGATAATGAAGAGCTCCGAACCAGTGCTCACATTGCTTTCCCATTTGCAGAAGAACCACACTTGCTTACCTTAGGAAGTCAAGAACTACATGTGGCACTTTTATATACAATGCTTAAACCCACACAGACCCCTGAGATAGGATAGTAAAAGTTTATAGCTGTAGTGATTGGTTCCATACCTGGCCCAGAAGGGGAATACTGCTCCTCAGCTGCGAGGAAGAAATGAAGGCGTATGGAGTCTGGGGATAATACACCACGTAAGTAGGTTTGTACTGGTTTGGCTTCCGATACTGTGTTCCCCAGGCAATTCGAATCCATACTGCATTCTCCTCAGCATCTCTGAAGGTGACCGATACCTTATTTAAAAATAAAAATAAAAAATTAAGTTTCCTAGTTAAAATCTCGTGGCACCAAGAAAGAACACATGTTTTCTAGGGGGGAAGGATGTCATTGTAATCTTCCACATAGCCCTTTCCCCTACTTTTCATTACAGTGCTTTAGGAATCTTTGAGAAAATATTTTGTGGTTGTTTTGTAGACATATACACCTTGCAAAGTCTTTTGGAAGAAAAATAATTTTTAAAAGATTTTATTTATTTTTAGAGGGAAGGGAGGGAGAAAGAGAGAAACATCAATGTGCGGTTGCTGGGGGTCATGGCCTGCAACCCAGGCACGTACCCTGACTGGGAATTGAACCTACAACACTTTGGTTTGCAGCCTGCACTCAATCCACTGAGCTACGCCAGCCAAGGCTAGAAAAAGAATTTTTAAATCTACAACAGGGTGTGATGCCAAAATTTTTCAATAGTTTATTGGGCTTGTCTTGAAAAACTGTGTTCCTCTACCTGTAAGAGTTTATGAGTAAGGAAGCCTTACAAATGACATACTTGTTTTAAAATGGAGCCTTTCTAGAGTTGAAAGACTTAAGAAAAAAATAAAAAAACTCAATAGGCACAGACAACAGCATGATGATTAGCAGAGGAAAAGTGGGTGGGGAGAGGTAGAAAAGGGTAAAGGGATAAATGGTGATGGAAGGAGACTGGACTTGGTGAACACACAATGTACAGATGATGTGTCATAGAACTGTACACCTGAAACCTATATACTTGTATTAAATGTCACTCCAAGAAACTCAATAAAAATGGAGCCTTTTTAGCAGAGTGTGCCTATAAAATTTAATAGTAACACTTCTATGTAGTAATAAGAATTACTAGCTTAAAAATATATGAATCCTAATGCTTTATAAATGTAGCTGAGATGCTAAAAATTACTTTAAAGGAAAGTTATGTGGTCAGAATATAGGAAATTCTACTTGGTTTCCATTTCATGGATAAAACGTAAACCTTTCTAAAGTTTTAAGGATGATTACCAGTTTGTCCTGGAATTCAGCAGCCTACTCTTAGATTAGTAGCTCCCCCTTAAGAGTTCAGGCCCTGCAAAGGAGGCACTTGAGACAGGTGTACTTGGCCGGCCCATGTCTCTTTACTTCCTCCCTCTTATATCTTACTCCAGTAAAGCAGGTTGCAATGTGGCTGCTGGCATTAAGAAGGCAGTCTCTTTGACTCTGCCCACTCTTTATTTGGCTGCTTTTCCAAATTCCCTTGGTGCCTCATATAAGGCACCCTCCCTAGTCCTAGGTGAGGACGGTGCAGAGCTGCCTGGCTTTCCCTGAGTGAACAGTATAGAGATTGGCCCCAACAGAGGAACCACTACTGCCCTGAATGGAAGATTAAGTCTCGCTCTGATTATCATCTTTGTGTTGTGTTACTAAAGCAAAAACACCTGTAAAATCAAGACTGAATACAGTATATTGAGGGCACACTTTAACTAGAGGGAGAAAACTGGTAGCACACAACACATTCAGGTAGTCTCTCTAGCCCAGAATGAGAATCTTTTAAGTGAGGGTTCATGGAAGGGCTTAACGAGGCCTGTGACCTCCCTGACCTGGATGCAGTCAGGTGTACACGTCTAAGTGTACGCTTTTCCAGAGAGAGGTTCTAGATCACTTGCCAAAATTCTCATTAGGGTCTATGATCTAAAAAAGGTTAAAAACATCAGTGGGCTGAGAGAAAAAGGCTGTCCCCAGCATCAGTGTAGTCTTGGCCCAGCTCGCATCCAGTGTTCCAGCTCACATTCTTGGAGTAAAATAGATGCCTGAAGAGGTGGGGCCCGGATACAAACTTTTATTATTTTCCAAAGAAAATATTTCAATAGATGTCATCCCACAATAGCTGGGATAAAGCATTTTTCACTAACAATAGATCAATAATGCTCAAGCTTAACTGGGTGACTAATCCCACCAAGGTTCCTAAGTGGTTCGGCTAACCTGGGACCATACTCTCCAGGGGGGTCCAACCCACGGCCCAGGACGGCTGTAAATGCTGCCCAACACAGAATCGTAGATTTACTTAAAACATTATGAGATTTTGTTTGTTTGTTTTTGTTAGTGTGTATATTTAATGTGTGGCCAAGACACCTCCTCTTCTTCCAGTGTGTCCCAGAGACGCCAAAAGTTGGACACCCCTGGTGCTGTCAGTTACTGACTACCACCCGCAAGCTACATGAAGACATAAAAAAAGGTTAGCGTGAGAATCAAATGAAACCTTATAACACACAGAACCGCCACATACTTAACAGACTGTTCATGATAGTCTGATACATGATATACAGCATAAAAAAGTAGTAAATGTGGTTTTTATAATTGAAACATTTTTTTCACCTGTCTCTTCTTTGTAAGTTTTCCAAAGAACTTTGTATTCTGAATGGTTTTACCAACCTGCCACTCCACGCCCTCCTTCTCTCAAAGGCTCTGTACTGGATCCCTGAACTTCAGGCTCTATCCATCACTCCTCAGTTAGGTTCCCTGAGTCTTCTCACACCAGCTTCTCTATCCCATTGACTCAAGGGTAGGAGTCTTAACCTGAAGTCCATAGTTAGAATTCAGGGTACCTATGAACTTGGTGGGAGGAAAAATTGTATCTTTATTTGCCCCTAGTTTCTAACTGAAATTTATCACCTCCTTCAATTGTGATGAATAGGCAACAAAACAGTAGAATTTTAGGACCAATTACATTGTTGTTTATAGAAATCCTAAATTTTTAAAAATCACATTACAGTTGTTGCAGATGCCTCAAAACTTTATACCCCATTACTGCTTAGAAACTAGTTGTTTGTACAACCACCAAGAGATTATGTATAAAGAAGCACATGCATAACTACATAACAATTTAGCATTTTAATACTTTAATAAGTGTATGTTAAATAGTTGGTTTCCCTTGTAATTTCTATGTGTTTTATTTACAGCCTTTAAAACCAACTCTTCTGAGAAGTGGTCCATGAGCTTCATTAATGGCCAAAGGGGCTCCTTGGCACGGAAGAGGTTAAGATGCCTGTCCTAGAGCGCAGGTGAGTCACCCTTCAATCCCGAGCACCGGGAGATGCTACTTGGCATGACATCACCACCACCAGCCTTCAGGAAAGTGGGGTTATCCGTCACTGGTCATGTCATGAGGAGGAAAGTGAAGATGAGCTGGGAGTCCTGTCATTTGGAAAAGGGGTTAGGACATGCTGACCAGTTCAGACCAGGGGACCCACAGATAGAGAAGACACAGGAGCTTTACTTGTACATCTCTATCTTCTAAAACATACAGTGCACACAGCACCTCGGTCTCTACCGGCCTTTCAAACAGGACAGATATGTCCCATAATGAAGCTCCTGTGTCCCTGGCCTCTCCTGCTAGTCTGTCTGAAATTCACTTGGGGGGAAAAAAGCTTTTGGAATATGGCAGTGATGAAAAGAGAAGAAAGCTGACAACTGAATACATGGGCATTAGAGTAGGAGGAAATGTGTTTCGACTCTTCTCCTTGAATGGTGGGGGCAGGAGGCACGGGGCTCGGAGAACACGAGTTCCTGGTGTCTGGGAGAGGCATCGAGGGAGGAGAGGGCACTGAGAAGGAAGGAAGCAGATACACTCTGAACTGGAGCCGAGCGAAGCTCTCTAGGAGGTTTCTTGTTTGGGGTAAAGTAGTGTGGGAACGCTGCCCAGAGTGGTTTCAAAATGAGTTAGCCAGTCCTGTCCAGCTTCATAAAAAGGCTGGTTCTAGAAGGGTCCAGGCCATAAATCCACAACATTCACAGAGAGTTGGCCAGGGGCTCTGTGTCAATGAGGCTTTGTTTGGAGAAAAAAAAAAAAAAAATCAAAAGCGGCTGTGTGTGCCACACCCAAATGGGACTCTCTTTTCATCTCCAAAAAAATTTTAATTTCACAGTAAGACTATTTTTCAAATAATATAATCAAAGATGACTTTGGAGCAAGGTATAAAAAGTATTCATAAAAGAGAGAGGGAGAGACATATCTTCCCTTTGGCTCACAATTCTCCTGAATTAATTTATAAATTAAATGAAGCCCCACTGCTGAAGATTTTGTTTTATAAATCTGATAAAATGATTCTAAGATTCATCTTAAAGAATGGTCAGGGTGTTTTTGGTAAAGAAGAGTAATCGGGGATAGAGGCAGGGTGGACTGGCCTCAATGGTTATTAAAATATTTTAAAAAACTGCAGTGATGAAGGGAATGGGGGAGTTTGCAAAGAATGTGCCCAATTCATTTATTGCCCAGCATTTGCTGAGCCCTTGCCTGGGTCAGTGGGGGGCAGGATGGTCAGAGTTCTGCTCTCAGGGAGCCTGCAGGCTGGGAGGGAAACTGACAGTTCAACCAGAAAATGGGAAGAGTTGGTGAAGAGCACAGGACAGGGGGCAACCAGTCTAGTCAGGGAAGCACTCTGAGGGAGCACCATTTAAGTGGGGGTAAGAGGAACAGGGAGGAATGAGGCTATTCCAGGTGGTGGAGGCTATTCCAACCAGAGGGAATAGCCTATGGTAAGTTCAAGGACTCAAAGAAGATTAGTTCAGTTTAGCTGGAGTGTAGAGTGTAGGCTGATGTCACCTGAGAGGCAGGCACTGGATCCAGGGGGACATGAGGAGGAACACATCAAGGAGTAGAACAACACACAGACTCTAGAAGTCTGAATGAATCTGAAGAGTCCAGTGAGGATAACACCCATGGGAAAAGCTGAATTAGTAAACAAATAGTGTTGGGCTAAGTCATTAGCTTCTGAAAGAGAAATCATTAGTGAGTCTATTCGTCTCTCCCTCCATCTTCCACTGAAGAAAATTCCTGCAGCTTAGCTTCATTGGTGGAGGGCTGAGTGGTAGCACCAGTGGGACGCTCTGGTGAGGGGCAGAGATACAGGAAAGGAATTAGTCATGGAGACAGTACAGGACCAGTTTAGGATGTGTGGAAGACAACCAGAAGACAGATGTACAAGAACAAAGGGTTTGACTGCCAGTTGTCTGAAAGTGTGACCTTGAGCACAAAAATGGATGTTGTGCATCTTTAAAAAAAATTTTTTTTAATTTATTTTTAGAGAAGGGGAAGGGACAGAGAAAGAAACACTGACCGGGAATTGAACCAGTGACTCTTTGCTTCGTGGGAAGACACCCAATCAACTAAGCCACACCTGTCACAGTTGTTGCGCATCTTTCTAGCCCCAGCATCTGGCACATGACAGAAAGGAAGCTGAGAGAACCTGCCCAGTGTAGATGTGAAGAGCATGGCCTGGAAGCCACCTGCCTAGGTTTAAACTCTGGTTCTGCTGTTTTCAGCCGTGTGACCCAACTTACTTCACCAGCAGGATGCAATGAGTTAATAATTGGAAAGGGGTTAGAATGGGGCGCAGCTCACATGGTGTTTGCAATCAGCACGACTGTTGAAAGAGAATGGGCCACGGGACTGTGATAAGTATCACTGGCAAACTGCAACAGGGAGGTTCTCAAACTTGATTGGGCATCAGCATCACCTGGAGGGCTTGGGCTCGCCCCCAGTGTGTGATTCAGTAGGTCTAGTATGTGGCCCAGGTATCTGCATGTCTAACAAGTTCCCAGGTGATGCTGATTCTATTAATCCCGAGATCCCACTGTGAGAGCCATGGCCCATTAAAAACTCAGTTTCAACCTGGCAGTGAGGGTGCTAGCCAGACTGCAAGGGACTTATGCATAAAGCCAGCAAGGTTGGAGCACCCTTTCAAAAAGTCTTTTCGGGAGGTCTTTGAAGGGGAGCAATAAATAACACCCCTCTTCTCTACCCTTCTGAACAACTAAGAAGTGAGGCAAAAGAGTTGGCAGGTGGAGGCCAACATATAACTCATATTACCAAGAAATTGATGACCCGGCTCATATTGCAGGCAAATGGCCCTCTGGACAGTATAACCCAGAGTCGGGCAGAGTTGCCCATGTGGCTGCTGGCAGAATCACTCTGGGGGGCCTCCTTTGCAGGGTAGAGCTGGGCCCTGGAGCAACAGAATAGAGTAGGTGGCCTCTGCAGGCAGCTGCTCTCACTCAGGTTAGGTCAGTGCTCCTGCTGGAGAAAGGGGGAGGGGAGGTAGTGAAGGGAAACCTCTACATGAGGGACGTCACAGGAACAAGAAATATTTGCCTCCAAGTGTTTTATGCTTAATGATGAACATGGAGAGTGGGTGTACTTTTACTGAGACTTGGGCATGTGTATAAGTGGTAGAGTAGGTATCAGATGAGATCGGAAATGTGAAAGACTCGAGAAAAACCAAGCACACAGGCCCTAAGAGGATGTAGGAGATGGATGCAAAGCACACAAGAAGGGTCATTATAAGAAAGGAGGAGAAGCATATGTTCAGTGACAAGTGGATGCACAGAAAGAATGAAAGAAGTTACGAAGCATGAAGTAAGGAGAGGCAAAGACAGGTCAAGGAATCTGTGTATGAAAGAAGAGGGAACGCTAACCATTCTAGGGAGGATGGACACAACGTGGGTGAATGAGACAGATTTGGTTGGCATGTCTTCATATGTAGGAGGACTAAGGCAGACTAAAGTGGAAGGACAAGACGATGAAGTAGGAGAGGTTGTTAGAAAGAAGGATCACAAGATAATAAGGGTGGTGCTTCTGGAAATGGAGTGGCAGGTAAGATTCTTGGGTGCTCTTGAGACGCACTGACCGCCACAGGAGCCTCTACGCATCCACGGCCAGGGGACTAAAATCTGTTTGCCGTTAAATTAAATCAACATTTTAGTTCCTCAGTCACACTAGCCACATTTCAAGTGCTCAGTAGCCACATGTGGCTACTAGCTAGGGTGCTGGACAGTGCGATATAGAACATTTCCATCCCCGCAGAGATCTGTTGGATGGGGTTGCTCTTGAGAAAGAAGCATTTGCCCTTGAATTGAGAAGTGAGGGGAGAGGAAAGTTTTCATAGTAAAACGTTTTGTCTTTGTTATGGACTAGAATAGTACAGAATATTACTAATTGAAATTCTTACAAATTAAAAAAATGTAGTAGCAAATTTTAAATGCACAGATGCCATGAAACTGGATTTCATGGAAATTCAGAAAGATTTTGTTCTTACATTTTTAATGCTCTTTGAAGAATTTTCTTAAATGAACTTTTGAATTGTTTCATATCAAAAAGGTCAATGTCTCCACCTGTCAAAGTGAAAAGAAAAATTAAGGGAGCTACACTGTCTTCAATAAGTGCATTTACAAAGACCCTGAGGTGAGCATTTGTGTAACCTCAACGATCAAATCACACAAGTGCTGCCGGTATTCTGACACAGCATTGCTAAATATACTGTTCATTTTCCCCGTAAATGAGTAATAATTACCTTGTTTTGAAAGAAAAGATACTTAAGAGGAACATACTGCTATTCATTTTCAAATTGCCAAAATATCCAGTACAAATGTTCACTTTAAAAGAGGAAATGTGGAGGAAGGGGGGGAGGGGGCAGTCCGCGTGGTAGCCTCTGCCCCCCTCATCCTATTGTGGCAGTGCAGGGTAGGCTGTAGGACTGGCAGACAGGGGTTGGGGTGAGGTGATTAAATTAAAAAAACAAAATGAAAATAAAAGGGAAAACGTTACCTGGTTCTTTAGTCATCTGAAAAACATCCCAAACTTTCTGGTGCCGATGAAATTGAGTATCTGAGAGAGGGAGGAAGAGCTTATTGCTATTCTATCAAAGAACTTTTAAGTAATGTGTTATGAATATATATTTAATAACATGAAGCTGGAGAAACTAGTGGTATTTACAAATTAGGTTATATATTTTTATTCAAAACATAAATTTTACATGGATTAAATTTACTCCAGGCAAACAAAACACATCATAAAGAACTACTCAATCTAGTAGAGCTCTAGCATTTACTCTTAAGTCAGAAAATTTATTCTCTTTCTATACAGAATGCGGCATTTACTGAGCAGGCCCAGAATAACGTGCTCCCCGTGACCGGTATGTGCGCTGGCTGGATGTTTCTTTGTCTGGAGCAATCTTCTCCCAGCTCGTTGCAGACTTCATTCCTGCACCTCATCTAGGCTCTAGGAAAATGCCATCTGTGCCATGGCCTACCCTGATCATCCTACCTCAACTGACTCCCATCCCACCCTGCTTTAGTTTCCTTCACTACCTGACATTACATCGTATGTTTAAAGGGTCATTTATACAGTCCTTGTCTTCCCAGCCAGAGTCCTGTGACACATAGGACTTTGTCTTGTTCCCTGCTGTATTCCCAGTGTCTAGACACTGGCTGGCATGAAATGAGTGCTCTGTATATAGTTGATGAATAAATGAATGAATGTATGAATCTATGACACAGGAGACACCCTTCAGGAGTTATAAACTTAAGGGTGTTTGGAGTTAAAATGGACGTAGGAAGTTATTGAGTTTAAATCCCACCACATTATCATCCTGGGATAGACTCTGTCCCTGCACTGACCTCTGTCTGCATCCCTGTGTCTTTGCACCTAGGATCAAGGTGCTCTGCGCCCCATAAAAAGAGGTTGTTGGCCCAAACACTCAAGGGCACCAACTTGCTATGCTTTTTTGTACTTTCTTGTCCTTCCTACAATTTAGTGTCTTTTTTTTTCTTATTTGGTGCCTTGGTGTCCCCACCTCCTCTCTCACTCCACTTAAGGCAATGGTCTGACAATTGTCGATCACCTAAATTTTGTCTGAAATGGGTGTAACCTGGCACAATGTGACACCTGCCCAAGAGAGAGCATCCAAAGGGTTTTTGTTCCTTTCTGGTATTCTCCTCTTGGTTCTGTGTTTCAGAGTTAAGATGGCTTGCTAATTGATCTGTGAATACGGTTGTTGTAATAATAATAGAAACTAAAATATTTTGTTGTTAATGATTCCATTAAACCTCACGCAAAAGCTCATGTCAAGTGGCAAGGACTTAAATACACATGAAGGCATTTCCTCAAATAGAGTATGTCCTAGACTAACCTGTGGTCTTTGTGACAACCGTGGTCTGCCTCTAGTGTCCCCTGTCTCAGCAAGGAACTCTGTCTTCCTTTTAGTTGCTTCTACAGACCCTGAAGCCATGCGGGCTCCTCCCACTCAATCCCCCAGACCATACCGCCTTCAAAGTCCACTTTTAATCCTTACATTCCTTACAAGATGCACCATCATAAGCCCAAATTTTCAGAAATATACTTTCAATTCTATTAATAATACAAATCTTAACAGATATTTACTATGTGCTTATTATATGCCAGTTACTGTGCTAAGAGCTTTTCAAGCATTTCATTCAACCCTCACAATGATCCTGTGCTATATTATTATAATATTATTATATTAATGGTGCTACTATTATTTCCATTTTACTTAATAGAAGTCTGAGGCCTAGAAAGGCAATGTGACTTGGCAACAGACACAAGACTAGTAAGTGACAGAGCTGGGATTTTACACACCAGGTCAACTTGACTGTAGAACCAGAAGCTTTACATACAAAACTGCCTCTCTGATGAAACTGCATTGGTTAAATGTAAATACAAATCACCAAAACTTACAGATGATGTCTAAAAGGGCAGCGTCACTGACACGTGCACGCTTCTCCTGAAAGAGAAAGTAAAACATCCAGTAAGTATGGCTGCAGGTTTGGTTCTACCCCACTTGCAGCACACTTTAGAACTGCTTACAGACCAGGAGCACCCTCTCAATACCTTACTGACAACCTGTCTCTGACCTATGGTCTCCTGTTAAGTAACAAATACATCTTTTGATTCCTGTTTCAGTACAGGCACTCACAACTGTTCTCCCATAATCTACTCCTCATTTATCACTTTTAACTTTTTGTTTTGTTTTTCTTTAATCAACTTCTAGACTTCCCCTACAACAGGGTTTCTTAACTAGGCACTACTGACATTGTGAGTCAGATAATTCTGTGTTTGGAGAGCTGTCACAGGAGGCTAAGGGGCTTCCTGGCCTCTGTCCACTGGAAACCAGCTGCACCCCCCTCCCCACAGTTCTGACAACGAAAAATGTCTCCAGACATTGTGTCCTCTGGAAGACAAAATCATCCCAGCTGAGAACCACTGTTCTATACGTACACATTTATATGTATGCATGGCATATAGTTTCTTTCAGTGTACACAAAGATCTAGTTTATTCTTTTTAATGGCTAAAGAATATTTTGTTACGTGGATGTATCATTGATTGGCTAATCTTCTATGTGTAGTTGCAATTTTTTTGGTTTTTTTAAACAATGCTAGTTAATGTCTTTATTTATATATAAATCTTTACATGTTTATAACTACATATATAAATGCTTGTCGATTATATTTTTATTTATATCTTTATTTTTAATAATTTTATCCACATGAATTTTCAGAAGTGGAATTGCTGGGTCATAAAGTATATTTACTTAAATATACTTTACTGTGCTTAAATATACTTTACGGTGCTACTATTATTTCCATTTTACTTAATAGAAGTCTGAGGCCTAGATTTTGAGGCCTAGAAGTCTGAGGCTATATTTACTGTAAATATACCGGAATATGGGAATTCTTTGTAACAGCAACTTTTCTGAAAGTCTGAAAGCATTTTAAAACAAAAGCAAATGATTAAATAAATACATGTGAGACAGTGTCTCTTTCTGCACAACCTGACCAACACATCTGAGTATTATCTTTTCATCTCTGACAATCTGATAGGTTAAAAAAGAATACTGCCCATTGTTTAACTTGTATTGATTGATTGTGTTTTTCTCTCCCATGGTATTCACATTTTTCTTAATGATTTGTAAGCAGTTTTGATAAGCAGAAAAGCCAACTAAAAAATAGTGTCTTCTCCACTACAGTAGTGCATAGTTTCATCACTTCACAGTTTAGCAGCTGCTTTAAATCTCGTTTGAACTAAGGAAAGGAAAGAAAACACCAAAGAGGGTAGCATGATGTTCAAGGTTAATCACTTTGAACACTGTTACCTCACAAAGCAGGACCAAGTCATGAACAAGAGATTCCTTTCTCTCTCCGGAAGTTGATGTCCTCCTGCAGTTGATTTTCAGATAAAAACCCCAGGCTTGTAGGATTGTCATCATTTCAGCCACTGGGATTTTCAAGATGGTCCTCTTGACAAACTCGGCAACGGTTTCATCCATTTCTTTAGCACTTTAATAAAACAAAAACAGCACAATAATAACCAGCACAAAAATTTAACTTACCAGTGAATTATTTTTAGCATATTTCTAGCTGGGATTTTGATTTGTAGGTCAAACACCCAAATGTTTATTTTACCTTTTCTCAGGCAATCTGCAAAGTGTTTCAACAAGAGGATTTAATATTTTCTCCTTAAGCTGTATATTTAAATATGTTTTAGAGTTGTTTTTTTTTTTTTAAAGATTTTATTTATTTATTTTTAGAGGGAAGGAAGGGAGGGAGAGAGGAGAGAGAGAAACATCAATGTGTGGTTGCTGGGGGTTATGGCCTGCAACCCAGAAATGTACCCTGGGCTGGGAATCGAACCTGGGACACTTGGTTCCCAGCCCGCGCTCAATCCACTGAGCTACACCAGCCAGGGCTGTTTTAGAGTTTTAAAAAATTAGGGCTCTCTCTCCTTTCTTGGTTAGAGTATTTTGATCTTTTGATGGCAATGACATGGAAATCATGAAATCATTTACTGATTCATGTAACAAAGTTCCTGGGCACTTATTCGTGCCAGACACTTTTCTAGGCACTGAAGTTAAATGTATCTTTAACCAAAAAGACAAAAATCCCTGCCAGTATGGAGCATCCTTCTCCTTGGGAGAGGACAGGCAACAGGAAGTCACAAAATGTATTAACAGTGGTAAGTGCTGCAGAGAAAAAGGAGTAAGTCGTGTTAGGAAACTAGTGCTTAGTGAACGTGGAGCAGGGCTGGGAGTGAGGTGGCAGTAGGGGTGGAAAGAGGAGGCCCCACAGAGAAGTTTGACATCTGAGCCAGTCCTTGTAGGAGTATGTCATGTGTCTAGCTATTGGATGAATTTTCCAGGCAGAGGGAACAGCAAGTGCAAAAGTCTTGGGGTCTTCAAGGAAGAAGAATCCCTCCAGGAGACCAGAGGGAGAAGCACAGAGGAGGTGAGGTCAGAGATCATGAAGGGCCCTGAGGGCCACTGCAGGGATCTTGGCCTTGACTCTGACAGAAACCAAGCAGCTGGAAGTCTTTAAGAAGAGACAGGATATGCTCTCATTTAGGTTTTCTACCAGGATTAATCTGGCTACTGTACTGAGAATGTAGACTAGGAAGAAGGGAGAAACAGGATGCCAGCTAGGAGGCTACCTCAATGATGGAGGTTAGAGGTGATGGTAGACCAAAGTGGAGATGGTAGGAACAGGTCCGATTCTGGATCCACTTTTAAGAGAAAGTCCACAGAGTTTCTCAGTGGATTACATGCAGGTGTTAAGAGACAGGAATCAAAGATGATACCAAGGTAACTGAAAGAATGGAGTGGCTATTACCTGAGATGGGGAAGACTACTGGGGGGTGGAGGAAAGCTCAAGAATTCTGTCTGTTCTGAACATGTCAATTTTAAGGTTAAGTTTTAGACTCTAAGTGGAGAAACTAAACTGCTGGAGTTATGAGCTTACAAGACACAATGGGAGCTGGAGGTGGAGAGGATTACAGTCGTCTTCTTTAATGGCATTGCCAATTAATATAAAGCTACTACATCCACTTTTCTGGCCCCATGCCTGATTCTTTAATTGTCCAAAAGGTCCTTGCCACAAATCTGGTGTAGCTCCCTCAGCAACAGACAGGGTAATGATCTTCTGGAGTATAACTAAGGTTCTCTTAAAGCTGTAGCATAGGGTCGGGGATTCTGAGCCCTTCTATTACTTTCTTTAGGGAAGAAGCTCTAGGCCAAGGATGACAGTTGATCTCAACTCTACTACCTCATCTGAGGACACTGACGGACATCTCTCGTTCTCCCTCAAAATACAGAACATAACCAGGCAAGCAAGTATGATTTCTAAACAAAGACTGAGTAGGATATCCTCAGACATTAAATACCCTTAACAGCCTATCTTCTAGGAAAGAGCATACAGACCTTGCTTGGTGTCCGTGTTTAAGACAAGAGGCAAGAGTCAGTCTGTCAATCTCATCTGCTACCACCACAACTATAGATTTCTAAAGACAGAGGCATAACCTCCTACCCTACAGAAATCCTGACTGTGATGTATGTCTACCATTTAAGTGTTTGTTGAATACTGCATGTAATTTATTATCACTGACAACTTCCAAAAAGAATGGTACTGACTGTATCTTAAAAAGATACTTCCCTGACTGGTGTGGCTCAGTGGATTGAACACTGGCCTGCCAACCAAAGGGTTGCTGGTTTAATCCCCAGTCACAGCACATGCCCGGGGTTGTGGGCCAAGTTTCCAGTAAGGGGGTGTGTGAGAGGCAACCACACATTGATGTTTCTCTCCCTCTATTTCTCCCTCCCTTTCCCTGTCTAAAAATAAATAAAATCTTTACAACAGTTAAAACAAAAATAAAGAGGAACTATGGAATCATTTAGAAATGCAGTGGCAGCAGGAAGAGAAAAATAACTGAGTAAAGAACACGAGAACAGAATCAGTCTCATGAAAATGACCCCAAAGTCAAGACTGAAATCCTCATGAGGCCCTGCACTGTTTGGTATCTGCCTCCATCCACATCACCTACCATGATCTTCTTGGCTTTCTGAGCTACATTAGCTTTTTAGTTCCTCTAATACAAAATGACCCCTTCAAGGTCCATGTATCTGCAATTGTCCCTGCCTAGAATATTCTTCCTGGACATACTCCATGGGAAACTCTTGCTGTAATTCAGGTCTCAGTTCGGATGGCTTCTCAGGGAGACTTATTTTGACCACCCAGTCTGAAGTTATTTCTCCACCTTCATTGCTTGTCTCTACAGAACTATCTGAACTTATCTTGCTTATTAATTACTTCATTGCTTAATAATATTTTACCGAGCTCCACTAGAGCAGGAACTATGTTTGTCTCATCCATGGCTCTATCCCTACATGACAAATACCTGTGGAATGAAGTGTTACTTCCCTTAAGCAGTGAGCCTGAGGAGATAACCTGGGAAGCATTAGGGTCCAACAGTCCGTGAAGCACCAAAAACAGGAGAGGTTGGGGTGGGCTTGTTAAAATGCAGATTTCTGGGCCATATCAATTTAAACTAGGGCTGGGGGGTGGTCACTGAGTAGGGCTTGGGATTCTGCATTTTGGAGTGCCTGAGATTCTAAATTTTGGGTAGTTCGGAGAATGCCATTCTAAACAATTTGGTAGAAAGAGTTCACTCAATGTCATCAACCAAGTTGGAAAACTCTTTTGGGTAAACTCATGATTCCCTGTGATTACCTAATTTCTTATTTCCTAGTTCATAGCAGCTCAATGCCTGGACTATAGAAGCTGGTCAAGATATATTTGTTGAATGAACTCATGACAATAAAAAAAGAGCCCTTTTAAGCAAGTTTCCTGTAGACCTATACCGCTGAAGAGCTGCAATAAGGAGCATAAGAACTGAAAGCGAGAGGCTGCATGGACGAAAAGGGACGGAACCCATGGTTAACTGAAAAATCAAAACACCCCACACGCGGCAAAACAGCAATCCAAAACTGGGAAAGTTGCGCATCCCATCACGTGACAATTCGAGAAGGCTGGGCACAGACGCACACTGACGGAAGTCCCCGCCCCAACCCGGGCGGACGTGAGATCACCACCAAGCTTCATTGCCCCCTGGGACCTAAGTCTCAACCATAGTCCTTGCCTCTCCTCCTCCAGCCGTGACCAAGCGCCAATCCCGTGCCTTAGGACGTGCGGCAGTCGCGGAAAAGTCGCCCCAGAGGCTTGGGATGTCGGTTCCTGAAAGCTCCCGTCCCTCCAGAGCACGATTCCTTGTCGCTAGGGCCTCTCTTACCGTTCACATCACCAGCCGTCTCACTCCACAGCAGCTGTTCCCGCCCGTTGCGTCTTCAAAGCTGCCAATTGCAGTTCCCGCCGCCCTCGAGCCCCGCCCACTGGGGGGAGGGCAAACTTTGGACTGTATCTCCAGCGTAGGGGGTCGCGTGGGAAGAGCGGCAGAGAAGTGGCACTCATTGAGCCCTCACGTCACCTTCTTAGCAGGGAATATTGTTTAAATCAGTTATTTTCACCAGTGACACCTGACTTGTTGGCTCAGCTTGCTCTTTAGGTTTTGCCGTGTTTCTGTAGGCTCGTCTCCCCCCCTCCACCCCGCGTAAAATGGGTCCGTTCAGGCCGGTGGCGCCTGCGCCTCCGAGGCCGCTAGCGGCATGGGCCGGCCTAGCCGGTCAGCCGTGGAGTGCGTAGGAGCTTTCCCTACTTCGAGCTCCCTTGACCCTGGCGCCCAGACAACCTTGCTTTTGGGTGAGGAGCCTTCTCTGGTGAATACCGCTTCAGCCCTCCTGGTGTGGCCGCGAGTCGGGTGAGTCTGGGGAGTCTGGGGTTCAGAGGAGTGCTCTCCTCCTGACCGCGGCGTCCGGGGAGCCCGCGGGACACCCACCTGTCTCTTCCCTGGTCCCCTGCTCTCGTGCGCCCCCCAGGGCAGCGTCCTGTCGGGACTTTCTGTCCTTGGAGGTTGGTATCGGGAAGGCGGGGTCCTCGGGGCGGCAGTTGCCTCTGCGCTGGGGATTTTGTCACGGAGGCTACAGGTGCTGCCTGAGCTCTCCACCCTCAGGCTTTTGCTGAGGACCTGCTAGTAGTTGAGGGCAGGTGTTGTCCTAGATGTTTCACTCTTCTGCAGGCTGTCCCGCCACTCTCGAGCCTTGTGACTTTGGGCGGGCTTCTCCGCTCCCTGAGCCTCGGCTGCCCTCCTGTAAAATGGTATAAACCCATGGCATCGATTGTGAGAAGCGAAGACCTTAGCGCTGTGTTTGATGCGGTGAACATTGTGTGATTATTGTTATTGATTATGCAGTTTAGAATTTGCAGGCAGAAGAGAGGAGCCCGTTGGGGCGCATCTCAGCTGCAGTGAAAGTTGCCACCAATCCGTCCTGCGAAGGGAGAATCTCATAAAATCCCTGTTAGTACACTTTTCAGGGAGTGTAGACGTTCATATCCCTTTTAGTCGGTTTCAAGATTACCATGCCTGTCGTTTCCCAATAGGTGCTTTAAGCAAATCCGAGTTCTGGAAACCTTCATTTAAATTTTTAAATGCATAAAAGAAGTTTGCGTTGGCAAAGGCCTTTGTTGTGACACCCTTTGTATCTCCTTTCTATATATACAGGTTCTTGCACTTGTATGCTGGTTTAAAATGAGCCTCATCTCACCCTTTTAAAAAAAGCCCTATGTTGAGGTCTGAACCATTTTTATTTCTATGATAATCCTAAACTCAACATTCAGTGGGCATTTACTATATGTATTTACAAGAATATTCTCTCATTAGCCTGTGTGTTCTTTGAGATGTATGGACTAATCCCCGCCCCCCCCCCCCCCCGAAATTCATGTGATTTTGAAGCACCTAGCAAATGCTGATTAAATGTTCAGGGAAAGCTACAGCTTGGCCCATTCCTTAAGAAACTGTGTGATGGAAGTTAAGAGTCCTATACAGCCCTCCCCCATGAAGCCCAGGGGTTGCTCTCAGTAGCGGTGGGCATGGTCTATGCTTTGGGCCCATCTGTTACTTAACAGCACCTGTTTAGACTTGGTCACCTTGCAGCTGTGATTAGTAAGTAGAAGTGGGTAGGGTTTGGTCGTCCCCTGTTACCTGCTATGTTTGCTACCTCTGCTGAATATGGCACGTAGTTTAAGGTAGTTGGAGAAATACTAATTTATTAGTTCCAGTGCTTTCTGAAATATAGGCTTTAAAAGATTGTTTTAGAAAGCTTTAACTATTTACAGGTTTTTTCTGGAGAACAGATTTTTCAGAGACTTTTCTGGCCTTCTGCTTTTTTAAAAATGACATTGGGATTTGCAACTGTAGCATAAATTTATTTCTGGTGCAGCCACACAATAGCAAACTCTTTCTAAAGAAAACAAAAATGGCATTAAAATAATGGGGTTTCCCCCATGTAATTATAGGTCTGCTGAAGTGCTTACACCCTTTACTAAAGTTGCTTGTTGCTTGCTTTTGGTTTATTTATTTTCTGAAATGGTGCCACCTGGTGGTTGAAGTCTTCTACCATCTAATACTCATTAGGAATATTTTATCTCGAAGTCTTGGTAAGATAAAGTAAAAGTGAATAAAATAAGACTAATTTTTACACTGTCAGCGAGAGTACCCTACTGCTTCTACCCTCTCAGCTTATCCCTAGTAAAAGTTAAAATAGTTCTTTAGGGGCCTGTTGGCCACTTATCAAAACATCATATTGTCACTCTGAACATTTTTAAGAGTTTCAGCTGACTGTTTTGGTGTCAATTTGTGCATACTTGAGGAAGTGGGTGGAGTTGGCATAGCAAGGGAAGTGTTATAATTGTGACAAGGTAACCCTTCTGATGTTTTCTAAATGCTGGTGGGACTGAGCTTTTGTTTTTTAACTGAATAATAGTGGACTTCATCCCTCTTCTTTCTCACTGCAAACACCCACGCATGACAGCTTATCACAGATGACTATTCCCTTCACCTTGGTTTCAGCCGCGAAGCCTCTGTTCACAATACCTTGGCACTGTCCTTTGGAAATTGTGTTCTGTATTCCTATTAGTAGCAGGTGTTTATCATATGAATGTGACTTTTGATTTTGGAAATAGCTTAAAGTCATTTGATTGTGAGCTTAGATTTGAGAAGAAACTTAAGAATGCAGTGGTACAGTAATACTCTGTTGCATCCTTAATTGATGTAGCCAGTCTCTGTGGGGCACATTTGGACAGATAAGCGAGAGCTTCACGTAGCAGCCTGTTTCCTTGTTGGGCTGGTCCATGAAGATGACAGCTGCCGCCCTGGCTGGCATAGCTCAGTGGATTGAGAGTGGGCTGCGAACCAAATTGTGGCAGGTTCGATTCCCAGTCAGGGCACATGCCTGGGTTGCAGGCCATGGTCCCCAGCAACCGCACATTGATGTTTCTCTCTCTCTCTTTCTCCCTCCCTTCCCTCTCTAAAAATAAATAAATAAAATTTTTTTAAAAAATTAAAAAAAAGAATCTTCACTTAAAAAAAAAAAGATGACAGGTGCCTCTGTGACTTCCACCCTTTGGTTTCCAGTCCTGTTCCCAGAAACACCTCAGAGTAAATTCAGTTAAACTCTTTCTGTTACGTGACAGGGCATTTCAGATGGACAAATAATACTTTACGTGTCACACACACTGTTGACTGTTTCAGAGACTCTTCCATGTTATTTTAAACCTCATGATATCATGGAGATAATAGGTTAAGAGCTAATGCCATTTTTAGAAAGAAGAGACTTAGGTCTCAGATCAAGTAAACAAAGTGGTACAGCTTGTGAGTAGCTGAATCCACAATTTTTGCCTTCAAAGCGTCTTCTCCCTACAAATCCATGGTTTGTCCAACTTAACCAAGTTCCTTTTATCTGTCTCCTCTGTTGAGGGCTTGCCTAAACTGGCAGATATTACCAGTTTTATTAATGGTTCCTTGTTTAAATGTAGTGACAGAGCCACCACTTTCTGAGCACTCTTCCCAGGAATATTCAACTGGTGAATATTCTGGACATGGCTGATCAGGACGAGTATAGTCCTGTTTTTTTTCTTAGTGCAAACAGACACTCTATTTCTAATAATACAGGATGATATCATTATTACATTGACTTCTTTGGAAACTAGGTCTAGAATTAGTGCCTGATGAACTTGTAGCCAGTCAGAGGCTCTTTGGTAAATAGTAGTTTTTTGCTATCTGACTTTATTTCATTCACAAACGACTGGGAAGGTATGTTTTTCCTATTATGAACATGGGAAAAAATCTGTCATGGTGAGAGATTACCTTATATAGTAACTCTGCCACTTACTGTGTGGCTGGGCTTAGTTTTGCCATGAAAATGTGGGTAATGCATATTTTGATGTACAAAAAGGCAGTTTCTTAGGATTCAACTGAAATGTAAAAGATACCTACTTCCTATAGTTATTGGGAGGATTATTAGACTTGTGCCTAGCACATAGTATTTAACAAATTATTTTGTACATTAATAATGTAGATATATCCTTATGGCTTTGAAGAAATTAAAAAATAAAGAATTGGAATATATATTTAGCTTTTCTTCAGTTCATAATAATTACTTTGAATTAATAGTGTTATTAGAATAGGCTTTTAAAGATGACTAGTCAAAGATATCAGCACTCATTTATGTGTGTTCTAAGGACATTGCGATTGTTTTATAGTCATGTATATCATAATACGCATTTATGCTTATATACAACATGTATGTATATTTTTATCTTCTCAGATGTTTACTTTGCCAATTAAGTCATTTCAGTACATCATAAGCTTGTTTCTGAACTGTAAAAGCATAAGTTTGAGGGCTGGTTGACAGAAATATGCAAAAAACGTTTTGTCAAATATGTTACAAAATAAAATTTTAAAGTCATTTGCTAGGTGACTCAACCAGTGTACATTTTCCTTCAGAAGATTAAGTGAGGCAGAAACCAGATGACTGATACTGTATATTGGTATAGTATTAGATGACACAAATTGCTGTACTATATGAGACCTCATTTTCCTGAGGCAAAAATTTGTATCATTAAAAAGACTTTGTAGTCAGTGGCAGGCAAAAAAGACTTGAACTAGGCTGTATTTTCAATTTCCATTCCAAATACTCTCAGCTGGGCAAAACACCCTGATTTTCTTTCTTTTTTTTAAAGACTGTATTTATTTTTAGAGAGAGGGGAAGGGAAGGAGGAAGAGAGGGAGAGAAATGTCTATGTGTGGTTGCCTCTTGCACATCTCCACAGTGGGGACCTGGCCCTCAACCCAGGGATGTGCCCTAGACTGGGAATTGAACCGATAACCCTTTGATTTGCTGGCTGGAGCTCAATCCACTGAGCCACACCAGCCAGGGTGAATTTTCAGTCTTTGGCTGTGGTATATTTTGTGTGGGGGTGTGTGGGGGTGTTAGTTATTCAATGTATTTCACTATTTGTGATCTACTGGTATTTTTTGTAAGTTGAAATCTGAAATAGGTATATTATGATTCTTTGGAATTATTGGTTTAGACGTTTTTAAGGATTTTATATGTTGGGAGTGAAAGGTGAATGGGCAGTTTGAATTTCTCAACTTGTTTTTAACAGCTTTGTTAAGGTATAATTTACATTTTATAGAATACACCCAGTGTAAGTGAATTCAGTGATTTTAGTAAACTTATACAATTGCACAAGAATTACTCCAGTCTTATTTTAAAACATTTTCATCACCCCCCCAAAATTTCTTGGTGTCCATTTGCAAGTTAATTCTCCACTTTTACTGTCAGGTCTAGGCAGCCAATGATTAGCTTTTTGTCTACAAATTTGCCTTTTTTGGACAGTGCATATAAATGGAATCATGCAATGTAGTGTTTTGAAATCTGGCTTCTTTCATTTAGCTTAGTGCTTTCGAGGTTCATCCAGGTTGGCACATGTATCAGTTAATTTCATTTAATTGGAAAAATAGTAATCCATTGTGTAAATACACTATATTTTTATCCAATTACATGATTATTGGACATTTGGATTGTTTCCAGTCTTGGCTATTGTGAATAATGCTATGAACATTGACATATATATCTTTGTGTGGAAACACTACAGGGTGAAGCAAAAGTAGGTTTACAATTCATATGGAAAATAATACAATACTTATAAACAATACAAGAGTAAACCATGTTTCATGTGCTCACAACTGTAATTTTGCTTCTGCCCCATGCTGTATTTTTTCATTTCTCTTGAGAAGATTCTTAGGAGTGCAATTTCCAGGTCATATGGTAAGTTTGTATTTAACTTCTTAAGAAACTGCCAATTGTCTTCCCAAGTGTCTGTGCTGTTTTACATTCTCTATAGCAATGCATGAGGTCCATTTTCTGCATAGTCTAAACAGTGCTTGGCATTGTCTGGCTTTTTGATAGTAGACATTCTGGCGGATGTGGAGTAGCATCTCATTGTGGCTTTAATTTGCATTTCCCTGAGGACTCATGGTGTTCAGCATCTTTTCAGGTGCCTAATTAACCTGTGTCATCTTCAGTGAAATATCTATTCAAATCTTTTATCCATTTTTAGGGGGTCCATTTTAAACACTGGATTGTTTTGTAAGCATTCTTTATTATAGATACAAGTCGTTTATCATCTATGATTTGCAAATATTTTTTTGAAGTCTGTGGTTTGTAGTAGATTTTCTTTTTTTAGAGCAATTTTAGGTTTGCAGCCAAATTGAGCAAAAAGTGGAGCCATCTCCCGCACCCTCTGCCCCCACACACTCACAACTTCCCTCATTATCAGCGTCCCCCACCACAATGGTACATTTATCACAGTCGATGAACCTATATTCACATGTCACCGAAGTGTGGCCTGGCTTTCCATTTTCTTATAGGTGTTTTTTTAAATCAGTAAAATTTGTAATTTTGATGAGCTTTTACCATTTTTTTTCTTTAACGGATTGTGCTTTTTACGTGTCTAAGAACGTTCTACCCAAACTAAGGTTGTAATTTTCTCCTATATTCTTTCTTAGAACTTTTAAAAGATTACAGCAATTAACTGGGTGTGGTTTTTTTTTTCTTTTGGTACTTTTTCTGAATTAAAAAGAATAGGTTATAAAAGACAGTAGGTATATAGTGCTACATAACTATAGCACACACCTCAAAATAATGCTTTTCCTTTGACCTTAGCTGGTAATTTCTTATATGAGTGAACTAATTAAACCAGTTTCAGGGATTTCAGCTTCTTGTTGTCATTGTAATAATCACATTTTTATGGATATATCTGCCAAATTTGAAAAATTTATTTTCCATCTGCATCTTGTTTGTTTTCATTGTTTAGTTAGATTTTCCTAGGCAGAAGTTAGGAAGAAAGCAGTCTATATTAATTCACACTCGTGTGAGATGACTAATTTTCCCTTTAACTTTCTCAGAGGAATACACATTTTTAAAGGAGCAATAAGCCAATTCTCTTAATTGGTAGAATTTCATCTGAACAAACTGAGTTGTAATCAGTTTCAGGAATGTGGGGCTTACTAACATGGGTAAACTGTCTCTGCTTGAGCGCTGATTTCCAGGATCAGGTCTGTGGAGGAGTCCTGCTTTTTTCTGAACCTGCATGTTCTCTCAACACTCTTGATAAATTTCTGATTCTGTTCAATCCTTGGATAAAGAACCCGAGGCTCTAGTTGAATAATTTGCCTAAGGTCAACATTCTGTTCTGATAAAGGTCACTGGGGGTTCTTACTGAAAATATGAAAATAGTTTAGGTTGCACTAACAAATACAGCCACACATATTCAGGACACTCTTGTATCCACAGGTTGCTCTGCTGTGCTCCATCACCTCCTAAAGATGCACCCTGACTTGTCTCCACACTTGCACACTGAAGAATGCAACGCCTTGATTAACTTACTTAAGGATTGTCACAAAAATGTAAGAGTTCAGAAAAATTACCATACAGTAAAAGTGAAACTTAATGTATAACACACTGATGTAATTTAAATGTTACTTCCATTAATGGAAGGGAATGATAATGTCTTAGCTTAGTAAAGATTAGCAGCTGATGCTTGTGATTTTTGAGAAACTACTTTTATGATTAAAAATTGAAGGATGAAAGTTTGCTAGGCATCTTTTGAAATGATTTAATATTTAGAATGCGTGTTCTTAAAATACTTTTCCTGATTACGGAGCACTAAAACAATTATGTTCAGCCCTGACTCTTCTGATCATAATTGAATTAGTCTAAGATTTTCTGTTCCTTGATGTCTCCCATTCTGTGTTTAAAGGAAATTGAAACATGTTTATAATTAGATGTTGATAAATTTAAGTTATGATAGACCTAATTTGACAGGTTACTTGTTAGTGAAATGGAAGTAAAATTCCATGGTTAAAACCAAAATAACAAAGCCCATTTTTGGAATGCATTAAATTGAGCTGATATTTTTACAGATGTCAGATATTTAGCTTTTTTCATATACCTGATGCATGAGACAGTGGTATAGAGCATTTGTGCTATTCTTTAACTTTGCATGATGCATTAGTTTCTTCTTGAGGTTCATGAACAGTAGATATGTCAAATTTTAATAGTAATAAGTATGATTTATTTATTTTTAAAGTAAATTTTATTGATTATGTTATTAGAGTTGTCCCCGTTTTTTCTCCCCTTTATGCCCCTCTACCTGGCACCCCCATGGACATGAACTAAGGGAACGTCCCCTTAGTTCACGTCCATGGATCATGCATATGAGTTCTTTGGCTTCTCCATTTCCTATACTATTCTTGACATCCTCCTGCCTATTTTGTACCTAACAATTATGCTTCTTATCCTCTGTACCTTTTCAGTATGATTTAAATGAGCAAAATTTTAAGACTGAAGGTAACATAAGTAAAACCCCTAACCTGTGAAGTCAATTTTTTATGGTTCAGAAAATGTAGATAAATAATATACTTCAGGCAAACAATTTTCACCATCCATTTAAGTCAAGAATTGAAATTGTAAGTCTTTTTAACTTTAGCCATTTCGTGGGTATATGGTAGTATCTCATTTGTTTTTAAATTGTATTTCCGTGATGGTCAGTGATTTTAAGTATCTTTTTATGTGCTTATTGGCCATTCATATAAAGTCTTTTGCCAATATTTAAAAATTGAGTTGTCTGTCTTACTATTGAGTTGACAGAATTAGTTTTGTCATTGGGCATACAGGTCCTTTGTCTGATAAGTATAATGTGAATATTTTCTCCCATCCTTTTCTGCGACATCCTTTTTTCATTTTCTTAAGGATGTGTTTTGAAGAGCAATTACAAATTTGATGAAGTTTGATTTACCAGTTCTTTTCTTTTGTTTGTATTTTTTATGTTTTAAGGATCTTATATATTTGCTGATCACAAATATTTCCTACTTTTTCTTTTGCAAATTTTACAGTTTTAGCTTTTACATTTAGGTCTGTGATTCACTTCAAGTTTTAATTTTTGTGTATGGTGTGAGGTATGAGTCAAGGTTTCTTTCTTTACCTATGGATACCTAATTATTCCAGCATCATTTATTGAAGAAACTATTCTTTCTTCACTAAATTATCTTGGTGCCTTTGCCAAAAATCAGTTACTATAAGTTAGTGGGTCTATTTCTGGGCTTTCTGGTCTGTTCCTCTGATACATAGATATATCTGTGTATCTGTATATCTTTTAACACCACTTAATTTCCAAGTTAGGTCCCCTGACTGTTTTGTCCTTTTCTGTCATAATTCAGTTTCCATAGTGCATCTAGAGCAGGGGTTTGAAAATCATTTTCACCGGGGGCCACATCAGCCTCTTGGTTGCCTTCAAAGGGCCAAGTTGTAATTTCAACTCCTTAACAGTTCCTTAAGGAGTAGTTACATTTATATAGTCCTAAAATTATCTCCGCCCTTTGAAGGCAACCTTGAGGCTGCTATGGCCCCCCAGTGAAAACGAGTTTGACACCCCTGATCTAGAGTGACCTCTGAAACGTAAGTTTAATCATTGTTCCCCTTTAATGGCTTCTTTTGTCTATAAAATCTTCATTTCTACTTGGTGTTGCAAGACCTTCTTGAAACTGGTGCCTCCTTACCTCTTGGGCCTCACTGCTGTCCTGTACGTCTGGTCGTCCCCTCATTCTCGTGTGCTTTTCTGCAGTTGCACTGGAGCATGTTTCTCTTATGAGCCTTTGTACTGGCTTTTTCCTTTGCTTAACTTAGAGCCTTTTTCACTGTCCTCACTTCCCATTTGCTAGACCATTTATAATCTCCTAGGTTTTATTCAGCTTAATTTGTCATTTCTTCTTTCTTTTCTTCTTTCCTGGTCTTGCTTCTCTTGTGATAGTCACTCTACTCCAGTAATACCATACATAATATACTTCCTACTTTGTGACAGTTGTTCTCACACCTTTTGGTCTCAGGATTCCTTTACACTCTTAAAAACTATTGAGGACCACAGAGAACTTTGTTTACATGGGCTGTATATATCAATATTTACTGAATTTAGAAGTTGAAACTGAGAAATTAAAAAATAATTTATTTAAAATAATAAACTCAAATGTTATTTTTTATAAAAAGCTCTTAGTTTCCAAAACAAAAAAAAGTGACATTGCTTGTACATTTTTGCAGTTCTCTTTAATGTCTGACTTAATAGAATACAGCTGGTTTCTCATAGCTGCCTCTCCATTTAATCTGCAATGACATTACACTCATGTGGCCTCTGGAAAATTCCACTGTACCCTTGCTAGAGAATGAAAGTGAACAAAACAAGTAAGATCTTTAGTTATTAGGAAAACAGTTTTTACCTTACGCATCTCCTGGAAGGGTCTTGAGAACTCTTGGACGTCCCTAAACTACACGGAACATTGCTCTAGAGCACTCCAGTCATTATTCGCCTCCTCCCTTTGACAGTGTGCGAAGTGAGGACATACCCAGGTCCTCCTTGCTCACTGCTGCATCCTAGTGCCGGGGACATTGTCTTCCAGACATTAATGCATTGATTCACTCATTTAAAATCAGTGGCTAAGCCAGTTTGGGTCTCTAGAAATAGACATCAGGCACGAGAAGCTTGTGCTGTGTACGAGAGAATTGCAGTACATGGGCATGTCCTTGACCACTTTCACTGGGCATGTTGAGTTTTACACATAATGTCACAAGAGTATACTTATTTGGGCTTAATATTGAGGTAAAAGTAAAAATACTAATCAGTTTTTTTTCTTGAATTTTTAATATAAGCTGTATGTTTATGGGATGATAGGAATAAATGTAATTAAAACTATAAACTACTGCCTTGCATTCTAAGTCTAATCCTTTATTTCTGTTTGACCAGAAGGTGTGTGAAACTGCATTGTCTCTGCTTATTTGTTTTCAAGGAAGTAATTTAGGAAAAGCACACAGGAAATAGTTATTTTGAGGAGGTCATTAGGTAACCAGGAGGAGCTCTTAGTCTATTTTAAATGCTTGCCAGAAAAACTCTGACCATTTATCCAATGTGGACCAGAAAAGTGCATTTAAAGTGGTAATCAATCAGGAAAAAAAGAAATAGCATGATGCATAGCTTACTAATTATGTGTTGCCTGGTTTCCACGAAAGCCTTATTTAGAAAGAAAAGGAAAAGATCTGCTTATTACTACAATTACAAGTTCAGCATTTATGGCATCATTCCAGATCGGCCCGCTCTCCAGTCCAGCCTTAAAAACTGTGTTGTGCAAGCACACCAAATATGGCCCTACTAAGTTCAGGTTCTTGACTTCATTCGTCTTAATCTGCTTTGGAACATATTTATTGCCATGATGATAGTCATAGAACTTGAACCAGTAGGGGATTTTTATTTTTGTTTTTCAAATAAAGCAGACTGAACCTCAGACATAGATTTTTCTCTATTGTGAATTAGTGGCTTATTTATGTGGCCCATATAGGCCATCTAATAACAATGTTATGTGTTTCTGATTTATTTTGATAACATTTGGAATGGGGGCAAATGAGAAAATGGCTTTGGCATCAGGCATTTGTTAAGTAGCTCTTCTATTGGACGGTGTTTGCTGGTGAAGGACGTTCTCGTGTGAGCATGGCCACACTGCTCTTTGACATCACTCCCCATGACAGAGGATGGATTGCACTGTGACTTTAACATGCCCTCAGAGAAGACGGTCTTAGGCAATAAAAGTGTTTACACTCTGTCATTATGAGGTTTTGGCAGGTTAATAGGCTTCACATTTATCAAGGAAAAGTCTTATTTTTTATTTCTACCTATAGAGCATTTATCCCTCTTTTTTAGGGAAGCCAGGATAAGCATGTTAATTTGGATGTTTTATACTTGTGATTTAACTATTTGCTTATTAACAAGGTGACACATTAAAGAAGTTTTTTAATTCTCTGTGCCGTAGCATATTATGGGTTGAAATATTTTACCCTTTTCTTCTTTTAGCACAGCATTCTGAAATTTTTTGGTTATTGCAATGATCTTGATCGGCAGATGAGAAAATGCTTGAAGAAGGAGGTAAGAAAAGTGTTAAAAGGATGGAAATAGTTCAACAATGGAACAGAACATTTTTGAACAATATCATATATTATTGCCATTGTTAAATTCCTTTCCCAAATGTTAGTGTAGCGTAGAAAAATTGACTTTATATGTGTGTACCCCCTAAAACCTAGGGGAGAAATGAAAGCCTCTTCTGGCAGCAATTTTAGATACCGCTGCTGTTTGGCATGCACATAAATGAAAACAACTTCCTTTTTGTAATCAGTGCAATTCCTCTGGATGAATTTTAAAGTTTAGGAAATTGACTTTGTATAGCATATGATTGTTGAACCACTATACAAGTGTGCCTGAAACTAATACAAAATAATACTGAATGTAACTGTAATTGAAAAATAAAATTAAAGATGAAAAAAAAGATGCCATGGGAAAAGAGGATTCTCTTCTTAGGAGTTTGATTTGTAATTGTCTTTGTTCAATTAAAATGTTTGGTAAATTGAATCTCTTCAGCAGAAAAGACCTATCAATCAGCTGTTAGCTATAGCAGGTAACTAAAACTCTCTGGGCCTAAATTTCCTTATATAACATGGTGAGGGTAGACTTAGGTTCTTTACAGCTTTAGAATTTTGAATTTCTTTATAGTCATGGTATGTATAAACCATAGGGATCTAGTTTGACTTACTTGGAACGACTCCTGAACCCAATTTTAGGCTGAGACTTGGACTTGGGCAAATAGTCAAATACCTAACTCAGTGTCTTTTTACAGGTACTGCTAATCAAGCAGAATGCATTCAAATCTTTGAAAAGAAATCTAATTCCATTTGTTTTGTACATCGGATGTTTTATGTCCAGAATATTTAAAAATCTATACTAAAAATCTGCCCTCCAGTTTTCTTTCATTTTCTGTACTTTGAACTTTTCCCCTCCATTAGCCTTATATTGAAAAGTATTAGATATAATATTTGAAGCTTCCCAGCATCTATCTTTCTTCATTTTTGTATTTTCCACTTTGGGCTTTTTTTTTTTGCTTTTTTCTTTCCTGGAAAAAAAGTGTCTTTACTGTTTGAGGAACTTTCCAGAGTTCTAAGGGTGATAATTTTCTTTGTGTGACCAACATGTACATGTATAAATGTTTTAAACTGATTTTTGAAAAGAGGTTTTTTTTGTGTGTGTGTTTTTTTTAATATGTAAAGGCTCATTTAGATGGAAACTAAACTTAGGGCTCTGTTTCTTTGTAAATAAGATTATGGAAAAATAAAGACTATACTGTTTTATTGAGTATAGCTGTTTATTTCTCACTTTCAGTTGTATAACATAACTTTTTCCCTAAGTTTAGATTTTTTTATTACAGTTTAATGATTTTGCCATCATGGACTTGGTGATTGATCATATGAAATTTTCTTCCCAGGTAGTCCTGAGGTGTTAGTGAATATTTGGTAGACTATTGTAGATACTCTTATTTTGTCTGGGTTTTTCATATAAATTTCAGATATTTTCCTTGGTTTATTTATTAATTTTTAAAGGTTTATTTATTTATCTTTAGAGAGAGGGAAAGGGAGGGAGAAAGAGGGAGAGAAACATCAATGTGTGGTTGCTTCTCATGTGACCCCCACCAGGGACCTGGCCCGCAACCCAGGCATGTGCCCTGAGTAGGAATCAAACCAGTGACTCTTTGGTTCCCAGCCTACGCTCAATCCACTGAGCTATACCAGCCAGGGCTTCCTTGATTTATTTTTTTTAAGTCCTCTGTGTGGTTTTATGTTGCTTAATGACCTGATTTATAGACATTTTTCTGTCCTTTCATCCTTTAATCCTCTGAACCGGCCCTCATTTATTTCCTCTCTGCTTTTGATGCCTTTTTGTTTACCACATCGCTTCCAGCTCTCTCTTCCTGCCATCCCCTTGATGTGTCACTTGAGTGCTTCGTTCCTTGAAGCTTATGACTAGACATAGGGTCTGTCCAGTTCTCTTGAGCCTCTCTTTGCTGTTGTGTTGTTGCTTTTGTTCATTTATTGAAATAATCACTAATACTACTACTTTGTAGCATCTGTTTTGTCCCTCTTGGTTTTTTGGTTAATTGACCTTCCATTCTATCTGTGTTTTCAGTGGAGTTTTGTGAATAACATTGTATTCGTCCTTTTTTTTTTTCTTCTTTTATTCAGGGACCATTTTGACTGCCTTTGGAAATAATCTTAATATATATTTTAATATAGACTGTATTTTCATTTCCACTATGACTTATTTTATTGGCATGCTACAAAGGATTATCTTCAGAAGATTTACTGTTCAGATCCTCCTCACAGCCTAATTGCTGGTGGTAACATGTGATTAAAGATAGATATAAAATATTTTTCTCAGAGCAGGTATCTATGTTCTATTTATTTATTTTTAGAGAACGAGAGGAAGGGGGGAGAGAGAGAAAGAGAGAGAGAAACATTGATTTGTTTTCCCACTTATTTATGCAATTACTGGTTGCTTCTTGTGTGTGCCCTGGCTGGAGATCGAACCCGCAACCTTGGTGTATCAGGATGACCTTCTAACCAACTGAGCTACCCTGCCAGGGCGAGTAGTGGCTTATTTATCCCTGATTTTTTTAAAGCAATGAAACACACCTTTTCCTTAATAATCTTAAGAGGAAAATTAATGTATGACATGAAAGGAGTTATTTTGGTTAAAGGGACCTATTGCTTCATGTATAATTTGAAGTGGCCCTTTGATGAGGAAGAAAAAAGTTTGTAAACTATCATTCTGGTAGATATGTTAGAAACCTTCAATCAAAACTTTAGATGTAAAACACTTCTTAAAGATTATCTGGCCCAACTCCTTAATATTCGAGGTTACTGGACCAGAAGGTGAAGTAACTCAAAGCTGGGAGTCTTCACACCATTGTCTCAGGAGGTGGGGGCGGGGAGCTGGTCAAGTGTCTGGTTAGCTCTCTGTCGTGAATTTTTTTTTTCTGTGGCCTCTTTCCATATCTGTCTCCTAAAAGATTTTGATGTTCAGCTGTTCACGTACACTCATTTTTTTTCATCTTGGATTTGCTTTTCCTTTTTTCAACCTGGATTTCCTTTTACTTTTTTCCCTCTTTGTCCAGGGACTCTTTATTCACCTTTAAAATATGTCTGTATTGGTATGTATATTATAAGCCTATATATATGAACCTATAAGAACACTTATGTTCAAGTTTCTCTGCTTTAAACAAGTGCTTTTTTCTAAATGCCAGGCTCTGTCTGTATTTCCTGTTATTTATAATCTACTAGCGAGATCAGAGTACTAAGTTGAAAACCTCTAAGGGGAAAACTGCATTTAGATCCAACTGATTATAGACACACGGGATTTGGGGAGACTCTGGTTCAATGACCGTTCGTGATCAAACAAACAAACAAAACCCTGGGAAGTTCAGCTGCGTATAAGTTCCTATTGTGAACCAACAGGATAATGTGGTTGCTAAGAGCCAGTTTCTCTTGATAATATTCGTATTCACAGAAATGTAATGTGTCTAGGTCATAAGAACTAGTAGGCCCATTGTAGTCCACATCTGCCAGACTGCTTCTGGAGCACTGTGTTTAATTCTGGCTGTGTTATTTTTCATAAGGAATATTGATATTAAAGCACTTTATAAAAGGTGCTTTATAGATATTAGAAGGCAGAAGCCCTATTCTGAGAACAGTGGAGAAAGGAGTGATATTCAGCCTGAGAAAGAGATTATGAGTGGGTTATCTGTAACCACATACTTGAAAGAATATAGCAGGCAAGAAGAAATAGAGGGCAGTAGGAGAATTTACTGGGAAACCCTTACTGATTCAACATAAAAAACTTTGCCACAATTATTGGAATAATAAATAGGTAGTGAGCTCTTCATAACTAGAGGTGTTCAATCAGAGGCTGGATAATTCTATAGATTGTGAGCTATGGAGAGCAGGGACAAAACTCATTCATCTTACTTACTGAGTTCGTATTTTGAAAGGAAATTAATTTAGTAAAGGCTTGAGTATCTGTTAGGATGTAGATAACTATATTGAATGAAATTATGCTAGATACCTCTAAGGTCAGTTTCCAATCTCAGATTTAGTGAAATAAAAGACATAAGAGTTTTGTCAGCAAAAACATTATTTTTATTTTCCAAATATTTTAAAATATTTAACTTACTTGATATAAATGGTGATATAATCTGCTCTTTTCTCCCCCTTCCTTTTATTTTCCAGTACGTGGAAAAGAGGATCAAGAGCAGGGAGCATGGCGATGCAATGCGAAAGAAGCTCTTTAATTCTCCAGATGAATCTGAAACATAAATTACATTTTCACTGGATGCCTTGGCTGAGTGAAGACCTAAAGACTCTTGGTTGATAACCAAAAGAATCCTGTTTCATTTGGTCTCCAGAATCTTTTGAACAGCAAGTGACCCACAAGAGATCGAGCCATGGAGAAACACGGAAACCCTGGACTCAGACTGTCCGTTGGGCAGAGCCTTTAGTACTCTGATTCCTTTCCCAACGCCCCGACTTTTAACATGCCGCTTTCCTTTGCCTGCAGCCACTTAACATTTGAGCAACTGATCCCTCCCTCAATAAAATCATTGACTTTAATCATGTTTTCTCTGTTCTCTTAGACTCCTGAAATTAGGGCAAAATGGTCCCATTAGATTTTCCTTTTGAACAGCGTGCCAATTCTGGAGCTTAAACATTGAAGGTATGAGCTAGGGCAAAAAGAGTGAGGAAATCCCCAGCTGTGTTAACTATATGAAAATGTTCCAACTTTATTTTTCTTAAAGGGTTAGATGTTTAACATTGATAAAAGTACATGTAGTTAGAATTTAAGTCTCGATGGACTTAGCTCCTGTTTGGTTGGGTGTGCCCGCCCTGGGTGCCACTTAACTCCTGGGCATTAACCTTAGGCTCGCATGCCTCCTCTTGCTGGGTGCAGGGCTCTCTCTTCTTCCCATACTCATCTTTAGCAGCATCCTTTCTGCCTGGTGTTTCTGAGACCCGTGAGAATCAGAGTCAGCAACTTCCAGCCACATGACAACACAGACTGTGCACTGCGAACTCCTCCTCCTGAATTCTGATGTTTATGTTCAGGATGAGGCCTTGTTGGTCTCAGTGTTTAATAAGTGATTTCCCCATCACAAGAGGTATTCAAGAGGATGGATCTTGATATTCACTTGGCAAGGTGGTTACAAAGGATAACAGACATTTGATGAAGGGTTAGAGGAAGAAGCAGAATTAATTCTGAGGTCCCTTTCAAGACTGAGATTTGTGAATATTCAGTTGTGCTCCCCCAGTCTCCTTCCCCCCCACCCCCCGCCCACTGCCCCTGGTCAGGCAGTACAGGTATGGAAATGAGACATTTTGCCTTTAAAAGCTTACCATAAACCAACAAGTTGACTATTAGTGCAGTAAGTGCCATGATTAGGTAGGTGTCATAGAAAACAGAGCATTCATGCCCAGCCTTCAGGAAGAAGGAGCCATTCCAAGAAAGCTGCTTAGCCCAGGAGACTTTCGACAAGTAGAGTGAAAATGGAGTTCATTCTGGGGAACGCAAGTCATTGAGCATGGCTGGAATATGAGAATGCTTGGTGGAGGAAGATCAGAAATATCTTTTAATTTTGTTGGAATTATTTCTTCAATGCTGTGGTGACCAGTTACATATTTTAATATGGTGATTTGGGATTTATGGAGGGGACTTAGGAGGTTGATATGTTTCAATTTGTGTTTTTAGTAAGATTTTTCTGATTGTAGTTTGTAATGTAAACTGGAGGAGAAGAGAGATTACACTCAGGGGGGACCAATTAGGTTATGCCCTAATTGAGGTGAAAAGTGAGGGCCTGAATTAAGTGGCTTGGAGATCAAGAGGGGTGACTAGATTTGAGGGGAATTTGAACACAGAATCAGCACGACTAACATGGAGCAGGGTTTAAGACAAGTCTAGGAGGCCTCGGGCACTGGATTTGTGCCTGCCTGCTGTAGGTGCCCTGCCCGGAGGGGAGGGAGTGTGGGAGAGGTGTGCTGTGAAGTGCTGAGTCTCAGGCGTGTGGACGATCTGGGTGCAGATGGCTTTTAGGCTTCTGAGCAATCAGATTTAGGGCTTACTAGAGTTGCCTGGACTGAGACAGACTTGGGTGACAGCAGCACACAGGTTAGAGTTAATGACCTGGGCTGATGTTGATAGTGAACCAGGAGAGTTTCTTAGAGCAGAATGGGATTTTTTTGGGGGGGGGAGGGGTCACTTAATTTTTAAATTATATAAGTACTACATTTTTAGGAACATTCAAACAACTTACAAGTTTTACGGAGTAAAAATTATCCTTTATTCCCCAATATCACATCTTGCTAGAATTATCTGGAACTGACAGGTGGGGCTTCTAGGCATTTATATTAGCATTTCAGGACAGGAGAGAGCCCCATATTTGGAGAAGGAGCAGGCATAGAGGCAGAAGGCAAAGGGTAGTGAAGGGTGTTTGCAGAGGAAGGAGTGTCGCTGGATCAGAGTAAGGGCTGAGACGGCCGTAGGTTGGATCCCTCTTTCATCTGTGGCCTTAGAGCCACTTGGTGTGGTAAGGACTGGGCGGAAGCTGAAGTGGAGCTGGAGGACATAAGCACCTTTGAGAAGGCTTGGCTCTGAAGGGAAGGACAGTGTAGGATCGAGAGGTCTTCATACAAAATCAAAAGAAAGTTGAGTGACAGTTGGGAATGGGCGTATGTTGAAAGAATGCCATAGAAGAGAGGGATTAATTTATGGAGTGATATCTTTGAGGACACAGAGATGGATGAGATTCAGCGCCCATAGTGACAGTGGTGATGTTTTTTTTCTAGAAAACAAATTAGAAACGGGAAACTTGAAGCACTGCAGGACATGCAAAGTGTTCTTTTCAGAGAGCAGTAAATGCCTATTTGTGCAGGATGTAATGGTGTTTCTTCTACGAAGAATTAAGAGCAAGGCTCTGTTCCTGCTCCCTGAGCACCAAAACCTCAGATACCCTAACGTCACCAGGAACCAGCGATGCCGGTAAACGTTTAATGGCTGGCTCTGCAAGACAAAGGCACCGGTTTGTAGCATTTGCCGTTTTCTGTGTTGTAAATATTTCTGCCATGGCAGATTTCAAGCTACCAAGCTGATGTCGCCAAAGGTGGTGTTGGGAAGAGGTGCACTTAGTAGGTTCTTCTGAGCTGGTACCAGCTGACACCAGCCCCCAATGGCACACCACTGCTGTGCTGGAAGAACTGCAAAGAATTATCAAGTCAGTTGGTTGCCCACTGATCATCACCTTCCCCACCTGTAATGTCAGATGTACACTAAAGCGATACTGCTGGCACTCCTGTGCCGGAGCAGCTGTAGTTGAGGACTGCTGGAGTTCAGAGAGTCTCTGGGGGCACATCACTTATAGAACAGTAGATAACCATATGCCAGGTGGATTGGGAAGGAAATGAGCCCTGACTACATATGCCATGGGTGGTCGGATTTGTGCCCTGGCAGCAGAGTTCAAGAGCTCAGACGCCCTCTACCCTCTTTATATATAATCACATTACCTTAATAGCCATCTCAAGACCTGGTGGGGCCTGCAAAAATGGGCGTGGCTGTCTGTAAGTTGGTACCTAGCTACGTGACTTCTGACAGAGTTCTCAGTCTGGGTTTCCACTCTTAGTTTTAAAATGAGGTGGTTGGACTCATTTACTGCTTTGTTAACCACGGAATCCTTAGTACCTCAGGCCCAGGCACTAAATAATCAGTAGGAGGTAACTTTGTTTTGCAATAAAAGATGCTACAACTGTACAAGCAGTTTGTCTTGGGTCTTTGTTGTTGTTTTCCTTTTAAACTTCCATCCCATGTTGATGTCTGTTTCCTATCCTCACCTCTCATACCACTGGAGGGTGCCACCTTTACTAACAGGAGTGTATCGTATCCCTTGAATATTGAGGCTAAATCGAGGGTCACAGAGTCCTGCTCAGAACTTCTCTCCTCGCTCCTGTCCGGCCTCCCTCCAGACGACCCTCCCAGAGTTTCCAGGGAAACACAGCACACTGCTTTTAAGGCCCTACTCTGAATATTCCAGGTGTTCTAATGCCTGTGCAGCAAGGTGCACACTCAAGGCCCTGGCAATACAAGGCTCCTCTGCCTCTTCAGCTCCCTCTAGGAAGGGAGTTGGGGAAAGAAAACGCTGTGGAGCTGGAACGGTGGGACCAAGGGAGAGTGGAATGAGATGAGTGGAGAACATGGGCAGGGGCCTTGGGAGCCACAGCAAGGAACTTGGGCTTTATAAGGATCTCTCTGGCTGCTGGGTGAAGAATAGTTATGGTTAAGCTAATTCAACCCAAATTTAGTTACTTAAATTTTTTTAAGCCTCAGGTTCCACATTTGTAAATGATGGATGTTATCAGTACCTATTGCATAGATTACTGTGAAGATTAGTTGAGATAATGTCTATAAAGCTGTTGGAAAATTAACTGGCACAGAATAAAGACCCACCAATACTGTTATTCTTTATGAGTGCATCCAAACTGGAGTATTGGTAACACTTCCCTGCATTTTTGTAGAATGCAGCAAATCATTTGGGGTGGTCCCATTTGGGCAGGGCCCCAGCAGTGGAGGAATCAAAGGGTGAGGGGCTTGGTATGAGGCAGAAGGAAGGGCCAGGCTGCTACAGCCTCTAGAAACTCACCCCTCCCTGGATCCCTGTACATCTACCTTTCACAGAATAAGTAAGTCCCATTGCCTTGCTGCATTTCTTCCCACAGTCACATCAGGACTTTCTGGTTTAGGTAATGTCCCCAGTCTTGCCTACTTTTTCCCAGCCCTCTGTGGATCAGAGTGAAATGTCTCTACATTAGAGTTTTCTTCTCTCTAGAGCAAGCTCACTGTCCCCCTGGGGATTTGTGTGGTTTGTTTATTTGTTTGTTTATTTAGTAATAGGAGCCTAAGAGGCTGGAGTCAGATAGGGGTGGGGAGGAACAGAGATTCTCTCTCTTCTTCCTTTTACCAAGCATCCAGCACTGTGCTGGGTGCCAGTGATTGATGAACAAGCTGGTTAGTCCAGGTCAGGGCTCATGTCATGAAGGACCATCTGAGCCCTGATAAGGAGTTGGGCTTTCCTTTTGAGAGCACTGGGGATACATTGTAGGGTATGTGCAGAATACAGAGTGATCGATTTATTTAACTTAGTGTTGATTTTCAGTGGTTTTGGGTCATGATCATCTCTTGAAGTTGAGGATCTCAGGCCCAGGTTTTTCTGAGAAATCTAATTTTGTGGAACACTGTGAGCCTTGATGCTCCGGTCATGGCAACTTTAGTAATACTTTATTGTAGGAAGTACTACACAATTTTTACTTTAGAGTGAGGATAGAAAGTTGAGCTTTTTCTGACCCTTCATAAATGGAGGTTAATCTCCATGGAGTTTTTAGCTCAAAGCACAGCTAGTTTCCCGAGAAAGAGTGTGGGCCAAACTAGGTAATGTCATTGGCCTGCCAGGTGGACATACCGAGATCATTCTATGTTTAGCAAAAAGATAAGTCACCAAGCCTCAAATGAGCTGCCTTTTCTACCACACTCTGAGATGGAAACTGCTGCCCTTTAAATGACATTAGATCCAGGGGTTCCCATGTGCCAAATCCTGCCTTAATCATTAGTCATGCCGACCTCCCCCGGCGAGGCCACGGGAGAAGATGTATCCAGAACAGAGACTGCGAGGGAGAGCAAAGGGATGCTTTGCAGATGGAGCAGGTGGCCTAGGCTGGAGGCCTGTGGGGCGGTTTCCTTCCTCTAAGCTCAAGTCTGATCTCAGTGGCAGCTGGTCACATAGGAAGACAGGGGGCCCCAAATGAGACTGATGGTAGAGAGAAAGAGCGGGAGGGAATTGGCTGAGCGGCTCCCATAGACGCTGGCCCGGTGTGCGCCGCCTTCATGTGGACGACTGTTGTTACGCTGATATTGAGGACTATACCGTTCTTTCTGTAAAGGAAATATTTCAGATTTACGGCAGAGTATACAGAATAGATGAACACCCACATACCCACTATCCAGCTTTATTAATTTCAATATTTTGCCATATTTATTGTAGGGTTTTTTTTAAAGAAATAATACATTGTGAGTGTGTGTGGAGCCTCCCGTGTATCTCATCCCAGTCCCACACCCCTTCCTTTCTCAGAGGTAACTCTACTCTGGTTTGACATATTTTACCCCCATGTATGATTTTATGCTTCTAATATATAAGTATCCATAACCTATATTATGTGGCATGTGTAAACATTTTATTTAGAATTCATCATGATGCATACACAGCCTTCTGTAGTTTTTTTCCAAAGGATATTGATAAATGAAGCTCTTTTAAAATTTATTTTAACTGCTATATTATATTCCATTATGTGATTGTACCTATTCGTTTGTGCATTTTCCTGTTGCTGGTCATTTAGATAATTGATTTTTGCTACTGTAAATAATACTTTAATTAGCAGTCTTACATATTTTGTGCAGTTTGTGACAGTTTATACCCAGTGTCTCTTGGGTATAAACCTGGGATTTTAATTGTTGAGCTGTAAGGTATGCATCTTCAATTTTACTAGAAGCTTCTAAATTACACCTTAAATGGTTATAGACATAATACATCTTAATCATATTAAGTTTTTCTACATACATGACACATCTCTCAATTTAGTCAGGTGTTTTATGTTTTTGAATACATTTTTATGATTTCTAAATAGGAATCTTATGTATCTTTTGCTAGATTTGATCCTAAATTGTACTTTTAAAGTTACATATTTTATTTTATCATTTGTATATAGAAATGCAATTGATTTCTTTATATTGATCCTATATCTAGAAAGCTTGCTGAATTTTACGTATTAATTATAATAACTTACAGATTATCTTAGATATTTCTATATGGACAATCATGTCACTTGTGAATGTTAATAGTATTGCTTCTTCCTTTCAAATGCTTATACTTCCTCTTTTAAAAAATTGGACTTAGGGCATCTAGTGCAATGTTTAATAGAAACATCAGACTTCTCTCAGTGCTGATATTAAATCCTAACATTTCACTGATAAGTAAGCTTGCTGTAGGCTTTTGGAAGACACCTATGTCTGCTTAAGGAAGTTCCTTTCTGTGGTTGCTACTGTGCTTACACTTGCTCACTGCAGTTCCGTGAGCCTCCCCACTGCTGAACTGGAAAGCCGAAACACTGCATTTTCCCAGATTCCCTTACAGTTAGGCTTTCTGATATGAATTAGTATCCATTAATCAGTGAGATTTGAATTTGAAATTGACTCAAGTTAGGGGCCAGGCAGGATGTATTGTATCCGTTTTAGTGGTGCGGATTATAGCAGACATGGTGGGCCAGCAAGGGTATCTGCAGTTTTTCCTTTTTTTTTTTTTTTTTTTTTTTTTTGCCTGGCAGCTTCCTAATTGTGTCAGGATCATATACTCAGCCCTGCAATGTGGTTTTGGGAATTGTTCCTGAAGTTTCTTTATCTCTCCCAATAGTCAGGTAAGTTATTGAACACCTTGTAGTACTTTTCTGCCATTATATACTGCATTCTTTCCCTTTATTTAAATTATAAGTATATACTTAATGCTCACCACTAGTCTTACAGCTCTCCAGTTGTTCTGGTTGTCTGAAGTTCATTCTCTAGTGCATTCCTCAGGATTGTCTCATGGGAACAACCTTCCCTGGGTTTTGATAACAGTTTGTGCCTTTTAGTTTCTGAACTTGCATGAGTCTTGACTCAGGTCATTTTTCTGACTTTACAGAGCTCTCTCTTCTGTTGCTTCTGCATATTAAAAATTAGAGTGATTTGCTTTTGAGATTGTTTTCCTCATCCATCTTTATCTGAACCTCTACTTTTCCTCACCTCTGTTGTCCCTGTTCTGCTCAACTTTTGTTCTGTTTCCTCTGCAGGGCGGGATGTTGTCCTGGAGAGGAAGCTTAGAAGGGTGGGCTTTGAAAGTTCATAGAAATTAAACTGCTCCAGCCCTTTGCACCCCTTCTTGGGTCCCTTTTACTCGTCCACTACTGAAGTGGGCAAAACCCCTCCCGGTTTCAGCTGCCAGACTCAGACTGGCCCGTCAGGCTTTGCAGTGAATATCTGTCGACCACTCAGGGTTCCCCAGTCCTCGGTGCTTCAGATGCCCCACTGCTTCTCTGTGCTTCTCTGCATGTAGATGCTCATGCCTCACAGGTCTTGTGGCTCTCGATGGTTTGTCCTCACTTCTATTTGCGGTTTGTTGCTAACCTTTTAACCTAGTTTTATTGTAAGTATGATCCATGATTTTTTGTTAGTTTTGATTTATTACCAAGTTTCTGGTTTTATTGGGGGATTTGGAGAGATCCAGAAGTTTGCTTCTATAACCACAACCATCTTTTCAGATTTTCTTATCATTAGCTTTTTGACATGTGCACTTGATTTAACAAAGGCTAGAATCAGTGTCTCTACTCCTCCACCTGAGCAGAATGTAATTTAACTCACTTCTTACATCTTATTGCTATTTTCTATCTCAGAGAATTCTAGATTTTTTTTATCCCTCAGAGCAGTGGTGGTTTTCACTCTCTCTCCTTCTCCCTCCCTTCTCCTCTGTCTATAAAAATAAATAAAATCTTTTTAAAAAGTTCTATTTGGTTCATTTTCATGTTGGCCCATTCTATTTTTAAAAGATACTTTCTTATATTTTTAATTCTCACTTTTATGTTTTTTTTTTCTATTTTTTAATCCTCATCTCAGGACATGATTATTGATTTTAGAGAGAGGGGAAAGGAGGGAGAGAGGGAGCGAAACATTGATTCGAGAGAGAAACATTGATCAGTTGCCTCTTATATGGGGTGGGGAGGACCTTCCAAGAAAACAGAATTTATATATAAAAAATTATGTATTTATTTTTACATGTTTACACTTCAATCACCTTCCACGTACTCTCCATTTGACGTAATACACCCATTGAGATGTTTTTTCCACTGCTCAAAATGGTTTTTGAACTCACCGATTTTGATGACTTTTAGAGCTTCTGCTGTTTTTTGTTTCACCTTTTCAACATCGGCAAAACATTCCCTTTTGAGGACTTTTTTTATCTGGGGAAACAAAAAAAAAGTTGCTTTGGGCAAGATCTGGTGAATTGGGAGGGTGGGGCACAGGGGTCGTGCTGTTTTTGGTCAAAAAGTGCTGAACACTCAGCATGGTGTAGGCAGGTACACTTACAAATCACCCATTATAAAATGGGCAAATGTGTTGGAAAAGTCTTTAAAAAAGTTCACTAAAGTCAAACACAACCTCTCGTAATAACACAGCTGGTACACTGATACAGAAGGGTTCCGAGGACACTCACCTAGTGGGGGAAACCTGTACCACAAGGGACCTGCCCTCCAGAAGATAATTCCTGTTTTGGGGGGTCCCCCCTTGTAAGCACCCCAACTTGGGCCAAACCCGCAACCTAGGTATGTGCCCTGAACAGGAATGGAACCTGTGACTTTCAGTTTATAGGACGATGTTCTAACCAGATGAGCCACACTGGCCTGGGCTCTGTTTTATTTTTAAACAGTTTTTTCTGTTAATAATTTTTATCCAGTAGTTGTACTTGAATTTTTTGATGTCTAATACTTTTGTTTGTTTGCTGTCGCTTCCTCACGGTACGTTGTTCCCTCATGTGTTTTTAATTTTTTTATTGTTAGCGTACCTTTAACAGGGTTTATTTAACTGAAATCTGTGAGTGGAACTTGGGGGCGTGTGTGTGCTGTGACAGGCCTGGTATTGTCCTCTGCAAGGTACCGCAGAGGTGTCACAGACTCGGAGCCACCTTCTACGCTACTGTTCTGTTTAGAAATTCCTGGACCACTCTGGTAATAAACATTAATAAAAATTACTTGAGTTTGGGTGAAGGAAGACTCATGGTTATGAATTTTAGGTGAAAAAATTTTTTTCCTGCCCAGATCCCAAGATGAACCCGGCTTTGCTCTTCTTTTCCTGTCCTGCTGAGGGGAGTTCTTTAGTTACCTTTTCTTAGAAGGGGGTGCCCTTTGGTGCCCATCACCACGTGATGTTCTTATTTCTCTTGCTACTCCTCATTCGCACTTAGATCTTCCATCTTTTTCCCATTGTGTGGATGAAATCCTCAGTTTCTAGGTTCCTGGGCCTGGTCCAGAAGGCACAGCATCTGCTGATGCTCTTACCTTTCTGGTGCAGAGTTTTTTGTTTTCAGCCCCTAAGGGTTTCTTTACCTTCTTGTGAGCTCTACTATACCTTTAAAAAATACATCTGAAATATATTCTGTAATATTTTAAAATAGCTTTTTCACAGGAAGATTTTCAGGTGACCTAATCAGCCAAATTACCGAAAACAGATGTCCTGTGCATGAAGTTGTAACTTGCAGGGATTCTGCTCACTAGGAATGGTAGTCTTTTGAACAGACAGAGGACTGACTCCTCATTTCTAGAGGGTGAGTGGAGAGTGCAGGGGCTGGGAAAATGGGAGGTGGGAAGAGCCTGGTGAGGAGTTGTGAGGAGTTGTGAGGAGACATTCTTTTCCCAGTTGCCTTCATCTACATTTGGACTCTTGCTACCTACCCTGAGGTTCATGGACCAGCGGTTTTAGCATCACCAGAGAGCTGGTTAGAAATGTAGTCTCAGGCCCCACTCCAGACCTACCCACAGGCAACTGCATTTTAACAACATTCCCAGGTGTTACTATGCACATAAAAATTTGACTTAGACTATTTCGGATGTAACTACCTTCTATAAAATGACTACTACTTTCAGATTAAAGACCTCCCTGCACTCTTGTCACCACTTCTGGCTTATTCCTTTAGATCCAGTTAATTTTTAAGCACTTTCCTGAGATGGTTTTTGTACTGGAGTTTTTGAGAACAGTTCCTATTGGTGATATATTATACTGAGGAGGTATTGATAGCACATATTGTCCTATGGAATACGACAGCACAATCTTAACTCTAGAGCAAAGTCCTTATGAAATTCTTGGGGAATTTGCTTTCTACTTAACTGTAGATAGAGTAGGAAACTCAGAAAGTGAGGCCTGCCCTGGCTGGCGTAGCTCAGTGGATTGAGTGTGGGCTGAGAACCAAAGCATCGCAGGTTCGATTCCCAGTCAGGGCACATGCCTGGGTTGCAGGCCACGGCCCCCAGCAACTGCACATTGATGTTTCTCTCTTTCTCCCTCCCTTCCCTCTCTAAAAATAAATAAGTAAAATCTTAAAAAAATTTTTTTTTAAAAAAGAAAGAAAGTGAGGCCTTTTGCATTCAGAGCTTTAGACCTGGCTGTTTTTCACTGGAGTGTTTGCTCTGCACAGAGAGCGGCCTCTCTCCCAATATTCTGACAGTGCACAAAGGTTCCCTTTTCTCCACATCCTCGCCAACACTTATCCTCCCTCATCTTTTGATGGTGGCCATCCTGACAGGAGGGAGGCGGTACCTCATTGTGGTTTTGATTTGCTTGTCCCTGGTGATTAGTGATGTTGAGCATTTTTCTTCATGTTCCTGTTGGTTCTCTGTATGTCTTCTTTGGAGAAATGTTTACTCAGTTCTGCCCATTTAAAAAATGTGGCGGTTAATTTTTTTTTGTTCTTGAGCTGGAGGAGTTCCTTATATATTTTGGACACTAACCTCTTGTCAGATACATGGTTTGCGAGTGCTTTCCCCGTTCTGTAGAGTGCCTTTCGTTGTGCTGATGGTTTCTTTTCCTCTGCAGAAGCTGTTCGGTTCAGGGTGGTCCCACTTGTTTCTGCTTTTGTCGCCTGTGCTTTCAGTGTCACCTGCAAGAAGTCGTTGCCAAGACCAATGTCATGGACCTTTTTCCAAACCTTGTTTTTTTCTAGGAGTTTTACAGTTTGGGGTCTTTAAGTTTTAATTCATTTCATGTTCATTTTTGTGAATGGTGTTAGAATAAGAGACTTTAGACACTTAAGAACCACATGCAATGTATGAATCTTGTTTGGATTCTAATGGGAACAAACCATCTGAAAAAAGACACTTGGGACAATTGGAGAGATTTGACTGTGACTGGGTTTCAGATGATGTTAAGAGATTATTGTAATTTTGTTAGGTGTGATATGGCATTGCCATTATGGTTAAATGGTGTCCCTATCGTTTAAAGATGCACCGTTGAAGTAGTCACAGAGGAAGTGATAGATGTGTGGGGTTTACTTTACAATACCGACTGACCATGTGAGTGTAGAGGGATTAGATGAAACAAGATTGACCGTGAGCTAGTAATACCTGTTGGAACTGCATTTCAACAGATTCAACAGATTCTGGTAGATGCGTAAGGATTTATGATACTTTTCTCTCTTCTTTAAGAGATGCTTGGAAGTGTCCATAATAAAAAATTGTAAAGGAGTCCTAGATTCTTGGAGTCAAGAAGCAATTTCTTTTAGAAATACGACTTGTCGTGAATATGTACTCTTCTGAGAAGAGAACTCAGGACTATTGGTTCTTTTTCCCCCATATGCTTAACATTTATTTTGACCTTTTTGACTCTAAACAGCTCTGGGTTTTTCTGCTAAAGACAAAGGGCAGGCAGCCTTTTAAAAAAGCCAAATGTTGACAATGGAAATGCCAGGAGCAGAATAGAAATATGTTCAAAATATGATATATAAACCAACCTACAAACCTACTCATAACTATTCTGAAGTCTCTTTTTTCTACCTAGGGCCTTATTTTCCATAACAAATTCCCATAAATCAAAACTGTCTATTTAAGACTTTGGTGAGAGTCAGAATGTTAGCGTGGTCAGGAGTTTGGAATCAGATAGACCTATATTCAAATATATTGTGAGCTGTGGTGATGGAGGACAAATTTATGTAAACTCCCAGAACCTAGGTTTCTTCAACTGCGAGGGGCTAATTATAGTACCCACTTCATAGAGTTATGGTTAGGATTCAATGATTACATTTTACAGGTGGTGAGACTTAAATCATGTCCTTGGAAAACCCAGAGTATCCGTAGAATCCTAGCTTGTGTGTTTGTGTGCGTGTGGCTTAGCAAACTGCTGGGAGCTCACGAACACGGCCATATGAGGACAAATACCACTTGGCTGCCTTTCAAACCCCTTCTTGTCTGTGACATATAACCCCTTGTATCAGAATAAGGAATTCCCTCCTCTAAAGTGAATTCTACAAAATTCCTCTTTCTGGAGTTGACTGCTCAGAAGTGCAATTGCAAGTATTTTTCTCATTTCCCTTTGGACTTGATTTATCTTCTCAACCTCCCCACTAGAGAAAGGAGTGAGATGTGGGAACCGTTTGACTGACTGAGGGAGGTACTGCTGAATATCACCTGGGCTACACAGATGAGCAAGACGCAGCGTGTGTCCTCAGGAAGGCCTGGGATACATGTGTATATCTTCAGGGAAGAAGGAAGAAGAGGTATTGTTATTTATTGATTTAAGAGAGAGAGGGACAGAGGAAGAGAGACAGAGAGAAACATCGATTTGTTATTCCACTTATTTATGCATTCATTGGTTGATTCTTGTATGTGCCCTGACTGGGGATCCAACTTGCAACTGAGCTGCCTGGCCAGGACTGAAGGGCAATGTTTCAAGTCAGACGTGTCCACTGGCATCTTGACTTCCCTGCATATCTTTGGCAAACCTTACTTCTTTGAACCTCAGTTGTCTCAGTTGTAAAATAGGGATCTTTGCTTGAACAGTTGTATGGATCAAAGGAGACCCCATGATATTACCTTTGAACTATTAAGGGCCACAGATAGTAGTTGATATTTTCTAGACAGGGTGTGTCAGACTTCTCTTGGAATCCTAAGAGGCATCAGAACAAATCAGGAGTGGTCCCTAAATACCCTATAGACTCTTCTGGAGGTGTAGCTGGGCCAAGGGAGGGTCTGAAAGGGGGAGCTAGTCGCCTTTGTCTTGTTCTTGCCCCCCACCCCCCGCATGCTGCTCCTGGGCCCAGACAAGGGAGCTTCCCAGGATGTGGTCCTTAGCCCATATTGCAGCGTCCCCAGAAAACACAGGGAAGCCCTACTCAGCAAAGAGAAGGTGTGAGTGGTCGCAGACCCTGGTGTCATCCTGCATCTTCAGACAAGTCCTTATGGGTTCCCAGGGCATGCTGGCCAATGTACTAGGTGTTGGGAGTACAGTTTTAATAAACACGGAGTTTGTAGGTCCAGTGTAAAGTCTGTCGGGCCTTCCGTGTGTCTGGTCCAGTACTGTCTAGTAGAATTTCCTATGATGGAAATGTTCATGTATCTGGGCTGTGTGATTCAGTAGCCACTAGCCATAGTTTGGGCTCTTGAAATGTGCCTGGGTGACTGAGGAACTGAATTTTAAATTTTATTTCAATTAATTTAAATTAAAAATAGCCACATGTGGCTAGTGGCTACCATATTAGACAGCTGTGGAAACATTCTGAGAAGGTTAGGAGGGCACCCAAGCTGGCTGAAGACGTGGCTTCCCTCCTGGAGGAAGAGCTGCGAGACTCGGAAGGTCTGGTCCTGGCTCTGCCCCACACTCTGTGTGCGGGTTCACGGCCCTCGGCCTCCCCTCTGTTTAGCTTCCTGACCTGTGAGATGGGAACAGAAGGAGGACTGGATTGAGTTCTTTCCAGTGCTACATTCTTGGCTCTATTGTGATATGCCTTTTATTTGTGTAAATATTACTGTACCTGCTAATATTTGATAATAGTAAGTGTGGGTTAAATTGCATACCGTGGCTGAGTGGTCGGGTGAGTGAAAGTTGCTGCCAGCCCACAGGCTCTCCCGGGGGAAACCTCAGCTTTCTGAATGGGGACTTGAGTTTGATAAAGAAAATTCTTCCCTGTCGCTCATTGGATTTATTTATGCCAGACTGTCTTTACTAAACAGCTGATTAACTCATGAATGTACCCCAATTTATGTACTACCAATATTGAAATATTCCCCACCTCACCCACAGTCTCTGAAACGTGGGCAAGGGGGTTGGGACTGGGATTTGAGTCAGGAAAACCCAAACTGGACTGCATGGGAGCGAGAGGAGAGAGCACTTGTTGGATGTGCTGGGTAAGTGGTGTTTCTCGAGTAGCGCGCTCATGAATTTGAGCACACGCAGGATTGGCCCGGACACAGCCCAAGAACAGCTTGTAGCTGCGATTTGGAATGTCATATTTTACTGTTACTTAATTAAATCTGAGAGCAGGGGTTGAGGAAGTGGGTTTTGTAAATATTGCTCTGAAGCTTTCACATTTCGACGGAAAACAGAATGCCAAGTGTTTTCATTATTATCAATGTTCAAAGTTATTGGAGTAAAACACAAATCTAATCCTTGGTGCAACAAATGCCAGCAGCGGCCTGGGGTGGGGGTGCAGGGGAAGATAAATGAATTTGTCAAGTTTGAATGAGGAATAGATTGGATGGAAGACCTCTTCTTCTTCTTCTTCTTGTTTTTTCCCCAAATGTGGCCTAAAAACGGAGTATTTATCAGCAGAAGGATATGGAAACACAGTTATAATTTAATGTGAGTCATAACACTGTGTTGTTCAACAAGGGAACAAAACACCTTAGAGGCAGAATAAAATCACTTCATTTGTGTCTCTGAAGAACACGATGTTCTGTTCGTCTGCTCATGTTGTTAGGTTAAATGGCCGAGTGTCTCTTCTTGTTCCCCAAGGGGTCAGGGGCTTTATTTCTGGCCACTTGTCTGGGGTTGCTTTTCACATGATGCATAATGACGGTAAGAATTGTTTATTAAGTGCCAGGCACTGCGCTTTCTGCTTTACTTGTGTCATCTCATTTACCCTTCACATTACTGCATAGGGTAAGTATCATCATCCCCATTTTACAAATGGAGAAACTGAGGCACAGAGAAGTTTGGCAACTGACCCAGAGTGTAGGTATCAAGTGCACTAGGTGTCACAGCTGGGGTTTGAACCCATGATTTCTGACCCAGAGCTCAGCTCTCAGGCACTTGCCTTCTCTTCTCCCAGTAAGATGGGTGTGACCTCCCTTCACTTTCTCTCAAAAGCCCATGCAACTGGTCTGGCAGATTTTGCCCGGCCATTGTCATTCATGGTCACTGTCATTGGTGGGGATTAAAGTGTGTAAGGCTTTGGCTGCTTGGTAATTTCTGAGTGTTTCTACATCAAAAAAATTTTTTTTTATTGTGGCTATATTCTTCAACCCCGCTCAGATTTCTAACTGGGAGAGGAGACAGGAATCAATAGCTTTTTGGGGATAGAGTACAAAATCTTTTTCCCACATCTAAAGAAAATTTTCCTTGTGGGCAGGGAGGATATTTTTTTCTTCAGATTTTTAGTCTGTTTCTGACTGATGAATGAACACCCCGGTTTTCAAAAAGTGTGCTTGTAGCAGGCACTTAAGTTTTGCGAGCTGGTGCCGCAGAATACTGTGTTCTTGCGTGCATTCTTTTTCACTCCAGGAATTAGTGGGCTCCCACTTTGTGCCAGGCTCTGCGCTAGGTGTTGGGGCCATGTTTGTGAACACGGGAGGCCTCACCGTCTGCTTCCCGTGTTCACAAACATGGCCAGCGCCTGCAGTGTTTTCAGTGAAGGCACTATTGGCATTTTAAGCCAGACAGTTCCTCACTGTCAGGGCCTGTCCTGCTCCTTGCGGGCTGTTCAACATCCCTGGCCTGGACCCACTCAATTCCCAAGCAGCGAGAGAAAAATACCACCACACATTTCCAGGTGCCTCCAGAGGGCGCTATCCCCCTTGCTGAGAACCACTGCAGGGAAGACAGGTTTGGAATAAGCAGAAAAAGTTGGGATGCAGTCCCCACTGTCTTGGGTGTGGTACACACTTGTCTTTTTTTTTCTAGAAATTTGGTTCATACTCAGGACAGTAGACGAAGGTGTGTGTAGAAGCAGAGGGAAAACCAAATCTATTTCTCAGCATGCTCCCCACTGAAGTTGGCTCAGAAGGCTGCTTTCCTTCTTTTTCATCCCCTCCTCCCTGCTTACTCCTCTACCCACACTCCCTCCGCAGCTCCGCAAAGGGTAAACCAGATGGGCCTGAGAGAGCCTGAGTCAGGGGTTGAGGAAGACCCCTGGCTGGGAGGCACAGGGGTTGTGACCGAGACCACTGCGGGGGGGAGGAGAGGAGAGGAGGACTCCTTGCTAAGCTTGGCAGGCAGGCTGAGGGCGAAGGTGAAGACAGCTCTCCCATCCCCTAGACCCCGTGCGTGTGCTAGCTCAGCAAACAGCGAGACTTCCCTGCTCCCCACCTCCCCTTCTTACTGTTAACAACCTACATTTGATGAAGTCAAGTGTATCCGTTTTTTCTTTCATTGTTTATGTTTTTTTGTGTGTCTTCTAAGGATCTTTGTATATTTCCTGGTCACAGAGGTTTTCTCCTATTTTTTTCTTCTGGAAGTTTCATAGTTTTAGCTTTTACCTTTAGGTCTGTGAGTCATTTCAAGTTAATTTTTGTGTATGAGTGAAGTATGAGTCACGGTTTCTTTCTTTCCCCATGGATGCCCAGTTTTTCCAACATCATTTGTTGAAGAGACTGCTCTTTCCCCACTAAACTACCTCGGTGCCTTTGTCAGAAATCAATCGTTAGGCTCAGTAGTCTGTTTTAGTGGTTTAGATGCCTATTCTTGACACCAGTTAATTCCAAGGTTATCTTACTGGGGCCACCTGGTCCCCTGACCCTTCTTGATGTTAACAACATAGCAAAGGATTGACGCAGAGAAGAAGGGTGAGGCTGGGACTGCCCATGCTGCCCCTGGTGAAACGGACCAAGTGCTGAGCTTTGTGTGGGGGCTGGGAATGAGTGAAGTAAACACACCTTTGCCCATACGGAGTTCGGAGACTAGCAAGAGTGACACACTATTGGAGGAAGGTAAAAGCCTAACAAATTTTAAAGCTGGACCCAGCTTATGTTGCCAAGGTGTGGAGAGGCAGAACTCTCACACTGATGGAGGTACGTATAACTGCGTTCAATAGCCTCTGTTGAGAAGGACAAAAGTTGAAGACGTAACATACCTTATAACTCAATAATGCTGCTTCTATTTCTATACCCCAAAGAAACTCTCCCAGAAATACTATAGTCATGTATTGAGAATAGTCACAGCAGCTTTCTTCGGTTGTATTTTATAGGGAAAAAAAACATTAACCTAAAAACCCCCCCACAAAACATTAACCTAAATGTCTCATGCATAGGACAATGAATGAATACGTTCTAACCTGGGAGGCATCCATGAAAATGTGTGAACTGGAACTTCGCGTATTCCTGTTGGACGTGTCTCACAAATCTGATGATGAACAATGAAAGTGAGTTGCGTAGTGTTGCATGCACAGTATGATCCCATTTATACTAAATTCAAACACGTACAAAAGAATACAACATTCTGTGTAGGCATACAAATATATAGTAAAAGTAGAATCAAATACATAAGACTGGTAAGCCCTGAATTTAAATTAGCAGGTGACTCTAAGGAGGAGGAAGGGAATGTAATTGAGCAGGGGAATGCAGGTATCTTCACCCATGGCTGTATTTTACATTTGAAGGTAAATGGGATGGTGGGGACATTGCTATTGTTGCATTATCATGTACATACAATACCCACCCATCATCTAACCCCCTCCTTGTCCTTCCTAACAGAGCCTTCATTTAGTTTACTTATTTACCTCCTTCCATTTATGCATCCTATGGGGCCTGAAGAAAGCTGACCCACCCACATTAGTTTGAAGGGGACCCATCATTATTACCGACAATTGGTTCCATTTGGGCCAAGTAACTTGGAGAGGATTACTGATGTCTTCTGGGAAGCACCTTCTTGAAGGCGAGAGCTACAGGCAGCCTCTGCCCCTGTTCCTGTCCCTCATTCTCTCACTCTCTTCCTGGACGTTAAAGAGGAAGCGCGTAGCCCTGCTTGTCTGCGGCAGCCTCCCTCCACAGCCTTAAAACGTTAGCAGCACTGTAAGTGGCAGAGTGGAGAGAGGATTCAGTCTGTGAACTGTATCAGCCGGGCTCTGAAGCCCAGCCCACCTTCGCTCTTCCAGAATGTGAGCCAGTAAATGTTCCTGAGGTTCACACTGCTTTGGAGTGGGTTTTCCATCACCTTGCAGCACTCTCACTGTACCCCCTAGGTTGCTATGGAAATGCGCAGCAATCATTTGCTAATCAGCAGGAGATTTGTTTCTTAATTTACTCAATTTTAACGTTTTCTCCTGTTTGTACTTAAACATTTGGAGCCCGCCCTAATGGTTGGCTATCCGTACTAGCAAGGAAACCCACGAACAAGAAGGAAACTAAACATTAATGGGGAAGATCTTAAAGAGTCCAGTGTGGTTAGTGTCAGATTATCTTGTTTGGAGAATGTGTATTAGTTTCCTGTGTCTGCTCTAACAAATTAATACAAACCAGGGGTTTCAGAACAGCAGGCACTCACTCTCCCATAGCTCTGGGGGTCAGAAGTCTGAAGTCGAGGTGCCAGCAGGGCTGTGCTCTCTCTAAAGGCTCTAGTGGGGACCCCGTTCCTCGACTCTTCCGGCTTCCAGTGGCTGCTGGTATCACTCAAGTGTCTCTACATAGTCTCCTCCTTGTGGCTCTGTGTCTCCACTCATGTCTCTTACAAGGACACTTGTCATTGGATTTAGGGCCACCTGGATATTCAGGATGGCCTTATCTCAAGATCCTCAATTTAATTGTAACTGCAAAGACTGGTTTCCCAAAGAAGTTCATATTCACAGGTCCCGAGGGTTAGGACGTAGACATATCTTTTTGGGGGTGCCAGCATTCAACTCACTACAACATCGTTGCTCTTTGTCGTGATTTTACAGTGCAAACAGATAACATGGTTCTGTTTTCAACCTAAAAAGTGGTTTTGAATTCATACAAATCGGAATACACGAGTCAGTCAGTATTCACTGGTGTTCCACAGAAAGCACTGTCTTATCCAAGTTGGAGAAATGCTTAGTTAACACTGGAGAGGGGATTTTTTTAAAAAAGATTTTAACAAAGCAAATGAAGGTTCGTGATGTGGATGTTGGACAACATGTTTTCGACAGTGTAAGCTCCTGGCTCCCTGGGAGACGGGCGATGTTCAGGCTCAGATATGTCCCAGGACAAATGCGGACAAAGAGGCCCAGCAGCAGATACAGGTTTTTCCCGAAAAGAAAACCATGAATAAAGTCAGCAGAGAGCAGATGGGTGTGAGAAGGGAAAAGCTAGTCACGTTCTGCAGCCATTTAATCTCCTCTGAGAGGTGGTAGATAGCTCCCAGAAAGACAGCTGTGGACGTCGGAGAGGAACGAAAGGATATTGGACTTGGAATCAGAGAGACCTATTCATGTTTGCGACATATTTCCATATGATCCCTGGATCTGTTTTTATCCCCCTAAACTTTAGGAAAATTGCACTTCCTGACACAAGTTTATTTCATTAAAAAATGGGGATGATGATGGATACCTCTCAGGGTTGTTATGAGGAAAAACCAATTTGTCTCCAGTGACAGAACCTTGCTAATGCTGGGGGCACAGGGCATGCCTGTTGACAATCTGAACTAGAAATGTCTTCAGGGAGTGACAGGTTGGGAACACGGACAGTATAAACAGTTATCATAATTCTTCAGAGTCACTGAATTCTACAGGGCTCCAGCTATAAATAGAAAGGCTGAGGTAAACATGTTAGACTTGAGTTTCTAGCCATGATGGAATAACTGGCACAGATTAACTCTTCCACCACAAACAACCATGAACTTGACAAAATATGTGGGGGAACTTATATCAGCTGTAAGTTAAGAAAAAAGCAGGCAATAAAAACTAAACCCAAGGTGGCCCGGATATTGGACTTAGAAAATGAAAGCTTTAAAGCAGTGATAATAAATATGTTCAGACACTGAAATAGAGAACAGGCTGACAGTGACCAGAGGGGAAAGGGGCGGGAATTTCAGGGGAAAAGGGGAAGGGTTTACAGCAACAAGTAAAAAGGACACCTGGACAAACACTGTAGGGTGGGGGGGTTGGAAATGGGAGGGAGGTGGGGAGGGCTGGGAGGGTGGGCTGGGATGGGAGTAAAAGGCAAAAAACTGTCCTTGAACAACAATTAAGATAAAAACAAAACAAAACAAAAAAATATGTTCAGAGAATTAAAGGAGTAAGCAAATCGCTAATCTTGGCAAAAAAAAAAAAATGGAGACCACAAAAAAGAACAAATGGAACTTCTAGAAGTGAAAGTGAAAACAAATGAATAATACCTGAAGGTATTTAGCAGCAGATTTCAGATAACAGAGGACCAGGGTCAGAGAACTTGAGGGCAGATGACTAATAATGATTCAATCTGAAAAACAGGGGGAAAAGATTAAAAAAAAAAATGAACTGAGCCTCAGGGACTTTTGAGACAATATCAAATAGTTTTATACTTGTGTGGTTAGGGTCTCAGACAGAGAAGGAGGTTAGCAGAATTTACTGCCAGCAAAACTGGATTGCAAGAAATGCTAAAGGATATCATTCAGGCATAAAGGAAATGATGCTAAAATATATAGACTAATCTAGGGATCACGTCATCATATTAAAGCAACAACAAAAACTGTGTGCTCAAAGTAAAAATAACCCCAAGCCTCACCTGCAGTCCCCCAATAATATTCAAGGGACTCATAATCACAACCCACCGGAATACTCTCTTGAGTCCTGTCCGTGGTTTTAAAATACGTCCACTATTCTTTGACACCACCCCCTTCCAAAGACGGAGCCCCATTCTCTTCTCCTTTAGTGCGGGCTGAACTTCGTGACTCACTATCAGATAGAGTGGAAGTGACCGTGAGGGATTTCCATAGCTGGTTCACAAAAGGCCTTGCAGCCTCTTCTTTGCCGTCTCTCCTGGATCCCTCCCTCTGGGAAAGTCAGCTGTCACATCGTGAAGACACCTGGGCAGCCCTCTGGAGAGCCCTGTGGTGAGAGCTGGCCTCCTGAGTGAGCCACGTTGAAAGCAGGTCTTCTAGTCTATCAGGCTTCTGATGCCCGCAGCCCTGGCTGATGTCTTAGCTGCGACCTCATGAGAGACCCAGGGCCAGAACAACCCAGCTAAATTTCTCCCAAATTCCTGAAACACAGGAACAGATAATACATCTTTATCGTTTTGAGCTGCTAAATTTTGGGGTAATTTATTATGCAGTGAGATAGAATGAATTTAATCCCTTTCCTTGGCGCATCTTAAGTACCACCTCTCACACTCTTCACCAGCTCTAAAATATTCATCCTGTTTTTTATTTTCCACTTTGTTTCAAAACTTTTACAAACTCTCCCACCATTCAGTCCCATTTCCTTCCCTCCTTCTGCTACTCCCTTCCTCTCTTATTGTTTGCTTTCTGTTGTTGTTCTGTTTAGCCCTTTCTGTTGCAAATCACCTGTTTCTCTGGTCTCCCATTGATCAGCTGGATTTCTCCAATAATGTTACAGGGTACAGCCAAGAGGGGGGACCCCATATGGGCATTTGAAATGGCGTCCAGAACCCAAGGTGTCCAGGAGATTTTAAGATGTCTTCACCCCTTTCCCCACAGGTGTGAGTTGGGGGAGGGGCACACAGAGCAAGAACATGCAGGGCTGCTTTGTACAGCAACAGCTTTGCAGCTAATCCATGGCATGGTCATTTAACATACCTGTAGCCTTTGGCTGGTTGCTTAGATATGCTAAATAGCTATGGCCATGCCCTGGGCCAGGGGGATGGAAAGTGACCCCCCCCAAAAAAGTGACTGGGGGGCAGGACCCCTGAGTTACAGCGCCTGCGTGGGAGCTTGGAGCAGATTGGCTCCATGACAGGGGGCCACACGTGCCCAGACCCACGATGGCAACCAGAAAAGCTGGAAAGGATGGGAGATTGAGGGCAAGTGTGGCCGAATGGGGAGGAGTAGGAAAAGGGGCTGCAGAGGAAGATTGGCGCAGGGATTTAAAACCCAGACATGGCAGCCATTGAGAGAGAGAACCACACAGTTTTGGCTGAGTGGGGACTCCCCTGGCCCTGGGGGAGAGAGGACTACTTGGCTGGAGCGGTGGAGAGAGGACCATGTGCCTTTGCCAGAGTGGGGACCCCTGCAGCTTTAGTAGGGGGAACCACCACCTGGCTTTAGCAGAGATCCCGGCGACACAGCTGAGGGTGCTGGGAACCCGGGGAGGTCTCCCAGCCAAGATGGATTACTGGGAAGAACCGGGGGCTGCCTGAGCCAAGGACTTCTATTTCCTTTCCTGAGATACGGTGCCCCAGACTGGGCAAAGGGGGAAGGAAGGACTGTGTATGTTTGTGGGTGTTTTAAGGGACTTTAGGATTTTGATGAAGACATTAGGTCACTACTTTAAGTTTGTATAGCATTAAATAAACATTTCCTTCCCTTTTCACGAATCTCTGGCATTGAGAGATATCTTTCCTATAGATGGCGGACATAATGGACCTGGGGTTTTCTTTCGGGTAATAGCATATTGCCCTTGGCCCCTGCCTTATTGTTCTGTAACAATAAGACCCAAGAGTGGAGGAGGGCATGGGAGAAGGGGCAGAAGAGGAAATGCTGACCAAGTAACGCTAGCTTTTCTTCAATAGAAAAAGAAGGGCAAAAGCTACAAACACACATGTATCAATTTTTGTTCCAATAGCATTAGTGTTTATAATCAAAATTTGTTATTAGCTTATTATAGTCAATATTGTGTTAGGAGCTTTAGATGTGTGTATTCAAGCCTAAAAACATCCCAATGAGGTAGATGCTATTATTATGTCATTTTTCAAGGAGAAATTTGAGGACTGAGAAATTAAATGGCTTGCCCACAGTCCCAGAGCTCTCAAGTGACAGGACCAACGTTGAAAGGTCTGTACAACTCCAAGGCCATGGCTTAGGCCTTTATGCATATCAATTGCATCAAATTGGGCTCAGATGGGCTCATTTGGGCCCAAATTCATTTTTAACTTTTGCAAAAGCACAGGGCTGACTTCTCACAGATGCAGTTCCAGCTAAGACATTTTCAAGCCCACGTTGCCGAAACTCCCTTCCTGGGCCAGAAAGAAATCCAGGCCCCAATTCTGCTGAACTCACAGTAGCCTTTTTCTGTCTTCAACCTCGGATGGAATCTGTGGGTGAAAAATTTCTGGTACGTCTCGGTTTTCGAAGTGAAGTCCAATTTGTTCACACACACACACACACACACACATAGCTCTAGGAAAGACACCATGCTGATCACCACCTTCCCGTTTGTCAGTCACTGAAGCAGGTGGCAGGACCACGCGCCCCCCCAGGACTGAAATCACACACCTGTGGTGCATCATCAACATATAAACCTTCATCATGAGCTTGGGCATTGAAAAGCAGTTGTCTCTGCTGCCCATGCTGTTGAAACTTCAGGAAGGGCGCATGTCTTTTTTATTTTTTATATGCTTATTCTTTTTTTATAATTAAGAAAGCACAGTAACACAATCGAAAACAGAAGGGGAAATTATTCACAACCCAATGCTCTGAGAAAATGATTATTCGCATGACACACTCATCAGGCATCCCCTCGGGCCATTGTATTCTGGCCTTTTGTTAGGCCCCTGTTTGGGCTCCAGATGTGAAAGGCTTTAGCTCTGAAGACTTTCTGTTTTGTCATTGAAACCTGGCCTGTCTGTAGCTGAGACTCTGCCTTTGCCCAGTTCTGGAACTCTGAGAGCTTTGTGTCCTCCCATCAGCCCTGCTGGAGGGCTGCCGGTGATGAAAGGTAGATTTGTCACGTGTCCTGTTGTTTTAGCTCAGGCTTGTTTGTTGGTATAATTGATTGTGTTATTGTTTGCAACCATCTTCTTCCTTATGCATCCGCACCCTGCACCACATGACTTCCAGGAGTCCAGTGAGAGGAATCTGTTTCCTCTAGGAGTTAACCCAGTAGGTGGAAATATTGTCAGACTTAGATATGTGACTTGCTTTGGCCAGTGGAATATAAGCAGACATGATTTACACTATGTCCAAGCAGAAGCTTTCAATGACATTGCAGAATCTGGCTTTCCTGCCTCCTGACATGAGCTCTGTGTGTCCTGGGTGGTGGCTGCCCCTTCAGCTGGAGTCCTGAAGTGAGAAGTGGAGCGGGGCTGAGCAGAGATGCAGTCGAGCTGCAAACCTGAGTGCAAGAAATGAATCTTGTTTCCATAAGTTGCTGAGATTTTGAGAATTGTTAGCAAAACACTGATATGAGGTCTGTCCAGAAGGTATCTAGCCATGTCATATGAAAAATAGAGACATTTGTTAAAGAAGGTACAAGATACAAGAAACACAGTACACAGGACAATGACACCTCAGTCCCCTTCACAGTAGGCACCTTGGGACCTCACACAGTTCTCCCAATCACCATCAGCTGTCCCATTGTATTCTCCTGAATCTCACCAACAGTCTGAAATCTCTTCCCTTTCAAAGGTGATTTTAGTTTTAGGAAAAGCCAGAAGTTGCAGGGTACCAAATCTGTGTCACAGGGGGGCTGAGTCATCTGGGTGATGTGATGTTTTGCCAAAAAACTTTGTACAATGGATGCATTATCATGGTGAATCATCCCAATAGTTTCTGCATTATCATGGTGAATTCTGAATCATCCCAGTAGTTTCTGTGGAGGAACAGTCAAGCTTAGTGCAAAATTTGATGAAGATTTGTGGCTCTACTCACTCAGTCATTTTGAATGCAATGACCACACAGTACACATGCTCACTCAGTGACATGCATCGCCCCCCTGACTAGTACAGTGAAGTTGTCATTGTTCACTCCCGGGCATTCCAGTCCACTCTCCTTGGCTTGCAGGTTACATCAATGTTGCACAAACCATTCTTGTTATACTAACAATGGCTGCACTTTTTCTGGACATACCTCATACTTTGGTTCTCTAGATAAGCTAGGAATCAGTGATTTTCTGGGGCAAACATTCCTCATTAGAGGTATTTAAACTACTTCCAGGTCCATCCCCAAACTGAGGCATAACATCTCTCTGCTTTTACTGACAGGACAGAAAATTGGTGTGCACTTTGATCGTGTTGATGAGAAACAGTACAACACGGTGATTGAGTTGGAGCCCTGCATCCCAACTTCTGCTCTGCCTCTCACCTGTGTGTGTGCTTAACCAACTTGTTTCTTATTTCTCTCATTTGGGTAAAAAGACTAAAACTGTAGGGTTTTGATGTAAAGAATAAACACACTGAAAGGGAGCTGTGGAGTTTTGCACTTCTACCCATTGACTGTCTGTCTAGGCTGTTAGGAGAGAGGTTCACAGAAGGCAAAGAACTTCTAGAACTGGGACTGGAAGCTCACAGCTCTCACCTCTTCTGGTTTCTGATGGACTTTATTCTCCCCTCTTGAAGATGAGCTTCCTCCAAGATCCAAGAGGCCAAGGACCTCTTCACTGTCTCTGTTTACACAATTCAGGAAAGACCTCTGAAGGCCCTGACTTGGGTCATGTTTCCATCTTTACATCAATCTCTCTGTCCAGGGGGCATCCCAGGGAGCTGTGCCTAGGTTCACATACTCTTGTCCAGGGGCAGAGGCAGGGTGCACTGCTAGAACCATGTGGAAGGGGTGTCAGGTCAATAATCACAGTTACCACTGAGACCAACCTGTGACAATCACTTGGATGTGGTTTGTGGTAGTTGTGGGCAGCATGAAAAATGCAAAGTCTTGGCAGCTGTGTGACCTTGAGGAAATCTCTTAACTCTGTAAATCTTGATTTCCTCCTATAAAAACGGGGATAATAATTTCTGTCTTACAAGTTTCTCATGATTAAATGACATAACATGAAAGCATCTGGAACATGCTCAAAAAACACTAATTATTATGCCCCAAGTCCTGTTCTACTTGCACTGGGGCCGCCTGGGACAAGGCATCCCTCTTTTCACCGACATCTCTATTTCTTACTTTGCAACGAGAATCACAGCTCTCAGTGGAACCAATCACCCCTCTCAGGTGCTCTCTGCATTTTCTCTCTGAAGGCAAGCCGCTTGGGGAAGCTGATGATCAGAGGGCAGCGTCCTGAGCATGAGACTGGAATAGACAAAAGAATTTGGGTGGTTTTAAAAAAAGTTTCTTTGCTGCAATGCCTGAAACACTTTCACTTACTGCATTAGCAAATCTTCACCTACGTAGCGTAATGAACCCCTCTGAGAATCTGATTGAAACTGTGGACACTCTTTTGTGAAAGGTACATCATTCTACATACAATCCTAGGAGGTTCACAGAACTCCAGGGAGCTCAGCCAGCGAACCTCAGGTTCAGAGCCCCCGCACCAGATGGAGAATCTTGCCAAGAAAACTCTGATACTTGCACAGTGCTTGGATGAGCACAGCCCACTTTTTCTCCATAACCCGCCTTTGTCCAGGCGCCCATGTCTGACCACCCCTCCTAAGGATGGGCACTTTCTCTGTCAGCTCTCAGAGTCAGGCACGATGTGTGCTCTCAACAAGACTTTGTTCCATTACGTTGTAGTCAAGTTCTGCCAGCCCCAGGGCCATTCCTTCTCTTCAAGTTGATCCTATACTTTTATTTTGAGGCATGGCATGTGGGTTTTTAAAGATTTTTTTCTCTTCAGGGGTATTCTTACTTCAGTGTTCTTTAAGGATAGCAGGATTTTTTTTTTTTTTTTGCTTGAAATAGATGGGAAAATCCATTTTCAAAATAGCTTGGCAAAAAAAGGAAATGCTTTACATAACCGTAAATTTTGAAGTCAGTCATGTCTGACTTCAGGCACAGCTGCATCTAGGGGCTCAAATGTCACCATGGGAACTGGGTCTCACTCCATGCGCAAACTGTGTCTTCCTCTGTTTAAGGTCCATTCCAGGCAGTGTTTTCCTCGCAGTGGCAGCGTGGCTACGTGCAGTTCCAGGCTCACATCTCACTCGCTCTCAGAAATGTAAACAAGCCCACATCAAACCAGCTTCCCATGGGAAGAAAAGCAAACCTAAGACTATCTCCTTTTCCAACCTCCAGCCAGAATGCACTCATTCACTCATCCTGTTTGAGGAGGAGTGATGGGTAGAGAGAGTAGATTGAGATGTGACTTGTGGGATAAATTCAAAATAGTAAAATATGTGCCTAGTAGAGTTGGGGAATAGGTAAAATGGGAGCTTAGAAGAAGGAATGCTAAACTTCTGTCTGGGAGAGTCAGGAAAGGCCTCCCAGAATAGAGGATGGTCTTAAAAGCATGAGAACAAGTGTTTTAGGTAGAGAAAGGGTAAAGGACATTCTAAGTGAAGTAAATAGCACATGCAAAAGCTTGGAGGCTCAAAATAGCAAAGACTGTCCAGGAATCAGTGAAGAATTTCATGTAGTTAGAGGAAGGTGCTCGCATAGGAGTATTGAGAGATAAGAAGAAATGGGTATGGCTCAGTGGACTGTGATGCAGACCCTGGCCCGAGCAGTCCGCATGTTGTGGATGCAACGAACAAGTTCACATGGACTGCAGAAGTGCTGTGGAGAAAAAGGGATGATGACATGGCCACTCTTTGAGTGAGAGAGAGGGCCCTGACCCCTGCCTGGACAGGCTTTTATTGTTTTTCTGGGCACATTGCATGATGGTCCTCATTTACAATGCACAGATTCACTTTAGGTGGTTACCTTTTACAGAAAATAAAGGAGAGGATGTTGCTAATTACATCAAAGAAGGAGGATATTTGCAAATGCAAAGGGAAAAGTGGTTGAACTGGTTGGGAGGTTTAGCATAGATTTTAGGAAGTTACTTTAGAGATATGCAGTAAACACTTGCTGCCTCAATTCAGGGTGAAGGAGTTTTAGCAAAAGCAAGGCTCAAAGCAGGCTAGGTACAATGCAGGCCTGATTCCCCATGGGAGAACCTTTCCATGCTCATGGGTCCTGTGTGCCGACTTCATTCCCTGTCAGTTTTCTGAGTCAGGGGCTGGGCTACATTCCCCATGCCCTGCGGAACGGTCCCCTATAGGGTTGGGCTTTGTCCTGCAAAGGGAAAGAAAGGTCGCTGGTTCAAATCCTGGTCAGGGCACATGCCTGGATTGTAGGCCAGGTCCCTGGTTGGGGGCCTGTGAGAGGCAATTGATATGTCTCTGCCTCCTTTCCCCTCTCTAAAAGTAAATAAATAAAATCTTGGAAAAAAGAAGAAATGGACAGAGTCACATGGAATACAAGACCTTGTGTATCATGATAAGGAGTCAGTTCTTAAAAAAAATAAAAAATCCACAGCCAAGGACATGCTTAGAGGAGAAGGGAGGGAAAGAGAGGGAGGGAAACATCAATGTGATGGAGAAACATTGGTTGGTTGCCTCTCTTATGTGCTCTGACCAGGGATCAAACCCGCTACTCAAGCATGAACCCTGGCCTGGAATCAAATCTACAACCTTTCTGTTCACAGGACGACACTCCAAACAAGCGAGCCACACCAGCCAGGGCATGGGGTCTGGGTTTTACTGATGGTCAAGGGGCAGGGTATTGAAGAGATCCAAGCTCCTGGCATGACAGCTGTAAGATCTGAGCAAGGTCACCCTGACTGCAACATGGAAGACACAGCAGGTTGGAGGAGAAAGGCTAGAGGCAGGAGGCATCTTCCTGGAAGTAACATCCCAGGAGAAATCAAGCTGATATTAACCATAAAAAGGGGGAATGGATGCCATGTGACCCTCACATGACAAATGTCCACTTACAACTCCGCTGCTTGTTTCAGTCTCCGTTTTCCTCCTGAGACTCAGTTTGCTGCTGCGGGGCTAAGAGTTATTTCATCTAAAGCTCTGGAACCCTCCATCTGCACCACAGCAATTGGTTTTTAAGTGTTTATTGTTATTTTTATATCAATACTCCAAAAATAGTTCTTTAGGTAGGGGGTATGGGGCCAAAGTATTTCATAGGAAATACAATATTTCAGAAAGGAGGTATTTCCCCAAGCACTTGGCTATTTCGTGTCTGGGGCAGAGTAACTATGATGACATAAATCATTCTGGCCAGGTGTGGAGCTGGCCAGCACCTGGAGCCATCAGCTTGCGCCCCCATAAAGCAGCTTCCTCATGACTGGAGAAACTAACACTTACATGGCGCACCCACCCCGTGCCAGGAGCATACAGCATGCGCCCGCTGCCACCTGAGGCACTTCCACACACTCTGTTTTATTTAATCCTCACCCTCACCAGGAGATGTAGATGGCATTTTCTCCACCTTAAAAACAAGAAATATGGGGGACTTGCCCAAGGACATACACAGGGTGGGGAGTGGCAGAGCTGTGCTGACAATGAGAGAGGTGGGGAGGAGGGAGAGAAGGAAAGTCAAAGCTTGAGAGACAGACCGACACCATGTAGGCCTCTCTGCGGCCCAGAGGGACCTGGAGGGACCTGGAGGGGAAGTCGTTGGAGAGGGGAGGCTCCCAGGGCATGGGGGTTTAGTTCTCTCCCAGGGTGAAGGGCGCCTGTTCTCTGGCCATAGATCCCAAGGGGTGCCTGGGGATTAACAGAGGGAAGCCGCGGATCTCGTGGAGAAGCCTGAGCCCCGCGAAGGGAGTCTGCCTTCCCCAGGGGGGCGCAAGTGGAGGAAACCGACAGCTGGAGCGCGCCTGGAGGAGGACGCTTTGGCGGAGTCCGGAGTCCGGGTTGGTTCCCTCCCAAGTCCGTGCGTCTAACCGAGGCAGCGGGCTGTCTCAACAGTAGCTTTGGCAGCAAACAGATCGACCCAAGAAAAGTAGGTCAGCATGAGGCCAGGCTTTTTCCGCAGCCAGGCAGCGGTGCTGGCGTCTCCGGGTGCTCTGGGGCCCTCCCCTTCTCATCGGGTCCTCCCTCCACTCCCTTCCCCCCTTTCCCCGGGACTCTTCCTCTCTGCTCATCCTCCGCCCAGGCTGCCTCATCGGGTCTCTCTGTGCCTCCCCTTTTCATCCCTCCTTCCCGTCCTCTCCTCTGGTCCCTCCTCCTCTCTCCCTTCGCTGTTCTTTCTGTCCACCTGACACCCCCACCCCTCCTCTGTTTTCCTCTCTCCCGTAACATCTTGGCACAGTCATTTGGGTATCAGCACTTAATCATGCAGCCCATCTATGGTCCTTTTAAAGGGACAACGTGCTTGCTTTAGAAGAGATCAAAAGGTGGAGAGAAGTTCACACGCAAAAAAGGAAAAATCCCACCACTGAAAAGCAACCATGGTTAACACTGGCTGAACACTGCCCCCGACATATTTTTATTATCTATTATTGTATTATGTATATGTATACAGTGAGAGGATAGCTATGCATATGAGCTATAAAAATAAGATGCTATTTTTATTAAAAAGTATTCAAGTTAATAATTTACTTTTATTTGAATCCAATACAAGATACCAGGGTGAAATGGAAAAAGTTGTTGAATTTTAAATAAATGTGCCTTTACTGCTTGGTATAATAAAATATTCCTTTAAGAAGAGAGGAAAGAAGGGGGAGGGGTGGAGGAAGAAAGGGAGAGAGAGAGAACTGCGTGCTTGGAGATTTTAAAAGCTGCATGTTTCATTTTTTTAGCTAGTACAATTAATTCTGTTCTTTTCTTCCCTCATAATTAATTACTGTGAAGAAAGATGAGAGCATTAACATTTATGCATTTTCTCCTATCGCTTATTTTGTTCCTTGATTTTTAAAAGTTACACAATGATTTTTCATTTTCTAGATATATAACATCCACATTTAGTTATAGAAATGTATTTCCCATAGTTCTTTACTGTTGATTCTATATTTAAATAAACCCAGTGTTCGTCACCAACTGTTTTTCTATTTTATTAACATTACTGAGTCATTTACTTAGGGTCATCTCTCAATTGTCCGGATTTCATTGTGAAGTCATTGTTTCGAGAATGACTCATGGTTCCTATATGGCTTGAACAACATTATGGGCTGGGTATGATATTTTTTTAAGAAAAGATTTTATTTATTTATTTTTAGACAGAGAGGAAGGGAAGGAGGGAGAGAAACATCAATGCGTGGTTGCCTCTCATGCGCCCCATGCTGGGGACATGGTCTGCAACTCAGGCATGTGCCCTGACTGGGAATCCAACCTGAGACCCTTTGGTTCCCAGGCTGGTGCTGTATCCACTGAGCCACACCAGCTGGGGAGGAGTATAATATTTTTAGGATAAACTTTATTTTATTTAGAACTTTGTGGACATTATGCCATTGTCTTCTGGCATTGAGTGCTACTGTGGAATTGTTTGAGGATAGCTAGATCTTTTTTTCTTCCTTGTAGGTAATTTGCTTTGTCCTAGATATTTGAAGAATCCTGTGTCTTGATCTGTATCATTCCAGGTTACTTGGGATATATTTGGTATTGAGCATTCTGAATAAAATTTTCCCACAATGGACTGTGCCCTTTAAGAGTTGAAAAGTCATTCTGATTTTTATTTAAGGAAAGTTATTTGTATTATGTTTTAAGTACATCTTTTTATTTAATCTTCACCTGACATTTTTTCATTGCTTTGAGAGAAACAGACAGACATTGATTGGCTGCCTTCTTGTATGAGCCCTGATGGGGGCTGAACCTGTGACCTGGGTATGTGCCCTAACCAGGAATCCAACCTGAGACCTTTCTGTCTACGGGATGATGCTCCAACAAACTGAGCCACACTGGCTAGGGCTTAAGTACATCTTAAATCTTTGTTGGATTATCAATGTAAGGAATCAAATATCCATATATTCGGTAATATTGTCTTCCATATCTATTAGATCCTGTCCAACAGTTTTAAGATGTTTGTCATTTTAATTGTAGTGCAAGCCTTTTATTCCAGTAAGTCAATTTTCAGCACAAGATCTAGTCATTCTTTGCTGTCCTGAATTATGTATTAGTTCCATAATACTGTTGTTTTGGTCCTCAATTTGTTTTGTTAATTCTTCACAGTCTCCATTTAGAAAATCTCACTGTGTTGTTTTGTATCTGGTTCAGAGCTCTTGTTTTATTGAGATTCATGTTCTTATTTGTGGCTGTACAGTATGAAGTAGTTACAAGGGATTTCCTCTTTTCTGAGTCACACTTTCTTCTTGGTTGAGTTCTTTGTGTTACATTTTTTTCTTCGTTCCTCTCTTCCTGTATTCCTTTTCCTCCTTCTATCCTTTGCGCCCTCCCCGTGTCCCCTCCCTTCTCCCCCTTCTACCCTCCCTTCCTTCTTTCCTCCTCTCTCCCTCCCTTCCTTCCTTCTGGGTTTTTTGGGTTTTTGTTTGTTTGTTTGTTTGTTTGTTTTTGTTTTTGCAGTAAGTCTGCATAGTTTCTATGACATTTCTTTTCATCCTGCTTTTGCTGGGGCAGCTCTGACCAGACATTCTATTTGCAATTACATAGTATGAGTTACTTTTTGACTCTCTCCCAAACCTATCTGAAACCAGATTGCTTCCTCTCCAAGCTATGTACTGAGGGCTAGGTATTTTGTGTTCCATCCACTTATCTGAGGCTGGGGAGAATGATGGAGGGAGGGAGAGAGATCAGCCAGCAAAAACACTTTCTGTTAGAATTACCTGGGCTCCATTCTCTCTTCTAAATGATGCCAAACATCCTGGATCACAGTTCACTCCAGTCAGTTGGGGGTTCTATACCCCCTTCCCTCAGGGTTGGGGTGTCCTTATGTGCCGTTTTCCAGTTCAGCATATAGGTTCAGAGCCTGTCTCTCTATCTGATCACTTTTATCTGTTGTTTCCTGCTCTGTCCCTATTTCTCCCCAGCAGCCCTTCCCCCCTTTTTTTTTATCAGAAGTGGAAAAGGGAAGTATTGGGGGGATTTAGTAAAACTTCTCCGGATTTTGTTGACTTATAGGTTGATTTATAGCAGTAGTAGTTGATTACAACTACTGGGGGGTGAGGGCAGCTTAGGAGTCATACCTTGAGGTTATACCTCTTGCTTTGCTCCAAAATTTTTTTCTTTCCTTAAGTAAGCTCTCAGATTAGTTTACCCTTTTGATTTTCTTTTATTGCTATCGATGACTTTTCTTTCTTTTCTTTTTTTTTCCTAGTTTAACTGTTTTGCTCATTGTGTTCATTTACTCATGTTAGGGCTGGGAAATTTTGAGATGCAGTTTCTTTTTTTCTTTTTTTAAGATTTTATTTATTTATTTTTAGAGAGGGAAGGGAGGGAGAAAGAGAGAGAGAGAAACATCAGTGTGTGGTTGCTGGGGGCCGTGGCCTGCAACCCAGGCATGTGCCCTGACTGGGAATCGAACCTGCGATGCTTTGGTTCACAGCCCGCGCTCAATCCACTGAGCTACGCCAGCCAGGGCGAGATGTAGTTTTAATCACCATCTTAGCCTGTTAACCCGGAATTTCTGAAGTTGTGTTCTGTCCATGACACCCGGTTGGCCAAAGGCCAACCACTCAGATTAAAAAAAAAAAAAAAAACCCTTCCTGCCCTTTCTCCATATTCATTCATTTGATCTTTCATTCACTAGGTCAACAAACATTTATGTTCAAGACACTGTCATAATTATACTATTTCTTCACTGTTGTGTCCAAATTGCACCATATGTCCCCATATCAAATTTATCCAAACAATTTAACTTAATTGAGAGGGTTGTCACATCATGTAAGAACTATCCCAAAAATAGAAAATTGAAGAAACTATTTTCAAGTTGTTACAAGGTACCTTGGGGAATAAAATTATAAACATATTCTTTCAATTTAAAAAACATGTCCAGCGAAGTTCAGTTTAACACACACGCACACTAAACCTCCGCCCCTGAAATTGTTTAAAATCTTGTCATCAGCCCCGCTATTTATTAATCTCCCAACTTCCTGTTGAAACATTACCTTAAGTCTTTGCTATTTCCTGGTAATTGCACATTTTGTTTATAGGGTGCCTTATAGTTTAGAAGTGATTTTCCTTACCTTGTTTTTAACTTTACATTTTGTTATTTACCTCAATATACAAATGAAGGAAACACAGCTTAGAAAGCGCGACTTTCCTCTGAAGCTGGAAAGGGGGGAGAAGAAGAGAAGTGGAAATTCGGCACAACCCCCCATGTGTGTTTTGCAAATGTTATTTGCTCCTGCTGTCTTGAAATACATGGGATGTTTTGTTCCCAGCGAATACAATTTAGTTCTTGCTTATGGCGAAAAACTATTATACATATAATTTTGTACCTTCATTTTTTTACCCAAGACTACATCACAAGCCTTTTTAATTCTCCTCAGCCTTCCAGATGCCATTTTAGTGGATATGCCACAATTCACGATGCACTTCTTGAGTGCTGGACATTAGTTTCTGGTGGTTATTTTCCTGTAAGAGCTGAGAAAGTAATAAACATATTTGTAACATACAGCTCTTTGCTTTTGTTGATTTTTTTTTCCTTAGGATAAGTTTCCAAGTGTGAAATTATTGGGGATGTTTTATAATATGTATTGATTTTCAAAGAGGTCATCTTAATTTACAAGGGTACCTGTAATGAATGAGTTTCTAGTTTCCCTCCAAGCTGGAGTGAATATTACCTATTGTTTATACTGTGAAATGTCGCCCAATTGGGTAGGTTTAAAATGAGATGTCAAGGTTGCTTTAGCTTCCATTAAAGCTCAATAGCGTGGGTTTTTCCTTATGCTCCTTTACGCTTTGTACTGGCCCATAGAAACATCTCATTTCTATCTTTCACCGACCAACCTGTTGGGTCTTCAAGTATCCAGATAAATCTGAATTACCTCAGGGCTTACTACATTTAATCTAAATATTTTCCTTTTTTTTTCCACACTTAAATTTTTAAACATCAAGGTAAAATTTACATATGGCAAAACACCTTCCCTTTTAGAGGTTATGACAGATGCATACCGTTGGTTACCACCACTACACTGGAGCACAATTCCATTCCCCCCCGAATTCCCTCACAGTCCCCTTCTCCCAGTTCCAGACCCAGGCAACCACCAATCTGTTTTTCTGCCTCTTAGTTTTGCCTTTTCCAGAACGTCCCGTAAGTGAATCGTGGGCCTCGTGCAGCCTCTGAGTCCGGCTGCCTTCCCTCGGCGCAGCCCTCACGCCGTGCTCTTTCTCATTGCCGAGTCATGGCTGTTCCTTTGCGTGGCTGTGGCACAGTTTGTTTACCCCCCTTTCTGCTTTAACCTTTCTAAAATGTCTGGCTCTTAAATAGTTAAGTTTAAGCCCTGGCTGGCGTAGCTCAGTGGATGGAGCGAGGGCTGGGAACCAAAGTGTCCCAGGTTCGATTCCCAGCCAGGGTACATGCCTGGGTTACAGGCCATAACCCCCAGCAACCGCACATTGATGTTTCTCTCTCTCTCTCTCTCTCTCCCTTCCCTCTCTAAAAATAAATAAATAAAATCTTTAAAAAAATAGTTAAGTTTATCAGCTAATTCTTTTTCTTTGCAGCTTATGCAGTTCCTCTAGCGAATAAGAGACTCTCTAAGAAGTGTGATCCGTATGTTTGTCCATTGTCCTTTCTTAGAGTGACTTTGTCAATACACCTCCCACCTCTGTGGGCCACATTGTGCATCTTGGAGGAAGTGGCACCATCCTGAGAGTTCTCTTGCTGTGAGCTCTCAACTGTAATGGAATTTTAATTGTTAGTGGCAGCAGCAAAAATGCTGAAAATTAAACATGTTTTCCTGACGACAAGGATGAATGCCTAGTAGGGGAGGGTGAAGAAATGAGGTGTCATCTCACTGGCTGGTATACCTTGACACATAGAGGGTAAACATTAGTATTTTAAGATTTTATTTATTTATTTTGAGAGGGGGGGAAGGGAAGGAGAGAGAGAGGGAGAGAGACTTCATTGTGTGAGAGAAACATCAGTTGGTTGCCTCTTGCATATCCCCAACTGGGGGCCTGGCAATCGAGGCATTTGACCTGACAGGGTATCGAACCAGTGACCTTTCAGTTCACAGGCCGGTGTGCAATCCACTGAGCCACACCAGCCAGGGATAAACATTCGAGGAAGTGGTTTGTTTTTATATTAGTTGAATACCGAAGTAATCACACATTCCTCTTGACAACTTTTTTTCTTTCAGTTTTATTTTGTATTAGTTTCAGGTGTACAGCGTAGTGGTGAGACCATCATATACTTTACATAGTGTTCCCCTCCATATTTTCAGTGACCTGACTGGCACCATACATAGTTGTCCCAATATTATTGACTATATTTCCTAGGCTTTACTTATTTTCCCATGACTATTTTGTAACTCCCAATTTGTGCTTCTTAGTTCCTCCACCTCCTTCACCCAGTCTCCCAACCCCCAGAGCAGCTGGTAGCTTATTTCCAGTTCTTTGTCCAGGCCATTATTGGGATTGAGCTATGTGGGGGAAGTAGAATGCTCATGGGACCTAATTTGTGTAAGAACTCTTGTACCTATGGAAGGGGAGCATGTGACAAGGAATCTGGGGTTTTTCCAGGTATCTGGTTGTTGCCAGAGATGCATGAGACAGCCCCTTCTGTTTCCCTTGGCCCGACGCCTTCCTGAGCAGGAACGGCTTCCCCGAGCCCCAGGCTTAGTGCCCGTTGCCACCACGAGAGTATAACCTCCTTGAGGGTAAGGACCATGTGTGTCTTTGTTACTCTTGTATCCTCAGAACATAGTGCTGGATAAATATTTTATTAAATGACTCTATGACCGGATGAGTGGATGACATGGACTGAAAACTTTTCGGTTCGTTTCCTGAAGCTACAAAGGCATGCATTTCATGAATCCCTTCAGGAAGCTGGCCAGGTTCCCCTCCTGGCGTAGAGGGAAACGAGTGAGGAAGGCAGACCTTGAGATGGGGGCCAACTAGCCACCCAACAGACGTTCGGGTGTAGCATCCAAGAGATGCCGAAGATCTGGATGATACGTGAGCCTGACCTGTGCTGTGCAGCGTTCAGAAATGCCCAGAATCTCCAATGAGGATTTAACCACACAAGTCATGGAGCATCTGCTTGTGGTTCTCTTTGAAGGTCAAGGCTAGACAGATGGGCTTGATGTGATGGGGAATGTCTCCCAGATTCAGGGGAAGGGGAGATTCAGAAGAGCAGACATACACAGTTACTTGGCACGAGAAGGTGCCACTACTGGGCTCTTATTTGACTAAAACACTGTCAGATCTTTTGAGCCTTTCTTCGGAGCCATGATGGCCTCTTTTCACATCCTCGGTCTTCCTTCTTATTTTATACAATGTCTTGCAGCCACCACCAGGAGCCGAGTCTTCCCCCAGCTGTGGAATATTGGGAGGGGGGTTGTCTTCATGGGTTGTTATTTTCAGCCTAAGCGGAGTCACACTAACTCAGCAGGGTGACCTGCTGAGTCCCAACAGAATGCAGACCTGTTGACATGCGCCCTCTGGTCCCCTGGTCCCTTGGATAAGGAGGAGGACAAATGCTTCTTGGGTTTAACAGATGCTGCAGGTGGAGAGTAGAAGAGCTCAAACACCTATGTGAATCTCCTGCTTAGTTTTTGCTTGTTTTGAATATTGATGCTGGGTAGACAAAAATAGTGAGGTGTCTAACTTTTTCTCTTTGTAACCATTCACTTCAGAATTAAGTAAGGACCAGAATCCAAAACCCAGTACCCAAGCAAACAGCAAATGAGGAAGAAGTTTGACAGGGACAGATGTTAGGCAAGGAAGCTGAAAGCCAGCCACGAGTGACAGAAACACAAACCACATTCCCCTCACCCTGCTCCACCCCAGCTGGAGGTCCCACAGAAACCTGGAGCTCCATGCATCACACCCCGAACTCACCCTCTTCCCTGGTGTCCTCTCTTAGCAACTAATACCGTGAATATGTGTCCTTTTTATGTGGAAACCCACGAGTCATGTTCAGCTTCTCTCTTCCCTTTACACCCATATTCAGTCACTCACCAAGCCCTGATGATTCTACCACCCACGTGTTTCTCCCACCCATCCCATCTCCCCTTTTTGCTCTCCACTCTCCTCTAGCACCGCTAGCCAGGGCTGGGAAGTAACCCTTCTAACTGCTCTCCCTGCCTTCAGTGTCTCCCCTCCCCAAGTCCAGTCACACACAGGCTGCAGGCCTCCTCCATGCTCTCGGGATAAAGGTCCTCCGTGATCTCACCCTGGAGAGTTATCCTGGCTTGTGTCCTGGCTTTCCCTTCCTTGCAATCTAGCCTCCAGCTGTGAGAATCTTCCAGTTCCTCCAAAGTGTGTGCTGCTCTCTGCACATCCATCCAACCTGGACCCCACACCTTATTCCCATTGCGTGGCTAATTGCTACCCATTCGTTAAGTCTAGTTAGACATCTCTCCTTGGCCCCACACCCTGGCAGGGTTGGAGGCCTTCCCACGCGTCCCTGTAGTGCCCTCTGTACTTCCCATCACGGCAGGTATCACACTGTATCATCATTGCCTGTTCATTGTTTTAGCTTCATTGCCTAGTGAAGAGCTTGGCACATAGTAGGTGCTTAATAAATGTTTGTACAATGAATGAGTGAATGAACAAAAACGAGAGAGATTGGCTTGGTAGGTCACCAGGATGTACTGATTAGAAATTATGATGTTCTGGGTTATGATTATGGTCATTTTTAATACCCACCCCCCTCCTTGGCCATCCTTCCCCCTCCTGTTTTGTCTTCTGGCTTATGTGTTTTCTAAAATTTCTACAATCAGTGTGTATTTATTTTGTATTAATACAATAGAATAGATGCATTCATTGTATTGCCACAAAGAATGAATTTTGCATTCTGGATTTTGAATTTCGCGTCACAGAGATAAGACTGTAAACCCTGGGTCTGGCTCCGTGGGGGCCGGCGGCAGCCCTCTGTTCCGGATGCATTTTTCTGGTTTCACTACATTTCAGCAATGCAAGGATTTTCAGCCAGTTGAGATAGATGTGCTCAGATGAAGTGGCTAAAAAAAGTTTTTAAAATGCTAAAAGTAGGCAAAATAGCAAATGACATTTAAAAGGAAGCAAAAACACTCTGAAGGGACAGCATGCAACATATCATGGAAAAAGGAATTGGTTTTGACCAACGCTTGTTGCGCTTATGAAATGAAGGTGGACGTGTCCTTGGATGAATAAATTGGAAGTGCTCAAGAGTGGAAGGAGGGGAATGGCTCCCTGGCATGTGCGCTGTGCACGGCCACGTGGTGATTGTGCTGCTGTGTGCTCTTTATTCCACATGGCCCTTAAACATGAGCCTTAAACAGGAGGTCCTGCCCATCCAGCTGTGGGTGGGTGACTCCTGCCTGAGGAAAAGCATTCTTCCCTAGTTCAGTCACCTGGGCATGAGGGGGGTCCTCGGACAGGAAAAAGGGGGCTGGAAGTTTTGTCCCGGATGGGGAGAAAGAGCACCCTGTTTGATCCTCGGGGCTTGTTCTTTGCATCTAGACTGCAAGGAACTGAAATGCCCGGGAAAGCACTTCCACTCAGCTTCCTCCTCCCAGCCACTTCATTCTCTGCACAGGCGCTCGTTCCGGTTTCCTACTGCTGCATAACACATTCTCCACAGCTCGGTGGTGTCAGACAAGCATTTTTAAAATTTATGGGTTCTGTGGGGAGAGGAATTCAAACAGGACACAATGGGGGTGGCTTGTCTCTTCCTTCCAGTGTGGGGCTCCAGCTGGGGCAGCTCCATAAGGCTGGAGGCTGGAGTCATCTGAAGGCTTCTTGACTCATCTGTCTGGCAGCTGATTATCGGGTGTTCACTGGGGGCCTCAGTTCCCCTCTGTGTGGCTCTCTACCAGGGCTCCTTTGGCCTTCCCCACAGCACGATGCTGGTGCCTCCAGAGTAAACATCCCAAAAGGAACTTGCCGGGCAGAGCTGTATCTTTTGGATGACCTGTCTTCCAGAATCATGTAGGACCACCTCTGCTGGGGAGAGCAGTCCCAGCCTCTGTCCTACTCAGGGGGCGAAAGCATGGGCCTCACCTCTCAGTGGGAGCCTGTCCAAGTCACCCTCGAAGAACATGGGTGGAGGGAGATCTTGTTACCATCATTTAGAAACTTGCCTGCTTCAAGACCTTCAGCAGCACTCCATTACAGGCTTGGGATGGAGCCCACACTCCAAGTCATTAGGCCGGGGCCCCACTTGCTTGTTCAGGAGCAGCCCCTGGAGTCTGCTTCCTGGTTCTCTGACACATCTGGGTCCTGGCCCGCTCAGGGCTTCACACAGGCTCTGCTCCTGCCTGGTAGCATCTCCATTCCATCTGTGCAAGGCTGGCTGCCCCTCTTCAAGTCTCAGGTTCAAGAGTAGCCTTCGATGAGGTCCTCCCTGGCCACCCTAAACTGTCTCATCTTTATCACCTCACCCTCTTCCTTTCCTTTGCAGGCCCATTCCATTATGAGTTTGTGTATTGATTTCTTGGTTAAGTATAAGATTTATGCCTATTTCATTCACAATATATTCCCATTGCCTACCACTGTCCTTGGCACATGCTATTCACCCAACAGAGAGGTATGGAATGCACAAATAAATGCTGCAAGGTGCCTACCTTCAGAGAGGCTGGCTAAGAGCTGGCTTCTAGAGCTGGCCTGGAGCCCCAGATGATCACATTTCCCATGGGTACCTATGTTTAGTTACCCTCTGCTCTCCCCAGTGTTTGCAAACCCTGACTGCATGCTTCTGCCTCAACCCCTCTGTACTAAGGGGCGATTAAAGAAGTGCTGTGGTTCCTCCTGAAGGAGGGTGTTAAATGGAAAGCAACGCCCCCTAGCGGCCAGCATGCTGGTGGCCGCCGCAGATCCCAAAAGGGAGACAGGTCTCTGGGAGCAATAGAGATCCAGCTGCCTCTTCCCACGCGGAATTCACTGATAATCTCATTCATTCGTTTGTTCATTCATTCATTCATTTTCCAATTCCACCCTTAAGGAATCTGGGTTTTATTGATATTAGTGAAAGTCACTTTTGATTACAACTGCAATATAGGGAAAGACCCCATCACACAAGTGTGCTTATGAAAGGGTGTCGTATCATGTTTCAGTCATTAAAAGTGTGATTTTTAGCCCTGGCTGGGTTACTCAGTTGGTTGGAGCATCCTCTAGTACACCAAAAGGTTGTGGGTTTGATTCCCGGTTGGGGCTCATACCTAGGTTGCGGTATGAGCCCCGGTGCTGTAAGATCTAGAGTCAGATCTAGGTATATGCAAGGGTAGTTCATTTTCTGAGCCTCACTTTTCTTATCTGTAAGATGGGGATAAAGAATACCTGCTTTATAGGGTTATTATATAAAGTTAAAACTAATTGAGACAATGCGTACGAAGTTCCTGGAACATTTAATACCTTCCTTTGCCTCCTGCCTCCCAACTCCATTAGGCTGAACTTCTTTTTTTCCTTTTTTCATCCTGAGCAACAGAAGCAATTCACAGTAGCTTAAGGAAAAATAAGAACTCAGTGGGTTCACCGAGTTCCTCAAAGACAAGTCTGTAATTGCTGCCTCCAGATTTCTCTCGTCCCACTTATTCTTGAAACCCCCCTAAACAGGTTTTTGTATTTCAGCCTCCCTGAAACTGTGCCACTCCAGGTGCAGTTTCCAGCAACCTCCTTGGGGCTGACACAATGGTCCTTTCTCAGCCCTTATCTGACCGGCTTTATCAGTAATTGATGCAGTTGATTACTTTCTGTCTGACACACTGTTCTCCCAGGTTCTGCGACAGCCTCCTCTCCCGATCCTCCTCCCATTTCTGGACGACCTATCTTTGTTGAGTGCTGATAATTCTTTTGCTCTCTATGAGTCCCCCAGAGCTCCTACCCAACTCGGTAGTTCTAATCCCCAGCCTGGACCGCACCCCTGAACTCCCCCCCTAGAATACCCACCTCCCTTTGAAGTGTCTCCACTTAGCTGTCTAGCAGGTTCCTCAAGTGTAGTTCAAACAGAGCTCCTGGTATCCCCCACACATCCCAAATCCTGCCCTGCCACAGTTTTGTCTGTCTTGATGAATGGCAGTACCATCATTCATTAACTCAGGCCCAAACCCCTGGCTTTATGTGATGTCTATCTTTCTCATGTATCCCACATTCAATCAGCAGCTAGTCTTGCTGGTGCTGCCTTCTGGGTCTATCCAGAATCCAATTCTCACCATTACTTGGAGGTCACCATTATCTGCAGCTTGGATTTTGCAGTGACCTCCTAAATGCATATGCTCTTGTTCCCCCTACAGCAATCAGAGAAATCCTTTAACACATACATCAGGTCATATATCCAAGTCCTCCAATACACATGCTTTCCATTGCCTCTCCGTATCAGTGTTCTAGTGTTGCAGTGATGAAGTGCCACAGACTGGGTAGCTTAAAACAGAATTTTACCATCTCACAGTTCTGGAGGCCAGAAGTCCAAAGTCAAGGTGTCAGCAGGACCAAGCTGCCTCAGAAGGCTCTTAAGGAGAAACTGTCCCACTCATCTATCCTAGCGCCTGGAGATTCTGGCAATCCTTGGTGTCCCTTTGCTTGTGGCTACCTCATTTCAATCTCTGTCTCCATCCTCATACAGTCTTTTCCTCTGGGTGTCTCTCTGTGTTTCCTTTCTCTTCTTACAATGACCCCAGCCATGGATTAGGGTCCACCCTAAGCCAGTATGGCCTCATCTTAACTAATTACATTTGCAAAAGCACTATTTCTAAATGTGGTCATGTTCTGAAGTTCTGGGTGGATGTGCAAATTTAGGGGGCACTGTTCACCCCAGTATACTCCTGAGCCTCATATCCTGCTACTCTGCCCTCCTTTTGGTTTTATCCACAATATCCTTCTCACAGCTCCTTGAACCTGCCATGCTTAGTCTCGCTTCAAGGACTGCATCTTCTGTTTCCCTTGCCTAGACCGCTGACTCACTCAAGTTCTTTCTACGATGTTACCTTCTCTGTCAGAGCCTCTCTGGTGACCCTATCTAAAAACCTAGCCCCTCCCATCAAATTTCACATCCCCTTTTCCCAGCTTTATATTTTTCTCTTTTGCATTTATCACTTTCCAACATACTATATGTTTTACTTATTTTCTTTATTTATGTTTTGTTTCTTTGTTCACTGTTCTATTCTCAGCACCTAAAACAATGCCCAGTACATAGTAGGTGCTCAATGAAACTTTGTTGGAAATTTTTTGAATGAAGTAACTGAATAGTCTGGGGATGGGATAAATTCAGCTATTGACATTATCATTTACATTTAAATATAAACACTGTGCATTTCCAGCTTTTGGCTCTGACTTTCTGTTGGCTTGTCAGGTAGGTTCTTCTCTTATTTTGGGGCAATGGCCACCCACAATTCTATGTTTACATCTTACCAGTTTGACAAGAATCTTAGTCAACCATTGATATAATAATGCTGCATAACAAAACACCCTCAAGCTCAGTGGCTTAGCACAACAAACATTTATTTTTCTGGCTCACAGGTCTGCTGGTTGGGGACTGCCTGGGTTTGGGTCTAGGCTGCTGTTTGGATTTGGGTCCATTCCATATACTTCATTAGTTCCTGTAACTGGGAAACCTGGGTGTTTCAGATCCAGATGCTGAAGAGATATTGCAGGGTACCATCTCTCTATCAGTTTGGCTTCTCTTCAAATATTGGCTTAATTAGGCAGTCAGGGAACCCACTGAGAGCCTGTGGCTCCATATTCCAGCCTGACAATCTCAGCAGAAAAAGGAATTCTCTCTCCAATGGCCAGATACTAATTCAGGAAAGATTCCTAATTAGTCCTTGGGTCTCACTCCCATTCCTGGACCAATCACTGTTCCTAGGAGATAGGGGAATGTATTAGTTTCCTCTTGCTGCTATGACAAACTACCCCATACTTTGTGGGTTACAAAAACACAAATTTATTGTTTTATGATGCTGTAGTTGAAAATATGACACAGGTGCCACTGGGCCAACATCAAGGAGTTAGCTGGCCTATATCCCTTCTGGAGGCTGCAGTGGAGAATCTGCTTCCTGGCTTTTTCCAGCTTCAAGAGGCTCTGCCCACGCCTTGTCTCATAGCCCCCTTTCATCTTGAACGCCAGCAACGAAGCATCTTTCTGACCCTGCTTCCATCCTCACATCTCTTTCTTTTTTAAAAATATTTCACTTATTTATTTTTAGATGGAGGGGAAGGGAGGAAGAAAGAGAGAGAAAGAAAAATACCAATGTTCAGTTGCCTCTCACACTCCCCACACCGGGGACCTAGCCTGCAGCCTAGGCATGTGCCCTGACTAGGAATTGAACCAGTGACCCTTTGGTTCACAGGTCAGCACTCAATGCGCTGAGCTACACTCACTGGGGCATAGCTTTTTCTCTAACTGCCTATCCCTTCCACTTTAAGAATACTTGTAAGTACATTGAGCCCACCTGGATAATTCAGGATTCTCTCCCTATCTTATGGTCCGCTGATCAGCAACCCTAATGCCAACTGCAACCTTAATTCCTCCTTGCCAGGTAAGGTAACATAATCACAGGTTCCAGGGATTAGGATGTGGATGATTTTGGAAGGCCAATATTCTGCCCAACATGGCTCATATGGTACCTTCAGTAGGTAAGTCAGCAGGGCTCTGTGACTGACAAACCCGCAGCCCCCATGGGATGGGTGTGGAACGGTTTCCCAGAGATACAGGGAGTGGGGAAGCAAGAAGAGCACGTTTTATCTTCATGTTCCTTCTGAGAGTCCAGGCACACTCCAGTATGCACCTGTTGATGCCGAACAAGACTCTCCTATGCCCTGTTGAAGCTGCTTTCAAGTAACAGACTTCGATTCCAAAGTGGAAGTTCCTCATTGTGATGGTTAATTTTATGGGTATCTCTGTCTCAGGAGAGCCCCGACTGATATGCTCATGGAAAGAGCATTGCACTGAGAGTCAGGAGTCCTAGGCCTGCCTCTGTCCCTTGTTAGAAATGCTTTTGAAGAGTCTATCCAGCATAGGCATTCTAGAATCTTTTGGTCTCATTTGGCTGCTGTTGGAAAGAAATAATCCCAGAGGGTGGAGTCAGCCTGAGAAACTTCATACTGGCTTTTCATTTGGGGGCAGTGGACTCTTCTGTGCTGGAGGCAATTCTCACCTGTAACAAAAGGGAGTGATGGGTCAGAATCCGTCACAGCAGTGCCTTTTATCCATTGCGTGCAAGAAGCAGATACGTTGACATGGGGATGGCTAGGGTAGGGGGGAATAGTGGGAGTAAAATGGAGACAACTATACTTGAACCACAGTTAAAAAAAAAAGATGACATGGACGTTGGCTGGGAGCCCAGTGCTGCCTAGGGCTTTGCAGAAGAGGCAGACACTGCGGCTTACCCAGAATTATTCTTTGGCCTGATCTGCACTGGAGGGGGAGTGACAGGCTCCAGGATCCAGGCAGATCAGTGTCCCCAGCCTCATTTGCCCAGGCAGGGGCCTGAGAACTTAACCTTAGGCTCATGATACTGCTTAGATGTGGAGATAGAGCTCGGCATTGGATTCCAGACTACGGGGCCCGCAGATCACAAGTAGAAAGACACTGCCTACAATGGACTGAATGTTTGTGTCACCTCAAAACTCTTGTGCTAAAACCCTAATCTCAATGCGATGGTGTTTGGAGGTGGGGCCTTTGGGAGGTGGTTAGGTCAGGAGGGTGGAGCCCCCATGAATGGGATTAGTGTTCTTAGGAGAGGAGACCAGGAAGCTAGCTAGCTCTATTTCCATTATGTGAGTACAGAAGGAGAAGACAGCTGTGGAACTGTCTGTGGACCAGGAAACCAGTCCTCACCAGAGACTGGACCTGCCAGCACCTTGATCTTGGACATCCTGGCTGCCAGAACTGTGAGAAACAAACTGTTGTTTAGACCATCCAGGCTGTGGTGTATTTGTTATAGCAACCTAAGACCCCTAGCACCCGTGAGAGTTTTCCAGAGCCTGGCAGCAGCAGCACATCTGACTTATGTACTAACCGGCCCAGGGCAACCTCAGCTCCACATTTCTGAGGTTTGGAGTTGGTTAGAGTCCAAATATTAGAGGTTATATATAGCTGTGTTAGGATTTCCTCCCCCTCTTTTGTCTAAATCCTGGAGGGAGAATATGCATGGAAATTAGAAGTAAGCATGGAATCTTTTTGTTTTTCTGAGATGCTGAAAACAGGTACCAAAGTCCACTTGAATTATTTATAGAGAAAAGTTTGGGTAGAGCTCTTAAAAAAGTGGTGGGTGAAATATTACCTTCAAGATGAAGAACAAGATGTATGCAAGCCCGAGAACATTCTCTAACTTTCAGGAAGGGAAACTGTATCTGATCCATCTTGGGAAACCAAACACAGGCTAACAAGGCTGGACGAACAATGAACAGCTAGTTAGAAAGGCTCTGGCCAACTCAGACACAGAACTTGGGTATCTTGAAATCTTGTCCTGGATTCTGTTTATCTTAGTAAGGATTTTTGTTTTGTTTTGATAAAAATTAAGAGCTTATCACTATCTGTTTGAAACCTTTCTATTTCTTCATTTCTCCTCCCTTCCCCCCCTAACAATCACCTTTCTCTGCTTGCTGGGCCTGTGAACATGCTGTTTTTGCCAAGTGGGTCAGCGGAGAAGGTCACGGTACTTAGTTTAAATACATGTGTGTCCACTTAATGGACATCAAGGAAATGCCACCTCAAATGAGGGCAGTGGATATAATCTACAAGATTAGAAATGCTTTCACTTGGTTGCTTGGCATTTATTTAATGGAAGAGAAATTTAGTGTAAAATTGTGCCAAAACTATCTCTGTAGGTTGTTTAAACCAGGATTTCCCAAGTGCCATATATGAACCACCTAGGTAATTCAGTCAGGTACAGATTTACTGGATTTTACGCCTAGAGATTCTGATTTAGTGGGTCATGGGTGAGGCCTGGGGGTCTGTGCTTTTAAGACCCATCTTTAGGTGAATTGGCTGTGCCGCTGCTCGGCTTGGGAACTGGAGGCTTACACGGTCACCACCATCCAGGCAGCACGTCTGTGTGACGGTAGCAGCACCCCATGAAGAGGAGCCAGGAGGGAAGCCACAGCATCCTGGGCTTTAGCTCCATGGAGCCACATCCCTGCAATGTCAGGAATGTCCCACATGCAAATCGGCAATGTGGGAAAGGGAACAGTGAATGAAAGAGGACTCCATCTGGGAAGTAATGAGGGACCTGTGCCTTGTGCAGGTGGACATGACCAATGGGCAGGTACGGAGAGGACTCTGAGCTTCCAGAGCCTTGAGCTCACAGATGAAGATGTGGGATGAAGTGGGAGGCAGGAGCCCATCAGGGGCCTGAGTATATAAGGGACTGACAGAAGTCGAGGCAAGATGCAAGTGAAGTTCCACATCTCAGACTCAAAAAGTAGAGAGGTCGCCAGGGGAGACAGAGACGCGGGGACTGAGAAATAGGGTGCCCTGAGTGGCTTTCAAAAGCTGCAGAAGCTGCAGAAGCTTTCAGGGAGAAGAAATCAGAGTCAGAGCTATCGCAAGTACAGACCACTTGTTTGAGAGGGTTAGTGGAGTAAGGAAGGAAGAAATACAATGATATTTTTCGGAGGTTGAAAGATTGGTTTAGGTTTGGGCTCAATGTATTTGCAAGAGTCCTTGTCAGTTAAAGAGGAAGGAAGGAGAGGAATAGTTAGAGAAGAGGATGTGATGACGGGAAGTAGCCAAGACCCAGGGAATGCCGCGGCCTCTAGAATTTGGACGAAGTTTTCCCCCACAACCAGGAGTGTCCAGAAGGAGCCAGACCTGCTAACACTTTGATTCTAGCTCCATAAGACTCAGTTTGGACTTCTGACTTCTAGAACTGTAAGAGAATAAGCCAGTGTTGTTCTAAGCTCAGTTTGTGGTCACTTGTTACAGGGGCAACAGGAAGTGAATTCAGAAAGAACCTCTGGCGATGCAGCCTGTAGCAGTCAGCCTCTAGGGGCACGTGACAGGACAGGGAGGGTGAAGAATGGGGTGGAGGGAACAAATGGGGTAAGAACCGATGTCGATATCTAGATATTAGATTTTTCTGGGAAGCTATAGACCCTTTGCTCTTGGTTAGTGTGAAGAGCAGAGAAACTAGTGGATGAGAAAGATAATTTAAGGTGTAAAGAGGATACTTGTGCAAGGTATGAAGTGGATAGCTATGATTTTGAGTATAGTCAGGTGAGGTGGAGCCAAGGTTGGGGTGAAGCCGGAATGAGAAGTCAAGGTGAGTCCTGGTGAGGGGACCTCCCTGTGCCTGTTTAGAAAGAATTCTCATCATCATTTCTCCATAGTAGGCCCTGATTTTTTTTTTGATGGGGGGAGGGGGGAGATTCATCTCTTCCTGCATCTCACTTTAGGGGCCCCATCTTTCTTCTTCCAGTAATGGGCATATCTAGTCCTACACCAAGTTGCCTACCTCTGTCCTTCTGGCCAAATGATTGGTTGAAGGATGAGTATGTAACCCAAGTTAGACCAATTAGAGTGAAGCCCAGAACTTTCCCAGGAGCTCCCTGGAATGAAATGTCTCTCTTTTCTACTGGACTTGTACCTGGGAGGACATGAGGGCAAAGTCTGTCTGAGTTGTGGCCAACATAGCAGAAGTAAAAGATGGAGAAAAGTTGGTGACATTGTTCAAGTTCCAGAATCCAGCCATGGCCTCAGTCTGCCATAGACTCTGTCTTTTCTGTTTCATGTCAATGAATTTCCCTTTCTTGCTTACCAAGCCAAGTTGTCTGTAATCGCAATGCTGCCCTCCTGCCACCAGGCCTAAGCTCTGGATCAACCCTGACCCTCCTTTGGCCTCTTTTGATCCCACTGTGCATTGAACATTTGCTCCCCTGTGGCTTCCACACCTGTTTAATTTATCAAAGAGGACTGCAGACAAGGCGACAACTCAATGACGACAGGTATTCTGCGTGGAGAAAACTGTCCCTAAAATAGGATACTTTTGTGTTCTTTCATTTGAAATGGTTTCACTGTCAAATCACACAGGGAGGTTTTGTCCCCTACATTTGTAGGTAACATTGCCACAAAGACCCAAGAAGCAACTTCCCTTGGAGGGGAGGGGATGAGTAAATATAGAACTAGCCACTGCCAGAAACCAATGTGCTAGATAAATGTATTCTCATAAGGGAATGATTTTCCTTATAGTTGTACCAAATTAACATGCATTTTATAATCCAGTACCCTTTGCATTGTCACTTATATCATCTTAATCAGACCAGGTTAAAACCACCACAGGAGGTGGGTATTATAATCCCCATTTTATGGATCTGGAAAGTGAGGCTCAATAAGGTTAAAACAGGTCACCCAAGTTCTCTAGCTAATGAGGACCAGGTATTGGAATCAGAACCTAAGTCTCTGTGATTTCAAAATCACATGTAGTTCACACCACACTGTGCTGGCAGGTGAGCAAGTCTGTGGCAGTGTTAGGTGGATTTCAGCTTGGAGTCCACTTTATGCTCTTTCCTGCCAAGGCAATTTCCATGACTTCCTTGGACCACTGCCTAAGGATCATAGAGAAATCAGAATGTCCTTAATGGAAAGCACTGTCAAGAGTTAAAAGATGACCAACCTGGTCTTCTTGCCTCATTGTTCACCAAGTCCTGTTGATTTTGCTTCTTAAACAGCCCTCAGATCTGTCTGTTCACTTCATCTCCAAGCATCACCTTTGTTTCCCTGGACCATGGCTATTGCCTCCTCACAGGTCTCTTTATTTCCACTCTTTTCAACTTTAACCCCTTCTTCGAACTGTATGGGAGTGAAAGGAACACAAGACAAATTACCATGTTCTTCCTCTCCTAAGATCTTTCAATGATTCCACCTTTTCCTGGGATAAAAATCAAACACCCTACAATGACTTTGGGGTGCATGCTTGGTCTGGCCTCTCTGACCCCTCCAGCTCTGTAATTTACATCTTCCCCCACGTCTCTGAGCTCCAGCCACACTGGCCCTCTCCCATCTCCCTGCAGTGTCATGATCCTTTTAACCCCATAGCCTGTTCCTCACCTGGGATGCTCCAACCAAGCCTCTCTTCTGTCTTCTACATACAACCCCCTTTCTCCTAGTGTATTTTGCCCACCCTTTCATCTCAGCCTTCTCTGTCCGTGCAGAGGAGTCCTCCAATGATCTGTCCCAATAGCACCCTCTTCGTTTCTCTTCTTTGTAGCACTTACCACAATTTGTAATGATATGTTTGCATAATTATTAATCGCTCTCACCTCCACTAGAATGTAAGCTCCATGAAGTCAGGGAGTGTGTTTGTTGGCTGCTTCTAGGGGATCTGGTTGCTTGCTTTCCCCACTTCCCTTATCCCCTTTCCCTCCCTGAGAGCATACCTGCTTTCTTTTGTGGAATCGACTCTACCCTGTTGTATCACAAATATGGCAAAATAAAGATTTGAGGGGAAGCTGGCAATGTAATCTCATTCTTGTTATAATGGTTGGTACTTGGAGAAGAGTAATGTAGGCCTAAGTTAGTCCAGTCCACCCATATCATTTTTGTGGTCACATTTGGTCTGGCTTTTCAGTGGGCAACTCTGGACCATTGTAGGATGGTTGGGGGAGTGTCTTCTGATCTGCCTGCAGCCATCTTGTGATCTTGAAGGTGACTTTGAGGACAAATACACAGCCGGCATTCAGAAGAAAGGAGAGCTATGAGCATTGCAGAGAAACCAAGGCAGAGGGGATTCTTACCCCTTAATGAAGTTACATTAAAGATAATGCCCCCAATCCAAAGACATCTCTAGTTAGTTCAGGCCATTTCTGGGTGCAAATGCTGCTTCTAGGTGCCACACCAAATCACTCTTGTCCTTCTCTTTGGTTGCCTTGTCCTCATATGACCCTTGTCTCCATTTATTGTTAACGTCCCGGTGGAATAGTCTCCACTCCTCCCTGCACCCATGCCTTTGCAGTGGCCTCATCATAGGTGCAGGCTATTTTCCCAGCCCTGGACCATGTGACTTACATTGGCCAGTGGCCCACTTATGGGAGTGTATTAGGGGTCTCACACTTTCCCACTGGCTCTCTTGCTCTTCTGCCACCGCCATGGGAGAAACACACCTTGGCCAACCAAGTAGTCTGAGGAGGATGAGAAATACACGATGCGGAGGTGCCTCAGTGGAGTCCAGCCTGAAACAGCCAAACCCTACCTGACTTGTTGACACATGAGTGACAAAAAATTGTTTAAGATAATAAATAATGTTGGGCAGGTATTGAGGTTATTTGTTGTATAGCAATAGTTAACACAATTTTCTATGAAAGCACTGTCCCACTGGGCATGGCCATTTCTGCTGGCCTTGGTCTGTGACCAGCTGTGTGTGTGACCACCCTTTTTCCCACCACTCTACCATATTTATCCACGTGGACCCCATAGCAGTGCTTGTGCCCAGCTTCCCAGTTTTCCTTGAATGCAGCTCCTTCAACTTCTGGCCAGTTCCCCTTCTTCTATGCAGGCTCAAAACTAGCTCCTCAGGCTGAGTAAAGGGATGGTACTTAATCATGCCATCCCATCCATCAGCCTGTTCTCCCCAGCCCCCAACCCAAGATCCATCATCCTCTTTCATAAAAATAAATTAAAAAAGCAACAAAAGCATCCTTGCGGTGACAGGCATGTACACCCAAGCAAGCACCTGCTTGTCGGCATCAGTACCCTGCTCAGTTTTACAAACCACCAGTCTGTGTGATGGGTTGGGTCTCCAAGAAACAGGCATTAAGATGAGATTAGGCAAGCAAAAGATTTATTGGGGGAACTGGCATGTGAAAGACACAACAAGGGGGAGGAGATACTGGATGAGCCTCCAGATTAGACCCAAACCTGACACCTGTGAAAGGAGAGTGGGAAGGAAGGAGGACTGGGCAGGGAGAGCCTCAGACCACAGCACAGGTTTGCACTTTGGCCAGGCTGATATGGGAGTCCTCCAGCTAAAGTCATCCCTAGACAACTCTGATATCCCGTGGGAAAGGGCTGGCACTGTTCCATGCCCTGCTCAGTCACTGTGCGGAGTAGCCTGTGAGAAGCATAACCTCAGTGTGAACATAGTGCATCCAGATGGGCCACAGCTGGAGCCGTCAGTCAACTTGATTCCTTCAGCAGGAGATCTGAGCAATGCATTTCCATGGCTGCCATATTCTTAATCCCAGACTGGTCCTCACCTGCCATGTCTTGGATAGAGAGATATGTGTCACTGAAGTGTGAGAGAATGGGTGGTTGAAGAAGGGAAGAAATCAGATCCCTCTGAGGAGAAAGTCTGGCCTTTCTAGAAGATATTCTTATGGAGCAGACATACGGAATGCCTGACTCAGAGACAGGTACCCAAGGCCAGGTGTCTGTACTTGTCTAAATGTGGAACACTAACCAGATGGCTTTGGAGCAGGTGGCAGGTCTGGTGGTTGTCCACCGAAATGGTGTTGGTTGCCAACGGGCACATGGTAGCGAGACCAGAATATGGGAGTCACTCCTGCATTTTCCCTTTCAAAATCTTTGAGACCCGCCTCTACAACCAGAGTCCAGGCACAGGAGAGAAGGGTCAGGGTCAGAATGGTCATTCATTCAACAAATATTGATTTCACACTTGAGCACAGAACAGCATTTGATGCCAGAGGAACACTCCAGACAGCCTCCCTTTGCCCTTTCAGGCCTACTCTCTACCCTTCCCCACCTTGCTCAGGCCCCAGAAAGCTGACTTGTATGGGCAGCATCGGACTCTAGTGCCCTCTGGCTGGGCTGAGCCAACAGGGAGTCCCGGTGGGAGATCTGGAGGAGGAGGGAGAGTGGAGTCAGATGCTTCTTCCTCTGGCTCCCTCCCTGTGTGGTCACCTCGCATCCCCATGACTGGCAGTCACTATTGCTCTCAAGGGGGTCAATTTGACCCAGATCTCTCCTTTGTGGCTTCCATAATGACCCCTCCCTTTCTCCCTTCAAGCCTAGGGCAGTAAGCTCTGGGTCACTGCCCCTACACCCACCCCTTTGTGCAAATAAACCGTCCTCTCCTTATCCAATTCAGGTGTGTCTTGGTGAGGTCTAGGAATGAGAAAGGATCAGTAACAGAATAGACTTGGTCTTTGTGGGGCAAGATATTGTCCTTATCAGCTCAGGCTGCCATAAAAAATGCTAGACTGGTAACTTAAACAACAGACATTTGGTTTTCATAGTTCTGGAGTCTAGAAGTCCAAGATCAAGATGCAGTTTTTGGTGAGAGCTCTCTTCCTGGTCTACAGACAGCCGCATTCTCACTGTGTCATGAGAGGGAGATGGACCAGACAGGCAGGGAGAGAATGCTCTGGTCTCTCTTCCTTGTCTTACAAGGACACTAATCCCATCAAGGGGCCTTTACCTTCATGACCTCATCTAAACCTTCCCAAAACCCCGTCTCCAAATACTACTGTCACATTGGGAGTAGGGCTTCAACATACGAATTGGGGTGCGCGGCACAGTTTAGCCCATGGCAGGCATCAAACAAATACTTCCACAAGCATTTATAACTATAATACAATAAAATCCACAGTGGAAAAGTATTGTACTAGGTGCCCCTTTTCTGCGGCCAGTTAGGGGTCAGAAAGGGCTCTCCTGAGGAGGTGACATGTTTCATGTGCCCTGTGCTGGGCACGGAAGGCACATGAAAACCTGAGGTGGGGAGGAGCTGGGGCTGTTCAGGAACTGAGGGAAGGCTTGGGGGCGGCAGGTGGCAGCCCAGCAATGGCAGTGGGGACAGTGGCAGAGAGGAGGTTCTGGAGGTGGGCGGGCGCCATGGGGGGCCTTCTCCCAGGAGGCATCTGCATGGGGAGAGAAGCTCAGCCCTGCAAATCCCTTCGTCCTGGCCCCTCAATGGGATGTGCCGTCTCCATCCGGCTATTCCCTGTCCCACCTCCTTGAGTTCTGGGATTTCAGGGTCTATTGAAGTTATTTTTCAGTTCATGTTTGATCAGTTCATACAAGTCTCTCTCTCTCTCTTTCTCTTTTTCTCTAAAGAAATCAGCTTCAAAGAGGTCTCCAGCCCAAGGTCATCTGCTGATCTTGAGAAGGACATGCAGTCAGGGACCCCTGACTGGGCCAAGGGAAAAGTCCCCAGGTTCAAAATGCTGAGTGAAGGCTGGACTGTTGCCTTCTGCTTGCCTCATCTTCTTCTGGATTGCGGGGTGGGTGGCAGGATTAACTCCTTGTGATCCGAGTGGCGAGAGGTCCAAATGGCCCAGAGGCAGAACCCGCCTAATGTGTAGAGGGCTGGTTATCAAACACTCTCAGATGCCAGGGCACGCAAGACAGAGTGCTTGGCAGGATGCAGTGGAATCTCATTTATTAGGTCCATTATCTGAATTAGGAACAATTTGAAATTACGACCACAAGACAGAAATAAAAGATGAGCGCTTGCAGTCATCCTCACCTCTGCTTGTCTGCGTTGTGGGCGTTGTGGGGGCCTCCCCTACCTTTCCTCCTGTTCCAAATCACTTAATTAAATTTAATTAGTCCTTCTGGATCCCAGAAAAGGGAGGGAGGCAGCATTTACTATGTTCTGGGCACTGCATTAAGCATTTTGATCCTGGAAACCACACGCAGCAGTTCAGCTTCTCATTCTGTCTTCCCAGCAGCCCTACATAGAAAGTATTTTCTATCCACGTTCTATGAGTGGGGTGATGCTGAAGCTTGGAAAGTTTGGATAAACTAATTATGGCCCCTTAGAGTTATCCATCTGTCCATCAATCTACCTATTCATCAGGCTGTCAGTCCATCCATCCATCCATCCTTCCATCCATCCATCCATCCATCTTCCTTCCATCCATCTATCCATCCATCACTTGATCAGCAATACTTACTGATAATGTTTTATATGCTCTCTGCTGGGCACTGGGGCATCATTGGGGAAGGAGACACTTGTCCTTCTGCCCTCATGGGCACTCAAAGTCTAGTGGCATGGGTGCTCAGACCTCCTCAGGTACCTTGGGTGGGATGTCTGAAACACCTTCTTATCCATAACCTTATTCCAAAGTCCCCTATACAGTCTAGGTCTGGACCTGGGTGTCTGGAAAAACTTAGGGTTTTCCAGTGGCCCATGATTCACCCTCAGCCCTCAAAAAGAATGTGTTTTGGGTGGGCAATTGACTGAGGGATGTCTCGGGATGTGGGACTTTCAGTACTAAAACCAGCAGTCCTGGGCAAACTTGGATGATGGGTCACAGTAGTTCAGTGCTTCTTAATAAGGAGATGGTTTTGTCTCCTCCAACACACCTTTTCCCCAGCTCCAGAAATTTTGCAATATCTAAAGACACGTTTGGTCAAAACAGCTGGGGTGGGAGCTGCTCCTGGCATCCAGTGGGCAAGGCCAAGAATGCTGCTGAACACCCTACAGTGCCCAGGGCAGCTCCCTTCACAAAGACCATCTCGTCTAAACTGTCGATAGTGCCCCTGGCACAGGGGACAGGCTAGAAGTGTGGAGGAGTTAGCTGCTGATGCCAGGAGCAGCAGTGAGCCAATGGCGGATGGGATTTGGAGGGTAAACACCCTAGTTTTTGTGTCTGTTATGTGGAAAAACTCTGATGCATTTTCTATGTGGTCTTCCCCAGCCTTCCCAGTGGAATCAAGCCCCTGCATTGCCCACAGTGGTTTGTATGCTTAGTAACACCCTGTCAGTGGCTGCCTCGCATTCTCTGGTTATGTGCCCCGCTCCCTGACCGACTCCCTTAAAACTACTTGCACTCAAATTCTTAACTTAAGGTCTGCTTCCAGTAGAACACAATTATCTTTATTAATAGAAAATCAAACCAGCCCAATCTTATTTAAAAATAGCAGGGGCTTGGCCACTTGGAAACCCTGCCTCTCCCATTTCTGGCCTTTGAATTCACTTCCAGGGTCTGGCTGTGTAGCCAAATGCAGATGTGGGGGAGCAGAAGGCCACATGATGCTGAACAGGCTGTTTATGGAGATGTCGCTGTTACATGGCCCCCTGTGGGCACACTCGTGAGCACACAGATTTCCCCAAAGGGACAGGAGAAGGGGGTGGTGTTGCCGAAGTGAGCCATGGAAAGGAGAGTAGAGCCATCACACAGGCAGAAGGCCCTCATGTCTGTTGGCCTTATGATTGTCCATTGAGACTTTTGTACCCCCAGTGAATGTGGCAGATTAGTGTAGCAGGGGTGGTGAGGTTCCAGGCTCCAGGGTCAGACCAAGGGGGGCCCGAAACCTGGAGTTGGCCTTTACTAGCTCTTCAGCCTTGGATGACTTACTAAGTCCCTTACCTCCTGGGATTGTCATGGAAATTATATGATAAAATGCACATAGAATGGTAAGCATGTGCCTTGGTATAAATATATAGGAATTATAATATTGTATATGTGTGTCCACGCATACTATATATGATTTGTGTGTGTATGTATATATGTGTGTATATGTACATGTATCTTCAAATAACTAATTTTGAAGTTTGTAGGTTCTCATAAACCCTAGAAAATATGGCCAGTTCATGCTGTAATGTATATGCCTGCAGGGAGAGAAGATTTATGAATGTAGGATGAAGACCTGGTCCCTTCAAAAAATTGTTTCAATATTGAAATTTTTAAATCTATACAAAATAGAAAAATATAATGAATCCCCAAATATCCATCTCCTAGCTTTAGCAACAACTCTCAATATCTCACCAATCTCGTTTCTATCTACCCCCAACATTTTTTTCTTGGAGTATTTCCAAGTAAACTCTAGGCAACAGGTCCTTTCAGTCATCATCTTCTGTTGGCATGGTAACAGATTGAGCCTCATGCTTCTTCAGCCAGGGCTGAAGACACTAGGGGGCTAGTGTCTGCCCGGCCCCTTCCTGCCGTCCTGCGGACTGACTTGCTCGCCTTCCACGTGTGCTCTCTCCTCCCAGACCACTGTTTGGAGTGATGGCATCGAGGTTCCATCTCTTTTGTGCCCAAGTTCCTGCTGCCTGCTTCTCTGGACTTAGCCTGCATAACTCATGTTGAATGCCTGTCTCAACTTGAGGAAGGCACTACTGCCTCCACATTTCACAATAAATATCTTTTTAAACAGCCTGGTGTTCAGGCTCATTTCTTATTTCCAAGGAGGCTTTTGACTGATGACCTAAAGAATTGCTTCCCTGTGAGTGACAGGGTAATACACTATCACGGCCTTCTCTGTTCTCTCCCTCCAGCTGGCTGGGGAGAGTTGTGACTTCAAGTGCCGCAGGCCGCTTCCCACAGAGCCATTTACCCAGGTACCACCTGTTATCCTCTGTCCCTACAGGCTGCTGGTTGGGAGCCAGGAAGTCAAGTCCATCTTGGAGCTGCTTCAGTGGGGTGCATTTCCTAAGAAATCAATGTGAAAGGCCTCCAATGGCAAGGTCATTTAGGGCTTTCTGCCCACCAGGCCCTGTGAACATCCTTGCTTGAGTCTGCAGGTACCCCACAAAGGCAGGGTTTAATAGAGACCTTGAACTCCACTGAATGCAAAGACTCTATGAGGAAGAGAGTTGTGGAGTTTGGAGGTTTGTGCTGTAAAAACCAAGCTTGAGACCCCAAGTACTCACGAAGGCAGCAAAAGGAAGCTGACCTGCTTTCTAGACATCCTGGGAAGGTTCTTAGTTTTTTAGGAGTGAATGGAATCCAGTTTGGAGTGACGGAGTTAATTTTGCTTAATAATTGATGATGCTTCGAGGCTCTTATCCGATTCCATTTCAGAAGTCTGTCTATAAAAAATAAAAGTGCCATAAACGAGAAGGACCTGGGGAGCATCACGGGCCAGAGGCCACAGGAGACTCCTGAGTGGCTCTGTCTTCTCCACCAGGTCGTCCTGCAGCAGACAGTTTGGTTCTGACTGTGGCACTTTGTTATGGGTCGAATCACATCCCACCCACCTCATTCATATGATGAAGTCCTAACCCACAGAACCTCAGACTATGACTGTGTTTGGAGACGAAGTCTTTGAGTGGAAATTAAGATAAAAAAAAATGAGGCCATTAGGGGAGGCCCTAATCTAATCTGACTGCTGTTCCTATAAGAAGAGGAGATTAGGACACAGACACCCACAGAGGGAAGACGATGTAAGGACATGGAGAGAAGATGTTCATCTAAAAGCCATGGAAAAGAGGCCTCAGGGAAATGAACCCTGCCGATACTTTGGTCTTGTACTTCCAGCCTCCAGAACTGGGAGGAAATACATTTCTGCTGTTTAAGGCACGTGGTCTGTGGTACTTTGTCCTAGCAGCCCGGGAAACCAATATAGCCTCAGTTCTGATAAGGACTTCCCTGCCTCAGTCTCTTTCTCCAGGACCCCCTTCACCCACCCCACTCCCAACTTTCTAATGGCCCTCCCAGGGCTGGTGTCTAAACTCCATCTGTGATAGTGGATGTGGTTCTCTGTACACATTTTTCTGAAGACAGCTCTCAAGATTTATGAATGTCATGGCCCCAGATTCCTTGCTGAAATGCTGGTGCATCTTTTGCTTGCCCATCATCCTTCTCTTGGGAAGCCTGCCTTCTCCTATTCCATGTGCTTTTTTGCAGAACTGTCATCATGGCATCTACCTTCCCTCCACCAAACTAACCACCTGGCTCACCACATGCACTATTATACTTGATCAAGAAATATTTTGGACAGAGAATCTAATGGTTTTGGAGGCCAACAGGACATGGGGAGAGGGAGGAGATGACATTCGTAGCAATACCAGATAATGCCTCTGGCTTAGGCATCTGGGTGATGGCACATGGAAGGAAGAACAGATTTGGGAGAAAGTAATGAGCGTTGGCTTTCAATAGTTAAGAAGGTGAGCTGATAAAAGGGATGTTTTAGCAAGGCTCATTTAGGACTGAAGGGGGGAATCCTAGGGGTTAGGAGACCAGAGAAGAGATTGTAATTGATCCTGGTGTGTGAGAGAGACAGAGAAATGAAGTGATTAACCAACCACTTCTGCATTCTAAGGATCATGGCAAATGCCAGGTTCAGCTTAGCATGGTTTTCAAAGGTGAGCCCAGACTTCTGTTTGCATAATGGAAACCAGGGACAGTTCATTATTTTGCAAGATAGAAGGCAGGGAATTTAAAGTTCTCAAGGGTGAAATCAAGAAGTGAGGCGGGGGGTGGGGGTGGGGTGGGGTGGGGAGCGAAAGATGAAAGGATAAAGGAGGAAGAAGGAAAGAAGAGCCAGAGATCTGGCTCAGCCCAAGGGCCCGTGTGGAAAAGAGTGACTGGAGTCAATGTTCAAGTTTTAAGTTCTTTGCTTTGCTCCATCCCACCTAAACTTTCAGTTGTGTCACACAAACTGCTTAGTGCAGCCTGGTTTTGTTTGCAGAAGGACATCAAGGAAGGGTCCAAGTGGGGATGTCTGCAGCACAGCCAGAGCGTTTGGCATGTGACACAGCACACACACTAAGGGGCCCTCAGCTGACAGATGGGCTTCCCTTGTACTACTGCTCATTATCTGCCTTCGTCCTGAACTCACCAACCCGATGGGAAGCCTCCTTCCAGAGCTTGTGTTCCATCACACACGGGAGGTGCTCAGCAACATTTGTTGATTGACTGCCCATAAAAGGTTCTTCCATAAGAAGTCCCTCAGTGACCCACCTTCCAGTTCTCCAACGGCCTGGCCTTGAGAATGCTGCTCCAAAGATAGTGCAGAAATTGCCCATTGCCACTTTGAGGTCATGGCAAGGGAACTGACTGCACATAAAGAGGCAAGGTTCACTCAGCAACTTTAAAAACATTTTTTTTCCCCAGCCAAGTTTCTGTTCTGCTAGCAGTTTTTGCTTGTGACCTAGAAGCAGCCAGTGCCCCAGGGAATGATGCTGTCTAAACTTCCTTCCATTTACTGGCCTCCCTTCCCCCTCTTCCATCACCACTGGGCATTTGTGCCTCCCAGCAACCTCTTCAGGCCAGCCCTTCCTGCACCCCTCCCCCAGCCACAGCCCTGCTTGGAACCCTCATCCTATCAGATGCAGACCCACAGCTGGACGGCAGCCAATCACAGCCATGAGTGTTGGCACTGCGCTTAAATCCACACTGGCCTCTCTCCTGCCTGCAGTGGGTCCCGTCTGCCTTCTTGTTCTAACTTCTCTCTCTGCTTCGGCCAAGGCTTGTGTGCAGAGTTTCTTTGCCCAGGTCACACATGAACAGCTGGAATTTGTGTTACTAGGTGCATCTGAGCTTTGTGGATATGTACTCCGAAAATGTTGCCCGTAAATTAATTTTTCTTTTGCACATAGGTTTGTTTGATCCATTAATGTGGGCAGCCCCTACTTAAAGAAATTCCAGAGCCCTCTTTTCCTTGTCTTTGAACGGAAGTGATTACTTGTCTGGTTGCCCAGATCTGGCTGGGAGCAGGACCAAGAACCCACTCTTACACACACCATTTAGTGCCCATACCCATCCAAAATCCTCTCAAAAGTACTGACTCATCCTTCTTTATCACCGCCACTCATTCATTTACAAAAATATTGAGACCTACTGTGCGCTATGGGCTGTGCTAAGGGTACAGTGCTGAAGAAAACAACCATGGTCCTGCCGTTGTGGAGTTTGGAGTCTAGTGGGGGATACAAATAAGCAAACATCTAACTCACTGATGTAACAGGAAAAGATGGGAACACCTAATCCAGACTTGGAAATTCAGGGAAAATTTCAGGAAGAAATGCCATATACACGGGGCCTATAAAATGCTGGCATCAGGCAGGAAGGGGGGTTGATGTCCCCATTAACCTTGGCCTTCAGCCGTGCTGTGTGTCTATCATTCAGGCAAATGCCATAATAGCACCAGACTTAAGGAAACGGAAAAACACGGACTGGTTTTTCCATTTCTTGATTCAAAATATCATCATTGGCAGTCTCTAAAAATTAAACTGTAGTGAATTGCTTGTCACTTTTTTTACTGTGGAATCTACTTTGTAGAGTTAAAAGCCTTTTTGATTTTATTCAGTTATGACCTATTCAGCATCCTTATTACCCTGTGGTAAAGCTCTAATAGGACACACTCCAGGTCAGCCTCACCCCCAGGCCCCACGTTCTGGACACTGACCGTACACTTTCCATTGGATGAGTGCCTTAAAAATATATGCTCACAGTGGGCAGACAGGGGAAAAAAAGCACCTATAATTATACACATATGAAACCAAATCAGCCAGTGACTTTGGAAAATTTAACTAAATTTGGAGTTATTTCAGGTGAGTAAGAGCAGGTAACATTTATTGAGTGCTTACTATGTGCCAGATGCTAAGTGTTTCATAGGTGTGACTTCACTTCATCCTCATAACCTCCCTGGGGAGTAGGCACTAGGAGGTAGGTCTGCAGTGTAGACACGAGGAGAATGAGGCACAGCCAGGTTGAGTAACTTGCCCCGTGCCTCCTGCTCAATGGCCGGGCAGGGGTGAGAACTCAGGGCACCTTACTTTGAAGCATGGGCTCCTGACCATGTTGACTGAAAAGTCCTGCTTGCTCTTTAGTTTCTCATACACAGAACTAAGCTCCCTTCTAGATTTCTAGATTCTTCAGCTTTGCAGAATGTTTGGGAACCTGGGGTATTTGAGAATGAGAAGAGAGGGTGGAGGGAGAGAGAATGAGAATGGGCATAAGCACGAGATTGCAGACCCATTGTTACAGCTTCTGCACGTTCTCAGGGCCAGCCCAGAGAGGGAAATCGAGCACAGCTTTTCTTGTTAAGCCCAAAGAAGGCACCCATTTTCAATTCTGCAAAGGTGCCACAAGGGCTGACCCTGGCCTGCTCCTCTGCACCCTGGCATTGCAGGGACCTCCACTCCCTCCCAGATGCACCGCCCTGTCTTGCTTGGCCTGGGAGCAGACGCAGCTCTTCAAGCCCGTTCTTAGCCTTTAAGGCTCCCTCCATGTATATTTGAGGCTTTGCAGGGCCAGCGTGGTTCTCCTTGCCTCACATCCTGAAGCTGTGAGCATGCCCCACCCTAGGCACATACTCAGCTGCCAGAATCTGACACCAGGAGGGGGTTTCAGGTTTCTGACTTTCCTGGGAGAAGAATTCCGACTAATGCAGAGCACTAAGGAAGAAGGAAGGACAGGAAAGGGAAGAAAAGAGAGGAAGAAATAGTGTGGGTGATGGGTTGCCCATTTGAGCCCTAAATTGAAGCCTTAGGAGAAAGGGGCCTCACATCTCAGGCTAGATCTGATTTCTACCTTCTCGGTGGGAGATAAGATGGACTAGTAGGAATCAGCAGTCATTTACAAATAGAGAGCTTTTGGTTTTTCAATTTCCCTCAAGTTACCTGTAAGAAATATTAAATGACAGATATGAAACCCATGAAATACATCCTTGGAGCACTCCCTTCTCTGGCCAGATGAGAAATAAGATGCCATTTGTTGCTTTTTAGAAGAGTCCCATGTTCCCACAATATAGGGGATCTATGTCTGGGTTTGCGTGTGTGTCTTTCCGTGTGCCTGTAATAAGGTGCAGCCAAGAGGGGGGACCCCAAATAGGGATTTGGAATGGGGTCCAGAACTCAGGGTGTTCAGGAAATATTAAGATTTCCTCACCCCCCCACAGGTGTGAGTTGGGGGAAGGGGCACACGGAGCAAGAACACGCAGGGCTGTTTTGTACAGCAACAGCTTTGCAGCTAACCTCTGGCATGGTCATTTAACATATCTATAACCTTTGACTGGTTGTATGGATATGTTAAATAGCTGTGGCCATGCTCTGGGCCAGGGAGGTGGAAAGGAATTTTCCCACCAAGATGTAACTGGGGGGCAGGTCCCCTGAGTTACAGCGTCTGCATGGGAGCTTGGAGATGATTGGCTCCATGACATGGGCCACGCCTGCCCAGACTCATGATGGCAGTCCAGTAAAGCTGGAAGGATATGAGTTCTGGCATGTGAGGCCAAGTGTGGGAGGAGTCGGAAATGGGGCTGCAGAGGAAGTTTGGCGCGGGTATTTAAACACAGACACGGCAGCCATCGAGGGGAGAACTACGCATCTTTGGCAGAGCAGAGACTCCCACAGCCCTGAGAGAATCACCATGCGGCTTTAGCAGAGAATTGCCACTTGGCTTTGGGAGAGTGGCAACCCCCCTCCCCGCAACTTTGTGGAGAGAACCACGCGGTTTTAGCTGAGTGGGGACTCCTGTGGCCCTGAGAGAGAGGACCACGTGGCTGGAGCAGAGATCCTGGCGACACAGCTGATGGTGCCAGGAACCGAGGGAGGTCCACCAGCCGAGCATAGATTACTGGGAAGAACCGGGAGCTGCCTGAGCCACGGACTTCTATTTCCTTTCCTGAGATAAGGTACCTCAGACTGGGCAAAGGGGGAAGGAAGGACTGTGTCTGTTTGTGGGTGTTTTAAGGGACTTTGGGATTTTGGTGAAGGCATTAGGTCACTACTTTAAGTCTGTACAGCATTAAATAAACATTTCCTTTCCTTTTCACGAATCTCTGGCATTGAGAGACATCTTTCCTATAGGCAGCAGACATAACAGACCTGGGAGTTTCTTTCAGTAATAATATATTGTCCCAGGCCCCCCCGCCCTTGATGCTCTGTAACAGGAGGAGTCGGAAATGGGGCTGCAGAAGAAGATTGGTGCAGGGATTTAAACCCAGACACAGTAGCCATTGGAGGGAGAGCCACGTGGTTTTGGCAGGGTGGGGACCCCTGCGGCCATTGTGCCGAGAGGACTACGTGGCTGGGGCAGTGGAGAGAGAACCTTGCAGCTTTGCCAGAGTGGGGACCCCCGCAGTTTTGGAAGGGGGAACCACCACCCGGCTTTAGCAGAGATCACAGCTGATGGTGCCGGGAACTGAGGGAGGCCTACCAGCCCAGACGGATTACTGAGAAGAACCAGGGGCTGCCTGAGCCACGGGCTTCTATTTCTTTTCCTGAGATATGGTACCCCAGACTGGGCAAAGGGGGGAAGGAAGGACTGTGTGTGTTTGTGGGTGTTTTAAGGGACTTTGGGATTTTGATGAAGACATTAGGTCACTATTTTAAGTCTGTACAGCATTAAATAAACATTTCCTTTCCTTTTCACGAATCTCTGGCATTGAGAGACATCTTTCCTCTGGCGGCAGACATAACGAACCTGGGGGGTTTCTTTTGGGTAATAGTATATCGGCCCAACCCCCGCTTTTGTTCTGTAACTTGCCTGCTTACTGGTGCTCATGCTAGCATGTGACCGTGTGTGTTTGCACGCGAGGGTGCACGTGGGGCTCTCTGCCTGCAGCGTTAATAAAGCACAATGTCACCGTTGCTTTGGAAACAGCATTCTTACCCTGGCACAGCTGGGGACAAGGGGCGTGGCAGGTTGTGACATGATTCTAGGTGGCTCCTGACTCTCCCAGGATGTGGAGGCTCTCTGGCTGTGGGTTCCTTCTCTTTCAGCCCTGAATACACATGGGCCATGTGGGATAACCAGTGCAGGGAGGTCTCTTTTAAGGAAGTTATGGATTGTCATCTGGCAGATAATAGTACTGACTGCAGATTGGTCTGGCTGTTAGTGAATATTAATAAGTGACTTTGCAAGTGACTACGGAATGGGAGTGAGAGCATGCAAGGGTTTATTTGTTCCGTAGGATGACAGGTGCTGTGTGAAGAATTGTGCTTCCCTAGTCTCATTCACTTCCCACTCACCTTGGTCCCCAGTATTGAGTTGAGGAAAATGCACCTCCGAGAGGTCATTAATAGGTGCTGAAGCTTCAGGTCTTTATGTCTCCAAGGTCTGAGTTGTTTCCACTGCCCTAACACCCATGGCAGACAGATAGACGGTCTATGAACGTATAGTTGTAATGAGCTTTTTGGAATGTGATCAACATCAATGTTATCTCCTTCTTCCTCTTGCACTCCTACCCATGTGATAGGATAAGTTCTTTCTTTTTTTGCCCATGGTGGAAGCTCACATGGTTCTATAGCCTTTCCAGCCACTCTCAGATTATACATAACACCCTGTTCACTTTATGGCCCAATGGGCTCTCATTTCAGTACTTGGTATGTTTCATTCATCATCAGGGTCCAAACTGCAGACCGCCCAATAGTAAGACTTCTGCCCTGCCCTCGCCTAGCCAGAGAGGCTGGGTGGTCAGCGTCACCCTGTGTCTCTACCCTTTGCCTCTCCCTGCTCAGTAAGCAGTTTCTGATTCCTCTGGGTTCCTGTCTTGAACTTGCTGTCATGTCATTAGGTTGCATGAAGAGAATATCATTTTATTACCTATGTTTTCTTTTAATGTGTAATTCATTGTTTCAGGTGTCATTAGGTCTTTGATCCATTTTGTGTTAATTTTTGTGTGTGGTGATAAATAGCAGCCTAGCTTCATTCTTTTGCATGGGCTTTCAAATCTCCCCAGAACCATTTGTTGAAGAGGCTTTTTTTGGTTATGTTTTTGGCTGCTTTGACAAAAACTACCTGCCTACATACATGTGGGTTTATTTCTGGGTTCTCTGTCCTGTCCCATTGGGCTGATGTGTCTGTTTTTCTGCAAATACCAAGCAGCTTTGATTACTGCTGTCTTGTGGCATAATTTGAAGTCAGGGAGTGTGATACCTCTGGCTTTGTCCTCTTTTCCTCTGGATTGCTTTGGTTATTCAGGGTCTTTGTGGTTCCATACACATCTGATGTTTTTTTCTTTGTTGTTCTATTTCTTTAAAAAAATACCATTGGATTTTGATAAGGATTGCATTAAATCTGTATATTTTAACTATATCGATTCTTCCAATCCATGAGCACAGCAATCTTTCCATTTCTTTGCCTCTTTGGTGGTTACCAGAGGAAAGAGGGTAGGCGGAGGGAGTAAAGGGTCAAGTTATGGTGACAGAAGATTTTACCTTGGGTTGCAAACACTGTGCAATATGCAGATGCTGTATTACAGAATTGTCCACTTGAAACCTATATAATTTTATCAATTAATGTCACCTCAGTCAATTTAATTTTAAAAAATCTTTAAAAAAAAAAGAGTGTTATTTTACCTCAAAGAAATGGCAGGTTTGTCTAGTTTTGGAGGAAAGGGATTACTGGGAAATAATAATGATGGTTAAAAGTAATTAAGCCCCTCTCTCTGTGCTGTGCACACACACACACACACACACACACACACACTACTCTTCCCATTTCACTGTGAGGGGAGTGGGGCTCCACAAGGTGAGTGACTTGTCAAGGTCAGACAGTCTGCTGAGTGGGAGACTGGGCTTCAGGCCTGGAGAGTCTGACTTTAGCACCTGGTTTCTTAACCACTTTGCTATCGGAAGTTGGATATCTGTCAGGAGTGGAATTTATTATTCCTTTCCAAGCTGACAATTTGCCTTCCTTCTTATTCTAGGAAATATCACCAGACTGGATAGTGTTTCCTTTTAATAGCTGGTATTGAAGCAAATCTAATGAAAATGTGTAGCCTGGAAAAAAAAAATCACTCTCTGAAACTGGATGGTATGTAAAGAATTAGGAAAACAAAACAAATTTCTAGGGAAGTAATCCTTATAACTAGGAACTATCTCAGGAGAATTATTTCCCACACTGCATGATACTTGGGAGCGTATTTCATACACTCAGATTTGCACCAGGAAATAATTTGTTGTAAGAAATAAGACCCTTTCCCTGCACCCATCTTGCGGCCTGTAGGGAGAGACGAATATATCACTGAGAACAGTTTTCCCACAGAAAGCTGTTATTTTATTGTCGCAATTTGTCCCTTTCTCAATGCTTTAGTTGGCTTGGTAATCACCGAAGCATTGAAACAGTTTTTATATATTATAATTCCCCAAAGCATCTTTAGTTCAAGATATTGGAGTATTTGGGGCAGAAGTGGGCATTTTGGAGTGATTGCCTTGCATATGACCATCCTCACCTCTTTGTCCAAGCCGTTCCCCCTGCATAGTCTATCCTGTCTCTCCTTGTAGAACTCCTACCTATCATGCAAGGCCCACCTAGATTGCCACCTCTTCAAGGAAGCCTTCCTGAATTGCCATAGTCGGATGGACTATCCGCTTTCATTGGACCATAGAGAGTTTTGTAATTTGCCTTTGCAACATTTTACCTTGTATGAGAGTTGCCTATCTCTGTGTTATTGTCCTAATTAGAGAGTCCTCAGTAGGTAGTACAATCCAGCTCCTTGGCCCATGGACCAAATCCATCCCACTGCCTGTTTTTGTACAACCCTTGGGATAAGAATGGTTTTTATATTTTTAAATGGTTGAAAAAAAAGTCAAGAGAAAAATTCTATTCCTTGACATGTGGAAATGATATAAAGTTCAGATTTCATTGTTCATAGTTAAAGTTTTATTGGAACACAGACATGCTCATTTGTTTCAGTGTTGCCATGGCTGCTTGTGCACTAATGTCGCAGAGGCGAGTACTTGCGACACGGACCATCTGGCCTGCAAAGCCGAACATATTTTCTATCTGGCCCTTTACAGAAAATGTTGACTTCTGCTCTAGAGCAGGTGTTCTCAGATTTTAGTGTGTGTCAGAAGAACCCAGAGGCCTTGTTAAAATACAGATTGCTGGGCCTCACCCCTATAGTTTCGGAGTCAGAAGTCTGAGGTAGGTCCAGAGAATTTGCCTTTCTAACGAGCTCCCAGGTGGTGCTGCTGCTGGCGGTTGGGACCCACAACCTGAGCACCACTGGTCTGGAGGCAAGGAACAGTTTTTGAAATCACAGGTACATCTTTAACTAACTTGTTGTTTATCAAGCAGGTGACCTCTCTGAATCTCAGTTTCTTCATCTGTAAAATGGGGTTCATGGCTGCCTGGTCAGGTTGGTTGAAGATTCAGGAGATGAAGTCTGTGAGTGTTTCTGGAGCAGCAGCCAGCGTTCAACACATGGCCTTTCCTTTCTTTCTCTCCCTCCCCCTTCCTCCTCTTCTCCCCCCACCTCCCTGCCTGCCCTCTGGGAAGGAACCACAGATTTGTACTTTCTCACAGATTCTGAATTGCTTTTCTTCATAAGGCTGCTTGGGAGTTGTACAGCAGTGTACACCTCGAGACGTGTCTCCTTCCATTATGGTGCTTGTCACATAACCCAAGAAAGGCAGGCTGGGAAAACCATTTTTACCAAATTTACTTGAGTATACACTGTGTACAAGTTTCTGTATTAAGGAAGAAAATTAAGTACTAAAAAAAGGGATTGTCTACCTTTCAGAAGGTTTCATGACAAAGGCAGGAGCTGGGGTTTCAAAAATCAATGGTTGTCCTTAGTTAATTATAATCAGGTGGCTTTGTCTTTTTTCCTAGGAAGAGTAATAAAAGGCAAGTGCTTGAGGAACAAAACTGCGCTGAAATCTTTCAGGAACCCGATATGAGTGCACACAAAAGAAATATAGGTGATTTGAAAGAAGCATTTTTCTTGGGGCTGGTTTTAAAACCACAGTTAAATTAAGCACAGAAAAACCCAAGTTTCCCCTAGGAGTTTCTTTTTTTTTTTTTCCCTTTAAAACCTAGCCATTCCTGTCTCATAAAATTGTTATGAGAATCAAATGAGATAATCAATATAATTGTATTTGAAAATTATAAAGCACTGTTTAAATACAAGGGAAATCAGATTTACCACATTAAGTCTCTATCTAATTACAGGAGAAAGAGTGTAATTTATTGGATGAATAGCAGAGAGTGCAGAGTTAGGTAGATGCTGGCAGACCTTGCTTCTTTCCGTCTTAGCCTGGGGGAATCTAATGCACCTTAATTTACCTGTTAAGCTAATTACAGAGAAGGCCTTTTAACCTTCTTGCTCTCAAATTTCTCTCTTTCCCTATGTGTGGCAAAACCTGAAAGATGAAGAATTAACCTCATACAGTTTCCCTCCACATGGGGCAAAAAACATTAGCTGTTTACTCTCCCTTACTCCTGGTTAGAAAAAGGTGTCTTTTCACTTTACCTTTAGATTTTCGCTTTAGTGCGCCTCTCCCATTAGCTATTTGACTTCTTCAGCTGTGGCTCCCTTTGCAAATCATGTTTATGTTAGTAACCTTCTACTGAGGAAATGTTTTAACAACAGGCTCTCTGGAAAATGTATGCATATATTTGCATAAAAGTTAGTTATCAATATTACTGATACAAAGGATGTGTAGCACACAATTTACAAAGGATAAAATATGCAATCCTCTTCATTGTAAATTCCACGTAGCTGATTCATTCTTTTATGTTTTTTACATTTTTGTTTGTTCTATTACAATTGTCCCATTTTTTCCCCCTTGGCCCTCCTTTGTCCCATCCCTTCCCCTGCTCCCACAGTCCATCCCCACCCCGTTGTCCATGTCCACGGGTCATTCATACCTGTTCTTTGACTACTCCCTTCCCCTTCTCTCCACCATGCCCTCCACCCCTTTTCCTCTGGCAGCTGTCAGTCTGTTCCCTGTTTCCACGTCTCTCGTTCTGTTTTGCTCTGATTGATTTTCATGGGATGATTTGGTGAACTGTGTGCCTGATTCTTGTATCCATAGCCAACCTATGGTTGTAATTGACTAGCAAATGTAGTTCCAACATGAATGTGGGTTGATATTTTCCTTTATGCTAACTAGTAAGATGAAAATGCAACAGCCAAAGGCATAATGTAGGGATGTTAGTCCATGATGTGAGTGACTCCTTGGATGACAGGATAATCACTTTTGAATAGTGGGAGAATATTTCCTTATTTTTTTTATGTGATTTACGACTACAGACACCACACGCATTTGATTTTAATCTGCATTATTAACATATTTCTCCATCACTTTTTTACACCTAGATGACTAACAAAAAGATAACGCAAGCCCTGATTTGTAGCATTTGCCAATTTCTGTGGTGTAAATACTCCTATTGCTTTGTACTTAGGCCATTGTCCACCAGTGTGGGAGACAGGCCTTAAGATGGGCTATTCCTTGGCTTTCCCTGGCTGGCCTCAAGTTAAACGCTATCTTATTTTCTATTATAAATTAATTTAGCCTATTAGGCTTCTCTTTATAATTAGAAGCATATGGAATGTACTCTTTTGTGTCTGATTGCTCTTTCTTAGCATTACGTTTGCGAGAATTCATCCCTGTTGTTGTGTGTAGAAGTAATTTATGCATTTGCACTGAGGATTTTCACATTTTATGAATCTGCCATAATTTATTTATCCACTCTATTTCTGATGGATGTTTGGGTTGTTTCCAGTTTGGGCATATTTCAAAGAATGTTGCTGTGAGCGTTCCTTTAATGTGTTTTATAGTGCACACACACCCTCATTTCCATTGCTGGGAGTGAAGTCTCTCTTCACACATCACGCCTGCCTACAACTTTAGGAGACAGTACTGACCATTTACACACTCATCGGTGGTGTAGGACGCTTCCTGTTACCTGACATTCTCACTTGGCATTACACTTTTTAAACTTTTTCTTAACATTTAACATCACATTGTGAACATGTTCATGTGTTATCAATGTCTTATTTTTAGAGCAGGGGCCAGCAACCCTGTTCTGTAAAGAGTCAGAGAGTAAATATCTTCAGCTTTGCAGGTGACACAGTCTCTATTGAGTAGTCATGCAACTCTGCCATTGCAGCACAAAGGCAGACACAGACAACTTGTGCTTGAGTGGGTGTGGGTGGCTGTCTCAATAAAATGTTATTTATAAAAACAGGTGGTTGGCCAGGTTTGGCTCATAGGCCATAATTTGCCAACCTCTGGTATTTATTCAATTCTCTAGTTATAATATTACTTTGAAAGCTTGTTTTTAATCAGGAAAAAAGATACTGAAATCCACCATGAATACCATCTGTTTGTTGAATACCTGCTATGAACCAAGCACTGTGCTTAGTTTTGGGGATCTGGTTGCATATCCCAGGCAGGTTCTTCATGGATATTACGTCCTGGTTGGGATACACTGATGATTACCCCCTCCCCCAACCCAAAAAAGTGGATGCTACCTGGAACTCAATACGTGAAACAGACAAAAGCAGCTGTCCGACTCAGACACACGGACCTCAGGTTGCAGCTTGGGAGCCACGACCTGACTGCCAATTACACGGTGTCAGCAGTTTGTTGTCATCGTGCCACTGCTTTGAATTTCTTTGTACATAAATCTTTTATTTAACAATATTATCATTTGGAATAAGGGGAAGTTTCTGCCTAAAATATTTGGGTAACAAAAGGAAGGGGAACGAAGAAGTATGACATCAAAAATAGCTGTTTACGTATTTGTCGTCACAACTGCTACGTAGGGTCAGAACTGAAAATAACACAACAGCATCTGTTCCCAGTGCTGATGGTTACCACCAAGCTCTTCGGAAGTAATGGCAAGTTTCTGCCTGAAAGCCCATGTCCTCTCAGACTCCCGAAGAAAAATCCCCCTGTCTTCCTCTACCAGCTCAGTTCAGGGTGGCTCGAGGAACCTCTTTTCTCACCCAAAAGTATCATAAACGTCAGTGGCTTAGCTGGTCTCCAGTCACTGTCTAGCTCCAGGCAGCTTTTGGAGTCTGTGCCCCAGGCCTCTGCTCACAGGACTGCACTGGCCACTGTTAGCAGGCCTGCTGGTGACTGTGGACACACATGCCACCCCCCCCCCACCCGGGGAGGGGAAAAAGCCCAACTGACTTTGCTTCTCAGAGCACTCTGTTTAATAGTCCCCTCCCAGAATCCCACGTGCCCCAAAAGCCAGTGGGAGTGTTCCCTTTTCCAAACAATGCAGGCCATTGTTGGCCATGTTTGACTTTGCCCCTCTCCTGGCCACTGTGCCTAACAAGGGAGAGAAGTCTCCAGTCCTGCGTGTTCTGTAAGGCTCCTTGCTCTGGCGGCCTCTCCCTTCATGGGCAGGGCAAGTCACTTCTGACCTTCAATTTCACCTTGGGGTTTTCTCCCTGTCCCCTGCCTTCTCTTGGCGATTTGAGATGACCCCTCTGCTACAAGTGGAAAGTACTATATATAGCCAATCTGAGATGCTATCCTTAAAGGTGTATTCCTATAAAGAAATCTGCCTCAGCTAGATGGAATAAATCACACAACTGTTTTCCTTTCCATTACTCAAGGTGGGTTTCTCCACCTGGTTTCATGTATGAATGTTTGGCAAGTGGTGTTACGTGATGTGGAGATGTGAGGAATACCTGGTTTATCAACAGGAGTTAATTAAAGAAAAATCTAATTAAAGGAAGCTGTTTATACAAATATGTAGCAGTTCAGCTGTGATTGATTCAATTCCCTATTGGAAATTTCTTCGAGATCCAGGAACACCCTGCTGTGAGCTCTTCCGGGACTCGTGTTCCCGCCTGTCTGCATGTGAGCTCTTTGCAGACCACCACTTGTCCTGCTGCAGCTGCTGCTTCTGAATTTTTAACCAGCTTTGGGGAGTCTTTTCCTCCCGGTATTGCTGGGACTGCTGTTCAGGCTCTCTGTTCCGAGGTGGCACAGCTGAGAAGCATGCCTCTCCACTGCCACCTCCAAGGCCTGGGCCTTCCTTTTTAGCTCCTTATCTTTTCTCTTTCCCAGCATACTCATTGCTGGCTTATTCAGTTGCCTCTCCAGTAATGCCTTTTCCTGAAGGTACTGGGCCTGGGCCTTTGCAGCTGTCTCAGCTTGGGCTTCCTTTAGCTCCTCTTGTACTGTGTGTGGCTCTCTGTACTCTTCCTCCCTTCCCAGTGAAATGTCCCTCACTGCCTCCCGCTGCTGCTGGAAATTGGAGACTAGCTTTTCTTTCTCCAAAATCTGTGTTGTTTGAAGCTCTGAAGTTTGTTTTGCATACTTGGAGGCTGATTCTTGTCTCGTTGGCAACATCTCATCTCTTGGCCATATTTGTCCCACTGATTTTCAATTTCCCTTTGATACTTCTTAGCTTTGTTCGTCAAGTTCACTATCATGCCTCTACTGTTGGCCTGGAAAGGTAACTTTTCATTGAGCAGCAGACCGGCTTCCTCCATCACCACTTTTGTTGAACTTGAGTCTCTTATTTGGTGATCTAGCTTCAACACTTCCATTGTATTTTTCATAAGGCCCACCACTGCTGTTGTTAGCTTTTCTTGCTTTAAAGCAGGATTTATGATAGGAAAATGCAATATAGGGGGGCTACTAGAGTCCTCCCTCTCAGGAATAGTCCTGGTTCCTGGGGTCTGAGCCTAGCACTAGTGTCCATTGTCCGGAAGCCTCACGGGTTCCAGATCACCTGGATACTGGCCAGGTCAGGCTTGAGTGCCATGGATGTCCTGGCCATTGTTTTGGCCATGAGAGGCACTGAGGTTCTAGTAGGTGCTGCATTCCTCAGAGGCAACATGTTCCTGCAGGTGGGTGCTCCAGACCTCAGTGGCACCATGGTCCCAGTGGTGGGTGATCCAGACCTCAGCAGAACTGTGATCACAGTGATGGGCTCTCCAGGTTGCAGTGGCTCTTTGGTCCCGGTGATGGGTACTGTGGTACCTGATCGTCACCAGTGTCTTAGGTGGACTCCCACACCACCTCAGCACAGGAAGGTGCTCCTGAATCTCTTCACTCTTTCCTCTCCAACAGCTCACACAGCTCTCTTCTCTTTCCTTCTCACTCTTCCCTCTCCCACAGCTCAGAATGTGGAATGTTGACATCTCTCTAGTCATGTGTCCATGGTAACCCAGTGAAGGGGTGGAGCCAGTGAGCTCATAAGAGGGCCTTTGACACCACTGTGTAACAACATTTTTTTTTAAATAAAAAAATATGAAGTTACTATATTGGACTTATCCCAGTGACCCATTAATAACTGGTAGCATTTTGAGTAATCCTCACAGTCCTCAGCCTCCCTGGGTCTGGTGAAGAGGACACATTTCTTTCTAGGGTTAATACTCCTCTAGGTCCAGTAATGGACACCTTTGCCACACTTTCCCAAGTACTCTGACCACACTTCCACCTCCCACGTGGTCGTGTAGTCCTGGCCCTTGTAGCACTGGCCCTTGTAGCACTGGCCAGAGATGGGTTAAGGCCCTTGGGACCCTGATCTTGGTTCCTTTACTCAGTAGTTGTGTATATGCTGCTTGTCTCCTCTGTACCCCTTTTCCACAGGTTCATAAACTTAGGGCCCATTTTGTCATCACCCATCTAGTTTGGCATGGCTGCTCATTACACTTGGAAATGTGTGGGTCTAGCTTGGCGAAATATTTGTATTTCTTATTTCCCACAATGCCGACTATTTTTGTTCATGGCTTTTATGAAAGACACCATCATCTTCATTTCTCCTGCACATTCCTGCAGCCTGCTGAGAGGTTGCCCATGGCCCTGTGCACCAGGGTCAGAACGGGCACGGACCAGCCTTCCGCCACCACTCTACTGCTACCTCACTGTAATCTGCAGGTCCCCTGACTTGGCTACTTGTGGGGGAGCTTTGCCCGCACAGTCCCCCATCCGCCAGGATGAGAGTAAGTCTGCCAAGACATGATCTGCTTGGGGAGGAAAGGTGGCCGATTTCTCAAAGGGGAAAGGCCAGGAGCCTTTTCTGCAATGAGCTTTTATTAGGTTCGTTTGCACAAGAATACAGGTAAAGCTCAATCATTGTCAGGCAGTAAGGATCAAACAATAGATAACAAAGAACTCTAAGGACCTATTCTGAGTCAGGGTATGATAGCTAAAGAGCAATAAAACTTTTGAGGAATGAACTCACTTCTTGCTCAGACCCTTATTTAATTGAGAGCATTCTAAACAAAGCAGGTCTCACAGGATTTTACATATTCTTTCTTAGGCCTGTTCACCCAGGGAACCCACCCTTTCCAGCACAGGGCTGCACAACCCTCTGTCATTGTTTCAGGCTTAGGTGGAGCAAGGGAAATAAGGCAGCCAAAAGATTAGGAGACTTCTTGCAGACAGAATGAGGACTCAGGCTTTGTCAAAGCCAAGGGGCAAGGGTCCATCACCTCCTTTTGCTGTAGCCCCCCAAGTCCTTCCTTGGGGGCCTCCCACATGATCATGCCTGGCTTAGGTCATTCCCAGTTGGGGAATCTTACCCATCATTGGCTAAGCGACCAAGCATTGAGGGCCAGTTATGGATGAAGTAAAAGGAGCAGAAGTGGCACTCCTGCCAGGGAGATAAGCTTTGTCTCCTTAGCGGCTTATGGTCCAAGGTCATTCCCTCAGCCTTAGCTTTGCGGGGGAGGGGTGGTTACAGCTTCTGAAACCAGGCAGGGTGGTTCCCAATAGCTACTGGCTCTGGTGCAGGATCTCTGTCTCTTCTCTGGGCTCTGGACAGGCCCCACCCCAATGAGGAGCCCTGTTCCCATCTGCCATCTTGGCCATGTCACTATCACAAAAATAATTTTTTTAAAAGATTTTATTTTTTTAAGTACTTTTTATTGATTATGCTATTACAGTTTTCCAATTTTCCCCCCTTTATCCCCTCTCCACTCTGACTCCCCAATCCTCCATCATTCCCCTTGACCCCTGTTAGTTCATGTCCATGGGTTGTACATATAAGTTCTTTGAGTCCTCTGTTTCCAATACCATTTTTTATCTTTCCCCATCTACTTTATGCCTACCAATTATGCTTCTTCCCTGTACCTTTTCCCCCCATCTCTCCCTTCCCCCTCCCCACTGACCTCCCTCTCTGTGATGTCCATTTCTCTGATTCTGTTCCTGTTCTGGTTGTTTGCCTAGTTTTTGTTTTCGTTGTTTTTCTTTTTTTTTAGGTTCATTTGTTAATAGTTATGAGCTTGTCATTTTATTGTTCATAGTTTTGATCTTCTTTTTCTTAAGTCCCTTTAACATTTCATATAATAAATGCTTGGTGATGATGAACTTTAACTTATCTGGGAAGCACTTTATATTCCCTTCCATTCTAAATGAAAGCTTTGCTGGATAGAGCAATCTTGGATGTAGGTTCTTGCCTTTCATGACTTCAAATACTTCTTTCCAGCCTCTTCTTGCCTGCAAGGTCTCTTTTGAGAAATCAGCTGAGAGTCTTATGGGAACTCCTTTGTAGGTAATTGTCTCTCTTGCTGCTCTTAGGATTCTCTCTTTATATTTAATCTTGGGTAACTTAATGATGATGTGCCTTGGTGTGTTTCTTTTTGGTCCAGCTTCTTTGGGACTGTACTCCCTGGACTTCCTAGAAATCTATTTCCTTTGCCAGATTGGGGAAGTTTTCCTTCATTATTTGTTCAAATATGTTTTTAATATCTTATTGTTGTTCTTCTCCTTCTGGCAGTCCTATAATTCAGATATTGGAACATTTCAGGTTGTCCCAGAGAATTCTCTGACTCTCTCCATTTTTTCTGGATTCTTGTTTCTTTGTTCTGATCCAGTTGGATGTTTATTTTTTCCTTTTATTCCAAATCATTGCTTGGAATCCTGATTTCCTTCTCGTCACTGTTGGTTCCCTGAATATTTTGTTTTATTTAATTTTGGGTATCTTTCCTTTGTTCTTTCATTTTTTGACCAAGCTCAATCAGCTCTGTGAGCATTTTGATTACCAGGGCTTTAAATTCTCCATCAGATAGGTTGGCAATCTCCTCATCTGTTAGTTCCGAGATTTTGCTGTGTTCTTTCTTTTGGGCCATATTTCTTTGTCTTGGTGTACCTGCTAAGTTGTAAGGGTCGGGGCCTTAGGTATTCACCCAGGAGGGGCAACCCTCTTTGTTGCGCTGCCTGTAGGGGAGGAGCCAGAGAGGGGACAGTGCAGCTTCCCTGTTTGCCTCTGGTGTACTGTCCAACAGACTCTCATGTCAGACTGGAAGCATCTCTCACTGCAGCAACCCCAGCTGTAGCCCACAGTCAGCTCTGAGTCTCAGTTTTCATCTTAAGTCAGCCCCTCCCTCACAGCTCTTCTTAGCTGGGCCATCAGCCTTGCTGCCCAGCCGCCTCTCTGGTTTTTCTGAGTCACCCACTCCTTGGGGTCCACATTACCAACCTGGTTGTTCTGGTTGATTTTTTCTTAATTCTTTGGTTGTCAGAGTTCCATGCAATTTGATTTTCTGGTGTTTTTGGTTGTTTATCGATTTTAGATTGGTTGTTATCCTTTTTTTGGTTGTGTGAAGAAGCCTGGGGTTTCTACCTATACCTTCATCTTGGCTGGAACTCTCACAAAAATAATTTTTTAAAGCATTTTTTAATAAGATTTTTATTTATTTATTTTTAGGGAGAGAAGGGAGGGAGAGAGAGGGAGAGAGAGAGAGAGAGAAACATCAATGTGCGGTTGCTGGGGGTTATGGCCTGCAACCCAGGAATGTACCCTGGCTGGGAATTGAACCTGGGACACTTTGGTTCCCAGCCCATGCTCAATCCACTTAGCTACGCCAGCCAGGGCACAAAAATAATTTTTAAGAAATAATTTAGAAATGTAGTTCTCCATGTACAATTTAAACCAGCCACTGACAAAATAATTCCTTTACATATTTTACTCTCTCAAACTGTGCCATCCATATTCCTATAAACATCTTAGCTGAATGTGGTTTATTTTGCAATTATTAGGGAACTTCAAGAATCTTCAGGCAACCTAGGTATGTGCCCTCATTGGGAGTCAACCTGTAACCCTTTCGGGGCTATGATGATGTTCTATAAAACTCATCCGGAGTCCTTAGGTGCAGGTAGGATAACCCAGTCTTGTGGCATCTGAGGTACATAGTGGCACAAGTTAAAAATCAATCAGGAAAACTGGGTTCTCTGATTTCTGGCCAAGATGGAGGTGTAGGTAGACACACTGTGCCTCCTTGCACAACCAAAAGAAGGACAACAACAATTTAAAAACAAAAAACAACCAGAACTGACAGAAAATCAAACTGTTTGGAAGTCTGACAACCAAGGAGTTAAAGAAGGCATATTCATTCAGACCGGTAGAGGGGAGGAGACAGGTAGTTGGGTGGAGAGGACTCATGGCAAATAGCAGCTGGTGGATCAGACTGGGGCCAGCAAGGCGGCAGTTGGTGGAGTGGGCAGTCCCACATCTGTGTGCAGATAAACCAGGAGGAACGCCTGGGGAGCGAGACAGATCGCACAACCCAGGGCCCCAGCGTGGGGAAAAAAAGCTCAAACCACTGATTGAAAACACTGGTGGGGGTTGAAGAGGCAGTGGGAGAAACTCCTAGCCTCACAGGAGAGTCTGTTGGAGAGACCCACAGGGTCCTAGAATGTACACAAGCCCAGCAACCTGGGAATCAGCACCAGAAGGGTCCAATTTGCTTGTGGGTAGTAGGGGAGTGACTGAAAACCAGCAGAGAGCAGAGCAAGTGGCACTGTTCCCTCTTGAACCTCTCCCCCGACATACAGTGTCACAACCCAGTGATGTGGGTTGCCCTGCCCTGGTGAACACCTAAGGCTCTACCCATTACTACATATAGGTACACTGAAACAAAAACAAAAACAAAAGGCCCAAACGAAAGAACAGCTCAAAGCTCCAGAAAAAATACAACTAAGCAATGAAGAGATAGCTAACCTATGAGATGCACAGTTAAAAACACTGGTAATCAGAATGCTCACAGAATTGGTTGAATTTAGTACAGATTAGATGAAAAAATGAAGGCTATGCTAAGTAAAATAAAGGAAAATGTACAGGGAACCAGCAATGACGGGGAGGAAACTGGGACTCAAATCAATGGTGTGAACCAGAAGGAAGAAAGAAACATTTAACTAGAAAAAAATGAAGAAACAATAACTCAAAAAAATGAGGAGAGGCTTAGGAACCTCCAGGACGTTCCAACATCCGAATTATAGGGGTGCCAGAAGGAGAAGAGGAAGAGCAAGAAATTGAAAACTCAATTTGAAAACATAATGAAGGAGAACTTCCCCAATCTGACAAAGGAAATAGACTTCCAGGAAATCCAGAAAGTGCAGAGAGTCCCAAAGAAGTTGGGCCCAAGGAGGAACACACCAAGGCACATCATAATTACATTAGCCAAGATTAAAGATAAGGAGAGAATCTTAGAAGCAGCAAGAAAAAAGGAGGCAGTTACCTACAAAGGAGTTCCCATAAGACTGTCAGCTGATTTCTCAAAGAGACCTTGCAGGCAAGGGGGGGGCTAGAAAGAAATATTCCAAGTCATGAAAAGCAAGGACCTACATCCAAGATTGCTCTATCCAGCAAAGTTTCATTTAGAATGGAAGGGCAGATAAAGTGCTTCTCAGATATGGTCAAGTTAAAGGAGTTCATCATCACCAAGCTCTTATTCTATAAAATGTTAAAGGGATTTATCTAAGAAAAAGGAGATAAAAAATATGAACAGTAAAATGAGAGCAAACTCACAGTTATTAACCACACCTAAAATAAAAACAAAACTAAACTAAGCAAACAACTAGAACAGGAACAGAACCACAGAAATGGAGATCACATGGAGGGTTATCAGCAGGGGTGTGGGAGGGGGAGAAAGGGAGAAAATGTACAGAGAATAAGCAGCATAGATGGTAGGTAGAAAATAGACAGGGGGAGGTTAAGAATAGTATAGGAAATGTAGAAGCCAAAGAACTTATATGTATGACCCATGGACATGAACTAAAGGTGGGGGGGAGGGGGATGTGGGTGGGAGAGTGTGTGCTAGGCAGAGGGGAATAAAGGGGGGGGGGAATGGGACAACTGTAATAGCATAATCAATATAATATATTAAAAAAAAAGAAAAAGAAAACTGGGTTCTATGCCCAGCCCCACATCTAAGCTGGGGTGTAAAACTTGGATGAGATTATTACCTACTGTGAGTGTAACACTGAAATGGAAATACTAATTCTGTCCTCTGTAATTTATCAGATTGCAGTAAGAATAAAAATTTGCTTTCCCATGAAAGACAGTAGCCTCTATCAAGAAAACTTAACACCAGGAAAGGAATGGTACCAGCAGTTTGCTGCCAAGATTGTCGATCTCACTGCTTAATGTAAAAAAAATTTTAAATATAATATTCCTGTTAGGGACGTAGCAATGAGAGTGATTAGTAGGGGTCAGGTGTTGGTATATGATGAGTTAGCGCTTTCAATAATGAGGTGTTTGGCATTAAATCCTGTTAGGAAAAATATTCCTGTTAGTGCCAGGCTTCCAATAGTGAGTGCGGTGATAGTGATGGGCAGTGCGTCTTTCTTTCTTTCTTTCAAATATCTTGTTCACCATTTAGGCTGTGATAATAGACCCTGGACGTAAGAATAGTACGGCTTTTAAGACTGTGTGTGTACACACATGATGAAAGGCTTAGATAGGGTTTGTTAATGCTGATGGTTACTCTCATTAGGCCTAGCTGGCTTGAGGTGGAGAAAGCTATAGTTTTTTAATGCCGTTCTGGGTGAGGACACTGATTGCTATAAACAGTGTGGTGACTGCTCGTTGGCATAATATCATTGTTTGAACCAGATTGTTTTCCGTTAGTGGGTAGAATCAGGTTAGTAGAGAAATGCCTGTCTGAGTGGTGCAGCGCTGAGACGGGGGCAGGGCCTTCTGTGGCAGAGAAGAGCCATGGGTAATCTGAATTGGGCTGATTTCTACGTAAATCTTTTAGTCACATATTTTTCTACTGCAGGTTTCTAGCAGAAAATTGATCAGGTCAAAGGGTCTGACTCTTTTGGGGGGTTTTACTCCAACTTGCTGAAACATTTTATTAGTTTGTGCTACTGTGAGCACTGTTATGTGAACTGTATCTCATTTTTGCCAACACCGGCACCGGCATTTAAAAAGCATTTGCAAATCTGATAGGCGAAAAATATTACCTTGTTCTTTCAACTTGAATTTCTCTTCTGTGATTAGTTGGGTGCTGAACATTTTTCACATTTATTAGTCCTTTGCATTTCTTGCTTCTGAATGGATGAGAATAAGGCATTTTGAGCATAAATTAAATAGAATTTTGAAGAGATTAATAAATCAGTTTTCCCCCCCAGATACTAGACTTCAAATTGGAATGAGGTGATGGTCAAGAAAGGCAGATTTCTCTTGATATTTTGGGGTAGACAAGCCTGTATTTTATTGTGGACACATTACTATTCTTAATTTGATAAAACAATATTGTTTTTTAAAGCTTTAAAAACACAATTTGAAATTTTACAGCAAGAATTTAAGTGTGAGAGAGAAACAGCATAGCATCAGCAGAAGGGGAAAAATGAAATCAGGTGTAAAGAAAGTAGCTAGGTATTTGGTATGGACTAAAGGTGTGTATCTCTCTCAGGTCCATATGTTGAAACCTACATCCGCAATGTAATGACATTTGGAGGTGGGACATTGGGGAAGTAATTAGGTCATGAGGATAGAACTTTCATGAATAAGATTAATGTCTTTTTAAGAAGAGTTGTAAGAGATATGATCTTTCTTTGCCATCTGCATATGAAGATTCAAGGTGAAGACGGCTGTCTGCAAAGAGGGAAGAATGCCCTCACCGGACAACGGATATGCCTGCACCTTGATCTTGGGCTTCCCAGACTCCAGAACTTTATGAGACAGATTTCTGTTGGTTAAGCAACCCAGTATATGGAATTTGTTACAGCAGCTTGAACAGACTAAGACAGAAATCTAATTAGGGTTCTTCAGAGAAACAGAATTATAAAGATATATGTGTGTGTTTATATATACATATACATATATATATATAATTTTTGGATTCCTTTTATCTTCTAGATTTTTGAAATCTTCATGCAAAATAATTGTAAAAAGCAAGGCTTTATGTTTCTCAACATCTTTACTTCCCAGGTAAGCAAAATAAAGTTGTATTCCAAAGGCAACTGAAATAATTTGCCCTTCTTTTTCCCATGAATTACAGTAAAGGCATCCAGAGTTTCAGCAATAGTCAGGTCATTTATTTCTTACAGAAAATAATTGAAGTCAACTGCTCCCTCCATTGTGCATCACTCAAAAGCATGCCAAATATACCTCCTGAACTATCTGGACTCCCTTTTGCCAAAAGTGAATCATCGTATGCATCCAAACTAAATGACAGCACCATGATTAAATGACTCAAGATCCCTTGATGGATTTGTTTAAATAATAGCAGGCACGGCGACCCTCTCTTCTCCAAGGTTTGTGATCAATTCTGTTTTTAATAGAGTTTCACTTTGCTACCCAGCATCATCTTCACTCTTGAGTCATCTTCTGGTTGTATATAAAAAGAGATAGGCTGCAAACCCCCTGCTCTCATCATGCAGATGAGAATTCGATGCAGGTTTGTTATAAGAAGATGTAACTCAGGAAACGGGCAGACGGAGGAGATGTTAGGTATGGGGGAAGGGTGTGAAGCTTCCATGTTCCTTTGGCTGGTCACTCTACCCAGTCTCCATCATTAGGGAAGCTCCTTATGAAAATTTCTCTGTATCTTTCTAAATATTAATAGATTTATTATAAGGCATTAAATTCTAATTAAAAATCTAAGATAGAGATTTATTATAAGACATTAGCTCCTGTCATTATGGAAGCTAAGAAGTCCTACAGAAACCCAGGAAAGCAGGTGCTATCATTCAAAAGCCCGAGAGCCAGAGAGCTGATGGTGTAGATCCTAGCTGTAACTGAAGGCCTAAGAACCAGGAGCACCTCAGGCAAGTGAAGATTCAATGTTTTAGCCCAGCATACAGGCAGAAAGTGAATCCAACCTTCCTCCACGTTTTTTGTTCTCTTCAGGCCCTTAGTGCATTGGTTGATGCCCACCCACACTGGGCAGGCCCATCTGCTTTCCTATAGTCTGCACATGCTCAGCCTCCTGAGCCACTCTGCCTGTTTAATTGCTGCTCCCCTTCAGAGTTTCTCAGGTGTCCTCAGGGAAGCCTCACTTGACCCCTGAGATTAGGTCAGAGCCTCAGTTCTGTGAATCCCTTGACCCTGGACTTCTCTGGCATCATCACAAAGGTATTATTAAATAACCAATTGTGCAATTCTACCTTTGATGTCTGCCTAACGGTTGCCACAAATGGAAGGCAAAGTCAGAGCAGTTTTATTGGCTGCATGCCACACCTTACACCATACCTGTCAGATAACATCCCAGGCCAAGCACTGGGGAGGAGAGAGAGGGGAGGGAGGGAAATGGGGCCCAGAGGGAGAATGAATGAGAGAATGAAAGTGAATGACTTACATATACAGTTTTAAACTGAATCTCCTCTCATTGGACCCTGATGGAGAAAATGTTATCAAAGGTGCCAGGATAAATGATTTTGTTACTATCTTTGCTTTGTTCTGGGAGATCCCCTCCACCTTCTTGTGAGCTTTTGGCTCTCTGACTTCTGCCCTGAAATGAGGAACAAGGTGGGTTTTAACACCCCTCCCCCATCCGGTGCTTGAATAGCTCCCCACCCACAATTTCCAAAAGGTAAGCCGGAAAGCACCTGAAGTTTACTACCACCAAGGGAAAGGTAAAAAGGCAAAGGGTTATTACCTGATGGCTCTGTTCAACAGATTTAAGAAAAAAAAAAAAGCAAGGTAGAAAGAGAAGCATTACCTAATCCTGGGGTTGTTGTGACTAGAGCGCTGATACTTAACTGTAGAACATTTTCCCGATTCCGCCAAAGGCACCAGCACACAACATTAGACCACAGCGAGGCCATGGCCCCCATGCGTGTGGGAATCTCTGGGGGTCTTGTTCACTGCTGTGTCCTGACATGCTACCTCATAGTTTAGCTCATAAGTTTGTACTTGGTAAGCCTCTGTTGAATGTACAGAGGAAGCAAACTCTGTAATCCCTTTAGGATTCATTTTAGTGTATGCTGTGATTAGAGAACTAACTTTATTTCCCCCCACGAAGGATAAGTCTGTAACTTCAGTGGCTAATGTTGAATAATTTACCCTTTTCCCATTGACTGAAAACACTACACTTATTATATATTAAAATCGTATACACACACATATATTTGGTGCTGCTTTTTGGTCTGTTTATTAATTGGTTGTTAATTAAATGGCCACTATCCCATTACCATTACCCTTTGCAAAATTGTTCTTGATTTATGTTCTTTCAATGGCCATTAGAAAATTTACTTATTTTTTATAGAAAGACCTTACTTTCAAAGATTGTACAAGATAATACTTGAATACTTGTAAAGCTCAGAGCCAAAACCACAGATCAAAATATTGCATTCTGTTAATGTACTTCAGTTAATTTATATAGCACAACTAGTCATTTTATTTCAAATTATGGTGTTCTATTTAAAAAATAAAAATATAGAATGCATTAAAAGTACATTCTACTGAAGGTGTTTGTTTACTGGGTTAAAGCAACTTTTAGCAGTTTGTAACATCTTCTTTCTCGGTACAACTGCAAGAGAGTTGGAAAAAGCTGAATTTTTCTGGTCTGGAAGGAAGTAAAGTAAATTGTTAAAAAAATTGTAGAATACATTATGCATTTCTGGAATGGCTCCTTCCTCCTCATTACTAATTTTCAAAATCTTCTTGGCTATTCTCACTCATTTATTATTCCAGATAAACCTTAAAATTATTGTGTCAAAATCTGAGAGGAAAATCCTGCTCATGTTTTGACTAGAACTAAATTACATTTAAAGATTAATTTGGGAAATTTTTATTTCTTTATAGTATTAATATTTTCATTCAGGAACATGATATACTTCTAATTTTTTTTTTTACTCAGATACTTTTGATGTTTCTTAACAAACATTTTTAGCTTCAATGAGTCCTGCATCCCCTTCCTTCCCTTCCCTTCCCTTTCTTTCTTGTCTACATTGCGAATGAATATTTTTCCTCCTACTCACCTTTCAACACTAGTTAGTCATTTAAAAAATAATTATTGAACACTTGCATAATGCCAGTCTTATTCAAGTAATCCAAGTCATTGACTTTATTGTCATAAAATATATATAACACAAAATGTACCAGCTTAAGCATTTTAATTGTACAGTTTAGTGGAATTAAGTATGCTCACATTGTGGTCCGTTCACCACCACTAACCATTTCCAGAACTTTCTCCTCATCCCAAATTGAAAATGTGTCTCAAAACATGGACTTTTGAGTAACCAGAGACTTTATAAAACTTTCCTATTAGTTTCAGTAGTTTTATATTTTTTGAGATATATATTTGTGTTACATGCAAATGAAGAGAAGTCTGTCTCCTTTTCAGTAGATGCCTTACTTTTCTTGTGAAATCGCAGTGGTCCATAAAACTTCCACCATAATCTTAAATAGCATAAGTGATGTTGTCATGTCTATTTTACTCAGAATGCCTTTAGTATTTTTTAAAATGATAGGTATGATGCTACTTGCTGTTTTACCATTGATATTGGTATTCTTTACTAAAGTATAGAAGTATATTTCAATTCCTATTACCTTGGGAGATTTTTTAAATAATTAGGGATATATGTTTTATTTAGTTTTTAACTTAATTTTTATTGTATTTTTCCATTACCATTTAGTCCCCTTTTACTCCCCTCCCCTAGCAATCACCACACTGTCGTCCATGTCCATGAGTCCTTTTCCCTTTTTGCTCAATCCCTCCACTTACTCACGTCCACCCTATTAGCTGTCATCTGTTCTCCATCTATGAGTCTGTTCCCATTTTCCTTGTTCGTTCAAAACTAAACTAACATTAGATTCCACATATGAGTGAAATAATATGGTATTTGTTTTTCTCTGACTGGCTTATTTCACTTAGCATAATGTTCTCCAGGTCCATCCATACTGCTGCAAAGGGTAAATTTTTCTGTTTTTTTTTTAAATTTTTTTTTTATTTTTTTATGGCCAAGTAGTATAGTATTCCATTGTGTAACTGTGTCCTACTTGTTTTATTCACTCTCTACTGATGGACACTTGGGCTGCTTCCATATCTTGGATATTGTGAATAATGCTACAGTGAACATAGGGGTACTTATGTTCTTTCAAATTAATATTTTGGGTTCTTTAGGATATATTTCTAGAAGTGGGATCACTGAGTCAAGTCAAAAGGCAGATCAATTTTTAATTTTTTGAGGTGACTCCATACTACTTTCCACAGTGGCTGTACCAGTCTGTGTTCCCACCATCAATGCAAAAGTGTTCCCCTCTCTCTACATCCTCTCCAGCACTTGTTTGTTGATCTATTGATGATAGCCATTCTGTCAGGTGTGAGATGGTATCTTATTGTGGTTGTAATTTGTATTTCTCTGATGATTAGTGACATTGAGCATCTTTTCACATGTCTATTGATCATCTGTATGTCCTCCTTTGAGAAGTGTCTATTCAGGTCCTTTGACCATTTTTTAATTGGGTTCTTTATATTTTTGGTGTTAAGTTTTGTAAGTTCTTTATAAATTTTGGATATTAAACCTTTATCAGATATATCAGCAAATATGTTCTCCCATTTTTTGGTTTGCCTTTTTATTTTGTTGATGATTTCCTTTGCTGTGAAAGAACTTTTTAGTCTGATGTAGTTCTATTTGTTTTTTTTTCTTTTGTTTCCTTTGCCTGAGGAGATATATCTGATAAAAAATTGCTATGAACAATGTCTGAGATTTTGTTGCCTATGTTTTCTTCTAGGATTTTTATGGTTTCAGAGTTAACATTTAAGTCTTTGATCTGTTTTGAATGTATTCTTGTGTGTGTTGTACGAAGGTAGTCTAGTTTGATTTTTCTGCACATATCTTTCTGAAAGGGTCAGGCCAGCTTTTGAGCTGCCAGACTGCTCATGACTCAGTTATCCTGATTCTCTTCATAGGCTGTGGCTTAATAAAAACTCTGTCACCTTGCACAATAGACATCTGATGCCAGCCATAGACAGACTGACCTTCCTGTACCTGAGAACAGCTGGGCCTTTTACCTAAACCATTGTCCTGACTCACGTCCTGAAATCCTGAAGCAACCACCTAGAAGAGCAAGAGACTAGTCCCTCCCTATCCCCCCAAATCCCCCTAAATCCCTCCATTTTTTCTTTTAAAAACCCCTTTCTTGCCTCACTCCAGGGCTGCAGTTGGTCCAGACTCAGCCCACCTGTAAGCACAGCATCAAATAAAGGCATGTGGATCAGATCATCAGGCTCCTCTTGCCTTTATCTCTTGAACATTTCAAACACTGTCCAGTTTTCCCTACCTCCCCCCAGATATTCAATAAATACCCTTTATATAAATACCATTTATTGAATAAATTATCTTTAGCCCATTGTATGTGCTTGCTTCCTCTGTCAAATGCTGACTATAGAGGCGTGGGTTTATTTTATTTTATAAAATGCTTTTCTACCTTTATTGAGATGGAGAAAGTTTTTACCATTTAGTCCTATTAATATAGGCCCATCTTTGCATTCTTAAATTTCATTTTGTTGTGGCTATGGATCTTTTATATGCTTCTTGGTTAGGCTTGTTGAAATGTTATTTGGATTTTTATGGCTATACTTAGAAGTGAGACTCTGAGAGAAATTTTATTTTTCATCTTAAAGTTTTCTATTTGGATTTTCTGTTTCATTTGTTTTTTTTTTTTCTTAATAAACTTGCTAAATTTTATCTTGTGCTTAGTTGGCCATTTCAGAGACTAGTTCTCAGCTATATCAGTTTTATTATATTTCCTAGTATACTAATTTCTTTATTGTAAATATTTACCTCCTTTTCTATAGGTTCAGAGATTCCTACGTTAAATGTTTGTTTTATTACTTCTTGTTTAATAATAAAAAATCATTCAAGAGAATGAATATTCCTCTTAATACAGCTTTGACTGTATTCTATGAAATGTGCTGTTTATTGTTATTGGCACAATTTTCTAAACTGTCTCAATATCCATATATTGACTTTATTTCCATTATGGCCCCAAAAGTACCTTGTAAAGAATTTAAAATTTTACTAGTGATAAAATGGCGAGAACACATGAATTCTATTTTTGAAAAAGTTTTGAGATTTTCTTCATAGACAGATAATAGTTATATATTTTGGTATCTATATTTGGGAACTTGTTTTATTTAAAAAATCAAGTGTTTTCATCTTTTGTCATTTTTTTCTTAAAATTTTTATAACAGTTACTTTATGTATTTTGTCAATAAATAAAGGGTTTGACCATCGTGAATTTCTTGGTTCTGCCTCTACCAGGCATTTGCAGGCCATAGAGGGAAGTGTTCCTGAAGGTTTTGCAAGTTTGAGGCTGGTTTTCCCATTGGAATGACTGTGAAGTATGTGTGAGGGGTATTCCTGGTGTGCATCCATCTCCAGCCAGTACGCTGTGTTTTTGACTCAATGATTCTTTACATTTCAGCATTCTTCTTATATTTTTTCAAAGGGCATAGGATATCATGCTGTTGCTCTTAATCCTTATTATAATTTTGTGTTATATTTGAGTTCTATTTTAAAGTTGATTTGGAGTTACCATTTCTGCAGTAGTAATTATAAACATTTCACAAACATTCTTTTATATATATACATATATACACACACACAGTTTACATTTTAAATTTAAAAACTTCCTTTTACTACAGACTATTATTTTTACTGTATACTGTAGTACAATTATGAATACCCATCAAAATCTTTTGCAGAAGTTGTTGCATTTAATGATAACAGGGTGACAGTACGATGAGAAAGGATAGTGGGTATATTTGTTTTCTGCTAATGTGGTGCCATCATGTGGCAACATCAATCATTATCATTGTCATCACCACCATCATCATTGTCATTTCAAACACTATGGTATACTTGCACGTGCCAGGCTGTGTTCTACGTGTAACATCACGTAAGGTTGTTATCATTCCCATTTTATAGTTGAAGAAGCCGAGACACAGAGGGGTTAAGTGACTTGTCAGTGATTACACAGCTTGTGAACGGTACAGCTTGAAAGTGGCAGAATTTAAATCTGGGTGGCCTGGCTCTTGAGTCCAAACTTCTTATTACCGTGCTATGCTGTCTCTCCACAGTTGGTAATTTACTTGGCTCAAAAGCTCTGTAATTTCGCTATGTTTTTCAAGTTTTAAAAATATTGGGCTTTACATTATTTCAAATTTTTCAAATACAGTACAGTTTTCTTAAGATGTTTATATCACACTATTAAATTTACTTAATTCAAAATGATACAAAATGTAACTCCCCATTTTTCTTGAGTTGCTTTATAAAAATTTTGCATGAGACAATATCAGCATTACAGTCTTACTATTATTACTTAAAAACATGTTTGTCAAAAAAGGGAAATGTAAAATGATCTATTGCTTTTGAATTGGTATCTTTTATGGAATTAAAAATTAATTTATTGATCTTCAGTGTCTCTTCTATAGATTTTCTCCTTATGTTAACTTCTGGGGATTTAGTATTTTGCTTCCTACTTCCTGAAAATTTTATTTTAAAGGTATCAACTAATTCTTCAAATGTAAAACATCTTGCCAAAATAGTATAGTTGTGTTTTGCAGGACTTTGAATTATATTTGTTGTAATTTTTTTGTTTGCCTCTGCCTATGAATTTTCATTTTGCGTTTTTATTTGGTTAATAGAAAATTTACATTTTATATTATCAAGTCAGTTGCTATTTCCCTTTATAATTTTTTATATAGGCATTTTTCTCTTTGAGAGATTCATAAATATTTAATAATATTCTTAATAATATTCTATTTTTTGTGATATAATTTTGTTTTATTTAACTCTTTATTCCAGCTTGAATTTCTGTTTGTGTATGGTGGGTGGAGAAATTTTTAATTGGAAGTGAACTTTGATACTCCCAACTGAGCTATTGAAGGGTGTACTAGAGGGTATGCTGAGTGAAATAAGTCAGACAGAGAAAGACAAATCCCATCTGATTTCACTTATCTGTGGAATCTAAAGAACAAAATAAACAAACAAAATAGAACAAATTCATAGATACAGAGAATAGACTGATGGTTGGCAGATGGACAGAGCTTGGGGGCTGGGTGAAAAAGGTGAAGGGATTAAGAAGTACAAAGTGGCCAGTATGTGATAGTCACAGATGTAAATTATAGCATAGGGAATAAGGTCAATACTATTGTAGTAGCTGTGTATGGCCCCAGGCAGGTACTTAAAATATTGGGGAGACCACTCTGTAAAGTACATGATTGTCTAACCACTATGCTGTACACTTGAAACTAACACAGAATACTATTGAATACAAAAATTTAAAAAAAGAAAGTAAATTTTTATATTCTCTTACTGTTGTTAGCCTGCTGTGATAATACAATTTTAAAAACATTTCTGTCTCTGGCCTTGCTTGGCCTCACGGCTCGGTTGGTTGGAGCATTGTCCTGTAAACCAAAAGGTTGCAGGTTTGATTCTCAGTCAGGGCACATACCTGGGCTGCGGGTGCACTCCTTGGCTGGGCTGCAGATGGGAGGCAGCTGATCACTGTTTCTCTAGTACATTGATGCTTCTCTCTCTCTCTCTTCTCTTCCTTCCTCTCTCTAAAATCAATAAACATATTCCCTGGCGAGGATTAAAAAAATTCTGTCTCTAATTTTGGATATACCTTTAATTAAATTAACATGTACAGTACTTTCTGTTTCTCAATGATTGGTTTTGTTCTACTGATTCCCTTTATCTGTTCTTGTACAGTATGACACTGTTTATTGCACCCTGAGATAGCTGTTAGGGCTAGTCTGCCTCCATCGGTATTATTATTTGATAGCCTTATCCATTTATTCTTCCTGTTTCATCTGAAAAGACAAGTTGTGGAGGTATTTAGAGCATGGGCTCTGGAATTGGACTTCTCAAATTCATATCTTGCCTGAAACCTTGGGCAGTTTGCTTCAGCTTCCCCGTTTGAGAGTAACAGTTGTACTTGTATGAGAATAATAGTAGCGTATTCTTCATGGGATGGTGGCAAGGACTAATGGAGTTAAGACACATGTGGCACATAGATTACTATCTGGCACAGAATACATTCTAAATAATACCAGCTATTATCACAGTTTTGTCAAGTTCAAAACATCCCACTGGGATATTGATTAGCATCATATTAAACAAGACCTATGCATTGGTTTGGAAAGATTGATAACTTCCTTTTCAGGAACATAGCTTGCTTTATTCAAGTCATATTGTACATTTTATCAATGGGCAATTGTAGTTTTACCCACAGGCAGTGATCCGGTTGGATTCTTTGCTAACTAGAGCTTGAGCATTTAAAATCTGATTCGAGAGGGGGGTTTTGGATCATTCCAAACCCACCCAGATGGGAAGGAACCATTGAATTGAATACCTCTCACTTGTGTCTTGAAAGGACAAGACCCATTTATCGAGTATGGTGAACAATGAGGATAGACGTTGCATCAAGCAAAACTCTCCCTGGTACGAGAGGCTTGGAACTGAGGAAAGACACTCTCTGCTTGGGGTGAGAAGTGGCTGACAGCAGTGGCAAAGCGGACTAGGCTCCACCTCTAGGTACCCCCAGCAGGCTTGTCGGTGAGAAGTCAAGGGGTGAGCACCAACAACGTCTGCCCACCTGCCTCAGCTCCCAGACCTTGTCAGGGCCGCACCTCTGCCCCAGGGAAATGTAGAAACCCTCAGCTCCCCAGTTTTCTTTGAGTCACTACGTCAGAAACGGGGATTGACTTGTACAGGCTGTTAAGTCCTGGCATTCGCTTATTGACTCGTATCCTTTATTTGACTCCCCCAGCCAAAGTTTGACCCGTTAGAAACTACAGCGTTCTTACACGTCAGCGCTCAGAGACCAGCACAGTGTGGTTGCTTGTGCTTTCTTATCAAGCACGTGCTGTTCGTGAAGAACTTCTGAACTCACTCTCCTCAGCTCTCAAGGCTACATAACTATAAACGGAACTTATTCAAAAATATTTGTTGTTTTCTTCATATGCCACCCATAGTTTTCATTTAGATTTTTATGGCTATTGCAATTCTTGTGTTATTGTTAGGAATTGGATTACTTTTTAAAATGTTTTCTAATTCATTATTACTAATGTTAAGGAAAGTTATGGTTTTTGAGTATATATGTTTTAGTAAGCCACTTTACTCTTTTTTTCTTTTTGAACTCCTATTGAATTAATCAAGTTTTCCTTATTATCACCCCCCTTCTCTTTCTCTGGTTCAGAAACTATTCACTCTTTTTATATTCTTTTAGTATCTTCCTGAATTTTTAAATGATGTGTTACACTTAAGGTTTGAAGTTAGTGAGTATCTCTGTCCTCTTTCCAAACATATGAGGACCTTAGAGATGATTTAACTCTGATTTCCCCTGCAATTTTCCATATTTTTATTTAGTGGTTTAATCTTAGTCATTAAAAATGTTTTGTGAAATAATTATAGATTTATAGGAAGTTGCAAAGATAGCATGGAGAAGTTTCTGTATCTTTCCCCAGTTCTCTCTAAAAGTTACATTTTATGTAACTAGTACAATATTGAACCCAGGAAGTTGGCATTGGTACAATGTCTGCTCACAGTTCTATGTCATTACCACAAGCACAGATTTGACCACCACCACAATCAAAGCACACAACTGATCCACCACCACCATGAAGATCTCCCTGGCGATATAACCCTGTAGTCTCACTCTCACCCTACGTTTTCAACTCCTGGCAACCACTAATTTCTTCTCCATCTCAATAACCATACCACATATGGGTGGTGGACCCCAAAAAAGCCAAAATTAGTTTCTGGGGGGGTGGGTGCCTTGTAGAGCAGGCTTCCCCCACTAGGTGAGTGTCCTAGGAATGTATCTGTATCAGTGTGCCAGCTGGTGTTGGTGTGAGAGGCTGCGACTGGCTTCAGTGACTTTTTTGTGAAGACCCTTTCAATGGGCGTTTGCTCATTTCATGATGAGCACACCTGCCCACACCATGCTGAGTGTTCAGCGCTTTTTGCAAAAAGCAGCCTGATGCCTGTGTCCCACCCTCCCTACTCACTCTCTCACCCTGAGAGAATTTTTTTTGTTTCCCCAGATGAAAAAAGTCCTCAAAGGGAAATGTTTTGCTGATGTGGAAGAGGTGAAACAAACAAACGAAAACAAACAAACAAGAGAAGCACTAAAAGGCATCAAAATTAATGAGTTCAAAAACTGTTTTGAGCAGTGGGAAAAAAATATCTTAATAGGTGTATTGCATCAAATGGATAGTACTTTGAAGGTGACTGAAGTTTAAACATGTAAGAATAAATACACAACTTTTTATAGATAAATTCCAGTGTTTTGGGGTTTCCTCTTGTACTATGTGACCTTTTGAGACTGACTTTGTTTTCAAAGAGCATAATATCCTTGAGATCTATCTAAGTTGTTGAGTGTATAAATAGTTTGTTCTTGTTTTTGTAGTATACGCCATTTTGTTTTTATTTCCTTGACATTTGTTTTCATTGTTATTACTCATGGAATTATTGATATGTGTACCAGTTTCTCTACTTGCATCACTCAACTTCTTTCTGAGTTTAATTTCTTACTTCCTAAAAGTACTGTAACTCAGTTCTTTCGTGAAAGTTTGTTAGTGCTGAAGTCTTTCTGCCTCTGTTCATCCAAAATTATTCTTCACCCTTACTTTGAGGTGGATAGACACTTCTAGATTCAAATTTGTATCGTCACAAAGTTTTGAAGATGTCATACTCTTATCTTCTCAGTTTTGTTGTTACTGTTGTTGAAAAGTCCCCATCAATCTAATTATTATTTATGTGCAGCTAATTTTGTTGACCCTCCTCCGTTCAGTGCCTACCCATCCCCCTGCCCCCTCCATGGCTTTTAAGGTTTTCTTGTTGCCTTTTGACCTTACAGTTTTATCACACTGTTTGCAATTCTGAATTTATTTTTATTTATTTTATAACACATTTACAAAATAAAGATTCATGGTTTTCTTTAAGGCATGGAAAGTTCTTAGCCAATATATCTTCAATATTTTCCTCTTACGTGTTCTAAAGTCAGGATTATTGAAGAACAATTTACATACAGTAAAATTCACCGTAGTTAGACATACTGTTTGGTGAATTTTGGTGTATGGTCATGTAACCACCACTACAGTCATAATAGAATAGTTCTATTACCCCCACAAAGTTCCCTTGTCTCCTTTATAGTTGATCCCCTATTTTCACCTCAGCCCCTGACAACCATTCATTTGATTTATGTCTATGTTTTGTCTTTTCTAGATCGTCATATGAATGGAATCATACAATATATAAACTTTGTGTCTGACTTTTTTCATTTAGCACAACATGCTTGAGGTTTGTTGGTATTGTTGCATGTACACATTTCCTGCCTTCTCTTTTCCATGTAATATTTCATTGTAAGGCTATAATACCACAATTCATGTGTTTGCTATTAATGGGTGTTTGGGTTGTTTCCTGGTTTGAGTGATTATGAATAAGGCTGCTCTAAACATTTATGTCTAAGTCTTTGAGGGACATAGGTTTCAGTTACAGTTGGTATTGTTGGGTCATATTATAACTGCATGTGCAGCTTTATAAGAAACTGTCATACTGTTTTCCAAAGTGGCTGTGTATAACGTTTGTATTCCCACCACCTATATGTACAGATCTATTTGCTTCCTATCCTCACCAGCACATAGTATTGACAGTTTTTCAAAAACTATTTGCCATATGACAGGAGTATTGGTATCTCACTGTGGTTTTAATTTTCAGTTCCTTAATGACCAAATTATATTAAGCATCTTTACATGTGCCTATTTTGCCATCTATATGTCTTCTTTGGTGGTTTGTCCTGGTCAGTGTGGCTCGGTTGGTTGGAGCATCATCCTGTTCACTGAAGGGTCGCTAGTTCAGTTCTGGTCGGGGTACATGCCTAGGTTGGGTTTGGTCCCCAGCTGGGATGAGTACAGAAGGCAGCCAACCAATGTTTCTCTCATGATGATGTTTCTCTCTCTGTCTCTCTCTCTAAAGTACATTTTAAAAAAGGCAATTGACTACATTTTTAAAAAAATTTGCTCGATTTTTTGTGGGTTTGTCTTATTTTTAATTTTATTTTTAATTAATTGATTTTTACTTTTTACATTATTTTTCATTGTATTTTTTCAATTTTTCAATTAAGCTTTTTAAAAATTATTGTACTTTGAGTATATTTTGAATGTCCTGAATATAAGTCCTTACTTAGTTAGATATACGTTTGGCAAATATTTTCTCCCATTTTGTGGCTCATCTTTATTTTTTTTTTAAGTGTCTTTCAGGAAACAGATGTTTTTAATTTTGATGAAGTCTATTTTCTTTTCTTATATGGTCTGTACTTTTGGGTCTTATGTAAGAAACCTTGTCCTTCCCATGGTCATAAAGATTTTTCCCTAATGATTTCTTCTAGAAGTTTTACAGCTAAAATTTTATATTTAGGTCTGTGATGTAATTTTTGCATATGTTGCAAGTGTTGAAGTTTCTTTCCCTGCTTTCCACACATTTTGATATGTTGCCTTTCCACTTCCATTCAGATGAAGCACTTCATAATTTCCCTAACTTCTTCTTGAGCCGTGGATTATTTATGAAGTGTCTTACTTAGTTTTCACATATTTGGAGGATTTTACAGAGCTCTTTCTATTGTGGATTTCTAATACAATTCCTTTGTGGTCAGAGAATATATTTTGTATGACATAAATAGTTTAAATTCATTGAACTTTATTTCATGTCTAAGAATATAATCTATGCAAATGTTCCACATGTATTTTAAAAGAATGTGTAATCTTCCTTTCCCCCCCTAGAGTGTTTCATAAATTTTAATTATGTATATCAAATTGATTTATATTGTTATCAAATCTTCTATATATTTACTGGTTTTCTCTTTGTTCTACATTATTGAGATGGGTTTTGAAATAAATTCTGATTTATTTGTAAGTCAAAAATTTGTATATTTCATCTTATAGTTCAATCAGTTTTTGCTTATGAATTTTGAAGATAAGTTATTGGTACATAATATTTAAGATTGTCATGTACTGTTCATGAATTGACCCCTTTATCATTATAAAATGATTTCATTTATCCATGGTAATATTCTTTGCTCTGAAATCTACTTTTTCTGATATCTACTCCTGATGTCTTTTTGTCAGTGTTAACATCCTTTCACTTTTACATATTTGTGTTTTTATATTTGAAGTACTTTTCTTGTAGACAGGCAACATTTGAATGTTGATTTCTTTTTATTCAATCTGATGATCTGTGCTTTTTAATTGCAGTATCGAGGCAATTTGCATTTTATGTAATTATTAATATGGTTAAGTTTAAACCTACAATCTTGCTATTTCTTTTCTGTTTGTCTCATCAGTTTTTTGTTTAGTTTTTTTCCTTGTACCTTCTTTTGGATTAAATGAAACATTTTGTTGTGATTCCATTTTGTCTCCCCTGTTGGCTTAGCATACAACCTTTTTGTTTTGTTATTTCAGCTGTTGCTCTGTGGTTTATAGTATATATCTTTAACTTATTACAGTTTACTTTCCAGTGATATTTTACCACTTTATATAGGAGAGTGTTACAATAGTGTTCTTCCATTTCTCTCCTCCCAACTCTCATGTGGTAGTGTCATACATTTTGTTTTACATGTGTTATAAACCCCATTCTACACTGTCATGTTTCAAACAGCCAAACCTTTTTTAAACAACTGCTTTATCCAGGTGTTGGCCCCTGTGCTACAAACCTCTGGATGATTTCCTACTGTGAGGGAGTTCCCCTCTTATGCAGTCCTGTCCAACCCCTGCCCAATAAAGTGTATGTGCTACTCTCTGTCATGGTCATGAGCTTTTCATTGATCAGCCCCTTTAGCCCTTGAACCCTCTGCAATGATCTATGATCTATACTGAATTATTTTTGTACAAGGTGTGATTTTTTTTTTTTTTTTGCTATGCATCCCAGTTATTCCATTTGTTTAAAAGAGTGGCCTCTCTGCATTGAGTCACTTTCGTGTCCTTGTTGAAAGTCAGTTGGCTATTCTTGTTTGGGTCCTTTTCTGGCTCTAGTATTCCATTTTTTAATTATTTTTGATATTATTGTGAATGGAATTGTTTTCTTAACTTCATTTTTGGATTTTTTATTACTAATATACAGAAATGCAACCGACATTTGTGTCCTGATCTTAGATCCTGTGACCTTGCTAAGCTTGTTTATTGGTTATGTTATAATATAATATAATATAATATAATATTTTCTCTTTTTTTTGGTCCTTGGGATTTTCTACATAGAGTATCAGTAAAAAAAGAGTTGTATTTCTTTCTTTCTAATTTGGATGCTTTTAATTTTTTTTTTTTTTTTTTTGCTTTTTTTGCTGTCTAGATCATCCAGTGCGGTGTTGAATAGATTTATGGAAAGCAGACATTCATGCTTAGTTCCTGATACTAGGAGGAAATCATTCAGTCTTTCATCTTAGGTATGATGCAAACTATATGTATTTTTCCAAGATGATGATCCCTTCCTTTTTATTGGATCATTTGCTATTCCTCTTAATATAATTATTTATATGGTTGGATTTACATTTGTTATTTCCTATTTACTTTCTGTGTCTCCTGCAGTTTTTCTTTCTCATTTCTTGATGTAATGCCTTCTAGTGTTTTACACATATATTTATTTTTATTTTTATTATTTTTAAAGATTTTATTTATTTATTTATTTATTTATTTAGAGAGGGAAGGGAGGGAGAAAGAAAGAAAAAGAGAAAGATCAATGTGTGGTTGCTGGGGGTCATGGCCTGCAACCCAGGCATGTAACCTGACTATTTTTACTTTTTAATTGTATTTTCCCATTACCATTTATCCCCCATCTCCTCTTCCACCTCCACTTGCCCTCTCCCCATGTGACTGCCACACTGTTGTCCGTGAGTCTTCCTTTTTGCTGGATCCCTCCACTTTCCACATACAAGTATTTTAAGTTTCTATTTTAATTCCTGCTGATTTTTTACTATATTTTAGTTACTTCTATAGATTATTATATGTATTAAATTTATCACAATCTACTTTAGATTAATACACTCTCAATTTTCATAAAATATAAAAAATCAACTGCAATATAACTCCACTCTTATCTCTTCTTTGTACTACGGTTGTCACCTACATTATATCACTGTATGTTAAACTGCAACAGCACAACATTATAATCATTGCTTTATGCAATGTAATGTCTTTTAAAACAAGAGAAGATATAATATATTTATAAAAAGCTTTTTTTTAAAAGATTTTATTTATTTATTTTCAGAAAGGGAAGGGAGGGAGAAAGAGAGAGAGGGAGAGAAACATCAATGTGCGGTTGCTGGGGGCCGTGGCCTGCAACCCAGGCATGTGCCCTGACTGGGAATCGAACCTGTGATGCTTTGGTTCACAGCCTGCACTCAATCCACTGAGCTATGCCAGCCAGGGCCATAAAAAGCTTTTATATTGACCTGTATATTTACCATTTCCAGTGATTTGTATTTCTTCTGTGTATTCAAATAACTTTCTATCGCTATTTCTATTCAGCCTGAAAGATTCCTTTATTATTACTTGTAATATGCCTGCTAGCAACAAATTCTCTCAATCTTTGTTTATTTGGGAGTGGCATGATACATTCATTTTTTGAAGGATAGTTTTGCTGAATACAATATTATTGGCTGACAGCTTTTTCTTTTAGCACTTTAAATGTCATCTCACTGTCTTCCTGCCTCCATCGTTTCTGATGAGAAGTCTGTTTTTAAGTCTATTGTGGTCATTGTGAGGCAATTGCTTTTGCTATAACATAGGGCTGTGGACAGGTGATTCTGCCATCACTGCCAGCCTCCTGGAACTCGGCCTCAAGCAGTGTATTTAAATACCATCCCAGGCTGGTGGTGGCTGAAGCTTGGAGAAAGTGATATGAAAAGGATCAAATGGTACATGCAACCAACGTGGCCGTGACCAGGACTGGGGTGGATCTCTGTGACCAGGTCAGTGACAGCACCTCTCTGGCTGGCTGGACCCTTGGCCTTGTCCTGATTTCCCTTAGACTTTCTGCCATTTTTCTCTTGCTACTTTCAAGATTTTTTTCTCTGTCTGTGGTTTTTTACAAGTTGACTATGATATTTCTTGGTGTGGATCTCTTTATTTCAAACATACTTAGAGTTTGTTCAGGATTCTTGGATATGTAAATTGGTGTTTTTATAAAATTTGGAAAGCGTCCAGTCATTATTCCTTCAGAAATTGTCTGCCTCCTTCTCTTTCCCATTACATATATGTTGGCAGGCCTGATGTTCCCCCCTAGATTTCTGAGGCTCTGTGTATTTACTTATTTATTTTACTCTCTTTTAATCCAAGTTATCAGCTTGGATAATTTCTATTGGTCTATATTTAAGCTCACTGAGTTTTTCTAATACATTCTATAGGTTTGGAGAAATAAGTAATGACATATTCATCATTATAGTATCATACAAAGTATTTTCTCTGCCATAACAATGCTCTGTGCTCTGTCTACTTATCCTTTTCCCCTTCCAAGCCCTGGGAACAACTGACCTTTTTACTGTCTCTATAGTTTTGCCTTTTCCAGAATGTCATATAATTGGAATCATCAATATGTAGCCTTTTCGGTTTGGCTTCTTTCACTTAGTGATATGCACTTAAGTTTCCTCCATGTCTTTTGATGGCTTGCGAGTTCATTTTATTTTTAGTGCTAAATAATATTCCATTGTCTGGATGCATCACATTTTATTTACCCATTTACTTGCTGAGGGATATCTTGGGTGATGATATGTTTTGGCAACTTGAATAATGCTGAAGTAAATGTCCATGTACAGCTTTTTGAGTGGACTCATTTTCAACTCCTTCTGGTAAATATGCAGGAGCTCGTTTGTTGAATCATATGGTAAGGATATGTGTAGTTTTGTAAGAAGCTGCCAAACTGTCTTCCAAATTAGCTGTACCTTTTTGCATCCTCACCAGCACTTGGTGTTGTCAATGTTCCAGATTTTGGCCATTCTAATAGGTGTGTAGCAGTGGTATCTCCTTGTTTTAATTTGTATTTTCCTGTTGATGTATGATGTGGAGTATCTTTTCTAGTTCTAATTTGTCATCGGTCTATCTTCTTAGGTAAGGTGTCTGTTAAGGTTTTTAAATTGCTTTCTAGCTAGAAGAATTTAACCCAAAATAAGGAAGAAATAGAAACTCCCCTGATAAAACACCTACTCAAAAGAAGTAAACTGAATGATTCAGAGATGTATAGGTTGAGAGATATGAAACGGGAGGGAAAGAAAATTGTATAAACAAAGGGAAAATCTATATGTCAATGCAAGGAGTTAAGAAATAGGCACCACATTTAAAGGAGACTGGCAGATACTCAGACACAAGGGAGGATGATGCCTCAAGTATGCAGGAACAAGAGTTCTATAAGATTATTTGAAATTTGAGATATTTTCTAAAGCAAGAGCCCAAATGAAGAGTTTTAAATAGCTATAGGTGGTGGGTCTGTGTAGGTAATACAATCATCTTTCTATTTTAGAAAGACCTCTCTATAGCAGGAATGGACTTAGGTATAGGACACAATATTGGTTGCTTGGAAGCTAGATTTGAGGCTACTATAGGAGACTAATTGAAAGATAATTGTGGCTTAGACTAGTGTGACCATATTGTGGATGGAGAGATATACAGATGTGAAAAATGCTTAACATGTTAAATCAATAGGAGTAGGTTTTTGACTGTATGCAAGAGGAAAGGAGGGAGGGGAAGTGGGAGGGAGGGAGGAAGGGAAGGAAGGAGAGAGAGGGTGGAGAGATAGAGATAGATAGATAGATAGATAGATAGATAGATAGATAGGGAACTTGAGGATTTCTGGCCTGGGCAACAGAACAGATGATGGTGCCATTTACTAAGACCCGGAATACTAGCACAAAGGAACAAGTTTGGGAGAGGAAGGGAGAAAGGTTATGAGGTCAAGTATAGCCATATCCAGGAAGTAAAATATATGAATTTGGAGATAGTAGGAAAGGACTGAATTAGAGATACAAACTGGGGAGTTGTTGGCATACTTGGGAGCTCAGGGGGAAGATGAGGTTGCTCACAGAAGCTCTGTGGATGGAGTCGGGAAAAAAGACAGATTGACTAATGTCAAGGATGAATAGAAGGTAGATCCAAGAAAGGAGAATGAGAAAAAAAATACTTAGAAAAGATGGGAGGGAAACCAGGAAAGTCTGGCATCCTTGAAACCAAGGAAAAGGACATTTCTCAAAAAGAGTAATCAGGGGTGTCAAATGTTGTAGGCAGGTCAAACAAGATGAAGGCTGACAAGTCCTTTGGATTTAGTCACAAGGAGGCAGTGATTATTTGGTGAGAGAAGTTTCAGTGGAACAGGCGGGAGTCATAATAAATTGGATGAGGACTAAGTTGGTGGTCAAGAAATGAAAGCTGTGAAAAGAACTGCTCTTTTAAGAAGTTGGACTCTTAACCCTGACTTCTGGGGTGCCTAATCTAAAGGCCACTTTCTAGTCCTGTACAAATGGCCCTCAACTTGTGATGGTTTTACTACGATTTTTTGACATTATAATGGTGAAAAAGCAAGATTCGTGTAGTAGAAACCATGCTTTGAATGTGGGGTTTGAGCTTCTCTCAGGCTAGCGACAAGCAGCATGTGATGCTCCCTCGTCACACTGGGTGGTGGCAGAGAGCCACAGCCCCCGTCAGGTGGCAGTCACACATGTGAACAACTGCTCCTCTACAGCATATTCATTGTGTTAGATGGTTCTGCACAACTATGGTTCTGGCCAACGTGAGTGTTCTCTGTACGTTTCAGGTTGGCCTGGCTAGGCTATGAGTTTGATCTGTTAGATGCATTAAATGCATTTTTGACGTAGGATATTTTCAACTTACCATGGGTTTATTGGGAAGTGACTCCATTGTAAGTCAAGGAGCATCTGTATTTTTCTTTGAAAATATAATGATTATGTGTCTTGGTAAGGATGTTTATTTGTCAGTTTTGTCTGAAATATGGTTATTTCATTCTCAAAAGATAAAAATGCTTAGTTTGCATAAATTTTCTTTGATTATGCTTTCGATTATTGCTCTTTTTTTCTGCCAACACATCTACTAATTAGCTGAATCTTTGTAATTGATCCAATTTATCTGCCAACTCTGTAATATTTTCATTTTCATTCAATATTGCTTTAATAATTGATTTAAAAAATTCTGTTAGTGTTTCTTAAATTTATTCTCTGCATCATTTAATCAAATTTTGTCAGTGTCAGGTCTTTACCATTTCCCATACATTTTTTTAATTACAATTTTTTATATTTGTTGTTGGTTTAGGTCATACTATTCTTGTTTCACAGAAAATATATCCCTTGTATCCTAGTGAACACAAGAGGTGGATGTTTTATGCAACTGTTCTTTTACTTCGTGAACTTCAGTAGATCATTTATCCCCAAGTGTAAACATGAGTATATGATGGAATTATGCAGTTTTTTTGAAAGAAAAACCCCATTGTCTACTTTAAAAAAATAATTTATTATAGTAACTGAAGAACAGTTTTCTGAAGTTCACGGTCCATTCTGGTTGTGAGCCCCACTGAGCCGGATCTGTGGTGGTGAGAGCTGTAATGGATGGATGACGAGTGCCTTTATCCACTGTGATTTTATACCGTGAAAGCTCATAAACTTCCTGGGACAAATGTCATCTATTACTGAGCTGGAGATGGCTCAGATATAGAGGCTGGAAGAGGAACCTGCAAAAGAAAAGCAGAGGAAGGAAAAGCGGATGACGGATCTTTTCATCAACACTTCAGCTCTGCCATTCTTCAGCTGCTGTGTCACCATCACATCAAATCCTGTTGATAAGGAGGAACCTGTGTCACATCTCTCTGTTCAGATCAACAAGGATTTCCTGGGAAATAAAACTTCATTGAAAAAACTAATTTATCATTTTTATGTGTTTGTCATTTTTAAAGGAAATGAGAACAAAGCAATTATTTGCTTTGTTTCCATTATTAAATATTTAGATATGTGTTATTTTTTTTCCATTTTCAAGTTAATCCAGACATTTTCCATGTATACAGAATGATAACTTACATTTAACACATTCTTCAGTGAGTTTACATGAATACATTTGTACTAGATGAAACTCTTCTAGGATATGTATTTACCTTTAAAGCTAGTTTATTTGTTACTGTGTCATAGGTATCACATAATATTTTCAAATGCCTTAAAAAACTGCTGTGCTCATTTGAAGCTAAGACATCTAAGTCTGAAAATATCACATTATTCTGTACAAGGTCAAGTCATGGATATTCTGTCTAAACAAGCTTCCATTGTAAAACTATCTTACTGGAAAACCTTCCTTGGACCTTCCTTAGAATTTTACTTCTTTCTCTTGAACTTCAGGACATGTTTTGGTCTCTCTTGACTTCTTATCATGACATCACCAGGTGGACTCTGTCATTTCAGTGTGGGAAGGGGCAGGAAGAATGATTGTCACCACACTAGCTGGCATCACCAGTCAATATTCCAAACTTATCCGCCAAGTCATTTCATCATCTTATTGTCTATTTTTTTCTTCATACAGCACAGCTCTGAAGCAATGTAGCTGGTTTCATGCTTGCAGAGCTGCGAGCACCAAGGTGGGGGAAGATGGCAGGATGATACCACACCCAGGCGCTCTCAAGCATGTAGTCTCAATATATCCTCTTTACTCATTCAGAAAGGAGTTTATTATCTGTCAGCTGCAGAAACTGCTCTCAAACTGCACCACACTTTCTCCCCACTTCCCTCTGTCATTTGCATTTACACTCGTTATAGGATCCACAGGCTTAAGTGGTTTTCTAACCAAGATATAATTTTTTTAACTTAGATGTTTATGAATTCAAGTTTGGTAATTCTCTTTCAATTATTGCTATATTATATTCCCAATAATCCCACACATTCACCACCATCTACAAAACCTCACACAAAGTCCGATTTCAGGTGGTATATTGAATCAGACCCAAATGTCTTCCAATTTCATATACTGGTTTTCAGTCTTGATTCTCATGATTAAGCAGGCTCTTCACTGAGTTTTATTTTTTGTCTAATCCTTGAACATATCATAATATTAATATCCAGTGTCAAAGAACAATTAGTATTGCTCTCAATTTTCTCCTAGGGATATAGGCACTGGTGAAGACTGTCTTCCGTATCAGAGGTTGATGTAGCTTTGCGCGTAGTGTGTGTATCTGTTACTGGTGCATAGCCAAAGTTTAGTGAAATTTCCCAAACATCAAAACAATCTAGGCAGGATTTAAGGCTTTTGTAAGTAGCGTTGTGTTTTAGGAAATGAAGAAGCATGAGGTCAATGGCTTTCAAAAACTGATGGTGAGTCCTGGGTGGTGTGGTTCAGTGGATTGAGGTACAGAAAAGTCTGATGTTTCTCTCCCTTCCCTTCTCTCTAAAAATAAATAAATAAAATCTTAAAAAACAAAACAAAACTGGTGGTGATACTATTGAGTCCTGGGCTCAAAGAATGTGGAGAAAGTTTTAGACTACAGAATTTTCCCTCTTTGGTTGTTAAACTGTTGAAGATAGATATGGCCATTGCCATTTTTACTGCTTGTCAGTGATGGTATAATGACTGGATTCATTATTTTACAGACATTATAGAATGTCTGTTAGTGGCAGGCAGTGTGTTAATTCCTGTGCATAGCAGTAGTGGCCCTGGCATGCAAACTGCCCACAGAAATTTTGCTGTCTGGTAAACGAGTGGGGAATGGGGAAAACAGCCGGCATGACAACAAGGGGTGATGGCACAGTGTGCTAACAGCTCTCTTCTAATGGAACAAAATGGAGATGATCTGGTGTTGGGAACCATCCTGCCTGGTTTCAAAAGCTGTAACTGCTGCCCGCCCCCCCACCCCCACCCCAAGGCTAAGGCTGAGGGAGCGACCCTGGGCCAACAAGGAGACAAAAGCTTATCTCCCTGACAGGAGTGCCACTTCTGCTCCTTTTACTTCATCCATAACTGGCCCCCAATGCTTTGTCAGTTAGCCAATGATGAGTAAGATTCCCCAACTGGGAATGACCTAAGCCAGGCATGATCATGTGGGAGGCCCCCAAGGAAGGACTTGGGGGGCTACAGCAAAAGGAGGTGATGAACCCCCACCCCTCGGCTTTGACAAAGCCTGAGTCATTCTGTCTGCAAGAAATCTCCTAATCTCTTGGCTGCCTTACTTCCCCTGCCTCACTTAAGCCTGAAACAATGACAGAGGGTGGTGCAGCCCTGTGCTGGAAAGGGCGGGTTCCTCGGGCAATCAGGCCTAAGAAAGAATATGTAAAATCCTGTGAGACCTGCTTTGTTTAGAGTGCTCTCAATTAAATGATAAGGGTTCAAGCAAGAAATAAGTTTGTTCCTCAAAGTTTTATTGCTCTTTAGCTGACAGTGACTCAAAATAGACCCTCAAAGTTCTTTGTTATCTATTGTTTGATCCTACTGCCTGACAATGATTAATGAGCTTTATCTGTATTTCTGTGCAAATGAACCCAATAAAAGCCCATTGAGGAACAGGCTCCTGGTCCTTCTCCTTTGAGAGATAATCCACTTTTCCTCCCCAAGCAGATCATGTCTTGGTAGACTTATTCTCATCTGTGGCAGCTGGGGGGGGGGGGCCCTGTGGGCCGAACCCCCCCCCCCACAATATGGCAATGAAAAGTAATTAAGTACTAATGGTACAATATGGATGAACCTTGAAAACATGCTAAGTGATTGAAGTGAGACACAAAGGAGCACATATTGTATGATTCTGTTTACATGAAACGTCTAGAACAGGCAAATGTATAGAGATAGAAAGTAGATTAGCAGTTGCCTGAGGCTAGAGGTTGGCCCAGGAAGATGGAAGGATGACAGTTAAAGGGAGCAGGTTCCTTTTGGGAACAATGAAAATGTTATATTGGTTGTGGTGAGATATGCACAACTCTCAATATGTTGAAAACCTTTGAGTCGCCCTTTATTATTTTTTAAAATCAATTTTTTTGTTTTCCCCATCTTTAAAAATTTAATTGTTGTTCAAGTACAGTTGTCTCTAATAAAATAAAGTTTTACTGAAATACAATTACACACATGGCCACCTTTTCCCTACTGTGGTAGAGTCGAGTGGTTGTGACAGAGACTGTGTGGCCTGCAAAGCCTAAAACATTTACTGTTTGGCCCTTTGCAGGAGAAGTTTGCAGACCCCTGGTCTTGGCAGGTATATTTAATAGTGTATTACATTGGTGTGATATTTTAGAAAATAGTTTTTTAATATTTCAAGTACGCGCAACATACAATATTACCTTAGTTTCAGGTGTACACCCAGCAATTGGACCATTTATATAACTTACGAAACAATCACCCTGATAAAGCTAGTACCCATCTGACTCCATATATAGTCATTGAAATATTATTGACTATATTCCCTATGCTGTGCTTTACACCCCCATGACTGTCCTGTAACGACCAATTTGCACGTGTTAGTCCTTTCCTCTTTTTCACCCATTCCTCCAAGTCACACCTTTGATATGTGAATGGTATCTCAACAAAGCTATTATAAATGCTAGGAAAGCATTGAAAGTACACAGACCCCTGCCAATGTCATGAGGATGGGAAGTAGCATTTACGGAATGAATAATGCTCATTATGGCCTGTGAGGTGGGTGCCATCATCTCCATTTTCAGAAAATGAGTGTAACTTGTCCCAGGTCACAGAGCAGAGCCAGGATATGGTCCCCAGTCTGTAAGACTTTGGTCAACACTGTTTCTTACTTGCAGAGGATGTGATGTTTACTTTATTCCTTGAAGTATCAGCAGGAGCTCATGAGGCAGAGGCGGCCAGAAAGGGGCATTTTGGCAGAAAGAAGCACATGGTCAGGGTGCTGGCAGAAAACAGATGGCACGTGGAGTCTGGATAATTTGATGAGAGATCAATCTAGTGGCCACTTATGAAGATATGGGTAGAGTTCAAGGGAACCAAACTGGGGACAGTGACAATCTGAAGCATGACCCTCCCAGACCTGAAGGGTCAAGGGCAAGAGGCCATTATGGAAACACAGTTGAGTAGCCATAGAAGGTCCCTCTACCTTCTATAGAGGAACACAGCCACAACAGCAATCTGGTATGGATGGAGCCCAGGGAATAACTACCCTGACTCATTCTCTTCCCTCCCTCCAGTCTCTGCTGGTCCCTTGCATTGGCTGCACCCAACAAGAAGCCAGAGGGCAAGAGAACCCATTGATGTAATCTCATGGGACAGAGAAAGGTATGGAGGGTAAACCCAGAGGGGCTGCCCAGATGTGGAGGAGTAAAATTAATGGCATGTTCTAAGAATGGTAATTATTTCAAAGTTATTTATATTAATTATTCTTTTTAAAAATATTTATTTATTTATTTTTAGAGGGGGCAGGAAGAAAGGGAGAGAAACATCAATGTGTGGTTGCCTCTCATGTGGCCCCCACTGGGGACTTGGCCTGAAACCAGGGCATGTGCCCTGACTGGAAACTGAACTAGCGACACTTTGGTTTGCAGCCCATGCTCAACACACTGAGCTACACCAGCCAGGGTTTTTTTTTTCTTTTTTAAACTTATTTTTGCTGATTTCCTTAGATTGCTGTTTGTTCTATTTTTTCATTGTTTTCCCCCCTATTAACTGGGTGTTTGATTAAACTTTTCTGTTTTATTCTGTTTCTTTTTCTTGTGTTCATAAGACATCTATACATTATTATTTGCAAGCAAGAAACCAATTATTTTTTTAAGAAAGACACACTGTTCACTCACAGTGCTCTTCTGTTCCTTGTCCCTCCTAATCCTGAGGGAGAGGAAACCTCTAGAATATTTGATTTACTGCTCTTCTCATTGTGACCCCTTCCCCATTCTTGAAAGTGAGACCTTTGGGATATTTTGCTTTTTTTTTCTCCCACTCTACCTCTAATACCTAGGTTTTCCTGGGATCTCCAGGGCTTCAGTTCTGGGTAATTATTAAAATTCCTCTTGCCGTATGTATCTTCTGATTCCAAAGGTCTTAAGTAGCAGTTGCTGCATGTAGTGCCTAAGGGTCCATTATTATACACTTATCTTTACTTGTCTATGTTGGGCTCATTGCTCACCACTGCTTTCCCTCCTCTCCATTTTCCTATATCTTAAATGCTCAAATCAAATTCATTTCTTTTTAAAGCCTTTGATTGTTTTCCTCAAGTGGGAATTGTGGGTGGTATACTCTCCAAATTTTTGCATGTTTATAATTCTCATTTCACCTTGACCAGTGAATATCATCTTGACTAAGCAAAGGGTTTCTGAGGGATTTCAGCTTGGTCATTGGAAAATGTTACTCCATCGTCTTCTGTCTTCCATTGGTACCAATAGTAAGTCAGATGTCAATACTATGCTTTTCTGTTTGCAGGTAATTTGTTCTGTCTGTCCGGAAGCTTCTTAGATTTTTATTTTGTAATTTCATTCATGAATTTTACCAGGACATGCCCTGGTTTCTCTTTATCAATCAAGTCTGAAATTCTGGAGATCTTTTCAATCTGCAAACTTTGGGTCTCTTGAGCTGAGGAAAAATGTTCTTTTATTACATACTTTAAAATTATTCTCCCTCCTGTGTTTCTGTTTGTTCTTAGAATTCGTATTATTGATAATAGTGTGTCTCCTGGATCAAGCCCCTGGTTTCATCTTTTTTCTCATTTGTCCACCCCTTTGCTTGCTCTGAGCAGTGAGAGGTTTTCCATGTGCTTCCCATTACTAGTTCATATTATCTTCAATGACTATGTTTTTGATCCATCGACTGAGTTGTTTAATGGTAGGTCTGCCAGATAAATGCAGAACAGCCAGTTAAATTTGAATCTCAGATAAACAATACTTTTTTTTAGTATAAGTATGTTGAAATATAGCATGGGTCATAACACACTGAACTTATTTATTGTTTATGTGAAATTCAGATTTAATGGGGCATCCTGTAGTTTCCCCTGTGTGTACTAAATCTGGAAATCCTATTCAGTGAAAAAATACTATTTTTTTCTGAGGCTCAGACATTTTTTTGTGTTTTGAATTCAAATCTCCTTAACTGCTCTTGTTGTTTGGTTGTTCAGGTTGTTCTCTGTTGTTTCCAGGAGCTCTGTTTCACCGGATAAATGTTTTGTTTGTTCTGATTGGCCTTCCTCTATCTAGCTGCTGAGTTTCCTTTAATACATTATTTAAAAAACAGCCATAGGTCAGCTCGTTACAGGATCCAAGTAGAGGCTGATCTCTGAGCATCAGAAGATAAAGGGATTTCTATTAGATCAGGGAGTGAGGGGGCGTCTGAGGGTGGGCAGCAGTCCCTTGCTGAGGGCCTGAGAAGGAATATCTCACTGACAAAGTGTCTCTGTGCTCTTTTAGCTTCCAAGATGCAGAGGGTTAAGCCCATCTGTTTAGTAGCTCCATGGCCTCTTAGGATATCAGAGGCATGGCCTCTTAGCTCCATGGATACCAGAATACTCATACAGGACTGATGCTCTCTCTCACCTCAGGAGTCCTTGTATCCCCATGGACCCTACTCTATCTGGGATATATCATTTGCAACCCCTGCCTTGAAATTTTCAGGTGTTGGCCTCAGGCCTTTTGTCCAGCTCAGAGTGAGGAATCTTTGCAGAATCTCTGCACACTAGAACTGATTCCCTCCCAACCCTCGTCTGTCCATGCAAGAAGCTGATCATGTCAAGAGGGACCAGATAGGAGTGGAAAGGGGAAACAGGTGTTGAATGAATCAAAGAACCTAGAAGATGTAAGTTGCTATGAAAAATAATTATCAGATTAGGTGTGAGTTAAAAGTGTGTACAAAATTAGAAAAAAAATTAAAATTTAACAGGATCCTGCTCTCAGAATGTGTTGCAATCGTCTTTAAGTTCTCACTCCATTTTGAAGAAACCAGGACTGAAAATCAAAGAGGAGGCATGTAGGTGTGGTTTAACAGGAAAGATAACAGAGGACTCTTGTGTTGCCCCAAACAGCTCACAGGTGTAGCTGTAGCCACGTGTGTCTAGTGACAACTACACCAGAACAGGCATAGAATATTTACATACTCACAAAGAGTTCTACTGGACAATATTGCAGTTAGTTGTCTGGAATTCACAGAAAAATCTTTGCCTCTCCATTACAACCATTGGTTAACTAATGTGCATGTATATAACTTACAGTTTTAACATATGTATTGTTTTAATGGCACACTGTTTTAACTGACTTTAAGGTTTTTAAGCCACTCAGTGGTTGGTCTACCCCATCCCTCCTTCTCCCCCACCCTGCATTGTATTTCTATACCATACTTACCATACTTACTTGTGTTTCTCTTTTACTTGTAATTTTCTCCCCTCACTGTAAGCTCCACGAGGGCAAGGACTATGACTGGTTTTGGTCAGCATTGTATTTTTGGTACCTAGCAAATAACAGAACATCAATAAATATTAGTTGAATGGAAAATTAAATCAACAAAAAGTAAGAGCCTATTGTTCATAGGTGTATATCAAATAGGTTTTATTCTTTCAAGGGATAAGAGATTGGCTCCTGAAGGCAAGAGCATTTTTCACTTACATCTATGCATTTGACCCCCAAAATGTCACCAGATTTTACAACTCATTTAGAGTGGTGTCTGGGAAAGACTGAAGACTCATAAATAGCCAGGAAATTTAAGGCTAAACAACAGCAACAACAACAACAACAAACAGTTGAAGAATCAATTGCTTATTTTTAAAAACTCATTTCACAATGCATTTTCTTTTTCTTGTCAAAGAGGAAGCTCAATGTTTATAAATCTTTAACATAAGCATCCCCCTTCAAAATGAGGACAAGTTTTTAAATCTCTTTGATAACCAATCTCTTCATGAAACTTTGTGGTGTATTGGAAGTAGGGTGTGCTAATTTAAGTGGGATGCACAGGGAAAGAACACTGCAAAGGAAAAAAATCTTAATGTGCTAATCTCAAGTAATAACCAATAATTACACAAGAAATAATAAGGATTTTCAAAAACATAAGTAGTCTTTTATATTTCCATTGACAGCTTAACTGTGTACCCTAGCACAGAAAGTGGTGGTAAAGTTCATTTTCAAGGACTTGAAATGAAAAAGGTAAATAGCCAAGCATATGCCAAAGCAGGTAGCTTGTGAATAACTTCCTGTCTTGGGACTCTCAATGCTTCTGTGAAAGAAATATCAATAAGGAACCTTCTTCTTACATAAATAAACTGAAGAAAGCATCTTGATTTTTAGAACTGATAGGATTTCAAAACAGGAAAGTCTTCAAAGCAGATGCATTTTTTTAAAAAAAGAACAAAATATTTCTTTCCAAAGCCACATTCATACTCTAGAAATAGCCAAGTAATTTCCCTGTTGACCTTTCTCCTTATTGTAAAAGCTTTAATGGTGACTTGGGTGCCATTTTCTCATTGTGATCGAGTAACTGTGGTGCCCTGAGTTACAGTCCTCAAATAAAACTCTGTATTCTTTTTCTTAAAAAATCCTCACCTGAGGATATGTTTTTATTGATTTGAGAGAGAGAGAAGAGAGAGAGAGAGAGAGAGAGAGAGAGAGAGAGAGAGAAACATTGATTGGTTGCTCTCATACATGCCCTGATGAGGGATTGAAACCACATCCCAGGTATGGGCCTGGACCTGAAATCAAACCTGCAAACTTTTGGTGTATAGGACAATGCTCCAACCAACTGAGCCACCTGGCCAAGGCTAAAATTCTATATTGTTTACAAATTCTCCACCTTGGGTATAAAATATGCATCTAAGTGATGCATATTTTAAATGCTTGTAATTCTCTGGTGATTCCGTATAATTTTAAACCTTTGTAACTCTACAAAGCCCTTGTAATTCTATAGGCTGTCTCCTTCCAGGGACATCTGAAAGACTGACAGTTATATAAGCATAACATATTAGTTATTGGAAATAAAGTAGTTCCTTGTCTTTTTTTCCTGTCTTCTCACTGTTGGGTTGTGTGCATTTATAAATTTGGCCACCTTACAACAGATGTGGAGTGGAAACAAAATTGTAGTGTAGCAGTAAGCTTCCTGGATCTGTGTAGGAACTTGCTCTTCTGGTCCCATGCCTTTTCTTGGTGGTCTCCTCCACCTTGGCATTGACTTGTTTCCTTTGACACAGTTGATGTGTGACTTCATCCCCTTTCCTGTTGGAGAAGAACCTGTTCAGGTGCGTTGGAAGCACTTCCAATGGCCACCCCTTTAGGTTCTCAAGTAGAATCACTTTGAGACCTTGGTCAAAGGGCAACACTGCTGAGGAAAGGAGTGATTCCATTACAACCTTGGTGCCATCTCAGATTGCTTTCTCTAGAATGACTTCTTTCTTTTTCCTCTCTTGTAGTCTAGTTAGCCAACCTCTTTTGTGTGTCATCACTATACTCCATGAGTTCTCTTGTGCCAGCACCCAGCACACTTGCCTTCAATTACCTGTCGCTTTTCCTGATCTACCTCTCCCCCAGATATATACTTGATCTTGAGTTCTCTGAGAAAAGTTAAGAAATATTGTTATTACGATCATCATCATTTCTAACATTTGCAGATCATTGACTGTGCCAAAGCCTGTGCTAGAGCATTACATCATCATCTCATTTAAAAAATTTAAAAGGATTTTTATATATTTAAATATTTTTAGATAGAGGTTAAGAGGAGGAGAATGAGAGGGAGAAAAACATTAATCAGCTGCCCACTCCATGCTCCTAACCAGGGACCTGGCCCCAAACCCAGGCATGTGCCCTGACCAGAAATCAACCAGTGACCTTTTGGTTTGTGGACAACACCCAGTTTAGATGCCTGACCCACTCAGCCATACCAGTTAGGGCTTTTAAAATTTTATACTTTTACAAAAGAATACACTGAGGCTCAAGAAGGGTAAATGACTTACACAAATCAGTAAGTGTCAGAGCCAGGATTAGAACCTAGGTATATCTGGTTATGGGACCTGAGTTCTTCATCATGATGTTCTGTTTCCTCAAGATTTATTCATCCTTGTATCTCCAGTCGCTAATATAGGTCCTAGCTCAAAGTAGTCCTCAGCCAGCATTTATGGAATAGATGAATGAATGAGAGTGTGGAGAACTAAAAGGAGCAGCCAGGCAAGTTAATAAAGAAAAGCAAGGGCACTCTTGGCCAGCACAGAAAGAGGCCAATGTTTTCTTTGCCCCCTCCTAAAGAATGTCTCCATCCAATATTCTACTGGACTACCTGATTCTTTTCATTTTCCTTTCTAGCCAAGCTTATTTTTACACAGGATAAGATCAATTTATTGATGTGGTCATTAATTAGCCGTAGAACTGAGTGTAGGACATCACCATATGTTGACACCACTATCACCATGTGCTGACACTAATTGAAAATATTCCAATGACCTAATTTAATTTCTGGGTAATTTTTTTTCTTTAAAGCATCATATCAGTGTACTGTGGAGGGAAATGAATTTGTTGGTGCTATTTGTCTGATATATCCTGATGGGATCATAGGCAGTATGGCAGGGAAAAAATGCTATTAAGGAAAGAAAGAAAGAGAGAAAGAAAGAAAGAAAGAAAGAAAGAAAGAAAGAAAGAAAGAAAGAAAGAAAGAAAGAAAAATTAAAAGAAAAGAAAAGAAATAGTATCAAGTTTCTGCCTTTTAGGGGAAGAATAGCATGAACATCAGAGGCGAATGGCTTTTTGACAGAATAAAATACTTTTGATGGGACTGTGTGGTTGAGAAAGATGAATCCATTTTGCTTTTTCGCCAATTTCCAGGCAACGCCTCGACTTGTGAGGGTGAAAGAGAAAGCTTAACAGCTCCACTAAGAGATAAGGGTTGTGAGTGTTGGTGGGCAGCCTGACTTGGCGGGTTTGAGGGACACAGCATGGGACAAGAGGGTCCCAGTAATATGGCAGTAGGCAGCACCTTAGAGAAAACTGTAGTGGTGAGAAATCACCTATGGAGGGGAAAATATGGACACCTGTGCAAAAATGAATGCAGACTTCCTGAAACACCAAGACTTTGTCAGTCCTTTATGTACATACACCGCAGTTGCATGGTCCCATGCATATGGCAGTGCCAAGGGAAGAGATTAGGTATAGGTGAAAGTAAAGTTGAAGGTCATGGAGATGCCACACGGAAACTGGCTGGACTGGCTCATTGGTAGCCTGAGGAGACCCCCAAATGCTTAGAGTGGAACCTGGCAGAGGGATAAGCTTTGGCTGGATTTCACAGAGCATCTCCTTTCTCTTCCTTTTAATTGGGATCGGGGTGTAAGTTGACTCCCATACAACACTTGTTTACATCTCTCCCTGTTCTAACTGTGGCTTTGGGTGGCCTGGGCATGGCAATGGAGAGAGATTTCCAGAAGAGAAAAATGCTGCAGTGTTCCTAACCCCTCTCATAACTTGATCATAACCACTCTCACTGGGGCACTAATTGGGGGCAAATAGATGTCCTTGTCCTGGCGGAGCACTTCTCCAATTTCATGGGAACAGGAATCCCTGGGCCTCCTCCCAAATGCAGATGCTGATTCCACAGGTCTGGGTGGGCAAGGGCAGGAGTAGAGGGCGGAATGGAAGCTGAGCCCGTCCTGCTTCATGGAGAGCAAGCCGCTCAGCTCGCTTCTCATTGAGATCATGTGTGAAGGAAGGTGGCTCTTCCTAAAGCAGGGTTTGAAGACCGCTGCCTAGAATAGGCCTCGTTTGCAATTCATTCTGCCCAGATTACCATGTCCCTCTTCCTAACATTGTAGGCTCCTGCTTTGCCTTTAACATCCAGCTCAGGTACATCTGCTTGAATGCATTTTTTTCCCCCTTCTTTTTCTGGTTGTGAAGAAGTGATTTTGAAGAAATCACTTCTGTTATCTTTAAAAGCTTCAGTAAAAATTAACCACACACAAGAGCCTTAGATAGTGTTGTCTGGAGGAAGGGGGAAGGAAGAAAGATGAGTGGTGTTCCGAAGGAGCAGGGAAAAGAGGTGAGCAGTAGAAATATAAGCCTTAGCCCATTCATTCCTCCTCCTCATTCTCCCTCTCAGGTACTAGAAATCACAGGACTAGTCTCAGTACTGAGATGGGGGCTGGAGCCATGTTATTTGGGTACTAAAAAAAATATGTGCTCTCAGCAAGCTAGAGAGTGCTGGGGACATCTGGTTTATAGAACTGAGTCAATGGGAATTGTTAAGCAATAGTGACATCTGCTAGATCAGCAAAGTGGGCCCTGCCTTTTGAGGAGTCTCCTTGGGCAAATATTTCCTACACAGATATCTAGCAACTTTCTCATGTTGTTTTCAAGGTCTTTTGGTGATACATACAGCCTGAAGCTCTCCAAGGAGCTGGAGTCTAGTCCGTCTTGCATAACCTGGCTACAGGAAAGAAGGGAAGGGAGGTGTGACAGGAACGGCTCTGAGCAGGGACAGCCTGGGGTTGCATGGGTGGGGCCCAGGCTTTCTGATGGCATCATTTACTTCAGAGGGAATAATTCTTTGTCGTCTCCTGGAGTCTGTCCCCTGAAGCTCTCCTGGTTTTGCTGCGTTGCAAAGGTGTGTCTGCTGTGTCTCCTTGCACTTCCCAGCGCATGCTGGGAAGTGCCCAGCGGCCAAACACAGCACAAGAGGCTGTTGAAGAGGCTGTTTGCCAAAGGTGAAAGCTTGGAGATGCCAAGGCATTTGCTGCAGTCATTTTTCTTGCCCAGTCTTTGTCATTTTCCATTAAGAGTACTAATGAACCCTCACAGAGGGTCCAAATAACAGTAATTCACATTTCTCCCCAATTCTACCAAGGCTGTTTACTTGCGTAATATTGCTATACTCTAGGTCCCATAAGCTTCTCATCTCTCCTGGATTTTTGCTCACTCACTCAGCCCTAACACTTCTTCTCTCCCTCCCTGTCCCCTGCTGCTGCTGCTGCTCCTTCTTCATAATTATCACCTCTGTCTTTTTCTCCCTCCTTCCCTCCCCTCTCCCCTTGGCTTTCCATTGAATCTTGCCCCTGGGTCTTTACTTGGTCCATTCCTCCTCATTACTCACATTAGTTCAAATGTCATCTCGAGGAGACACCTTCACTGACCTCCCAGTCTAGAGTATTAATTTCCCACCCCTATGTAGTTGTAGTTTTTAAAATTGATTTTAGAGAGAGAGAGGAGGGAGAAAGGGAGGTAGGGAGAGAGAGAAAGAGAGAGAGAGAGAGACATAGATTTTGTTGTTCCACTTATTTATGCAGTCATTGGTTGATTCTTGTATGTGCCCTGACCAGGGATCACACCTGCAACCTTGGCATATCAGGATGATGCTCTAACCAACTGAGCTACCTGGCCAGTGGTTGTGGTAGTTTTTTAAATAGTACTTATCACTACCTGCATTGGCTTGTTTAATTCCTTCTTAGTTACTGTCTTTTTTTTCTGCCAGAATATAACAATGAAGACCAGGATCTCATTTGACATGTAGCCCCACTATTACAATTGTGTTCTGCATGTAACAGGTTCTCAGTCAATGCTCATGTAGTAAATGAACAAGTGAATAAGTGAAATCACTCTTTTTAAAGTATATTTTATTGATTATGCTATTACAGTTTTCCTAATTTCGCCACTTTTATCTCCCCTCCACCCTGAACCCCCAGTCCTCCAGCATCCCCACCTTAGTTCATATCCATGGGTTGTACATATAAGTTCTTTGAGTTCTCTGTTCCCTATACCATTTTTGACCTCTCCCCATCTACTTAATGCCTGCCAATTATGCCTCTTCTTCCCTGTACCTTTTCCTCCCTATTCCTCCCTTCCCCCTCCCCACTGAAAATCCTCCATGTGCTGTTCATTTCTCTGATTCTGTTCCTGTTCTAGTTGTTTGCTTAGTTTTTGTCTCTTTCTTTTTCTTTCTTTCTTTCTTTCTTTCTTTCTTTCTTTCTTTCTTTCTTTCTTTCTTTCTACTTTCTTTCTTTTTTCTTTCTAAGGTTCATTTGTTAATAGTTGTGAATTTGTTGTCATTTTACTGTTCACACTTTTGATCTTCTTTTTCTTAGATAAGTCCCTTTAATATTTCATATAATAAGGGCTCAGTGATGATGAACTCCTTTAATTGACCTTATCTGGGAAACACTTTATCTGCCCTTCCATTCTAAATGATAGGTTTGCTGGACAGAGTAATCTTGGATGTAGGTCCTTGCCTTTCATGACTTGCAATACTTCTTTCCAGCCCCTTCTTGCCTACAAGGTTTCTTTAGAGAATTCAGCTGATAATCTAATGGGAACTCCTTTGTAAGTAACTGTCTCCTTTTCTCTTGCTGCTTTTAAGATTCTCTTATTATCTTTAATCTTGGGTAATGTAATTATGATGTGCCTTGGTGTGTGCTTCCTTGGGCCCAACTTCTTTGGGACTCTCTGGGCTTCTTAGATTTCCTAGAAGTTTATTTCCTTCACCAGATTGGGGAAATTTTCCTTCATTACTTGTTCAAATAAGTTTTTAATTTCTTACTGTTGTTCTTCTCCTTCTGGCACCCATACAATTCAGATATTGGAACATTTCAAGTTGTCCCAGAGATTCCTTAGCCACTCTTCATTTTTTTTTTAAATTCTTATTTCTTCATTCTGTTCTGGTTGGATGTTAATTTCTTCCTTTTGTTCCAAATTGTTGATTTGAGTCCTGGTTTCCTTCCTGTCACTGTTGGTTCCCTGAATATTTTGCTTTATTTAATTTTGGGTATCTTTCTTTTGTTTTTTCATTTTTTGACCAAGCTCAATCAGTTCTGGGAGCATTTTGATTACCAGGGCTTTAAATTCTCCATCAGATAAGTTGGTTATCTCCTCATCACTTAGCTCTCTTTCTGAAGCTTTGCTCTGCTCTTTCATTTGGGCCATATTTCTTTGTCTTGGTGCACCTGTTAAGTTGTAAAGGGGCAGGGCCTTAGGTATTCACCAGGGCAGGGCAATCCTCTTTGCTGTGGCGCTACCTGTCGGGGAGAAGCCAGAGAGGAAACAGCTCGCCTGCTCTGCTCTAGCGCACTTTTCAACGGACTCTCGTGTGAGCCTGGGAGTTTCTCCCACCGTGGCAACTGCCATAGTCCACAGCCACCTCTGAGTCTCAGCTTCCCTTTAAGTCAGCCCCTCTCATGCAGACTGCTGCCTTGCTGCAGCCAGCCCTGCCCATGTGGTCCACTGCCTCACCTGGGTTCTCTCCGTCTGCCACCTTCCATGTCTGGTTGTTCTGTTTGACTATTTCTTTAATTCCATGGTGGTTGGAGTTCCATGCAGTTTGATTTTCTGGCACTTCTGGTTGTTTATTGATTTTAGATTGGTTGTTATCCTCCTTTTGGTTGTGCAAGGAAGCAAAGGGTTTCTACCTATGCCTCCATCTTGGCCAAACTCCTCTGAAATCACTCTTTAAAATGAATAACTTTATGGTCTTTCCTCAGATCTTTCTCCTCAGTGTCCCTGTTGGTTTCCCACTGCTCTCAGAATTTCTGTTTAACTCTCCATACATAAGAGGCTGTACCTAATCAGGTGTTTACCTTTCTACCTTCTACCACTCTTCAATTTGCTCTAATACTATCTCTTCTGTTATCTGAACATGCTAAGCTTATTTTTGATGGTTAAGAGCTCAGGCTCTGGACTTGGCTGAAGCTGGGTTCAAAACACAGCTCTGCTTGTTGTTAGCTGTGTGATGCTGGGAAAATTCTTTACCTGTCTAACCCTCATTGCTCTCACCTATAAAATGCAAGTAATGATAGCGCCTACCTCCAAGGTAGTAGCTATGTGGGGCCTCATACTCAGAGAATTAAGGAAGTCTCAATAAATGGTAACTTTTATCAACACAGCATGGATTGGGTCTGGGTTATAGATTTCAGTGTGCAATTCTTTTTCTGGGAGATAAAAAGTTAGTCATGGGTGTGATTATATTCTCTAGCAGGATGAGTGTGGAGCAAAGATGTGGATGGTCAAAGATTGAGTCCTGTATTAAACCCACAGCAAGATGGGAAAGCCAGAGACAAGGCATCATCCAGAGAGGGTAGCAAGCAGGCCAGCGCAGTGGTGTTGGGAACTGGGGGCAGTGTGGGTGGCTGGAGGGTGGCTGCAGAAGACCAGGTCAGAGGCATGGGAAGGCAGCAGAGTCTGCGGGCCCTGGAATATCACCCAGAACATTCTGGTTACCCCAAGAGCTTGGGGTATCATTTGTTCTTAACTATTTAGGATCATAAATCCCCAGTGGGTTGAATAGTGTCCCCCCAAAATTCACATCTGCCCCAAACCTCAGAATTGACTTCGTGTGGAGATAGAGTCTTTGCAGATGAAATGAAGGTAAGGTTCCAGACAAGATCATGCTGGATTAGGGTGAGCCCTAACATAAATCCAGTGAGTATTTTTATAACAGAAAAAGACACATAGAGACACTGGGAAGAAGGCTGTGTGAAGACAGAGGCAAATATTCAAGTGATGTGACCACAAAGGAATGCCAGCAGCCACCAGAAGCTGGAAGAAGGAAAGAAGAATTCTTCCTTAGAGCTTCTGAAGAGAATGTGGTCCTGGGAACATCTTGATTTTGGACTTCTGACCTCCAGAACTTTGAAAGAATAAACCTCTGTTCTTTTTAGCCACCAATTTTTTTTAGTAATTTGTTATCTCTGCTTTAGGAAACTAATCCAATCTCTCAGAGAACTTGATGAATTCTAAGGGACTCTTTAGAAAAAGACACGTATGTATTTTTCTTTTCACTCATGTGCAATTTTTCATTCAATTTAATGGGTGTTCTGAAGATCATTTGTGAGTCCCAAAGCTAAGAACTCTTCCTCTAGATAATGGGACATCATAAGCGCAACTGGATTAGAATTTCAGAACAATAATCATGGAAGCACCATAGAGATGACTGGGAACTAAGAGAGATTTTAACTACTGTGAAAGAATAGTGCAGTCACTTCCCCTTTCACGCTTTTGAAAAATACTGTGTTATTTTACTCGAAACATTTAAATATAAAAGGAAATTAATAAAGTAACTTATCATGTGTTCCAAGGCAGGGTTTTTAATAAAACAAAAGGGAAGAATGATTTTAATTTCTGCAGTGTGCTAAAGAATGATGGCACTGCTGTGAAGAAGAAAAAACACCCAAGAGTAAATACTGTCTTGTCCCAATTCACTGGAATTAGGTGGAGAAGTAAGGGAGAGATGGGAGGGATGGTTGAAGTTTGTGACTCCTGGGGCCAGAGGTGATGCTGCTGGGGAAAGTGCAGCCTGGGGCAAGGCAGGTGCTTGATGAGGCTGGTGGCCATGATGGAGCAGCTCTGACAAGGTAGGAAGAGCCATGTTAGCCTTAGAGCCATGGAGAAGGGGCAGCACATTGAGTGGGGCTTCCACCTCTTGGGATACCACCTTCTCTCCCAGCTGTTTGGCAATAGCCACTGTACCTCCACAAAGCAGAGCAAAGACAAAGATACTGCTTCTTGGGAGATTCCTTATATTTTCAGAAAATAGCTTAACCCCTCATGCTGGAACATAGGTATTTTCTGAAGATGAATGATGAGGTTTCACTACCATTTCATGGTCCTGGAGAGAGGAAGACCAGTAGGTTCAAATCTAAATGTAGCCTCATGTGCATTTGGGTAAGTCACATATCTGAGCCTCAGTTTCCCTATAATAATAGAATCCTTTCTCAGCCTGTGTGTGTATGTGGTGGTGGGGGGGGGAGTGGTGGTCTGTGACCTAGATCTGGATAAGGAAATAAAATGGGAGTTTGCCAAAGAAAGCCAATACTCCAAATGAAAGCAAAGTTCCACAAGGATAAAGCCTTTTCCCTTTCCTCTTTATTCTGCTTTGAATGTTGGATGTGATGTGTGGGGCTGCAGCAGCTATTCTGTAACCATAGTGATATAGACAGTTTGTGAGTGATGGCAGAGCAGAAAGAGAAAGAACCCAAGTCACTGATGGTATCACTGAGAAGCTGAACCTAAGGTAGCTACCATTAGTTTCTAGACTTTTTGTTATCTAAGTTAAATAAATCCCCATTTTCTACTGCAGACAAATGCAGTCCTAATTGAATCCTACATGTGAGACAGTACGTAATCATCTTAGTACTTGGCGAGACTGAAAGTCAATAAATGCCAAGACCTTCTTCCATTCTTTATTCTGACTTGATTTGTTTTGCTTTTCTGTGTCATTTCCCAAAGACCCCATTTCTTTCGTTAGTGCATATCTTCATTACACATTTAATTTTACTGAATAACATCATTTGCCCAGAACTAGGGGAGAAAAGAAAACAATTAGTTGCAACTGTGCAGAAAATTAGATGCAGAAACCTCATACTCTAAGAGTAGAATGCATCTAAAAGTAAGTAGAATCTAAGCAAAGAACCTCAGTTCCTACTCATAGATTATTCTGGATACAATTTTTATCAAAACTTGGCAAAATGGTTGGAATCCTGCTCAAAGCAAGAAAGTGATGAAAACATATGAGGAGACAAAAAAAACTATAAAAAGAAAAATATGAAGTAAGCATTGTAGTAGCTCTCATTTAGTATAGCTGCAGGCACTCTGTACACTTGAAAACCCCCCAGGGGCTCCCTATATCACAGCATAGTGACAAAGCTGACATTCCTACTTATCCAGAGACGACAGAAAAGGTTAATCTATGTTCCGTGTATTCTGCTCAAGGAAGGGAAATGTTTGAGCTTCTTTTGTTTTGAAAGATTAACATTTTTTAAAAACTTTTAAGCTCTGGCTGGTGTAGCTCAGTGGATTGAGTGCGGGCTGCGAACCAAAGTGTCACAGGTTCGATTCCCAGCCAGGGTACATGTTTGGGTTGCAGGCCATGACCCCCAGCAACCGCACATTGATATTTCTCTCCCTCTCTCTCTCTCTCTCTCTCTCTCTCTCTACCTCTCTCTCCCTCCCTTCCCTCTCTAAAATAAATAAATAAATAAAATCTTAAAAAAAAACTTTTGCTCGAAAACAGTAAATTTCCTATTTCTGCAACATTTCTCTTTATATATTTGGATAAACATATTATCTCGTTGCCTAGATATTTCATGTGTTTAGAGATTATCATCTAAATTCTTCTTAACCTGTATTTGTGCTGAGACTTCTTATAGAGCTAAACCATCACAGAAGTGTAATAAAGGCTTATTGATTTGAGTTAACTTTACCTGTAGAAGTTGTTGGGTGTCATAACTTTATTCATTTGATGTTTCAGCTTAGAAGGAATTCAGGTGGCAGTAGTTGTTCTGGTTGGGTAAGTGATCTCAGGATATCAGGGGCCTTTGGAATGCCTTGTCTATGAAGGAGATCAGCACACTTTCAGAGCTCCGTGTTAGAGGGTGTGTACTAGCTAGATAATGGTCGCCCAGGGCTAATGCTGTGCCAGCCTTGGCAGTTAGCAGAAAGTGATGGGTTTTCAGTTGGGGACTTAACTATCACAGTCCTTGGGTAGGGAGAGGACCATAGAGCCTCCTTCATTCTACCATTAGTAAGAATAAGATGGTGAGATAACAGAACAGGAAAAGTGGACAGAGATGCAGGTGAGAAAGCTGACACATTACTAAGCCTGGATAAAGGAGAGACTCAGTATGGGACATGAGGAACCTCAAACTTAGGAAGAAGATCAGACCAGACCAGAGTAGAATGTTTCTTTATTTCTTTTGGCTTCCCTGTTAAGTTGAGTTCCCCTATTCCTTTGCAAGGATGGACAGTTGATCAGGAAGCCTGTATGCACTTCCTAGTACAATGGTCCCAATGTTGGAGGGTAAATGAAGCATTTCTCATGACACACCTTGGAGCCATTCATTCTCAAAACACGTTTGTCAGCATAATAAAACACTTAATAAACAACCCTATGTCTTGTTCATTATAATACTTGGTCTGAGAGTTTATGACATCCAGAGTAGACAGAAATCAGGTGTACAGTACTTCTGTGTCCAAGGTTTTCACCTAGATGTCCATGGATTTATACTCAAGGGGAATGAGGGGTCACTGGTAATCCATACAAAATTCTGTCTAGCTGTACAGATGCATTTTCAAGGCCAGTCAATCAACAGCTTTCAATATATCCCCAGAGATCTGTGACCCTAAGGGGGCTTCTGCAACACAACCTTTTAGGATGCTCTCTTAAAAATATATTATTTTTCTAATACATACTTTACACATTATTGAAGGTTTTCAAAATGCATCTGAAAAAATACAACAAAGAGTAATTATTTAGCTATTCCTCCAGGTTCAGATATTTAAAAATTAATTATGTATGTGTGCAAATATGAACACAAAACAATTAAAATATACATATATGGATATTATTTATAACATAATTGGATATAACCAAATATTTTAAAATTTTTTCTTCACTTTTTAAATTGTGCATCTATTTTCTTATAAATATACATTTACACAGTCAGCCTTAATGGTTGTGTAGCATTCTACTGTGTAAGAGTACCATAATTTATTAACCATTTAAGATTTTTAAAGATATTTCACCATTATAAATGGCACTGAGCTTTATATACATTTTTGCCCATATGTCCAATTATTTTTAAAGATAAATTCCAGGAAGTAGTCTTTCTCAGTCATTTTTTGTCATTAAATATTTTGCCCAACTGCTTTCCAAAACATTGACACTCTTGAGAGCAGCATAGGAGAGTGTCCTTCCTCTATTCCTTTGCCAGCACTGGGTGTGGGCGCACTTTTTGTGTCTGCTGATAAGGTAGTCAAAAGCGAAATCTCAATATTCATTAGCTTTTATTTGGTAATTCATGAGGTTAAGTATATTTTAACACTTTTGTTCTTATTTATGTCCTTTCTTCTGAGAACTGACTTTTATTATTATCCTTGGCCCTATAGAACGTTAATCTTTTCTTCACTTGTAATAATCTTATATATGAGTATATGAATCCTTTCACAGATGCTTTGCACATAGATTTCCCAGTTTGTTGTTGGTTGAGTATTTTGTATAAAAGAAATTTTATCCCTCTATGTAGACAAAGCTTTAAATTGTTTCATTTAAATGTTGTTCCTCCATATTATATTTACAAAGACATAAGATTACATAAACATTCATCAATGTTTTCCTCTAGAGACATCATAGTTTCTTGTTTACATTTCACTTTCCTATTTCTCTATCACCCAACTTTTCTTTAGGTTGTTGATGGTAACAAATGACCCCCAAATTTCAGTGGCTTGTAATGATATATATTTCTTTTTTTACTATTTATTTTTAAGTAAGTTTTAAAAATTTTTATTTTATTGTGTATTTTCCATTACTATATATCCTTCCATACCCTCTTTTGCCCCCCTCCCCGCCTAGGCAATTACTACACAATATGTATTTATTTTGCAATCACTTTCCACATTGGCTGCAGGCTAGTTTTGGTGCTCTTCCAAGTGTGCCTCGTTCTGAGACCAGCCTGAAGGAGAAGCCTCTATCCCTGTCTCCTGCTGGAACAGCAAAGAATGATGATAGAACCATGCAATGGCACGTCGAAGTGGCACATGTCACTTCTTTTCACATTTCATTGGCCAAATCAAGCTACATGGCTAAGTCAATGTTATTGGGACACGGAAGTAAAATCTGATAGGGAGGACAGTAGACAATTCAGAACTAAGTACAATCTACCGTATGTGTGTGCTTGGGGTAGGGTCTAACTTTATATCTTCCTAAGTACCTTTTTTTATTGATAAATAATTTAAATTTTTAAATTTTTAAAATTTTTATTTTTATTGTATTTTCCATCACCATTTATCCTCCTTGTGCCTCATTATTAATAGTCTTATTTTCCATGTTGCTCTATGATGCCATTTTTATCACATGCCATGCTCTTACAGATTTTTCTTTTAGTTCCTAGAGATTCTGTTGGGTTTTATTGATCTATTTTTCTAGTCCTGCACCAGGACTGATGGTACTTTTGAAGTCAGCTGGGCAAAGACCCACTTTATCTCCCTTCATTTGAAAAATGTCATGAGTATTCTCTGTGTTTATTATTCCAGATGAATTTTCAAAAACCTCTATTTATTTCCAAACAGAGGTCCTACTGAGATGTTGGTGTATTGTATTATATGTTTGGGCTAATTTGTGGGAGAACTGATGTATTTGTAATATTAAGTAATTCATAAACAGTAATTCAATTGTCCAAATTATTTTTATTTTTTCAGTTTTGTAGATTACAAAAAGTGTCATAAACTTAAAATTTATTTCAAGAAATTTCAAAGTTTTTGATACTTCTGTGAAATAATTTTTCCCCATGATATTTTTTAAATTACTGTAACTAGTATGTGGGAAAGCTATTGTCTTGTTTCATAATTATTTTTTAGTAAATTTAGAACTTTGAACTCATTTATTTATTTAATAGTTTTTAGAAGATTCTCTTTGGTTTTTGAAAACAAATAGTTATATATCCAATTATAATTTACATATTATTTCTTTTTTTAACTTGTTGCACTGACCACAAATTCCAAGACATACTGAATAATAATGGTTACTTTAGGTCATTTTCTTACTTCAGATTTTTAGAAGAGGAAATCTTATTGATGTTTAGGAACTATTCTTCTAACCCTAGTGTAGTAGGATTGGCATATAGTTGAACTTTATAAAAGTATTTTCCTTTTATTATTTGGGATCTTCACAAAGTTTTTCTCTTTTGATCTATGACCATGGTGAATCAGATGGGTGATTTTACAGTATTGAACTATCCTTCCACATCTGAATATAATGCTTACTGAACAGATGGATATATTCTTTGAATATATGGTTTTATTTAACTTGATATAAATTTTAAAATGACTTTTTCACCCATATCTAATATTTTAATTTATCTTCAAATCTCCTCTTGGGGCGGGGTTTGCTAGGTTTTTAATGGTATCAGAGTTATACTGATTTTATAAAATTAATTAGAGAGTTTCCTTCTTTTCCAATAAAATATTAAAAAAATATTTTATTGATTATGCTATTACAGTTGTCCCATTTTTTCTCCCCTTTATTCCCCTCTGCCCTGTACCCCCCCATCCCACCATCATTTCCCCACCTTTGTCCATGTCCATGGGTCATGCATATAAGTTCTTTGGCTTTCCCATTTCCTATACTATTCTTAACCTCCCCCTGTCTATTTTGTGCCTACCATTTATGCTTCTTATTCCCTGTACCTTTTCCCCTATTCTCCCTCCTCCCCACCTGCTCAGATAACCCTCCATGTGATTTCTATTTCTATAAATCTGCTCCTGTTCTAGTTGTTTGCTTAGTTCATTTGTTTTTTTTTTTTTTTGTTCTTTTGTTTTTTTAGGTTTGGTTGTTGATAGTTGTGAGTTTGTTGTCCTGTTATTGTTCATAGTTTTGATCTTCTTCTTTTTCTTAGATAAGTCCCTTTAACATTTCATATAATAAGGGCTTGGGGATGGTGAACTCCTTTAATTTGACCTTATCTGGGAAGCACTTTATCTGCCCTTCCATTCTAAATGATAGCTTTGCTGGACAGAGTAATCTTGGATGTAGGTCCTTGCCTTTCATGACTTGGAATACTTCTTTCTAGCTCCTTCTTGCCTGCAAAGTCTCTTTTGAGAAATCAGCTGATAATCTAATGGGAACTCCTTTGTAAGCAACTGTTTCCTTTTCTCTTGCTGCTTTTAAGATTCTCTCATTATCTTTAATCTTAGATAATGTAATTATGATGTGCCTTGGTGTGTGCTTCCTTGGGTCCAACTTTTTTGGGACTCTCTGACCTTCCTAGACTTCCTGGAAGTCTATTTCCTTTGCCAGTTTAGGGAAGTTCTCCTTCACTATGTTTTTTTAAATAAGTTTTCAATTTCTTACTGTTGTCCTTCTCCTTCTGGCACTCCTATGATTTGGATGTTGGAATGTGTAAAATTGTCCTGTAGGTTCCTAAGCTTCTTCTCTCACTCTTTTTTTTTTTTAAATTCTTGATTCTTCATTCTGTTCTGGTTGAATGTCTTCTTCCTTCTGCTCCAAACCATTGATTTGAGTCTCAGTTTCCTTCCCTTTACTGTTAGTTCCCCATACATTTTCCTTTATTTTACTTTGCATAGCCTTCACTTTTTCCTCTATTTTGCAACCATACTCAGTTATTTCTGCAAGCATCCTGATTACCGACCGGTGTTTTGAACTGTGCACCTAGTAGGTTAGTTATCTCTTCATCATTTAGTTGTATTTTTTCTGGAGCTTTGATCTGTTCTTTCATTTGGGCCATATTGTTTTGTCTCAGTGCAGCTGTTATGTAGTAAGGGGCAGAACCTTAGGTATTCAGGTAAGTAAGTAGGGGTAAGTAAGGGGCAGGACAACTGAAGTCCCTGCATTATGATGCTGTATGTGGGGGAGGGGTCAGAGAGGGAACGATGCTCCTTATTCAGCTCTCTGCTGGCTTTCAGTCACTTCCCCTGCTACCCACAAGCAAATTGGGCCCTTCTGGAGCTGATTCCAGGGTGGGTGGGATTTGTGTATGTTCTTGGACACTGTGGGCCTCTCCAACAAACTCTCCTGTGGAGCTAGGAGTTTCTTCCGGTGTGGCAACCCCCACAGATTTTTTCAGTCAGAGGTTTTGAGGTTTTATTTCCCCAAGGTGGAGTCCTGGTTACATGGTCTGCCTCTCTTCCCAGTTGTTCCTCCTGATTTATCTACATGTGAATGTGGGACCTCCTGCTCTGCCAGCTGCCCCCTTGCTGTGAGTCCACTCTGCCCAGCTGCCCATCTCCACCGCTCCTACTGGTCTGGATGAATGTTTCTTCTTTAACTCCTTGGTTGTCAGACTTCTGTACAGTTCAATTTTCTATCAGTTTGGGTTATTTTTTGTTTTTACATTTGTTGTCCTTCTTTTGGTTGTGTGAGGAGACAAAGTGTATCTACCTATGTCTCCATCTTGGCTGAAAGTCTCTCTTTTCCTATATTTTGGAACAATATCAAGACTATAGGAATGAATCTCTTTCTTAAAAGTATTCACTGCCTGGTCCTGAAACAGGTTAGAGAAAACCTTTTTTCCCCCACTCCTTGCATGGTCATTTGTGTCTTAAGTCAGTTTTAGCTGATTTAACCTTTCTACACATTTTTACATTTTAATAAAGATTTTAAAATTAACTGACATAACATCTAAGACATCTTGTATCATTTAAAATATTTCAGAAGCTGTAAGTTTAAAACAATTTTGAAATTTCAGTTTACAAGATTTCTTAGTTGTGAACAAAGAGCCAGGGCAGAGGTGTCAACTCTGTCTGCCACCAACAGATGGCGATACCAGTCACTTTATACTGTTACCTTAGTTACAGGAGCAAATGGATTTTGAAAGTCCTTCAGAACCTAATCAATTCAGAACAAGACCTTTTACCATTCCTAACATTGTATAATTGTGCCCAGATTCTTCTCTTTCCTTCCTCCTTCCCTCATTTACTTATTTTATTTCCCCCATCCCTTTACCTCAGTCTTTCCTCCCCCCTCCCTCTTTCCTTCTTTCCATAGTTTCCTTTCTTCTTTCTCTTGCCTCGTCTTGGAATGTGTTGGCTTTTTCAAGGAATCGGAGCTCAGATTTCTTTTTGACTGCCATTTATATCTATGTTAATTCCATACTTTAAAATTTCATATTTCTTTCCAGTGTTTTAAAAGTTATGTGCTTAATTTTCAATTCTTTAACAATGAAACATTGAGCTCCATAAATATCGCACTGATAAATACCTCAACTGTATTCCATTAGTTTTGATATTATCTATTTTTGTTGTGTGTAACTTCTAAATAATGCCACTGCAATTTTGATATTTTCTTATATATAGTTTTATAGGACAGTGTTTTATACTTCATGAAGGGGAGGTTTCAGTTTCTAACTCCCCACAGCTATGAAGTTGTAGAGAGGTGCAAACTTCTCATAATATGAAATGTTTCCTGATGAGTTAACCATTTATGAAATCAATCTCATCTTAAAGGTCCCTTCAGGGGTAAAACCAAGGTCTTTACGTGTTCCTCTGGTCTCTTTGCCCAGTTACCTCCTGCTGATCGTTGGATGCTTTCCTGATGAAACAAAGCAAACATATTATATTTGATTTCAAAAGAACCTGCACAATTTTGTAAGGTTGAAGGTGATGTTAGAGAACTGCTGGAATCACCCCAAAGTTTTTGATGAATAAGGATCTGGCATAATGCAAATGAAAGAAGAGGAAAACCTACAAGATCATACCATGATGGCTTCAAAGGAGAAATATCTAAATAAAAAAGCATTGAAAGGACGCTTGAGAAACTGATAAAAGCTTTGATTTTTTTCAGAACAATTACTTTTCTGTTATTCAAACATGAATTATGTTGTATCACGATATCTCAAAAATTGTCAGAAGCAATATGCCAAAATAATTTTGGGGGGTTTTAATTTCATTAAATATGCAATAAAGTAAATGTATCTTAATAATTTTATGTTTCATTTTCCAAGATAAAGTTCCACTCCAACATTTCTTCAGTGGTCATTGTGAAATTTTAAACTTCCTTTTAGAGGGATTTACTTTAAATGGCTTATTCTCAGAATCAATTATCCTCAGTTAATGTCTGTTATTAATATATAGTTGTATTAAATTTTTGCATTTTATTATTATGTGTTCTATGTTCATAAATTTTCCATAATTGGCAGGAAAATGTACTCTCTCTTTACCCCATTTTAAAAATTAAATTGCTAATTTTATGATTTATATCCTTTATATATTTATTTATTTTTTGACTACTTTATCTCTCCAAAACAATAATGGTATTTGATGTTTTGCAAAATCAGTGTTTGAGTCAGTTGTTCTAACAGTTTTTGTTTTATATATTTAAAAGGAATATTTTAAAGAAAAGGACAATTAAAAAGTTACATCTTATTCTAAATTTTAGTAGCTAGCATTAAATGTTTCACATGCATTTTTTTTTTAATTCCTGAAAAGCTGTAGAAATGGACAGGTATTGGCTGAATATTGCATTATATCTTCATTTTGAATTATATCCCTAATTACTATAAAATGCCCCACTGTCTCATTTAGTGTTTTTGCCTAGATTTCTTTTTCATCTAATATTCACATTACATTTATACCGTGTCTTCTCATATTCTTTTGTTTTTTAAATGTGTGATATCAGTTTTATTTATATTTATATTTTGTGAAAAACATGTAGGTTTGGGGCTTAGCATATTTTTTTGTGGCCTAATGTAAGATTCTTTGTCTCTATCATGGCCATTTATCCCACTTATTTTTGTCATTATAATATTACCCCTGTCATCTTAACTCATGTTTTCTGTTGTTCACACTTCCTTTGCTATCTCCTTTACTTTCTGTCTTGTGCTATGTGGATTACATTGACTGCTTTCCTATCTGTCTGTGTTTTAGGGGCTAATATATCATGTAAATTTTAGTAGTGGCTATTGTTGGTGTTTTAGTGCCAGGTTTCAGCACATTGTTACTTCCACATTCACTTTCAGTTTTAAAATTACGTTTAAAAGAATTATTTAGTCTTAAGTATCTTGACCAATCTTTGTGTTGATTGATAGTCTCTTGATGGTTGTTCCATTTCTGAGGATTTTATTTTGATTGAAGAAAATAGTAAGGTAACTTTTTTCAACAAAAGTACATTTTCTGAGTTCTTGTTCATGGGTGAATGTTATTGTATTGCCTTTACATATAAACCACTACTTTCTTTGTATAAAATGGTTAAAATTTTAAATTTCTGTGAAGTGGGAAGTCTTTAGCTGATCACTATTTTCTTGTATATTTTCAGATTTTGCTTCTGTTCTATTTTCTCTCTTCTTCAGTTGCACTTTTTATTTTTATTCTTTTGTTTTTTAAAAGTATATTTTATTGATTATACTATTATAGTTGTTCTATTTTTTCTCCCCTTTATCCCTCCTCCTCCTTGCACCCCTCACCCTCCAGCATTTTCCCACCTTAGTTCATGTCCACAGGTTGTACATATGAGTTCTTTGGCTTCTCCATTTCCTACACTATACTTAACCTCCCCGTCTGTTCTGTACCTACTGATTACGCTTCTTAGTCCCTGTACCTTTCCCCCATTCTCTCCCTTCCCTTCTGATAACCCTTCATATGATCTCCATTTCTGTGATTCTGTTCCTGTTCTAGTAGTTTGCTTAGTTTGTTTTTGCTTTTGTTTTAAGGCTCAGTTGTTGATAGTTGTAAGTTTGCTGTCATTTTACTGTTCATATTTTTTATCTTCTTCTTTTCCTTAGATAAGTCCCTTTAACATTTCATATAGTGAGTGCTTGGTAATGATTAACTCATCTTTCTTTATTTCACTTTATATAGCCTTCACTTCTTCCTCTATTTTGTATCCATACTCAGTCATTTCTGTGAGCATCCTGATTACCAGTGTTTTGAACTCTGCATCTGATAGGTTGACTATCTCCTCATTGCTTAGCTTTTTCTGGAGTTTTGATCTGTTCTTTCATTTGGGCTGTATTTCTTTGTCTTGGAGTGCCTGTTATGTTGTAATGGGCAGAGCCTTAGATATTCGCCAGGGTGGGGCAACCCACTTTGCTGCATTGTGGCACAGTATGTGGGGGAGGCATCAGAGAGGGAACAATGCCACTTGTTTAGCTCTTGCCCTGCTTTCAGACACTTCCCCTACTACCCACAAGAGAGTTTTGGCCTTTTGGTGTTAACTCCTGGGTAGGTGGGTTTGTGTACATTCTAGGATCCTGTGGGCCCCTCCAATGGACTTTCCTGGGAGACTAGCAGTTTCTCCTGCCACTGAAACACCCACAGGTTTTTACAGCTAGAGGTTTTGAAGCTTTCTTCTCTGCACTGGAACCCTGGGTTGTGCTGTCTTGCTCCTCACTTGTTCCTCCTGGTTTATTCACAAGCGAATGTGGGACCACCTGGTCTGCCAGCTGCTGCCTCGCCATTTGTCCCTTTCACTCTTGCTGCTTATCTCCACCCCTGCTACCAGTCTGGATGGATGTTTCTTCTTTAACTCCTTGGTTGTTAGACTTCCACACAGTTTGACTTTCTGGCAGTTCTGTTTTTTTTTTTTTTTTTAATTGGTTGTTATCCTTCTTTTAGTGTGTGTGTGTGTGTGTGGGGGGGCTCTGCCCTTAGGGGCCCCCCACCCCCAGCCGCCAGGATGAGAATAAATCTACTAATACATGATCTGCTTGGGGAGGAAAGGTGGCCAATCTCTCAAAGAGGAAGGACCAAGAGCCTGTGCCTTAATGGGCTTTTATTGGGTTCCTTTACACAATAATTCAGGTAGAGCTCATTAATCATTGTCAGGCAGTAAGGATCAAACAATAGATAACAAAGAACTCTGAGGACCTATTGAGTCAGGGTCAGATAGCTAAAGAGCAATAAAACTTTGAGGAACAAACTCACTTCTTGCTTGGACTCACCATTTAATTGAGAGCATTCTAAACAAAGCAAATCTCACAGGATTTTACATATTCTTTCTTAGGCCTGATCACCCAGGGAACCCGCCCTTTCCAGCACAGGGCTGCACCACCCTCTGTCATTGTTTCAGGCTTAGGTGGAGCTAGGGAAGTAAGGCAGCCAAGAGATTAGGAGATTTCTTGCAGACAGAATGAGGACTCAGGCTTTGTCAAAGCCGAGGGGCGAGGGTCCATCACCTCCTTTTGCTTAGCCCCCCAAGTCCTTCCTTGGGGGCCTTCCACATGATCATGCCTGGCTTAGGTCATTCCCAGTTGGGGAATCTTACCTATCATTGGCTAGCTGACCAAACATGGGGGGCCAATTATGGATGAAGTAAAAGGAGCAGAAGTGGCACTCCTGTGAGGGAGATAAGCTTTTGTCTCCTTGTTGGCTTATGGTCCAGGGTTGCTCCCTCGGCCTTAGCCTTGGCGGGGGTTACAGCTTCTGAAACCAGGCAGAGTGGTTCCCAACATTTTGGCTGTGCAAGGAAGTGAAGTGTATCTACCTATGCCTCCACCTTGGCTAGAACCATGTTCAGTTGTACTTTATAAAAATCATATTTTTGTTCTCCATCCTCCATCTTCCATGATTATTGTATTTTATTTCTTCCTCTCACTCTCTTTGTCCTTTTATTTTAATTCTGGGAGGTATTCTTAAATTAGCTGTTCCCACCACATACTGTCATTTCTTGTCTTAAAGTTGATTTTAATTCTACTACAACAGTTTTTCTGCCACTCATCTTCCATTTTTATCTCTTTTGCCTATTTACCTCTATCTTATGACATTTTCATAATTATTTATTGAACCTATTATTTTTTGTCCTTTTTTTTGAGATTCCAACCAGGTTTTGAAAATTTTCTTCTGAATATTGGACTAACTCACTTTCAGAGGCAGGTTTTCCCCCTTCCCAGGCTTCTTGTCATTTACATCTGCCTTTTTCTTGATAAATTCACTGTTTTCCCTCCTACTTCATGGTAAAGAAGAATGAAGCTATAGCCTCATGGACACCTATATGTCCAGAAAAATATACTATTTCACACTTCTACTTATGAAGAGAAAGATAGTATGTATTTTTAGCTCTGCCTTTAATTGAAATCAATAAAATAATAACTTTCTCCAGAAAAAACTTGCCTTTAATGGCCTCCTACCTCTCCTTTAGAGATAATTTCTGAAAATGCTTTTTATTATATTTTGTTATAGAAACTTGCTTTTTAAATTAAACTTTATATTTGAAAATGCTTCTACATTTACAGAAAAGTTACCAAGACAGTACAGAGAGTTCCCATGTAATTTTCAGTCTCCCTTATTATGAACACTTTACAGAAGAATCGCACATTTGTCACAATTAGTGACCAATACTAGCCATACTTGACTCACATTACCTTAATTTTTACCTCATATCCCTTTTCTGTTCCAGGATCCCCTTAAGGATACCACCTTACATTTAGTCATCATGCCATCTTAGACTCCTCTTGGTAGTGGCAGTTTCTCAGACTTCTTTTGTTTTTTTTTTTTTATGAGTTTTTGAGGAGTGCTGGTTAGATATTTGGTAGATTGTCCCTCAGTTGGTATTTTTCTGATGATTTTCTTATGTTTACACTGGGATTATGGGGTTTTGAGAGGAAGACCATAGGGATAAAGTGATATTTTTATATGTCAGCATGACTTATCATTGTTGACCATGGCCTTGATCACCTGGCTGAGGTCGTGCTTGTTAGGTTTCTCTACTGTAAAATTACTGCCCTCCCCCATTTCAATATGTGCTCTTTGAAGGAACTCACTATGTGCAGCTCATGCCTAAGGAGTGGCGGGTTAGATTCCACCTCCTGGAGCGTGGAGTATCTGCATAAATTATTTGAAATTATTTTGCACAGGAAATTCTCCATTCACTATAGTGAATTCTTTTTCACTATTTATTTATTCATTCAAGTACTCATTTATATCTGTATTGATTCATGAATATTTATTCTATACTTGGGATATAATCCACTACTTCATTTATTTTATTACTCAAATTGTTGCAGCTTTGGCCATTGGGAGCTTTATCTGTAGGCTTCTTTGACATAACCCCACCACAGTGGGTTTATTCATTCACTTTGAGTACTTTCTTATTTTTTGGTACCCTAAGATAACCCAGGCTCATTTTGTATATTTTTTGCCTTAGTCCTAGAATCAGCCATTTCTCTAAAGAGCCTTGGTTCTTTTTACTAGGAAATGTTATTAGAAACCAAGATCTGGTCATTATGTGTGTTCAGTGCTACTGAGGTGTCCTTACTTCTGTGCCCTCTTAGCTGACAAAGAAAAGAAGTATATGTGCATATACTAACTGGTATATATACACATATCTATAAATATTTCTATATGTAATTAATTGCATCTGTATTAAGTTAAACATGAGTTCATACTGATATCTTCAACTCCAACCCATTACCACTCGGGCCATTCCAGTTTCCTTCCATTGCTTCCTAGTAAGCTTCCACTCAAGAACCTTGCTTTACTTTTAAAATAAGATTTCCTAAAAAATGAAATGTCCTGAGTCTAGAAATGTCTGTTCATGTGTATTACATACTTGCTGTAGAATACTAAGAAAACTCAACAATGTCTATGAAAGAAAGCCCACATTTCCTACATGCTATCACTGTTAACATTTCAACGCACACACACAACTTTATGAACAAAACTGTAATCACACTAGATACACCATCCTGCAATCTGCCTTTCCCATGCAACAATGTTTAATCAGCTTTTCCCCATGTCATTATCTATTCTTGAAGGTTATGATTTTAATTACCTGCAGAATATTAACCTTTTGGACATTTACCTTTTAATGATATATATAATAAATAACTATAATAAATACTCCTAAACATAAGTTATTAGGTTTATACCTAACTTTTTATTTAGAATATTCTGTGGAACTTGAAGTACTGGGCCCTAGGGAAATGATAAAATGTTAAATTTCCTCCCACAAAAGATAGCATTAATATAGCTTCCTACCAAGATTGTATATGAGCCATTTTCTGCACATCCTAAGCAATACTACATATTGGAATAATTTTTAAAAATCATCAACTGGTTAACTGAAGTGACATCTTGCTGTTGTCTTTCACTAGATTTCTTTTATTACAAGTGTGTTTGAATATTCTTCGTAAGTTCATGTCTATATTTCCTATGAATGTCCTTACACATTTTTGGGTCAGGTATTTTTTTTAACCTTCTGCTGAGGATATGTTCATTGATTTTAGAGAGAGAGAAAGGAACAGAGAGAAAGAAAGAGAGAAACATTGAGTTGAGAGAGAAACATTGACAGGTTGCCTCCCATTTGTGCCCCGACTAGGATCAGAGCTGCAACCTAGGCATGTGCCCTGACCAGGAATCAAACTCACAACCTTTTGGTGCACAGGGTGATGCTCCAACTAACTGGGCAGCACAGCTAGGCTAGGTATTTTTATTATTTTAATATAACATTTTAACCTCACAATAAACTCATATTCAACATAAAAATTTAAAAATGAGAAAAATTACCCATAACTTCATCACTCATCTGATTTCACTGCTAACACTTTCATTTTGATCTGTCTATTTACACACCAGAAATCAGTATTTTACATTGTGTATATGATTAATTAGAAAAATAGAATGGACTCCTTGTTTTGTAGCCTTCTTATTAATCACTTAATGTTATATCATTCATATTTCCTCAGCCAACACACAGTAGCCCTTTTCCATTGAAAAGGAAAGACCTCTTGAGAATAAGTGTCTATGCATCTACGCCCCATTTCTGTGGCCTTTCTTCCTCAGGAAGTCTGACTCCACGCAACAGGTTGATAAGGATCCAAATCTGGACCACCTCCTAGTTCCATGGCACCGTTCTCTGTGCTACAGGGGTCCCAGCAGGATTAGTGTTCACCCACTTTCTGGAACTGTGAGCCATTATGTTCTCTTGAGCCGCCGCTGCCGCTCTCTTAGCCTTGGGGACAGGGGATAAGGAAGGACAGCTACTCTCCACTTTACCACTGCATTCCAACCATACACATAGGATTGTCTCTGAGTTTCTCATAACATAACTAAGATATCACTGTAACATTTCACAAAACATCTAAAGTCCTTGACTTTAGATAAAAGAAGAGAAACTGAACACAGAAAAAGTGAAAACAAATTATTGGATTGCTCTCTGAGACCACAGATCCAAGTTTCTCCACCTGAGTCCCCAGCTGGCTCTGCCAGGGCCACTTGCTAGACCTGGTAATCGTGGGTGAGGTCCAACTCATTCACCACTATTCTCCAATGGCTTCATCTAATGTCTTTCTGTTTCATGGAGACTCAGGTTCCCTCCCTACTCAAGTATTCATCTGAATCTCCATATTGGTTGCCTGCCATGATGATTGACAGCTTCAGTGACCACTCCTCTCAGAAATAAAAATGAAGCTAGTGCCTGGCCCACGGGGTGGAGCTCATTTTTAGACACCCTGCCTGCCAACAGATTGTCATGATCAGTACATTTTCTGAAGTCCAGTTATTCAGCATAAAATTGAAATCCTGCTATAGGTTAGCAAAAATTCAAAAAGACATAAAGCTAGTCATTGCAGTACTATTTGTAACTGCAAAAGGTTGCCCATCAACAGGATGAATAAATTATAATACTGCTATATCATGGAATATTATGCAGCTGTAAGAAGAATAATTCTAAATACTAAATAATTATTTCCAGGATACGATGTTTAGTGACAAAAGCAAGGTAGAGAAAAGTGTACATAGTATACTAACATTTACCTAAAAAATAGGGGTATGTGCATATATGTTTATATTAATAATTGAATAGTAAACCATGAAATAAAATGGTTACCTACAAGGGGAGGGAGGGAACAGAGTGAAAGAAAAATGGTAGAAGCTGGACTTCCCTAAATATACCTCATTAGTAAATTAAACTTTGGAACCAAGTAAATATTTACACAATTAAGAAATCAAATAAAAATAAAAATTAATCTCTAAATATAAAAATGAAAACAAATGAATCTGATGTGTCATGAGATCCCAGGCAGGTGGATCAGGTGATTGGAGCATTGTCTCATACACCAAAAGGTGACGGGTTTGATTTCTGGTCAGGACACAAACCTGGGGTGCATGCAGGAGGCAACTGATCAATGTTTCTCTCTCACATTGATGCTTCTCACGTCTATGTCTTTCTCTCTTTCTCTGTCTCTCCCTTCCTCTCCCTCTAAAATCAATAAAACATATCCTTAGGTGAGGATTGAAATCAGTCAATAAATGTGTAGTGAGTTGGTGACTTACCAAGTATAGAGAAGCTATTTCAAGTGACTTTAAACCAAAGGAATGTGACTGGACATTCTTTGTGGGATATACTCTAAGGACTAAAAGACTTACAAAACATTCCTGGCTTCATCCATTGAAAAGTCCTAGCAATAATAACCAACCTATAGACACAAGCTGGTGTTCACTTTGTGGTAACTTCATGCCCTTTCTCAGTAAAAACAGCTAGGGATTATTGGTGAAACGGTGGGTACCAGATCTGGTGCAGGGACTGGTCAAGATGTCTGAATATCTTCTCGTACCGGAAAGCAAGGACGCATTCAAAGACTTATGAATCGACTAGAAGAGACTCCTGCTGGCCAAAACAGGAGCCATTTGAGCTGTAAGAAGAGGAACAATGGTAACAGGATGAAATATATAAAATATGTTAACATTCATGAGTTTATAATGACACTAAAGCAAATACCTCACAATATTTTGGAGATGTTAGAGAACCAACTCATGATTTGGAAAACTTAAAAAAGGAAAGAATGAAGCATTTAGCCAGCCTTTTTAAAGAAATACAAATATACCATAGGGCAGTCAAAGAGTTACACGGGGAAGATTTTATAGAAGTATCCAGCTGATAAATAAGGAAGGGATGACAGTCACCATTTTGCAAACTCCAGTGAAATGGATTTAGGCAAGGGTCATCACTGGCTACCAAAATCACAAAAAGAAAGGTAAGCAGATGTTATGTGCCTTATGGTGGGAGTGCACCTAGCACCAGCTCTGAAGTATTCTGCCCCCCCCCCCCCCTCAAAAAAGCCCGAATCTAGATCCAGTTACCAACATGTAGAAAATACTGGGTACAGAAGCACATGCTAAATGACACTGATGACAAATGATCTAGTTTCTCTAGCAAATAAATTGCAAGAAAAAAACAAAAGAAAGGGGTTCGGAGAAGGGAGATACCTAAAGGTTAACAAAAATTTAAGAGACATTGCAAGCAAATGTCTCTTTGCAAAGCAAATGGATGTTTGGATCCTGACTTATACAAACCAACTGTCAAAAAGTCTTGATGAGACAACCAGGGAAACTTGGACATCAACTGAGTATCTGATGATATCGTGGAATTAGTGTTAATTTGTGTGATGGTGGTGTTATGGTTACATTTAAGGGACCAGCACTTTAATATTATAGAGATCCATATTGACATGTTCCAGATGAAGTGGTGTGTTTCAGACTGCTTCAAAAACAATCTGTAGTGTGTGGGATGAGGGAAAGGGGTGGTAGCGATGAAATAGAAACAGCCTTGGATTGGTGGGCTTTTTAGTGGGGTAATGGTACACGCAGGCTCACTGAATTATTCTCTCTACTTTTGCATAGGTGTGGAACTTTTCATTGAAAGAAAAAAGAAGGTTAAACAAAAGAAGACAGAGAAGGAGGAGGGACAGGAGAATAAAGAAGAGGGGGAGAACTCCTGTAGGCTTCACCAAAAAACATTTAGTTGTGTTCCTTTTAGGGTTCCTCCAGAAGCTTGTGGTGAAGAAGGATGCTCAGGTCCTGTGTAGGGAACTCTGAGCCTCTAGTACCAGCTCCTTTGGGGAAAATTCATGAATGAGAACGTGCACACTCACCCCCCAAAGTGTAAGAACAATGCAGTCTAAGTCTACTTAGAAAAGAAACATTTTCATATAATCTTCAAAGATGCAATTTTATGCACAACAAAGACAGGCTTTTACATGATTCTGTAGAATTGCAATTTTCAGAGCGGTCTGGACAAGCTCATGGCCCCTAAAACCATTTTGGATCCACACGGTCCAAACTGTTTTCCTAAGAATGCTGAGATATTTTTGCCTTTTTCACTCTCATTCTTTCACCAGTATAAAAAAGGACTTTTCTAGAAGTTGCATGACTCTAGATAACTTTATCACTCTGGTAGCTAATGGAGTGTGTGCTTGTGTGCTATTTTTATGTGTATGAATGCCTGTGTTTTAAAACTTTTCAAGTATACTGACTATCAGCAGATACACCCCACATAAACCAAAGCTCTTTGCAGTTCTTAGTAATGCTGAAGAGCATCAGTGGGTCCTGAGATCAAAAAGTAGGACCTTAGTATGTTTAGTTACTGAAAACATACTGATAGGCACATCTGTTTCATGGTAATGACACTGATTTTCTATGTAGAAATAAAATTGTTTTAGACAAAGGAGTGTTGGGCCAAAAACTTAAGTTCCTCTTCTTACAACACCACCTCTGCCCCTGCCTAAAAAAAGATGTTTGCTTTCCAGAATCCATCTATCTCTTACCCCAAGGTTTCAAAGTCACAGGATCAATTCTTAGTCAAAGTTCAAGGCCAAACACTTGGGTTTTCTTTCTCCTTTGGTGGTCTCTGCAAGAAATAACTTTTTCATGTGCTGCTGGCCAGAGGGAAAGGGGTTGGAGGTGGGGGACTAGTGGGAAGCTGGCAAAGGCCAGGAAAATGAGAACATCTGTAATAGTGTCAACAATAAAAAATTAAAAAATAAAACTATGAAACTAAAAAATAAATAACTTCTCCTAAGCACATAGCCCAGAGGGAGCCTGGGCCAACTTAAGGTAACAGAAGCTCTACCTGCCACTTCTAAAGCATATGCTAGGGGGTCATGACCTTTTCTTCTTACATCTATAAACTGAGGCCAATTGTTCTTACCTTGTTGAAATGATAAAATGCTACAACATGCATATAATTGTTGAGTCCATCTACAATGCCGAGAAGGAATGGCAGGTTCACTCCATTAAGAATCTCAGGAGCCCACAAACAGCTCAACACATTACTTTTCCTTCGATTGAGGTCATTCAAAGAATATTTCTGTTGGGTTTCCAGGAAGTCCTTCCTTTTGTGCCCTCCTGTTCTTACTTCTCAGCCTCTCTCCCACTCCCAGTATCTGTGGGTTTTTCCATCTCTCAGTCTTCTCCCCAAATTCACCCTCTATTCTTAACATCTTCAAGGTTCTGACCATTGATCCTGCCTTCATCCTATGGGACAACAGCAGGTCCTTACAGTGTGAGGAGGAGGAGTGAGAAATAAGAGGAAGGAAACAAAAGATTGTTTTGTATAGAAAGTATGTAGCTCAAGGTGGTTGCTCATGAGTGGGAGCCTCCATTACTGATTGTATCATTTCAAGAGTCCTTACTAACAATCTTTGCTCCAATTCATTGACCAACAGTTTTGTTTGTATTACCTCTACCCCAGTTCCTATGTCATCATGCCTCTCCCTGTCTAGCTTACATTGGGCAACCATCATCCTATCATAGTCACTAGGTCCTTACATATACTCCTAACTCCCTCTTCCATTGAACTCACACAGCAAATCCCGCCCCGGGCTAAACCCGATGCCCCGCTTGTTCTCTGAACAACTGAATGTGATTGGATAAACCACAACCATGTTCACTGGTCAGACTGGTCTGATTAAATTATGACCTCAGATTTCCAGTGGGCCTTCAGTACCTCCCAACAATGCCATTACATTTTTCTAGTCAATCCACTCTTCTCTCAGAATTGACTTTTCCTATTTTAAATCTGCCTTCAAACATCTAAGCTGGAAAAACCATGTATCGTCCAAATCTAAATATTCTTGGGAGTGAAAGGGGCTGCTATTAATTGATTTGAGGGACAACTATTTGGGGAACAGACTAAATCAGTATTGTTCCAGGCAAATTACATTTCCCTATCTGACACCTTTCTTTTCTCCTCACTTGCATCTGATGATTCCATGGCTTATTTCACAGAGAATAGAGAAATAATAGAAGAGAGTTCCAACCGGCCAGTGACTTCATCTGCGGCCATGTACTTGGCCTTCCTTCTTCATCACATGGATGGTATATCACCTTTCTGTGTCTGCCATAACAATTTACCATAAACTTGGTGCTTAAAATGACAAAAATGTATTCTTTCAGTTCTAGAGGCTAGAAGTCTGAAATAAAGTTGTTGGCAGGGCCATATTTCCTCCAATGTCTGTGGGAAATTCTCCCTTCCTAGCTCCTGCGAGTTGCTGATAGTCCTTGACATTCCTTGGCCTGTGGACACGTTGTGCCAATCTCTGTTTCCGTCATCACATGGCATTCTTCCTATGCGTCTGTCTGTATTTGCTCTTCTTATGAGAACACTAGTTTCTGTACTAGGGCCAAACTTAAAAATCTATGATCTCATCTTAACTGATCACATCTGCAAATAAGGTCACATTCTGGGGTTCCAGGTGGACACGAATTTTAGGGATACACTATTCAACCCAGTACAGGTAGGCTCTGTGTTCCTAAGTCCAACCCTTCCAATTTGACCTTCTGTATCCCCTCTCCCTTGGCCTTTTCAGGCTCTGTTTCTGTAATTCTCTCTTCTCTTTACTGTGAAGCCATTTCCTCCTCTTTATTGTGTTGTTCTTAATCATTGCATAGACATGCTGTCATATCATCTATTTTTAAAAACCTTTCCTGCATCCAACACCCCCTCCACCTACTGACCCATTTCTCTGCTCTTTATAGCAAAAGGCTTTAATGAGTCACCTGTGCTTAGCATCCACACTTCCTCCCTGTCCAAACTCCCTTTGATGCCCTTTAGTCTAGTTTCCAACTTTAGTGATCCACTGAAACTGGTCCTGTCAAAGATCTCCTCCTTACTAAATCCCATGAGCAGTCAGTTTTCTTATTCAACCACCCACTGACACTTAATGATCAGTCCTCTCTCTCATTTGGGACAACATTTTCATGGTTCCCTTCTATTTCAATCACCCCTCCTCAGCCCTGGCTGGTGTGGCTCAGTGGACTGAGTTGTCGGCCTGTGGACCAAAGGGTCACCAGTTCCATTCCTGATCAGGGCACATGCCTGGGTGGTTGGGAGACGTGAGAGAGGCAACTGGTCAATGTATCTCTCAATCACCCCTTCTCAGACTCCTCTGCTGGCTTCTCACCCTCTTCTTGACCTTTAAAAGCTCAACTGACTTAGGGCTCCACTCTAAGCCCTCTTCCCATTCAGGTCCATGCCTACTCCATTGGCCATCATAACTAGTCCCTTTCCTCACCATTAATATGCTGAAATTTTCCACTATATGTCCAGTTTGAGTTCCTAACTTACATATCAAATATACCCTCATTTTTACATGACTAATACACATCTCAAAATTAGCATGTCCAAAGGAGTTCACATAAGACTACCAGCTGATTTCTCAAAAGAAACCTTACAGGCAAGAAGGGGCTGGAAAGAAGTATTTACAGTCATGAAAGGCAAGGACCTACATCCAAGATTACTCTATCCAGCAAAGCTATCATTTAGAATGGAAGGGCAGATAAAGTGCTTCCCAGATAAGGTCAAGTTGAAGAAGTTCATCATCACCGAACCCTTATTATATGAAATATTAAAGAGAGTTATCTAAGAACAAAAAGATCAAATGTGTGAATGGTAAAATGACAACAAATTCACAACTATCCACAACTTAACCTAAAACAAAACAAAACAAAAAAACCCCAAAGCAAAAAACAAACTAAGCAAACAATTAGAACAGGAACAGAATCACAGAAATAGAGATCACATGGAGGGTTATCAGTGGGGAGGGAGAGAATGGGGGAGAAGGTACAGGGAGTAAGAAACATAATTGGTAGGTACAAAATAGACAGGGGGAGGTTAAGAATAGTATGCAAAATGGAGAAGCCAAAGAACTTATACGAATGAACCATGGACATGAACTAAGGGGGGACTGCAGGAGGGAATGGGGATACCAGGTAGAGGAGGGCAAAGGGGAAAACTGGGACAACTGTAATAGCATAATCAATAAAATATACTTAATTAAAAATTTAGCATGTCCTAAAACTGAACTATTGATTTCCCCTCACCCAGTCCTAATACCACCTACAAAATATACTTTTCCCTCTCGGCCCCATTTTCCCCACCTGACTAAATGGTAACTTCATTCATCCAGACATTAAGACCAAAACTTTAGGATTCTTCACATATCCTCATATCCACATATTCCACATATCCTCCCATATACCCCCAATCCAATCACTCTTCTTTTTCTTGACACCTTCCTCTTTAGTCCACATCACTAGGGTCTTACACCTGGATTCTGTAATGGTGTTCAGTATTCCCCTTGTCCTTCTTTGGTCCATTCTCTTCCCAGTTGCCAAGTGACCCAATCATTTCATTCCCTTGCTCAATGTTCCTCCAGTGACCTCTCATATTACTTAAAGTCCCAATTCTTTGTCCAGACTCCGGGTCCCTACAAATACCTGGTATTTGCTTAACTCTCAACTCACTGCTATCCATGTGCTCTCATGCTCAGCTTCAGCCCCACCTGCTTCATTGCTGGACCTTGAACATACCAAGCTTCTTCAGCTTCTGGGCCTTACCCTTGCTATTTTCTTTGACATTCTCTGCTCTCTCATTTAATTTGTGTTCTCCATTCCTCCGCTTAGGTTTCAGCTCAACTATTACACCATAGCGACACCTTGCCTACACACCTTATCTAGCCAGTAACTGGCCCAGGCATAGGTACTGTGTCTTTTTACCTAGTTGATTTTTTTGTAGTTCTTATCAACACTGGAAATAATATTATATGTATTTTGTTTTTTTGTTTTATTCTCTGTCTCCTCCACTGTACTATAAGCTTCATGAAGGCAGGGCATTATTTGTTTTGCTCAGTAAGAATAATACCTAGTACATTATAGACACTGAATAAGTATAATTTTACTTCTATTGTTATTATTATTGTTGTTGCAAAGTATTTAAAAATAAATGCTAAAAGAAAGTTAATGATAAAAGTGTCTATGTGGCTTGAGAACAATATTCATTTTGAAGCTTTTATTTGACTTAATGCCTTTCAAGATTAATCTTGCACATTCAAGGGTATTAGTAACACCAATCAAGTTTAAAACTGGTAATAGTAGTTGTAATAGTAATTTAACAGATACCATTTTTCAGCCCTCATTAGTGGCAGGTGCCTTGAGTGGATTATACTATCTAATTCTCAGAACAACTCTATGGGTTATCTATCACCTCAATTTACAAATTCGGTGTTGGTGGTTTTAAGATATGTCCACAGTTTCTTTGATGGCCCTCCTTTTGAAGGGTGGGAATTCATTTAGCTCCCTTTGAGTGTGATTTAGCCTTAGTGGCTCAGTTCAAAAGAATGGAATATGGTAGAAGTGACAATGTTTGGCTTCCAAGCTTAGATGGCCAAAGGCATTGTGACTTCCTTCTTGCTCTCCCTTGGATTACCCAATCTGGGTTTTAGCTTTCTCTTTTTTAAAGTGAAGGGTATGGATCAGATGACATTCCCAGTCATTTAGTCTGACATGAAGCAGGTCGACTCTATATCAAATAGCCTTCTTAGTATGGACTAAGACATCAGATTATAAGGGGGATAAATGGTAATAAAAATACAATTAAAAATTTAAAAAGAAATCAAATAAAAATAAAATTAAAGAAAATAAAAAATAAATGGAATAATAAAAAAGTCCTGACATCGTGTATAAGAAAAAAAAAAATCAGATTAATTAGTAGCTCTATGTTGAAGAGCTGAAGCCTTGACAGTTTGCTTTATGTAGTTGGATTTGGGGGACTAGATGAGAATGACAAGAAGACACTCAACCAACCCTATGGAAAGGCTCACATGGCTAGGGGCCGAAGCCTCCTGCTAACAGCCATGTGTGGGTGCTACCTTGGAGGTAGCTCCTCTAGTCTCAGTCAAGTCTTCAAACAATGCAGCCCTAGCCAACATTTTTCCTACAATCTCGTAAAAAACGATAAGCCAGAACCACGCAGCTCATGATTCCCTAACTTACCGAGATTGTGAGATGAGAAATACCTTTTGTTTTTAGTCACTAAGTTTTGGGGATTTTTTACTGTGCAGCAAAAAAAAAAAAAAGTACATTTGGAAATGGAAGGACAGAGAGGTTAGGTCAAGAGCCCAGTGATGATAACGCAAGGTTTAGCTCAGGCAATCTGACTCTAGAGCCCATATATTCAACCACCACATTATACAGGAGGTCAAGATCACGTCTCAAGTAATACTAGAAGGAGAATATTGTCACGTTCAAATGCCACAGTCAGGGCAGAGTATAAAATCTTTCCTTGGATATTAAACTGGCTGCTCTTGCTCCATTGCAAGGGTATGTTCTAGGCAGTCACCACCTTTGCTTCTAGATCCTTATCTGGCCCAGGCTTGTTCAGGCATACAGTAGACACTTATCTTCCCAGTATCGATCCCCCCATTCCTCTGGCCTCTGTTCACCCTCACTTGCAATCATGTAATTCTGGCGAAGCTGCCAATCATTGCCCCATAGGTGGGCATCTGACAAGCTAGACAATCACAGGGTGCTATCGGTAACTGACTACCATAGTTGTGCCAAAACCAGTGCATATGGGCTACATCAGCCAAGAGGAGCCTGTCCCTGAAATTTAGAAATATGTCTGAGGTCTCTAAGCTGGATGATGTGTGCTGCTAGGTGCCGTATTTTCAGCTGCATGGAGGCAGCTGATCTTACAGAAAGAGGCAAGAAAGTGAGAGATCATTTTATGTCCTTTGAGACCTTAAATCCAGCCAACACTGAGAGCAATTTCATCCTTTTTAATCTCTGTGAGTCAATAAATTCTGTTTTAAATTAGTTTGAGTTGAGTACCAACTGTTTGCCCTTGAGTTATGACTATATGAAGAGTCTGTTCCAGTTTGTGGAAGATTGGTAGGTATCTTCCATTCTCCATGAGCGACAACGGTTCTATATCATCAGCAGAACCCGAAGACCTGTCCACTGATTGGGCTGACTTTCCCACAGAGGGTGAAAACCCTTCCCTTCATCCTTCAGGAAGCACCTGGCTTTTCTGCAAGCCAGTGACAGTCTAGGGGTAAGCAAATTGAAACAGTGTTATGAAGGACGGGTAGCTCAGTCATTTAGTTTAAAACCTTAGTCATTTCTGGATCCTTTCTTTTCTTAGTTGCTCACCCCTTCCCCCTATTCTCAGCATACACACAGACATCCTGTTAGTCATCGAGTCCTGTTGATTTGGATCAAATGCTTTATGGAAGTGGGCGGAGTAACTATAATGAAAGTTGGTGGGCCGGCAGGTTCTTCCTTCTGGACATCTTGCAAATCCAGTTTTTCTTCTTCATTTCTACTGCCACCACTGTAGACAGACCATCGCAGTTGGTCTCCTTGCCTCTAACCTCACCTTTTCTAGAATTTGTTTTCTAATGCACATTTTTGATTGTCGCACGCTTTTGATGGATTCAAAAGTCTTCAGTTTTCCACTGTTGGTGTGCTAAATCGCAAAACTTGGCATTGCAATTATTACACTCCCTGAACCGATCTGCGTTTGCCATCCAACGATCTGTGATTTCCACAAATCAGTCTTCCAGTCTTGTCACACCCCTTCCATTGCAGCACTGCCTACCCTTACCTCTTTCCTCAAATTAAAAGACTACTTTTCTGTGAGGCTTGAAGAGCCATTTCAATCCCACTCCTCCATAAATACTTCCTAAGCCTGCCATCCACAATGAATATCCCCTTCTGTGAACTCTGTAAACAATTGTTGTCTAGACTAGAGTTTTTCGAACTGTGCACACATTCCCAGGGAGTATTTGGCCAGCCCAAGTCAAGCTTTTGGTGTTTTTGTAAAACTACTGATATATATTCAATTTGGCTGAGCATATTATTTGCAAACCCAGTTTCTGTCGTGTCTTCTACTCCCAAATTACATCCTCATGCTATGGTGGTGCATTTATTCCCAAGTACAAATTAAGGATCATTAAAATTTGTTTTGCAACGTACAGATAGAGAACTGCTTATTATTAATGTTATTATTTAAAACCATGACCCTTGGGAAAATAGTATGAAAAACAGAACTGCTATAACAATTTCCACAGTTTCTAAGCCAAATACACTTTGTTATTTATTACTTTCCACACTCTCACCTTCCCCCCCTCACCATTTTGATATGGGATTTTAAGCTAGAAAGCATTATAAAATTTGTTGTGTTGGAATAGTCTGACAAACATTTGTTGTGTACCTACTCTCTGGCAGGAATCGTGATAGAGGGTTATGATACAAAGATAAACAAGTCCCTGCCAGAAGAGGAAAAGTTTTCCAGATGGATTCAACGCACAAAGACATTCTAGGCAGAGGGAACAGCATATGCAAACTCCTGTGCCCTAGAATGTGCCAGACATGAAAACTTTGTGGTCCAGATTCTGTGGATTTTTTTTGAATTGAAAAATTTGGTGACTTAAAAGCTTGACAGCCTCTGGATTGAATTAAGCCTTTCCCCTTTGCCATACTTTCCCATTTGCCTTCTTGCTCTCCACAGGGGCAGTTCGGGGTCCAAATGCAGACACAAATAACCTTTACATTGAGGTCTGCTAGTATGCTTCACTTCATATATACATAAGTCCTCTATTTAATTCTCACAACATCTTAGGTGTTTATCACCACCTCCAATTTAGAGACGAGGAAATCAAGGCTCTGATGGGTAAAATGACTTATCCAAAGTATCACAAATAGGAATTGATGGAGGGATGATGTAATTAACATCCATAACATCTCTGGAGAAAGTTACCAACCGGTCATTTTTTGGTCTGGGTTGAGGAAGAACTTTCTTCCCATTTCAGAAGAGCTTGCCTTCCTAGGTTCTGAGTTAACTATCTCTTTTATGGAGAGAAGCCTTTAAACAGAAGGGGGACGAGAGATCATATTAGTAGAAAGAGGTGACTGAAGGAATTTGGATTTTAGGGACCTTTTCCAGTCCCTGCAGCTCTGGAGCTGGCACGTATTGAGAACTCCTTTTTGTTGAACGACTGATTCCTCACGTGCTGTGACTAGTTTCTCCTTTTGGAATCAAAGTCCCTTGTGGGCAGGGTCCCAGTCGTGTCTTTCTAGGAACACTGTGCAGTTTGGGTAGACTTTGGTAAATGTTTGTTTAATAATGGATGAGTGAACGAATTTTGAGGTGAGGGGTTGCTGAGGGAAGGCCAACCCTGGCTGTAAAGACTTTCTAGGGTTTATGAGGTGCTGTCCTGGTCCTCCCTGGAGCTTCTGGATGGGCTATTTCTTTCCCCCTTCCTGTGGCTTCCACATCTAACCAGCACAGCCAGGGTGGGGTTCTCTGCAGCCAGGGTGGGGCCGTGCAGCCCCGAGGAGCCAAGTCTCCCTAGCGCAGCGCCCACTCCATCACTGGAGTGGGGGGAAGAGGTGAGAACCTGAGACCCGCGGAGCCCAACTTGGGCCCCTTCCCTGCGGCGTGCCACTGTAGCCCTCTACCTGTCTCCCCGGCCGCCCCTTCGTAGCCTGGGCCCGTGTGCGCCCAGCGGGCACCTAGCCCGCTACCCCCCCGGGACCCCGCCAGCCACCTCCAGAAGCCGGCCGGGGGCAGCGGGACGGACCCAAGGGCTCCCCTACTCTCCGGGACCGGTCCCCCCGGGCGCGGCCGGGCAATCGCCCCCGCCCCCCACTCGCCCCGGGGGCCGGGCCGGGCTCCCGGGGGGCGGGGACTCGCCCAGTTGGCAGCGGTCGTCCGGGCCGGCGGCTGTGCGCGTTTCGGCTTCCTGCAGTCGGCGCCTGTGCGAGCCGTTTCCCTCTTCAGTCCACCGCCGCCGGTTTCGTCGGGGCCGCGGCGCTCGGGCCGCGTCGGTGCCATCCGGGCGCACTGCGCGGCCGTCGCTGCTGCCCGCGCTAAGTGCCGCCGCCACCGCCGCCGCCGCCGCTGCCGGTTACGCCAGCTCCGCCGCCGCCCGCTCTGATTCTGCGCATAGGCAGCCCCCAAGCCTGTCATTCTGCAAAAACACAGTTTACTCAACACACCACACACACACTCACACACACACACGCGCGCACACACACGCGCACCCTGGCCCCCTCGCGCACACGCACGGAGGGCGCGAGCGAGCAGACGCGCACACCCGGCGAGCCAAGTTCCGCAGCCTGGCATGGCTTCTGGGGACCTTTACGAGGTACGGGGACGCGTGGGCTCGGGCCGGCCCCAGCCCGCGAGCGGCGGGCGGAGGGCGGCAGCCGGGCGGCGGGGACCGGGCCGGGGCCGGGGCCGGGCGCGAGCGGGAGTTGCCGAGCCCGCGGCGGCAGCGGCGGCGGCCGGAGGGCGGCGGGGGCCGGGCGCGCCTCCCTCCTGCCCGCCCTCCCGCGGCGCCCGCGCCCGCTCCCTCTTTCTCTTTCTCTCGCACACACTCTCTCTTACTCCATCTACTTTGCGGCCTTGGAGGGGAAGGAGGAAGCCGGGCGGAGCCGGGGCGGGGGAGGTAGCGGTCCCGGGGAGGTGTTTCTCGCCCGACGAGCCTCCTTGAGTGCAGAAAGTACAGGTAAAAGTCGGCGCCGGACGTGCCAGGAATGCTGGGGGCCGCACGGGGGTCGGCGAGGGTGCGGGGCGGGAGGTGCGTGGCCCGGGGGCCCGGGAGAGGAGTGGGGCGGGCGATGGGAGCGAAGCCCAGCCCGGGCGAGGCGGGGTCCTGTGGGGGCTTGCGAAGGGGGCGGCATAGTGGGGGGTCGAGAGACACCCGTCAAACCGCTCCCCGGGGCCACCAGGCCACCGCCCCTTCCCCCCACCTGCTGCCCAAGACCCCGGCTGGGAAACCCTACTGGTTGCGTGGTGGGGGTGGTCCTTGGGGTGTCATGCTCACTGGAGGCGAAAGGGGGCGCTGCAGATGGCCCCTGGTGGAAGGAAGAGAACGTGGAAGTCAGAGGTGGGTGGTAACACGTTGCTAGAGGACATGGGATGTGAGCCATGCTCCCAACACACTGTCACCTTCAGTGGATACCTGCCCCCAGGTACACACAGTTAGTGAGCCGCCCGCATCGGATATCTTGAAAGCCTCTCAGAAGAGGTCAAGGTATGCATTAATCTGGCATCTTTGAAATAGAGAAATAGTCACGGCCTTTGGGGAGCTACGCTTTAGCTAGCTCTGGACTCAAATTAGTGTGTTTGGATTCCCTACAACTGGATGAAACAAGAAACAATCCCTACTCCCTGGGCAGAATGCCTCCAAAGAGGTGTTGGCCCCTAAGAGAAGGTTCAGGATAAGGCATCTAAGAGACCAGTCACCTTCAACCAGCGGGCCTTGCGATCCTCCAAGAAACCAGTATCATCAGTCATCCTGGACCTTGACTCCCTGAACATAAACACATTAACACTAGTCTCAAGGCTTTTGGAAAATTTTGTTGGTAAAATTCCAAAAACGTGGGTAGCCTTGTGGGTAAGGGACTCAGGGGTGATTCACCAACAAGAGAATCTAGGGTTGATTCACCTGCCATGAACATTTTTCTTTGGGCCTTCTGGACTGCTGAGCTTTTTCAAGATGGTGGATTCGCTGGCTGGTCAGTGAGCAGAATGGAGAACACTCAAGTTGGCACCTTGGCTTCCTGTGCCACCAGGGTCTTTTCGATGATTCTGGACTCGGTGAGGCCCAGTCATGGGCCACCAGGGAGTGTGCTCAGGTGGGATGGATGGACGGTCTTAACACTTGTGAAAGAGTGATGCAGGTCGACTGCTTCTCTGCCCTACTTACTGCCTTCCTCATCCCTGTTGCTAATCAGGAAGACGAAGTTGGGTAGAAACCCGATGAAGAACTTTGTCAGATTTTGGCCAGTGGGTCACCCAAGAAACACTTTGGTCTGTTTCAAGATGGCCGAGCAATTTCTGAAACCAAAAGCTGAAGTACAGTAAAATGGGATGTTTGGTGGAGCTTTTCAAAAAGAATAACTAGCTCTATTAGGGCATTGGCCCAAAGTAGGTACTGTTCAGGGGCAAAACTCACCGTGTTGGGAGTGTGGATTTTTCTACCCATTGTTATGGGGTCATCTTAGAGCTGTTGAGCGTGCCAGGGTGAAAAGTTGCATCATGAAGGTGTTAAGAGGACATTTTAGGAGCTGTCAATACTTACCCATTTAAAGTTTGGAACTTATGAACCTTCAGGGGATAATTTCTTGTTTAATGTTCATCTGCAACTGTTCTTAACATTGGTGATTAGAGTTGCGAGATGAATCTGGTAAAGGGGAGTTTTCACATGGGCCTTGGAACTATCCTGGCACCTCAAGAGTTCTTATTGAAGTTCAATAAACAGGACAATAACAGTAATTACTTCTGTGATAGTAGGTAATTGTGCTAGATGTAAAATAATTTTCCCGTGGCTGGTTATTTGCATAGTCATTACTTAAAGGGCTAAATTGAATTATGAGAATATAACCAATGTCAACATTTTTATAGCCTACGATGCATAACATATATTGAGGAATTTAAATTGTTGTCCAAATTTGGCTTTAAAAAGCAATTAAGAAGTGCTAATTGTACATTAGCATATATAACTCTTAACTGTAAAATTGTTGTGTGTGTAAAAAATAGGGTGTTGATTTAAGGATAACACTTGGAATATTCAGTACATTGATTGACCTTGAAAGAGAAAAAAGGAGAAAATCTATCTAATTCTCAATATTGGTATTACATTAATTAAACATATATTTAAGTGTTTATAAAATGGCTTCTTTTAACCTCTGATCAAGAAAACACATTTGGAGTGGTCTAAGAACTATACATTTCTGATGGACATATTTCACCTGTGTACCTACTAACGCTGTTCTTGACCCTTTCTGGTGAAGATGCGATTTGGATTATAGAGATTCCTCATCTTCTCTTTGATGTTTCAGACAATTAAATTGTAAAGCGTAAACCTTCCCCAAATAGCAGATTGTAGGCCCGAAAATGAAAACTTTGTTTATGTAACGGAACTCTTCAGTCATAGAGAATCAAACTCAGTTTCCAAATTTTTTGATGTTGATAGACTGTTCTGTCTCGTTTTCCTGTAGCAGCGTTCTCATCATTTGTTGTGTTAGAAAAGTGATATTAAGTATTGGTTGACCGTCTTAGAGTCAAGTATCTGTCTGGATAGAAAATGAAATTCCTTATCCAGATGCTCTGGTCTGCATTCTGCTAAACATAGCCACATAAGGTGGTGGTCTGTGAGCCAGGTCTTGGCTGTCTATGTATTTTGTTTTATTTTACCTGAAAAGTAAATAAGGAAGATGGATTTGAGTACCTTTAGATGGAGCATGTGATCTCTAGTTCATCACTCTGCCTGCGCTTCATTCTCCCTCACTCTTACGTTACTCCTCTGGCTCCAGGAAGCACTCGAGTTTGCACCCCCAGGATTCTAGTCAATCATTTGTTAAGATGTTTGAGTGTCAGGAAAACCTAGTCACTGGAATAAGAAACCCAGTTCTCTTGTCTTGTTCATCTCTGTGTCCCTAGCTCCTTACACATTCAGGGACTTGACTGAATCAATGAACAGGAGACTGAATTAAGTATTTGTAAAGTACATTGGTGACCTTTGTTATCCTTGTGGTGTTACTCTCTGTTCTCTTTCCTTCCCCGGCTCATGGTCTCTTAGTCGTGTTAACGCCATGTGTAGGGGTGGCTGTCAAATTCCCTTTGGAAGGAAGTGAGTGAAACCGTCTGCAGAAAACCACACTGTTATTCACTAGAAGGATCGAATGCATCTAAGCTTCAGACATGTAGCTTTCCATGTGGCTGCTGGCGGTATTTTACACCCCCTGCCTTGTGGTAGCTGACATTGTGGAGGAGGTCTGCACTTGGCAAAAATGTTCAAAAGGAATGCTGTATGTCTAGAGAAAAAGTCAGCAGAGGCCAATTTATAGAGATGGACTTGACAGTGATCATTCCTTCAGTGTTTGTCAACATTCATTTATTTATACTTAGTTCTATCTTAAAGGGATGAAATATGCCATATGTCTTTTTTTGGGATTGATACATGCATCAGTATTTATTTAGTGTATATGTGTGTGATTATGTGTATGTTTGTATGTATATATGTAATATATATGTATATATATTAGAAAATACTGCTTTCATTTTATTCCAAATAAAATAAATAACAATAATAATAGGATAATTTTAGTTTTGTTGAAAGAAATTTACTTTAGTTAAAAACCTCCTCTGCTATTGTGATGACATAGGCATTTCTGCTATAGCGCTATATATACATACACACCTTGCGTTTTGCAGAATCACGCACTAACAAATAACAGGGCTATACGAAAAAAGGATTGAAGCTGAAAACGTGTGGAACTTTGTAACCAGAATCAAAACCAAAAAGAAATCTAATAAAAATACAGTTTGGTTAAATCTCCACCTGGCTGGTGTTTGCTCTTAGCAGGTCAGGTCATCCTTAAGCCTCAGGTCAGGTTTGTGAGTCCTTCCTCTCTCTGTAGAGGGCAGAGGGCATTTGCATCTAGTAGAGACCATTGTCATCAAAATTAAAGCTGGCCCAGGGTGTAGCTCTCTTCATTTATTCCTATAGGTCTTTTTTAACAATTATTTTTCAACTATAGTTGACATACAATATATTATTATAGTGTCAGGTGTACAACAGAGTGATTACATGTTCACATACTTTGTGAAGTGACCACCCATCATACTGTCTGTGTAGTTTCTTTACCTGTAACTTGCAGCTTTTCCAGGCAGGTTAACATAGTAGAAAACATAGTGATTCTTGAAGCCAACTTTAGTTACTACTAACATTAAAAGAAGGCACTTGCTTGCATTTCCAGTTTTGTTCTGAGGTCTTCATGCATCACTGTTTCTCTTTCCTTGTGAGAGCACTTTATTATGATTGCCTCAGAATATCAGCAAACTAGGAAAAATCACATAAGAGTCAACACAGCTTACTTCTTAGACTGACATCATTCTTCTATTTACCAGTCATGTCTGAGGTAATTCCTGCCAAAGAAGCACGTGTCGCATTGGGACAGTCAGGGACATGACTGCTTGAATCTCTATACCAGTTTTCAAAGAGGCAGATTTCTTCAAGGAAAATATGTTGGTTGAGTCAAATCAATTTCTTGGCACATAGTAGGCACCCGATGAAAATTGAGTGGATGTATAATTCTCTCACCTTTTGAAAATGATTTTAAATTATTCCCTCTGGGTAGACATCAGCTTATTTTCAAGTAGACTTTTGTGTGAAGTCATTCCTTACTGCATAATATTATTCCTTCAGAGGCTTAAACTTTCTTTGCAAAGAGTTTGCGTATAGTTTCTTGCAGCCTGACCAATTGATAAGGAATGGCTTAGGCAATGTAATTATTGAAGATCTTAGGTACTGGAGACATTCATTTATATTCCAAAGGTAGGAGTTGTTCTGCATCTCTTGGTTAGTGAAGAGGGGTATAGATGTGGTTGAATTCACAGCACAATCATCATTTATTTCCCATCAACAGAACACCACATAGATGCCAAGCACTAGAGAAATGATGGCATTGTGCTTTCAGTAGGCCTATGGTTTTAGTGGAAGATATAGTTAAGAAAGGTAATTTACGGCGAGTGCTGTGGAAAAAGTGTTAGTACAGGGGGAGATGGGATATTCCGGAAGCAGGGGGCATCCAGTCTTGGGGGAATTGAGAGGTTTCCCAGAAGAGGCAACGGCTGTTGAGAAGTTTAAATTAGGAAATGAGCATGATCAGATTTGCAAGACTTATTGAGAATATTTATTATCTTTTATGTTTTTGAAAGCAATTTAATTGTTGCATCTTTAAAATTATAAGAATAAAAAATTAAAATGATAATACCTAAAATAACTATTGTTATTTGTGTTCAATTAATCCTAATGTGATATCTGAATTAATTAGAATGTTAGCTTTCTTGGTATAGATACAAGATAAAAGTAAAATAGTATTCTATACACATTTATGTAATTTGAAAAACCAAACTGAGACAGAGTACATACTGTTTTATAATCCATGTTGAATAAATAAAGTGAACATTTTATATGTTGAAACGTTATTCTACATCATAATTTTTAATAACAGGTTCATTTTCACTTGAATAGATGCACCATTTTGTCTGTAATTCCCTCTTGTCGGGCATCTTGATTGTTTCCATTTGTAAACCATTATAAATACTGCTGTCGCTGACCTCTGTGAACATTATTATTTGTACACACACATCTTATTATTTTTCTTAGTATGGACTCTTAGATGTGTAATTACTAGTTTGAAGAATGTGCACATTTTCAACACTATCGATACATAATCTCAGATTGCCCATCAGGAATGGACAATGGATTATGTTGGAGGGAGACTAGAAGCAGGGTGACCTGTTAATATGCTGTTTCAGTAGCTGAAACAAGCAATTTTGGTGGCTTGAACTGAGGGAGTGGTAGTGGAGATGGAGAGACATGGATAGAATTGAAAGATTTAAAAAGAATCAGCACAATTTGGTGTACCAGTCAGGATTATGTTTGGATGCATGTAATAGAAAATATACAGTGGCTTAAACAAAGTTTGTTTTCTAATGTGAAATATACATGGAATTAGGCAGTTCAAGGTTGCTGTGATAGTGTATGAAGTTCTCAGGGTGGCAGGCTCCCTCTCTCTCTTTCATCTTCAGTTGTGTCTTCTGTCTTCAAGGTCACTGCTTGTTCCTAGATGGCCATATAGACCTAACCATCCTTTTTGTAAGAGGAAGAAAAAAGCAGGAAGGAGGGAAGGGCAAAAATTGAATCATCCTCTATAAATAATTATCTAGAAGTTCCATGCAGTCCTGTTTTCAGCTCATTGGCCTGAACCTAATTATGGGGTCATCTAGCTGCAAGGGAGGCCACAAAAGTGATTTACAGCTGCATATTCCCCTTCCCCCTTCAAATAAAACCTTATTGATGGTATGTAGGGATTGGTTTCTGTTTTAGTGCATGATGTGGGACCAGTTATAGAGATAGAAAACCTAGAAGAATCATTGCTTGAAGGCAGTGGGGGCAGTGGAAAGGACAATGAATTCAGAGTGTTTCTGAGACATCTAGGTATAGATGTCCATAATGGTAGGTCATGTGAGTCTGAAGCTCAGAAGCAGTATTTGGCATGGAAATAGAGATTGGGAATCATTTGTATATAGATTATAATTAAAGCCAAATGACAGTGTGTACACATGAGGAGGGTGCAGTGATGGAGTAGTGAGAAAATGGACATTTAAGTGGTGGAAGAAGAGAAAGATCAGATTTACAAGAACTAGCAAGAGAGGTAGCAATGAAAAAAAAAAAGGCTTTGTTGTTAAGGAAGACAGTGGAAAATTGCATTTCCAGAAAGAAGGTATGGCCCTGGCTGGTGTGGCTCCATGGATTGAGCACTGGCCTGTGAACCAAAGGGTTGCCGGTTCGATTCTCAGTCAGGACACATGCCTGGGTTGTGGGCCAGGTCCCTAGTAGGGGGCACGTTGAGAGGCAACCACACATTGATGTTTCTCTCCCTCTCTTTCTCCTTCCCTTCCCCTCTCTCTACAAATAAATAAATAAAAACTTAAAAAAAAAGAAGGTATGGTCAACAACCAGCATCCTTTGGATTTCATAACCAGGAAGTCATTGGTAACCCCAGGGAACATCTGTTCCATACATTGGCAGGTGGGGGCGGACTTGACTTCAGTGTAACAATGAGTGGAGGAAGTGTGGGGAGTGTGGATGTAGAGACTCCTTATGTGGCTGACACTTCAGAATCTTGGGCGTGATAGTGAGGAGAGGTTGTGTTATCCGGGGGTGGAGTGGGAGAATGGGTCAATCATCTCCACTCTCCCACCTCTACACACGCTCTGCTACTTCGGATGACTTGGATAATAAAACACTGTGGCGTAGACTCTGGGTCATTGGACTTATGTTCTAGAAGAAGTGACTTTTCATAAACCCTACGAATCCCTCTCTCACTGACTTGTGACAGTGGGGTCTGGTGTCTTCAGTGATTATACCTGGAGAAAAAAAGTAGAACCTGTATAATGTCGGCATACAGAACCTTTTAAAATAGAATTCGTTCAAGGAAAAGATCGTGCTCAGTTGGAGGACTAGGAGAGACAGTTAGTTCTTCATTTAGGTTTTGCCACAGTCGCATTCTGAGAGGAGAGGTGGAGTGGATGGAGCACTACTGGTGAATGAATGTGATCGTCAGCTTTATGGGTCAGCTTGGTTGGCTGCAGTCCTCAGCTGTTCACTCAAACACTTATCTAGGTGTTGTTGTAAGATATCGTGTAGACGAGATTAAAGTCTGTAATCAGTTGTCTTTATGGGAGATTATCCTATATTATTTTGGTGGATTTGATTCAACCAGTTGAAAAGCCCTGAGAAGGGAACTGAGGTTTCCCTGAAGAAGTTGTTCCATGTGCGGACAGCAGCTTCAGCCTGGAAGACTTCCAGCTTGCCTTTCCGAACGGGCTGCCCTGTGAGCTTCCGACTAGCTTAGCCAACCCCAGAACCGTGTCAGCCAATTCCTGGCAGTAGATTAATGTACACATTCTAGTGGTTCTGTTTCTCTGAATGGATCCTGCTTGAAACGGTCAGGGTTCTCGTCCACACTCCACCATTTGATGACATCGCGTGGCCAGACTATTCTTTGAATCCTTTTGAGCCTTGATGGCCTCTGCTGTAAAATGAGATCTCTTCTGTTTTTGGAAGCCTCCTGAATGAGTCTGTTATTGACTTCTTCAGTAAATGCCTTACTTGTTAGAAGCCGTCATCATCCTGTTTGTATGCATGTGTGAAGAGGGGCAAGCCTAGAGCTCCAAGGACCCCCCCCTGCCTTCATGCACGCTGGAGTGGTTCCGGTGGAGCCATACTCGGGGTGGCAGGCACAGGTGGTGCTGGACTGCTAGGGCAGCCCTTTCTTGGGTCTACAGTTCACCCCTGCCTTGAGTCAGCCTTTGGCTCTGGTGCTTGAGTGAACGATGAAGAGGAGCTCTGCTTGGTCCTGACCCACGCATTCTTATCCCTTCTTTCAGTGTATCGTCTTCTTCTGCCACTGCCCACCTGTCCTTAGCCAGTGGGCAGGAGCTTCTTCTTCCAGAAGTCACATTATTCCGGTGAAAGCCCACCAGCTGACCAGGCCTTATGAAGTGACAGGTTCCTGAGAGGCCTTGGAGGGTCACTAGTTTGCTGTTTTATGCCCTGCTTTCTCTTAGTGTACAGGATACTGCTGTGCTCCCATTTCTTCCGTCTTGACTCCATCACGCCATCTGTCCCAGAATCCCCGCATTGACCCTTCACCACATTGCTTTATAAATGACTCAGAGGAGTGGCAGCATGGAGACTTTAAGGACACATATCTGGGACTGGGGCTTTGGGCCACATTCTGCCACTCCAGGAATTTCCCTGCCAAAGGTCACCACCACATTCTCAGGTTCTGGATGAGGGAGTGTTCCTCTTTGATTTTCATTTCTAGTCCAGGTTTTTAAAAATTATTACTGGCTCTGACTGGTGTGACTCAGTGGGTTGGGCATCAACCTATAGACTGAAAGGTCACCATCCCACAGACCAAAAGGTCACCATTTCGGTTCCTGGTCAGGGCACATGCCTGGGTTGCAAGCCAGGTCCCTAGTTGGGGGCGTGCGAGAGGCAACTGATTGATATTTCTCTCCCTCTATTTCTCCCTTCCCCTCTCTCTATAAATAAATAAATAAATAAAATCTTTAAAAAATTATGTCTGAACAGGTCTTACTGACAAACCATGGACCTTATACAAATGCTGAATTTGATTTTATTTAAAAGCAATCATTTGCTCACTACTCCATCAATCAAATATTCATTGTTCGTCAACTATGTGCCTGGCACTACGCTGGGTGCTGGGGCTGCTGCCACAAGTATCTTTTAAACCGTCCTTCAGAAAGTGACAGTTGAAAAACCTAACACCCACATGTAGTTCACCACATCGGAGTGTTCAGTGTGTTGAAAGGGACAGCCAGGTCAACCCTTTCCTTTGTGAGCAGACCTCAGCATACAGCTTTTCCTGCCATGCCGGGACATATATTTGAACTTCTCGTACGTGCATTGTTTCAGCAACGTTGTAGGTCCGCAGTGGTCTTAAAAAATTCAGGCCTGTTCATGTCGCCTCACACAAAAATGTACAAGCAAACGCGCTTTACGGCACGATGCATCCCACTGTAATTAAAACCTACTCAAGGTTCAGGAGGTGGCGGTTGGTGAACGTCCTAGACATGGTATAGTAGTGTGTGATAATGACCGATTGTCTAACACCTTGTCTCCTTATATGGCATAAAACACAATGTCGGGCTTTCTGAGAGCTCTAGGTTCTTCTGGCCCGACTTTTAAATGGGAGAGAAGAACTGCAAGCAGTTGCTACATGTCAGGTTTTAATCATGAAACAAACATTTCCTTCATCTCTTCTTTGAGACTCCAGGATCAGTTAGAATGAAGAATGCCCTGAGATCGCAAGACAGGGCAATCAAACCAAACCAGATCAAACCAGATCAAACCAAACCAAACCTGCCAACACTTGCCACCACTTAAAACCACTTACGAGAGAATCTTCCGGCTGCTCCCAGGCCTGGTGTGGGAAGACACAGTTGTGTGAGCCGGGGCGCTTGAGAGAGGGTCCTGCAGGCCAGCCCGCAGGCTGGTGTGCAAAGGAGTGAGTGCCTGTGCATGGCTGCACTGGGATAGGAAACCCTCCCGTTGGATCTGTCTGAGCACATGTGTGTCAGCGCGGAAGCCGCGCTGCTTCAGAAATAGCGATGGCTCCGCCCTCTAGGAGTTACCATGGAGGAACCGCTTTCAGGGGTCTTGGGGTTTCTTGACCTTCACTCAGGCTTTGGTATTGAGGAGAATGCAGGTTTTGAGGGCAGTTGGTAATATTTCTTGCTCAGTCTTATCATTTCAGCATATTTCTGAGCCTCAGTGTATTTTTCCCATGTGCTCCTCCCTGCCCCCTTTGGTTGGCAGTGTGTTTGTGTCCCTCCGTGGTTGGAATTGGCAGGATAATGTCCTCCTTTACTACCGTATACTGTACGTACAGTTTGGCACCTGGTGGACAGTGGTGCCTCATATGGATTTGTGTTCACAGTAGCTAGGCTTCCATTGGTGAGGCAGGTGGTCCCAGATGCTATCATATGGGCCTGTTCACTTGGCTTAAAAATAATATTGCCAGAGCATATTGATAGTTACCACAATTAAGATAGAATGTACAAGCAAATAGAAGTATTTATACCAATACTTAAAGAAATACAAAGAACTAGAAGGAGATATATAATACTATTTTGTCACCATCGGTGTGACAAGCTGTAAAAGTACTAAAATGGTAATTTATCAGTGCATCTTTTCTGTAAGAAACTCAGCTTGAATAGAGAGGAAAACGGAGATAGGTGATACTTCCTATACATACATAAACACACATGATTTCTTTCTTTCCTAGGTGTTTTACATTGAGTTGTCCAGAGGGCCTGACATTCATGCATACTGATTAGCAAAGGGGTTTAGAAGTTGGAATGTCTTAGGTGTCATCCAGTCTAATTCTGCATCCAGCACACACACCCTTCGTATACGATCCCCTACCCTTCGAGGAAACTTTCCAAGCAAATAGGGTGCTTTGTCTTGAAGGGCAGCCTCTTTTATTTTGGCATAGGGTGCTAGCTGTTGAAAAAGGCTTTGTGAGTCAAAGTCTGCCTTCTTGAGCAATTTCTACCTTTGTGAGTCAAAGTCTGCCTTCTTGAGAAATTTACGCTTACATTGGTAAGCGTAATGAGTTCAGTCACTGAGATCTGTCACTTTCATTTCCTAGGTAGCGCCATTTCCCTATTGCCATCTGAATCCATGCTATTTCTTTCTCCCTTTGGAAGAAACAGTAGCTTCTTAACCGGACTCCTCAACATTTCCTCTTTGCTACCCTCTGTCTCATTCCATAACTAAAGCAGTTGATTGTAAAGGTAATTCTGAAGAGGTCACTGTCTTTCCAAAGTCTTCATTGGCCTCCCATTGCTCTTGGGCAAATGTTCCAAGTACTTACCAAGATCTAACACCTGCCTGCTGTTCCGGGCTCAGCTAGGACCACTCCCCCTTTTCTTCTCTGTGTACCATACCCACTGCCTCTTTTCAGTTCATTCAAATGCCTGTTGCCTCAGGACCTTTATTCATGCTGTTTCTTGTGTCTGAGAGCCCCTGGCTCAGCTTTAACGTTGATTCGCCAAAGAGGCCTTCCCTGGCCCCCAGACCGGGGTAGACCTCCCTGTTATCCATTCTCTGAGAATCCCGTGCTTATCTTTCATATCTTTCACAGCATTGGTGCTTGCAATCAGTCAGTTACTTTTGTACCTATTTAAGGACTGTCTTCTCCAAGGCAGGGCCACGTCTGGTTCAGTGACTTATGTCCAGCGCCTATGGCATAAGACGTGCTTGTGGAAGTTTTTCAAATATTCCAGAAAGTTCTGTGCCACTGGAAATTAGGACTGTTTTCTCCTCCAGAGTAAGCATCCCTGTTGTTTTTCCTGCTCTGATCTGATATGTTTCCCAATTGTTCACCCTCCTGGTTGTACTCTCATGGATATCTCGAATCTGTTTAGTGCCCTACTTTAAATGTATTACCTAGAATCATTCTTGGTTTATCAGCAAAATTCACTTCTTGTAATTTGGACACTGGACTTTTTATTAATTTAGTCTCAGGAAAAACCAGAATCTAAATTGCAGAATATTTTAAAAGCAACCTGAATGACAACAATAGTCTTGGAACTTCTGTGCGATTGGTAAATTGGTGGTTTGAAGGACATTTACAATAAACAATACGTTAAAAACAAAAGAGAAAAAACTTATATTCATCTAAAAAAGTTAGAAAAAGAACAACAAAGTGAACTGAAGGAACAAAAATATAAAAAACAAAACATAAAAGTAGATAAAGTAGAAAAATAGAAACATAGAATAAGCATAGTGAAAGTTGTATTAGCTGTTTTTATATTAAAGTTTTACTTGCATCTATATACCTTTGCTGTTTTTTATTGTGGTGAAATATATATAACATAACGTTTCCATTTTAACCATTTTAAAGCATACAGGTCAGTGGCAGTTAGTATTTTCACAATGTTGTGCAACCATTGCCACTGCCTTATTCCAGGACATTTCCCATCACACCAGGAGGAAACTCCATGCCCACCACCTAGTCAGTCCCCACTTCCCCATCTCACAGTTTCTACTGAGCTGCTTTTTGTTTTATGGCTTTGCCTTTTTTGGATATTTCATATAAGTAGAATCATACAATATATGGCTTTTTCTATCTGGATTTTTGTTTTTACTTACCATAGTGTTTTTAAGGTTTATTCATGTTGTCACATGTAGTCAGGATTTCTTTTTATTCCTGGATAATATTCTCTAATATGTATGTATACCACATGTTGTTTATCTGTTCATCTGTTGATGGGCATCTTTTGGCTAGTGTGAATAATGCTGCTATGAACTTGGCTTTCAAGTATTTATTTGAGTTCCTATTTTCTTTTTATTGATTGATTGATTGATTTTTAGACAGGAGGGAAGGGAGGGAGAAGAGGGAGAGAAACATTAATGTGTGGTTGCCTCTCATGCGCCCCCTACTGGGGACCTGGCCCGCAACCCAGGCATGTACCCTGACTGGGAATAGAACCTGTGACCTTTTGCTTCGCAGGCCAGCACTCAACCCATTGAGCCACAGCAGCCAGGGTTGAGTCCCTGTTTTCTGTTCTTTTGGGTATATGCCCAACAGTGGAATTGCTAAATTATATTATAATTCAGTGTTTAACTTTTTGAGACACTGTCCAACTGTTTTCCACAACATCCGCACTATCTTACATTCTTACCAGCAATGTTTTGAGGATTCCAGTTTATTCACATCTTCACTAATACTTGTTTATGATGTTGAGCATCTTTTCATGTGCATATTGCCATTGATTATATCTTCTTTGAAGAAATGTTTATTCATGTCTTTTGTTTATTTTCAAATTGGGTCATTTGTCTTTCTGTTGTTGGGTTGTAGGAGTTCTATATATATTCTGGATATTAAACGCATCATATACGTAATTTGAAAATATTTTCTCACATTCTATGTGTTGTGTTTTCATTCTCTTGACAATGCTCTTTGATGTACAAAAATTGAAATTTTAATGCAGGATCTATGTTTTCCATTTCCTTTGGTTTTGATGTCATATTTAGGGTAGCACTCCAGTAGTATGTTGAATAGAGGTGGAGAAAGTAGACATTGTAGTCTTGCTCCTGATCTAGGAGAAGAGCTTTCAGTTTTTAACCATTCATTACATATGATGTTGGCTGTGGATTTCTCATAAATATTCCTTATCATGTTAATAAGCACCTGGTTTTATGGATTTTTTTATTATGAAAGGGTGTTGGATATTGCCAAATGCTTTTTCTGTGTCAGTTGATATGATCATACATTTTGTCCTTCTTTTTATTAATGTAGTGTATTATATCTATTGGTTTTCATGTGTTGAACCACCTTTGCATTCCTGGTATCAGTCCCACTTGGTAATGTGATGTGATGTTGGATTTTAATATGATGTTGGATTTGTTTTGTTGGTATGTTGATGAGGATTTTTTAAAGATGTATGCATGAGAGATACTGACCTAGTTTTTTTTTTGTGTGTGTGTGTGGTTGTGTGTGTGTCCTATCTGGTTTTGGTATCAGGGTAACATTGGTATTATAAAATGAATTAGGAAATAGGTCTTCCTCTTTAATTTTTGGAAGGTTTGGTGTTACTTTTTCTTTAGCTATTTGGTAGAATTTATCAGTGAAGTCATCTGGTCCTGGCCTTTTGTTTGTTTGGACGTTTTTGATTACTAATTCAATATCCTTACTTGTTATAGGTTTATATAGACTTTCTGTTTATTTTTGAGTCAGTTTTGGTAGTTAAGTTGTCTCTAGGAATTTCTCTATTTCATGTAGATTATTCATTTTGTCATGTAGATAGTTATCCAACATACTGGATTACCTACATGAACAATGCTATTTGTTTATAGCATTCTCTCATAATTCTTTTTATTTCTGTAAGGTCTATGGTAATGCCCTTTCTTTAACATCTGATTTAGCAATTTAAGTCTTCTCTCTTTTTTTCTTGGTCTAGCTAAAGGTTTGGCAATTTTTTAAATCTTTCCAAAGAACCACCTTTTGGTTTTGTTGATTTTCCCAGTTGTTTTCATTCTCTATTTGGTTTGTCTCCACCCTCATCTTTATTATTTCCTTCTCTGTGCTAGCTTTGGGCTGAGTTTCCTCTTCTTTTCCTAGTTTCTTAAGGTATGTAATTATGCTAGTGATTTGTAATCTTTATTCTTTTTAAATGTAGGTGTTTGTAGCTATAAATTTTTCTCTGAGCACCATTGTCATTGCATGTCATAAATTTTGATATGTTTGCTTTTGTTTTAATTTATTTAAAATATTTTCTCATATCCCTTTTGATATTTTGGACTGATTTGTTATTGAAGAGAGTGCTGTTTAATTTTTATGTATTTGTGAGTTTTCCAAGTTTCCTTCTGTTACTGATTTTTAACTTTATTCCATTGTGGTCAGAAAATGGACTTCATGTCATTTAAGTCTTTTAAAATGTATTAAAACTTGCTTTATGGCCCAGCATGTGGTCTGTCCTAGAGAATGTACCATGTGCACTTGAGAAGAATGTATATTCTGCTGTTGTTGAACATTCTGTTATATATGTGTTTGGTGTAATTGTTTATAATGTGCTGCAAGTTATCTGTTCCTTTATTGATCTGTGTGTCCTATTCCTTATTAAGTGTGGGGTATTAAAAGACTCCAACTATTATAGGATTGTATATTTCTCCATTCCATTCTTTCAATTTACTTTATATACAGGGGTGGGAAAAAGTAGGCTTATCATTGTTCGTATGGAAAACAATCTAATAATTAATAAATAAAAATAGAAGAATAAACTATTTCACATACTCACAGTTGTAAACCTTCTTTTGCCAATCTCTGTATTTTGGGCCTATGTTGTTAGGTGCACTTACATTTATAATCATTATATCTCCTGCATGAATTGAACAATATGGGCATTTTTAAAACGCCATTTTGTATTTGATTGTGTGATATGAATCTTGAAGTCAGTTAAAACCTCCTAGATTTCTTTTTACACAAACAATTCCCAGTGAAGGATCTAGATCTTGGTGTAACACATTCTTTCCTTTTCAGTTTTCTAACCTAAGTATGGATGTTACAATAATTTCTGTTGAAATTGCACCTTGCCAATTTTTTAGCCCATTGAAATTATTTTGAAAATGTGATTGGATATTATCTCCTGTGTGTGTGCTTTAATTTCTGGGCTTTAATATAGGTAAAATAGAGAAATGTTTGGATAAGCAAGTACCAGGCATGAAATAGGCAAGTTAAAGCATCAAAAAGTTCACTGTTCTTATTAAGATTATTTCTTGAATAAATACCCCTTGGATTGCTTAAGAGTATGGTTAATTTCCAGAGTTCTGAAAAAGCTGGTTCTGATAATTTTTATAAGTTTTATTACATTTATGGAGGACAGAATTTTGAGAGGCCTTCATTTACTCTTTTTTTATGGACACTACCCTTGTGTTAGTAACATTTTTCAGTCTTACTCTAAATTATAAGGAAAAATTTGTCCAATGCTTTGTTGCTTTTAGGATATTGTGCATCTGTATCATTTCCCTTGTGCACAACCGTGTGAATCCTATTAAAGGAGGAAGTGAGATGGGTGTGAAGACCTTCCTTGTTGGAGAGGCTCCATGTTGTTACTGATAAATCATTCCATACATTCATAGAGATCTATAAACTGATTTTCACAAAAATCTGTTTTAGGGTTTTTACCATGAATTCACAGAACATTACTTAGCAGTTTGTAGAACAGGAAAAGCAGGGTGTGTGTCTCTGTTGTCCATGCAATTCTTATTTTTCAGGATAAAAAAAAATGCCAGTCATTCTACAACTTTCTTTACAAGATTGTTTTCAGGTCCTCCGATTATAGTAAGCTTGGGTCTGTAGGTTTGAAACCAGCTGCAGTAACAGGTGCTCCGATGTCTTCTCAACTATCTCAGTGCCGTTTCTTCTCCCTATTGTATGTTTTCTTGATACATTAAAAAAATCAAATTATAAAGGAAATATGTACTCCCTGTCAAAATTTTAAAAAATAGAAAAAAAAAAGAAACAAGAAACCCATTTCTTTTTTTTTTAAACATTGACCCTTTTTTTTTAAAGATTTTATTTATTTATTTTTTTAGAGAGGGAAGGGAGGGAGGGGGAGAGAGAGAGAGAGAGAGAGAGAGAAAGAGAAAGAGAGAGAAACATCAATGTGCGGTTGCTGGGGGTTATGGCCTGCAACCCAGGAATGTACCCTGGCTGGGAATAGAACCTGGGACACTTTGGTTCCCAGCCTGCACTCATCCACTGAGCTACGCCAGCTAGGGCCCATTTCTTTTATTTAGCATTATGCACTGTTAACATAGAGCATATCCATCTTATCTCTTTTCTACTTATGTAATGGATATCTAAATCCATATGTAATAACTATATAATACAAAATTGTGACCATAGTATACAACATATGCTGCAACACTTTTTAATGATATTTTATGTCTTCCTTTATTTAGTAGTGCCTATGACAATTTTAATATGCGTAGCATATAATTTATCACCTTGTTATATACTAGATTATTTTCTTAGTTCATTTTGAAATTTTCAGTATTTTTTAAATACCTTTTTAATCCTCACCCGAGGACATTATTTCATAGCTTTTAAAGAGAGAAGAAGGGAGAGAACAAGGGAGATATTAACATCAATGTGTGAGAGAAATATTAATTGATTGCCTTCTGCACACTGGGACCAGGGATTGTACCCTCCTGGACTGGGACTTGAATCTGCAATCAAGGCATGTGCACTGACTGGGAATTGAACTCACTACCTTTCGGTTATGGGCAATGCTCCAACCAACTGAGCCACACTGGTCAGGGCAGAGATTTTTAGTATTTTAAATGGTAGTACAACCTTCTTTAGAAATCTTTGTATATGTTGCTTGTACTTCCTTATGATAAATTTCTAGATGTGGAATATTAATGAGTATGCCCTTTATAAAGATTTCTGTTAATGCTGCCAAATTACTCTCCAGAAAGGATTTGCTTGCCACCCGGAAGAGACACTGCCAGCGATGACTGGAATGTTTATTTCACTAGGCTCTCCACGCTACTGGTAGTAACTTGAGGGGCATTTTCATTTCTTATTGATATACAAAGATTTAAAAACTTATTAATGAGTTTAATCCTTGTCTATAGCATACATTAACAAAAATAATTACTTTTCTTTCTAGTTGTGAATTTTGTCTCTTTTTTTTTTAAATATGGAGAGTACTTATATTTTGTATCAGGTTAAATATATACATAATTCCTTTTCATTTATCCTTTCTACTCCCCCCTTCCTTCTTTTCTTTCTACTTTCTTTCCTTGAAGCAGGGAGAAAGGCTTCCTTTTGCCAAAGAATCTAACCATTGATCTTTAATCTCTTTTATTTCTTTTATGGCACAATTTTTGTACATTTAAGTGCACATTTAATATAGCTGTAATTTGTTTTGCTGTATGGTATGAAGTAGGGATATGGTCACTGCCACTGTTAATCTATTGTTCACCCTATTTATTGAATAATTATTTTCCCTCTGACTTTAAATATCATATTTATCATTGATGAGATTATTACATATAGTAATATGAATCTGTTTATGGACATTCTATTCTCTTCCACACTTTTATTTATTGTTCTTTTAGGGAGTATATTATTTGGAGTTCATTTTTGTAATTCTTTTCTCCAAGTACTTTTGATTATTTCTGTTGATAAAGTTTCAAACTGAAATTCAAATGAGATTCTTCTTTTAATTGCACTAGATTTACAAATCACTTTGGGGAAAGTCAACATCTTTGTAATTTGAGTCTTCTTTTTTTTCACCCTTTTCAAAAATACATTTTATTGACTATGCTATTACAGTTTTCCCATTTTTTCTCCCCTTTATTCACCTCCGTCCTGTACCCCTCCTCCCACCAGCATTCCCCCACCTTAGTTCATGTCCATGGGTCATACATATAAGTTCTTTGCCTTCTCCATTTCCCGTACTGTTCTTAACCTCCCCCTGTCTATTTTGTACCTATCGATTATGCTTCTTGTTCCCTCTACTTTTTCACCCATTCTCCCCTTTTCTCCTCTCCACTGATAACGCTCCATGTGATCTCTATTTCTGTGATTCTGTTCCTGTTCTAGTTGTTTGCTTAGTTCGCTTTTGTTTTTGTTTTTGTAGGTTTGGTTGTTGATAGTTGTGTTTGTTGTCGTTTTACTGTTTGTATTTTTGATCTTCTTTTTCTTAGATAAGTCTCTTTAACATTTTATATAATAAGGGCTTGGGGATGGTGAACTCCTTTAACTTGACCTTATCTGAGAAGCACTTTTTCTGCCCTTCTATTCTAAATGATAGCTTTGCTGGGTAGAGTAATCTTGGATGTAGGTCCTTGCCTTTCATGACTGTGAATACTTCTTTTCAGCCCCTTCTTGCCTGCAAGATTTCTTTTGAGAAATCAGCTGATAGTCTAATGGGAACTCCTTTGTAAGTAACTGTCTCCTTTTCTCTTGCTAAGATTCTCTCTTTATCATTAATCTTGGGTAATGTAATTATGATGTGCCTTGGTGTGTGCTTCCTTGGGTCCAACTTCTTTGGGACTCTCTGAGTCTTCTTATTTAAGAACTCATTTCTCTCCGTTTATTAAAACTTCCTTTTAATTGTGTTAGTAAAGTTTTCTAGATACAGATCCTAAGTTTATTATGAGATAGTTTAAAAATGTGTTGCTCTTGTGAATAGAGTTTTATGTATAATTGATTATTGTTTATACAGTAGTCCCCCCTTATCCACAGGGAATACATTCCAAAACCTCTCAATGAGTGCCTGAAACCATGGATAGTACTGAACCCAATATATATTATGTTTTTTCCCCCATATATATGGGTGGGGCAAAAGGAGATTTACAGCTTTGAGTATGCAAAAGTTTTTATTCTTGTATTATTATTTATTAATTATTGTATTATTTTTTCCATCCGAAACATTGTGAACCTACTTTGCCCTACCCTGTACATACCTATGATAAAATTATATTTATAAACTAAGCACAGCAAGAGATGAACACTAATTAATAATACAATAGAACAATTATAACAATATGCTGTAATAACTGTTATGTGACTGTGGTCTCTCAAAATACCCTGTACTGTCCTCACCCTCCCCTTGTGATGATGTGAGATGACACAGTGCCTACGTGATGAGATGGAGTGGGGTAGAATTTTCCATTTAATAGTTTCAGACCTTGGTTGACTATGGGTAACTGAAACCACAGAAAGCAAAACCTTGTATATGGGGCGGGAGGGACTACTGTACATTAGAAGAGTAATTTTTTGTATATTTGTGTACAACTATTCACCTTCTGAATTTGTATCAATCTAATTTATTTCAGTTCCTTTTGGAATTTTAGGTGGTCACATCATCCTCAAATTTTATTTTCTCATCTCTCTTGGCTATTAGTTATACACTTGTATGTTTTTCTACTTATTTTATTAGCCATAATTTTCAGAAAGCACTAAATGGTAGTGTGATAACCACCATTTATTTCTTATATCTTGTTCTGATTTAATAAAATTGCTGGCAGGGTTGTGGAGAAAAGGGAACCCTAGTGCACTGTTGGTGGGAATGCAAACTGGTACAGCCTCTGTGGAAAACAGTATGGAATTTCCTCAGAAAACTAAAAATGGAATTGCCTTTTGACCCAGAAGTTCCACTGCTGGGTTTATACCCTAAGAATCCTGAAACACTACTTCAAAAGAACCTATGCACCGTAATGTTCATAGCAGCACAATTTACAATAGCCAAGTGCTGGAAGCAGTTTAGGTGCCCATCCGTAAATGAGTGGGTCAATAAACTGTGGTACATTTACACAGTGGGATATTAGGAAGCAGAAAGAAAGAAGGAGCTCCTACCCTTCATGACAACATGGATGGAACTGGAAAGTATTTATACTAAGTGAAGTAAGTCAGGCTGTGAAAGACAAATACCATATGATCTCACCTATAAGTGGAATCTAATTACCAAAACAAACTGGCAAGCAAAATATATCCAGAGACATTGAAATCAACAACAAACTGACAGTAACCAGAGGGGAGGGGAGAGGGAAATAACGTGGGAAAGGCATGTAAATGAACATGAATGAGGGACCCACGGATGGAGCCAAGGGGGGGGTGGGATTGGGTGGGAGGTGGGCGTGGGTAAGGCGGGGGAGAGTGGTGGTGGGAAAATGGAGACAACTGTATTCAAACATCAATAAAAAAGTTAAAAAAATGCCCTTTGTTTCACCGTTAATTAAGGCAGTGGCTGTTGATAAAAGGTAGATACTGTATTTTCTGTTAAAGTTCCTATACCTCATTCACAATTTTTCTATTTAACAAGGATTGGCTGTTACATTTTATTAGGTGCTTTTTTTGCACTTACTGGGTTGAGCGTATAATCTTCCTCCTTATCACTTGATATAATTTAGTAATTGATTTCCTAAGGGTAACTTTCCATATTTTGAAATAAGCACACTTGGTGACAGTGCAGTTTTTATTTTAATATTGCTGAGTTCAGCCAGCTGCTGTGTGTGTTCAGAATTTCAGTATTGATACTTACAGACGTGGTTGGTCTTTGTTTACTCCTTGTGTGTGTGCTAGTTTAGTCAAATTTTTAATGTCAGGATAATGCTGGTTTCATGAAAGTAATTGATTAAACTTTTATTTTTTCTCTGTTTTCAGAAATAGTTTATACAACATGTCAGTTAAGCTTTCTTTTGAATGTGTTTTGAAAGACATTAGTTGGTTGTGATATTTCTATGCCTAGGTTTTTTTCTGAGATGACAGCATTTTCAATGGCTGTTGAGTTTTTCATATTTCCTTGAGTAATTTTTGATAATTTATATTTAGTTGGAACACCATATTATCCCTATTTTAACATTTTTTGGAAGAGATGCAGATAATTTTCTCATATTTTCAAAATATCTTTTCACAATCTTTTCACATATTGGGTGAGGCTGTTCTCCTAGGGTTGTACTTTCGTGTTTTTCCTATTTTTCTTATTTATAAGGTTGTAAGCAGTTTTTCTCTTGAGTTTTTTTTTAATAAAATCAACTCCTACCTTTATTTTCTCATTTCCCTGTTTTCTGCTCTATGTTAATCAGTTTCTGATTTCTCATTTTTCATTCCTTCATCTATTTACTTTGTCTACTTTTAATTATGAAATGTAATATGCAAACAGATGTATATAATGTGTATGTATAACTTAATAATAATGGGAATGGATTACTGACTGCATAATTAAAAAATAGAACATCTTTTTAGTTCTCTGTGTATTCCTTTCTCCATGTATGCCTATTTCTCTCTCCAAGAGGTAACTATTCTAGTGAACTTCTGGTTATTTTCTTCAGTCTTTCTATGGTTTTACAGCATATTAATGGATCACTAAAATTTATGTAGCTTGATTTGTCCTGGTTTTGAACATTTAGAATTAGAATCAAATTGAATGAATTCTTCTGGATCTTGCTTTTTGCTCAATATTATGGTTTTGAAATTTATCCATGTTAATGTAGTTTTTTTATTAGAGTATAACATTTCTTTATAAGAATGTTTGAATATATGTATTTATATATAAATACAGAAAATATATTTTTAAAAGACTTTATTTATTTGTTTTTAGAGAGAGGAAGGTAGAGAGAAATAGAGGGCGAGAAACATCAATGTGTGACTGCCTCCCATGAGCCCCCACTAGGGACCTGGCCTACAACCCAGGCATGTGCCCTGACTGGGAATCCAACTGGCAGCCTCTTGGTTCTGCAGGCCAGTGCTCAGTCTACTGAGCCACACCAGCCAGGGCTAAATATGGAAAATATTAAAAATACAATATATAATTTATGACATGCAAATATAAGATATGCAAATGTATGGAATTTATCTTTCTATTGTGGATGGACATTTGGGATTATTTAAATTTCTTGTTTCATTTCCATGCTTCGCTATCAAAAACAGTATTCATAGTCTATTTTTTGTACATCCATGCCAAAGATTAACCATGATAATATAATGTGGAATTTCTGGGTCCTAGTGTACTTATATATCAATTTTATTTCCAAAATATTTATATTTTCTTTATGCTTAATTTGTTCATAATATTCTTGCTATTTGAGCTGAATGCTTAACTTACTTATTTTCACATTTGATATTTGAAAGTAAAAAAGAAAAACATTTCTTAGCTAAGGATTTTTTTTAGAGTACAGGTTAACCACAGAAGTTTTATTATATAGTTGTCTAATTGATTTTTTTCCCAAATGGAATGTATGTTCAGTTGCTATTTGCTCTTTTATCTAGGAGTTATATAGGAGGCTGCTTTAAAATTTTCATACAATCAAGTTAATAATATTTTTAAAATTAAATTTATTGAGAATAACATTGGTTAACACTATATAAATTTCAGGTGCATAACGTTATAATTCTACATCTGTACACTGTTTTGTGTGCTCCGCACACAAAATGTAGTTTTTTGTTTTTATATATTCGACCCCTTTACCCAATTTGCACCCCCCGCCACTCCCTTTCCCTCTGGTAACCACCTTTCTGTTGTCTGCGTGTATGACTTTGTTTTTGTCTCATTTGTCCATTTGTTACTTTTTGTTTTATATTCCACATATGAGTAAATGTATTGTTTTAGTTCCTCTTTTGTTGTTTCTAATGTCAAGATTTTACACACTATGATCAGAGATCATGACATATATTAACTCCCTTTTGCAATGTTATTGAATTTTTGCAACTTTCATATGTGATCAATATTATATTGATATTTGTAAAATGCATAGTCTCTGGAGAGTACAAAATTTGATATGTATAATATAAAAATAAATATATATTGATAATTAAGATATATACCTATTAAATAAAGCTGATTAATTGTATCAAGTAAATTCCTTAGATCTTCTTTTGGTTTTGTTATAAGATAAAAGGCAGTTTGAGGTCTCAAATTCTCCTTACAGATCTATTGCATAGGTTTTCATGTCATTGAATACAGAGAAAATTTATTGTGAGTGCTGATATGTTTGAAATTATTCATGATATAATATTTTGTATTTTCTGTTTATTATGCTTTCTTGTTTTGTTTTTCTTGGGAATGCCTATACATTTAGTGTTCTCTGTTCTCTGTATGAAAATCTCTTTTTGATTGTGGATATATGTACTTGTAATTTTTTCATTTTTGTGTTTTAATATAGTTTGGCCAGTTTTTACATTATATCTTTTGAGTTTATGTTATTAGTTGCATACAGATGTATAATTGTATATATTTCTGGGAAATTGATCTTTTGTACCATTACAAAAGAATCCATCTTCCTAACTGTGGTAAAGCTTTCTGTTTTAAAGAAAACCTTGTCTGGTATTACTAGAGACATACTATATTCTTTCAATAATGTTTTCATAGCATTTACTTTCCCATCATTTAACTTCCAACTTTTCTGTTTTCATATGATTTATATGTGTATGTGTTCAGGGCATGTAGTTAGGTTTAAAAAAAATTCAATCTAAAAAAGTCAGTCTGGTAACCATTATGTTTTACTTTCATGTTTAGAGCATTTATATTTAATATAGTTATGCATATTTGGGTTTAAAACTGTCATTTACTGTGTTTATTCTCTTTATCCTACATATTCAATATTCTTTATCTTCTTTCTTGTCATTTTATTAAGAAAAATTTAATATCTCACTTTCCCTCTATTGTCCTTCATTTAGTTGGTTACTCTAGAGATTACAACATACACAATTGATTTAATTCTAATGTCAGTTGGCATTTTAAAATTTTCCAGACAATATAGAGGCCTTAGAAGTCTTTATTCTCAAGTTTTTATCTTAGAACGCTATTGTTTTTTAGTGTTTTACTTCTGTATAGTTTAAACTCCACGGGACATAATTATTATTCTTTTGACTCTTTCTTATTTTCTATTTTTGTGGCCTTTATTCCTTCTTTGATCTCCAGCCTTTTATCTAAAATTATTTTCTGGAGAATGTTCTTTATCATTTTCTTTTGTGGGGGCTGGTGATAACAAATTTTCTTCATTTTTGTTTGTCTAAATTTTTTTATTTCACATTCATTCTTGAAGGATATTTTTCTTTGAGTAAGGAGTCCTTGGGTTGCAATTATTTATTTTTTTCAGTGGCTTAAAGATGCTACTCCGTGACCTTTTGTCAGGCCTGGTGTTTATTGGGCTGTTAGAATTTATTTCATCAATTTAGGGGGATGGTCAGCTCTTCTCTCCCTCCCTGCTCTTCCTCTTCCTTCTGACATTCCATTTAAACGCATATTAAGCCCCTTCATTGTGTCCTCTTTGTCTCTTAATCACTGTATTCTGTTTCATCCTAGTAATATTCCAGTTCACCTTCCAACTCGCTAATTATTTAATTACCTGTCTCTACTTTGTCGTAAAATTCTTCCTCGAAGGCTTTACATTTGGGTACTTCTTTAGTTCTAGAAACCTGCTGTGTAATTTTTCAGTTACCATTTCTTCATTGAGATTCTCAGTGTTGTTTTTTAGCCCCTCGAATACACTGAGCATAATTATTTTAAAGTTTTTCTTTTTGGATATTTCAACATCTGGCACCCCTGTGGTTCTGTTTGTACTGTCTGGTATTTCTGCCAATTCTCATTAATGGCATCTCCTCTTTTGTGTCTGTTTATCTTTGATTGTGTTTTTGAATTGTATTTGAAAAAAAATGTTTGTAGAGCTGAACTGAGGTCTAGATGATTTTAATTTTTCTACATAGTATTTTCATCTGCTTTTGTCAGACACAGGGGAAATAAAGCATGATCTTGAATCACTTACAGGGATAGAGATTTTTCTGGGCCATCCAGATGAATCAAAACTCCACAGTGGTCTTCATGAGGCTAGTTTAAACAAAGAAACTACTTATCCTTTAGGAAAATAGGTAGCAGCCCATTAGGGTCCCAATACGAATTCCCAGCAGATCCAACTTTCATCATGCTCTCCGCTGGCTCTTCTGGTTTAGGAAATACCCTACCATAGCTGCAATTCTGGATTTTCAGTCCATGGCTTTCAATTTTTTACCAGTTCCTGGCTTGGTAATTGGCCAATATCTTCCAAATTCTCATGTTCCTCTATATTTCTTTGTCAAAAATGAAACCAAATTTTTATTTTATTTTTTAATTTAATTTTATTTGTTTATGTTTATTGTTGTTCAAGTACAGTTGTCCCCATTTTCCTCCTACTCCCCCATGCCTCATCCATCCCCACCTCCCAACATTTTTAGTGGTTGTCTTATGTGTGATTTTTAAAAAATCCTCACCTGAGGACATATTTTTATTGATTTTTTAGAGAGAGAGAAAGGGAGTGAGAGAGAGAGAAACATCGACTGGTAGCCTCTCATATGTGATCTGACTGGGGGGTCGAACTCCCAACCCAGGCATGCGCCCCTATCAGGAATTGAACCTGCAGCCTTTTGGTGTATGAGACAATGCTCCAACCAACTGAGCCACCCAGACAGGGCTTATGTAGGATTTGCCCCCCCCCCCCCCCCCCCAGTTTTTGTTGTAATAACTGAGGATTTTATATTTGTTTTTATAGATTTTAAATATTATATCCTATTTAAAGAAAGATTAAATTTAACTTTTATATAGCTATATTTACAAGAATTAGGCATCCAGTCTAATTTTTACCTTTGCTTTGCTTCTCATGAATTATTTGATGACATATCTACTCCATTTTAAAAAAATTATTATTTTAGTTCATTTTTGGTCAGTGGTATAATTCTCTTTTTCCCTTAGGAAGAGTATATGTATGGGTGATGTACTTTCCTAACTCTTACAGATCTGAAAATGACAAATGTAGTTTTTATTTTTTTACATGAACGATATTTATCTTGGCTGATTGTGAAGATTTTGTTGTACATTTATTTCTCAGAAAACCATAGTGCAGAGGAGAAGTCTGATCTTATCATAATTAAAAGTTAATAACCTTTCTTTATGGTTCCTGTAATGTTTGTTTTTTTTTCCTTTAAATAAGTAGGTTCGAGAAGTATGTATCTGGTGTGTGGTTTTCACTAACATAGATTTGTATGTAGGCTTTTGATTTGTAGTGAGGTCCTTCAAAATTATGTGATTGGTTATTACTTTCTTCTAATATGTTGACATATATATATATTGTAGTTTTTCTGGATGTACCCTCAATGTTTCTATCATTTTGCTCATTATTTTTCTTCCTCTTTATTTCTCACATACCTTTTTTTTTAAGCTAGTCTTCTAATTCAGTCATTCAGTTTTCTGCAGTGACCATCGCTGACTTCATTTGTTTTGTAAAATAGTTTCAGATAACCATGGACAGACAAAAGAAACCACATCACCACAATGTGACTGATAGGGAGTGTGGAGACATGGGAGGGCTGGCTGGGTTCCCATGGGCAGCAGCTGAAGATCTGGAGGAATATTTCAGCAGTTGGGGGATTTCCCTGAGGAGTGTGAGGCCTAAACCCCAAGCTGGGCTCCCTAGCCTATAGCACCAGAGCTGGAAAGTAACCCAGATAACATCCAACTGTGAAAATCAGCAGGGTTTTTGTCTGTCAGGTGGAGAAGGCTGGAGACACAGAGAGCCTCTTAAAGGGTCAATGCACAAAATTTCAATGGCAGCCATTTACCTGGGGCTCCAGCAAAGGGAGGGCAGAGTAGACTAGAGATGCTTGAGGAAAGTCGGGTTGGTGGCTCTGGGAAGAGAACTGAAAGAACAGCCACCAGGATCCCTTTGCTGAGTCACTCCCCATGCTGCAGAAGCTATCTTTCTCAGGTAGAGCACTACTCTCCAAGTGGCATCAGCCAGACAGGAAGCAGGAGCCCCGCCTGCAGGAATTACTCTGCTCCACCCTGTGGAGCTTAAACCAACCTGCTGATTACAGCTTGATTAGCTTAAAAATTGATCTAACAACTGATTAGTTTAATAACTAATGTGGAAAATACAAAGGAGCAGCCAAAATGGGAAAACAAAGAAATAGACCCCAAATAAAATAAGAGGAGAATTCTCCAAAAGAAGGACTAGATTAAATGGAAGCAAGCAATTTATCAGACAGAGAGTTTAGAGTAATGGTTATAAGGATACTCAAAAGCATGAAAAAAGACAGAAACCATAAAAAAGGACCAGTCAGAAATAAGAATGCAATATCTGAAATAAATAATACACTGGAAGGAGTAAACTGTAGGTTGGATGAAGCAGAGGATCACATTAGTGATTTGGAAGACAAGGTAGAAGAAAACACCCAGGCAGAGCAGCAAAAAGAAAAAATAATTAAAAAATATAAGGATTGCTTAAGAAACACTCTGGGTAACGTGAAGCAGAACAGCATCCACATCGTGGGAACACCAGAAGGAGAAGAGAGTGAGCAAGGGATCAAGAACGTATTTGAAGAAATAGTGGCTGAAAACTCCTACTTTGGTGAAGGAAAAAGACATACAAGTCTAGGAAGCTCAGAGTCCCAAACAAGTTGGTCCCAAAGAGGCCAGCACTAAGACACATTGTTATTAAAATGACAAGGCTTATAGGCAGGGAGAGAATTCTAAAAGCCACAGGAGAAAATCAGGTAGTTAAATACAAGGGAGCACCAATTAGACTGCCATCTGATTACTCACCAGAAACATTTCAGACCAGAAGGGAGCGGTGTGAAATATGTAAGGTGATGAAAAGCAAGGACCTACAGCCAAGGCTTCTTTACCCAGCGGTGCTATCAATTGAAATCAAAGGAGAAATAAGGAACTTCTCAGACAAGAAAAAAACTAAAGGAGTTTGTTAACACCAAACCGGTACTACAACAAATATTAAAGGGCTTGCTTTAAGAAGAAGAAGAAGAAGAAGAAGAGAAACAAACCAGGAAAACAGTCCAACAATAAAATGGCAGTATGTACATATCTATCAATAATCACCTTAAACGTAAATGGCTTAAATGCTCCATCCAAAAGACATAGGGTAGCTGAATGGATAAGAAAACAAGACCTAAATATATGCTGCCTCTAAGAGACCCACCTCAGATAGAAAGATACACACAGACTAAAAGTAAAGGGATGGACAAAAATATTTCATGCAAATGGGAAAGAAAAAAACTGGGGTAGCAGTACTTATATCTGACAAAATAGACTTTAAAACCAAGGCTTTAGTAAGAGACAAGAGACAAAGCAGTACTTATATCTGACAAAATAGACTTTAAAACCAAGGCTTTAGTAAGAGACAAAGAAGGACACTATATAATGATAAAGGGAATGATCCAATAAGAGGCTGTAACCCTAGTAAACATTTATGCACCCAAAATAGGAGCACCTAAATATGTAAAGCAAATCTTGGTGGACATAAAGGGAGAGATTGACAGAAACACAGTCATAATCAGGGATTTTAGCACCCCATTGACTTTAATGGATAGATCTTCCAGACAGAAAACAAGGAGACAGCAGCCTTAAATAACACACTAGATCAAATGGATTTAATCGATATTTTCAGAGCATTTCACCCCAAATTAGTGGAATATACATACTTCTCAAGTGCACATGGAACATTTTCTAGGATAGACCACATGTTAGGACACAAAACAAGTCTCAATAAATTTAAGAAGATTGAAATCATATCAAGCATCTTCTCTGACCACAATGCTATGAAACTAGAAATCAATCACAAGAAGGACACTGAAAGACACACAAAGACAAGGAAGCTAAATAACGTGTTATTAAACAATGAATGGGTCAACAATGAGGTCAAGGAAGAAATCAAAAGATACTTGAAACAAATGAAAATGAAGCCACAACAATAAAAAATCTGTAGGACACTAGCAAAGCAATCCTAAGAGGGAAATTCATAGCATTACAGGCCTATCTTAAAACAACAACAACAACAACAAGAAAAAGCTCAAATGAATGATGTAACTTCACACTTAAAGGAACTTGAAACAACAACAACAACAACAAACAAAGTCCAAAGCAAGTAGAAGGAAGGATATAATGAAGATCAGAGCAGAAATGAGTGAAATAGAGCCTAAAATACAATACAAAAGGTCATTGAATCCAAGAGCTGGTTCTTCAAAAGGATAAACAAGATTGATAAACCTTTATCCAGACTCATTAAGAGAAAAAGAGAAGGGACCCAAATAAATGAAATCAAGGATGAAAGAGAAGAAATAACAACTGCCACCAAAGATATACAAAGGATTATAAGAAAATATTATGAACAACTATATGCCAACAAACTGGACAACCTGGACAAAATGGATAAATTCCTAGAAACATACAATCTTCTGAAACTGAATCAGGAAGAATCAGAGAATCTGAATAGACAGATTGCACCTAATGAAATTGAAGCAGTAACCAAAATCTCCCAACAAACAAAAGCCCACAACCAGATAGCCTCGCAGGTTAATTTTACCAAATATCCAAGAAGAACTAACATCTCTTCTTCTCAAACTATTTCACAAAATCCAAAAGGAGGGAAGGCTCCCAGACTCATTCTATGAGGCCAGCATTATCTTAATTCCAAATCCAGATAAACACTCTACAGAAAAGAAAGTTATAGGCTAACATAGATGCTAAAATTGCCAACAAAATATTAGCAAACTGAATACAGCAATGCATCAAAAGATCATACACCATGATCAAGTGGGATACATTCCAGGGATGCAAGGATGGTACAGCATTCTCAAGTCAATAAATGTAATTCACTACATAAATGAAATGAAGGATAAAACCACATGATTATATCAACAGGTGCAGAAAAAACTTTTGATAAAATCCAGACCCATTTATGATAAAAACTCTCAGCAAAGTGAAGAGAGTGAACATACCTAAACATAATAAAGGTCGTATGTGACAAACCTATTGCCAGCATCATACTCAATGGGCAAAAACTTCAAGTGTTCCTCTTTAGATCAGGAACAAGATAGGGATGTCTGGTTTTACTAGTCTTATTCAACGTAGTACTGGAAGTCCTAGCCACAGCAGTCAGACAAGAAGAAGAAATAAAAGGCATGCAAATTGGAAAGGAAGTAGTAAAACTGTCTTTATTTGTAGATGACATGACACTGTACATAGACAACCCCAAAGATTCCACCAAGAAACTACTAGAACTGATAGATGAGTTCAGCAAAGTAGCAGGATAAAAAATTAATATTCAGAAATCAGTTGCATTTTTAGAAACCAACACCAAACTAACAGAAAGGGAAATTAAGAAAACAATCCCATTTACAGTTGCTTCAAAAATAATAAAATACCTAGGAATAAACCTAACCAAGCATGTGAAAGACCTGTACTCAGAAAATTATGAGACACTGAAGAAAGAAATTGAAGAAGATACAAATAAGTGGAAGCACATACCATGTTCATGGATAGGTCAAATTAACATCATTAAAATGTCCATACTATCCAAAGCAATTTATAGATTTAACACAATTCCTAACAAGATTCCAATGATGTATTTCACAGAACTTGATCAAGTATTTCAAAAATTTATATGGAACCACAAAAAGTCCTGCATAGCAACGGCGATCCTGAAAAAGAAGAACAAAGTTGGTCAATCATGCTACCTTATATCAAACTATACTATAGGGCCATAGTAATCAAAATAGCATGATATTGACATAAAAACAGACACGTTGATCAATGAAACAGAGAGCCCCAAAATAAACCCATACCTTTATAGTCAGTTAATATTCAATAGAGGAAGCAAGCACATACAATGGGCTAAAGATAGTTTATTTAATAAATGGTGTTGGGAAAATTGGATGGATACATGCAGAAAAATGAAACTGGAACCTTCCACACCACACATGAGAATACATTCCAAATGGATCAAAGTCTTAAATGTTAACTCTGAAACCATAAAAACCCTAGAAGAAAACAGCAAAATCTCAGACATTGCTTGTAGCAATTTTTTATCAGATATATCTCCCCAAGCCAAGGAAACAAAAGAAAAAAATAAACAAATTGGACTACATCAAGCTAAAAAGCTTTTGCACAGCAAAGGAAATCATCAACAAAATTAAAAGACAACCCACAGAATGGGAAACCTGTTTGCCAATACATCTCATAAGGGTTTACTATCCAAAACTTACCAAGTTCTTACAAAACTCAACAGCAAAAACCAAATAACCCAATTAAACAGTTGGGCAAAGGACCTGAGTAAGTGTCTGTGTGTCTCCAAAGAGGACATACAGATGGCCATTAGACATATGAAAAGATGCTCAACATCACTGATCATCAGAGAAATGCAAATTAAAACCACAATGAGATACCATCTCACACCTGTCAGAATGGCTATCATCAATAAATCAACAAACAACAAGTGCTGGTGAGGATGTGGAGAAAGGGGAACTCTTTTGCACTGTTGGGAATGCAGACCAGTGCAGCCATTGTGGAAAACAGTATGCAGATACCTCAAAATATTAAAAATGGATCTGCCTTTTGACCCAGTGATCCCACTTCTGGGAATATATCCCAAAGAACCCAAAACACTAATTTGAAAGAACACAAACACCCCAATGTTCACTGCAGAATTATTTACAATCACTAAGATAGAGAAGCAACCCAAGTGTCTACCCATGAGTAGATGAGTGGATAGAACAACTATGGGACATTTTCACAATGGAATACTACTCAGCCATAAAAAGAAGAAAATTTACCCTTTGTGACAGTATGGATGGACCTGGAGAACATTATGCTAAGTGAAATAAGCCAGTCAGAGAAAGACAAATACTATTTCACTCATGTGGAACCTAATGAACAAAGTGAAGTAACAAGGAAAATGGGGACTGATGCTTAGATGGAGAGCAGGATGACAGCCTAGTGGCGGGGGGAGGCCAGGGGATGGAGGGAGTGAACAGAAAGGAAAAAGGACTCACGGACATGGACAACAGTGTGGTGATTGCTCAGGGGAGGAAGGGTGAAAGAGGACTAAAAGGTAATGTAAAGAATACAATGAATATTACATTAAAAAAATCCAAAACCTTAAAAAAATTGTTTCATTGTTTTTATGAAACCTGGTACTTTATAATATAAACAAGATAGAAATATCCATTTTGTTTAATATTTTTACAGTTATTCTTAAACTCTTCTTGCCTCTTCATGGATATGATATTTTTAATATCATTGAGAATATATGAGGCCTGTCCAGAAGGTATCCAGACACGTAATTAGAAATGTATAGAGACATTTATTGAAGAAGATACAAGATACAAGAAACACTGTACATGTTTGTACAATGACGCCTCAGGCCCCTTCAAAGTAGGCAACTTGGGACCTCACACAGTTCTCCTGATTGCCATCAGCTGCCCTGTCATATTTTCCTGCATCTCGTTGATGGTCTGACATCTCTTCCCTTTCAAAGGAATTCAGCTAAGATTTTACCAGTAAAAGTAATGGTACCTGCTCAGATCTTTCAGGTTGAGATCAGAGAAAGTTGGAATTTACTTGTGTAAATCCTGCAGTTTCGCTTTGCCATATTAGCAGGAGCTGCAGTCAGAAGGGCGGACATGACTGGGAGCTCCCAATTTCTGCTAAGGCTTTCTTCCTGTGTTCATGGTGACCGGATGTTGCGGGATTGACAGGAAGACTACACGAGTTATCTCATGTTAGGTGCGTGGCACTCACAAAGCCCTGGGCACAGAGAAGGCGCTCCAGAGAAGGGAGCCATTCTCACTGACACTAACGGCATGAGAGGGTGGACCAGAGTGGAGTGGGCCCACCAGTGACGCCCCACAGTGAATATGGTGGCATGTGGTGACAACTGCAACTGCAGCTCCTTTTCCTACCTTTTAGTGAAAATTCAAGATCATCCATCGCCTGGCATATAGTGGGCACTCAGTAAACAGTGTTGGAATGAATTCTTTGGTGCCAGCCAGCATCTATCTGGTCCATCAACATCCTGTCCCTGTGTGCCTGATGTACCTGTGTGCCTGTGTCACTGTGATTGTGTGCCTGTGTCACTGTGTGCCTATGCAACTGTGTCACTGTCTGACTGTGCGCCTGTGTGCCCGTGTCACTGTGTGACTGTGCACCTGTGTCACTGTGTAACTGTGTGCCTGTGCAACTGTGTGACTGTGTGCCTGTGTCACTGTGTCACTGTGTGGCTGTGTCACTGTGCGACTGTGCATGGAGCAGCCTCAGCCACTTCCACAGCCTCATCGGCCATGTTTGAAAAGTCTCTGGGGATGTTTTGGGCATGGGAGAAATGGTTATAAACCAGATTATTTTCCACTAGGTGTTCATATTTTATGACCAGCTGATGGTCCTTCATTTAGGATAATTCCCTGCAAATACGTTTGGGTGGTGGACTCTGTATGCGATGAAAGCCTCATCCCAGAATAAATGGCTGCAGGTATTCTCCCTATGGGAGAGGTGTCAAACGAGTTTTCACCACGGGCCACATCAGCCTCACGGTTGCCTTCAAAGGGCCAAATGTAATTTTAGGACTGTGTAAATGGTTCCTTAACTAGGGGCAAAGAGCTCTACATTCGGCCCTTTGAAGGCAACCACGAGGCTGATGTGACCCCTGGTGAAAATGAGTTTGACACTGCTGCCCTATGGCATTAGTCACTTGTTGAAAGAAACAAATGAAGCTCTCCTTCCCTGAGAAATACAGGTTAGTATATTAAGTCTGTCTAAAGTAAAATATGCTCAGAGAGGTCTTTGAAAAGTGATATGCAGAAAGCGTCCTTGGGGTATTACTTGATACGGTTTTTGCTAATTGGGGAGGCAAAAGAAAAATTCATCTATGTGTTTGTCGTATAGTTGACTAAAAGTTCTATGTTGAAGATTGTCTTCTATCTCTGTCTTTGGGACAGCATGAGAGGCAGTGTAGTGTGTGGGGGAATGGGTAAGTTCTGGGGCCACTTGGAGAGGTCCATAACCCAGCTCTGCCATGGAGTATCTGTTGTTACCATCGGCAGGTTTTCTAAACCACTCTGCCTCAGTTTACTCATCTGCAAAATCAGCATGGTAATAGCATCTGCTTCTTAGGATCGTGAGAATTAAATATGATAGTCTATGTTAAAAAAACAGTGCTGGCATATGCTAAGTGCTGAGTGTTTTGTTGTGACTTACATTCGCAAAGATTGCGAGGCTGGTACTTCATCCTTAATTCACTATTCAGGTTTCAAATGCACTCTCTGCTTTCTGGTCTTCCTTTTTAGACTTCTTTCTGGAGAGGCAGTTTTGCCCTGTGTCCAAGGGCTCAGGATCTGCAGTTAAATATATGATATACCTGGAGTCAGCTCCATGAATTGTATTGTCTTGGACCATTTCTGCACCTCTTGGTTACATAAGAGTCGTACTTACCTCACTGGGTTGTGTTGAGATTGGGTTATTTTTAAAAGCTTTGATACTTCCTGCTCTCCTTTTTTATTCCCCCTAGAAAGGCAATAATATTGACTCCCATGACCAACATTGGAGAATGCTGACTTCATTAATCATTGAGTATTACTATTAAGTTTTTTTCTGGTGGATATAGGTTTTCACTTCTCTCTGGCATATACCTAGGAGCGAAATTGCTGGGTTATGTGGGTCACTTTTTTTTAAAACAATGTTTTATTTATTTATTTTTAGACAGAGGGGAATGGAAGGAGAAAGAGAGGGAGAAAAACATCAATGTGTGGTTGCCTCTCGTGTGCCCCCTACGGGGATCTGGCCTGCAACCCAGACATATGCTCTGACTGGGAATTAGAAAGAGCAGCCCTTTGGTTTGCATGCTGGCGCTCAATCCACTGAGCCACACCATCCAGGGCTTTCTGTGAACTTTTTGAGGGGCTGCCAGGCTGTGTTCCACAATATGCCTATTATTTTTGAATTGAGATATAAATACTTTTCTTAAAGATTTGTATGCTTTTCATGTTAGGGATTTCAGATCTTTGTCATATTGCTGAAAACATTTGATCTTTTTGCTTTTTAATAATTGTTTTACAACTTTTATGTAGTTAAATCTATTACTTGTGCCTTCTGTCATTTCTTCCATCATTCTTAAACTTAGAAACCTTCTGCCACTGGGAATTGGATGAATGTTAGATAAATGCAGAGTGTGATGCAGACGAGCTTATAGAAACTTCACCTGGGCCACCTGGCAGTGAGCTTCTCTGCTGAGAGCCCTCGACACAGACCAGTAAAAAGGCAAAGAGGCCTGTTTTTTAGGCTCTGTAAAAAGGTGTACACGGTAGAGGTGATACCCACTGCCCGCCCATCCCTTCTCCCACCCTCAGCACCAAGGCCAGCGTCTCCCAGGCCAGGCACTCCATTAGCACCCAAGTGTCAGGGGATGGGTCTTGCCCAGGGACTCCCTTTTCAGTCGCTTGTTTTGTTGGTGGGAGAAATTGTCAGAGTGACATTGGTCCCAAGAGCATCCCTGAAATAGCAAGGTGGGTGCTAAGACCACCCCAGTTCCTGGCAGGGCCACAGTTTTCTTAAGAGTGCCTCCCATTCTCCTCACTGTCCCCACCCCCACATGTCCTTTCTGCCAGAAAGCATCAGCATGTGCCCTAGCCTTTTCCTCCCCGAACCCCGAACCCTGGGTGGGCTTCTTGTTACCTCACTTCTCCAAACCTAGCTTGGGAATTTCAGGTCTCCATGGGATGTTATTTATTCATGGGGATCAAAATAGTCTTCTGACCATGACAGAATTATCTCTGCTTCATTGCACATTTAAGTGAAAATATACTATACAGATGCTAAAGGCAGGTAACATGCTTTTTAAAAAAAAACTTTTATTTCCGAAGGGAAATAATCATCATAATAGTTTGCGGATGGTTCCTTGTTACCACACTGACACTTTGCCCTTCTGCTCATCCTCTGGAGTAAGATAAAAACCAGGAGAACATTAAGGGGTCATTTATGCAATACTCATTTAGTTTTCCTTGGTGTATAGCTGGTATGGAATTAATTCAGGCATATTGTACGAGGAGCTAAATTCATCCTGTTCCATGTTACTAGCCAGTTGTTCCAGGTCCATTTATTCCCTAAACCTCTTTCCCACCAGTGGACGTGACTCCTGCGGTGTGTATCCAAGGCCACTTGTCTCATGGTCCCTCACTACAGTGCATGAGTGCTTTCCCCCTCTGCGTCCTTTCCCATGGCTCTGTTCATTCTCGTCCCAGCAACCTGCCTTTTATTTATTGTAAATATTTTGGTGTTGATAATGCTTGTCTCTCTTAATTATTCTTGCAATAAAATATTTTCTCTTCTCTCATTGGGATAAGGATTGGCATTACATCATTCTTAAAGTGTAATTTGAGATTTCGATACTTATTTCTCTTTAGTCTTCCTCTCTGGAACAAGACACCTAGCGCCATTGTTCCAAATCTCTTTTTATGTCTCTCAGAACAGTTTTGCAGTTGTCTTTATATAGGTCATGGATATTTCTTGTTAAGGCTGCTCTTAGGTAGTATATAGCTTTTGAGGCAACTGTGTAAAGAATGTTTTAAAATCATGTTTTATAGTGGCTGTTGCTGGAATATGGGAAAGTAAGTGATTTTTATACACAGCAGGTCCTCAAATAACATTGTTTTGCTCCACATGATTTCACTATAATGCTGACTAGATGCCGTAGGAACTTAACCCTTGTATATATCAATTAGCCTATGCTGAGATTGGTGTTTTATAAATCATTTTGCTTAAAGTTGCAGAACATACCAAAAATGTTGAGGACTTATTATATTACATAAAATAAATGCTTGTTTTTATTAAATGCTTATATTTCACACAGTTTTAAACATATTAAGTGATGCCACATTTAAAGACCATTTTTTGTCTTGTCATTTTCAATATTTATCACTAATTTCTTTTGTCTCTTGTATCTCCATGCTTTCCATGGGTATCCTATGTCATTTTTGGTACCCCTTTCTCACTTGATATACCTCCTTCTCTGTTTTGCCTTTTCCCCTAGTTTCTAACACTCTTTGAAATACTATTTTTTCCTTTAAAAACCTTATTTAAATGAAATAAGGTTTTAAAAATAGTGTAATATAGCAGTTTTTGTTCATCTTCACTACTGTGTCCCTGGACATGGCACCCGGCATTGTGTTTCAGTAAATGTTTGTTGGATGAATGAATCTACAGTGTTTTGGAGCTCAAGACTGCAAATAATCTGAGCTCAGAGGTATAAAACTTTTAAAGTGGCTTAGCGTTCCCTTACTTTGACTTTGTTTTACTCTCTTGGATGAGAAGGTCCTAGTGTTTGCTGGAGATGATGAAAGCAAATGAGGTTTTGAGTGGCTACAGTTGATTCTCAATATTTGCAGTGCTTGTTAGTCACGGTCATTAGGTTCTTTATAAGGTCGCCGAGAACGTGGAATTAGCCGGTGCTGAACCGTTTCCCTAGGGGAAGAACAGGGCTTTGTTCGTTTGACACTCTGGCCATATTTTTGTGAACCGACCAACACAGAACCTTGTTTTATGTGTGTTTCTGTTCAAGGACACTGTATTTAATACATATTGCTGATTCGTTAACCTTGAACTCATGTCTGAGGAAAGCTCATCTAACTCATGTATTTTCTCCAGAAGGCAGATCACAGGCTTCGTGCTTTTGGGGACACTAGATAGCACTTCAGCACAGCACCAGAGGGTTATTTTAAACAGTGGAATCACCAACACAAAGTGCACAAATGTGAAAAACATGGCATTAAATCGACAGAAGAAGGACACTTGTTTACGGCACGAGAGCTGAACTGTGAAGGCAGATGTTGCCTAGCTCAGCCTCAGCTGGGAGCATGTGCATGTTGGACGACTCAGTGTTTTTCCTGCTCTTTGCACATCCTTGATGACCACAAGATCCCTTGGGTATTGATTTGGGGGTGAGAAATAAATTTTAGCGAGGAGGCATAATTTGCAAATACAGAATCTTCGAATAATAGTTTCATTTGCTATGACTGTTGCATCGCTCCCAAGTGATGAGTGGCCTTCTCTGTATTACCTTGTTGTCTGAATGACTTGATACCAACAGCTTGATAGCCATGACCTCCCTGTGGGTCCTAGCATCAGCTCTTCTTGACCACAGTTTTATTCAGCATCTTCTGCCCTCTGTCTGTGTCCCCATGGAGGCCAAGCTCACCTCCTTGCACAGTCACATTCTTCCTCAAGTACTTTTTCCCCCTCTTCCTTGGGCTCGCCTGCACTTGCATAGTCAGGATTTCACTCTGGGGGCTCTTCTGAAGTTCATTTGAACCGTCTTTCTTCTTAGCATCCCTGGACAACGGACATAGCCCTTGAATCTCAAAATGGATTTAATTGGTCTGCTTTCCTAAAGTTCAAGTTCTCAAATGGAGGTGCACATCTAAGTCACCTGTGGGGTTTTTAAAATACGGTGGCATTAGCCTTGCTCCTAATCAACTGAGTCAACAGTCACAAAGGGTGTACGGTCTGTGTATAGATGTGTTTAAAAAGTTCCATAGGATCTAGATTGTGGGTTCGATCCCTGGTGAGGGTGCATAAGGGAGGCAGCTGATGGATGTTTCTCTCTCTCTCCCCCCTTCCTCTCTCTCTAAAATCAATAAACATATCCTTGAGTGAGGATTAAAAAAAGTTCCATAGGTGATTCTGATCTGTGGATGGGGAGGGGCTTGAGAGCCAATTATATTGAGAACTTGATAAAGTTGACAATGATTAAAATAATAACCATCAAAACCACCACCATCAATATTTATGGTGCCTTTACTAGGTATCAGGCTCCTTATTAAGCTCTTTGTTGTGTTTTAATATATTCCAACCCTTGGGCATAGATACATGCTTTGATGAACTCAGATTTACAGGTGAGAACACAGAAGCTCACGGTGGCTGAGTCATGTAGCTCCTGGGGGATGGAATGGAATTATGAGTCTACAGTTTTGTATTCTGTGACTTTGAGACTACAGCCCTGGGTAACTGGTCACCTGTGAGCCTTCTTACACTCATTTCATTCTTTCTGCATTAAATACCCAGTGTTGTAATTGGTGATCTATTTAGTTTATAAGATTTTTACCCTCCCACCAATAATAGAAGCCTAGGTGAGAAGACGCTTGCAAGGAATTCAGCTGTTTTGACAGTGTGTTTAACATACCTGAGGCAGTGTGCTTTCTCGGGAGAGTAGGAGGCTGCTTTCTTAGGGGCAGTTGCTGTTGACATTAAGTTCCTGCCCAGCCTAGGTGTACAATAATAGTTGAATGCATTACCAAGTTTGATAATATTGTAATTGCATTAGGGCAGTCTGCTATGTTTCAAGGAGTCCTATAGTAAACCATCTTTGTATAATGAATAGTGACACCTCTATAGTGAATAAATTCTCACCTTTTCCTCAAAATGAAATATGTTTTCAAGTTGGAGCACTAATCTCTAAACAGAGTCTTTGTGCCTCTAAGACAGTAATTTCCAGTAATTGTAATAACTCTATTAATTTCAAAATGGTCTGAGTCAATTTTCTTAGAATTTAGGACAGAACCTCAAAGGAAAAAAATATAGTTCAAGAGTTTTCCGGGTTGGGGGGGGGAATGGAGACAACTGTTCTTGAACAACAATAATAAAAAAAAAAGACTTTCTTACATGTTACAGGGAATCTTAGAATTCCCCCATGAAGTTTCCTGGTCTTAGGGAAACTTTTGCAAGTGTGGTTAGACTTGAAGTGGTTTGAGCAATCCCTGAATTTGTTATTATTCTACGTTTATGTGTTTGTTCTTTTTAGTGTGGTTCTTCCTATGCAACTGCGTCTTTATATCATGTGTTTACTCCCACACTCCTGAGTGGGGTCGGTTTTGCTGCCTTCAAGGGGAGGATGAGTTGTAACTCCCTCTTCTTATCCACACAAGCAGTAAACACTGTCCAAAACCACAAAGAGGAATTTGATTGCTATGCTTATAACCATCATCACAAAAGTACTCTAATATCTATAATGATTATAATTTATTATTTTTCCTGACCATTCTTTTAGCATGCCACTTTAAAATGAGATAATATTCGGCTGGTATATAGGTCATGACTCTAATCAGTAGTTAAAATCATCCAGTTACCTGAGAGAACACATTAGAGGCAGCTCATGTTGAAGGGCTTGCCAAAAAAAAAAAAAAAAAAAAAATCACACGCCTTAGGGCTAACTTTTCTCTTTAACATTTTTAAAAAACCCTCCTTTTATTCTTGTATTTCAAAATTTGATTGCCCAGTTATCTTCCATATGGATTTAGGAAATCAATTTTCAAGTAAAATAAAATCTTGGTAGCTGGGATTGGAATGGCATTTAATTTATTGTTAAACTTGGGAAGAACTGGCTCATTGATAATAGACCAATTGGCTTTTCTCTCTAATTTGCCTATCTCATATATATATCCTTCAGTAATTTTGTTTTCCTCATGTGGATTTTATATATTTCTTGTTACTCTTCCCCGTAGGTATATTGTTCTGTCCGGTTTCGCTTTTATTATTTGGAACACATCATTCTCTATTGTATTTTTTGTTTATTAATTTTTTAGGGCATATTGTTGGCTATTGGATACTTACTTTATAATCCGCTCTGTTTCACTTTTATTTCATTCTTCTGCTTAATTCTCCAATTTTATCTTAAGCAAATAATGGTCCATTTCTTCATCCTTCCTAGTAATGGGAGCTCTTATGTCTTTTACTTGCTTTGTTTACCAGTGTTAATACTTTTAAATTTCTTTATCAGTGTTAAATACTAGTTATGATGGGATTCTGACCCATGACTTTAATGGAAATGCTTGTATTATACCACAGGTTTGATGCTGGCTAGTGGTTTAAGGTTAAGAATATTCCTCTGGCCTAGTTTGCTATTTTTAAAAAATAGAGAATGCTATCAGAAGCCTTTTTAAAATTATTGAATAATGTGATTTTTTTCACTAATGGATATGATGATTATATTAATTCATTTTTTTCTGGGACAAATTCTTGCTGATAGAGGTATATTTTCTTTCATTATACTAATAGGTATAAAAATATTTTATTTAGAATTCTTTTCATGTATATTTCTAAGCGACACAGGCTGTGGTTTTATTGTATGTGTGTGTTTGTCAGGTTTTTCTGTCAAGGTCACTAAATGTAAAATGAATGGGGAAATGTTCCTTTTTTACTGTCGGGAACATTTTATAAAGCCTCAGAGAGCATTCTTTAGCAATGTTTTCAAATTCGCCTATTGCTGTTGCTTAATTTAATGTTCTTATTTCTCATTAAGTAAATTGTGTTCTTTTGTATTTATTAAAAAATCTTATTTCATTGAGACTTTTCAAATTTATTAAATGTTAAATAATTTCCCCTCGTTTTTGAGTTGCTGCCATTATTTTTTATTAAATACTCTTTTCATTCTTTACTATGTCTATTTGTATTTTTTCATTATTTTTTATTAGACTAGATAGAAGTTTGCCTGTTGGTGGTAGTTTTTGTTTACGGTGGTGTTTTTCAGAGAACCAGCTTTTGAATTCTACTGCTTTTTAGTTTTTAATGAGTTGATTTCTGCTTTTAACCTTTAATATTAATGCCTTGATTATGTTTTTTCTTAGGTTTTATTTTGTTGTTCTCTTTCTAACTTCTTGAATTGAATTGTTGCTGCATTTAGTTTATTACTTTCTTATTTAATAATAAAATCACTTAATAATTTTCTTATTATTATAGTTTTGGCTGTATCTCTCTTCAGATTATTCCATGCCATATCAACATTATTGCTATTTTCTAATTAATTTGTAACTTTATTTCTTTACCTGTTGATGCAATTATTATTTAAGAGTTTTTTTCCTACATGGTGGAGGGTTTTGTTTGCATGTTTATAATTTCTTTATAACTCTGATGAACATTTTGCATTTTTCTGTATCTAAAATTATTCTCTTAGGATAGGTTTCCAGAAGCAGGATTAGCAGGTCAAAGGGCAAGGATATTTTCCAGGCTTTTGCTCACTGTGGCCAGATTCTTTACTGGCCCTTTTGGTCATCAGGGACAGCCCTGCCTTTTCTTGGTCGTAGGCATTGAAACTCATTCCCCACAGATGCCGCTTCTCCGTAGACAAACAGCGGAGTGCTGAGTGTGGGCTGTGGTTCCCCACAGCTTTCACTTCTTCCTGAGGAGGGCTCTGGGGTGAGGGGGTCAGGAAGCCTTTATAACTGGGTGATCCGAGACACCCAGAGTCCTTGGTAGATTATGGGGAAGAATCCGCATTTACCTCTGCTCTCCAAATGCAAGCAGTCTCCACGCATCCCTGCTGACAACACAGAAGGGCACTGACACTTGCCGAGCAGCCAGGATATCTCAGGCATTTAACATATTTTGCCACCTTAAAAAAAAGAACATTAAATAGAATGTGGATGAGAGACCTGGGACTCTGAGAATGGAAGTGGGGACTGAAGCCTGAGGCTGGCAGCCAGTAAGAGTTTGAGCCCCTTACCAACCAACCTCTTTCCCTCCCACTTGATGAACAATGCAGGTTGTGCTGGGGGGCCACTGCCCAAGCTCAAGAGTGAGGGTCTGAGGCTGCCTCTCACCCAATCAGTAATGTCTGCCTTTCCATCTGAGATCCTGCTCTTCCCTGCTGTGGGCAGGTCCCCTGGGAGCCCGCAGATCTACCAGGTTGTTAATAGCTGGGAGGACAGAGGCCAAAACCCATCACACTCCCAAATGACCTTTAAAATCCCAACAGAGTCGTTTATTGAGCCCCTGCTGTATGCCAGGGCTCCGTGCGGCTTCCCCCCGCAGAGTCCTCCCTGATGGAGGGCTCTCAGCATCGCCGTTGTACAGGGAAGGGGGGTTAGGGTTAGAATGCAGGCTGACGTGTTCAGAGTCACACCACAGACAAGCCACGGAGACATGTGGGCTGGCACTGGACTGCCCTTTTCTCCAGTATTGCTCTTGGCTGCATGGGGCCACCCTTTGTGGGTCATGGGAGATGTGACAGCTCTCAGATTCTGGCGTGTTTTCCAAACAATACAACGTTCTCTGTAAAAAATCCTCTTCGCTCATGTCAGTGGCTCCTAGTTTCTGGTATTGGTGTGGCCTTTGCTCCTGGCTGAAACTCCATTCACCTCAAAGCCCAGACTCTTGTCCATACTGCCCCCAGAGAGCCACGTGATCTACATATGACAAGGCCTGCCCACGTGTTGGTTGCAGCCCGCCTTCCCCAGTGGATTTGTGGTAGAGTCACCTCCTCACTGGTACATCAGCATTGGCAAGGGTTGGTTACAGTTTGTGTCTAACCAAGCATCTCGGTGGTGGTGGCTTTTGGGTGCATGTTGGAGACGAGGATTGTGCCAAGCCTGTAAATAGGGATAAAAAATTGTGCTTGCCTTAAAGGATTATCGTGAAGATTAAGTGAGGTCATGTATAAGGCATGCCTTCACCGTCATTATCCCACTCCTGTCTCCTCTGTCCGTTCTCCCCGGAAGCCTCATTACTCACCCTGGCTTTTGCCAAAGTGGATTGTATATTTTGGAAACAAATCCTTTGTCAGAAGTGTGTGTCCTACATACCTTCTCATGATCTATAGATTACCTTTTTATTCTCTTAATTGTGAGTTTTGATAAGCAGAAGTTCTTGGTTTTAATGAAGTTCAGTTTATCAGTCTTTTTTGTATTTATTGTCCCTTTGTGCTTTTTAGGTCCTAGTTTAAGATGCTTTTCTACCTGAAGGTCATCATATGTTCACCTACATTGTTTCACCTATTGCGTTTAGATAGGTGATGGATCTGGAATAGACTTTTTTTTTATACGGTGTGAGATGGGGGTAAAAAAAAATTTTTTTTTAAGTTGGGAACCCACTATATCTTGAGAAGGCCATTCTTGCAGTGGTTCCTCAGTCTATTAAAATCTGATTGACCATATACTTGTGGTTCTGTGTCTTTGCCTTATTACAGACTAATGTAAATGAGAATTTCACCACTCTCTAGACCTTAGCAAACATTGACTCCGTTTACCCCATTTCCTTTTTTTTTTGTTAATATCGCCATGCTTTTTCATTCTACATCTATTTTAAAGACCACATGCCATTAGTATTGTTTTGTACAGTGAACAGTAATGTATGCTTACTCATATATTCATTTTTTTTCCTGTGGATTTTTCTCCTTCCTGAGGAATTTGCTTAGTTTTTAAAGTTCTGCCGGTAACGACGGCGTGCTGCTGAGAGCTGGGCGTGCGTCCTTCCCAGTGCGACGTTCAGGGATGGCCTGTGGGTGCTTAAAACTCAGCGGAGTATTTATGTCACAGAAATTGGAAACGACAAATCCGTGCTTTTTCTCTCTTTTGAGCCGGTTGTGCAGCGTTTGCGAGCACATCACTGGTCGGTGGCACACTGTCTCGGTTGGTGTGCATCTCGAGGTGTCTTTATTCTGCTTCTCCTTAGAAGGGTGTTCCCACAGGATGAGGCGTTCTAAGCGGGTTTATTTTCTCTCAGCCCCTCTGTATTTACTGAGAACTCACCTATTTTATTGTTGCCCTTTTCTAAAAGATAAAGTGACTTTTTTTCCCCCTCATCTGTCTACTTTTGAGAATTTGTCTTTGGCTTTCTGAAGTTTTGCTGTGGTGTTTCTAGGTATCACTTCCTTTTTGTTTATTCTGCCTGGGATCTTTGTGAGTTGATGCTCTTGTTATTTTTAGAAGGTTCTTGGGGATTATCTCACTAAATGCTCCTACTCTGTTCTCTCTCTTCCTCTTCTGGGGCTCCTACCACGCATTTTTAGGCTTTGCCAACATGCTCCCCATGCCTGGTCTGTTCTTTTTTGTACTTTTACCCATTTTTGCTCCTTGTTTTCATCTGGACGTTTACTTACAACTTACCTTTCACTTTACTGACTTGATCTGTGTTTTATATGCTGTTATACTCATTCATTAAGTTCTTAATTTCTGTTGTTTCTTAGTTTTAGGATTCTGCTCTGGTTAAATTCTCCTTGTGGTTATTACTATTTTTTTTGCAGATATTTTAAAGGCTATGTTTGATAACTCCAGTATTTGCATCCCCTGTGGGCCTTATTTGGGTCCTACTCCTTGGTGTGCCTGGATGCTGGACATTTATTGAGGTCGTGGATGATGGTCCCTTCTTGTAAAGAGGACTCACCCAGCCAGTCTTCTGAGAGGATTCACTGTGTCTTTCATCGGCAGAGAAACGTCAGATAACCTCAGTTTGATCAGAAATGGAGGCTCGTTTGCAGTCTTTGTAATACTTGGCTTCTTCTGATTATTTCCCTGAGAGCCTTGGTGTTTATTTTTGCCTTAGTAGATCCTGAACTCCAAAAATAATTTCCCTAACACCATAAGCCTCCTGAAAGTTAAACTCACCTATTCAGCCTCTTTTTGGTCAGCACATTAGTTTCTCTCTCTCTGTCTTTCTCTCTTTTTTCTTATGAATCAGTACTTTGCCCTGACTGGCATGGCTCAGTTGGTTGGGCATTGTCCTGCAAAGTGAAAGGTTGATGGTTTGATTCCCGTCAGGGCATGTGCCTGGGTTGGGGATGGTCCCTGGTTGGGGCGCTTGTGAGAGGCACAAACTGATGTCTCTCTCTTACATCGATGTTTCTCCTTCCTTTCCCCTCTCTCTAAAAATAAATAAATAAAATCTTAAAGAAAAGAATCATCAGTACTTTAAAGGGAAAGCAGGCGGAGGGTAAAGGCATGCTTCTTTCTGCCTCCCTTCTATTCCATCTGCTGGACCTGCAAGCCTCGATTGGCCGCTCAAGCACTGGAGGGGTGCTAACCACAGTTTTCATCTTCCCAGATCCATAAGACTATGCAGAACTCTCCTTGGCCTCTGTGTGCTGTTCTGTATTTTGTGTGTGTGTGTGTGTGTGTGTGTGTGTGTGTGTGTGTGTGTTTTGCTAAGCTTTTTAGCATCTAATCCCACCCAAGAAAGACTGGTAAATAGCCCAGGTGGGAGGCGGGGCAGGGCGCGCAGAATGTCAAGCACACCTCCATGAATTTTTGTCTGGGATTTGGGTGCTCCAAGTCTTGGCCCGCTCAGTGCCTCTTAAATGTCTTAGAACAGGTGATGGATCTTAGCAGCTCTCCTAGTTTTTCTTGGCAGGGACACCAGTTTCCTAAAAGTTGCTCTGTGTTGGCTGGAATAGAATTCTAAAGTTGTTTTTGTTTTTGGTTTTGTTTTTCTTGCATTGTCTGTGTTAGTTTTGGAACCAGAATTATGGTTCCAGAATAGACTGGGCGATTCCCATATTTTTCTAAAATTAAATTCTATTGACTAGCTTTTACATTATCCTTTGAAAGCTTGAAAGAATTTATTTTTCTTTTTTTAATTGAATTTATGGGGGTGGCATTGGTTTTACAAAACGATATAGGTTTTAACTGTATAACCCAGCAAAACATCATCTGCATGCTGCTTCGTGCGCCCATCGCCCCAAGCAATGTCCCTTTCTCTCCCCATTTGTCCCTCCCTTTGCCCACCTCCGCCTACCTGTACCTCCGCTTCTCCCCTTTCCTTCTGGCTGTCACCACACTATTTTGTGTCTGTGTGTTTTATACATGCATACATACATACATATACATATACATATACATATACAAACCTGTATATGTATATATACATATTTTTTTTGCTTAATCCCTTCACCTTCTTTCATCCAGTCCCCCCTCCTCCTCCCCTCTGACAGCTGTCGGTCTGTTCCAGGTATCCACTCCTCTGTTTCTATTTTATGTGTTAGTTTATTTTGTTCATTAGATTCCACATATGAGTGAGATCATGCGGTACTTGTCTTCCTTTGACTGGCTTATTTCACTTATCATAATGTTCTCCAGGCCCATCCATGCTGTGGCAAAAGTAAGATTTCCTTCTTTTTTTTTGCAGCTGCGTAGTATTCCACTGTGTAAATGTGTCTCTGCTTCATTACTGGAATCACTTGGGCACATGAGTCCTCCCCCATCTCCAGTTGCTCATTGGCAGCTTTTCCCAATTTCTTTCCAGGTTATTAGTTCAGTTAGGTCTCTTGAAATTTGATTTTTTTTGCTCTATTTTATTTTATTTTATTTTTTTGATTTAATGTTTATTGTATTTTTTCCACTGGTTTCTTTTGTATCTTTCAGTTTATTGGTTGCAGAGGAAATATAATAGTTTAAGATCTGTCTGTGTTTATAACCTCTTTCTCATAGTATTTTGGGTTTTGAGTTCTTTCTCTCTCTCTGGGTGGGTTTGCTAGAGGTTTGTCTTTTTTTACCAGTCCTTTTTAAGGAACTGATAGAGTATATTTTTTGACCCAGTTTACTTTTTACTTTTTATTTCTCTTAATTATTTTGTGCTTACAAATTAATCCCTTTCTGTTGCTTTGATCAGGACCATTTTTTTCAGCTTTTTGTACTAAATACTTCACATATTTTCATTCCTCCTTATTTTATTAAAAATATTTTCAGTAAGGCTACCTTTTTTTTCCCTCTGAGCTCAGCTTTGGCTGAATCCTGTAAACTTTGGTATAGCTGGAGCTGTTACCATTATTTTATATGTAGCCCATAATTTGTTTGGATCACCTTCCTTAGCCAAGAATTAATTATTGGGGTTTTCTGGGGTTTTTTTTTTAGCTGTTGATTTTGCTTTTTATTGCTTTGTGGACACAGATTAATTTCTGGGTTTTGGTATTTATTGAGTGTTTCTGGGGGACTAGTACTTGTTCAGTGTTTTTGGTAAATGTTCCATGGGACATTTAAAAAGACCATGTTTTGCATTTATTATTGTGCAAGACCTAAGACAACTATAGGCAAACCCCCAATTACTTTATATGCTTTTAATAATTAATTTCCTTTTTCAACAATTGTTTAGTTGAATACTTGTTATAAATAAAATACTACTAGGCATTTGATAGAGTTTTAACATTTTAATCATAAAATAAAATGTGGTTACTGGAGAAGATTTGGAGAATAAAAGTGTAAATAATAAATACTAGTGACCCGTAATCACTCTCCCATCATTGCTTTGGTTGGGTTTCCATGGATCTGTTTTGCTACACGTTGCAGCTGGACACAGTTGTAGCCACATTGTACTGTGCACGCAGCTTCCTGTCTTCGTGTCTGAAGCCTACATCTTCACGTTCTTTATGTACAGAGAGCTCCTACCATCAGCTCCCTTCTGCGACCTTCCCTTCTGGTGGACTCCTTTTTGTCAGGGTGGGCTTGTTTGGAACCCATGACCGCATTGCGTTCCTTAGAGCTCTTAGCGCACAGTTGGAAGTTGGGAGAATGAGAGAGAGGATCGTTCCAGTTCAGGGATGACTAGTTAAGTTGGGGATGGGAGAGGAGGGATTTGTTGATAGTGGTTGTGGTGCTGGATCTGATGTGGTACAGGGTGCTTGGGGGTTGCTGATAATAATGCACTGTATTGTTTTGCCAATGTTATCTCTTTTCTGCAAGGGTCCTCATGGTACAGCTTGCTGACCCAGGCTTCCATTTGTGCAAACCAAGGTGCTGAGAATTAAATGGACTGGCTCAGGGTTAGCCTCCTGAGTTTAAGTGGCAGGGCCCGGTACAGCTCTGGCCCCCAAACCTGCATCGTTCCTTTATACTCTGCTGTCTTTCCAGAATCACCTGCTGGTATGAACAGGTCCGTGGCTGCACTTGGGGTTCGGGAATCTTGACTGAGGATTTAGGAAAGCCTTTTAGGTGCTGATGTCTGATCAGGGTCTTTAAAGGTCATTAAGGACCTGCAAGGTGGGCAGAGTTGGGAGGGGTGTTCTATTCAGGGAGAAGCCAGATAAAAGGTGTGCATGCAGGAAGCACAGGTAAGACTTGGCAGGGGTGTATGAAGCTGCCAGGCAAAGACACTGGGTGCGTGCTTGGTGGTTCTGGAGGAGTCTGTGTGGACAGCTTTTGGGAGTGGCCATGCTTCTTTTGAATGGTGCGTGCTTCTCTGGCCTTAGGAGTTGGGGAGGGGAACAAAGCCCGTTGCTGATGGGAGAAGGGACTCCACAGGGAAAACTTCCACCAGTTCCCACCCATTCCCACCGCTGCCATTGTTGCTGCTTTTGACAACATTGATAACAATGACTGCCGGCATTTATTGAATACTTACTGGGCCCACGTCTAGCAGCACTTTGTAACGCATTATCCTTTTTATTTAATCTTCACCTGAGCATATGTTTATTGATTTGAGAGAGAGAGAGATCAATTGGTTGCCTCCTGTATGCACTCCAACTGGGGGTCAAACCCTCAACCTAGGTACGTGCCCTGACTGGTAATTGAACCTGCAACCTTTTGGTGTATGGAACGATGCTCCAATCAACTTAGCCACCCAGCCAGGGCTGTGTGCATTATCTTTTAAAATCCTTTCCCAACCCCCTTCAAGCCTAGGTACTTTAATACTAAGGAACCAGAAGCTTGTAGAGATCAAACACATACCCATGGTCCCACAGCTAAAAAGCTGCCTAGCCACAATTTGGTCCAAGCACCTCTGACTCGAGATGCTATGCTCTTCTCCGGGTGGTTCAGGCTGGTGTCGCAAATGAGGAGAATAATGTGTGATGGACCTTTTCCCAATTTTCTTGAAATGTGGCCTTCTTGTCCACGTTTTGTTGTGCTTTGATTTTTTGATGCTTTTGAGTACACACACATATTTCAATGCCCTAGGAAAATGAACAGTCCGTGTACGATAACGGAAGGTGAATGCCCCTCAGCTCTGGGACACAGTCGGCAGTAGTGGGGATTGTGGCAACCCAGGAGGGGTCGTGGTTGTTAAGATGGAGCCAGTTGTTGGAATGTAGACCCAGGGCTGCCAGTTCCTTGTTGCTCTTATTTATTTACTTTTTTAAAAGAGAAACTGGGAATCTGGATTTTAAGGGAAGTGTACCAGTTTTTAAAAGCCTAGTTTTCAGATGATCCTGAGCCAACAGTGATATCGTTGTGAAGACAAGCCTCGCCTCCTAGCGAGTGGTTACTAGGTTGTGCCCGTCTGCTGGAGACCTCCCTGTAACCACACGGGTCTCCCTCCGCCCTGAGGAGGGGGCCTGCCGGGCTGGGTGGGTGGCTCTTTCCTGGCACGTCTGCTGGTCCAGGGAAGGTCCTGCCAGGGCTGTCTGAGCCAGGACTAGTTCTCAGTCCATCCTGGACACTTGATTTTCTGTGCTCTGCATTCTTGGGGTTACTTCTCCTGTCTTCAGCACCAATGCAGAACAGTTGGAAGATTCCAGAACACTTGAGAGGATGCAAGAAAGGAAAATTGCTTAGAATCTGCTCTTCAAAAACCTGGCTGTGAGAGGGAGCAAGTGGTCACTACTGGAGTCAGTGCCAGATAGAACATCTTGAGCATAACACTAGAAGCCTCCACTTGTTTTTTATTTTTTTACCAGAGCACAGTTCAATGCTGAAATCATAGCGCTTGGGATTATAAGGTCAGATCTGCCCTGGTCAGTGGGGTAGCCTAATTCTGTGTCAGTTTATTATATGCTCAGCCTACGCCTCCGCTTAGACAGACAGGGCACAGTTTCGGCCTTCCACATTGGCAGACTTCATGATGGTGGGGGTGGTAACTGCCCTTTAATTCCACCCAGGTGCAGCCCCACACCCTGGCGTGATACCTGGTGGAGAGGTGCCTTGTCCCCAGAGCCACAGGTAGAAGGAAGGTCTTGGGAACAGGTTGAACCTTATGAGTTTCATTCCCTTTCCACTGCACTCTTCAAATTCCGAGAACTTGCGTGCAGGTAATGCTGAGTCGGCCCAGTGGAAGGCATGCTGATCAGCAGTAGGAAGGGTGTCCCAACACCCGCAGGGCTGTGGAATCGGGTGGAGGCAGCATGCCAGTTGTTTGGGGTAAGCCAGCGGTGTCATTGGTCCTCCGTGCCTGCTGAGGCAGGAGGGGCAACATGAATGGAAGGTCAGTGCAGAAGCCTTTCCAGGCAACTGAGGACACTGTGGACACTGTGGTGCCTGGTGTGAGAACCCAGGTCATGCGTGGGGTTGATGTCAAATTCCCCACAGGCCTCACTGAGTGATGTTACAATTATGCTGTGTTGCTCCTGAAAGCCACACCTATAGCAGAATCACCTGCTGTGAGCTGGTACCTTGTGCACTGTCAGGTCTTTGTAACAGCAGTAGTACTAATAATAGTAATGATAATAATTGCTAACATATATTGATCTATTGTTTACAGTAACAGATATTGTTTGGGGTGTTTGGTAGGTATTGGCTACATTTAACCTTCATCTAACCTTCGTAGCGATTCTTCACAGGTGGTTGCTGTTACTGTTTTCTCTTAGTGGGTGAGGAATCAAAGCACAGAGGGAAAAGGTCACACAGCTAGTTAGTGACTGGACTGGGGTTATGCGGCCCAGACACTCTGGATTCCACTGCTGGCTGCCTTTTGCTTTGGGCGTTTTGAGTTTTTGTGACAGGGTTTCCTCTGACTCCTGGCTTCAGGGTCACTAATGTCACGTGGAGTGGACATCTGGCTTTCAGATGCTCAGTTCACACAAAGAGGTTCCCTAGTGCCATGCACAAACCAGGGGACTTGGAATCAGAGGGTCTCGGTTAAAAACCCCAGACCCCCACAGTGTAGCCACAGGCCCTGGGTCAGGTTGCTTGGATTTCTTACCTCGATTGTTTTGTTTAACAGGCAGGGATGCTAGCAACACCTGGCTCTTGGACACACTTGGGCAGGTGAAGGGGGACCGGTGTTGTGAAGGCATGTCATCAGCCGGGAGGGCCTCTAGCCGTGGTGCTTTTGTTGTTCCTGTCTGTCACTCACCCTGCTGGTCGGGGTTTTGCACGAGTGTGGCACCAGAGGGCCTCTTGGGTGCCTGTCTGCAGAGCTTTCCTGAAGGAAAAGGGGACAGGTGGCTCAGGGCCACTGGTTCCTTCTGTCGGGCTCCTTCTGTATAACTCAGAGCAAGAGGGTGGTGGTCCAAGATTGTCACCTTTCTGACCATGAGTGAGTGTGCTGCGGGTGGTCACAGGGGAAAAGTTACGGCTTCTCTACCGTCAATTGGCAGGGGAGCCTGCCATTGCTCACTTAGCCAGAAGGCCCTCTGTTGTGTTGACACATGCTGTCCAAACCTTAATTTGGTCAAGATCCTCGTCCTTTCATTGTAGGTCTTGGTGACCTGCTGTGACACCTGTCACTTGGGCAGGTGGCTTAAACTCCCAGGGCCTCAGTTTCTTCACCTGTAAGTTGGGGACATTTTGTTGGAAGGTTGTTGGGAGGATTAAGTAAGGTGACGGGTGCAAAGTACCTTGTTTGGGGCGCTCCTACATGTTAGTCTCTTTGCCCTTGTCCATCATCCCGGTGCCGCCTTCCAGGGCCAGGACTGCAGAACTGGGGCTTCTGTGGGGAAGATATTTTCATGGTGTCCATTGTGAAGCGGGTTCACAATGGATTCAATAAGTGGGGGGAAGAAGAATCCTCAACAACGTTCTGGAGCTCTGTGGTGGTTTGCGGAGTTGCCCAGGGAATGGGGACATGGAGAAATCAAGGCAGGAAAGGGAAGGGGTAGAGAGCAGGTAACATCTGCCCACGTGTGTGGGCCCCTTCCTGGAGTGAGTTCCCCAAGACACCTGCCCTTTCTGTATCTCTGGACTTAGAAGCACACTGGTTTGAGTTGAATCTCTTGCTGCCTTTTTAAAAAAGATTTATTTATTTATTTTTAGAGAGGGAAGGGAGGGGGAGAGAGAGAGAGAGAGAGAGAGAGAGAGAGACATCAATGTGTGGGTGCTGGGGGCTGTGGCCTGCAACCCAGGCATGTGCCCTGGCTGGGAATCGAACCTGCAATACTTTGGTTTGCAGCTTGCACTCAATCCACTGAGCTATGCCAGCCAGGGCTTCTTGCTGCTTTTAAGTGTGGGGCTTTGATGAATTACTTTAATTTCCCTGTGCCTCAGTTTCTTTGTTTTTCAAATAGGAATGGTAATACCTAACTCCCAGGGACTTGCAAGTACTAAATGAGTGAATAAAGGAGTCAGTGGTTTTGAAGTATTTATATGACACACTCCTTTTCTCTTAGGGGTGTCAGCAAAGCCAGTAGGCATAGTGTAATCCCACCACCGCTCCAACTACTCGCTGATTTATTGAGCACTTAGTAGGTGCTCCTCCTGTGTTGAAGCACTTGATCTTTCTTTTGGGCTCTTCTAGGCACCAGGGCATTGCCTTCAGTTGTTAGTTGCATTCATATTTCATTGTATTTGAAGGGGTTAAATGTTTTAAAAAATAAATATTAAAAGTTTTCAAACTAATATAATTTTTGTTATAGAAAATAAGTTTTCCTGGATTAAGATAACAACAAATAATGAACACAGCGCTCACGTGCCACACGGCTCTGGGGGTTAACGCCAGGTCCTCCTCACTCGGACCTCGGTGACGCCCAGAAGAGATGTAGGGCTTTCAGCTGGATTGGAATCCCCTTCTTGTCCTCGCTCTTGCACCGTCCTTGGCAATCTCCTGTACCCCACGCACTCCGGGCCTCATTGGGGTGCTGTCTCCTTCTGTCAGAGCCTCTGTACCAGTGCAGACAACTGTCGGGACTCTTGTCTGTTTTTCTGAGACCCAGACTTTAAATAAAGACTCACACTTTGTGACTAATTTGAACTCTCCCTGTTTTAATGGAACAAAGAAATTTTAAGAACCTTGGAAAGAGAACACCTCTGGTCTGTCTTCACAATGTCTGTGCTCACCATTTCCTCCTGGGAGCAGAAAGCTTGGGTTTGCTCTTTAATTGCTTCTTGGCTGTTTTGGTTAGGGTGAAAGTGGTACCTGAAAATTTGCCTGCCATGAAGTTAATGCTCAATATATATGAGTGGAAATAAAAATAAGGACAGAGTCCCAAATGAATGTTTTGTGATTTGGGCCATCCATCTGTCTGTGTCCATTTATCCACTAATGTTATTATGTGCTCATGCCAGAATATATTTCCTTGCTCCCCTATTGTTGGACATTACGTAGTGATAAAGTTTTGCTGTTGATATTGATGCTTCCCCAGTGGTGTCTCAGTGTGTAAGAGTCTGGGCCTGGGCACTCACACTGCCTGGGTTTGAATACTGAATAATTCTTTGCCCTGTAATATTGGGTTGGCCAAAAGGTTTGTATAGTTTTTTCCCCTGCTGTGGCTCTAGCAGTGCTTAGTTGTCTTTAACTTCATTTGAAACAGTTTTGTTAGATTGTATTGTGACAGCTGTCATATCAGCATGCATTTAAAAAGAACTTTTCAAAATTGGTGAATTTCTGTGCAGCCATTTTAATATTGAAGATGGAAGAAAATAATGCATTATTTATACTACACATTATTTTACACTACACATTTCTGGTGTATTGTGCTTTACTGTTGCAAGAATGGTAAAAACACTACTGAAACACAAAAAATTTGTGCAGTGTATGGAGCAGGTGCTGTGACTGATCGAACATGTCAAAAGTGGTTTGCGAAATTTCTTGGGACTGTTGATATTTTGGCCAAATAATTCTTTGCTGTGGGGCTGTCTCATACATTGGAAGATGTTTAGCAGCACCCCTAGCTCATACCCACTAGAAACCAATAGTGGGAGATAGCCAACATACTCAAAATCTCCAAGTCAATAAAGTTATTGGTGGAAATGAAAAATGTCTTTTATTTCACAGAAAAAACCGTACAGACTTTTTGGCCAATCCAATAATTTTATGACGTTGGATGATTGTCTTGATCTCTCTGTGCCTCAACTTCCTCATCTGTAAAACTGGAGGTGATATTAGGATCTAGATATTATTTTTTAAGGATTAAATTACACAGCCCCTTTAAAGCATAGAACCGTGCTGTATAAGTGAGTGCACTTGGTGCCTGTAACATGTGATGATGATGTTGAAACTTTGTGCATAGTTCTGTCACTTCCTTAGGCTGTTTTCTAAAAGTGGAATTACTGATCAAAAGATGTGACTATTTCAAAGTTGTTTTTTCATGGGTATTGCCAAAAAATTGCCCTTCAGAAGGAATGTTGTAAATGAACCTCCCCAGCAGTATGTTACGGTACTTGTTCACTTAAATATCTGCCCGGGCTGGCCGGTTATTTTAGCTTTTGCCAATTTGTTCAAAAAATACGAATTCATTGTTTTATTTTTTAAGCCTTTATTACTGGTGAGTTTAAATATCTTCTGTTTGCTTCCTGGTTGTTTCATGTTTATTTACCTTCCTACAATACTTCTTCTTTTGTCTTTTCCATTAATGTGTTCATCGGTTTCTTACTGAATCATAAGATTCATTTCAATATTAAAAATAAATGTTTATTTACAGTTTATGTTCAAAGCCTTCCCTTTATAATGTTTTTTAAATTTAGGTTATGACACTTTGATATACTGAAATTGAAAATGTTTACGTAATATAAGCTTTAAAATTTTCCTTTTAGCTTAGAATGACCTTTCTCTATCCTGTGTGTGTTTTTTTATTGTTACTTTTAATTCTTGAATTAGACTGTATTTATGTTGGTTGATGATCTGAATTAGGCATCTTACAATTTTCCTTTAAATAGTTAACCAGTTACCCAAACTCACTTTCTTTGCTGAATCTAGAATCAAAAATGCCATTTTTATTTTATACAAAATTTATATATATGAACACACACAGAGAGACATATATACACATATCAGTCTGTTTCCAGGGCTTTTTGTGCAATTTTATTTTTTGTCTGTGTTTGTACTAGTTACTACTTTAGTGTAGCTTTATGTTTTAATAAACAGTGGTACAAGTTTTGAATTCATTTTCCTTTTTGTTTCAAAAATTTATTGGCTATTACTGTTTCTTATTTACTTAAAGTAAATTTGTCAGGTTTAAAAAATCCAGATGGGATTCTGATTTAAATTGCTTTAAATTTAAAGTTAATTCTAAGAGCATTAACATGTTTATAGTAATGAAACTTTTTATCCACAAATACAGAACTGTCTGCATTTGGTGAAATTATTTCTTTATGTATCATAGTTGTTTTGTGGATTTCTTCATTTAATCTTGTACATTTTTGTTAAATTTATTTCTAGGCATTTTACGTTTTTGTTGCCTTCATACATAGGACTTTTGCCAACTATATTTTCTAACCAGTTATTTGTGAATGTTAATTAGATCTTTATTTTGTAACCAGACATCTTTTGAATTTTCTTACACATTTAAAATTCTTTCAACTCATTCTCTTAAGCTATTTAAATTCATGATGATGTATGCAAATATTATTTTTTAGATTATTTCCTGCAGATTACCTATATTTTTGTTTCCTGCCTTATTGCATTGGCTAGAAGTTTTAAAACAATATTTAAAATAATGGTTTTGGACATCAGGGATGCATTTTTAATGGTAGAATGCTATATATCATAGAAGCTGAAAGGGTGGATTCATATCATACCTCCAAATTAGGCCTTCCAACTACTTCCCAGATGCATATGTCCATGCTCACATCTGGCTGTTTTGTGTGCTCCCTGCTTCCCGCCTCCCAACCTCTACCACTTGAGAAGCGAAAGATAGAGCCTGCGAATGTATCTGTAGGATCTTGGGCCTTTTAAATGATGGGGCTTGCAGTAGGGAACAGAAATGCCAAATTTCAGGCACCTTGGTTTTTTTCTGTATCTTCTTTGACATGCTTATTCTTCAGGCTGCACCAGGGTGACAAGGGACACTGAAGGCACAAACTTGTCCTGTGGATGCCAGTCTGCCTAATTTAGTCTGTGTTAGAGACCTATAAGTGGCTGTCTTGTCTTCTGTAATTTCTCTGCAGCATCCGTCCTGCCTCCCGTGCCCACCCCCAGCACAGCCATGGGGTAAATCTAACAAAGGGAAATCACGAGATAACCCCTGAACACTAGTGAAACTGGACTTCAGAGATGGGGATTCAGCTTCATACTTGTGTTTCCCACTGTTCCTGTGGCACTTAGTGAATTAACAATTACAGTAAGCGCTTAGTCAATGAACAATAAGAGCTTAATTTGTTGAATGCTGTGTTTTGGACAGTTTTGTAAACTAAACTCAGACAAGGAGTCATTCAGGTTACTAGTCTGTACGTGACAGTTATGTGTCATGTTTTGCCGTTAGAAACGAGAACAGACAAATGCATAAATGTTCACAAAGGTCTCTGAAACAATGTGAATTATAATGGGGGGGATGGGTCACCATTTCCAATTAGATTTAGGAGCTGATGAACAACCCACAGGACAGAACTTTATACACAGTGGCCCTGGGCCTGTGGCCAGCTCCCAAGGCTGGGTGTTCCACAGTCTCAAGGTTACTGTCTTATGCCATAAAGGGCTGGTTCCTGAGGGCAAGCTGGGAAGGTGACCTTTTAGTCCAGAGGCCAGAGCAAGCTGAGGTTGGGAGTGGTTATTGGCCCCTTGAGGCCCCTGCGCTCACACACACAGACCCGGGCTTGGGGATTCCGAAGTCCCTGCTTTTTCACTACTCTCTCCAGCCTTCGTTGTGGCCAGGCAGTGTTGGAGGCTGGTGAGGGACAAATGTCTTTTCCAAAAGTTGGAACTGACCAAAACTCTCTGACTGGCTCCAGTTTCTTCTCGGACACTGTTCAAATGGAAGGTGTGGTCTGAATGCAGCGCTGTGGCTTGCAGAGCATTCTATATGGAGTCCTATGATTTTTCCTATGAGGTCCCTGAGAAAAAATATTTTTCTGTGATATCTATGAGCAAAATCTCTGGGGTGCTCTTCTAGACCAAAACCCCAGAGCTCTAGTTGGAATCTGGGGCATTTCTCTGGGAGTCTGTGCTACCTCTAAGAATTCTCTTTCCCTCATCCCCCACTGGGCCACTGGAACCTTATAATATTAGGTGTGGTGATAAGGGCAATTGCCCCCATTCAGTGAGTGTATGTGCTGTGTCTGGAGCAGAGCTAAGTGCTTCCATGAATGAGGCCATTTAGTTGGGACAGGGAGGTGGTCATTATTAACCCCATTGTACAGATGAGGAAACTGATGCATAGAATGGGGGGAGGCTTGGTAAAGTCTGAGAGGTTGTAATCGGACTACACATCATTTCCCTATGCAACACCATTTTATCCCAAATATTTTCATGGTTTATGTACAGACCCATTATATCAAAGAGTACAATTAGTATAAATTTTCTTCCTGGCTTATGGGCAAGTTCAGTAGCTTGGGCACCATCTGTCTCTTCGGCTGCTGGGTTCTAGCATGTTCCTCACTTTTTTCATGCTGTCATTTCACGCTCTGTGGAAGAGTTCTTGTCCTTGGTCGCAGAGAGAAGGCAAGCACGTGGCATGCCTAGAAGAAGCAATCAGGTGCCAAGAAAGAGGACTGAGCGGGGTGTAAATGCAAGTTTTGTGGTGATTCGAGGCAGGGGCACCTTTGCAGGATGGCTAAGGAGACAAGGATGAGCTCAGCACTCAGGGATTGCTGGAAAGTCTTTGAATGGAAGGACATCAACAACATCACAGCCCTGGAGGCCCAATCAATGATTGTCAGTAGTCGGAACATACTGTGGTGGGAGATCCATTATAACTTCCTGTGCCTGAAGTTGAAGAAACAGTAGCACTGGGTTACAAAGCTGGGGACCGGCTCCTGAGGGAATGTGCATGTGGCGATGATTCACTCATTGCCTCCATTTCCGGGAATATATGTCTGTACCCCTAAGGCCCAACACAGCATCTTTGATATAGTGGGCGCTAATGCAGTAAACCTTGTTGAATGAATGAGTCCAATCCTCATGCCTCTCATTGACAAATAGATTGACTTCCTCTTATCCCCTTCCCAAGCCTACCTCTCTGGGTTTCTGTGCAGTTGCTTCCTACCTGGACATCCTGTCTGTTCATGGTGTGTCTGGATTCTGACTGTGCCTTCACCCCCAATGCACCCCTGGCACTCTCTTGTCTTCTTGGCCCACATTCTGACCATGTCAACCTCATGCCCAGGTAAAATACCCCTCAAAAATTAGATGGCACAAACACATAAGTGGTAAATGACCCCAAAATTCTACCCTGTGTAGCCTGGCTACCGTGGCTCTGACTTGAAAGCTACCTCCAGCACCCTACCATTAGATTCAGCAAACTTACGCATTGGCCAAATAGAAGTCTCAAAGCAACACTCTTGAAATACCATGCCTTGTGATGGCATTTCTTGATATAGTCTGTGAGAAGATAACAGTTGTGAAATGTCCACCGAGGTAACTAACTACATTATCATTGTTTGATATTAAGTTCATTGAAAATAACTTTTTTGTATATACAGTTTGATCTGTTGCCTTTACTCCTGGCAATAATTATTTAGCAAAGCCAGTCTCCCATTCAAAATAATGGTCTTGCCATCAGGAATGGACTCAGCCCTATTGGGGAGCCATTGCAGAGTTTTAAGAGGGAGGACAGTAGGATTTGTATTTTAGAAAGCTCAGCCTGGTGTCTACGTGGAGACGAGATTGGGAGAAGGAGACTGTAGGTAGAGCACTTCATTGTTCTGGTCAGAGGTAATCATTGTATGTGTGATCTGTTACGAGAGCATCTAAAATCTCTGACAATCTCTCTACTGCATTCGTTTATCCTCAGGGTAGTGGGTTCGTTTAATTTTTAAATTTTATTTATTTTTGTGGTGACAACTGCTTTACTTGAATTGATTGACAAAGCACTGGGGAAGAGGCACATCCAGGGCACTCCATTTCCTCTTGTACAGACAGGCATTTCTTCATCTTGGCATAGTGGTAGTGTCCCCAGAGGGAGTTTAGAAACGGCCATGTCCTACTGGTTGTGAAGAGAGGTCACAAGTGCCTTCCAGGAAGCTGCCATAAACCTGTCCAGGGAGCCTTGGAGAATGTCCAGAATTTTCAGCATTTTCAGAATGTTGGAATAGGGTGAGGCCATTGCTTAGCCAAAATGGCATTATGAAACTATGCAGAGTGCTTCCAGCATATATAGAAATTGGCTTCCTACTCATTCCTTCCCAGTCTCCAACCAGGCTGCCACTATGGACCCTTTGAGGTTCTTGGCGTAACTTAAAATATGTGCAGCAGAGGTTCTGGAGTATATCAAGAGCTTTTTTTTTTTTTTGACAACTGATTTTACAGTTTTTATGAATACAGTTTTCTCAGTTTCCTTCTAACTCTGTACTCCTCCCAGTAGATGACCATAGCCCCTCCCACAAGAGGTGCCTGTGGGGTGGGGGGCAGGGTGGAAATGGTTGTGGGACAAACATTACCCGGAGGCATGGGGCACATTGGCTTGTCACTACAGTCTTCACCCTTTTCTACGGATGTCTCAGTCTGTCTTGGTCAGTGGCCTTTTGACATCTTTTGATAGACTGAATGGATTATGAGACTGGCAACAGAATTAAAATGGGTGTTTTTTCATTCCTCAGCATTCCCAACTTGACTCTTATTTAGGGGGGACTGTTTGACTAATCCAAAGAAAGTATTTGGACCTTAAGAGAGGCTAGTTTAATAGAAACAGAAACCAAAGGGATGGTTACTAGAAGGAAGGGGTGGAGGGGTAGGTGAAAAGGGGGAAGGGAATATAGTCAATAATACTGTGATATCACTGATGATTACTAAAATTAGTGGGGTGATTACATTGTAAGGTATAAAAATGTTGAATAACTATATTGTACACCTGAAACTAAGGGAACAAATATAATATATGAACTATACTTTAAAAAGTAAATAAAGTAGAGTTTAATGTTTTGAGAACAAATGCAACAAAAGGAAGTCATACCACTGTTTGGCAGTTCAACGTCATCATCATAGCTAATGCCCAGATTCTTAGACTTCCTTCTAAATATTTTCACACATTTATTCCCTAAATTATTACTGCCTTTTGATAGGTAAAGCATGCTCGTGGTACAAAATTAAAAAGGATCAAAAGGGTAAATAGGGAAAGTAGTATTCTTTACGTCTCCCAGACATGACTTCATGGGTTACCAGCTTTGTGTGAGAAATTCTGTGCATATTCAAGCTTGTTTGTTTAGGGGGAGGCTTATCCTTGATTGAGCAGATTTGTGTTTTTCTTGGTAGTGCAGCCTATGTCTCAAGAACAAGGGGCTTTTGCCAAGATTTTGATTAGAAGGGGCCATCAGATGAGTGTAGCCACTCTTGTAGGGAACATTCCATATTTCACTGATTCTAAAATGCTGTCAGTGATAAGATAGACTACTAAGTCAGAAAACATGCAGCCAATGAAACTATGATACTTCCTCAATTGTAAGGTATATCTTGATTTCAGAGATGTTAAATGTCAAAGAAGTGGTCTCAACATCAGTGAACTATGGTACTTCATTTTCTCATCGTTCTTTGCCATCCATCCACTGCTGTTGTTATGGATCTCATCAATAAAAAAGCAATGACTGTGTATGGCACCAGGAGGGTACCTGAAATATCAGGGGGAACACTTTGTCAAGTATGTGATTAGCTAACCACTATGCTGCACACCTGAAACTAATATAAAATCATATCGAATGTAAACTGTAATTGAAAAATAAAATTAAAAAAAGTGATGGCTCTAGTGACTCTCATTATGCCTGTTTATTCTGGAAAGAAAGTGGCCCTAGAGCCTTGTGCTATTGTTGGCCAAAAATAATGTCACACCTGCTCCAGTCTGGATTGATTTCCCCCAAGGTCTAGTGCACAGCTGTCATGCTGGAGTCCTTTCACTAGCAGCTTTTGGAGTCCCTGCCTTTTTAACTGTGCTGCATCTTTTCAGTATTCTCTTCCTTGATTTATACCCTAGTTATGGTGGAGCACATTCTCGAAAGGATTCTTGAGAAAGGTGGGTGGGAAGTTCATTTTTTGAGATTGTCCATTTATAAAGATGCATTTATTCTACTCTACCACTTGATTCTTGATTTGGCTCAGTATAGAATTCTAGGTTAGAAGTCATTTTAAAAATACTTTAATATTTTAAAAATATTTCTCTATTGCTTCTGGTGTTCAGAGTTGCTTTTGAGAAATCTGAAGCTATTTTGGTCCTTTGGATGCAAAACTTTATTTTTCTCTCTGAAAGATTTCAGAATCTCATCTGTGAAATTCAGTTCATATTTCTATAGGGATGTGCCTTGGGTTAGTCTGTTTTTGGTCATTGTATGAGATACCTGGTGGCTTCTGTGGGTCTGAAAACTTTATGTTATTTACTGTTGGAATTTTCCAGAATTATCTTATTGATTTCCTTCCTTTTAATTTTTCTATTTTTATTTTCCTGAATTCCTTTTATTCAGATACTGGATTTCCTGGTTCTCTTTTTTTTTAACAGTGTTTTATAGTTTCCAGTGTATAAATTTCTCACATCTTTTATCAGGCTTATCCTTAAGTATTTCGTGTATTTTCATGCTATTGTGAATGGTATTTAAAAAATTTTCAACTCTTGATTGTTCATTGCTAGCTTGTAGAAATATGGTTGATGTTTGTATATTCATCTTGTATCATGAAGCTTGGTGAAACTTATTAGTTCTAGTAGATTTTTTTGAAGATTCAATTCAATTATCTACCTGGACAAACATGTCTCCTGGGAATAAAACCACTTTTGCTTCATTGTTTTCAACCTGGATGACATTTATTTCTTTTTCTTGCTTAATTACTCTGGATAGAACCTCCAATAAATGTTGAATAGAAGTGGTGAGAGACATCCTTGTCTTGTTCATCTCCTTTGTTCAAGGGGAAAAGCATTTAATCTTTCACCATTAGGTGTGATGCTAGGTAATTTTTTCTTCCTTTTTTTTGTAGATGCACTTCATCAAGTAGAGGAACTCTCCTGTTCCTAATTTGCTGAAATTTTATAATCAGGAATGGATATTGGATTTTCTCAAATGCTTTTCCCCCCTGTATCTGAGTTAATTTGTATGGCTTTTGTAGTTTTGTTTGTCAGTGTGGTCAATTCCATTGATTTTTTTCTTGAATGTTAAATCAGCCTTGCATTCTGGGGGAAAAAATTCCACTTGGTCACGATGTACAATTCTTTTAATGTATTTTTGGATTGTATTTGCTCAAATTGTCTGTAGAAATTTTGTTTTTATGTGCATTGGTTTGTAGTTTGTTTTCTTTTCTTGCAGTATCTTTGTGTGATTTTGGTGGCAGGATATTGCTGCTCTGATCAAGTGAATTGGGAAGTACTCCCTTAAAATTTCTGGAAGAGTTTTTATTGAATTGGAGTTATTATTAATGTTTGGTAAGCACAGAGTTTCTATTGTAAAAGTATTTTAAACTACAAAATAAATTTATTTAGTAGATACAGTGCTATTCCTGTTATCTGTTTTTTCTTGAATTCAGGAGTCTTAACTTCATGTTGTTCCAAGAATTATTTCATTTCATGAAGTTGTCAGATTTACTGGAAAAGAGTTAAAAAGTAACAACATTCCCTGATTATCCTTTTAATACACATAGAATCTGTAGTGATGTTACCTTCCTCATTATTGACATTATTAATTTGTAGCTTCTTTCCTTTTCTGATCAGTCTAGATAGAGTGTTATCAATTTTATTGATATTTTTCATCAAACCAGCTTTAAGTTTCATTGATTTTTCTCTATCATTCTCTTGTTTTCTATTTCATTATTTTTTCTTCATTTATTTTTAAATTTTGCTTTGGATTTATTTTTTTTAAGTTTCTGAAGGTGTAATCTGAGATAATTGATTTGAGATCTTACTTCTTTACTGATATAGGTTTTATCAGCATACCACACATTTAATATGCTTTCTCTTCATTTTTATTCAGTTTAAAATACTTTCTAATTTTCGTTAGATCTTTAGTCTACAGATTATTTAGAAGTATATTGCTTAATTTCCAAATCTCTAGAGGTTTTTCTGATATCATTCTATTAATTTCTAATTTAATTCCACTTTGGTCAGAGAACATGCTTTGTATGGCATCAATCCTCTTAACCTTATTGAAACTTGTTTTTATAACTCCATCTGTGAACTATATTGGCAAGTATGTTACATGCATTTGAAAATAATTATTCTGTTGTTAGCATGTGCAAGTCAACTAGGAGTCACTAGTAATGATGAAGTGCCAACTAGGTCAAGCTGGTTGATAGTGGTGGTTAGATTTTTTTATATTCTGATTTTCTGTGTAGTTGTTTCATTAACTTTTGAGAGGTATATTTAAGCTTTTGACAATAATTGTGTATCTGTCGCCTTCCATTTCTATCAGCTTTTGTGGGGTTTTTTTTGTATTTTTAAACTCTATTATTAGGTGCATAAATGTTAAGTTTATGTCCTTTTGATGAATTGACCCTTTTATTGTTTTTTTTTAATTGTTATTTATGTATTTATATCCATAAATTCTTTCTTTAAAAAAATTTTTGTTCAAGTACAGTTTTCTGCCTTTTCCCCCACCCCTCCCTGCCACTCCAGCCCTCCCTGTCTCCCTCCCATTTTCCCACCCCCCTTTGTTATTGTCCCTATATCCTTTATAATTGTTCCTGTAAACCCTTCACCCTTTTCCTCCATTATCCCCTCCCTTCTCTCTTCTGATCACTGTCAGCCTGTTCTCAATTTCAATGTCTTCAGTTATACTTTGCTTGCTTGTTTGATTTGTTGATTAGATTCCTGTTAATGGTGAGATCATATGATATTTGTCTTTCATCACCTGGCTTATTTCACTTAGCATAATGCTCTCCAGTTCCATCCATGCTGTTGCAAAGGGTAGGAGCTTCTTTCTTTCTGCTGTGTAGAATTCCACTGTGTAAATGTACCACAGTTTTTTGATCCATTCATTTACTGATGGGCACTGGGATTACCCCCAGCACTTGGCTATTATAAATTGTGCTGCTATGAACATTGGGGTGCATAAGTTCTTTTGGATTGGTGTTTCAGGGTTCTTAGGATATAATCTGAGCAGTGGAATTGCCGGGTCAAAAGGCAGATCCATTTTTAGTTTTCTGAGGAAATTCCATACTGTTTTCGACAGTGGTTGCACCAGTCTGCAATCCCACCAACGGTGCACTAGGGTTCCCTTTTCTCTACAACATTCTCCAAGGAGGACATACAGACAGCCCAGAGACATATGAAAGGTTGCTCAGTATCGCTAGCCATCAGAGAGATGCAAATTAAAACCACAATGAGATACCACTTCACATTGGTCAGAATGGCCATCATAAACAAAGCAACAAACAACAAATGCTGTTTTTTTATATAATATATTAGTTTTTGTATTTACCTGTGTAGTAGTTTTTATTAGAGATCTTAATTCTTTGTATGCCTTTGAGTTACCGTTTGTTGTTATGTTTTTTAAATATGTTTTATTGATTATGCTATTACAGTTGTCCCATTTTTTTCTCCCCTTTATTCCCCTCTGCCCTGCACCCCCACTCCCACCACCATCCCCCCCATCCCCAATTCATGTCCATGTATGCATATGAGTTGTTTGGCTTTTCCATTTCCCATACTGTTCTTAACCTCCCCCTGTCTATTTTGTACCTACCATTTATGCCTCTTATACCATGTATGTTTTCCCCCATTCTCCCCCTGCACCTTCCCTGCTGATAACCTTGCATGTGATCTCTATTTCTGTAAATCTGTTCCTGTTCTAGTTGTTTGCTTAGTTCGTTTGTGTTTTTTTTAGGTTCAGTTGTTGATAGTTTTGAGTTTGTTGTCATTTTCCTGTTCGTATTTTTGATCTTGTTCTTTTCTTTGATAATCCCCTTTAACATTTCATATATAGGGTCTTAGTGGTGATGAACTCCTTTAACTTGACTTTATCTGCCCTTCCATTCTAAATGATAGCTTTGCTGGACAGAGTAATCTTGGATGTAGATCCTTGCCTTTCGTGACTGTGAATACTTTTTGTTGGTCCCTTCTTGCCTGTAAGGTTTCTTTTGAGAAATCAGCTAAGAGTCCTATGGGAACTCCTTTGTAGGTAACTCTCTCCTTTTCTCTTGCTGCTTTTAAGATCATTTCCTTACCTTTAATCTTGGGTAATTTAATTATGATGTGTCTTGGTGTGTTCCTCCTTGGGTCCAGTTTCTTTGGGACTCTGTGAGCTTCCTAAGTTTCCTGGAAATCTATTTCCTTTGTCAGATTGGGGAAGTTTTTCTTCATTATTTTTTCAAATAAGTTCGATTTCTTGCTCTAACTCTTTTCCTTCTGGCATCCCTATGATTTGGATGTTGGCACATTAGAAGATGTCCTAGAATCTTCTTATACTCTCCTCATTTTTTGGAATTCTTATTACCTCATTCTGTTTTGGTTGGATGTTTATTTCTTCCTCATGTTCTAAATCATTGATTTGAATCCAAGATTCCTTCCCTTTACTGGTGGTTCCCTGTGGATTTTCCTTTATTTCACTTAGTGTAGCATTTATGTCTTCCCTTGTGTTTTTGCCATACTCCATGAGTTCTCTGAGCATTCTGATCACCAGTGTTTTGAACTCTGCATCTAATAGGCTGGGTATCTTCATGTTGTTTCGTTCTTTTTCTGTTCTTCCATTTGGGCCATATTTCTTTGTCTCATCAATTTGGCATCCTCCCTGTGTTTGTTTCTGTGTGTTATGTTGAGCTGCTTTGACTCCCTGTCTTAGCATACCTGTTAAGCTGTATGGGTCAGAGCCTTAGGTATTTGCCAGGGTGGGGTAACCCCCTTCATGCGTTGTGGCTATGTGTTGGGGGAGAGGGAAGGGGTGGGGAGGGAACAATGCTGCTGCCTGGCTTCTGGAGGTTTTCCTAGCACTTGCCCTATTTCTGGTTGCTTCATCCACTTCCTTTATGTGACTGGCACCCTTCTAGCTATTGCCCTTTGCGCCTGAATCTGGGTGATTCCCCAAGTGGGTGGGTTTGCATATGTTCTAAGTCTATGTGGGTCCTTTAAATGAATCCTCTTGAGAAACTGGGTGTTTCTTCTGCCTCCCGAACTCCCATTGGCTTTTACAGCTAGAAGTTATGAGGCTTTCTCTTCCTGGTGCTGGAACCCTATGCTGCTCTGTCTGGCCTGGGGCTGGGATAACTTGCCCCCAATGTGTCCCTTCCAATTTTTATTCACCACACATGAACTTGGAACTGCCATTTCCTCTTCCACCACCACCTCTCCACACCACACCGCGTCCTCTGTTCCAACTCCCAGTCTCCACCACTCCTACCTATATGGATGAATATGGCTTCTTTAAATCCTTAATTGTTGGACTTCCATACAGTTCAATCTTCAGGCAGTTCTGGGTGTTTTTTGTTTTGAGGTTATTTGTGACTCTTGTTATGGTTGTGTGAGGAGGTGAAATGTGTCTGCCTACACCTCCATCTTGACCAGAAGTCTAATGTTTGTTTTCTATTTGTCCTGTATGTACACTGTTCCTTTCACTGTCTTTTATATCTTCTTATGTATTAATTGAATAATTTAAAAAATGTAAATCTCTATTGTTGGAGTATCAGTTACATACCTTTGTTTTGTTGTTTTATTTAGCTTTACAACAAATACTTTGCTTTTGTGTGTCTTAGGAATGTCTTTACTCTGCCTTAATTTTTGAAAGTTATCTTTGGTAGAGTTTTGGATTATTGGTTGACAACTTTTTTCTTTTGGTACTTTGAATATGTTGTCCCAATGCCCTCTGGTCTCCATTGCTTCTGATGAGAAGTCATCTGTTAATCTCCTTTTTGTTCTCTTGTATGTAAAGAGCCATTTCTCTCTTAGTGCTTTAAAGACTTTCTATTTATCTTTGACTTTCAGCATTTGACTATGATGTGTTTGGATGTGATATCTTTGCATTTATTCTACTTAGAGTTCATTGAGCTTCTTAGAGTTGTAGATTAGTGTTTCTCATCAAATTTGAAATATATTCAGCCATTATTTCTTTTAATATTTTCTCTTCTTCTCTTTATGGTATTTCCATTATGCCTATGTTGCTGTGCTTAATGGTGTCTCACATTTCTCTAACACTCTGTTCATTTTTCTTCATTCTTTTTTTCCTTCTGTTATTCAGATTGCATAATCTCTACTTATTTATCTTTAAGTTCACTGATTCTTTTTTCTATCAACTTAAATGAGCCTTGCTAATGATACCATCATTTTGGTAATTGTACTTTTCAACTTCAGTATTTCCATTTGGTTGTTCAGTATTTCCATTAAAAAATTTTCCATCTTATCGATATTTTCTATTTGATGTGTCATAGTCAAAAATACTTTCCTTTAATTCTTTAAATATAGTTTCTTTTAGTTCTTGGAACATTTTTTAACAGTTGTTTCAAAGTTTCTATCTGCCATGTCTAACACCTGTGGCCCCTAAAAGACAGTTTCTATTGTTTGCTTTTTCTTCTTGCTCATTCACTGCACCTTAATGCACGGATGTCAGACTCATTGTCACCAGGAGCCACATCAGCCTTGCAGTTGCCTTCAAAGGGCCAAATGTAATTTCAGCTCCTTAACAGTTAAGGAGTAGTTACATTTATATAGTCCTAAAATTATTTTGGCCATTTGAAGGCAACTGCAAGGCTGATGTGGCCCCTGGTGAAAATGAATTTGACACCCCTGCCTTAATGTTTCTTCATGTCTCGTAATTTTTGGTTGAAAACTGGTCATTTTAGATAATATATTGTAGCACATATGGATACTGATTCTCCTTCTGCACCCCCAGCCAGGGCCTGTTTTTTGTTTTGTTTTGTTTATGTATGGTCATTTATTTATATGTTTAATGACTAGACTGAACTAATTCTTAAAGTCTCTTTTCTTTGCAGTGTGCAACTTCTTATGTCTCTGCTCAACTTTTTCCTCTTTTTTTTTTTTTTCTTGTAGCCTGGCTTCCTAGGGATTCCCCATGGGTGAACAGCATAAGCCATTCATTGGTCAAAAGTTGTGCTTATGTTCCTTCAGCCAGTTAGTTTTTCACTCTTTACTGTTGAAATTTGTGTGTGGCTTGGAGACTACTTTCACAGTTCAGGGGGTTTACAATTTTGTCCTGTATTGGAGACTGGTACCTGGGATGTTTTCTCTCTGGGCCCTCCTGGGAGGATGCAGCTCTGGGCATGTGCACAGTCTTCCAGACTAGCAGGGATGAGTACAGCTTTAAGCTCAGCTTCCTAGGGTCATTGTAGTTTATTGTTTAGTCAGTGTTTATTCAGAGGTTATGCTTAAACCCCTAGAACCAGTAAGGTCCTTTGCTGATGATGGGTCCATATGGGACAGTGCATTTAAATCTGCTCTACAACCAGGTCTGATTGCTCTTTATTGGGTGTTGACTAACACTGTGCCGGGCTGCTGGGTTCTCAGGGATGAGTGTGATTCCAGGAGGGCCCTTCTTGGTTGTCCCTTTCTTTGATTCTCTCTGTTAAACTTAAGACTCGTGTGCCGTTTTGTGTATTGCTACTAGTTTCATGGAACTACTAGTCCCCTCTTAATTGAGTGCCACCAAGTTCTTCATTATTTTCAACAATTTCCTTAGGCATGATTTTCTCCATGCTTTGTTCCAGATAATATTAGTTCTCTGGGGCATAAATTTTGGCTTGCCAATTCTGATGGCCTCTCTTCCCCTGGGTAGAATCTGTTCACCACTGCACCAAGGTTAGAGTGGGGACAGAAGTTCACATCTTCCAGAGTGACACCTCCTCTCTGTGCTTGGCCAGTGGAGAAAGAAGGGTAGTCCCTGGTCTCCTTAGTTTTCCTCTCCATGCACATAGCCTTCATCATACAAGCAATCTGGGTTGGAGGGAGGTGATCGAAGCCCCAGTATTCTTGACCACTGTCAAGCTTGTGAAGAGCCCTCATCTGATAAATGGAATCTGTGCTTGGGAGGGAGTTCCCAGTCTCTCATTTGTACCTGAGTTTCTTCAAAATGGAGCTGGTGAGGGGTTGGGCAGGAAGGACAGATGAAGACTCTGGGGACTTGTCCCTCCTTGAGTGGAATTGTAGATTTAGACTGGGACATAGGGGATATGGAACCTCCTTTTTCTTGGCTACACCATCTAGAGTAGAGCTTCTGTTACTTAGAGCTGGGCAGGTCATGGATCAGATGCCATAGACTCTCGCTATTATTATTGAGATTTAGTAGATGTTATTTTGTAAATTCTTTTTTCCAGCGATGTTACTTGTTATTTTTCTTTTATAATTTTCAACAGTTGAGTGGTAGTTTTGTTGGGTGAGAAGATTTGCCATGTCACACAGCTATTACCAAAGTCCTGCTTCTCTTTCTTATCATTCTTTCTATTTAAATAGATTTTTCATTTTTGAATAGTTTTAGATTCATGGAAAATCTATAAAAATACTACAGAGAGTGTCTGTATACTCCCCACTGTTTTTCTATTGCTAACATCCTAAGTAACTATGGTACATTGGTCACAGCCATGCAGAGGCTATGGTACAAGGTCACTTCTAAGAAGTGGGGAGGACAGAGGAACTCCCAGGGGGGACAGGGGACTGGACACTGGCCTTATGTGTCTAGGTGAAGTTGATCAGCAGCCCAATAGAAGGTCTCTGGGTCTGAGAACTCTGGGGGGCAGCAGGGGCTTGGCTCTTTATAGTTATAGAGTTTATCTGATCTATGACTAGCAGATGTCAGGTGCAGTTTGGGGGGGTTATGCAAAGCAAGCAGGTTCTAAGTGGCTAAAAATCTCTGATTTGGGGCTATGTTTAAAATAATAGGATAGTTTAATTTTGACTTTTGGGTCAACAAGCTTTACCACCTGCTATAAAGGAATAAACAACTTAGGGGCCAGTTTACAGGGGGCACCTGTGGTTCATTTCTAGCATGCAGGCTCCCACCCAGAGTAACTCATCACACTTAGTTACCATGTCTTCTTGGCCACCTCTAATCTGTGACAGTTTCTCAGACACTCAAGCTACCGCCCTTGACAGTTCTGAAAAGTACCAGGCAGGTACTTTGTAGAATGTCTCTCATTTTGGGTTTGTCTAATGTTTTTCTGTGGATGAGATTGGGTTATGGGTTTTTACAAGGAAAACCCCAGAGAGAAAGTGCCATTCTCATCACATAACAAGGGTACATGACTTATCACTGTTGATGTTGACCTTGACCATCTGGCTGAGATTGTGTCTGTCTTGTTTTTCCACTGTAAAGTTACCCCCCTTCTCTTTTCATACTCTTTTCTTTGGAAGCAAGTCAGTAAGCTCAGCCCATACTTAAGAGTGAAGCGTTAAGCTCCACCTTCTTGAGGAGGGAGTATCTACATTATTTTGGATTATTGTTTGGAAATTATTTGGAATTCTGTATGGGAGATTTGTTTCATCTCCCTAATTTATTTAGTCATTTAATCGCAAATTTATGATTGACCTTACAGATATTTACTTTATATTTTGGGTTATAATCCAGTGGTACATCATTTATTTTGTTTACTCAAATTGTTCCAGCTTTGGCCATTGGAAACTTTTTCAGGTTAGCTCCTATGTGCCTTTGACATGCCTGCATTTAAAACATATATATTTTAGTGCCACTTTATTACATTCTGTCACTACAAGACAGATGCTCCGGGCTCATTTTGTATATTCCCTGCCCCAACCCTAGAACTGGCCATTTCTCCAAGGAATCCTTTTTCCTTTTATTGGAGAATAATATCAGAACCAAGATACGAACCTTGGACATTATTAATCTTTTTTTCTCTTTGCTTAAGCTAAAAATAGTTGTAGTTTAATTGGGAAAGCTGCCTCAGCTGGTCTTTCATTCAGTAAATATGTATTGAATGCCAAGCTCTGTACTTGGGTTTATGTTTTTAGTTATTTAAAACTTGTTTTAAATAGAATTTAACTTCTTATGCATAGCAATTAGAAATTCATTCACAATTTAATGTTATTTTAGTAGACTTATAATTAAGTTGGAGATAGGGTCATACAATTATTGTTTGCTGTGCTAAAATCAGCCTCTATGTATGCCTTCATTTGCTGATTTTAATGACAAATGCTTATTATTGGGAGCAAACATGGATGAATATTGATATGAGTCACTGAATGCTCATCAAATAATTTTTCAATGTCCGCATGGAAAATTTCAAACATACACAAAAATAGAGTATTACAGGGGTCTGCTAGCCAGCGTCAGCGGTTCGAACTCACCGCTTATCTTCATTTATCTGATCCTGACATTTTTTTCTGGATTAGCAAATCATTTTTTAACTTGAAGTAGTTATCACTGCTTTTTTTGTGACTCAGACACACAGAATGAAGGAAGCTTAAGTAAACGCTGAGGAACATTTCACGGTCGGCCCTTTACGAGCCAACGAGTGACTAACTATCATTCTGCATCAGAAGATGAAGTGCACATGCCCCAGCATATTAGAAGCTTGTGGGTAGGGTGACACCAAGAATGTTTATGACAAGTGAGAATCTGAAAAAAAGGGGGGTTCACTCATTCCGGCTGCAGAGCTCGGATCCCACTCCTCTTGCAGAGCAGGGCTCGCGCTCGTCTCCAAAGCGTGCCCACTCCCACCGGGGCTGGCGGGCTTTCAGGAGCTGAGTGTGCCAAGTATTTTCCACTTCTGTCTGGGTTCAGGTTTTTCAGATCAGACAAAAATATTCATTGCCAGAATTTCTTGAGAACGGCTGGAACTTCCACATTGGTTTAGGCCATAGTGACTGAGTATATAGCTTCTAGATGTGAAAACGGGACTTTGACATTTGTGGCCTGAGATTCGCAGACTGTAGGGTGAGGTTTGTGGACTTAGTCATTCAGTGAATGTTTCTTGAGCACCTGCTGTGGGCCAGGGGGTTGCTGTGGACACAGCGCTGGACAGGGCACATATAGGTCCTGCTACATGGGGCGTGTGGTCCGAGGGTAGGTAAAAGGGGATAGACACCATGAGTCACACAAATTGCTAATTACAATTGAGATATGTGTTGTGAGGGATAAAAAAAGAATGCTGAAAATACAGGGGTTTCTGATTTTGTCCAGGGTGTCAGGGAAGATACTTGGAGGAAGTGACATTAAAGTAAAACCTAAGGGTGAAGTGGAGGTGGTGAGGCAAGGCGTGTGTGTGTGTGTGTGTGTGTGTGTGTATGCTGGGGCTGGGTGTGTGGGCACTGGAAATATCAGGTATATCCTGAATCTATTAAGTCACAACATTGACTGAAGTCCAGTTCGACCTTGTTTTCAAGGGGATGACACCCACAAATGCTCTGCGATGGGAAAAGCTGAACATGTCTAAGGCAGCATGATTGGAATATTGTGCAGGAGGGGGGCAGGCAGACAGGCTTCAGGCCATGGTCGAGTCTGTGGCTGTAGCAAGAGGCCTGGATTTGATTCCCCAAACAGCGGGAATCCCCAAAGGGCTTCAGAACACGGTTTTTCATAGTCGGCCACTGTGTGCAAGCGTGTTGGTAGGTAGTCAGGAGGCAAGCAAGAGGACCAGGTCGGGGGCTGCGGCGAAGGTCCAGGTAAGGGACTTTGTGACTTGGTGTGCAGAGAAGTGGGCAGATTTGAGATCTAATTCATAGCGTTTTAGTGTAGTGCTTTTCAGACTTTTTTGACTATTAACCTATTGAAAGAAGTATATTTTGCACCTTGGCCTCAGTACACAAATACATGTGTATGTACATGTGTGTGAAGTAGAAACTTTACAAAACATTGCATTTACTCCCAGCAAGGCACACTGACTGGTATCATGCCGTGTCATGTCGTGGGTGCTTGTTGTGTGTTTGAGGTGGGCAGGGGTTATTATGGGATCTTATGAACTATGCTAAGGAATTGGGATCTTTGTCCTTTATGAAGTCAAGGATCTCCAAAGGTTTAAAGCAGATTGATTCTTTGAGAGAAATAACCTTGATAGCACAGAAAAAAAGAGTTCTGTGACAGGGAACCTAAAACATAAATGATTTTTCTAGGTCTCTCCTTTTCCTCCTTTTCTTTTTTGTTATTGGCAGGGGTTGGCAAACTTCTTTAAAAAATGGAATCCTTTGTTTAATCTTTTTTTTCCCTTACATAGAGTAAAGCAGATACATCTTGTTAAAATAAATGTATTTCAGAAATATGAAACAAAGACTATAAAGGTGCCAAAATATTTCAACTTTTACTCCATTCTTTTAACAACCAGAACAGTGCTAAATTTATTAGTGTGCTGAAAACTTTAATGATTTTTACCTGTTCTCAGCACATGTGTGGTTAGTAAGATAGGCAATAAAAGCACTCAAAATTCTCTTGTAAATTTTTCAAAGCAGATTAAAATGAATTATCTAATTTGAATCTCAGATATTTTGTGTTTATTAAAAAGTTATTTACAAATTTATTATTATTTTCTTGGTAAAGCAAATTGGCAACCAATTATATTCAGCATTAAAAGAGCCATTTATGTTGTCCTGGTTCCATTTATTTTTGTGTGTTTATAGTTAATATGTCTTCTTTTACCTTTTAACCTACATTTACACCTTACTTTTCTACTATTCCTGGAGTGTAACAATTATTCCGGGCTAATCTGTATGTGGTTAATGGCAGCTTCAACTCTCAGTGGCTGGGACTAAAATTGGCCGATTTCTCATTCACTTCCCATGGCCGGCACCAGTTTCGGGGTCATTGTTTCTTGTGGCTGTTGTGAGGGTAAAGTAGCCTCATACAGACAGTATGTAAACAGATGGGTATGACTGTGCTATAAGTACAACTTTATTTACAAAAATAAACGGTGGGCCAGATATGTAGGCTGTGGTTTGCCGAGCCACATCCTGAGGAATGGAGGGGACTAACCTGTGGTGGGATCCATAAGCAAGGAGGGGGACTTGTGGAGTTGAAGTCAGGGTGCTGGGGGGTGGTGTTTGTCCCACAGCACCGGGGTGGGGTGGCCCTTCCCACGGAAGACCCAGTGAGACCAAGGTGCATTCTGGTACTTGTGGGTTTGCATCTGGGAGTCTGGAGTGCAGAAAGTATTGGAAGTAAGGTCCTTACTTAGAGACATGCCATCTTCCAGCCTCAGATTCAGCCAGAGACTGAATACAAACTGTAAGTTAGATATTCAGCTCAGTTCCTCAGGGCTGTGAGGCCAAAGATGGACTTGATACCAGGCCAGGGAATAATTAATACAACCCTTCTGGCACAGCTCCCTGCTGATGGGTCCACGCTGCAGGGAAGGCAGCCCTTGTGCCGGGAGAAACAGCTCCTAAGAGGAGACGGTGTGAGATGGCTCCCTGGGGCTTTGTCCTCTCTCTAGGAATTCCTGGACCTGCACCACGCTCTTAAATGCACTTGGAGGCCAGCGGTAGGCCTGAACATGTGCCTGAAATGTGTACGGTGACACACAGGAGCCTTGCAGGATGGATATACATACAGTGCTCCTGCTGCCCTTGGCAGGTGAGAGTCCTTTGCCCTGCAGCAGGAGGGGGGCATGGCACCTGTCCCCTCTGCCTTGGCCCACCCTCTGCTCTGCTAATGGAAAGGGTCCTGACTTCCAAGGACCAAGCCCAGAGTATTCCTGTCTGTCAAGACCAACTCCTTTAGTCAAGAATATTTCCTCCTCTTGTGGACTCCCTCAGCCCTTTGTACCTTGGAGAGCTCAGGGTGGCTTGTATGACAATGACTAGGGTACCAGCCTGCCTCCTGGAGTGAATTATAAACTCTTAGAATGTATGGTCTGTGGTTTATCCATTCTTAGGTTCTAGCTCCTAGCCCTACTCATAGAGGGAACACCATGTATTGAGGAGCTAACATGATATTTTGCAAAGGGCAGAGGTTTGGGAGGTCTGCCAGTGACTTCTGTATCCTTGGGCCTCTATTGGACTAATTTGAGCCTCAGTTCCCTCATCTGCAAAATGGGCCTAATAAGCCTAGTCAGGTATGTCCTGAGGATTACAGATAAAATAGACATGAAGGTTGTGTACCTATGCTATTGTTGACAGCTTGGCCATTGCTGACTTGATAAGGTATCTCATCAAAAGGAGTCGGGGCGTGTTTGGGGGATCTGGCTGAGGTCACTGGGCAGATTCTGAGGGCTCAGCACTGCATTTGTTTTCCGTGACCTGAAACACCATTGACGCTAAGGTTCTTTCCTACTTTATGTACCTTTAAACATTAGACTCTCCTGGGGAACTTCCTACATCTCAGTGCCCAGGCCATACCCCAGATCAAGTACATCAGTAATATGGGATTTAAGCATGGGCTTTATTCATGCATTCCTTTTCTTTATTTGTTCATTTCCCACCTTATTTTGTCAGTATTTTAAAGGAAGTCTCTCCAGGTGATGCCAGTGGGCAGCCAACATCGAGAACCACTGCACTAAAAAATACTGCTCCGTTCATTATACGATGGCTCAATGATCGCACAGTGCTTCCTTATCCCCTGAAATCTTCGTTTTATTTTGCATCTAGAGCTCTTTTAGAAGTTCCCTCAGTTCCTGAGGAGTTCTCCAACCACCTACCTCTTCATCAAAAGGGGTCTCTGCAGGACCACTGGTGCAGCTGGGAGATGTCAGACCTGGGCAGTGGCCAGGATTTCTCCCTTGCCCTGCCTGGCGCATAGCCCCCGAGCATGCGGTCAGGGGGCTCCTGGACTAAGGCTCAATGGTAGCAAAGGGGCCTAGCAGCCGAGTCTTCTCTGGGGGTGCTTCTCAGTTCAGTCCTGGAGAAGGTTGGCCTTGATTTCAGTGCTGAGTGCAGCGGTGATCAAATGGAAAACTGTGTGCTTCCTCCAGTCCGTGAAATGGGGCAGACTATATGCCAGATGAGAAATCTGCTTCGAAGGAGGCGGTCACCCGTGTTTCAGCAGTGGGTGCCCAGGCTGTGTGTGACTCCAACAGACGAGGAAGAACTCGCAGCCCCAGGAGGTTTGGACAGTGACCGTCTTCCCCCACCTTCCTCACTAGTCCCCCTGGAAGGACGTCCAAGGGGCAGTGTTTTCTCCGCTCAGACTTGATTATGCCTTGGGAAAGGGCTTAGGCTTCCAAGTCAGTTATAGTTTTGAACCTTGACTCCAGCACATGTGAGCTGTATGGTTCTAGGCGGACCCCTTCGTGTTCCATAGCCTCAGTGTGCTCACCTGTCCAGCAGGAATAGTAGCAGTAGGCACCCCAAGGATTGCTGTGAGGAGTCAGTAAGTTCCCGCAGGTGAAGTGATGGCAGCAGCTGGGTACATGGGGACAGCTAGCCAATGGCAGTGACTGCTTTTCTCAGTGGCCTCGTCCGTGGGGGTTGTTCTCACTGTGATTTACTGCACTCGTTGTTTGGGCCAGGCCCTGGGGACACTGAGGAGGAAGCCCCCGCTGCCTGGCAGGAGGTGACATTTTTTCCCCCCGGGGGTCTTAGAGGAAATGTGTTCCCTGTGTTCCGAGTCTCTTCAGGGTGAGCACATCTTTCCATAGCCACTTCCTTCTAATGATAAGATGTGGTTTTTCGTTGGTTATTTTAGTCGATTCTCTTATTTAAGAAAAGCTACCCTACTGATGACTCTAAAGAAAGCCTTTCAGCAACCACACATACTCAATTTCTGAAGTGGTTGGGCTCTCAGGGTTTAATTTTAAACCAGAAACACTGTTCCAGGTTGTGCTCCCAGGCCGGCTCACTGAAAAGTCTTCACTCACTAATGCCTCAGAATAATAGCGCTCATCAGAGCCGTGTATGGGCGGCAGCCTACTCTCAATTGTATGCTGGGCTAAGAGGAAAATGCATCCTGGGTCCCAGGTAGAAATGCTAATGACATGCATTCCTATCCGCGACAATTCTCTCAGAGGCCATGCTGTAGGGAGGGGTGGATAGTCCCCAGCAAAGTGCCCTTAACATTTGAAGACATCAGCAGAGTACTGTGTTCCTTGCTCTGCTAGAAGAGCGTGCACCATTGCCAGAGAGTTTCCCGCTGCAGCAAAGGAAAGCCACAGCAAGGTTCGCTGGCGGCATTTGTATGCATGGGTTGTTTTTGCACTGCCTGGCCCTAAATTGTGACTGTCCACAAACATGGCACAAATTAGCATCAAATCTGCATGGGTAAATCTGGTCTTTTATTTCTGTTTCCTTGCTTCATGGGTTTCCTGGCATTTGGAAGCCAGGTGACCGACCGGCAGTGAATTACAGGTTCCAGCATGGAATCCAGTGTGTCCACAGGGCAGGGAACAGTGAAAGGGAAGTGGAGGGAGCTCCCAGGACTAGCTAAGTGCCTTCACCACCTAGTCTGCAAGGTCGGTACACAGTGTCACGGTCCTGGCAGAGCCCGGATTTTCTCTCTTCCCACCTTCATTCATTACCTGCCCATTTCTGCCTAAATGTAGTTTTGCTGTATAACTAGAGGTCATTAGTTTTACAATGTCAAGGCATGGGAGTCAGACACATTGTTGGGAAATGATCCAGCACAGGCAATATGGACATTGCTTTTGAAACCCCTCCCCCTGAACTAATGGGGCTGAGATGCAGGGATGCCAGGGGAGGGCTGGGGTGGGAAAGAAGGTGATGAAGGCAGACCTTGGCCCCTTCTTGGCTTCCCCTTGGGCTGATTCTGTTGTCATAATCTCTGCACAGACAGAAGCAAGCTGTGAGCAAGGTGCTTCCTGTCCTCCATGACTGCACAGCGTGACGCTCATCTGGATGGCCTCCTTGTTTCCTGTTGTTATGTCTAGGCTCCTAGGAGTGATAGCAGCATGCAGGGTGGGGGTGGGGGCTCACAATCGGGGTCCCAGGTGACCTTGTTTTCCTACAGGCAGCCTGGGTACAGATGCTCGTTTGTCTCAATTCTGAGTGTTGGCTGGTCCCCAAACTGGAAAAGCAGGAACTGCCCGTAGAGCCAAAAACAATGCAGTGATTCTCAAAATTTAATGTGTACCAATGACTAGTGGTCTTGTCCAGCTGGAGAATCATAGACCCTATTCCTAGATGATGCAGAAAATGAAAATGAAGATCATGGTGATCTTGGCTGCTGCCAAATCCCTACTACATGCTGAGGATAATCATTTAATATACCAAACCATGAGCCAGTTCTATTCCTAGTCCCATTTATAAATAGGGAAACTGAGGCTCTGAGAAGTCCAGTGACTTGTTCAAGGCCACACAGACTCCCACTCTTAATTTCCTGCCCCAGGTCTGGGGCAGGGCCCAGGAATATGCATTTTTATAAACATCCCCAGAGGGCCCTCACATGCTGGCTTCAAAGACATTACCTGGTACTTTAAACTCAATGAGGGGGTGTGGGGGCTGGGTGTGTGTCTTGTTTGAAAGCATGTCACCGGGGCCTTGCCTTGGCCAGGTACATAACAGGTGTTCAACCAGTACTTACTGAAGGAATGAAAACGTGTCCCCTTCAAAGGAGTCCCTTGGGAGTTCCCTGGGAACATTAAGTCATCAAGCCCAGAACTTGGGCCGTGAAAACTTTGGTCTCATTGCCAAGAACAATTCTATCTGGCTTCCTGGTGTTGCTCCTGGAACCCTGCATTGTTCCCTGGCCCCAAGTCCTCACCTCCTTTGTACCTTTCCCCGTATCTCTAGATACCAGGTCCTCCCTTGCTCTGGTCAGTGCACTCTTAGGGACTGGGCTTCTGTCTCCAAGAAAGGCCTGTTTGGGCAGGCTCTGCTGCTGATGTCTGCTGGCCTACTCTTCCGGGTCTCCACCCTGCCACACAGCACCCCCTCCCATCTGCTGCTGGGGCCTTGGGTGTCAGGTTGCACTTGCTAGACTGGATGTCAAGCCCCTTCAGATGCATCCTTTCTCCATAGTGGCCGATTCTGCACCTGAGCCTGGCCACCTGCCCAGCCTGCCTGGCCTTGGAGCAGTAAGTTCTGTTCAAGATGGTCAGGTGGTCCTAAGTGCTGGAGTGGGTAGGCCTGGGTTCAACTTGTCGTCCTTAAGGAAGCACCTTAACTCTCAAAGCCTCCGTTTCCACATCTGTAAATTAAGTATGGTGGTCCTAGCCTCTTCCTCAGTGTGCCAATGTGACGGTTAAATGGAATTGTGCACATACGGTGCTTTTACTTCCTGTCTCTCTTCCCCTAATTAACTTCTACCCATGCCTTAGATGCAAGAAGTGGCTTCTGAGCCACCTTAGTGTCAGCATGGCCATGAGATTATCACTGTTTTATCTATTATATGAGAGTTTGCCATCCATCTTTAAACAAGTTGGGAGTTTCACTTAAAGGTTATCTTGACAATGACTGTTGTACGTGAACATTTTATTTAAATCAGGTCCCTCAATTTTGTGTAAAGACAGAACAAAATCCACTTCCCACGCCCCATGCAGCCTGGCCTGGTATAGCAGTTAGAGTTTGGGCGTAGGAAATGAGTTGGGTTTCATCCTGGCTCAGCCATGTGACCAACTCATTTAACCCCTTCGAGCCTTAGTTGCTACATCTGTTAAGTGGGGATAATTGCCTTCCCTGGATTAGTCAGGGTGATTTAGTGCTGGTGGGTGGGAAGACACCCGATGTGAACCAGTCAGCGAGGCACGGTGCCTGTGCAAGGAGAGCTGGGTCTCTATGCACCTCTCTATGTGAGCGCCTTACAGCACCCTTTGGCCTTTCAGGTGAGAAACTTATTAGCAGCAGACTTTCTCAGTGCATCCCTGGTTTGCCACCACCACAAAACCATGGGGAAAACTCTTTTACGAGCCATGTTGTTTTTCACACGCCAGAGAATTTTTAGTATGTGACAGAGATCGCCTGGCCTCCCCTCCCCCCATATTTACTTGCATACTCTGTACTTTGCACTTGTGATTAATTTATCATTTATTTTAATTATTTATTTCCAGTGTTTTACATATCCCAGCTAACCCCCAAGGTCCAGGGCCTTGTCTGTCTACCTCGCTGCTCCACATCCCCAGCAGGTCTCATGAATGCTTGCTGAGTCCCTCACAGTGGAGGAGACCTGAGAAGGGACCTCGCTCAGGCTGCACTGTGCCACAGGGTTTTCTCTCCATGGCTCCCAAGGAGGTGAATCAGCCTCCTTAGATGCTGCCCTGGTGGAATCTGGGAGAGAGGGCTGGGGGATCTCAATCACCCCGTCTCAGGCTACCTCTGTCTTCACTGGCCTGCCTTTGCAGCGGTGGCTGTGTTCAGTGTGCCATCTTTGGAGTGTCTCCCTCTTGTGCTATCAGGAAATCCATCCCACTGGCCCCACTGCTGTCTTTTTGTAATATGGAGCCCATCCAAAACGGGGAGGTGGGAATGAGAACTGAGGATACTCAAGATCATCATAGAAGACACACAGACAGTGCAGGGCTGTGGGTAGCTCCTGACAGCGGAGCTGCTGTGCATAATCTTGGATAGTGAGTAAGAAGTCTGCACTCTGTGTCATCTGGGCTGTCTTTGTATCCATCCATCCATCCATCCACCCACCCACCCACCCATCCATCCATCCACGCATCCATCTATCTACCTACCCACCCATTCATTCATACACCCACTATACCATCCATTCATGGGGTTTTATTTTGAATATCTACTGTATGCTAAGAGCCATACTAAGTACTGGCATATAATATAAACCAGATCAGACACAATCTGTGCCTTTGTGACCAGTGGGTGGGACGTGCACTAATCAAATAGTCCCCTTAAAGGATGTATAATGATGAGGCAATAAATGCTTTAGAGGAAAGCACTTGATGAATCAGTCAGTGTAGGTAGCCACAGAGGAAACTTCTCTCCATGGAAGTGATATTTCTGCTGGAATAAGAATAAGAAGCTTATTCTTAACTGAGTGATTTTGATGTGCTCAGCCCACTTATGATCATTTTAACCTAATTTATATATGTTAATTCTTTATTCTCATAAGGACCCCATGAATCAGGAATGATTATCCCCACGAGGAACTGAGTTTTACCCTCTGCCCAAGGGTACAGCAGGTCAGTGGCAGGGCTGGAATTTGAACCCTGTTAGTCTGGCTCAGAACCCATTTCTCTTTGCATCGAAGGAGTGGGTAGCAGTTACAATGTTTTGCCATGTATAATGCGTATCCACGTTTTGTGCACATTATACATGGGATTATTATACCCATGGTATGTAACTATTATACCCATGTGTAATGCGCATCCTTATTTTTCCCTAAAAAATTTTGGCAGAAAGTGTGCATTATACACCACAAAATACAGTTATTAGGGGAAGAAGGATGGGAAATGAAAGCACCTCCCCAAACACCTGGGCCAGACCCTGAGGTGCGGGCAGGGGCATAGATGGTTCCGGGAAGGGGCTGGTGGGTACAGAGTGAGGCGGGCTGGGGCGGTGTCAGAGCAGGAGGTGCAGGCAGATGCCCACCTGTGCAGTGCCTTGTAGATCTTATTAAGGATTTTACACTTTCTCCTTTGGGCAGTGGGACGCCATGGACAAGTTTTAAGAAGGGATAGGGGATGGGTGACATGATTATGTTTTCACTACAAAAAACTCTCACTGGAGGCAGTGTGGAGAATGCAGGGGTTTTGGTTCAGAGGCTGCTGTGAGGGGCTGGTGGGCTGCCCAAGGGCAGTAGCAGTGGAGAACCGGAAGTGTCTTAGGAGCAAGTGGGGGAGGTAAAATAGTAGGTCTTGGATGTGGCAGGCAAGGATGCAAACCCTCTGGTTGTCAAATAACTTCTCCTGTTGGATGGCTGCCTTAGTTAGGGTGTTGGTGGTGCTTATGGTCTTCTGTAGCCATCGGTTGCTGCTGGTTATGGAGGGGTCACAACCAGCTGGGGTTATGATCCTCAGGCCATTGCCAAGGTACAGCAGTGCAGTATGTGCTCTCCAGCTTCTCATTCTTTGGGACATGAGCCACACACCGCCTTTCTTCCTCTCTTCGCGGTTCTGGTTCTTGCAGCCACAGTCAGGTCCATGGCTCAGACCAAGGCCCAGTGGTGTTTGCGTGTTATGCTTCGGTTACACTTACCTGATCTCCTCGCAGTTGCTCCTCCAGGTGAGTGAGATGTGTCCACTGATTTGCATAACCCCAACCCCCTCCTTTGTGTCTACTGATGTTTCTGTCTGGGGACCAGGTCTGATTCTGAGTGACATCAGGGGCTCTGGAAAGGCTCTGGCTATGTCCCTCTTGGCAGGTTGGATTGAAGCACCATATTGATGCTGCTCTGTGGGAGTTGCCAGTTCACTAAAGGAACTGTATAAATGCTTATCTTTCACATGATCTCTAAAAATGGAGCTTTTGATCAGTTATGACAATAGCCTATTTTTGCACTAAGTTACCTTTCACTGCTAGCTTTAAGTGAGCCATGGAGTGAGTGTGGAATGCGGAGGTGGTGTTACCTTCTGAGGGTTCCCAGGCTGGCATCTATGTGAGGTGTGCTGGATTTTATGGGCCAGGACAGTTGGAGAAGCAGAGAGAGCTGGGGTCAGGGATAGAGTAACAGGCTTTACTGAAGTGGCCTGAATTTGTGGCAAATCCAGGGAAGCCTGATCTAACGCACAAGACACAGGAACAGAGGTATGAATAATGGGCAGCAAACCAGGTGGGCAGCAGTCTCTTGATTTATTTATTGTATTGATGTTAGATAGTAAGACCTTAAAAAGTATCTAAGGAGATAGGAGGAAAGTATCTCTGCCATTTGGGGCTAATGGGATGGAGGCTCAGTGTCAAGGGTTCCTGTTAACATTGCTGCCAAAGGGACCATCTCATAAAGCAATAATGTAAAACATTTTTTTTGATGGTCATGGATTCTGTGAGTCAGGAATTCAGACAGGGTACATGGGAGTGACTTGTCTCTGCTCCACAGTGTTTGGGGCCTCCACTGTGAAGACCTGAAGGCTGGGTGACTGGGTGGCTGGGGGCTGGAAGCATCTGGAAGCATCTTTACTTTCATGCCTGGTGGCTGGTCGTGGCTATTGGCTGGGACCTGAGTTGTGCCATCAGCTGGAGCACCTACATGTGTTCTTCCCATGTAGACTCTCCTGAACTCCCCCACAGCATGGCTGCTAGGTTCCAAGAATGAGTGTCCCAAGAGAGCATGGTGGAAATGAATGACACTTGATGATATAGTCACACAAGGTCACCTCCAACAATCTGTTGATAGAGGCAAGATAGAGGCAGGATGGTCAAGGTCTTGGTCATCCTTAGATGACTGTTGAATCTCTGTTTGAAGCTAATCAAAGGACCTTTTGAGCTCTGGGCTAACCATCAATGTTCCAATGGAACCTCTTGAATAGTAGCCCATGGCTGTTGCTGCAGTGCATCTGAATGGCCATTTGATTTAATTAAAAATGCTGCCAATATTCTGAATGTTTGCCTACAAATAGCAGATGGCAATCTGATTGTCACCTGAATGATTTCAGAATTTCCCTTTCAATGCACTGACCTCGCAGCCTCTCTTAGCCTGTCTCAAAACTCCATCCAGCTACCCGTCTGTGGGAGTCTCTGCCCACAGGGCCCCCCCTCCCCCCGCCCCGTCACGATGGATGAGAATAAGTCTACCAAGACAAGATCTGCTTGGGGAGGAAAGGTGGCTGATCTCTCAAAGGAGAAGGGCCAAGAGCCTTTTCCTCAATGGGCTTTTATTGGGTTCCTTTGCACAGGAATTCAGGTAAAGCTCATTAATCATTGCCAGTCAGTAAAGATCAAACAATAGATAACAAAGAACTCTGAGGGCTTATTTTGAGTCAGGGTCAGATAGCTAAATAGCTGTAAAACTTTGAGGAACAAACTTACTTCTTCCTTAGACCCTTATCATTTAATTGAGAGCACTCTAAACAAAGCAGGTTTCATAGGATTTTACATATTCTTTCTTAGGCCTGATTGCCTGGGGAACACGCCCTTTCCAGCACAGGGCTGCACCACCCTCTGTCATTGTTTCAGGCTTAGGTGGAGCAAGGGAAGTAAGGCAGCCAAGAGATTAGGAGATTTCTTGCAGGCAATGAGGACTCAGGCTTTGTCAAAGCCGAGGGGCGAGAGGGTCCATCACTTCCTTTTGCTGTAGCTCCTGAAGTCCTTCCTTGGCCTTCCCACGTAATTGTGCCTGTCTTAGGTTGTTCCCCCCTTGGGGAATCTTACCCATCATTGGCTAACCGACCAAGCATTGGGGGCCAGTTATGGATGAAGTAAAAGGAGCAGAAGTGGCGCTCCTGCCAGGGAGATAAGCTTTTGTCTCCTTTTTGGCTTATGGTCCAAGGTCATTCCCTCAGCCTTAGCCTTGGCGGGGGATGGGGGAGTGGTGGTTACAGTTTCTGAAACCAGGCAGGGAGGTTCCCAACACCTGTCCATCCATGTGTTCATTCATACTTCTGCCCATACATTCACCGGCCCACCCATCCACCTAGCACTTATTAAGTGCCTATGGTGTGCCATGCATTGCACAGGGCAGTGTGAGAAGGAGCAGGAAGAGGAGGAGTAAAGACAGAGCTCAGTAGATCATGGACCACATGCTCAAGGAATGTACTTTCTTGAAGAAATACTCTGTATAAGTAAGTAGTGTTGCTGGGCGCTGTGGAAGGACTCTTGTCTGCAGCTAAACACTTTGTTAATGAAGCCACACCCACTGAACCTAGGTGCCCTTGCCTTTCAATATCCATGTTGCATCCTCCTCTTGTCCTCCTCCATTAGGTATTGACAGAAAGCCCACATTTGCTACCAAGGAGGCCAGTGGCCTTTTGGGCTGGGTGTTACTGAGCTAGTGACACCTAGTGGGTACCAAACTGACAGCCAGCTGTGCATCCTACATAAATCAGATGAAGGGAAGTGTGTGTTTTCTGGCAGTTGCATTTTCTTTTAGCCACATATTTTCCTATCATTTCAGCGCTCTGCTCTGCAGCTTGGAGCTGAGTTACCATATGCACCTGTTGGGGGAAGGGTGCATTATGATTTTCTTTTCCAAGCACCCTGCTCAGGCCTATGGAGTCCTCCTTCCAGCAGCAGCCTGCCTTTTCCAATGCTGTGGAGGGAGGAGACGTGGCTGCCCCTGGGCCACTGCTTGGGATGGGATCCTGTCTGTGAGTATTTAATTTCTTGCCACTGTGGCAAGGCAACAGGGAGACGTGAGGGGCTAGCGGCCATGTAGAGGAAGGGGCCAGCCACAAGCGTCACTGTGATGCTGAGAAATGAATCAGAGAATTTCAAGGGCAGATAAGGGACACCAGGCAGTGATAATTCACACCAGTGGCTTCATGCACAGACTCCAGGTGATCAAGTGATTTTTTAAAATGTTTGAAATTACATTTATTGGGGTGACATTGCTTAATAAAGTTATATAGGTTTCAAGTGTACAGTTCCATATGCATCATCTGTATATTGCACTGGGCATTCACCACCCCAAGTCAAGTCTCCTACCACCATATATTTGACCCCTTTACTGTTTACTACCTCCCCTTTCCCCTGGTAACCACCATATTGTTCTCTGTGTTACGAGTTTTTATTTGTTTTTCTTGTTTGTTCACTTGTTGCTTTCAGTTTTATATCCTACATATGAGTGAAACCATATGGTTCTTGACTTTTTCACTTATTTCAGATGAATCATATGGTTCATCTGACTTATTTCACTTAGCGTGATACTCTCAAGATCCATCCATGTTGTTGCAAATGGCAGTATTTTATCTTTTCTTACGGCTGAGTAGAGTTCCATTGTATAGATAGATTATATCTTTTTTTATCCGATCACCTATTGAAATACACCTTGGTTGTTTCCATGTCTTGGCCACCATGAATAATGTTGCAATGAACATAGGAGTGCATGCATCTTGTTTTCAAATTTGGGGGGTAGATACTCAGAAGAGGGGCTGCTGGATCATATGGTAGCTCTATTCTTAATTTTTTGAGGATGCTTCATACTGTTTTTCTTAGTGGCTGCACCAGTTTATAATCCCACCAGCAGTGAATGAGGGTTCCTTTTTCTCTACAACCTCTCCAACATCCAGTGATTATTTTTGAGAGGCTTTTTGGATATTATTTTAAAACAGACACAGACTTAATTGCATGCAGTTGAATCACAATGAGCAGTGGTTTGTTTTTTTTTCTATTTTTAAGTGTGAAAAACAATTCTTAATGCACGTTATCCCCCTTGCTTCCCAACCTCACCATCCCCACACATGTGGCTGGGGCTCTGAGGGTGGGTGAAACTGCTTGGCCTGATCCAGTGCTGGTTGGATACTGTGAAATTCGGGAGCCTGGTGGAGGCTCTGTCCCTTGCTGCCGCATTGAGTGTGGTCAGCCAGGTCATTATGTTCTTTCTGGAAACATCAGTTATGGATAAGTTCAAAGTTGGGAGTAGAGGCATTAGGAATGTCTCAAAAGAGTTACACATGAGGTTAAATGAGTGTTTATTAAGCCCCTCCTAGGGTCAGGTATGTTGCTTTTAATACAGTCCTCAGAACCACCACTTGAGAGATACTGTACTCCTGCACTTCTGAAGAGGAAAGGGAGGCTCAGAGAAGTAAAGTAACTTGCTGAGGGTCACACAGCAAATAGTTTGAGTCATATCCAGGCTGTTAAGATCCAGTGCTTGAGCACTCTTTCCTACTCTGCGTCCCAGGTGTTTAGAAGAGGAGAGAACTTTTTGATATGGGAAAGCCAACTCACGAAATGTTAGTAAAAAACAGGACTTCTCTGTTAAATATTCAAAGTAAGCCTATATTTATCCCCTCCCAGGTGTGCACACAGGCGTGTCCGCCCACTCCAGACCCCACATGCTCTGTCAACACCTGGTTCCCTGCTTGAGCCTTGGGGCAGATTTGGAGGCTCTGGCACCAACAGTTCAGGACGTGGACTTTATATTTTTCACACAATCCCAATATTGGGTAGTTCCTTCTGTGCTAAGCATGAAAATGCCCCACTTCCTGTTGACCATCTGGTTTGTCCAGAAAGTTGTCTTCCTGGCAGTGGCCCTGCTTGCACCAAATGCTCCCACCTCTTTTGCTCCCCCTAACACAATCAGCGTAACAGCATCGTGCAGTTTACCTGTTGTTCAACAAAACCAGAACCTTTACTTTCTGTTGGTATGTTTTGCCCTGTGTGTTTGCATGTTGCAGAGACGATTGTTTCCATATTTACAGCAAGCAGCGGGGCTGCAAATTAGTTTTAGCGACAAACCGAAGATCGCCAGCTGTAGTTCAGAATTCAGACTTGTACTGCTACAAAAATACGTCTTCATGAAACTAAAATTTCAAATTACTTCCTTCAAATCTTGAAATAAGTGGCGTGCTGGGTATGTGATCTGCAGTGAAGAACTATTTCTGATGTTTTAAAAAGTGGAAAATTAGCATATTCAAAAGGCATCTTGGTGACTTAGCTTTTTAAAAATTTAAAAAGCACAAGTACTCTCTGTGTGAGAGCAAGTTGTCTTCTCACTCTTTGTTTTCATGCTATTAATCAGTTTACATACATTTTTCCTTTTTGCCTAACAAACAATATAATAGTCATTTGCTGTTCAATTACATAGTGTTTACAATTATGAAGTTTGGTGGCTGTGCACACATACACCCTCTCACACATACACATCAGTGTCAGCGAACATGTTGAGTCACACAGCTCGCTCCCTGTTTCCTGTTGAATCATGTCTCGTGTTTACTAGAATGGGATTTGTTGGTCAAAAGATATGGATGTAGCTTGGTAAGCCATGGTGGGGCAAAAGTAGGTTTACAGTTGTTTGTATGGAAAACAACACAATCATTAATAAACAATAATGCAAGAATAACTCTGGTTCACATACAACTGTAAACCTACTTTTGCCCCACCCTATGTTGTCATGTGACTGTTAGAAGAGTTATAGCAATTCATAACCCTGTGCATTTCCTTTGAAAATTTAATCAGCTATGGAAGAACGGTATTTCTGCTCTCATTTGATATGGGTATTCCTAAAAATCACTGTGCTATCCAGAACCATGCAGTTAAGAACCCACGGAGCAGGGGGAAGCAGATTAGTATAGCCACTATGGAAGGCAGTATGGAGTTATCTCAAAAAAAATTACAAGTGGAATTGTCTTATGATCCAGCGATTCCACTTCTGGGAATATATCTGAAGAAACCTGGAACACTAATTTAGAAGAATGTATGAGGTCTGTCCAGAAGGTATACAGCCATGTAATATGGAAAATAGAGACTTTTGTTGAAGAAGATACAAGATACAAGAAACAGTGTACATAGGACAATGATGCCTCAGTCCCCTTCAAAGTAGGCACCTTGCGGCCTCACATACTTCTCCCAGTCACCATCACCTGCCCTGTTGTATTTTCCTGAATCTCATTGATGGTCTGAAATCTGTTCCCTTTCAAAGGTGATTTTAGTTTTGGAAAAGGCCAGAAGTCATGGAGTGCTAAATCTGGGGTACAGCGGGGCTGTTATCTGGGTGATTTGACATTTCACCAAAAGCCTCTGCACGAGACGTGATGCCTAACTAGGCACGTTGTCCTAATGAAGCTGCCAGTCACCAGTGGCCCATAGGTGCAGCCTTCTGAATCAGTAGTTTCCATGGAAGAGTGTTCAAAATTTGATGCAGATTTGTTACTCTACTCACTCAGTCATTTTGAATGTGATGGCCACACAGCACACATGCTCACACAGTGGCATCTACCGCCCCCACTGAGTAGCACAGTGGAGTCGTCATTGTTCACACCTGCACATTCCAGTCCACTCTCCTTGGCTGCCAGGTTACATCGATGTTGCACAAACTCTTCTCCTTATATTAACAATGGCTGCGCTTTTCCCAAGCAGACCTCATATGCGTCCCTATGTTTATTGCCTATGTTCTTTACAGTAGCCAAGATTTGGAAGCAACCCAAGTGCCCACCAGTAGATGAGTGGATAAAAAAGCTGTGGTACGTTTACACAGTAGTATCCTACTCAGCCATTTCTATTTAAAAGAAGGAAGTCTTACTTTTTGCGACAGCATAGGTGGACCTGCTAAGTGAAATAAGCCAGTCAGAGAAAGACAAGAACCTTATGATTTCACTTATATGTGGAATCTAATGAACAAAATAAACTAATGAACTTAATAAACTAACAAACAAAATAGTATCCGACTCATTAGATAGAGAACAGATTGACAACTGCCAGAGGTAATGGGGGTTGGAGGGCTGGGTGAAAAAGTTGAAGGGATTAAGAAAACTCATAGACACAGACAATATAGTATGGTGATTATCAGAGGGGAAGAGGGTGGGGTGATGTAAAAGAGGAAAGAGGGGATAAATGGTGATGGAAGGAGGCTTGGCTTGGGGGTGGTGAATACGCAATGCAATATCCCATTGATGTATTATAGAATTGTACACCTGAAACCAAATAGTTTTGTTGACCACTCTCATCCCAATAAATTCAATTTAAAATAAGTACAAACATAAAATAAAAAAAAAACCTACAGGGATTATGGGAAACGTGGGGTTAGGGCACAAAACTCAAACACTTTATCAGGGACACAATAATAAAAAAGAAGGTACCACTGTTCTGCATGTTAAGTGGCTGAGAAACGCATGCATGGCTGCAATAAATGTGACCGGACGTTGGCCTGTGAAAGTGGGTGTGAGAAGGGCTGCAGCTCCTGAGCGATTGTGTAGTGAGAGAGAGGGTTATCTCAGTGAAGGGAAGTCATGGACAAGTGTGGCTCTGAACACATGGTGAACTGAGGCAGCTGGTGGACGTGTGTGGTGTGTGCGTGAGCACAGTTTGTGTACTGTACATGATCGTTCAGCTGGGTATGGCTTCCTGCATTCACCTAGTGTTTCTGGTGAATATGCACCAGCAAGTGCAGTATCTGCATTACGCTTATATTGCTCCTTTATATCAATTGTGTTGGAACAAATTTGTGTTTTCAAAACAAGTCACAGTAGAACTCTCTGTGCTTTCTATTTGTATTTCCTCTCATTTGGTGTCTTATGCTCCTGTTCAATTGGCAAATAGGAGCTGTGTTGCTAGAAGAGCATTTTTATATTTGTATTTAAAAATAGGAATGCAGATAGATAATTGCCTCACTTTGCTTTATAATAAATAAGGATTGCATCAGTTCCTGTCTGCTGTCTTTATGTTTGGGGACTGAGAACAATTTGAACTACAAGCTGGACTTCTAGTACTTTCCATTTATGAATTTAAAAATCCACTTATTCATTCATTTAAACATGGAAGTCTGGCTACTGGCTCATATTTATTGATTGCCTGTTGGGGGAAATGATGCCCTTTACAGTCTCATAGGACAAGTTGAGTGTTCTCCTTGATTCATATCTTCTCTAAACCTCACACTCAAAGCTGGGTGGTGTTGGTGTCCTCATAATGGGTATTGAGGGGGTACCAAGGTAATAGATATGACTTCCCCAGTTCTTGATGGGTCAGTGAGAGTTTCCTTCTATTCTCCCACTCCATTCTGGTTTTTCTGTTCAGCTGACATCCTCCACAACCTTCTCATGAGACATGAGGGAGGGAAGGGCACCATCTTTATTCCAGCAATGAGAGGTTTGGTCCTCTAAGCCCTTCTGCTGATAGAATGATTCTGGTTTGCTTTCTAGATAATTGTAAAGTCATCTAGCTTGCCTCAGTATCCCCACATCCTACTGGAGAGGAAACACTTGTGGTCTAAAAGACATTATTAATGGTCTCTTACTGGAATTTTCCCAGTAAATGGCAATGAAACAGTTGTGCCTTGAATAACAGCACCCTGGACACTACCAGCCCTTGACTTGTGCCAGGATTCACATAAGCTGCAGCCCCCTAACTTTATGGGGCTGCCTCCCTGGAGTGCTGCACTTGGCCGTCCTGTTACAAACAGGGCATTTTTTTTACATGAATTCTGTTAAACACTAGGAAAGGGTTATGACTTCAGCCTTCTGCACATCAGAATGAGGCCACTAAAGTGTCAGGAGTTTGGACAAGCCAACCTGAAGGGTCTTTGTGCTCTGGCCTCTTTGAAGTTGTTACCTTTAACAGGGCATTTAAAATTATAGAGCTGGAAGGAAACTTCTGGAAGTCTCCTTGAACTAGGATCATGTCGTTTAAGTTTTTCAACATGTATTTTTATTGACTAAAAATGTCCTTTCTAGTATCCAGTGCAATACCGGGCAGTTTCCCGATGTCTATGCCCAAGCAGAGTGGCTGGCTCTGGGTGGGTGGAGTTGAAAGTAGGGAGTTCAGTGGCCCTCGCTGCTCCAAGGTGACTTCCCAGGACTCCTCCATCCATTTGTGGGGCCCCCCAGAACACGGGGAAAACCTGTCACTGCTGCAGTTCAGACTTTCACTCTATCAGCCAGGAGATGAGTCCAGAGTTGTGATTCATCTAAGATGAGGTGGTCAAAGAGCCAGTTTGTCCAACCCCCACCTCTGCTCCCATGAATCAGAGCCCGGATTCAGGCTCAGCCTGAACTTGGTCTGAACTTGAGCCCTTTACCACCAGCTCTGAGAGGATGGGTCCAGCGTGGCTGTCTTATGTGTGAGCTCATGCTCTTGTGAGAGGGTGGAGGGGAACTTATTTTTCACAAACCGTTTGAAGGTTCTTGGGAGGTTTGATAGGCTTGTGGCTCAGGGGCAATTAGTATGAGGGAATTGATTTATGTTTCTTAAAATGTGCTGAGTTTTTTAGTAACTTTTGATTTGGGATTTGATCTCTTGATAGCTGAGAGTAGTGTGGTATCCTGAAGGAAAGGTACAGAGAAGACAAGAATGAGCACTTTTCCATACAGCTGGTGGCAAGGAAGCTCCTACCTGGAGTGTAGGCATGTCAGGCCTGGCCAGGGCACAGGTCGCTCCACCTTCCCCAGCCCCTTTATCTGCCTCACCCTGGCGGGGGGGCTTCTCTTACTCTTGGGATAACAACAAGGCCAGAATTCTTAACATGCCCTCAAAGACCTGGTGGGGTCTGGCTTCTGCCTACTTCTCAGTCTCATTTCCTGTCCTAGTCCCCTCCCTGTCCTCATTGGAGCCACACCACTTCTCGGTTCCTCAAGCTGACCACACCCCTCCGTGTCTCAGACCCCTGGCACACGCTGTTCCCTCTGACAAACCTCTCTGTGCCCCTCCCCCACTCCCTCTTTCAGGTAATAGCACCTCTTCCTTCCACTCTCCGCCAGAGTGTCACTTCTTCAGAGAAGGCTTTCCTGACTGCCAGGAGCAGGTCCACTGCCATGGAGCATCGTTCCTTCTGTTTAGGGCAGTCATCTCACTTTGTCGTTATATATTGATTGGTGACACTCATTAATGTCTGCCTCCCCGCTCCCCAGACTTTGCGCTCCATGAGAGTAAGAACCACATGTACTTTTACTCACCACTGCAACTCTGGGGTCCCCCACTGTGCATGGCATGTGACAAGCACTCAATAACTATTTGTTGAATGAATAAACAAGTTCCATCTCTTATATGAGTTCTGAGAGAGCAGCTGTGGCTGCCGAGAGTGTTATATTGAAAAAAATAATAATTACCAGGTTCTTCTGTGTACTCGATCCTGTGCTGAGCATCTGGGGTCCGTCCAGTCTGATCAGGGCATGTGCTGTGATGGACTAGCAATGTCTGGCTTGGATGAGGGAAGGTTAAGAAAGGAAAGGAGAGACGGGAGTTAGCTGGTGAGTATTCAGAGAGCGTCCCCTGATGTGTCTCACTGATCACCTAGACGGACATTTTGCTCAACTCAGGTATTTGAGTTTCTACTGGTCACGTTCAGGGCACAGTCCCTCAACCATGTGCACACCGCTGCCACCTTCTGCAGCTCAAAGCATCACACTGTGAGCTTTGGAATAGAGTGTGAGGCAAGACAGTGGGCACACAGAACGCTGTGCCACTGGGAAAGCGGAGGGAGTGGGGCTCCGCTGCTTACCTGAATGTGACGTTTGATTCCGGCATGCTGGTTCTGCAGGTGAGTGTTGTTATGCAAGCGTAGGTGAGGCCCAGGGAGGTTCTGGAAACAGAAAGGTCTGGGAGGGCATGGGGGATCCCCATCAGGGAGGCAGGACTCAGAGAGGCCCAACCCAGGAGCCAGGCACCAGGGGTCCCTGCCACCAGGCTTCGGTTCTGGGAGAAGGGCTGGCCATCCTTCGTTCTCCTTGAGCCAGAGGATGATGCGGTGTATCAGAGCAGTCCCTAGAGGACCCCATAGGAAGGCCCTGTGGGCTGAGCAGGAACAGGGTAACCAGAACTGCCATAGGGCAACTAGGATGAGTGGTCATGGGCCTGTGGGCTCTGGGTCTGGTCCAGTGGACGGGGGGAAATCTAGGGAGCAATAAGGAGTTTGGCAGCTGCAGCCCAGGCCTGAATCTGGGGAGGCAACAAGTCCAAGGCTCTCCATGTTCTTCATTTGTCCAGCATCTACAGCGTAGCTGCTGGGTGACGAGTCTCGGGGTTCACAGTTGAAAGACGTACGTAGCCTCTACTATCACGGAGTTCACAGTGCATTTGGGAGATAAATTAATTCTTAAAGCATAAAGCTATTTCAATATGTATTTTTATGAATAAAAGGGAAATTTGTAAATTTTAGGTTAAATTGTAAAGAAGATAATTAACTCTGATCCTACTTCCTGGAAATAGCATTTCTGTTAACATTTTCTTCTCTGTACGTGTGTGTGTATTCTACGTAATTGGGCTAATTCTGTAATAAAATTTTATATCATGATGTATCTGTTACAGACTTAGTGGCTGAAAATAACCACTTACTGTTTCTGATAGTTCAGGGGTGGGCTGGGTGGTTGCTCCATTGTGTCACCTGGGCTCACGCATGCAGCTGGAACGGGAGGTCCAGCAGGGCCTCGCCCACCTTGCGGGCCTGCGGCATGCGGGGCTACTGGACTCCTCACCTGCTCTCATCCTCCAGAGGCTAGCTCAGCTTCTTTACCCGGTGGCCTCAGGGCACTGAACCACGGTGGCAAGAGTAGAAGCTACAGGGTCTCTTAAAGGCCTATTTCTTTAACCTTTGGGGTTGAACGAAGCACGTGGAGTTCTACCACATTCTGTTGGTTTAAGCATCACCAGGCTAGTCCAGATTGGAGAGCTGGAAAACACACGCTGTCCCTTGATGGGAAGAGTGGCAAAGCTGAGTTGTAAAAGGGCATGGACACAGAAAGATGACTTATTTTTTTTTAAAGATTTATTTATTTTTAGAGAGAGGAAAAAGGAGGGAGAGAGAGGGAGAGAAACATCGATGTGAGAGAGAAACATTGATCAGCTGCCTCTCGCACACTCCCCACCAGGGACCAGGCCTGCTACCCAGGCATGTGCCCTGACTGGGAACGGGGCCGGCCACCCTTTGCCTTGTGGGATGGCTGAGCCACACCCATCAGTCAGGGCAAGATGTGACTTATTAAGAGCTATTACTGGAACAATCGAGGATTCCCTGAAACTATGAAAATCATTGTCTTTCATTTATTGTTTCATCACTTTCCATATCACTAAAACCTGTCTATACATATAACTTTGACTGCGTACATGTTTCTGTTTCACCTGTTTGTTAAAGGTTTGTCCGTTTCTATGTCGTGCGGCAATAAACATGCAGGGTGCCCGCATGTGTGAAGGTGTCTGAGTCCTTGCACAGACGGCACTGGGTCAAAGAGTTTGGAGGGGTTCGGTCCCTCCGAGTCGCTGTGCCACCTCACAGGGTGCAGCCGCAGTGTGCAGCTCACCATCCCTGTGAGAGCATGAGGCGCTACTGATTTTCAGAACTATCTTCGTTAATTTAATGGAAAAAGCCAGAACCTCTTTCTGGTCTTTGTTTATATTTTTGCTCATTCATGAGATAATGTGTTTTTTTTACATATTTAATAGCACTCTCTATATTCCATGTGTGAGTAGTTTCCTCATATACTTTGCTCATTTATATACTTAATATTCCTGAGATCTCCATATATTAATTATTTAAGTTTTTGTCTGACTTATGTCTGTATTTTTTTCCATTTTGCTACGTACCATTTGATTTTGTTCCTGTTTTTTATGAACAGTCTTTGTTCTGAGTGAAAAATATTCTTTTTAATTATATGATATATGTCAACTAAAAATCAGATAGTTATCTACCTCTTTTTTTCTTGTTTTCTTTTAGATTTTCATAGTTTTGTGTGGCGGCGGTGCTGGTGCTGGTGGTGGTGGTAGTGGTGGTGGTGGTGGTGGTGTGTGTGTGTGTGTGTGTGTGTGTGAGCTTTCTGACTCTTGGCATCTCCTGAAATTAATTTCTAAAACAAACCCCCAAATGCTGGTTCCTCTGTTGTGAAGTGAGGGTCGTTTCCCACCCTGTTCCTCTTTAATTGTCTCAGTGGCATTTATCCCCACACTCTTCCATTTGGCACTGATTTTTCATGCTATTTTTTCACTTTTAAAAAATATATTTTATTTAATTATTTTTAGAGTGAGGGCAAGGGAAGGAGAGAGGGAGGAACATCACTTGGTTCCCTCTTGCACGTCCCTAACTGGGGACCTGACCCGCGACCCAGGCATGTGCCCCGACTGGGAATCAAACTGGTGACCCTTTGGTTTTCGGGCCTGCACTCAATCCACTGAGCTGTGCCAGCCAGGGCTCATGCTATTTTTTTTAAAGTGAATTCTGTTTCCTGATACACTAAGGGATGTTTCTAAGCTTTCTCTATTGTTCAGTTGATATTTTTTCCTCCCCCAATACTATATGCACAATGATTGTGGCTTGATATTGTGTTCTATTATATAATTGTGGAAGTGCCTCCTCATTGTTCCTCTTTTTCACAGTCTCTCGACTAGTTTTGTTGAATTCTCCCAGAGGTACTTGAGAATCATTTTATGGAGTTCTGAAAAGGGATCCATTGGGATTTTTATTGTAACTGCATTACTGTATCGATCAGTTTGTTGCAGTCTGACATCTTTAATATATTAAGACTTCCCATCCAGAAACATCACACACATACTCCCATTCATCTCAGCTCTTTATAATGTCTCAGTAGAGTTTTGTGGTTTTTCTTCTTCGAGTTTCTCAATGGTTCTTTTTAAAGTCAACTTTTGCTATTGAATCATTTTTGTTGCTTTTTGGAATGTGTTCAGTTTTTCTATTACATCTTTAACTGGTCATTTAAATTGCATAGGAAAGGCCTTAATTTAAAAATATTTTTATTGATTTAAACATGGCACAGATATTATATAAATAGCTTGCATTGGAAAAAGCCAAACAATACAGAAGAATATTGATTAAAAATGAAAGACCCTCCGAGTGCCTCTTTCCTGTCTCACTGCCTGCCGAGAACCCACCATTGTTAATAATTAAGCAGTAGCTATAGACAATTGACAATGCATTGTTCTAAGGCTTTGTCATTTGCATGTGCATATTTTGCATAAATGGGCTCATACCATTATGTCAAAAAATATAGCTCTGTTTTAATTTGTTTAATCGTTCTTTGGCAAATGATTACCTACTGTATTCTTTATTTCTTTTTCTTTTCCTTTTTGTTAGAAATAGTTGTACAGCTAGGATGGCTACCTAGAAGCCAAATTGCTGAGTTGAAGTTTTGTGCAGTTTTACTCCCAGCAGCTTACTACAACGCTGATATATTTCTCACTCTGTGCTGCGTGGGCTGGTGGGGGATTCGGCTCCATCCAGGGTCTCAGGGGCCCTGGCTGATGGTGGAGGCTTCACTGTTCTGTTGCTGCACCTAAAGCACCTCATGGTCCCTGGGTACTAGCATGGAGGAAGGAGAGCGGGAAATGAAACGTTTTTGTTCCGAGGGGGCACACATGTCTTCAGCTTATGGCCCCCTGCATATGGCCCTGAACTAGTGTGATGTGACCCTAAATACTATGCATGTGTGTGTGGCAGGGGTCATTAATTTTTTAAAAAGATATCTGGTATCTGTGCGTTTTACATTTTTATGTGTCTGTTAAATTACCCTCCCTAAACGGTGTCCCTTTTACACTCTGACCCAGGGCACATGTGGCTATTTTACACCCTTGATGACATATATTATCCACCTGTTTTTGCCTGCCTTTCTTACTGTGCTATTTTTACTTTCCCTGAGTAGTGATGAGATTGACTCCACTTTTTATTTAGGTTGTGTCCATTTTTACTTACATGAATTTTTTATTCTGGTTCTTTGCCCATTTTTATTGTTTTTGATTTCAAAGTTTTTAATGTAGTCTGGACATGAACTCTTTGGTGTAAATGTCACTATTTCATCAGTTCATCATTTGTCTTTTTAAAATTATTGATGAGTTTACATCGACACGTCATTATCACCCAAAGTCCATGGTTTACGTTGGGCTCATCCTTGGTGCCGTGCGCTCTGGGTTTGGAGACATAGGTAATGTGACATGTAGCCATCACTATAATACACAGACTGGTTTCACTGTCCTAAAAACCCTCTGTGTTCCACCTACGTACCCACCCCTTCCTCCGACCCATGGCAACCACAGATTATAGACCTAACTGTGCACGTGTGGGTCTGCGTGAGTACCTACTCCTTCATTCCTGTTAGAGGTTGTGTGCTCACTTGATGGTTTGCTAAGTCTGGCTAGAGTTCTGTAGAATCGGGTTTTGACTTTATTGATACTATCTGTACTTTTACAGTTTTAAATTTCATTTATTTATCTTTCTACCATATTTCTTCTGTTCTGCTAGCTTTGAGTTTAATTTTCTTTTTTAAAAAATTTTTTCTAGGATGGAAACTTAGATTGTCTATTTTAGACCTTTCTTCTTTTCTTATATAAGTATAAAATGGTATAAAATTTCCTGTGAACACTGTTTTACCTGCCTCCTGCAAATTTTGATAAGTTGTGTTTATTTCATTTTCATTTAATTTAAGATATTTTTAAGTTCCCCTTGAGACTTCTTCTTTGACCTATGTGTTAATTTGAAAGTATGTGGTTTAATTTCCAAATATTATGGGTGAGGTTTTGGATATACTTTTGTTAATTTATAGTTTAATTTTTTTAAGGTCAGAGAATGTAGTTTATATGATTTCTATTCTTTTGCACTTTTTAAGGTTTGTTTGATGGCCCAGAGTATGGTAAGTGTGCCATGTGCCCTTGAAAGGAACGTGTATTCTGCTGTCTGTGTGTGAAGTCTTTTATAAGTTAGGTCCAATTGATTCATAGTGTTCTTAAGGCATTTTGTATCATTATTGGTTTTGTATTTTCTTCTTCTATCAATTACTAAGAGGAATATCGACTTCTTCAACTCTAATTGTGTGTATGTCTCATTCCCCTTTCCTCAGTTTGCTCAGTTTTTGCTTCATGCATTTGTAACTCTATGAAGTTGTAAACATTTTGTCTTGTTATGTATTCTTAGAGAACTGACTCTTTTATTGTTGTGTAATGTTCCTGTTTGTCTTCGTTCTAAACTCTGCTTTGTGTGATATTAAGATAATCACTCAAGCTTTCTTTTTATTGCTCAATAGTGTATTTTCCCATTGTTTTATTGTGAGCCATGTCTTCAGGTTGAAAGTAGATTACTTAGAAACAACATACAGTGGTCTTGCTTTTTTATCCAATTTGACAATATTAACCTTTTAGTTTAATGTGTGTGCCATTTACATTAATGCAGTTATTCATATAATTGTATTAAAATCTTTCATCTTGCTAGCTGTTTTCTATTTGCCCCATCTGTTCTTTGTTTCATTTTCTGCCTTCATTTGAGTTAAACAACTTTTAAAAGTGCAGCATTTCTCATGATTCTTTTTGTCTTTGCCGTTATTCATTTCTTGTTTATTTTTAAAAGTCATTTCTCTGAAGCTTACATTACATACCTTTACTCGGTTTACCTTGTAATTTACACTATTTCCCATGTAATTTAACATTCTTACAACAATACATTCTCGTTTCCCCCGCCTTTTCCTATTGTTGTCGTACGTGTTACTTTTGTGCATGCCACGAGCACAATGCAGTCCTGCTCTTTTTGTTGAAGATAGACATTTACTTTAGAGCAACCAAAAGTAAGAAGAAAAGAGTTTATTTTTACCTTCATTTATCCCAGTTTCAATGCTCTTTATTTCTTTTGTGTAGATCCAAGCTTCTGTCTGGTATCATATTCCTTCTGTCTGAAGAACTTCCTTTAACATTTGGTGGAGAGTGGGTCTGCTGGAGATTAATTCCATTAGTTTTTGTCTGAGGAAGTCTTTTTCCGGTCTGAAAAATATTTTTTGTTGGCTATCACGTTATTGATTGAGAATATTTTCTTTCATCACTTTCAGTTAATTTCTGATGCAAATATGTATATTTACCTGATTGAACATCATATTTATATAATTTAGATTCTCTATAGCCATATTTTCTGTCTACTTGATCTTAGTCTGACCATGCTGAGTTCAAGTCTTCCATTCAAATTGTTTCCATAAATTTCCTGTTGAATTTTTAAAAGTTACTTTTTGATCTATTCAGTGCAGAAAAGTTCATGACTATTACAGATTTAGTATTTTTAATTAAAAAATCTTTCCTTGTATTTGAATGCATTTTGCTCCTCAATTGTACTTTGATGTTCTTTACAAAATTTGATCCTGCCAGATATACTTTTGTTTATTATTTTAACTCTTTATCACTAAGTAAATATGTGTATAGTGAATATTTACAATTGTTAGGTTTTATGATTGTTGTTATTATTATTCAGGGGCTTTGAAAAATGTTAGTACAATTTGTAGTAGTACTTTTAAAAACATTGTGAAATAATTATTTATATTTCAAAAGAGTTACACAGTGCACAGAGTTCTCATATACCCCTTAACTGGTTTTCATGATTGTTGATGTCTGATATCATGTACATTTATCAAAATGAAGAAATTAACATGGGTGCTGCACTGGGAACTTAACTATAGACCTTATTAGGATGTCACCATATTTCCACGAATATCTTTTCAGTTGCAGGACCCAATCCAGGAAGCCACATTGTATTTGGTTATTACTTTTCCTCAGTAACCTCCAATCCATGGCAGTATCTTGGTCTTACATTGCATTGCATGACCTTGACACTTTTCAAGAATACTAGTCAAGTATTCTGTAGACGGTTCCTGTATTTGGGTTTGTCTGGTATTTTCTCATGAGGTTCTGGGTTTGGGGGATCATATCCCAAAGGGGAAGTGGCCTTCTCAGCAAATCATGTCAGCGTGCATATGACCTCAGCCTGGTTTATCACTAGTGATGCAACTTTGATCGCTGGTGCTTGCCAGGTTTCTCCCCTGTGCAGTTACTATTTTTCCTTCCCTTACTCTGTTAGAAAGGAGTCATTAAGTCTAGTCACTCCAGGTGAGAAGAGTTAAGTTCCACCTCCTAAAGGGAGGAGTATCAATTGGTGGGCATCTGTTAAAACTATCATAGTGGTTAATTCATGTGTTGTGGGAGATACTGGGAGGCTATGCAAATATCCTATTTCTCTAAAGTGTTACTCGTTAATTCTATCATTCTTCTGTGGATCTTGCCAGTAGCAGGTATTCCTGTGGTGCTCTAGTGCTGCTTTTCCTATTTACCTTATTTTTTTATATTTATTTTTGGAGTACTTCTATGAGGACTACTTGACCCTTCTCCCCATTTGTTAGTTACTTCAGAGTCAGGAAACTTTTTCTGTAACGGGCCAGATGGCGAATATTTGGACTTCGTGGGCCAGAGGTCTCTGTCCAGGATCGACTCTACTCTTGTGTGATAGAGAACACCACGTGGATGGGCATGGTTCATCTGTATTTTAAAAATAAGTCTTCATTTTAAAAAACAGGCTCAGGCCCGACTTGGTCTGCAGGCCAACTTCTGATAATTTATTCACTTACTTTTACATCAGATAAACTCACAGATCTTTATTTTATTCCTTGGGTTATAAATGTAGTACTATCACTGTTTATTTTGTTATTCCCAGCATTTGCCTTTGGGAGCTCTTTGAGTGAGCACCTTAGGCACTCCCCCATCATTCAGGTTTATTTATTTACTTATTTTTTGAACACTTTCTTATTTGCTGCCAGTACAAGATCCTCCAGGCTCATTTATTGAAATGACTAGTTTACATTCTGTCCGCCCACCCCGGGAGTTTTCTTCCTTCTTCCTTGTCATCTGAGGGTCCATTTGATCGGTTTTCAAATCCTTAAGTTTACAATATTTATATTTTCAACTCGTGATCTGGCATTTAATGTTCTCTGAAGTCTGCCTCGTTTTTTCCTACTCTTTTGGCTGGGATGGGAGAGTTGTCGTATGAGGGTGGGAAGTGTAATTTTTTGACATTAGGAAGTTTTGCAAGAATAAAGATAAAGTTGATATATTTTCAACCTCTGCTTCTTCCACCACAGAGATCTTTTTTTTTAGACTCAAGATACAGAGATTTCTTCTATTATCCCTTCCTAGTGTTCTTGTTCCATTTTGATCTTTACTGTCTGCTAAACTGTCCTGGATACCTATTCTCATTTCCTTAAATTTTTTTAAAGTCTGTGTTCTTTTCTTCTGCATTCTTAGAGAGCTTTTCAAGTATGTTGTGTACATCACTGATCTGATTCTCCGCATGTGGATTCTGCCCTTCCCTGGTTCCAGGGGGAATTTTATTTCTCTACTGGCATTTATTCTGTGGTTTCCTTACCTCCTTTCTTATGTAAATGAGTCTTTTTAAATTTCAGTTTCCTTTTCAACCTGTTGGTTTTATTTCATCACCTACCCTCTTTTCCTCTCTCTTTTAAAAACAGGGGTCATATTTTCTGCAGTCCTTGAAAAGATGATACAATGTTATCAGTAAATGTGTAGTAGTACTTTTTGTAGATTTGATTGAGAATTTTTAGTTAGGATCATATTCTACGTGCTTTAGAAATTTTTATAAATATGTCCTGTGATGAGGTTGCTGATACCAGTTTTTGTCTGGTTGGAGGCAGGTTGTCTATTTTTTTTTTTAATTTTATTTTTTTAAAGCAGGGTCTTTAGAGATGGAAACACTGATTGGCTGCCTCTCTTATATGCCGAACTGGGGATTGAACCTGCAACATTTTGGTGTATAGGGTGACACTCCATCAATTCGGCCACCTGACCAGGGCTGTCTGTGTACATCTTGATCAAAGAGAGGTCTCTCTGGTTTTGCATTTTCCAACAGAGCGGTGGGAATTTCTCTTGGCACCCGCATTATTTAGATGCTACTGAGTTCTCTGGCCAGACTCTCACCCAGAGGCTAGATTAAATTACAGGGCACTGAGTTGAATTTCTTGGTCTGTTTTCCTAGTTAGTTTTGCTGGACCAAGCAGGAAGTGCCACCCGCTTGCACAGCCGTCTCTGACTAGATAATCTGAAGCAGTCAGTCATACCTAGCTGCTCCCAGAAATCCTCTTGTCTTTATTTTTCCTAAGGACTTCATACTCCAAGTGGTAATGTTGTGCTCCTTGCCTTTCTGTCCGCAAGGGACCCATCCAAGGATGCTGAAAGGATGCAAAGTCCTTGTGGATGTGTGGCTTGGGGTCCAGAATCAGGGAGTGTCTAGGGATGGCTGCTCTGTTGTACAGCATGTATGGGCAGACGTAGGCAGGGGCATCTTCCTTTACATTCTTTGTTGGCCTTGCTCTTTGCATTCAGAAGTTCAGACCCATACTAGTAACCCAAAGTTTCTCGACCCTGCCTCATCTGGTGTGGGGACATTCCTTCAACCTCTTCAATACCAAATCTCTGGTTGGTAATCCTGGGTTCCCGAGTTATTATAGTTTTATATGCTGTTTCGCTTGGTGGGAAGCTGGGATAGGGAATATGATTGCTGATTTGCCTGTTTCTGTTTGAGCCCGTGGACAATCGGAGCAGAAAGGGAGAGAGCGCACCTGGCATGTTAGGGGACCACAGGAGAGTCAAGCTCAGGAGGCCCCTCCTAAACCATGTAAAGGGGCAGCAGGTTTTCTGCGCCCTTGGCAGAGCTTGAGGGCGAGCGTCTGAAGCTGCAGACAGGCCGCCAGCCTTGGTCAGGTTGGGCCCACTGGACGGAAGTGGGAGGTGGGTATCGTGCAGTCTGACAGCAGAGGGTCCGGAGCCAGGTGCCCTGGACCACGTCTTAGCTCCCTGCTGATTGGTGGAGGCGAGGCCTTGGCAAGGCCCTTCACCCCTGGGTCCCTCGATTTCATTGTGTATAAAAAAGGGTAAGAACACCTGCCTTGTTGGGTTATTTTGGAGATTAAATTAGTTCGTATGGGTACCATATAGTTAATATGCAGGGATCACATACGAGTGGCTGGCACTTTGTGTGAAATAAGTGTGAGGTGGTAGTGTTTGGTTAGGCTGAGGAGGGAGGTGGGGAGTGACCTCTCTGCTTGACGAGGCCTCTCACGGCCCCAGCTTCTCTCCGCCTCTGAGGCCCAGTTGGTTCCCAGCGTAAATTGGTCTGTGTCGGAGGAACCTTCCTGCCCATCCGATCTGCGGTAGCCGTGACCGCACTGCTGTTCTTTGTCACAAGCCCCTTTCTCTTCACCATCAAAGCACTTCCTGTCATCTGTCACCACATGCTCCTTTGTGCTCACTCATTTAAGGGCTGTGTTCCCCACCAGCCTGATGACTTTCCCACTGGTGTGGTGTGGCCGGGTAGCTAAGGACTCCGGTAAGGAGTCTGACAAACTAGGGTCCCAGTCTTGGCTAACTGCCTAGTGAATGTGTGATCAGGGAAAGTTACCTGCCTTCTGTGAACCTCAATTTCCTTACCTGTCAAACAGTGTTAGAATAATGCCCAGCTGAAAGCCTCGATATGAAGGTGAACTGTAACACCTTGTAAATAAGTGCTTAGCGCAGTTCCTGGAACTTAGCCTGGACTAATAGTGGCGATCGTCATCGTTATTTTTCCTAATGAGACAGCTATCCACTTGTCATTGTGGCATTGCTAACAATTGCATCAGAATTCTCCTGCCCCCACCTTCAGGAGAAAGGTGTGTCATATTAGCTGGGATCATAGAGAAGATGGGTTAATTACTGATTTGGGTGAGCTCTAAGGAATAGTCCAGGCTCTTAGATTGCTTATCTTTGAAAAAGGAAGCTGGCAGTTGTGTGTGAACACACGGTTTTTGAATATCATCCATGGGGTGGTTAGTAAGTATGTGGAAAAAGGAAGGGAATTGACAGGTTTGTCTCCATTTGGACGGACTGAGCTTTAGGTCATGTAGGGTGGGGAAAGGGGGTGGGGAAAGAGGGCAGGGGTGGGTTTAGGTAGGGTGGGGGGAGGGCTTCAGGAGCAGAACACCCGGAGGCCCAGGTCTCTGTTGTCAGCTGGCGCGTGGGGTTAGGGGATAGTGGTGGAGGTTGGGGGAGTCAACGGACAAGAAAGGATTTTGCAGACAGAGAATGGTGCAGTCCTACATAAGATTGGGTCCTGAATAACCTGGGATTTTGTTAGCAATGGAGCAAATTAGAATTCTGGTTCTGTCTGAGATGGTCTGAGAAGGCAAGGAAAATTGGGCTCAGAGAGACCCACACAGGGATGTGAAGAAGGAGATGCGGCCCCAGGAGATGGAGCATTCACAGTACGATGGGGTGTTTGGGAGCCAGCTTTCCTCCGAGCTCCTTGTGGGCATTTGGGTCCTACAGAACATGCAATTGTTTTCTAAACCTGAAAAACACTAAAAGATGTTTAAATTGTGGAGGAATTAATGTATATACCAGTGCTTTTGTCCAATGATGTTCCATGCATATCAGAGCAAGTTCACTGACCTCCTTGTGCTTTGTGGTGTTCAAGACACTTTACTCTCCCCGTATCTTACTCCTTTCTCTCTTCCAACATCCTTGCAGGTGGCTGCTGCTATTACTGATACTACTACTATTGCTACTGCTACTACTACTGCTTTACAGATGGGGGCACTCAGGACCAGAGAGGTTGGGCAACTTGCCCAGGGTCACGGGGCTAGAAAGTGCCAGGGCCAACAACTTTTCCTCCCTGCACATCAGGCTGTTAGGGATGATCCTGTTAAGGTTGTTCATTGTTGGTATTGAGTTCATCTAAGAAGAAATGGCTGTCAAGCCACCCACTGGGCTTGTGGATGGAACCAGTAAGTGGAAACAGTGGCCTTTCTGTCACCCATAAAGCCACTTGTGACACTGTGACTCAATCCTTCGGTAACGAGGAGGGGAAAATACCAAGCCCCTCCCCGCCAGGATGGCTTCTAACAGGGGTGTAGGCACTGCACCCTTGCTGACTCCCCGGGCTCCTCAAGCAGCTTCCCCCCGCTGCATCGCCATCTCCCACCCTTGGAAGGACTTATCTAAGTGGCTGGACTTTGTCTTCTTTCCAGGGAGGAATCGATTATTCTAAGGGGGTCATATTCTGCAGGGTAGGGAAAACAGTCTGTCTTTAGATACCACCAAGGTTTGTGTTCACAGGAGGATTTGCAGGATTAAGTGACCTTTACTGTGGAATGCAAAACTACTTATTTGTATATTCTCCACAGCCACCCTATGAGGTATGCGCTGTTGTTTCTCCCGAGCTAGATGAGTCATCTGAGGCCCAAAGAGGTTTGGTAACTTGCTCAAGAACACATGATAAAAGACTTAGCAGGAGATTTAAACCACGTAGTCTTGCGTCATAGCCTGTGTTCTCAAATAGTATCTACCGTGCTCATTTTGATGAGTGAGTGCTATCCATCCACCCATGTATTCCTGGACTCACCTCTCCACCCACTCTTTCACCCCTCACCCATCTATCCAGTCTTCTGTCCGTTTATTTATCCTTTTATTCACCCCTGATTCGAATACCCTCCCATCTATTCATCTGTCTACCAACCATCCATTTTCCCATCTATCCATCCATCCACCCACCCACCCACCCACAAACCTGTTTATTCCTTGTGTTGGCTGTTTGTCCAGCCTGGTTTTCTGCATCATGTTGAGAGCCAAGCATATGCTTTTGGAAGCTGGAGACCCCATGTCAACACAAATCCCTTAGCTCCCAAGAAATCTGGGCCTTGGGAATGCTGCTGTTTCAGGCAGGACAGGGGGCTTGTTCACTGTCCTCCCTCCATAAACCTGTGGAGGTTTTCCCCCTTCAACCTCCTCCAAACGTGCAATGGTGCAGACTCTTCCAGAAACACTCTCAATTTTAAGCATTGTCATCAATGAATACTTGGCTAGCCCCATTCCTTGACCCAAAGATCGGAAGTGGGATTAGTTTAGTATGACTTTACTTTTTAAAAACTGTTAGAGTTTGTGTGATACTTCTATAAACTATGTAATAGATCTAAAACAGATGTTCACAGGGCATTTTAAAAGGAAAGAAATGTTAATAGAAACAGGCCAGTTTGATTTGAGATAAATGAGTTAAGGAAACAGTTAAACTTGTCTCTGAAGAAGCAGTATAATGAGGAGGCAGTATGGCTTGGCTGTTTACACACTTATTAAGTGCAAAGCAATGCAAGTCATTTAGTTACTTTGCATAGCTTCTGTTGTGGTAGACAATCTCAGTTTTGAAAATTTGTTTTTATTGCGGCAAAATTAAACATAAAAATTTAAACATGTAAGTATGAACAGTCATATAATGAGCTTCCATGTACCTATGACCCACCTCCAGCAATTACCAATGATAACTGTACCCACTTCTCCCTCTCATATTATTTTTTCTTTTCGTAAGTTTTGAGGGTGTAGTCTTTACTTATTGCTAATGCTATTAGGTCAAAATTCCATTCTACAGAAGTGTGTTATGTTGACATTGAAATATAATGAACTTTTGAATGTAACTGTTTAAATTTTCATTGAATTTTTTTATTTTTTGAGGTAGAGCATTGGAATTTTCTGTCATTTCTTTACAATAAAAAATTTAAAGCTGAAGCAAAGCTGAAAGTTTAATATGTGAACCCCCATATACCCTTCACCTAAATACACTGGTTATTAGCCTTAGGACTGGCATTTTCCTAGGTGTGTTTTTCCATGGTACTACTCAAAGATGGGGGAAATTTTCCTGTTTTTAAAATATATATTATTGATTATGCTATTACAGTTGTCCCATTTCCCCCCTGCACACCCCCTCCCACCCACATTCCCACCCTTTGGTTCATGTCCATGGGTCATACATATGAGTTCTTTGGCTTCCACATTTCCTATACTATTCTTACCCCTGTCTATTTTCTACCTACTGTCTATGCTACTTATTCTCTGTATCTTTTCTCCCTCCCTCACCCCCTTTCCCCTGTTGCTAACCCTCCATGTGATCTCCATTTCTGTGGTTCTGTTCCTGTTCTAGTTGTTTGCTAACTTTGCTTTTGTTTTCGTTTTAGGTGTGGTTGTTAATAACTGTGAGTTTGCTGTCATTTTACTGTTCATATTTTTTATCTTCTTTTTCTTAGATAAATCCCTTTAATGTTTCCTAGAATAAGGGCTTGGTGATGATGAACTCCTTTGACTTGACCTTATCTGAGAAGCACTCTATCTGCCCTTCCATTCTAAATGAAAGCTTTGCTGGATAGAGCAATCTGGGATGTAGGTCCTTGCCTTTCATGACATGGAATACTTCTTTCCAGCCCCTTTTTGCCTGTAAAGTCCCTTTTGAGAAATCAGCTGAGAGTCTTATGGGAACTCTTTTGTAGGTCACTGTCTCCTTTTCTCTTGCTGCTTCTAGGATTCTCACCTTATTTTTAATCTTGGGTAATGTAATTATGATGTGCCTTGGTGTGTTCCTCCTTGGGTCCAACTTCTTTGGGACTCTCTGAGCTTCCTAGACTTCCTGGAAGTCTATTTCCTTTGCCAGAATGAGGAAGTTCTTCTTCATTATTTGTTCACATAACTTTTCCACTTGTTGCTCTTCCTCTTCTCCTTCTGGTACCCCTATAATTCAGATGTTAGAGCATTTAAAGATGTCTTGGAGGTTCCTAAGCCTCTCCTCATTTTTTGGAATTCTTGTTTCTTCATTCTTTTCTGGTTGAATGTTTCTTTCTTCCTTCTGGTCCACACCATTGATTTGAGTCCCAGTTTCCTTCCCATCACTATTGGTTCCCTGCACATTTTTCTTTATTTCACTTAGCATGGCCTTCATTTTTTCATCTAATGTGTGACCAAATTCAACCAATTCTATGAGCATCCTGATTACTGGTGTTTTGAACTATGCAACTGGTAGGTTGGCTCTCTATTCATCACTTAGTTGTATTTTTTCTGGACCTTTGATCTGTTCATTCATTTGGGCCATTTTTCTGTCTTGACGTGCCTGCTACGTATAGGGGGTAGAGCCTAGATGTTCACCAGGGCGGGGCAACCCATGTTGTTGGGTTATGATGCTGTATGTGGGGAAGAGGTCCAAGAGGGAACAATGGCGCTTGCTCCACTCTCTGCCAGATTTCAATCACTTCCCCACCTTCCCACATGCAAATTGGGCCCTTCTGGTGCTGATTCCCGGGTGGTTGGGTTTGTGTACATTCTAGGACCCCATGGGTCTCTCCAACAAACTCTCATGTAAGGCTGAGAGTTTCTCCTGCCTCTGCCTCAATACCCACAGGTGTTTTCAATCAGTGGTTTGAGGCTTTATTTCCCCGTGCTGGGACCCTGGGTTGTGAGGTCTGTCTCGCTCCCCAGTTGTTCCTCCCGGTTTATCTGTGCACGAATGTGGGATTCACCACCCCACAATCCACTGCCTCACTGGGTCCACCAGCTGCCATCTTACCTACCAGGGTCCTCCAGCCCTGTCTTGCTGAGAGTCCTCTCCGCTTGTCCATCTGTGCCCCTCCTACTGGTCTGGATAAGAGTGTCTTCTTTAACTCCTTGGTTGTCGGACTTCCATACAGTTTGATTTTCTGTCAGTTCTGGTTGTTTTTTGTTTTTAAATTGTTGTTGTCCTTCTTTTGGTTGTGCAAGGAGGCACAGTGTGTCTACCTACACCTCTATCTTGGCTGTAAGTCTCGGGACATTTTCTTATATGTGAAGGTACAAAGACAATAGCATGTGGCTTTCCAACCAGATGGATCTGGTTCGGATCTCACCCCCACCACCTCCTAGCCCTGCATTGTAGGCAACTGGCCTCATCCTCAGGCCCTTCCTCTATCAAATGGGAGTCATAGTGGTGTACACCCCATGGGATTATGCAAGGCCTCATAGTTACTTTGCCTCACAGCCCCTGTGTTACAGCTTGGGGCTCAGAAGGGGGCCAATTGGGCTGCATCATTCAAGTCATTTTTGACCAGTAGGAACAATTTTGTCATGAGAGAGGCTATGGCCTATAAGGGTGAAGAAAAATATTGGGGGAAAATGGTTCCAATCCCAGCTCTGCCCTTACCAGCTTGGAGCTTGGTTGATTGCCTTAATCTCTCTGAGCCCAAGTTCCCTCCCTGTAAAGCGGGGATGGAAAGATTATTTACTGCATCAGGGTGTTGTCAGGGGAAAAGGAAACGGGGACATTCATGCCCAGCATTTAGTAGAATGTCTGCCTCATGTGTGCCCAGTGGATGTTACTAGTCATTAGTATTATTTAAAGTAAGGATACATCAGCATAGTGCCTACCATGTAAGTGCTCAATAAATGTATTATTATCATTATAAGTAGGGGTGAAAAACCAACACTAACTTGGTCTTTACAAGTCTGGTTCTACTTTGGTGCAATGACAAGAATAAAGATCTTTAGTGAAAATTTGCAGTGTGATTTCAAACAAGAGTAAGCCTTGGATGGACAGACAGACAGATGCCACCAGCCAGCCATAGCATCACAAAGTCATCATGGGAAATGACCGTGTTCCTTGGCTTCCATTCAGTGATGTCCTGAAATAAACCAGCCATCTTGAACGCTCCTAGAAGAGTCCTGCACAGTGAACAGCTCGTCCCATGGCCAGGGTGGTGCTTCTGTCCTGGGGGCTTTGTGCTGATCTCGTTGTCTGGGACTGACTTTTTCCCTTTCTTTCTCTCTTTTCTGACTCTCGCCTGTATCCCAGGTGGAAAGGATCGTAGACAAGAGGAAGAACAAGAAAGGAAAATGGGAGTACCTAATCCGATGGAAGGGCTACGGAAGCACCGAGGACACGTGGGAGCCGGAGCACCACCTGCTGCACTGTGAGGAGTTCATCGACGAGTTCAATGGGCTGCACGTGGCCAAGGACAAGCGGATCAAGTCCGGGAAGCAGGTCAGCACCTCCAAGCTCCTGCGTGACAGCCGAGGCCCGTCGGTGGAGAAACTCGCCACCAGACCTTCGGAATCTGGAAAGAGCAAAAGCGCTTCTCATAAACGGAAGCGAATCAACCCTTCCCTGTCCAAGCCCAAGAAAGGATACCCAGCCAAGCCCCCTGCGGGAGGAGACCGGGCCGCCAAGACAGTGTCTTACAGGACTACCCCCAGTGGTTTGCAAATAATGCCCCTGAAAAAGCCTCAGAATGGGATGGAAAATGGGGATACCGGATCCGAGAAGGACGAGAGGCAGTTTGGAAACGGGTCCCACCAGCCTGGCTTGGATTTGAATGATGTCGGAGAGCAAGACCTGGGCGAGTGTGAAGTCAGCCATGCAGCACTGGCAGAGAATGGGCTCGGTACGTGGCTTGTCTTTCTCTTGTGTCTAGCTCTGGCCATGGTGGATGGCTAGAGAGATAACATAATGTGAAGCCTAGGAAGATAACATAAGACTCCCACCCCACCCCTGACTCTTAGCTAGGCTGTAATTCTCCTTTTGTCTCTCTCACCTAGGGCCATATGGACTTGGCCATGTGCCTACATTGGTTATAGACACCCATTCATTCATGTGGGAGGGCGGGCAAGCCACTGATGCTCCAGCCAAGGCCTGGGATGGGTCCAAAACTCCCGACTGTACTTGAAAGCACCCAAGGGCATGGTGACCACCCTAGAACTTCTCCTGTGATCACAGCTCAAAGTCCTCACCCACCAGGATCCGAGACTCATGTCCCCAGAGGGCCGGTGCCTTTTGGGGGCAGTGTGCACCTCTCAGAGCCCTTGCCTTGTGTCTCCTGGGCTGCCCCCCTCAAAGCCACACAACTAAGTCACTGACACCCTTGCGTCCTCCTAGACCTCCACACCCCAGTTTGGGTAGCTGACTCCTCGGCCGGGAGTGAGCTCGGCAGCGTGGGGTGACGAGGAGACCAGAGGGTGGAGCTGCTGTGTCCCCCATGCTGATGCCTTATGTAGGCGAGGTCTGGGTTGAGGTCCCGTCCTCCTCAGACCCAGTCTGGACTTGGAAGTCTCCTCACCCATGTGTAAGCTGGAGCCTCTTGCCCCTCACTTGCAGCTAACATGCCTGATGTGGCCCCATGTCTTTGTTAGGTCCCAAATGCTGCCCTGTCCCCATCCTGTGCTAATCCTTTTGGTTGGCACTACCTCCTTACTCCATCCTGGAAGCAACAGAGCAAAGATGATAGAATTCCTCCCCCTGAGCAAGTCCCCACAGGCAAAATTGAGGAGAGAGGAAGCAATGACCCAGGTAATTCAAGCCCCTAACCCTGGCATTTGTCCTGTAATCATGTTGCTCCTTGACTGAGTCCTTGTGGCCGAATCTCCCAGGTTGGCAGTCTGCACCCTGTGCGCACTCCCCCGTTTCTTGGATACCTGTGTGGTATTACTTGGGTACGCGGTTGCATTTTTCTCTTTAGCTACTGGAACCCTGAGCCCTGGGACGTCAGGAAATCCTGCATGAGTGTGGAAAACCTGTGCCCAGTAGAGGAGGGGCCTCGATGGAACCCGGGTGCTTGCAGGAACAGGGACGCCTGGCTGCCGGGGAATGGGCTGGAAGAGCTCCCGGAGGGCTGGGGTGACAGGGGCAACTGCGCAGGACAGTGACCATGCTTTCAGAGTTCTGAGTGCTCTGAGTGCCTCCCACTGTGGGGAACCTTGCTGGGGAATCTGAGCAATCCGCTTTGAGGTTCCTTTTTCTCCAGAGAGGAATTTCACCCAGACAGGATTTATTTAGCAGCCTCTGCCCCAGATTGATTCCCGTTTCCGTCTGGGGATCCCTGATGCCGACATGAGTCTGCCTGCTACCATATGTAAACGCTGTTTGTTTTAAAAATTCATCTCTCCGGGAGGAGGAGTGGGCTTGTGTAAATGAGGTCTGGCACAAACACCCGTGTTTGACGCTTCTGTGACAACTCCTGGCAGTAGAGGGACTCCGTGTCTTAGGGAGGGTGGTTGGCTTGGGGAGCTCCTGAGGCTCCTGGGGTGCAGGGGAAGGTACCTGGGCATGACTCCCTGTACGCTGGCTGGTAGAAGCGCCCTGTCCTGCTCAAAATGTGGCTGCGGAGTGAGAGGAGAGGCCTGAGGGAGGATGGTTTGCTCCCTTTGCCGCCGGGCTGCAGCCTGAAGGAGAGAAGCAGAGGAGAAGTCTGGATGAAGGTGCACCTCTTGCTCCCTGCAGCTTTCCAAAGTGGGGCAGCACTGCCCGCCATTTGCTCTGCATCCTGGGGCCTCTCCAGAGGCCCCCCTCTCCCAGTTCATGATCTGATGATGGGGCATGCTACCCCACACTGGGTGGGGGAAGTAGGCAAGGGCAAGCCTGCTTGGACCCGTGGTGGCCTTACTCACTTCCCACCTTAGCTCCAGAATGCTTCTCCAGACCTTTCTCGTCTCTGATCTCTTGTTGGTCTCATTTTTTCCCACGTTCTTTACTCCACTCAGACCCATGCATGAGTGGAGAGGAGGAAGCTGCCTGTCTCTGTTTTGGGTGTTCCTGAAGGTCCCTCATTTAATCACATCCCATAGTATTGGGGTCCTCAGGTTAAAGCGGTGGTTCTCAGGTTGCCCTTGTGTGAGGCTACCTGGCACCCTGTTAAAAATGTAGCTCTCGCAGAGTTGGATTTCCTGCATCTGGGGTGGCATCTGGGGTGGAGCTCAGAAGATGGGTTTTTAACAAGCACCCTGGGTGACTGTAGTGCATTTTGAGACATGCACTGTGGCAAAATGGGAGTGACAGTTAAGTTTTACATCCAGTGTCAATTTAAATCAATTCTTTTTTTTTTTTTTAATTTCCTAAGGGTTAGTCACCATGTTAGCTGCTTGGAGTTGCATAATCAAAAAGATAGGTAAGGATTTATGCCTCTGAATCTTAAAATGTATTCTCCAATAAGTTCAGAGTGGATATCTCTAGGTCAGTGTTGAGAAAACTCCCGAGGATGGCTCATTAGAAGGAGTAACACATAAGTTATATACATGGCACACCTTTGCCATACCCACCCTGACATCTTCTGTGGTCACAGGGATGATCATTGCCCCAAACCCTGTCAGCTTTTAACACTCTAGTTAGAACTAGCCTACTATTCAGGTCTTGGGGTGACTGGAGAGAAGAAAAGACTGGGAATCTTTTCCAGAGAGAGAAAGAGAGATTTGGGGTTCTTGGACAAGACCCAAACAGAGGGCATTTTGTGATTCTAGAAGTTTTCAGCAAGGGGTCAGAGGTGTAGTCAATTCAAGCACATGGTTCCGCTTAGAGGGAAGCCTTGATGGGGCCAGTGTCAGTGCTGATTTGGAGCCCTGAAGGTCCCCCCTCACCCCCGGTCCCTGAGCACTTTTACCAAAGGTTGCTGTTCCAGCAGCACAAGGGTTTTCAGCACTGAGGAGGGCTCCGCTTTGCCTGGCAGAAGGCGGATGGGGAGATCCTGGCTACACTTCCCCAGCATTTGTTTTGGGGGTGGCTGTTGCTTTTTATATGATTTTAACTTCTCTTTGGTGGATCAAGGTTCTGCATACAGAAAAGCAACTTATGTAACACGTTACTCATTTACTGCTGACTTCCCTGATCTGTGCTGTGGGAACAAGTGCTAAATCAGGGCCCCAGAGGGTGTGTTTTGGTTTCAGACTGCATTTCCCCAGCAGTGTGCGTGGAGTGTATGTAGCAGCTCAGTCCTGCTCTTGATTCCCATTCTTCCTCCATCATGACAAACGGCCCTGTGGTCCGGGACCATCTGCCTCGGTATCCCTCGGGGAGCTTGTTAAAAATGGGAACCACCCCAGATGAATGAATCAGATCTCAGGAGACAGGGTGGGGGTTATGCATTTTAAGTGCTGCATTTTAGCTGCTTTGGGTGCACATGTCCAGTAGTTCCTGGGGACGGATGGTTGTAAGCAATGGTTCATAGATCTGTTGGGGATAGATCCAAAGTTACTCCTTGGATTTTCACCTTGTGAATAGGAATGTGATTTGGTCCTTCAAAGCTTTAAAACCTGACATAATTTCTCCTTGCTAATGCACTTTCTCCCAGGCTTCCCTTTTTATTCTAAAACAGAGCAGTTTCGTCTGTGTGGGAAAGCTTTAGCTAACTCCTGTGGTCTGGTTTGGGAACACTGGTTAGTGCTGTCTTGTCTAAATAGGCCAAAGCACCAACCCTTTAGAGATCCAGGTGAGCCTTTACCCTATGGAAACATCCCTAACTAGCAGCCACCGTGTCCCTCCGAACCCCAGCATAACACACAGATGCACAGCATTCTCCAGGTTTGCATGGAGTCAATGAGTTTCCACTGTTGATGCTGATATGATTTTTTTTTCAAATTTTTATTTATTAATTTTAGGGAGAGAGAGGAAGGGGGAGAAGAGAGAGAGAGAGAGAGAGAGACATATCAGTTTGTTGTTCTATTTATTTATTGCCTTCATTGGTTGATTCTCGTTAGTGCCCTGACTGGAGATCGAACCCTCAACCTTGGCGTATCAGGATGACACTCTAATCAGCTGAGCTGCCTGGCCAGGGCCATTTCTTTGAATTTTGAGTCTCCCAGGCACTGCATCCCAGACACTGACTCGTGTTTCTGAATTGCTCCTGTCACTGAATGAGTCAGCCCACACCAACGCGCAGCATTTGCCATGTTCTCTCTATTGATCTTTTAAAATGATCTCAGCTTTCACTTCTATAATGTTTGTTTATCTCTTCTCTTCTACTCACTCCTTCAACATGATTATCGTTTTTTCCTTTCTTGAACATGATGGAGTTGCCATGTTTTCAAGGCACTTCAGAGCTGAGCGCAAGCATGGGAAATGCCCTGTGACTTTCAAGAACCTAGGGCTCTCAGACACGCAGCCAGTGCCAGGGTCCCCTGGAGAGTGTGTTAGAACACGGATTACTGAAACTGAAAAATAAAACACAACAAGAAAACAAACAAAAACCCCACACAGAGTGCTGTGCCAACCCCAGAGTTTCTGACTTTGGCGGTTTGGAGGAGAGCCCGAGAATCTGCATTTCTAGCAAGTTCCCAGATGCTTCCAGAACCACTGCTCTAGCCCAGTAAGTACCAAGGTGATTGAGACAGAAAGGGCAGATGGTGGTTGAGAACACCCATTGGCGGCACTGAGGCCGTTTGAAGAGCCTTTGGTCTGGACCTTGAGTTTGCATTCTTGAGAATTTACAAATTGAAAGTCTGAGAGTATGGGAACTTCCCAGTGATGAGGCCTTGGGGTTTACAAAGTACTTTTTGTGATCTTGACCAAAGTGCTGAGCGGTAGCTGTTGATACACCATTTACTAGAGGAGGAGACTGCGGTTACAGATGTCCAGGTTGGGAAGAGAGGAGAAATCCAGGCAGCTCAACTCCAGGGCTGGCCCCTGGATCAGTGCCCAGCTGGACCCCACACATACCCTGAGTGGGGGCTGGGGAGTGCTGAGGGGTGGGGGCCACTTCCTGGACTCACCCTTTTGCTTATTCATGAATGGATACAGTCTTTCCAAACCTGAGACACTGTGACTAACTCTGCCATTCAATTTGAAAACCTGGGTAAAAGGGTCAATATCCTAGAAAAAAATGCAACAAAACAAACTCAAGGAGGACAGGAAAACCTGAATAGTGCAATACCTATTGAAGAAATTTAATCAGCTGTCGCAAAGCTCTCATAGAAAGCGGGGTTTTACAGGCAAGACTGCCAAAATATTCTAGAACAGATCATCTTTCTCTTATCCAAATGGTTGCAGAGAACAGAAACAGAGAAAACTCTTCGACTCACTTGATGCGACCAGTATAACCTGGATTTCCAAACCAGACCGCAGAGGAGAAGCAAGGAAAATTATGGGTCAGTTTCACTTGAAGAGGTGATTGTTAAAGTCCTGGCTAAACCTGGGCTTGTTACAGTCTCGATACTTCCTCAGTTGTGACTGTGCCAGGAACTTCTCTCACTCTGTGCTCTGAAAGCAACCCTAGTTCATGACCTTTAGAATCACCGTTGCTTTTCAAGGTGCCCAGCTTGTCCCTGGAAGAGGCTTAGGGGAAGCTGGCTCAGGACAGCCCACGTGTCATGGGCAGTGGCCCCAGGCCATCTAGTAAATCACAGAAAGTCCACAGAGGGTGTCCACTCTGTGGCCTCTTGTTAACACAGGGATCCCTTTCCCTGGGCACAGCTGTTCTTTTAACGTACTTCACACACGCACTCCCAAGCCAGCAGACTTTGACCAACCCTTTTGTTTTTCAAAACTGGGTCATTTTCCAAACCAGTAACAATAACACAAACCTAAGGGGTCCTTAATGTTTAGTCTTTCAAAGCATGGCAAGTAAGTGACTTGTGCTAATGAATGAACTTAAAACCCTTTTATGTGGTAATGTGAACACCAGTCCAACTTGGCCACTGTCTCTGAGTGGAAAGTGCCAGACTGTGATGGAAAATCTGACTGCGAACTTGACCCATGGCAAATCCAAGGGGGAAATCGACTCTCCCAATTGGTTCCCTGATCCTGGATTTGATTTTGGCATCCAAAAGAGACTGATGGAATCTTGACCACTGTCAAGGTTCGGAAATGGACTAATACAGACTAATTTCCCTGCCAGCTCAGATATTTTCTTCTCTCAACTAACTAAAAAACGAACAACAACAACAAAACCACCTTAGGAACTGATTCCGTGTTGCCATTTAACATCAGTGGTAAACCAAAGACCAAAGTAAGCAGAGTGGGGAGTGGGAACCCCACTCCCACCCCAGGTCCAAGCAGTAGGGGTCTGCAAAGGGTCTCAAAACAACAATAAAAACCAGTTTGCCACCACTGGTGAAAAGCTTCTCCTCTCATTTGAGGTGAACCCTCAGGCCCCCAGTTTGCCCGCACCCCCGCCCCACTGCTCTACAAGTATGGTGGTGGTGGGAGCTCCTTCTGGGGGCTCAGTCTGGTTCTTTGTGTCTGCTGACCCAGACACAAAGTGTAATCTCCTCCGTGGTTTTCGGATTTAGCACTTCAACAGCATAGAAACATAACAAGGTCACCTGTGAATGGCCTTGACTCTAGGTGGGGAAACTGAGGCCCTGAGAGGTTGAGACAGAACATGGAGGGGAGGAGTTGGGATATGGTGTCAGGACTGGGGATGCTGAAGCTGTCAGAGGTCTGTGGCTCCTTTAATAAAGGGAAAAATGCACTTCAGGGATTTAGGTTCAAACCAGCAAACATGCCCTGGGTCCTGAGAACATTCTGGCTAGGACCCCTGGGCCTTCCTTTGAAACATCTTCTGTGGTTCCAAAGATGATGACTTGTTCTCGGGAGGTGGACCCTCTGGTTCTGAGTGATTTTCCCCTGGAGTTTGAATGAAAAGACAGACAGACACACACACACACACACACACACACACACAGCCAAGGCCTCGACTGAGAAGGTGACAACTGGAGGTGGTGAGAACACCCATTTTCAGTGGCCCAGAGACGTGCAGACAAGCTGTCATCTCTCAGATGGACACTTAGGCTGCCCCCAAGGACACATACTGTTGCCAGCTCTGGCATTGCCGGCCATTGTCATGCTTTCCCAGCCTCTCTTGTTTTGGTTTTAGTTTGCAGACAGGAGTGACCATCTTCCCCGTGTTCCTACCGCTTGTGTTCTGTCCCTGCGGGTGGCCTAGGGGCCAACTGTAGAAGAGGTGACACTCAGTAATGGTGGTGGGCAAGGGTATTTGGCCATGTTGCTGCAGGCAAATTGCTTCGCCTCTCTGGGCCAGATTTTTCATTCATAAGATGCAGAAATAATCATACCTCATGGGGTTGGGGTAAAGAATAAGTGATTTAATTCATAGCAAGCCCCTAGAATATCATATGGCATATGATAGACAATTGATAAGTAATAGCTATTTTTTATTTCAGTCCTTTGTCCATTTTTCTACCTGTCTTTGTATTTTCCCATTTGTTTTTTAGAGCACTTTATATATTGCGTATATTAATCCCTCGTTACATATGTTAACTCAACCAGTACTTACCAGGTGACTACTGTGTGACAGGAACTAGACAAATCGTTGAAATACCTTATTACCATAAAGGTCACATGCAGAAGAAGATACTGAGGGAGCTAAAGGCAGAGGCGCCTGAGCAAGCTTGGGAAGGGAGTTAGGAGAGGGCTTCTTGGAGGAGGTGATATACAAGCTGAGTCTGAAAGAATGAGCCAGAAAGAATGAGAAAAGAGGCAGGGAGGGTGGGTGGCGACAAGAGGGGCCCAGAGCCCAGGATCAGCATGCGGGTGTGTGGTGCCAGATCACAAAGACTGTGGGAGCCCGGCCAATGCTAGACCACCCTGCCCGCAAGTCTGGGCTGCAGGGAACTCCCTGTGCTGTAGGGTTTGGCTTGAGAACCCGGGAGAAGGAGCCTGCAGTAGGAGGGTGTTTTGGATTCTTTCTGGGGTGAGGGGTGAGGAAGTCCTTAGGCAGCCCGCACTCTCCAGGTCTGCCTCGCACCCTTCCCCACTCTGTTTCCGTGGGCACTGCACCTGTGTTCCCCTCCACTCCCCACGTGACTAGTTACCCTCTTCCTTCATGGCTCACTCAAGCAGAGGTTCTTCCATGGAAACCTTCCCTGTCTCCCTTGTAGATCAGCTTCCAGTTTTCTTTTTTTTTTTAATTATATTTTTATCCTCACCTGAGGACAGTTTTTCATTGCTTTTAGAAAGAGAGAAAGGGAGAGAAAGAAAAACACTGATGTGAGAAACATCAGTTGGTTGCCTACCATATGCACCCGGACTGGGATTGAACCTGCAACCTAGGTATATGCCCTGACTGGGAATTGAACCAACCAAGGCAGGAGGCTCCAACCAACTGAGCCACCCCAGCTGGGGCTCAGCTTCCAGTTTTGTTTGCATATGTAGAACTGTAATTTCTTCACTGATAGCACTCACCTCCATTTACAACAGTTACAACTGATTACATGAATAACCTCTGCCTCCCTCACTAGATCATGAGCTCCGCTGGGGCCGGCATGGTCTTCTGTTTTTGCTCACAGTTGTATCTCCTGCACCTAACAGTGCCAAGCACATAGTAGGTGCTTAAGAAATACCTGCCAAAGAGGGAGTGAATGAGTGAATGAATGGACAAGAGGAAGCAAGAAGTGTTTCCTGCTTAAGATGTGGGTCCTGAGGCCCCACCGAGAATCCTCCCCACACCTGTCAGATATCCCTGTCACTGTCTCAGTCTCGCCATCCTACCCGGGCTTGCCTCGCGATCTCACCTTGCTTTCCCTGCTGCTGGTAGCGTGTTGTGGAGAGCTAATGTTTTGTCAGGGCTCTTTGCAGCAGCTGAAGAATTCCCTTTCCCTTGTCATGTCTGACAGTTGTTTTCACCATCTGCCGTGGTGGCCTGACTTGCTACGCTTCTCCACCCTTAATATTCACGCAGTCTCACCAGCTCTTAATTAAGCTCCTGGGCTCACCCTCCACTCCCCCCACCCTGCCCAGTTCACCCTCCATCAAGGTTTCTCGGATCCTTCTCGGTAGAGTGTGTTTCATTTGGGTAGTATTTTGTGTCGTTCTTTGCTATGGAAGAAAAAAATGCAGTGGACTTCTTGATAGAAGTCCCAGTTACAGAAAGAATTTGGAGATTTCTCTCTGAACTTGCTGTAAACTTTGGAGGCAACACGGTGAGGAAGAAACTGGAAAGAGCGAGTGTGGGCTTTGGAGATGGAGGGTCTGTGAATCCAAGTACAGTCTGTCTCTTGCTGAGTCAGTGACTCTAGACAAGTCTCCCCAGCGTTGGAGCCTCAGTTTCCACCTCTGTACTATGGGAATAACAGTCCCTGCCACAGAGGATTAAGTGATGGGTCCCAGCTCACAGTCAGCGCTGAGTCAGTGTTGATTTCTCTTCTTCCCTTTCCTTAGACCATACAGCTTGTGGAGCCCCTTGCTTTACTCGAAGGCGTGCTTTCTCATCAACACTAGGATATTGCCCTGACCGGTGTGGCTCAGTTGGTTGGGCATCGTCTCGCAAAGCAAAAGGTCACTGGCTGGATTCCTGGTCAGGCACATGCCTGGGTTGCGGGTTCGGTCCCCAGTCAGGGCACATACAGAGAGGCAGCCAATCCTTGTTTCTCTCTCACATTGCTGTTTCTCTGTCTTTCTTTCTCCCTCCCTTCCCCATCTCTAAAAATAAAATCTTTTTAAAACTACTAGGATATTAATGTTTGTTCTGCTTACATAAACCAGCAAGGAGAATTCAAGAGGCCCTGCTTCTGGGCAGCAGGATGATGGGTCCCGTCACTTCTGTCCTCAGTGGGAGTCAGTCTGGGGTCTGCTGCCTGCCACCTCGGTGACAGTGGTATTGAGTTGGATATTCCTGTCCCCATATTAATTCCTTCTTCTTCTTAGAAGTCTGGTGGCTTTTCCCATCTTCGGCCCCTTTCTCGATTTTCTCCCACTTCTTCACGCTGGTGAAGAGTGATTGGTGCCGATTCCCTGGAGGTTAAACAGGACGTCCCATTGCTGGCCAGGCTTCCTGCCACTGACTCCTTGTAGCACCTGGTGGTGAAAGAGAAACAATTGGCCACAGGTGCTCTGAGTGGTTGTGTGTGTCAGGCGTGGTCTGGGCACCGAGGCCACGGTCACGTGTAGTTGTTGGTTGCTGCCCTTGCCCTGTTCACAGCCTTTTGGGAAAACCTGAGAAAGCGGCTAAACTTTACAGCACACCACGATGTGTGAGTGCCCCTGGCGAGTGCAGAACCCCCTGAGGTGAGGAGACGAGAGAAAGGGCTTCCAGGTGGTGGTGGCATCTAACCTGAGACCTGAAGGACGCACAGAGTTTGGGCAAAGAGAAGGAATAGGGTTCTAGGTGGTAGGAACTGTATTTCAGTGAGAAGATTTGGAGAAAACATGTAACATCTACTTTAGACATCGTGAGTGAACTCCGTTCATGCTTTCTTCATGTAGTGACTGCTGGAAGCCAGCATGGTGTTCCAAGAAGCGAGTCCCTGTGTGCCTTGCCCTGAGAATGTAATCATGGATGGGACAAGGTGCTCACAATTTAGGGAAGAAAACAAATAAATAGGGAAAAGACAAATATATCAATAGTTTCCTCACCATATCAAAACAGCTGACATTTATTTCTGGAGCCCATGCGATGAGCCATGCCCTGTCCCAAGCATAGCGGTAACTCAGTTCACCCTGGGAGGTAGGGCCTCTTTTCTCTTTGTTTTACAGATAAGGAATCTGAGGCGTATGGAAGCGAGTTACTTGCCTGTGCTGTGGTCTCTGAGTTAGTAGGTGGCGATTCCAGGATTCAGACCTAGTGGACCAGCTCCAGGCCCATATTCTTAACTGCTGCTGTTACCAGGACGTGCAGAGAGCCGTCTCATCATTGGAACATCTTTTTTAATTCTTAGCCTTTTGACATAATTGTTTTCCTAGAATTCAGTCAAAGAGATATTTACCTTGCCCCCACTGTGTGCCGGGAACTGGGGATAGAGAGATGACTAGCTTCTCTTCCAAAGAACTTGAAGCTAATTAAGGGATCATATTGTCCCAAATGACCAGCTGCAAAGCTGAGCATGCTGAGAGCTCAGGAAGGGCCTGGACAGAGCGCCGCAGGGGCCCAGGGGTGCGCCATCCCTGGGCAGTTGGGGAGGAAGAGATGGCCGTCTGGAAGAGAAGCGACTGAGGTGGCCCTGAGGATTCGATGTATGAAGGTAGCTGGGAACGCCGTTCTGGGCCAAGGGGACAGTTGAAGCGGGCGGTCCAGCAGCAGGAAAGTTTCAGAGAACCTCCAACAGTCCTGGAAATGAGAATGTTTAGGGGGCAGGAGTAGGGGTTCAGGTTGGAAAAGAGGATGAGGCCAGAAGCTAGAGTTTGGGAGCAAGAAAAGGTGAGAAAATGAATTTTCAATGGCGTAGCTTTATGCTTTGAAGGCCCCAGGGGATCTTTCTCCGTCTGCCAGTGTTCTCGCCTAACAGTGCTTTGAGGGTCAGCATGGCCGAGGAGGGTTTTAACGCGGAACACATGACTTAACCTGTGGACAAAGGTCCTTTCAATCAGGTTATTTTGCATTCAAAGTCATGCTTTGCTCTGCTGCTCAGACAGCTGACAATAAGCATCATGAGATGTGTATGATCATCACTCTCAGCAATTCTAAGAAATCTTGAAACCCGAACTTTCTTGAAATTCATAGTGTGTGAATTTTCTCAGGAGGCATAACTATAACATGCTAGATGATGGCGAACATGGGTCAGGAAGATTTTTAAAAATCTACTTGTAAATGTGGGCTTTGTTGTTGAATTCTCCCCCGAGATCAGGGATTCTGTGGTGACAGTTGACTTCTGGGACAATGACCAGCCGAGAAATGCCGAGTTCAGGTGCAGGTTAGGCACTCTGAACTCTCAGGACGTGAGTGCAGTGACTGGGTTTTTTTTAGTCCCCTTCAGTCCCCTTCTCCCACCTCTGGGGATCCCGCCCACCCAGCTGGCTCCTGGTGAAAGAAGCTGCTGTCCCCAGCTGCCGAATCCGACATGCCGAGACAGAAAAGGGCCTTGACACGTAAACTTTGCACTGTTGCACTTCCCCTCTCGGTGCACTCCCGGAACGGTCGCCACGCTTTAGGGATCTTGGGTGAGTCAACCACAGACTAGGAAACAGTTCTCGGGCCCAAAAACTATCACTTTTCTAAGAACTGCAGCTGGAAAACCCTAACCCCACAGTCCGCGAAGTGATGGTTTTACCCAGCTGTGGAACCAGTGAGTCTTCTCTTCTGCTTTTTCAGGTCTACTCTCCACCCAGCCCTCCACCTTGCAGCTAAAGGGCTCCAGTGCGAATTGCCCTCAGGGTGGTCCCAGCCCTCACTTCTGTCTGTGAACTGTGTCTGCTTCCCACGATGGTGACCAGGACTGGAATCCTGAGTGGAAGGGACGGGAAGGGAAATGTCTGGCTCGTGGTCTTTTTCTGTAGGGGCGAGCAGCAGATTCATTGCAGTTTCCTTGTCCTGACCTCCAGCTGCTCACTCTCATGCTCTCTCTCTCTTGGTCAGGAGGTAGGAACCTCTATAGGTCTTCCATTATGCATCTAGCACTTATTTTTTATCTGCTAATTCATTTATGGAGCAATGGTTGAGCCCCTTCTATGTGCACTGTTTCCAAAGATATAGGAATGACTAACATATCTCCTGCCTTTAAGAATCTGTCTGAGGGTGAGGAGGAAGTCAGACATGTCAGGATTTGCAAGATAATTATCCTGCAGCATGATTACTTGCACTGTAAAGACTGTAAAAAAAAAAAAGAAGAAGAAGGATGTACAAACAGCCATGAGAAGAGGGGTGAGCTGCTCTGGAAGAATTCCTAAGCAGTTAACAGCAGAGCTACAGGGAGAAGGATGGAGGCAAGAGAGGAAGAGCATTTCAGGAGGGAGAATGACTCAAGTGTTATGACTCCTTCCTTCTGTGTTCTGATGGCTCAGACCACCAAAGGTGTTACTATTTTCTTCGCAAGGGAGGAAAAGTTCACAGCACTCACACCGTGCCCTCTCCTCGGACACTTCGAGAGGCGAGATCTCACCCGGCTGTTGTGAGGCAGGAGGGCTGGGTGTGACACAAGTACAGAGTCATCTACGTGTGCAATCAGCCAGATTTCAGGAAACCAGCACTTTCATGCATACGACTAACACAGAGGTTTGGAACTGGGATCAGCACCCTGAGATGTGACTGCGGCATGGCCACCATCAGGAGTGGTAATTATGAGATTGGTACACGGTATGATGAGGTTGCTCCACTTAGTTTCCTCCATTTGTTATTCGCTCATGCACTCACTCGAGGAGCACATTGTTGAGCAGTTTCTGTCTTCCAGGTGCTGCACTCAGTGCTGCAGACACAAATATTAATAGCTCTCGGGCTTGTCCCCACACAGCCCACGGTGTCATGGGGGCACCAGGCAGGTGCAGAGATCATAACACAGGGAAGGAACCAGGTGTAGTAACCAAATCTTCTTTCCTGCCTTTTCAGCAAATACCTGGGGTCTTAGGAAGAAAAGCAAACAGCCCTCAGCCAACATTAGCAGGAGGGCCCGAGACCAAGTCAGATGTCAGAGTCTTGATGCTGGAGTCCAGTTAACATCAAGTTTAAAGATGATGGAGTCTGAACCCTATCCTGGCACTTCCTAGTGGCATGACATTGGGTTTGGTTTTCTCTTCTGTAAAGTGGAGATAAAATAGTGTCTTACAGGGACTTTATTAGGACTAGATGAGGTAAGCCCTGTAAATCACACAGTAAGCACTCAACAAAATGAGATACTGCAGTATGGTGAGTAATCAAGAGAAAGGACTTTGAGGTTATACTGGCCCTGGAAGTCTCCATTTTGGATGGTTCTCAGCAGGTGTTGATGGCTCCTAGCCCAGCTGCCCATGATAATAAAAGAAAGACTTTGCACATGTAGACCTGGCAAGATAATACATGTCTCAGCTGGGGATAGCATCCTTTAGTGACCTGCCTCAGCTTTTCCTTCCTCCCTCCCTGTCCAGAGGAAGTCTGATGCTCTTCTGTGCCTGGGGTGTGGCATGTGCGTGGTGGAGTACATGGGCATGGACGCTTAGCCCTCTGTGGAGTGACCGTGTCTCTTGAAACTGGTCCCGTGTGGCAGAAGTGCCCTGCCATCTGTCTCATCTGTCCCGTCCTCTGTGGCCTCCTTCTATCTTCCCAGAAAGCTCACCCCTAGTCCTGGGTCAGCTCCCCCTTATCTTTCAGATAACAGGTTTGTGTTTGTGTTTGTGTATCTTACAAACTGCAGTACATTCCCTGACACAGCTTTTATTGCTGCACATCGGCAACCGTGCACCATTTCTTGACACTTTTAGAGTCATGTCATTTCTTGGGGGATTGGGCAGGCTTCCTTCCCCCACTGGCAGAGTTGAGATGCCTTTGTCTATCTTTGAGGGTCTCTCCTTAGGGAATCTCCAACACACCTGCATCCTTTATTCTTTTGTCCAATCTGATCATCTTTATCTTTTAATGTGAGTTAAATCTCAGATTAATGATTTATTAATATGCTATTTGGGTTTTCTCTCCTATTCTGCATTTTCTTTTTAGCATTCTGTTTCTCTGTTCCCTCTCCCATCCTCTGACATTTTTTATACTGTTTTGTATTGAGCTGATGTGTTTTATATCTCTCTGGGCTGGTTTGGAGGCTGGCTATAGATTGTATTTTTATTCTTAAATTTTAGCGTATGTACTTAGCTATAATTTTTTTCTAATATGATGTCCTCCTATTGAATATGGCAAGGAGGACCTTTTTGGCTTTAACTCCTCCCTATACATCTTGTTTTCATTTTGTCTGCCCAACTTTGTTAAACACCAAACATTATTTTTATTATTTTTGCAGCTAGTCATTATATTTACTAAATTTGTGAAAATCAACTTTGTTCTTTCATCATGTCTTCCCACGAATTAATTTTTTTATTTGCTGAAATTTCTCTTTATAATTCTTTTAGAGGCTGCGGTAAATAAACTCTTTCAGTGTTGGGGTGTCTGAGAATGTCCTTTAAATGCTGTTTTAGCTGGGCGTAAAATTTTTGGTTGAAGAACTTTACAGTTACTCTCTCTCAGCAGTTTGATGGCAGGTCATTTCTTTGTGACCTACCCCACTGTCACTGCTTTTGCTATCAGTTTGTCATTCCTTTTGGATAATGTGATTTTTTTCTCTCCGTGCTATATTTTAAGATCTTTTCTTTCCTTCATGACACTCCAGCTTTATTATCATTTGTCTTTTATCCTCCTTCATCCTCAGAGGGCTCTTTTAAACTAAGAGCCTGCCTTCTTTTAAGTTCTGGAAGATATTCAGCTGTTTTATCTTAAAATATTCCTTCCCTAGAATTAGCTCTGGTAGGAATTTTTATTTGATTCTTACTTGCTGATTATTTGTTTTTTAAATCTAACTTTTAGTTTTGAAACAATTTCATATTTACAGAAAACATTTTAGAGAACCCCTTTCCAAATTTACCAGTTTTTAACATTTTGCCACGTTTGCTCTCTTTCTGTGTGGGTGTGTGTATGTACATGTGTGTAAGTATACCCCCATACATACATACATATATATTCATTCATATATTATATGCAAATGATTATACAAATGATTCTCTTTCTGAGCCCCTTAATATCTAGTATGGGTATTTTCTAAGAAAAAGAATATTCTCTTAAGCCAACACAGTACAGTTATAAACTTCAAGGCATTTAGTATTGATAGTTATTTAATCTGTGGTCTGTATTTTAATTTTTTCTGTCACCTTAATAATAAGAACCTTTAGATAATTTTTCCTCCAACATAGAATCCGGTCCAGAGTCCTGTGATGGCTTTAGTCATGTCTCTTTAGTCTCCTTTCATCTGGAACACTTTTTCGGTCTTCATTGTCTTCAATGACACTGACGCTTTTGAATACCACAAGTTAGTTATTTTATGTAGTATTCCTCAGTTTTGGTTTGTCTTGTGTTTTCTCAAGATTAGTTATTCATTTCCACTGAAATACTTAATATGATATTGTTCTCCCTCATCATTGTCTGTCTGTCATTTCACCAAGTGCCAGTACAGACTTGAGGATTTTTATTTTATGCAACAGTTTATTATCCATTTACTACCCTTGCTTATTTTTAATGTTCAAACTATCCCAGATTTTGCCAGTGGGAGCCCCTTGGAGCTGCCTGTTATGTCCTTTTGACTGGTTCTTCTTCTGGCCACTTCCTCATTCTCAGGTACAATAAGATTTCCTAGCCCAACTTGCTCCTTGCTGGCCCAGCCCTGGAAGTGGCCATTTTTCTGAGGACCCCTGGTTTCTTTCAGTCGGATTTGTATTTAGAAGCCAGTATCTAAGTGTGCTCATCGCCATTAGAGGTTTATTTCTTCTAAGCCCTTTCAGCTAACAGAGCTAGGAAATATATATCATTTTAAAACCATGAGTTCATACTGATACCTCCAATTCCATTCTAATCCCACTGGATTATTCCTTGCCTTCCCCATTTCATGTTTGTATGTCTGTTTTTCCATGGAGAGGACTCTGTCTCTCCATAACATTTACTCATTTGCTCAACACTGCACTGCTCATAAAATCACTTTGGTGTTGCTCCACCCATACCACTAGGAAAAGCAAACCCAGTAAGAAGAATTCGAGATTTGTCTGAGGGTGTATAGTTAGAATATTGCATTCAACATTTATCTGTATTGATTCTCCCCCGTTCAGTGTACTTAAGTTATGCATTTGAAATATGATTAATTGCTTTCTATTTGCGTTCAGTTGATTTTCCCCATATTTGTCAATTTTAGTTTCTTAACATGCTTTACATACTTCATACAATTAAAACAAAAAGATATGCTCAAACAAATGTTACTCCTTCCCAATTCTTCTGCTCTGCTCTCCCTTCTAGCCATCTGCGGGTAATCAAGTTTATTGTTTTCTAGTTTTTTCTTCCTGTGTTTCTTTTTGCAAAAAATAAGTGAATTTATTTACTTCCCCTCCTTTCTTACACTAAAGGTAAAATGCTTTTACATGTTGTCTCCCATCACTTGATGATATGTTTGGAAATCACTCCATGTTAGTTCATAGAGATAGGCCTCATTCTTTTTTACTCTTGCATAGTATTCCATTGTGCGGATGCACCGTAGTGTAGTTCCCTGATCCATGCTTATATATTTAAGTACTTTGCAATATTTTGCAATTGTAAATGATGCTATAAAATAATCTTATGCACATATATTTTTACGCTGTTAGAGGCATATTTTCTTGTTAAATTTCTAGGAGTGGGATTGCTGGGTGGGGAGTAAGTGCATGAACGGTTTGTTAGATATTGTCAAACCCCTTCCTTGGCCGTTGCACCATTTTGAGAACGCTCGACTCCCCACATCCTCTCCAGTGAGGACAGCGTCAGGGTTTTGAACTTTTGCCAACCTAATGGGTAAAATGCTATCTCAGCAGAGTTTTAATTTTTATTTCTTTTACTGTGAGTTTAGTTTGCATTATTGAGTGAAGTTGAAGACTTTTCTTCGGTTTAAGGGCCGTTTTATGTAATGTTTGTGGATGTCTGTTCATATTTTCTGCCCATTTTTTCTTGGAGGACATTGGGTCGTTTTGTCTTCAGGGTTTATTCTTTTGCAGTTTGGGGATCTTTGTCTTCTATCTGTGATATGCAAATATTTTTTCCCCTATCATGTGCTTTTTAATTAGTTCTTTACCTTTCCCTGTTCTTGTTTCCTTTCTGTCTGCTTTCGTGTGAGGATTTCTTGTTTATTTTAAATGAATGTTTTCCTTGCATCTATCCCTTTGAGCATTCTGAATATTCTTATTTTAAAGTCCTTGTCAGATTGTTTCATGCTACTCATTTGTATTTTACTTGGAGTAGTTCATGTCACAAGTGTTGGTTTAGTTGGCTAGATGTCTAAGCATTAGATATCTTCATGGTTTGGAATTTTGGTGTACAGGCTCATTTCAAGAAGGAAATTTTTTTTTTTTTAATTCTTTGCTTTCTCCCCACCCCCACTCCCCAATAGTAGTGTTTGCCCCCACCTGGCCCAGAGCTCCCAGTACAGCCTTAGCCTTGGGCAGCGCGTGGGTTTGCTGTTGTGGTTGTGCCTTTGTGGAGGGGCCTTACGCCACCCCCTGATGTCAGGCCATGGGGCTCCGTCCCCTCTCCCATCCTGTGTGGGAGAAATTCGGTCTTGGCTGCCCCTGAGTCTACTTCCTGCCCAGCGGTCCGGCCTGCAGCCTCCCTCACTGCTTTGTTAATGTTTTCCCTCTCTCACACACGGACGGTTATCTTGTTGGTGAGCCCAGTATTTATCTGTGTGTTGGAGCCCAGGGCTGTGTCAGAGCGTGATGTTACGAAGCCTTCTTAACCACAAATCCTCCTCTGTATTCCAAAGGAAGGAATGTGAGAAGTTTTGAAGGGACTAGAAGGAAGGAAAGTAGTGTGATGGGGGTTTCCCGTGTCCCAGAAATGTAGCACACACATCATTTATTGTACCTTACAATAGTTCTAGGGGGCAGGAATGGTTTCTCCTATTCCACACACGGGAAGTGGGCGGCGCAGAGTGGGGCATGAACTACTCAGCCTTACAGCCCATGAGAAGGAACAGGGAGGCCTGAACGCTGGCCTGTCGGTGGGTTTCACCCTACCCTCCAGGCTCAGCAGAGCCGCCAGTCCCCGGTGCCTGGACCGCCCTCCTTGGCCTGGGTCTGTGCTGCAGGCTTAGAGGGAGGGTGTGGTCAGGGAGCAGGCACATCCTGGCTTTAAGGAGCCACCAGTTAATTCCTCTTTGAAATGACTTGGTGTCCTTCAGCTGACATTTTGGAGTGCCTAGGATGAGCTGGGCCCTTGCTAATTCCCATATCAGTTCTGCAATTGAAATATCTCACAACCCTGAAAAGCATGGACTATTGACCCCACCTAATGATCTAAGAGACTAATGCTCAAGAAGCTCCTGTGACTCCCCAGCTTCTCCCCATTAGCCAGCACAGGGCTGGGATGTTGATGCTGTCTGGCTGCAGAGCCCTAACCCTCCCTGCTTCTGACGCGTTCTGTTCTGTTTCCCATGATACCTTCCCTGCCAGCTTGCTGCAGTCTTTTGGAAGGGACGAAGCCCCAGAAAGGGTGAGGCCTTGAGGGCAGCTTGGTGTGAAGTTACTCTGTTGTGCTTTGTGGGGGAGGGTTACTTTCCTCTGTCTCTTAAAACACAGGGCCCATTTTAGCCACTCCTATCAGAAACAGGGTCTAATGCAGCTGCAGGTGGTGTCACTTCAGGCCCCAAGGAGTCTCTCCTCCCTTCCTGGGCCAGAGAGGATGGCGCATCTTCCAGGTCACCACTGGAGGCTCGAGCCCAGTGCCCTGATAGAGAAAAAGCTTTGAATTCAGAGAGACGCCTGCCCCATTATTCTTCACCACATCGCCCTGTTGTTTTCCCATCTATAATTATTGTAGGTATTAATTTACTTGTTTGCTTTTAATTTCCCCACCTGAGCAGGCTCTGTGAGGGTAGGGACCTTGTTTCCCCGCTTTTTTTTTTTTGATTTCCATCATCTAGTATGATAGCTAGCCACAGGAAGTGATAAATAGATTTTCAGTGAATGAATGGATGAATCAAATGAGAAACAGCTGTCTTCAGTCCTGGCTTTACCATTTAAAACCTTTGTGATTTCCAGCAAGTTATTTACTTTTCCTTTTCTGCAAAATGGACTCACAATGGTGGTTTCACAGGACTGTCAAGAAATTTAGAGACAACATGTAGCGCTGCTCAACACAGGTACCCCTCACATCCTCCTTGATATAGCTGTTAATTAGCACCTTGATTTGGTGGGGAGGGGGGCAGGGTTTTATTTAGATCTTTTCCAGCCCTGGGACGCGTCGATCTGCCAGAACCTGCCAGTGGGACCACCGCATGAATCCGCCCGAGCTGCTGCAGAAACGGTGGCCAGCTCCAATTAGAAAGCCCTGCCGAGGAGCTGAAGGTTTTGAGGTTAACCCTGAAGAAGCAGCTTCCTTTACAAGAGCCTTTTAATTAAGTGCTTGCATTTACTTTCCAGAGTTCATTGAATCATTTTACCCGCATTGTGTTTGATAAAGCTTCGTTGCTTCAAGTAATGGAAAAGTGGAGGATGAAGAGGCTTCACAGAAGCTGTCGGATGTCACAGGCACCGCTGCTTCTGTGCCCAGAGATGGGGACCTGGCATTTGGGAGGAGGGGGCCAGTGAAGCATTGCCTGGTCTCTCCCTTTGGCTTGGTTCTTGAGCTTGCAAAAACCCCCAGTGCTGATAAAGGGTCAGAGTCCACCCAGATGCCAAGAAACGAGTCCTGTGGAGTTCTGGCGCACAGGGGCTGTGTGGGGCTGCGTTGTGTGCAGCATGGCCCTGCCCTCACAGAGACAGGATTCACACAGAAAACGTGATTGGGATACTTTTATGTTGAGCCGGGCTGTAATGATTACAAGAGCTACCATTTGTTCTTTGTTTACTATATCCAGGGTCCTTTAAATATGTTTTTCACTTGGTCCTGCTGACTGAGGATTAGCAACTAGGACGAGTCCATTTTGTTCACAGTGATTTTTCTGAGCAGGGGCCAGATTTGGCCTCTGGGGACCAGCTCCTGGTCGGGATGCAGCGTTTCAGTCTCCGTTGGTGATTTCGTTCCCTTCCCTGCCGAAAACAAAATGAAAGGGTGTGCCAGTGCTTAGCACACAGTAAGTCCTTCTCTGTCTTTGCTTGTACCCTTCCTCCCCGATCATTGCAGCTTAGTGAGGTCACCTTTGAGATGAGCCTCCATCTTGCACAGGGAAGTCACCCCCTGACCCCAGCTGAAAAGCCAAACTCAACAAGATTTTCAGACCTTTGTCAGCATTTAAGCACAGGGCTTGAGGAGGGCTTCTCCCACCTTGGTACCCTGGGGGTTGGGAGGCTGCCTGGTGGTGGGGGACACCTGGGTTGTCTGGTCTCTGGAGCCGTGGCAGCCTCATGGGGCGGGCCCGGCAGGCTGGGTTTTCACAGTCCTCCAAGGTGATCCTGATGCTGGTCAAGTGCAAGAACCACTGGGCCAGGTTCTCAAACTTGCCTGCATGTCAGAATCGCCTGGAACAGTGTTGTGGTTTTTAAAAACTTCTTATTACTTAATATTGAAATGTAGTCTTTAAAATAAAATTCACTTTTTTAAACTGTTTTTGATTTATAGAGAAATTTGGAAGATAATACAGAGAGTTCTTACATAACCACACCTGGCTTCTTCTATTACTAAAACTTTATATGAGTCTGGGTATTTGTTACTGCTGATGAGCCAGTACTGACACATTACTGTTGGTGAAAGTCCACACATTAGCCAGGTTTCTGTAGTCATCATCCAATGCCTGCTCCAGAGTCCCCTCCAGGATCCACATTATAGCGAGTCCTCATGCCTCCTCTGGTCCTTCTGGGCTGTGACAGTTTCTCAGACTTTCCTGGTTTTTAATGATCGTCACAGTTTTGAAGTGTACTGATTAGGTATTTTGTAGAATGTCCCTCAATTTGGATTTGTTTGATGGGGCTCTCATGATGTGGGTGTTTTTAGAGATCTTAGTTATATATTTTTAGAGAGTGGGAGAGGGAGGGAGAAAGAAAGGGACAGAAACATTGATCAGTTGCCTCTTGGATATACCCCAACTGGGGACTGAACCTGTAACCTAGGCATGTGCCCTGACCAGGAATTGAACCGGCAACCTTTCACTTTGCAGGACCACAACCAGCCAGCTGAGTTGCACCGGCCAGGGCTCATGATGTGTGTGTTTGAGAGGAAGACCACAGAGGCGGAGTGCCACTCTCCTCACATCATAATCAAGAGTGCATGCCGTCACTGTGCCTTATCACTGTTCATGTTGACCTTGGTCACCTGGCTGAGGGGGCCTTGGCTTCTCCATCTGCCCCAGTCAGGGTTGCCCACTCTCAGTTACCCTCTGCCCCCAACCTCCTATACTGTACTGTTTGGGAGGAAGTTACTCTACGCAGCCCACACTTGGAGTGCGGGGAGTTGATGCTCCTCTTCCTTAAGGCGGAGTGTCTGCATAAAGTATTTGGAATTCTTGTGCATGGGAGAATTGTCTCTTCTCTCCCATTTATTCATTTGTTCCATCATTTATTTATGTCACTATGGACCCGTGGATCTTGATTTTATACTTTGAGTTATAGTGTGATGGTACTGCTTTATTTTGTTGCTCATATTGTTTTATCATTGGTGATTAGGAGCTCTTTCCGTTGGTTCCTGTGTCCTTTTAGCATACCCCATCATTGTAAGGTAATTTAAAATTTTTTTAGTGCTTCCTTCCTTTCAGCCACTATAAGCCTATCTGATAGGTTTCCTACCTCAGTCCTAGAATCAGCCATTTCCCAGGGAGCCCGGGTTCCTTTTATTGGGAGGGTGTCAGAGACCAAGGTCTGGGCCCTGGGAATGCTTGCTGACATTGGCATGCCATCAATTCTGGACCCTTTCTACTGACAGAGTGAGAACATACGTGTATCTATATTAACCTGTGTACATACACTTATCTATAAATATCTCTGTGTGTAATCATCTGTAACTGTATTAAGCTAAACATGAACTCAGATTGATATCTTCAACTCTAATACATTATCACATGATTTATTCTGCAGGCTCCACTCATCCCTAAAGTGCCCTAGGTCAGCACTTCCCCTTCCCCTTCAGTGAGGCGGTTTCATACATTTGCAATCAAGTTAGATTCTTTTATCACACACTGCATTCCATCCTGGGAATCTCCCCATTTCTTCATTTTTAAAAATTTGCATGCTCTAAGGTACACTGTCTGTGCTATAACGTTCTTTGGGATTCAGTAAATGCATAATGTCTTGTATTCATCATCAAAGTGTCATACAGAATGGTTTCACTGCCCTAAAAAAGTCTGTGTTTCACCTAATCCACCCTCTTCTTGTTCCACTTGGACCTGCTGTAACCACTGCCCTTTTCACTGTTTCTATACTTTTACCTTTTCTGAAATGTTATATAACTGGAATCATGCAATGTATGGCTTTTTCAGACTAGCTTCTTTCACCTAGCAATACACCGTTAAGATTCATTCATGTATTTTGGTGGTTGGGTAACTAATTTGTTTTTATTGCTGAATAGTATTCTAGTGTATGAATGGCCCACAATTTACTTATCCATTTGCCTAGTAAAGGACATACTGGTTGCTTCCAGTATTTGGTGACTATGAGTAAAGTTTCTGGTGTTTCGTTTGTTTGTTTTGTTTTGTGGCCATAAGTTTGCAAAGCAGTGGTTCCCTTTGCTGGAGGCAAAAGGAGCAGAAGCTAGGTGCTCCCAGGCAGACCTGTGGGGAAGGGAATCAAGGGTCCCATGGGGCCCTTCTCAGAGAGCCCTCTCTGTCCTCTTCTGACTTTATAGATGTGGCAATGAAGACCTGGGCTCTCCCCCACACAGAACAGAGGACACGCGAGGGGTGTCGGCTACCTCTGCCCCCTCCAGTGAACATCTGAACGTTCTCTGACCTCTCTCTTGCACAATTGTTCCCGTCTTGGTTTCTCACTTGGTTTATCTGCTCTTGGAAGGCTCTGCTCTGACCAACGGGGGATTAAACACGCACAGCCCGGTGAAGAGGAAGCTGGAAACGGAGAAGGACTACGTGTTTGACAAGAGGCTCAGGTACAGCGTCCGCCAGAATGAAAGCAACTGTCGGTTTCGGGACATTGTCGTGCGGAAGGAAGAGGGGTTCACACATATCCTGCTGTCCAGTCAGACCTCAGACAACAACGCGCTGACCCCCGAGGTGAGGGGGCAGGACCGGAGGGGAGGGTCAGGCTGGGGAGGGTGTCTCATTCATCAGATGGGGGTGCTGGCTTCCCTTTGCTCCTTCAGGGAGCTGGTGGAAAGAGCCAGTGTGCATGCACACACTTGGCTACAGGACACAGTTTGCTCATCCCTTTACTTGCACTATCCATTTGATCTTTATGACCAGGTAACTGTATTATCATCCCACTTACAGAGGAAGACCCTGGTAAACGGAGACATTCAGTCAACAAGTCAGGACTTAGTCAGGAGAGGCCCTAGGGCCCAAACATCGTATCTTGGGCTTTTCGAGCTGGGCTGCATTATAATAAGCAAGTCCAACTTCTTGGCTTTAGATGGAATTATATTTACTCAGCTCAGTTACTTATTTTAAGATATAATCAACATATATAATTCACATGCCATAAATTTCATCCTTTTAAAATGTACAATTCAGTGATTTTTAAGTATATTTACCAAGTTGTACAAGAGTCACCACTAATTCCAGAAACATTTCCATCACCCCAAATGGAAACCTGTACCCGTGAGCAGTCACTCCCATTCTCCCCTCCCCCCAGCCCCTGGCAGCCCCCCATCCACTTCCTGTCTCTGGATTTGCCTCTCCTGGGCATTTCATGTAAAGGGAATCACACAGCATGTGGCCTTCTGTGGCTGGCTTCCTTCACTCCACACAGTGGTTTTGAGGCTTATCCGTGTTGTGGCGTGTGCCTCTTCATTGTATGGATGGGTTACACCTCGTGAACTAGCTCTTCACACTTGGACTGCTCTGAACAGCATTGCTGTGAACATTTGTGTACAAGATTTTTTATGAACATACGTTTTTAGTTTTCTGGGATCTCTCCCTAATTGTGGAACTGCTGGGTCATGAGGTAACTCTGTATTTAACTTTTGGAGGAACTGCCAAACTGTCTTCCACAGCTACCGACCATTTTACATCCGTACCAGCAGTGTGTGGAGGTTCTGATTTCTCCCCATCCTTGCTAACAACTCTTGAGAATGTGCCTTCTGTATTACAGCTGTGCTGGGGGGTGTGCGGTGGGGTCTCGCTGTGGTTTGGATTTGCATTGTCCTGATGACTAATGATGTTGGGCATCTTTTCACACGTTTACCCGTCATTTGTCTGTCTTCCATCTCTGAAGAAACGCCTATTCCAATCCTTTTCCTATTTTTAAAATTGGGGTGTTTTCTATTTATTGAGTTTTTACTATTCTTTATATATTCTGGATACTTACCCTTATCAGATATATAATTTGAAAATACCCCACCCATTCTGTGGGCTGTCTTTTTACTCTCTAGTTAGTGTCCATGGAGGTACAAGGTTTAAAATTTTGATGAAGTCCGGTTTGTTTTTTTCCACAACACTTGTTTAATGCCAGTCCCTGATGTCTTAGGTGACTAGGCCAGGGGAACAATGACTACATAACGCAGTTAGGTAGACAGTATCATTCAAAACATGGGGCACTTAGGAGGAGCAAAGAAGAACATTTTCTGAGAGGTGCTCGGTGGTGTGGGAAACACTCGTCCCGGCTGTCCTCCGACTCGGACGACCTAGGGCAGGGCGGCGGCACGGCGGATGACAGACATGGCAGCCACACCAGCTGGCAGCAGCTCTTGGTGCCTTGTATCTGCTACTTATCCCGTTTCATCCCACCCGCACCCCTCTGATGTAGGATTGTTTTGATCCACATCTTCACAGATGAGGAAGCAGGCTTAGAGAAGCCGACAGGTCCAGGCTCACACAGCCCGGCTTCCGGAGGTCAGGGCGGTTGCTGCGTCTGCCCGCCACTTTATTTCCCGCACTTGGCCTGGCATCTGGCCCATTGAATACAGTTAACTCCAGCCTCCCGCCACCCCTTTTCTCGTCCCTGCAGTAGTACCCTGCAGTCTGATTTCCATCGTAGCAATGATGACATGGAGAGTTAGCACTGGGGTGTATTGGGGGGCCGCAGTCAAGGGTCAAGGAGTAGCTGCCCACCCAGACTGGGATTGCTGGGATGGCCTGGCATTGCCCAGTGTAGCCAGTGCACCTGGGGAAGGCCCAGGAGGTAGGGTGGGGTGGGGTGGGAGGTGCTGTGTCCTTGAACTTGTAACCACATGTCTTATCATTATGATTTACATAGACTGGCTGTTTTATGAGATTGTGGGTGTGACCGTCAGGAATGATGCCAAGTATAAGAGAAGGGATGTGGCTCAAGCCTGTGCAGTTTCTGGGGCTTGTGGTTGCTTGTTGGCCCTCCCGTGAGCGTGGCGTCCTGAGGCCTCTCCCCTCTCCGCCTGTAGGAACCACCTCGGGGGTCTCTGCTGGGCAGGCTTCTGTGTGGGCTGCAGAGGCCAGAGCCTGTGGTTCGCCCCGAAGGCTGCTCTTTACATGTTTATACACCTCAAAACCTTGTTATTTCAAGCTCACCATAAAACATCCACATGAGACCAATTCTCGGATTTTATTCTACTTCACTACTTTTTAAAAGCATGCTTTAAAAGACACAGCATTTTCCTTCAATTAATTGAATAAATGTGAGGACTCCCAGCTCGTTCTGTCTCTTCAGAGCAGCTTGGTTGTTAACTGTTGCTTGCCTGTCGCACAGACTGTGCTGACTCCAGCTGATTTACGGTGCACGGGTTCTTACCTTCTGAGTGGTGAGCTTGGTTGACTAGGGGTCCGCTCTGATCGGTGTCCGTTGGTAACAGAATGGTGGAAAAATACATTGTCCTGGAGATTTCATCTGTCTCAACAACCAGCGTGCATTGACTGCATGCATAAGCTGGCTAACTGGGTGAAGTCGTCCCGAAACACAGATGCCACTGAAATGAAGAGGAGGTGTTAGTGGAGGAATGCAGACCTGGGTTTTCAAATCCTGCCTCCACCAACTCACCCCGTCTGTCCCCTCCGGAAGTTACTTTGTCTCCCTGAGCTCCCTCATTTATAGAAGTTGTACAGCATCTTGCTTGTGGGATTAGAGATAATGTCTGCAGAGAGGCTCACTGAGTACTTGGCACACGGGAGGTATTCAGTGAATGTTGCTGTCATTGTTAAGATGAAACAGGCAATTTAACGGCCACCAGCAGACTCAGCCTTGCTCGCTGATGGAGGAACTGGGAGGGGACCACCTTCATGGTCATAACTGAATTTCTTTTTCTAGTTGACATTGGCCTCATGGGCAGAAATTTATCCATTACTGGGTTTGTTAACTAGATTCTGAGGCTAGTGTGTATGTTGTAATATTTCTCCTGTCTGGAATGTAGCAAAGAACCAGGAGGAGAATGAAAATGCCCCTCAAGGAAAGAGCCAGCGAAACAGATTGCCCAAAGTCTTGTTGATTCAAAGCTTATTCACTTCCCCATTAGGACAGGACCCCAAGGCCTCACTCCACTCCTGGCTTTCTCCAGCACTCAGCAGACGGTGCAACACGTCCAGGGAGCATGCCACATGTGCAGGAGTCATGCCTCATGCCCTCTTGGACATACCCCCCCACCCCCTGCCACGGCCACACCATCTCCAAGGCCTGTTAACTTTAGTATCTTGAATAGCTCTTATGTGTTTCCTTCTCTTGATTTCCTTCATAGCCCTTGCAGTCCAAACCACTGGGCTGTTGTAATAACCTGCTGACAAGTCTGCCCCCTTTCAGGTTTCCTGCCCTTTAACCCGTGCTCCACGTGGTAGGCAGAACAGTCTGCCGAAGTGCTGATCTGATCAAGTCACCCTTTCTACACACAGGTACACAGGTGTCAGTGGCCCCCTATTGCTGTGCTTAAGAATCTAAACCCTTAAAGTGGCCTGCAAGGCTGGTGCCTTCTGCCCTGCCCATTTCTCCTGCCCCATCTCTTATCACACATCACTCTTCTCCCCTCCCACCCTCCAGTCACCCGGGCTTTTTTCCCTCCTCACAGCTGCCCCAGGGCCTTTGTACATGCCTATATTTCTGACTGAAACAGCCTTCTTTTCCTGCTTGCTTAGCTGACCTTTGCTCTTCATTCAGATCTCAGCTCAGCCATCACTTCCGCAGGAGAGCCCTCCCTCACCTCCCTGACCAGGTCATGCCTCTCCTACGTATGCTTTGCTAGCACTGTGCGTCCCTCCCTGCTGGAGCATGTTACAGTTGTTAGTGTACGTGTGATCGTGTGATGATTTGTTAAATGTCTAATCCCCCCATTAGACTTTAAACTTCTAGAAGGTTAGATACTGTGCTATTTGCTCAATGTATTTAAATTCTATTATGTGTAAATATCTAGACTAGGTGTTACAAGGGTTATTCAGATGAGTAGAATACTATTTCAGCTCTTAAGGGGTTGTATTAATCTGTTACTGTGTACTGCATTGCCCTAAATGTAGCATCTTAAGACAACAAACATTTATAGTCTCACAGTTTCCATGGGTCAGGAGTCCAGTCCTGGCTTAGCTGATGCTTCTGGTCAGGGTATCTCACAGGCCTGCAGTCAGGGTATTGGCTGGGGCTGCAGCCTCAACTGCAGGCTCAGCGGAGGGGGATCCACCTGCAAGCTTACCCAGCGGCTGCTGGCGGGGCTCAGGTCCTCATCAGCCAGAGGCATCAGCACCTTGCCCCGTGGCTTCCCCCCATGGTCTTCCAAGCAGCCTCTCCCTGGAGCTGCTCATGGCCTGCCTGCTTGCTTCCCCCAGACTGAGAGCTCCAAGAAAGGGAGATGGCAAAAGGAGATAGCCAGGCCAAGCTAAGTCCTTTTGTATCCTAATCTCCTCTTGAAAGGGGCATCCCATCGCTTTGCCATGTTCTTGTGGTTAGAAGTGAGTCACGAGGCCCAGTCTACTACACTCAAGGGCTGGGGGTCACACGAGGGCGTGAATACCAGAGAAGAGATCGTCGCGGGCCACCCTAGAGGCTGCCTGCCACAGGGCCTGAAGTTAGGTAGGAGGAGGACGAGGCACGAGGCACACATCCACGGGGAGTCTGTCCTCAGAGTCAGAGCAGGGGTTCTAAATGCGTGGGGTGTCAGGAGCAGGAGCGGTTTGCGTTTGCTTGGGGATGTTTGGGAGGGACTTCCGGAAGGGGGTTGCAGCTGAGACGGGCCCTGGGTGACTGAGTTCAGCAAGTAACGATGAAGTGGAGAGAGGGACCCTGGTTTCCTCCCGTTTTACACCCGCTTCCAGTGCATTTTGTTCTCCGGTTCCAACAGATCAGAGGCTAGAAGTAGCAGGGGAGGACGGTGCTTTTTCTTGTAGACACTAACAGCAGGAGCAAGCGGCAGCTCATGTGCATGCAACAAGGGCAGTAATTCTCCCAAATGGGTTCAGGACTTGGACGTGCAGAGTGGTCTGGGAGCATTTGTTCTAGAGGCAGACAGACCCCCGGAGCCCCTGAGGAGACTGGTCTGTCACAGGCTGGCAGGTGACCTTTGAGAGGTAGTGACATGCATGCAGTGTATTCTGTTTACGAAGGTAAAGCGGTGTAATAGTTTTAGTCATTTTACTCTAAACAAACCAGTTACATTATAAAATTTGGGGTCCTCTGAGAAGGTTGGACCCTCAGCCATCAGTGCAAATTGGTTATCAAAATGAGACAGGCAAAGGCACAGTATACTCCCTAGATAGAATTTACTTTCAAGTTAAAAATGCAGTTTGAACGTTTGTTGCATCAACAAAACACAGATTTGCCAGTGGCTGTTTTTGATTTTGTTTTACTAACTGACAGGTGAGCGTGACCTCAGAGAGGGCGGCCATGCTCTGAGTGGTGTAGGGTCCCGTCAGACTGCCGGCTTCCTTTTATTTGCCTCTCAGGGAAACAGAGCCCTTGCAGGGCTGAGACTGTCTGTTTCTGGAGGCGGGCAGATGAGAGGACCCACAAGACAGTGGCCTGTCAGCTTTTTGGTGTTTGAAAGGAGTCTCTGTGGCTTATGCCCAGTTGGATTGGGAGGCGCTTGTCCCGTCCTTCTCACAGAGCACAGGCCGGGAGAGCCTCCCTTCAGATGGACGCCTGTCCCTGTTTTGTCCACTAAAATCCATCCATTTTTTCCAGCGAACCTACAGTATGGAGCAGTAAAAAGAGAAAAAAGAGAAGGGACATAGGGGGGAGATTTGCATGGTGGTTCTGCCTGTTACCGGGGACCTAGGGCGACTTAACTTCACTTGCCTGAATTTTCGTTGCTTTACCTACAAATTATAGTACCATTCTCTATCTTCCAGGATTCTTGTTGGAATAAAATATTGTGTGTAAATTACCCTGGCACCTCTCAGTGCTTAGTGAGTGGGAGTTATTTAAAAAACAATGCCTTGATAACATTTAGGACACAGTAGCCTATGATTACACCTATTGAAGAACAATACTGATTCTTTAAAAGCCTATTCACTTATTGTCCCCTCCCGTCAAGGCTCTCCTAAGTACACACCTTGTTTTCTCTTACCAACCGCTTTCTGAGCTTATCATTGCTTTTCCCGTAACTCCCATTGGACTGGGTGATTGAGCTCTCTTTAGTTCACCCCCTCGTTCATTGTAATTCATGATGTGCTGTTAAGAAGTTACCCTGAAGTTATGTTCACATAGCAAAGCCTAGATGTCATTGGTACCTGTCCCCTCTCCCAGACACATAGCCGAGGCATGCTCCAGCTCTGGCCACCCTGTGTCTCCTCTGATGGAGTATTGTCACCCTGGACCATGGATCCACCTCGTGCGCCTCCCGCCCTCAATTAGTCAGTATCAGTACGGTGGTGTCTATAGTCAGTTCTTACATTGATTTATCAACACATTCACCCGTTTCTCTGCTGGCTGTGATTCCTCGGCTGTCGGGGGTTTTGTTTACTTTTTTCTGAATATGGTTTTCTTCTTGAAGTCCATCCTTTTTTAGTCCTTTCAGTGAGAGTCTAAAAGTGGTAAACATTCTTTTATTGAAAATGCCCAATATCTATCCTTGTGTTTGAATGATAGTTTAGCTAGACACAGAATTTACATTTGACAGTTAGTTTCCTGGCACCTTGAACATCTTGTGGGTCTGATGCCAGAGCCCACTTCCCGCCTGCAAGCTGTGTGAGGGTCTTTGTTGCATTAAGCCTGAAGGAGAGTATAGAATTACATTGGCCTTCTGGAGATAGCTAACGTAACTCACCCGGGCTGCACACAGGCCGGACTTTCCCCCTCACCTTGACACGGGCAAAACAAGCAAATGTGGAAAGATTTGCATGGTTACCAGGGATTAAAAGACTTCCAGGTTTGCAGCCAGTGACCCCTCTGCCACCTTCCTTCGCTGCCTGCTTCCGAGAAGATGGAGGGGAGCTCTGGTTTCAGTGTTTCTTTGCTAAGTCTGGACATAGCTCGTATTCAGGGGAGGCTCCCTGCACAGGAAGAGCAGGTTTACTCACGTCTGCACCCAGCTTCCTGATAGACATGTCACATCTCTGCAAACTCATCTCTGCCCGCAGATCATGAAGGAGGTCCGGCGAGCTCTCTGCAACGCGGCCACGGACGACAGCAAACTGCTGCTCCTCAGTGCGGTGGGCAGCGTGTTCTGCAGCGGCCTGGATTACTCCTACCTAATTGGCCGGTTGTCCAGCGACCGGCGGAAGGAAAGCACCCGCATTGCAGAATCCATCAGGTGAGCTCTGTTTGTATCCGCACACTAGGGGGCCTGCCTAGGATTGCCAAATTGGGCACATAAAAATACAGGGTGCTCGGCGAAACTCTTTAAACAACTAATAATTTTCTTTTAGCGTGATTATGTCCCATGCAACCTTTGGGATATACTTACACTAAAAAATTATTGGTTGTTTATCTGAAACTTGGAGTTTAATTGGGCACCCTGTATTTTCCTGCCCGAATTTGGGATGCCTTTGCTCTCTAGGTAAGATTGCATTTAATTCTTCTGATCCCCAAAGGATTTTATTTCCTTAGATTAAGCCCAGCATCTAGTAATGCCCATGTGTCATCCGCTGTTCTCCTGCCCTCTGTCTGATAGTGAAATCTCCAATTTTCTGGGCATTTCTGTTTCTGGAGCTGACATGGCTCCGCACTGGGAAGGCGGATGGAGGGGCTCCCTGGGCAGCTGTGCACTTGTGGACCCGACAGGGTGGGGAGTGTTTGCCCCCCTCTTGTTGGCTTTGGGGCAAAAGTTGGGATCCTGGGGTGACATCTGATCCCAACCATCAGTATCTTTTTTGGGATATGAAAGGGTCGTTATTTCCCCACTCTTTATAGATTTATCGAAAGCCAGTGAGCTCATGTGATTCCTAGCAAAGGCTGGCACTGTCCCCCACCCTGGGGAGCACTCGCACGCTCACCACTGCATGTGCAGAGTGCTCAGACGAGAGTCACAGTTCAGTAAAGCGGCCCGGTCTCCTGAAAAGGAGCACATTTCCACAGGGTGTCAGGGAGCCTCAGGCCACAAGTCAGAGATCTTCCGGGCCCTCCTGCCTCACTGCGCTGTGACACGGTTGCACAGAGGCCAATTCCCACATGGCTGTGGGAGGCTTCCAGGGGTTGCAGAGTCTCCAAGAGATGACACAGGGTCTCCAAGAGGTGACCTCACCTGTGGGGTTCTGAGTCCCAGTTCGGGGTGATGCACCTGCTGGAGTCTGCGCTCCGAAACACCTGTGCGCTTCCTGCTGCGGAACTCTTGCCGAAAGAGACATGGAAAGTCCGAACACTGTTAGTGGACAAGGCATCCCTGTCCTGGGCTTCATGCAGCTCTTGGGCTCCCTGGGTGCAGACGGCCCTGGCCATGTCCACAGTGCTCTGTCCTCTGCTCCAACTCAGCTGCTTTGCCACGTGGCGGTGGGAGCAGAAGGGTCCCCGGTAAGCTTCCTTCCTTGTTTATGGGACCATCAGAGATGGGGGCCCATCTCTGCAGCTGAGGAACTCCTTGGCTGTCGCCTTCGGCTGGTTTCTGAATTTCTGTGGAGGCACTGGCTGGATTTCCAGAGGCCCCAAATTTAAGGGGATGCTCAGCACGTTAGCTCACCTCTGGAGAAACTCGGCCTGTGGAATTCAGAGATTTGCCGTCTCACCAGGAAGGTGAGTTTCTCTTAGCAGAGCGGAGGGAGAGATGGCCAAGGGGATTCTTCCAGATGCTTCAAAGGGAGTGGAAGCTTGTAGTGCATGAGCTGCCTGGGACACGGGAGGGAGGGGGAATGGGGATGTCCCCTGGACCACTGGTTCTCAGCTCCAACAGCACAGAGACTCCTCAGGGAGCTTTTCAAACCCCAGCTGCTTGGCAGCACTCCCAGGAGATTCTGAATTAATGAGCATGGGGTGGGGCCAGCACATCTTTGGTTTTAAAGTTTCCTCCATTGTTCGAACATGCAGCCAGGGTTGAGGTCCTTATTTTTATGCAAGAGCAGAAAGGTAGCTATAAGAGAAGAGGGTGAAGAAGAGAAAGGTAGCTATAAGAGAAGAGGAAGGTGACAGAAGGGACAAGAGAGGGTGAGGAGCTTCAAGAGAGGATGGATGGGATGCAGACCGGACGGCCTTGCAGAGCAGCGTGCCCACGGGTCAGACAGTGACTGTGGCTTGTTCACCATCACCAAACATAGGGAGGCCCCCACTGCACCAGCTTTGCAGTGTTCCCTCCAGCAGCCACAACTCCAGGGTTTGGGACCCGATGTGGCAGAGAAGCATTTCCCAGAGAACATTCTGCAGATTTCCAGGGAGGCATCATGAGCAAAGGGCACTGTCGATAACTGAGTTTGGGCCACGCCGGAAGTTCTGTCCCCACTCGTGCAGATTTTCCAGGCATATCAATGCCCTGAGGAGTTTCTTGGGAAAGGACTTTGTTAAATACGGAGCATGGCCAAAACACAGTTTACACATGGAACCTTATAACCCACTGACATCCCTTGCAATTCTCTCGGGACATGCATACTCTCAGCTGGGCTGACCCCCAGGATCCAAGCACACTACACGGCCACTGGCCACCACTCCCACCCCACCCTCACTCTCATCGTTTCCTAAATAAAGCATGTGCGTTCATGACCCGGTACACTGCGTTCACTCTGCAGATGTTTGTTAAATGAACTAGAAGATGTGGGAAGAGCTCAAATGATTCATTCAGCAGAAGTCCCTCTCCAGGACCCAAACAAAGCTGTCTGCCCCACCCTGAAAGAGGGGCCGCCCTCACCTGAACTCCTCACAGGTGATGCAAAGGCCCATTGGCAGGTTGCTAGGATGAAGAGCAATCAGATAACCCACGTGGAATACTTGGCCTGTTATTGGCACATATGTACTTAGAATAGATGTAAAGAATTATTTTTAGGTTACTCCCAGCTACAAATTTTAGCTAAGCCTGGGTCAGATGAAGGAGTGGGCCCCTAGAGTACCCCTTTGGGGGCCCCAGGATGACTATCAGCTCGTGTATCTGATACTCACAGCTGCCTTGGCCCTGAACTCTGGCAGTGGGAGGGCTCTGGTTAAAAAGAATGAATAGCTGGGTCACAGAAGAAGTGCCAGTTGCTCCTGGTGAAATCCAGACACCCCAATGAACAGAATTTTGCTTCTGAGTCTCCTTTAGGCCAGAAGAGTGGCTCACAGGCCACTCACAGTGGAATGAAAGCTGTGTCCACCATCCCAGCAGCACTCGTGGGCTCCCCTGTGTCAGGCGCTGTGCTGGTGCCCTGGGTGGATCATGTCACGTAATTCTCAGGTGGCCTGTGGGGGCATGCCACTGGCTTCCCCATTTTCCAAGGGGGAAAATGAGGCTGCAGTAACTCCTCCAAGATCTCCCCACTAGTTAGGGGCAGAGTTGAGACTTGACCCCAGATCTTTCAGACTCCAAAGTTCTTGGTCCTTCTGAGCATCAGAATAAATCTAGCAGCTCTGGCCGGCAGAAGCCTCAGGATCCAGGCTGAGTGGAGGAAGCTTCAGGGTCCAGGTTTAGCGTGGCAGACTTGGCTGCAGGGGAGAGGGGAGCCATCGCCCCAGTGCAGCCCCACCACCGGAGTCAGGATCAGATATCTGAGCAGCAGCGTCTGTAATGCAATATCCTGTTTGCTATCTGGCTTCTACATCCTCTGGGCCCTTGTGATAGAGATCTGCTCGAGGTGAGAGGACAAGGATGGGGAGACGGTCTGTGCATCATCTTTTTATACCAAGGAAATGAACTGCTTGGACTGCCGGAGCTGGGGGAGGGTTGGAGCCTTGGGAACTCAGTCCCCTTAGCCCTCCTCCAGGTTCCTCGTTGCCACTATACAGAGCTCAGGTTGGAAACCACAGAGTGAAAGGCTCTCTGGGGTCTGGAAGGGGAAGCTTCCAGAAGGTCATGAGGGCTGAGGTAAATTCCTGAAGGACAGTCCCATGGATGACAGAGCAGAGTGAATGTGAGTATCAGACAGACCCACAGGAGGTCACAACAGGATGGTGCCTGGGTAGGGAGGGACCCTCTTTATTGAAAATGTCCAACAGAGGCCAGAGATTGCATTCTGGGGATGCTGGTAGGGGGGAATTCTGTACCAAGTGGAAGATTTGGTTCAGTGACTCTTGAAGTCCTTCTCACTCTGAGATCCAGTGCCCATTCCTGAGCGAGGGTCTTTAGGAATGAAACATCTGTCAAAAAGCACCCAAACCCTGTGTGTGGTTCCAAGGAATCCTGCAAAGAAGCTCCGTGCCCCTACAGATTCCAAATTGCATTTGGTAAAAGCACTTGTTAAAACCAGTGACCGAGGCCATCACATTAGGAAATCAAGCCAGGAAATGGGCCTTGAACACCAGGACGAGGGGGCTGTGGTGCTAGTACTCCCTCTTGCAGCAGTATCCTTTAGGGGTCAGCTGCAGGGGGGCCAGCCATGGCTGCAATAACTCTGTCATCTACTCACAGAGTCACATGGGAGTCAGGAAATGTGATGCCTCAAGCCTGGGTCAAGGAGTGTAATTTCATGAAGACATATGGGTCATAAGCCACCTCAACCCCAGTGGAATTAAGAAGTCTTCTCACAATTGAATTCAGTCCCACCATATCACCGTGATACCCACATATTTTGATAAGAACTGGGGGGAATGGTAACCATTGAGAAGGGATGAACCAGTTTGACATTTGTATTAGTTAATTATTAGCTGCTGTAACAAATAAACCCCAAGTACATACCATGGCTCAACTGTGGTAAAAATTTACTTCTAGCATATGTACACCTAAAACATATGTTACTCATCAGCCCATGGCTGTCCTCCAAGTGGTGACTCAGGAACCCAGACTCCCTCGGTCTTGTGGCTCAACAAATGTCTTCTGAGATTGCCATGAAAGGGCTGGGAGGGCCACATGATGGGAGGTTGGCATGCAACAGGCCTGGAAGTGTGTATTGGTTTCCACTCACATTCCTTTGCCTGGCACTTGGTTACTTGGCCACAGCCAGTTGCAAGGGAGGCTGAGAAATGTGTTCTGGCAGTAGACTCTGGAAGAAGAGAGAAGGAGAGACCAGGCCTGGTGAAGAAATAGTATGTCACTGCCACACATCTGCAGTCTTTGCTCTTATTCTGGGAAAATCCTGTATCTGTTCAACAACTATTGACTGAGTATTAATTGCAATATGTATAGAGACCAAGCAATGCACAAGGCAGACCTATGGGTTTTCTTAAGGAGCTGTAGGGGAGGAGAATTCAAAAACAAGGAAGCAAAGAAGTGATTAGGATAACTGCAAATTGTAATAATGGTGATTTCCAAGAACTCTCAGGAGGTCCGTGCAGCTCATGCACAGAGAGCAAGGGTGTGTGAGATGCAAGATAAGCCTGGAGAGGTATGCAGAGGCTGGAGTTTGCATTTTATTCTTGTGAGTTCCCAGCAGGTTCGTCTGTCACCTGAGAATGATGAAGGGTGTGGGCTTTCTTAGACATCTTCCCTCCATGTCCAGATGAGTATTAAAATTGTATAAGTCTTAAATAGCAAGTAGTGGGGAGGCGAAAAGCATGAAAGGTAAAGGAAGTAGAGGTTATTTCGGGTGGCTCTGCATAATAGATAAGGATGCAGGCTGTAACCTTGCTCAGTGCAGAAGGTCAGGGAGATAAAATATTGCCTAATCCTGTAGCCATGATTCCAGATGCCTCGTGCCTCCGGGGGAGCCCAGCATCTTTCCCCGGTGTTGGTCAGAGTCACTCAGACACACAGACCCTTGTCAGTGTTTTGGAACCACCCTTGAGGGTCTGTCATCCCTGTAGGTGAAGCCAAATCAGACAATCCTGGTTTTGAAAGAAACCTTAGGTGGCATCGATCCCTGCCAGTGCCCACCATTGGAAGCTTGAATTCTCACCCAAACTTACCATTGAGCCAAAATTATCCCCAGCAATGAGGAATTTGCACCTCCCCTAGCCACGCCCCCTGCCTTCGGCCAGTGCCGCTGGAGCATTCCTTTGCTCCTTGAGTTCCAATATGCCGCATTGTAACACTCTCCTTTCCGTTCTAGTTCTGGCTCTGTTTCTGGATCTCAACGTTCAGGTTGTCTTCCTTGGGGTGTTTATGGTTTGTCAATATCCAGGGAGCAGAAGGACAGGGGGACTGGTGCAGTGTTGGCACAATGGGCGTGACCTGGGGCCGGACATGTGGTCACCTCATTAAGTCCCTTCTGAAAATCTGGCACCAACCTCTGAGGGCGCCAGGCCTGTGCCAGCAGCTCAGTGGCCCAGCGTCTGGGAGAACGAGACCCTTGCCTGGCACCCACTCTTCTCTGAGGCCCTGTAGGTGCCTCACAGCACCTGAGGAAGCTCTTTCAGCCTCAGCGCCATGGAAGGCGTCCAATGGTCTCACAGGCCTGGCCACCTGTTAAAGAGGGTCTTCTCTTTTCCCCAGGGACTTTGTGAAGGCCTTTATCCAGTTTAAGAAGCCCATCGTGGTGGCGATCAACGGGCCTGCCCTAGGCCTGGGCGCCTCCATCCTGCCCCTGTGTGACATCGTGTGGGCCAGCGAGAAGGCCTGGTTTCAGACCCCCTACGCCACCATCCGCCTCACGCCCGCCGGCTGCTCCTCCTACACCTTCCCCCAGATCCTGGGTGTCGCGCTGGTAAGCCTCCTCGTGAGCAGGCAGAGCAGTGTTCGAGCAAAGTCCTAGAATCCTTTGTAGGCTGTGGTCAGACTCTGCACCAGTGGCCAGAAGCAAGTCTGGGCAGGGGTGAGTCCTAACAGCTCAGGAAGCACTCACTGGGGCCAGTGCTCAACAGCCATTAACACAGTTCATCCTCAACACAGCCCTGTAATGTAGGACTGCTGCTACCCGCTCTTGACAGGTGTGGAGACTGAGAGTCAGATTAAGTGAGTTGTCTAAGGTCACACAGTGGTAATGGAAACTGTGGAATGTGAACACAGAATCTGTGCTTTGAGCCCATGTGCTATCAAATGGAGCCCGCCTCTGATGAGTGAGTCTGAGATTAGCGCCACCAGGACCCGGGAGGGTGCAGTGAGTGTGGTTGGTCTAGTAGGTCTGCGAGGTGGCTTCGATGCAGTGCAGGCTTCACCAGGGCCTTCTTGGGGCTGTTTGCCAGCTGCTCCCCATTGCTGCTGGGAGATTTCTGCCTATAGATGCTGGTGGTTCTGGGGGACCCCAGAAAACTACCAAAGAATCATGACACAGGTGCCAGGGCCAAACCCCACAGGGAACAGGTTGGAGGAGGCCCCCCGCAGTGGCACTGTGTGGAAGGATGGGAGCCCCAGCCCACCGCTGCTGTGTGCACTGCCTGTCTCTGATGGTGGCATGGCGGGAATAGCAACCGAGACCAGCGGGGGTTATCCTCGGCCCTCACACCCCCCACACCCTCCAGCACCATGTCCATGCAGCAGGTCCGTGCAACAGGGCCTCTGGGGGGACAGACAAGCCCATTCCGATCCAGCACCTCTCTCGGGGCTGCTTTCCGAGGCTCAGTCTCACTGGTGGCAGAAGAATGAGGCAGGCAGGGAGCCCAGGAAGCAAACACTGTCCCTTTGATCTCAGCCGCTGTGCTCTGCCCGAGCTCGGTGCCACTCCAGGTCCTCCCCGTGCTCTGTGGTCACAAAAATGTTAACGTTGTACAGCTGTATCTCTCTCTGTCTTTCATCTCAATCATTTCTGAAACTCCAAGAATGTGCTGATTGAGACAAGTTCTTGCGGACTGTGGCCTGTTTGGCTCCTACTACTGAGTTCCTTTTTCACATTTCTCCCCAGACAAAGGTGTTTCTAAATAAGTATAATGACATATACATTTGTCTTCTGACCTCTCACAAAATGCATGCTGTGGGCTATGACCGACCTGATCAATTTTCCTCCTCCGACACGAAAGATTGTCCTTTGGGTCATCATGACCCGTCAGTGACAACCAGAGCAAAGGGGGGGCTGCACATGGATGCAGAGGCTCAGAGAGCTGGGTGTTTCAGCGTCACTCTGAGAGCAGGAGAGCATCCACCGAGGGCAGGGTGATGGCAGGTTGGGGAAGGGGTCATCTAACCTGTGACAGAGGCAGGCACTCATCCTGAAAGAGACAAGGACCCTGTCCCATGGCCATGACCATTATGCCCTAATTATCAGTGTAAGAGTCACATGTTGGTAAGTTTCAGAGGTGACAGCACTGTACTCTGTCTGGGCCTAGGACCTTATCCATGTAGGTCCTCCCAGAACACATGTGACAGCTGTGAACTTCAAAGCAAAAGGAAATTCTTTGGAGAGTGGGATGCAGAGGAGCCCTCAGAAGGTGGGGGGCATTTTCCACCTTTCAAGACTGGGCAGTGCCCATGCACAGCCCTGGGCCACCAGGTGAGATGCTTCTTATGGTGTTATGCAAGACCTTTCTGGCTGCCAGTGATGGAAATGCTCTGGCTTAAGCGTCGGGGAGAATAATGATTTCCTTAACTGACAAGTGCAGAATCGGAATGTCCCTTGAGGGTGATGAGTCCAGGAATTCAAGAACTGTCAGTACTCTTGTTCTCTGTTCCTTCCTTCTTTGTGGACCTGCTTGTCCCCAGAGTGGGGACACAGCAGTGGATGGCCCTGGGCTCCCTGACTTTAGCCTGCAACCAGCAAGGGAGAAAGATTCTCCCCCATCATCTCCAGTTTGGAAACCTCACAGAGAGCTTGCTTATCTAGGGAATGTCATCTGTCCAACCCTGGGCCAGTCGTCATGCAGCATGGAAACACAGCTGGAGTGCGTGCCCTCTCCTGCGGGTCTGCTGCCAGACGTGGTGGTGGTGGGGAAGGGCAGGGTGTTGGGCAGATGAAGCCGTACTAGGTACATGGCTTAAATTACCTAATTTAATTAAAGCTTTGGACCCTCTGCTCAGAAAGATGCACATAGACACAGATATTTGCTTATAGTTCCCAAAGCTTATTGGACCCTGGTTATACTTAAAAACACAGCAAGCCCAGATGTTGCTAACAAACACAAGAGGCGCTCTGGACTCTCAGCCTTCCCCTGCCTTTGCTTTTTCAGGCCAACGAGATGCTCTTCTGTGGGCGGAAGCTCACTGCCCAGGAGGCGTGCAGCCGAGGGCTGGTGTCCCAGGTCTTCTGGCCAACCACGTTCAGCCAGGAGGTCATGTTGCGGGTCAAGGAGATGGCGTCCTGCAGTGCGTTGGTGAGTTCCCGTGTCTTCTTGTGCTTGTCACTGCAATAGACCCATTTAGTAGGTGAGGGCGACGAGGCTGACAGGGGCTAACTGACTTGCCAAGGGCCATGCAGGGAGTACATGAGAGGCCCTGTGTGATTTAACAGGTGCCTCATCTCTGTGTTGAAAGCATAAATCCAGTGGGAGATGGTCAGCATTATTAGGTATTCTCCATCATCTCCAGCTAAAAACCCTCACACAAGAGATTTATACTCTGGGGAAGAATGCACTGCCTTAAAAGAAAGCACTCAACACCCCCAAAACACAAAACGTCTATGGTTTTCAAAGAAACAACAGGCAAAGGCAAAGGAGGGCGAAGTGTAGTGAGCCAGCCAGGAGACGAGGGAAAGCAGCCCACACTGTCCCTGTAGTTCTCCTGCTCCCTGAGCACTTGGCACATTCAGACATCACCATTTGACTCTGAAGGCACACTGAAAAATAGACAAATAAATGACACCGCCTCAGAGGCACCGACTTTTAATTAAGTGTCGATTTTATCTCATGAAAGTCACTCCCTGCACACTGTGGAAATATCCTGTTGAATGGTGGAGAAGAGGCTGCTCCTGCAACCCGGGGCCGGCTGCGGAAATGAGAAAAGTGCTTTGGTAGAATAAGGCGGGGGGACTCTTTCTGTGCTGAGGTTATGGGGCCAGGCCTGTGCCCTCCCTGCCTTCTCCCTGTCTATCCCGAACCCCCACCCAGCTGTTGTGCCTCTCCTGATTCGACTCATCAGCCTGTATTGAGCACTTACTGTATGTAAGTGCCGCTCCCTGGCAGCCTAACTGTACCATTGATGATGATGGGTGGGGATGGTCCTGCATCGTTGATCAACAGTTATTATGGAGCCTGTGTGGATTCCCTTTTAATGTTCCCAATGATTCCAGTGACCAACTCATCCCCATTTGCCTGGGACTGTCCTGGTTTTAGCACCAAAAAATCCCATGTTCCCAGGAAACCCCCTGGTCCTGGGCAAATGGGGATAGTGGATGACCCCAGAGGCAGCCTCATAGGCAAGCAGAAAATTTTAAAAATCTTTCCTTATTAAAATATGTTTGACATACAATATTATAGTAGTCTCAGGTGTACAACATAATACATTTCTACATTTCTATACTGTGTGATGTGATCATCACAGTAAGTCTAGTACCCGTCTGTCCACATACGAAGTTACTACAATATTATTGATTGTTCCCTGCACTGTACATGACACCCCCTGACTATTTATTTTATAACTGGAAGTTTGTACCTCTTATTCCCCTCCACCTTTCTCACCCACCTCCCTAGCCCTCCCTCTGGCAGCCATCGGTCTGTTCTTTGTATCTGTGAGTCCATTGCTGTTTTGTTTTGTTTGTCCTTTGGGTTTTATGCTGTTTTTATTTTTCAATTAAAGTTGGCATTCGGTATTGTTTTTATATTAGTTTTAGGTGTACAGCATAGTGAGTAGACATTTATATGATTTTTGAAGTGATTCCTCTGATAACCTGAGTACCCACCTGGCATGACACACAGTTATTACAACATTATTGACTGTATTTTCTATGCTGTACTTCACATCTCTGTGACTAGTTTGTGACTGCCAATTTGTGCTTCTTAATCCCGTCACATTTTCAACCCAGCCCCCACCCCCCCCGCCACCTGCCAGCCATCAGTTTGTTATCTATCTGTGAGTCGGTTTCTGTTGTTTGTTCATTTTATTCTTTAGATTCCACTTAGCATAGATACCTCTCTGTGTCCACATATGTCCTTGCAAATGGTAAGATTTTATTCTTTTTATTGCTGAATAATATTCCGTGTGTGTGTGTGTGTGTATGTACATCAGCTTCATTATCCATTCATTGATGGATAAAAACCTAGGTTGCTTTCATATTTTGGCTGTTTTAAATAATGCTGCAGTGAACATAGGGGTGCATATGTCTTTTTGAATTAGTGGTTCCTTTTCTTTGAATAGATGCTGAAATGTGGAATTGCTGGGTTGTGTGGTAGTTCTGTATTTAACTTTTTGGAGGAATCTCCATACTGTTTTCCATAGTGGCTACACTAAGCTATAATCCAAGCAACAATGCATGAGGGTTCCCATTTCACCACATCCTCACCAACACTTAATCGTTGATTTTTTGACAAAAGCCATTCTGACTTGTGTGCAGTGATATCTTGTGGTTTTAATTCACATTTCTCTGATAATTAGTGACATTAAGCATCTTTTCAAATGTCTTTTGACCATCTGTAGGTCCTCTTTAGAGAAATGTCTCTTTGGGTCCTCTGCCCCTTTTTAATTGGATTGTTTGTTTTTTGGGTGGGGATGTTAAGCTGTTTGAGTTCCTTATATATTTTGAATATTAACCCCTTATCAGATGTATCATTTGGAAATATTTTCTTGTATTCAATAGGTTGTCTTTTCATTTTGTCGATGGTTCTTTTTTTTTTTTTTACTGTGCAAAAGCTTTTTAGTTTGATGTAGTTTCATTTGTTTACTGTTGCTTTTGTTGTCTTTGCTCAGGGAGTCATATCCAGAAAAAAATCTCTAAGACTGATGTCGAAGAGTTTACTACCTATGTTTTCTTCTAGGAGTTTTATGGTATTGAGTTTATTTTTGTATATGGTGGAAGAAAGTGATTCATTCATATTCATTTTTTTGCATGTATTGATCTAGTTTCCCTAAAAGCATTTATTGAAGAGACTGTCATTTCCCCTTTATATACTTGCCTCCCTTGCTGTAGAGTAATTAACCATATAATCATGGGTCTATTTCTGACTCTCTATTCTGTTCCATTGATCTGTTTGCTTTTCTGCCATGCTATACTGTTTTGACTACTATAGCTTTGTAGTGTAGTTTGAAATCAGGGTGCATAATGCCTCCTACTTTGTTCTTGTTTCTCCAGATTGGTTTGGCAGTTTGTGCTCTTTTGTGGGTCTGTATAAAGTTTCAGATTATTGTTCTAGTTCTGTGAAAAATGTCATTGATGTTTTTATAGGGGTTGCATTAAATGCATAATAGATTGCTTTGGGTATTATGGGCCTTTTAACAATATTAATCCTTCCAATTCACAAGCATGGTGTATCCTTCTATTTATTTGTGTCTTCTTCAGTTTCTTTCATCAGTGTCTTAGAGTTTTCAGAATAAAGGTGTTTAATCTCCTTGGTTAAATTTATTCTTATGTATTTTATTTTTGATGCAATTATAAAAGGGATTATTTGCTAATGTATAGAAATGCAACCTATTTCTGAATATTAATTTTGCATTCTGCAAGCTAACTGAATTCATTGATTAGTTCTAACAATTTTTGGTGGGGTCTTCAGGGTTTTCTATATACAACGTCAGGCCACCCACAAATGATGGTATGAGTTAGAGCAGGAGTCCGAAGACCCATAGGGAGGTTAGGTGGCAACTAATGGTGGTGTGAGCAGGGGCACAGGGACAAAGTGAAAAGGAAGGTAGGAGGAAGGCCTCAGCGCTCCACTGAGGGGTTTGGTCTTTGGGTGATGGAGATTTTCAGGTGAAACCAGCTGTTAGAATAATATGGCAAGAAAACCTCTCCTGTCAACAGTTATGAATTCAGGAACTTTGTGTCGATTTGCCCAAGAAGGGAATTCTTGGGTGGAAAGAGGCAGTCTTGGTCTTCCCGCCCATCCTCACCACCTGTTAGCCTTCCGCCCAGCCTGAAGAATAAGATCACTGCCTCTTTCTAGCCTGCTTGCGCAAGGGAGCTCTTGTCTTGCTTTTTTCTGTTTGAACATGCACCGGGAGAGTGTAAACTCAAGCTTTGACATCAGTAGAGGATGGTGGAGGCCAACGGAAGGGAGCTTGGAAGCTGCACTTCCCTGCAGAGCCTCTGCCAGAGTGAGGTGGCAGTGCAGCCTGTTAGAATCAGCCAGATGTTCGCATGCAACATCCATCGGGCAGCTGTGGGCAGCTTTACTTTACTGAGTATAGGTCCTTCCTTTGTAATGTGGAGGCTGTAATGTAATGTGCCTGTTCGTGGAGCTGTCATGAGCAGGAAGGGTGCTTCTCATAGACCTTATTGCTTACTGGTATTTGTAGTGGCATTGTTATCATTACTATATCACTACAATTATTATTATTCATTACTATGATTATTATTACTGTGGTTATCACTGCATTACTAGTATTACTGCTATAATTCCAGCTTTACTACTATACTGTTATTAGTATTGTTACCATTGTCACTACTATATTACTAACATTACTCCTGTAATAATATCACTATTATTAATGCTCTAATTATTGCTATAATGCTATAGTGTTATTAGTGTCATCACCATTATCACTACTATATTACTAACATTATCACTATTATTACTCCTTTAATGACATTGCTGCTATTATTACTTCTATAATACTGTAGTATTACTGTTATTGTTATCTCACTGTTATCACTCATTGCTACAATCATTGTAATTATTATTAGTCATTATTACAATGATTACTATGCTACTATTATTATTATTACTGCTCTTACTACTAAACTTGAATGAGAGGCATTGCTGTTGGGGAAGCTCATATGGACGCTCAGACAACCATTAGTTCATTCATTATCTTACTCTGTGACCCCAGCCATCCTTGCCTTAGGTGTCATTACTCTTATTTCACAGATAATGAAAAGGAAGCACAGGGAGGTGAAGGTAGCCTTTCCTGAACTTTTTCATGACCCCTGTAGAAAACGATACTGAGTTTATGTCACCCTTGGGTAAAAGACAAAGCTCTTGCGGTTGGGGGTGCCATGGGTCCCACTCAGCCATCCCAGGGACTGTGGGTTCAACCGCATGGCATGCCTGGAATCCACCGTGGCATGGCTGGGGACGTGGGCCTAGGCAGCCCCGGACACGGTGGGCAGTCTCCTCAGGCTTTGGACATTGCCAGGTCACCAGTGCCGCATAGGCCAAGTACGTTCTTCTGGAGCGGAGCCCCTGGTGCCCAGCTAACCAGGCTCGTGCATTTCCCTGCAGGTGTTGGAGGAGTCCAAATGCCTTGTTCGGAGCTTCCTGAAGTCAGTGCTTGAAGATGTGAATGAGAAAGAGTGCGTCATGCTGAAGCAACTCTGGAGTTCCTCCAAAGGCCTGGATTCCCTGTTCAGCTACCTGCAGGACAAGATTTACGAAGTCTGAAGGGCCCCGGCTCACTCGCCCCAGTGATCAAGGGCACCCGACCTCCAGCTTTGCCCTGGGTTCCAGAAATCGGAGCCCACTGTAAGCCCGGCCAAGGAGTTTGTCAAGGTGTCTCTATACCTAGGGTGTGTTCATTTCCTTGTCTTCTTTGGTTGTTCTTCATTGGTTTGGTTTTGTGTAACAGATGGAAACTGCAGCACACTTGGCCTCCCCCTCGTCCCTCCCCCAACTGGCTAGAGAGCTATTGAGGGCTATATCTTCCCAGGCCTCTTCCAGGTACTGCTCTGTTCCCACTTGCTGAAATGCGCCATCCCGGTCCAGGGGAGGGGAAGACCAGTTTCCCTGTTTTTCTGACTCAGACTGTGTCTACACAGTGCCTCTGATTTGGAGACTTGGCTCTCATGGTCTCTGGTGAAGTGCAGATCTGGTAACGGGAGACAATCCACCTGGGGTGGTTTCCAGGCTGATGAGCGAAGCGCTGCGGGTAGAGCCAGCCTCAGTCTCCTCTCTGACGCAAATCTGTGTGACTCTGAGGGCTCGGTCCGAACGCCCAGCTGAGTGATTTACAAACCCAGATATTGTACATCTAGGAATGTTTTGTTAAATATATATTTTTAAAACAATGTAAGTGGAAATTCTGATAATTTATGTGTATTATATGTAAAGCTAGTTTTGCAAAACATAAACTCCTAGGAAAATGTTTTTTTTTTCTTGAATCAGACTTATTTAATTTATTTATTTTTGTTTATATATTATGATATCTGTCATTCAAACAGATATTATTTTCATACTGCCCTGGACCAAATCCCATATGAAGTTCGTGCTGTTTGGTGCATTCTAGCAGTGAACCATGTAGAGATAAAATTCAGAGAGATAAAAATGGAAGAATGTCCATGGATAAAAGGAATAGCTTGTACTAGATCCTCAGCTTGTAAAACAGTTCTCAAATTGAATATTTGTTCTGAGGAGAAACCACGGAGGAGTTTTCTCTTCACTCTGCTGCCTTTAAGGAGGTTAAGGGGCCTCCAGCGTGATGGTACCGAGACATCCACAGTCCCCGATTGCATGACACCAGGAAGGGGTGGGGAGTTGGCCTCGCCTGGGGATTGCACAGTGTCCAGAGTAAGACTTTCTTCTTTGGAGATGACTGACTGACCTTGGACTTCAGAGTCCACTCCGTCCATGTGGGCAGCCGTGTCTGGTGTGGATTTCCAGGGAGGTGGGAGGTGTTCCCGCTCTGGTGGGCTGTCATTAGAAGGACTGAATCTTTCTGTGTCCTGAAGCTCAGGTGACCTATCTTTTTGCTAGGTGTTTGCTCACATCAGGAAGCAATAACCAGGGATGAGGTCTCCTGCTCTCGGGTCCCTGGGCTGCACAGGGACCCCAGCATCTGAATTTAGACCGTCGACTGAAAAGTCTGTGGATTGGCTGTGGGGCACGAGGGGTTTTGGTTTTGGTTGGTGAGGAGGAAGGTCAACATCGAAGTTAGAGCACTCAGAGAAAGATCCTCAGAGCAGCAGGGTTTTTCTGTCGCCATCACAACCCCTGAGTGTCCTCAGCGGCCCTTTGCTCACCCGCCTTCCCTTGCCCGGAGTTAGTCGCCAGTGTCTCTTGACCCTTCCTTGGAGAGAGTTGGGTGGAGCAGTGGGAGTTGGGCACAGCTGGGGCTGAGGAGAGGAGGGTCATTGCTCCGACTGGTCATGTACCTCTCTCTCTGGTCCTCTTTTCTCTCTTAAAGGTGACCAGATGCAGTGGGCCAGGCAGATAGAAAGGATTCATGGTTCTGAGCTTTGTGTTTCAGAGGACACATTGAGTGTCTATACTATGGCTAGAGACATGGTCCTTTAGACAGTGAATCTGAAGTTTACCTGGATGCTTAATCCCTAAGATGGTCTTGGTTCCCTCTGTAGAAAGCCTTTCTACTTTGGACTTTCCTCTGTGACTTCATGGGGCTTCTTCTACCTTCTTCCACCTCAGCCATGTTGGCCGTGGGGAGCCAGCAGGGGCCACCCACCTTGGCTGCACGCAGCCAGAGGAAGAATGAAGCCCTGTGTGCCGTCCCCTTTGTCCACGTGGGATCTGCAGGTACAGCAGACCTGGACGATGGGAAATTACTCTAGGGAAACCCCTGCTTTTGCCCAAATCCACTTCGATTTTGTCTCTTCCTTGGAGAAGGCAAATGTATACTTTCCTGAAGTCCCTAGACAAACCGCCTTCTTTTGTGTTGCGGCAGATAATCGGTGCAGCATTGCCCAATCCTCTAAAGAAAGAGACCCCTGCTTTCTGTTTACTTTCCAGGGGCAGGTACATTTACCATAGAAGTGTCAGAATTCTTGTTGGAGGGGGAACAGGATGTTTGGAAGTTCCTTTCAATCAGTGTCTGTCTTGTTCCCTGCTGAAAGCACCAGAAATATTTTAGCTTTGGACATATCACAAATCCAAACTTCTTAACATTTCAAGGGTCTCTGATGATAAGATAGGAATGTGAGACTGTTACCAGGGTAGAGTTCCTGTAGTTAATTTGTAGACTCGGCTTATAACAGGAGGTGTTTCAAAAGACAGTCTGTGTTTGGATTGTTTCCATGTAGTCAGTTCAGGAAGGATGCCCCACAAATTGGGCAGAAGTTGGCTAACTCTGTTACCTACAGGATAGATTGAATCTCTGAATTTTTCACTTTCTGAGCAGTTGTTTGATAATGTGCAGATGAAATCCAGGTGACTTGTAGCAAACTGAGTTGGGATGGAAAATGCCAGACCTGTGGGGTGTCGGGATTTGTCCTCGGAGCCCTAGATCCTTGATAGAGGGCTCAGGCTTTCGCTTGTTCTCTTCTGTCCCAGCACTGTCTCTTTACCCGTAGGACCCTTTCTTCACTCTGTCCCCTGCTCTGTCCCTGCCCAACCCTACCTCACCCCTGGGTCCATCACTTCCTGGGCAGGTCTTTGAGGAATTGTGTCTGGTTTTAGCAGCGCCATCCCAGAATTACCTGTGGGGTTGGAAAAAGAGCCGTGGATGGGAAGTTAAGGGTACCTCCTTGGTCAAGGAACTTCTCAGCCACAGGTGGCAAACACAAGTCCTGAGGGCCAAATCCAGCCCTCCACCTTGTTTCTACCTGGCAACAGAGCCGAGCTCTCGCTTAACTGTTAAGGAGTAATTACATTTACACAGTCCTCAAATTACATTCAGCCCTTTGAAAGCAACTGCGAGGCTGATGTGGCCCCCGGTGAAAATGAGTTTGACACCCCTGTTCTAGGCAATCCACTCCTTGCCATCTTGTTAGCCACGCATTTGACCTCCCCTCCCCTCCCTGCTCGGATCCCTGGTGGTTAGCACCAGCATCTTGTAGTGGAACCACTTGCGTTAACAGCCCCATTCCAAGAGGGCTTTTCGTAGAGCTTGCTAAGGTGGTCAGAGCTCTTCACCACTTGGAAGCCACAGACTAATGCTGATGGCATGCCCATGTGTCTCTTCTGGCTGTGGAGTAATGTCTGTGGGTAAACACCATCAAAAATTACCCTCTGAGGATGAAATTGGATAGCTATGAGAAGGTAGTAGAGAATTGATTTAAAATGTTATTCTTGTTTGGTTTAGATTAAACTAGGAAATGTTCTCTCTGAAGCATGAAAATATGTTTGTTTTCCATATAAAGTTTAGTATGAGGATGGCAAAATAATCACAATAGACTTTGATCAATGCAACTGTATCTCTGAATATCCACATTAAAGAAATAGCCTTGACTGAATGCCAAACTGCATTTCCCATTATTAATTGTTGGTTTAAAAAAATTTGTAAGCTTTTTAAAATTTGAAATTTAGTTACATTCATGCAATTTTATAGTCTAGCTTCTGTGGAATTTTTTTTTAAACAAGGATAAACAAATAGAAACATCTTCAGATTTTCCTAAGTGAATATTTAAAATGCAGAATTGCTTCTCTTCTGTGTTTCTGTGTTCAGATACTTAGGTCTGTTGTATATATTAGTTCAGACACTCTTGCTAATATACACAGTATTTAAGACTCTAAATGAGATTTCTTAAGTATTTTATTTTATTCTCTGTAAATGGTTTTGTATAATCTTTAAAAAATCTACACTTTGCCTTTGTAGATATTTAAGGGAAACCATTTGGGGGTTGTCTTGCATGTATATTTTTGTTGTAGATATGTGTTGCTCAGTTATTTCTGCAAATTTTGGTTGAAATGCTTACAGACTTTAATACAGTATATATTTTCAGAATATAAACTTTTATATTTCTGTGATAAGTTAGAATATGCGTTTTAGGCAATCTTTTCCATTAATATCACTTGTTTTTGTTTTTAAAAAAATAGCATACTGGTTTGGTGCCAATGCGTTTCTTTTTTTTTTTAATCCCCATTAGACTCTAATGCTCTTATATTATTAGAGAGCAGGTTAATTTTTTTTCTTAAAGTATAATTTGAAAATGTGTTGCATTTGTGAATAAGCCTTACCATTAGGATCAGTAAATTTTCCAACCTTTGCAACTACATATGTAGTTTAAGATCTCCCCATAAATTCTCACTGTGTGGCAGTTGATGGAGTTTGTGAACAGAGCCTTAAGCTTGTTGCAAAAAAAAAAAAAGGGTAATACGGGTTGTTTCTTCCAAGCAGTGCGAGCCATGTTGGTGGACTCAATGCAGTCTGTAGGTCATGGCTTATTTAAAGAGTTTGGTTGAATCGATGGCCGCGGGGGCCAGAAAGGCACCTTGGTGATTGCCTTTGGCCATACACATGGACCAAGGACAGGTTTTCTGGAACCACCTTTGTACTATTCACATGGTTTAGACACGGTCACGGCGGGGGTTGCTGGTCCATCATTTGTTCTGAACAAATGGCATTTCCTGCTCCTGACCTTGGCGGTTGACCCCAGGTTTCTCAGAGGTGACTTGGAAACATCCAGCCTGGCTGAGATCAGCATTCCTTGAGAGATGTTAATAAAGTTTACATGTGAGTCTTACTTGTGTAGACAATCTGAAGTCAATTTCGGTTACATCATCAGCATTCCCATGTGTCCTGAGCGTCTTATCCATGGACTGTGTGTGTTAAGCCATACCAAACCCGAGTTCAGCAGGGCAGAGGCAGACTGGGTGCACAACTACACCTCGGCTGAGCCAGCGCCCCCGGGGCTGTTTAGATGGAGCTCACTGGTGGTGTGCCCACCGTGTTTGGGACCTAATAAAACCAATGAAAATTTAGACTTCAATTTTCTTAAAATTATGATTCCTCTCAGTTGGTCACACTCCCATAGTTACCAGCTGATTTTCCTTACCTACAAGGCTCTACAGATGACTCTGAAGCCAAGGCTATAGTATGGATACAGTATTTGGTTCCTCTTGAATAGCTTTCATAATCTACCATTGGGATGGAAGTGTGCTCAAAGGTTTGCAGTATGTAGCAGTCAGAACAACTGACGTCTAGTTTGCAGCTTCACCTCTGGCACCATCACGGTCGATCATGCCTTGTGAGCGTAACAGCCGGCCTGATGCTGGAGCTCAGTAAGGCAACTCGGGCGAGTTTGGAGGGTGTAGTTTTCCATCTAGTGTTTAATTTGTCCCTGTGCCATTAGTCCCAACTTGAAGTCATTTGCCGATGCCCACATTGACTGGATTGTGGAAATATTGCCTTTCATAAAACCAAGGACCAAAGAATTTCATTATTTCAACAAAGCATGAGTTTTATAGACTGTAGGCACATCTAGACAGAGGTGTGCATGTTTCATGGCACAAAGAAGCTGCTCACGTCCATCAGCCTCACGCTGCCCTGGCTGGCCGTGCACAGGGATGTGCTGTCACCTCGAGAAGGCTCTGAAAGATGAGTTTCTCAGATGGAAACTATCTCAGGTGGGTGTTTTTGCTGTGCAGTCCCAGCCTTTATCCATTATCACAGAAAGTGGAGGTCTGGCATTCTTCTAGGTTCTCTGACCAGTGTAGACGGCTCCATCTGAATAACAACCTCAGTGGGAGTTTTTCAGATGCGCCTACACTGAGCAGCTGCCTTGCAATCACTGAATTTCCACCTCCTTGTGTTCTACATCGACCCATTCCAATTCCTGTTTGACGTGAGAAGGATTTTCTTCAGTTCTCACACCAGATGATGCTCCATTCTCATTCACGATGAAGTCATCGATCCGTTGACTGGTTGAGAAATGATTGATGCTGAAGAAGTGGTATTCTAGTGGTAAGGCTTATTACCAAACTGATAATGAAGCAGGCTACCAAAAACTTGTCCAGCCCACCCGAGGAGTGTTTGGGTTTGATCATGGATGTAGTGCACACACCAAAATCCAAGGAGACCTTTGCAAATTAGGCTACTCATTTTCTTTTGCCAGGTTGTCATGGGAGAGTCTTGAACTAGTTCAGAATATTTGTAAGTATGAGTACTCCATAGAATTATCAAGCAGGTACAGCTGACCCTTTCTCACCACGTTGTAAATATTTCCTGAGACTGGGTGCAGTACTGGGGGATAATAATCTTCTGACTTATCAAATGCTGACTGTCTAGAGCAAATTGTACACTCTCTTTGTGAATGGTCCTGTAACGTGTATGAACACATTTCTGGGTGCCTTAGAAGTTGTATTTTCATGTGTGCTAATATGCAGTATTTATACATTGTGAAAAGCTGCTTTGAATAAAAAGGTTGAAACTTTATCTGCATTTGCCTGTGTTTCCCCCTTTGCAGCCTGTGCATGAAATGCACAAACAGGGTCTGTGGTTTCTGAAAGTTTCTGGGGCCTCCGCGGGGTTGAGACACCTGATGCTTCTAGGTTGTGTCTGGGTTCCTGGGGAGCAGAGGCCTGCCCACCCACGTCTGGCTTGAGGCTTCAGTTACTCCGGCAGGTAGTCACTGGGTGGCAACAGCTTGATTCCAGAGGACCCTGAAATGGGGGGCACAGGACTAGTTTTTAGGAGATTGAAATGAGCATGCATTACTTCCCTGGTGTGCCTGGGAGGTTTCCCTCCTCACGAGGGATAAACCACGGAGTTTGAGCTTGTACAACCCCAGCTGCTACGTGTGACTAACAATGATATTCATCACTATGGAATTATGCAAAGTCCTTCCACCTGCATGACCTCATTGCTTGGATCATCACAACATGCTGAGGGCCCCTGGCTTCCAGAGCCAGGCTTCTGAGACTCTGTGGGGGCTGCAGAAAGAGGAAGAAGGAGTCTTTCAGGAGTTCACGGCAACGGAGAATCCTGGGAAAGGGATTGCGCAGGGTCATTGGCTGCCCGTCTGCCCATCCAGCAGCTGTACTGAGCCGGCTGCTCTGTCTTGGGCAGTGCACAGCTGCAGAAAGGCACAGATTACTCAGTCCCTGTTGTGAACGAGCTGGAGGTCTGGAATGTGAGAAAGGTAGGTAATCCTGCCATGATTCTCCAACTGCCCATGATGCAGTGCTGGAGGAAACACCTTACACGACCCCAGACACCCTCAGTCTACAAGGTGATGCACTTTAAAATTCTTCATGTCCCATCGAGTCACCTTGCAGCCCCTGTGGGCCAGCTGGTCTTGGCTGGAGCCCAGGGTCTTCTCTCTGCTGGCCTCCGTTTCCTTTTCCTTCCTGTGGTTCTTGGTGTCACCACTGTTGTCATTGTTGTCATTTCTTGTGCCTCTTTGCCCATTCTCCAGAGTACTGAATCCATCCTAAGTGGTCAAGATCACACTTGGATTGTCCTTTGCTCCTAATTGCTTCTGGTCCTTCCAGTAGACTGGATGAGGCCTTTTGGGTGCTTCAGAGTGTGACATCGGTAAGCCAAACCCATGTTCCTGTGGCTGCCTCTCAAGACTGTGATGTGATGTGATAAAAGGACACCTCCCCCCATAGTAAGAGGAAAGTGAAAAACAGAGTGAAGTGGGTTGAATTGCCCATCTGCTCAGATACATCAACAGCTAAGTGATTCACAGGTATATTAAATAAGCAGAAATGGAGTGGAATTCCAAAAGCAACTTCATTTTTTCTTTCACTGCCTCTTTAAATCAGCTTAATGGAATAGTTCTCTCCTAACCTTAGATGAAAACACGGGTAGACTGCAGGAACTTTCTGGTAAATAATAGCTCCTTAAAGTCACAAACAGCCTCAATTCACTGCTCATTCTTGTTGACCCTCACTGCCTATTCTGAATGGATTGCGGGGAGCAGGAAAGATTTTACAGGGACCGAATGGTGCTGTGTTGTCAGATGGGGCTTTCATTCTCTGGGCCTCACAGATGTTTCTCTCTCTCTCTCTCTCTAAATGTGTAGGGGTTTCTTAGCTACCTTCCTCAGTTGATGGTGGCCAGTCTCAGAATTATCAAGTGAACTGTATTAGCCCATTACCCCTTCTCAGCCCCTAGCAGTCTAGTGGGCCACTGCCAGCTTCTCCAGTCAAGGTCCGCTGGCCCCTTTAGGGCAAGGCAAGCCCCAAGCCAGCTCTTTGCCACACCTGGACCACATGTGACTCATGCCCAGATGCAGGGGGCATGCCGATTTCTGAGCAGCAGCGCCTGCCTCGCTGGTAGAGTGGAGTCCGCTTCCATGTCTTAGCCATTGAATTTCTCAGGCATGAGTCAGATGCCAGTTCACAGTGTACCCTAACTTTTAGGGGGTGCATACAAATCTCTCACTGAAGCCCCCTTCTCCTTGACTTTGGATTAAAGGGGAGGCCTCCTCACTTACTTTCCAGGTGTGTGTATATGTGATGTGGGTAGCATAGTCTTCGCCAAAGAAACTCTTACCAACACTTCTTAGTAAATCTTAGGTACATAAATTAATCCAGGAACTCTTTGGGCTCTCAAAGGCAGTGAGTCTCCATAGTAGGGCACATTCCATGGGGCCTGTGGGTCTTGGTAGACTCACGACCTCACTCCAACTGAGATGGGCGGCCCTGCAGGGTGTGGAAAGGGGGTGCTCACTGACTTGTGCTTTAGCAGATTTTCTCTGACAAAAAGGGGAAAGCAGAGTGAAGGCAAGGAGACCACTAGGAGATTTTTGCAGTCATCCATCTGCCCTCCACAAAGGCTCAAATTGGGGGTAGAGGGGTTGAGGTGAGGGCGAGTCCTGGGTTTGAGAGCAGACCCGGAGGTGTGGGTGGATTGGTTGTGGAGTCAGAGGGAGAGGAGTCAGGGGTGATTATGGGATTTGGGGCCTGAGCAACTGGAAAGGTGACATTGGCCCCAGCTGAGGCAGGGACAGCTCTGGGCTTTGGGGGAGCAGGTCTGAGTCGGGGGTGACAGGAGCTCAGCTGAGGCCTGATATTGCAGGCATGGGGTGCTGACCCCACTCAGCCTTTGGGGACTGCAACTGTGCTTGCCTCGTTAGCGGTTTTTTAAGTGACAGAGTGAGATTTACACACACATACACAAGTATATTCATGTATAACTCAGTATGCACATATGAGATTTCTTTAAATATATAAATAACATTAATATATAAAATTATATGTATAATACTTCAGTTTTTGGCATATAGCCTTTTAATGATTAAGTGAGATTTGCAGTGAGATTTTTATATGTAGTTTTCAGAATAGTTACTAACATATAGCCACCATTAATGATTAAATGAGATTTTTATATTATGCATAATTTTATATACAAGACATATAAACGAGGTTATGTATAAATATCATTACTATAAATTTTTGGAGCAGTTGTTGGCAGATAGTCACTGTTTGTTAATTTAATGTGATCTGTATATGTATATGGTATGTAAGGTTTTATATATGATTTATACAAATATATGAAAGATAAGTAAATGAGATTTTTGCCTATATATAAAATGTTTAGGATAGTCGTGGGCACATCATCACTCTAATAGTGAAAGGAACTTTCCATTTTTGCGTGAGGTGATATGTGCATTGGGTTTATTGAAGAGAGGAGATTAGACGGTTATCCCCCCACACACAGACACACACACATCCAGGATGGGGTGGCACAGCGTTGCTGGGGCATCAGTGGCAGCCATATTAGTACTTTACTGCTGGCAGATGCCATGCGCAGAGGCTGGGGCCCCTCCATCAAGGGACTCTGCATGGGCATGTTTTGGTGTGAGCACACGCAGATCTGTGTTCAGGAGAAAGTTGACCAGGACGTGGTGAAGCCCCTCTGGTCTCTCAGATGAGAACCTGTCTGTGCTGGTAGCCAGATGGAGCCTTGTCCCCAGAGAAGCCCCCTGGCTGTGACACCCTGGCACACCCTCCTCCTCGCTGGTCTCCATGTCCTGTCTGCACGTGGGGCTCACGCTGCCTCTCCCAGGGTTACTGGGAGGATCTCATGTGAGCAGGTGTGAGACCTGGTGCACTTCCCCTCGTGGGCTCCAGAAAGCAGTCCCATCAGAAGCTCTTGGATTCTGAGGTTTCCAGGGCCATTGCACTTCTCCATCCTCCACAGCCCTTCCTGGAGATGCAGATGTGGTGGCACTGGACCAGGGATGAAGTGGGACCCTCCCTAAATGGGGGTAAGAATGAGAGTCCTTTGGGCACTGAGCCAAGTCGAGAAGACAGCATCCAGGAGCTGCTGACTCTGATGAGTGCACCAATCAGGAGCGGCTGGGCGAAAGCCAGCACCCAGGACAGACAACAGGGATGGGGGACACCCAGGGAGGTTCAGAGGGAGGTGGGGGGGTTGCTCTGTGCACTTTTATGGGGCAGCTGCCGTCTTGTTCAAGGATGGGGAGGGGACTGTCCAGGGTACCCGGCTGGCTGGTTGTGCCAGTGTGTGTATGAATCAGCCAGAATTCCTCCTCCATGGCTGTCAATGTGTAATAAATGTGGGGAAATTTTGCTGCAAGAAGCAACTGGAGAGATCAAAGGCAAGAATGTTAGATTCTCAGGTGTTAGTGGAGAAAGCATGATGTGAAGTCTGACAACTTTGCACTTAAATCTCTGATTTGGCTTCTATAAATGACATGATCTTGATTTCCTAATCTGTACAATGGGCACACTAACTGCCACAGCAGTTTATAATGAAGCTCTTGTGAGCTACCTGCAGAAAGTACCCAGAAGAGGGGCTGGCACGTGGTAGGTGTCCCCCACATGTTGATTTCTGATATCCACCTCCTTCCCCTTTCCCTTGTAGACAATGGGAACCTGGCAGATCATGGGAGAGGAGCACAGGGAGTGAACCAGGAGCCAGAGAGGGTCTCTTCCACTTGGTTACCAGGAACTGACATCCAAGCTGGTGAAATTCGAGAAGTGTTGGGGGTCCCCACCCATGTGGGAAAACCCCCTTAGCCAGATGGTGACTTGCTAGCCGTAATTTAATAACCTCATGGATTAAGTGCCTTGAAAATGATTTGTGACTGGAGGAGGGTGGGGGTCCCCGGGTTTAGCCACTGTGTGCGGAGGAACACGCTCTCACACACGCACTAGGACACTCGGGGACGTGCCTGCTGGGCGAGGGTGGGGAAGGCTGGTCCTTGGGATTTCCCAGCTACCGTTGAACACAGAGCCACAGGCTCTGCCAGGACAGATGGCAGATAAGCTGTCTGGAGGTGACTGGGGACCCGATGGGTTTTAGCTTCGAGGTACACTCAGTGTCCCAGAGTGCCACCTGTGCAGCCACACTTGTTTACACTTTCACTTTCAGAGAGAGGCGCCCGAGCTGCTCTCGCAGCCATTTGGGTGGTAACAAGCAGTTCCTGAAAACGAGGAGAAAATTCAGACCTTGTGGACTAATTCCTGGTGGAACAGATCTGTGGTTGACAATTTTTTTTAAAAGAAATCTTGTGGTTGTGTCTTTAAGATGGTATCTGCTCTTGGCCACATTTCCTGTTTGACTGTGAGTCTTTCTCTTGGAGTCTCATTTGCTCATCATACTGTCATCGTAGCAACAACCCTGAGGTAACAGGAAGAGCGTACCATTTGGAATCGAGCAGAGTTGGGTTCAAATTCTGCCTCCCTCATCCTCTGGGTATTGTGACAACACAGTTCCTCTTGGCTTCACATACCTCTTCCAGGTTTTGTTGTTGTTGTTGTTGTTGTTGTTGTTTTTTAAGGATTAAGAAATAACATGCAAACAAACTATTGAATACTGGGCACTTATTTCAGGTTAGTTTCTTACTTACAAGGTATTTTTATGTCCAATCTCTTTTAATACCTAATGCCTCTGTTTAATAGGAGAAAAAAACTGGGGCTCAGAGAGGTGAAGTGACTTGTCTCAAGACACACAACGCTCAGCAGGGAGCAGGAATTCCAACTTACTTGTCTGTTTGTCTTTTCATTTTGAAATAGTTCCTGGTTTACAAAAAAGTTGCAAAAGTCCTACATACCCTTCACCGATATCCCACAAATGATAGCATCTGGTAAGCATGGTACAATTATAGAAATCAGGAAATTAGCATTAGTAACGATATTATGGTCTAATTATTTAGATTTTACAAGTCGTCCCACAAATGCCCTTTTTCTGGTCCAGAATCCAATCCAGGATCACACATCGCATTTAGTTCTCCTTTAGTCTGGAAGAGTTCTTTCACCTTTCTGAGACTTTTCTTGACCTTGACAGTCTGAAGAGACTATAACAGGCTAGTTATGTTTTGTAGAATTCCCCTTGATTTGGGTTGGAGTCGTCCTTTCCCATGATTAAGTTCAGGCTATACATTTTTGGCAAGAGAATCACAGAAGCGATGTTCTGTCTCTCCCAGCGCCTCGTATCTGGAGGCACATCATGTCCGTTTGTTCCCTTCCTGGCGACATTCACTTAATCATTGGGATTTAGATTCCAAGGCTTCTGTTCTTTCAAATGCACCACGTTCTGATTTCTGTGTACTGCACTCAAACTGTCAGAACCGATACTGTCATTAGAGCAGTTGGAAATAATTTTCAGTGATATTGCCACTCAAAATGCTGCTTTTACACTGTGAGGTTACGTGAGGGCAAAAACCAAATTTGAATCTTCAGCACTTTTGTGCCTTGCAGAGAAAAAGCTAAGGTGATGTTTGCTGAATGAATAAATACATACAATAATGAACACATAAATGGATGAGATTCTCAGTTCAGTTTGCCCCTTGAGGGTGGAAAGTGTACCTTATTTGTCCCTTTATTTTCTATAGTGCCTGCAAACAGTAAATCCTCTTTGTAGGAGAAAGGGAGAGATGGCTGTTTTATCAAAAGAAAAGTCCTTTTTTTTTTCTTTTTTGCAGCTATTTCTCTTTTCTAAACAAAAGTTATGTCTGCTTTGATCCTGGGTATGTAAAAATCAACTGTGCGTGTGTGAATTATTAAGGAATTGTTGGCAATTTTTTTCATGGGATAATACACTGGGTATACTTTTTAAAAAGTCCTTATATTTCAGAAACGTCTAATTAAGTATTTTATTAATTTCTAAGTGCTTTACTGTTCATAGCACTTCCCACATTTTAAGGTTATTTTTTGTTTAAATTTACTTGGTATACAATCTTGTATTGGTTATATTAGTGTCAGGGGTACAATGCTGTGATATGAAAATTTTATACCTCACAATGTGACCATCCCACTCATTCTAGTAGTCATCTGTCACTGTGCAAACTCACCACAGCGTTATTGACTATATGCCCCCTCCCCTCCGCCTCCCTCCCCAGCTCTCCATGTTATTGACTCTACTCCCCTCCCCTCTTTATCTACCCCCTCAGCCCTCCCTGCTGGTAACCATCTCTTCTGTCTCTGTTTCTATGAGTCTGTTTTTGTTTTGTTTCTAGATTTCACATATAAGTGGAACCATGTGTTATTTGTCTTTCTCTGCCTGACTTATTCCACTTAGCATAATTATTGCTTGATCCATCCATGTTGTCATAAATGGCAAAATATCATTCTTTTTATTGCTGTATAATATTCCGTCGTGTATATGAGTATAGTGGCGTAACAACAGTTTCTTCAACAAGTGGTTTTGGGAATACTGGACAGATGCATGCAAACAAATGAAACGAGACCACCCTTTTACATATAGACAAAAATAAACTCAAAATGGGTTAAAGACTTAAATATAAGGCCTGAAACCATAAACCTCCTAGAAGAAAGCATAGGTAGTAAACTGTTTGCTGCCACTATAGCTAGTAGAGCGTTTCTGTCAGTCTGAGTAATATCCTTTTGCATGTTTCCCTCAAGCAAGGGAAACAAAAACAAAAATAAACATGTGAGACTTCATCAAATTGAAAAGCTTCTGTGCCACGGAGGAAATCATCAACAAAACAAAAAGACATCCTACTGAATGAGAGAATATATTTGCCAATAATTTATCCCATTGGGGGCTAATATTCAAAATGCAGAAGAAACTCATACAACTCAATAGCAAAACAAATAAACAATCCAATCAAAACGAGTGGGCAGAGGACACGAAAAGACATTTCTCCAAAGAGGACATACAGATGGCCAACAGGCATTTGAAAAGATGCTCAGCATCCCTAATCATGAGGGATATGCAAATCAAAACCACAATGAGGTACCACCTCATGCCAGTCAGAATGGCTATTAGGAAAAAAGTCAAAATTTCCCCCAATTTTTTTTTTAATGAAGTAAGAGAAGCCCAGAGAGTGATTTGCCAAGGTTACAATACACCAAGTTCTGGCGCGTGGCAGAGCTGGGTGTGAAGGCAGCTGGAGGGAGATTGTTCTGCAGTGTTACAGCTTGGTCTCACACCTTCATGGTCTCTGGTCAGCCTTTCTGGGTGTGGGTACACATCGAACTGTGAGACACATGTGCAGCTCATGGAATTTCAACCTGTGGCTTTAGCAGGATTCAGCTTAGGGGTTTTTCTATGGAATTCCCTACAGACAAGTTTGAAAAATACCCAGATGCAGCTCCATGCTGGGAAGGGAAATGCCTAAAGTGGTGTTATTAAGATTGAAACTCCAGAAGTCACCAAAGTTCTAAACACGTGCAATTTCGTGGTGAGTAAGAAGCAGTAGCCAGGGCTGCTGACTCACAGGCAAGGAGACGAGTGGCCCGGGTTGCTTTCTGCAAGAACATTTCACCAGCCGGTTGCCATCTTGGCACTGCCGTGTTGGTGGGTCTCAGAAGCCCGGCTGTTTTCACAGTTTAGGATGGTAGGTCCACACCAAGGGACACCGTTTCATTCCAAATATGTGCAGAGCTCAAGCTCATCTTTCTTTGGAGTTCCTGGGTGACGACTCAGAACCACATCTTCCCTCCAATGTGCCCATGGTGTTGGGACATGGGATTGGAGAGGTGGAAGTCATGAGCCTGACCCACATGAACCCCTTACCTTCCTGACGAGTGCATGGTGTAGGAAGGAGATTTGGTCTAAGTCATCAAGCACCTACTGAACAATCATCATGAGCAGAGAAGGACTCTGAGTGCTAACCAGTTGCCACAGCGATGAGTAGGGTTTCTCACAGTGGCAGAGGGAATGTCCCGATCAGTCATTATAAAACCAACTGAGTACTAAGAAGATCACCCAGAAGATCTGAGCCTCTGCATGGTTGGTCAGCAGCTCCATCTTCTGCATGGAAGTCCCAGCTGGGCCATGCAAATGGTTTTATTTACTCTAGAGTCAAAAGTGTTCAGATAAGTCTAAAAGGATGGTGGGTTGGACCCACGGGGTTATTTGCTCGAAGCCTGTGAGAAGGAAACATTCTGAGGGAAGGCTGAACCCAGACCAGGAAGCTTGGCCCCAGAGCAAGGGTCAGTATGTGAGGAGGGCACCACGCCTGCTGAGCTCCTCAGGGCAAGGCAGCTGCAGTAAAACCTACCACAGCGCCAGAGTGCTGCTACGCCAAAACTTGAGGCACTGAGAGCCCACGGCTGCAGTGGTTTGTAAGCAGGGAAACAGGATGTAGCACAGATGGGTACAGGTACTTTCCCAGTTGGGGTGACTGTTGGAGCACAGAATGATGTCACGCTAGAGGGCGTAGTGCAGAGCAGTGGGGCTTTGGGCAGGACAGTGATCCTTCCATAGAGAGATTAAGCTAGAGCTGGCCAAGAGGGACACCTGACAGGCTCCAGCGTGTATCTAGGAGGAACATGTTCTTGCGTACCGATTTGGACCCAACAAGGGAGGTGAGGTAGCATATCATAGGACAGGTGCGAGGATTAAATGACAGAGTAAAATCATTGGTATTGGTGTTGCTGTTGCATATTTTTTGCTCTTGTGTCAAATGAACCTTGGTGTGTATGTGTGTATTTTATATATATATATAATTAATTAAATTATATAATTTGTGTAAAGCCTTTCACCCAATGTCTATACACAGTAAGTGCTCCATGGCTTTTAGGTATTATTAATATTATTAATACAATTATTAATGGAGGTCATGGTGCTAGAATAGCAGGAGCTATTTAAAGATGGGCTAAATTCTACTCAGTGGTAGACAGGGTCAAGGATAGAGAAACGCCTTTTGGTAGCAATTACTATGACCTCTGTTTTTAACCCCTAGATTAAAAATAGAGCCTAGAAAACACAAATAATATTTATTTATTTTTAATATATGTTATTGATTATGCTATTACAGTTGTCCCATTTTCCCCCCTTCACTCCCCTCCACCCTGCACAGCCCCTCCCACCCACATTCCCCCCCTTTAGTTCATGTCCATGTGTCATACATAGAAGTTCTTTGGCTTCTACATTTCCCCTGCTATTCTTACTCTCCCCCCTGTCTATTTTCTACCTACCATCTATGCTACTTATTCTCTGTATCTTTTACCCCTCTCTTCCTCTCCCATTCCCCTGTTGGTAACCCTCCATGTGATCTCCGTTTCTGTGGTTCTGTTCTTGTTCTAGTTGTTTGCTTAGTTTGCTTTTGTTTTTGTTTTAGGTGTGGCTGTTAATAATTGTAAGTCTGCTGTCATTTTACTGTTCATATATATTATCTTCTTTTTCTTAGATAAATCCCTTTAGCATTTCATATAATAAGGGCTTGGTGATGATGAACTCCTTTAACTTGACCTTATCTGAGAAGCACTTTATCTGCCCTTCCATTCTAAATGAAACTTTGCTGGATAGAGCAATCTTGGATGTAGATCCTTGCCTTTCATGACTTGGAATACTTCTTTCCAGCCCCTTCTTGCCTGGAAGGTCTCTTTTGAGAATGAGCTGACTGTCTTATGGGAACTCCTTTGTAGGTGATTGTCCCCTTATCTCTTGCTGCTTCTAGGATTCTCACCTTATTTTTAATCTTGGGTAATGTAATTATGATGTGCCTTGGTGTATTCCTCCTTGGGTCCAAGTTCTTTGGGACTCTCTGAGCTTCCTGGACTTCCTGGAAATCTATTTCCTTTGACAGATTGGGGAAATTCTCCTTCATTATTTGTTCACATAACTTTTCCACTTGTTGCTCGTCCTCCTCTCCTTCTGGTACCCCTATAATTTGGATGTTGGAATGTTTAAAGATGTCCTGAAAGTTCCTAAGCCTCTCCTCATTTTTTGGAATTCTTGTTTCTTCATTCTTTTCTGATTAGATGTTTTCTTCTTCCTTCTGGTCCACTCCATTGATTTGAGTCCCAGTTTCCTTCCCATCACTATTGGTTCCCTGTACATTTTCCTTTATTTCACTTAGCATGGCCCTCATTTTTTCATCTAATTTGTGACCAAATTCAACCAATTCTGTGAGCATCCTGATTACCAGTGTTTTGAACTGTGCACCTGATAGGTTGGCTGTCTGTTCATCACTTAGTTGTAATTTTTCTGGATCTTTGATCTGTTCTTTCATTTGGGCCATTTTTTTGTCTTGTCTCACCTGTTATGTATGAGGGGTGGGGCCTTAGGTGTTCACCTGGGAGGGGCAACCCATGTCGCTGGGTTGTGATGCTGTATGTGGGGCAGGGGTCAGAGAGGGAACAATGGTGCTTGCTCCGCTTTCTGCTGGATTTCAGTCACTTCCCCATCTTCCCACAAGCAATTTTGGCCCTTCTGGTGCTGATTCCCATGTGGGTGGGCTTATGTACATTCTAGGATGTGGGTCTCTCCAATGAACTCTCCGGTGAGGCTGGGGCTTTCTCCTGTTAGGACCACAACACCCACAGGTGTTTTGAATCAGTGTTTTGAGGCTTTATTTCCCTTGGCTGGAACCCTGGGTTGCTTGGTCCATCTCACTCCCCAGTTTTGCCTGGTTTATCTGTGCACAAATGTGGGAATGCCCGCCACCTTGTGCACCGTGCCACGCTCCACAGTCTGCTGCTTTGATGCAAGTCCTCTTTGCCCCAGTTGCCTGACTCCACCCCTCCTACTGGTCAGGATGAATATGTCTTCTTTAACTTCTTGGTTGTTGGCCTTCCATACAGTTCAATTTTCTATCAGTATTGGTTGTTTTTTGTTTTTAAATTATTGTTGTCCCTCTTTTGGTTGTGCGAGGAGGCGCAGTGTGTCTACCTACGCCTCCATCTTGGCCAGAAGTCCTCCGCAAATAATATTTAAATAAATGGGTTGAAATTAGAAGAAAAGGAGAGAGAGTCTCAGAAAAAGAACTTTCAGTCTCCACTTCCCATCTGGGTTCAGCCACTTGGTTTGGGGACCCACCATATGCTGATGTGTTAGGCACTCTCTCCTTCCCGCTGGCTTTAATCCTCACAGAATTTTCTTCTTTACCCCTGAAGGGTAGAGAAGCTGAGGTTCATGGACTGGGAGATCCCTAGCAAGTCTTGCTTTGCCCTTGAAAGAAATCATGAAATAAAGTTGCTTGTTGAAGGTTCTGCTCACACTGCAGCCGAAGTCACTGAGACATAAGAAGCTGGAGACGCTTGTCTAAGATCTTAGGCTGGTTAGAGTTCGCAGTCAGTGCCAACATTTGAACTCTCATCTGGGACTTCAGAGCCCTTTCCACCTCTGGGTGCTGTCTCAGGTGGGATAAAGCCCTGGAGGGCCTGGCACTTGGTGTGATGGGAACAAAAATGGACACAGCGTGGGCCTGGATCCAGGCTTCCATCTGTGTCCCTGGCGCTCAGAAGAACATCCTGGTCCAGCCATGGGGAGAGATGTCAGGTGAGCTGGAGAACTGGTTTGGCTGAAGGTTCTAAATTTAGAAGGGCACTTGGATGCGCCCCCTGTGGCTTCTGCCGGGTGCCCGAGCTTGGAATGTGTTGGTGTTTTTCCTCTTTGGTTTCCCTGCGGGGTGGGGAAGCTGCTCCCCTCTCAGGTTCCTGAGGGCTCAGTCACCGGCGCCAGGTTTATAAATACCCTCTCCCTCCCCTGGCAGTTCTGACCCCAGCTGATTGTCAGTAATTTCAGAGTTTCTCATGGAGCCTCTGCAGCCCCATTGCCAGGGAGGGTCTGCAGCAGAGGCGTGGCTGGCCCTGCAGGGCACAGCTTTTGGGAGCCGCTCCCTTCCCCACCGTGGCATTGCCAGGCAGTCAGAAGCTGTAGTGGGAAAAGTGACACTTTCCTCAGTCCCACTCAGATAAAGGGGATTGGGGGATAGCCCTGTGTGTCATTTAATGGGGTGGGAGCATGGACAAAAGGTCAGGGGCTGAGCATTTGTGCAGTGCTGTCGTGTGCCCGGCCTGTGCTAAATGATTTAATGCTCATCGATAGTGTGAGCTTGTACTGAGTGTTCCAGGTGTGCCAGCTCCACGTGACTTTTTTTTTTTACATGGACTACCTTCTATACCCACCCATGTGACTCCACATAGCCTGTACAGTGATCCAGGGGCTGAAATTGTCCTGAGGATCCGAGAAATGATGTGACTTGTCCAACTTGCACAGCTGGTGCATGGTAAGCACTAAAATTTTCTCTCTCCACGATGCCATGGTGAGGGCCTCTGTCATCTCTAATTTGTAGGCCACTGGGAAGTTAAGCAACTTAAAATGTTTTAAAGTCATGTAGACTGGGGCTCAAATCACAGCTCTACTCTAAGGGCCTGGGCAAATCCTCTAAACTTATCTGAGCCTCAGTCTTTTTATGCGTCAGATGGGAATGAAAGGAGAGACCGTGTAAAGGCGAACTGAGATTGTGTAAGTCCTGAACTTGGGAAATAGTGTGCCCAGAATAAATGGTAATGAATAATAATAAGAGCTAACATTTATTTGCTCCATCCTGTGTCAGGCTATGCTACATACACTACATATTTTATTTCATGCTCTTAGCCACCTTAGGGAGATGTGCTTTTACTAACTTTACTTTTCAAAGAGAGATCTGAGGATTAAAGAAGTCATATAACTGGTCCATGATCTCATAGCTAGTAGTAAATGGTGGAATGTGGATTTGAGTCCAGAGAGTGACCCCAAATTCATACTTTTAACCTCATCTATACTGCCTTTGTGATCATCAATATCATCATCCATCATCACCATCATCACCATCCCATCATCATTACCATTGCCTTGTCACTACCCTCATCATCATCACTACCATTAGATCATGATTGTTCTTTTTAAAATATATTTTATTGATTATGCTATTACAGTTGTCCCATTTCCCCCCTTTATTCCCCTCTGCCCTGCACACCCTCTCCCACCCACATTTCCTGACTTTAGTTCATGTCCATGGGTTATACATATAAGTTCTTTGGCTTTCCATACTATTCTCAACCTCTCCCTGTCTATTTTCTACCTACCATTTATGCTACTTATTCTCTGTACATTTTCCCCCTCTCTCCCCCTCCCACTCCCCTGTTGATAATCCTCCATGTGATCTCCATTTCTGTGGTTCTGTTCCTGTTCTAGTTGTTTGCTTAGTTTGCTTTTGTTTTTGTTTTAGGTGTGGTTGTTAATAACTGAGTTTGCTGTCATTTTACTGTTCATATTTTTTATCTTCTTTTTCTAAGATAAATCTCTTTAATGTTTCATATAATAAGGGCTTGGTGATGATGAACTCCTTTAACTTGACCTTATCTGAGAAGCACTTTATCTGCCCTTCCATTCTAAATGAAACTTTGCTGGATAGAGCAATCTTGGATGTAGATCCTTGCCTTTCATGACTTGGAATACTTCTTTCCAGTCCCTTCTTGCCTGCAAAGTCTCTTTTGAGAAATCAGCTGACAGTCTGATGGGAATTCCTTTGTAGGTAACTGTTTCCTTTTCTCTTGCTGCTTCTAGGATTCTCACCTTATTTTTAATCTTGGGTAATGTAATTATGATGTGCCTTGGTGTGTTCCTCCTTGGGTCCAACTTCTTTGGGACTCTCTGAGCTTCCTGGACTTCCTGGAAATCTATTTCCTTTGCCAGATTGGGGAAGTTCTCCTTCATTATTTGTTCGCATAACTTTTTCACTTGTTGCTCTTCCTCTTCTCCTTCTGGTACCCCTATAATTTGGATGTTGGAATGTTTAAAGATGTCCTGGAGGTTCCTAAGCCTCTCTTCATTTTTTGGAATTCTTATTTCTTCATTCTTTTCTGGTTAAATGTTTCTTTCTTCCTTTTGGTCCACTCCATTGATTTGAGTCCCAGTTTCCTTCCCATGACTATTGGTTCCCTGTGTATTTTCCTTCATTTCACTTAGCGTAGCCTTCATCATTTCATCTAATGTGTGACCAAATTCAACCAATTCTGTGAGCATCCTGATTACCAGTGTTTTGAACTGTGCATCTGACAGGTTGGCTGTCTGTTCATCACTTAGTTGTAATTTTTCTGGAGCTTTGATCTGTTCATTCATTTGGGCCATTTTTGTTTTTGTCTCGGTGTACCTGCTACATATAAGGGGTAGAGCCTTAGGTGTTCACTAGGGCAGGGCAACCTACATCACTGAATTGTGACACAGTATGTGGGGAAGGGGTCTGAGAGGGAACAATGGTGCTTGCTCTGCTCTCTGCTGCATTTCAGTCACTTACCCCGCTACCCAAAGCAAAGTGGGCCCTTCTGGTGCTGATTCCCAAGTGGGTGCACTCATGTACAGTCTAGGGCCCTGTGGTTCTCTCTAACGAACTGTACTATAAGGCTGGGAGTTCCTCCCGCTGGGGCCACAACCCCCACAGGTGCTTTTAATCAGTGGTTTGAGGCTTTATTTCCGAGTGCTGGGACCTGAGGTTGTGAGGTCTGTCTCGCTCCCCAGGTGTTCCTCCCAGTTTATCCTCACATGAATGTAGGACTGCTGGCTCCACAATCTGCCACCTCACTGGGTCCACCAGCCACTGCCTTGCCCACCCTAGTCCTCCACCACTGCTTTACTGCAAGTCCTCTCTGCCCCGGCTACCTGTCTCTGCCCCTCCTATGGTCTGGATGGATGTTTCTTCTTTAACTCCTTGTTTGTTGGACTGCCATACAGTTCCATTTTATGTCAGTTCTGGTTGTATTTTTTTGTTTTTAAATTATTGTTGTCCTTCTTTTGGTTGTGTGAGGAGGCACAGTGTGTCTATATATGCCTCCATCTTGGCCGGAAGTCCTAGATCATGATTATTCTTTAGCTTCTCTCATTAGCCCTTGAGTTCCTCTAGCACAGGGAGCGTTACCAGACCCAGTTTGGCCCTTGTACATAGTAGGATCTCAACATGCATCTGTGGATTGGCTGAATGACCTATGTCTGACTGGAAGCATGAATGGTACAATCCTCTCTGAACTGAGCTCATCCAAGGGGCTTTCTCTCCTCTTTGCTCAGAAAGCTGAGGGTAGTGGATCTTAAACCTGAACTTTGTATGGAGGGGATCTCTGAGAAGCACATGGTTGGCTGAGTCCTGCATTTTCTCTGCACTGTCCAATACAGAAGCCACTAGCCAATTGAGATTATTTAAATTTTAAAATTCAATAACTTAGAATTAAATAAAATGGAAAATTCTGTTCTACAGTTATACTAGCCATGTGTCAAATGTACCATCTCCTATGGCTAGTGACTACCACGTTGGATAGCATGGTTATAGAACATTTGCATTATTGTGGAAAGTTCTATTGGTGCTGTTCTAGAACGTTCCTATTTTCAGTCACCTTGTGCTTTCTGAGTACACTGATCTTTTTGGACTAGGGAGCTGGCTTCAGGCTTGGGAAATATGGTCACTGTGGCCAACACACAGTAGTGGGATGGAGAGAGGGGCCAGAGAGAATCTCCCCTAGGGGAGAGTCAGTCCTGTCACTGTGCTGTGTAAGTTCCCTGGGCTTGAAGTGAAGAGGTTAAAGGCATCAGATCTGTGCGGGTTCAGATCTGTGCACTAATTAATAAACCTCGCTGGGCCTCAGTTTCCTCAGTTGTGAAGTGGGAATGCTACAACAGGGCCTTCGGGGAAAATTAGATGAGCTCTCTCAAAATCACTTGCCCTGAACAGGTTGTGAAGAAGTGATTGTTTTCTCTTCCTCCCCTGAAGAGAAGCCGGGTGGTTGAGGGTCACAGTCAGGTGACCCTGCGAACTGCAGTGCAGCCCCCTACCCTCACCTCAGCCTACTTTTCTAGATCCAGTGAGTCCTATTTGGAATGCTACTTTTCTAGGTTTGGCGATTTGATGAGACAGAATCATACCTTCACCGGTAAATGAGCTAAAACACTTTCCCCAAAGGCAAGAGTGCAGAGGGGAGTTAGAGGCAAGAGTCCAGCCTTCACAGGAATGAACTGCCTCTACCCCTCACCCCCCTTCCCTTCTCACTTTTCACCTTCCGTTCCCCCTACTTGCCCCACACTGCTGCACTTCCCTGATACAAATCAGCACCTCTTGCGTCTGAATTTCAAACTCAGCAGTAGCCATCACAGTCACAGCTGCTGTTTGTGGAGGTCCTTGATGCACTAGGCACTTTTTGAAAGCATTTACATACAAGGTTGTAAAAATCCTCTGGGCGGGGTGGTCAATGATCAACCCATTTTACAGATAAGGAAACTGAAGTCCATAGAGTCTCACTAACATGTCCAAGGTTGCATGGCAGGTGAAAATGGCAGAGGAGGGAGTTGAGCTCAGGTCTGCAAGAAGTCAAAGGCCCTGCTTCCTTTAGCATTCCACACTTAGCACGGGCCCAGAAGATGATTAAGTTAGACTAACGGGCATGGGGAGGAGGCTTTCTAACCATGAGGGATGGTCTAGCATTGGGGTGGAAGTTCAGGCTTTGTGGCAGCAGTTCAGCTTTGAAATCTGGCTCTCAACAGAGAGCAGGAAGATCATAGGTAACTTGCTTAACAACTTTTAAAAACCACTTTAAGTTTCGGTTTCCATATCAGTAAAAAGAGGATGGTAATTAGACCTCATTATCATGTTTTGAGGATTCAGTGACTGAGCGGCCCACAGTGGGTGTTCGGATCGCTGTAGAAGCTCCTGCCCTCGCAGCTGTCTCTGCGCCCTAGACGGTGGCTTCTCACCTCAGCGTGGTTGACATTTGAGCTGACAATTCTTTGTGGTGCGGGCTGTCCTGTGCGCTGCAGCGTGTCTAGTGGCATCCTTGGCCTATACCCACTACATGTCAGTTGGAACAACCAAAAATATCCCCAGACTTTGTTCATTGTCCCTGGAGGTGACATTTTTCTTTCATTCCTATGGGCGAGAATGCCTGCCCTAGCCACACGTATCCCCCAGATTCACTGGAAATGGCACAGGTGCTGTTCACGCCTGAACGCTGTCTGTGTCCATTCACCATGCGACGGACCAAGCTGGTGTGCATGCTGGAGCGCCGTCTCACAGTGCGTTGGTTGGGCGGGGGCTGCCGTCAGCCTGGGGTGGCAGCACTGGCGCCTTTTGAGGATTGGCACCCAGCTCACTGCTTCAGCTGGCAATTATCTGAACAGAAGTGCTCTAATTGTCTGAGGATCAGGTTTCCTCTGGGGTCATTTCTTTCAAGGATCCTGTTTCTGTTTATTTATACTCATCCCAGTAAGAAGCGTGTGCTCAGCTGCATGGGGTATTAATGATGGGAGGGTCGCTGCAGACAGCACCCAGAGAGACACCTGTAAGTTCACCCTCCTGAGGTTCCTTATTTGCTGGATCTGTCTGGCAGGGCCCTGGTGGGGCAGAAGTGTGTGTGTATGTGTGTGTGTATGCACGTGAGCATCCATGCACTGAGAGTGGGCATTTGTTGTCTGAGTTAGTACTCGTAATGACACAAGTGCCTCCCTCAAGGAAGTTTCTGCTCTCACACCTGGCCACCAGCCTGGGTCTCAGCCACCCAGACTTCTTGCAGCCCATCACAGATTCTCAGGGGCTGCTGAGACCCAAAACCATCCCAGCTGGCCGTCCCCCTAGAGGGGACCTAACGAAGTCAACAAGGAAACCTCACCAATGTGTGGGCTCCGCCGTTAACAAGCTTTCTCATGGTGATCAGCGTGATGAGGATAATATCAAACAACCTTTGCCGAGTGCTGACTCTTCCCACCACTGCACTGTTCATTTGTTCACTCATTCATTCATTCATTCATTCACTCATTCCCTCATTCATTCACTCATTCATGCATTCACACCTCAAAACAGACAAATATTGAAGGATGCTCTATGCCCCAGTCATCACTATAGTGCCGGGGCGGTGAGAAACAATTAGACAAGCAATTAGCTCCCATGGAGCTCCCATGGAGCCGACAATGTTGGGGATGAAGAGGGGAGGCAAAAAAACAGCCCCTCTCCCACAACCACACAATTGTGAACAAAAAAATAAATAAATGAACAAGAACATTTCAGTAACTGATACATGCTAGGAAGAAAACAAAGTGGAGGAACATGACAGAGATTTGCTAAGGCACGAAGGGCTTCTTCAGCGTGAGGTATCGCCAGGGAAACCCTGAGACTGAGCCCTAATGATGATGACGGCAGTGTTCTTGGGAGAGAGATAGCAGAGCAAACGCGTGGAGGTGGCAATGAGCTTGAATTACTCAAGGAACAGAGAGGCGTTGGGGGTGACGAGAAGACCAGAGAAGAAAGGGGTTCTGGCAGTTGGTGGAGGGGGGTCCCAGGAGGGAGGAGGTAGTCAGAGAGACTGGCAAAGGCCATGTAAAGAGGTGGAGTTCTATTCTAAGCACAGTGGGAACCAGTGGAAGGTATTATGCACAGATGGTGTGATCTGATAGATGCGTTTCAAAGCCCATGTTGTCTGCTGTGTCGAGTAGATTGAGGGGAAGGGAGGGAACGTAGGCAGGCCAGTTGGGTGAGGGCAGCGAAGAGGCGGACTGGGTTCCTCTTGCTGCTATAACAACCTACCACAAACCTCGTGGCTTAAACAGCTCAAATTTATTATCTACTGCCTGTAGGTCAGAAATATGAAGTGAGTCTCACTGGGCTGAAGTACAGGTGTGGGCAGGGCTGGCTCCTCTGGAGGCTTTAGGGGAGGATATAGCCCTTGCCTTTCTCTCCTGGCTTCTAGAGGCCACCTGCATTTGTCAGCTTGTGGCCCCTCCTGCGTCTTTAAATCTCCCTCTGACCTCCGCTTCCATCAGCATGTGTCCCGCTCTGACTCTGCCCCTCCTGTCTCCCTGTCATATGGACTCTCCTGATGACATTGGACCCACCCAGGTCCACCTCCAAGTCCCGTGATCCTTCACTTAATCACACCTGCAAAGTGCCTTTTGTCATGCCACATCACATCTCCACAGACTCTGGGGATTAGGACATGGGCTCCTTTGGGGCCATCGCTCTGCAGACAACAGGAAGGGAGCCGTGACGGCAGCTGGGATGATGCCAGTGGGAATGCAGAGAAGTGAGTGGGTGGGGATTTATTTTAGAGCCAGAGCCGATAGGACTTGCTGATGGGTGGTCTGTGGGCTGTGAGGGAAAGCGAGGACTCCAGGAGTTCCCTTGGCGTAGATGGGAAGAGGTCAGGCTTGGGGGTGGGCGTGCCAATCAAGAGGTTTTCTTGGCCATGTTTATTATTATTGGAGGCACCCGCCAGACAGTCCGGTGGAAATTATCAAGCAGGCAGTTGGATGGATGAGTCTAGAGTTAGAGCAGAGGCCAGTGGTGGTGATGGAAACGTGGGAGTCATCGGCCTATAGACGGAATCTCAACAGTGGGACTGGATGAGGCCACCTGGGCAAAGTGTAAGGAGGAGCAGAAGGTAATGGACTTTGAATGATGAAACCGAGAAGGGGAGCCACTTGTCCAAGGTTTCGCAGCTGGACGGCCTGCCCCAGGCCCAGGGCTGAGTAGCTCCTACGCCTATGCTCCTTGTTCTTGCCTGGGCAGCATTTTGTACAGCTTTATTTTATTTTTATATATTTATACTTTATTTAGAATGCTTTGATTTATCAGTTACCATAGAACATTGGACATAGTTCTGCTCTGCAGTACTGCAAAGCTCAGGAGGACAGTCGTTTTGCTGAGTGCTCTATTCCCAGGACCCCTAGCTGAGGGACTGGCTCTGCCCCTCGCTGGTGGGGTCCCTGCCCTGCCAAGACCTTCACACAGTCGGCAAGGAGCTTGGGGGCAGGAGTAGGTGCTGCCATACCCCCACTGTGAGAAGTCGGAGGAGGATGGGGACCAAGTCCTGTCCTCTCCTTTCAACTGTTTAGAACTATGCTCCCCACCTGCACCCCCACGCCAGTTATAGGGACGCCTTCTCTGCTTTGGGGGAGGCTGAAAGCCAGCTGATTCTCCCCAGTAAACCGGGGCCCGAGAGCACAGGTCCCCCGAGTGTCAGCCTGCCGGGTTCCTCGGCAGGCCCTCAGAATCTTGCAGGGGCTGGTGCTGAGAAAGGCAAAGCCACTGCTTCTTGGTGTGGGAACCTGTGCCCTCTGTGAGCAGGCTGCTTGTTCTTCCTTCCCCCTTTCTTCTTCCTCCCTCCCTTTCTCCCTCTCTCCCTGCATCCCTCCCTCCCTTTCTCCCTCTCTCTCATCTTCTGTTTCTCCTCCCTCCCTTCCTTCCACAAACAACACGGGCACACAGTGGGGTGCAAAGCTGACCCTCGACCCTGCCATCATGGAGCTGAGACTCAAGCCCACTGGCTCTTGTTCCTGGTGGAAAGTACAGATGTCCATGCCCCAGAGCAAGCAAACTGGATTTGGGGTGGGTGGTGATGGTGGTGGGGTGCTATGGCAGTGGGGTGTGGAGTTGAGAGGGAATATTTGGGGGGTTTGACTTGGCTGGGGAAATCAGGGAAGGCTTCTCAGAGGAAGTGACTTTGAGTTGAGATTTGAAGGATAGGTGGGTAAGAGTGAACATTGGGAAGAGGTGAGGGAAAAGCATGTGCAAGGGCCCTGGGGCAAGAGGAAGCATGGTAAGAACACTGACATGCACTCAGGAAGAGAAGATATGGCTGGCAACAGGAGAATGGACTGGCAGGGGAGGCGGGAAGGAGAGAGCCGGGAGAGGTGAGGGTGGAACAGGTGGGCAGGAGCCAAACCACTCAGGCTTTGTGGGCTTGCCAGCCAAGGTAGGAGCTTTGTCTTTATCCAGAGATCAAGGGGAAAGTGTGGAAGGAAGCGTTGAGCAAGGGCAGGCCTGCCCATACTTACAAATATGCCTCAGGCTACATGGGGAATGTGCATGGGGTAGGGAAGGGTGTTCAAGGGTGCATTTTAGGCAGACCTGTCGGGAGACCATGCCATGGTCCAGAGGAAGGTCAGGCCGTGGGATCATGGTGTTAGTTAAGAAAGGTGGGCCACATGCCAGAGGCTAAGTCACTTGGCTGGATTCACCTGCCAGCAAGTTCAAGTCCAGTTCAATTGTCTTGCAAAGTCCATGCACTAAGTCACCAAAATTCTAACTGCAGGATCCCCCTCATGGATTCTTGACATCACGTTTGTGGGTCACAACTGGCATTTGCAAAACAAACACAAACAAATAGGGGAGGGGTAGAAGAAGATATAGCACTGAGTATTGTCTGCAGAAAAGGTAAGGATTTCTTCGTGTAGATGTTTCCACTTCATATAGACGAGAGTACCAGGTTGTGATGGAAAACCTATCACAGCCTTGTGGCTTGTTCTTGAGGCTGGTCAAGGCCAAGGCAAGGTTGGAAAACGCTGCTCTGAGAGGCCATTGTGACCACCCTCTGCCCCCTTTCTCCTGCTGACTCTGGGTCCTGGTAATGCGTTACCAGAGTGTCTGTCCTCAACTCTCTGCCACCTTATGGGTTTTCATACTGCAGCATGGTGAGTCAGGTGAGGGCTGGCAGAGCAGCCAGTCCACAGCCCTAGTGGCCATGGCAGAGGGGGAGGCCATGTGAGCTCTCCGTGACTCAGGGTCCAGCCCAATCCTGAACCCTGTTCCGTGACAGTGCAGGGCTGCCCCTGTCTAATCTGCTGCACTACACCGCACTGCTAGCCCCAGATGCAAAAAGTCAGAATCCTGGTGACCCCAGCATCTTCTCTCCATCTCTGGCTGCCAGAAAGGAGCAGAGTTGTAGAGCTGAGAGGTCTTTAATTTGTTTGATATAAGACTTTGCCTCCAAACAGTGTGCGCTGCCAGGGAGGCTTGGCTTGGCCTGGCGTCTGAGAAAGCACGCACACAAATCGCCCAGGACAGAGGCTGGAGGACAGGAGAACGAGGAAATGAGGGGCTGCTCCTGTCTCCTGCCCGTGCCACCTTCTTCCTGGGCCCTGAGCATCCCAGAGACCTGGCCCAGGGAGGGCATGGAGAGACATTGAGCTTCTAAATCCCCCAGAATTAGTACTGAGCCCCAGGCATTTAACGTCAGTCAACTACATCTCTCCAAGCCTTGGTTTCCTCATTTGCAAGCTCCTATTGTTGTCTTTCATCACTATTATGGAATGACATGAACAGTGTTTGCATTCCAAATAGATCCCCAGTTCGGTTGAAAAGAATGACAAGGGACACCTGCCCTTCCTCAGATACTCGCTGTAATCATCTATTTATTTAACTCTCTTTTCCTCTACTTATATTCCCAGCCCCCCTTGTAGCCAGCTCTAGCAAGTGAAATGCAGACAGAGGGACCTGGGAAAGGCTTCCTTTCTCAGCTAAAATCTGGCTCAGAGAAAACCACCAGTCTCTTCCCTCTTCTTTCTCTCGACATGAGCGTGCTCTTGGAGGCACAGCAGCCATGTTGAGACCAGGAAGATGTGTGATAAAGATGAAAGAAGCCCATTTGGGACGTTGTGACATACAGACTTCAACTGCTCACCTTCAGACTTCTCATCCAGTTTAACATTTTTTTAAAGATTTTATTTATTTTTAGAGAGGGAAGGGAGCGGGGGGAGAGAGAGAGAGAGAGAGAGAAACATCAATGTGTGGTTGCTGGGGGTTATGGCCTGCAACCCAGGAATGTACCCTGGCTGGGAATCGAACCTGGGACACTTTGGTTCCCAGCCCGCGCTCAATCCACTGAGCTATGCCAGCCAGGGCTCCAGTTTAACATTTTAATTATTGCTTTTTTTTTATTTATAGGCAAATACAAGTTTTGATGTATATAGTGATCTGTTCCTGTGAGGCCTTATCCCTGAATTTATTCATTCAACACACAGTTATTGAGTCCCTACCATGTGCTGGACAGAGCCACTACAAGGGTGAATCGAATTTTGACCCTTCCCCGAAAGAGCTCCAAGTTTCATGTGGGAAGTGAAAAATGTAGAATCCTCACAATGACGGTGGTCTCTCTGAACCCTAAAATCTAACTATGGTCAGCTAAACACCTGTGAATTACAAGGAAGTTTGACAACCTCATGTTCAAATTTAGATCAGACTTCTGGCTTCTGTTAGGAAGTTCCTATTTCTGAATGGTATCTTTGTTGCTTTACTTCTGCCAGTGTTGATCTGAATGGGAGACACCTTTTCAATCCACCAGTCGACAAGTCTTTGATAAAACTTTGTCCCCAAAACCCCCACTTACCCAAGAACTTTGTCTGTGCAGCAGACTTGGCTGAAGGTTTGGGGAGGAATGCCCCAGACTGAAAATTAAACACTCCTGCAAGTCATTTGTTACCTCCTGCAGCTACTCTTCCACACCCTTCTCCTAACCCTATCTGTCCCCCGGTCCCCCCCCCCCCCCCCGTCCCCTCTACTTCAGTTACTCTCAAGGAGTGTACGTCCTGGTCTCCATATACTGGAGGGAGCTGAGGTGCTGAAGGGAACAGGACTTGGAAGTTAGAGGAACTAGATGACAATCACATAGTTTCTCTGTGACTCACTTTTCTAATCTGCAAACGGGAGATGATAACCATCCCCCCCCACCCCCCAGTTCCCGCACACAAAGAGTTAGGGAGAGGACTCAGTGGAGCAGTGGTTGGCACAGGGCCTAGGGAATTTGTGGTGTAATTGATATTTTAGCTCCACATTACCTGTCCCACTAAGGCTCCCAAAGGAGTTTATTACAAAAAAAGTTTTCATCTCAAGTAGAAAACCATCACCACTTGGCTTCTGTTTCTGTGACTCTGAGCAGAAATAGCAGGAATGTGTACCTTCATCGTGACCCAGTGAATAGAGGTTCAGAGTAGCTTCAAAGAGGAAAATGGGATATTCGGAACTACTGACATTGTTGGTCAGCTCTGCTCCACTTCCCCAGACCAATACACGTCTGTCAAAGTGTGTTATCATCATGGGAAAGCCAAGGGGCTGTGCCTCTCCTCCATACACACCTGCCCCAGTGACCATCCCATTACTTTTCTATGACCTGGTGTCCTCTTTCTCCTGCAGATATGAGGGGTCTGGATCCATTTCTGAGACTTCTTTTTTTATTGAGATATAATTCACATAATATAAAATTTACCCCCTTCAAGTGTATAATTTGGTTGTACAACTATTACCACTATCTAATCTCAGAATATTTTCCTGACCTCACAAATAAATCCTGTACTTATTAGCAGGCACTCCCACATCTGCAGCCCACACAGTCCCTAATCTACTTTCTGTCTCTGTAGTCCCTCAGAAACTTCTGGCACCAATATTTCAAGTCTGTGAATCATGATCTTCATTTTAATAGCTTTGGCCTTGACATTCCTACCTTACCTTTGCTCCTGGATAAAGCAAGTTTAATCTTCCCTAAGAACTATTGTTCATTATTTTCCCACCATTTGGACTCCCTTCCTGTGTTTGTGGAATTATTAGTTTGTGGCTCATTGTAGGAGGCAAAGGCTGTTTCTATTAAAGCTCACAAAGCTAGATGCATGCTTTCCCAGACTCCCTTGCAGCTAGACCTCAGATACATTAGCTAGATTCAACCAAGGACTTATAATCTGGAGCTAGAGGCCTAAAAAATCAGGGAGGTAGGGAGTGTTAGCTGGCAGTTGGGTGGCCTCAGATGTCCAAGGTCTATAGGCAGTCATGATGATGAATCCATGGCAATGGGGATTATGCCCAGTGGCACCAGTGTTCTCACTAGACTGGTTCTAATGCTGACTGTAGTCCTGTCTCTCTCTCAGACTCCTTGTTTCCACCATTGTTTCAGCTGGGTCCTTCAATCTTCCTAGCTATTGTGTGAGTTAGATCCTATTTTGAAAATAGATTCCCCTTTAGTTAAAAATCATCCAGAGTTGGTTTCCATGCTTGCAGCTGAGAACACCATCTCAGTTTAATAAAGCGTTTTATAAGAGTAGTCTTCATCGGAACAGGTTTACAGAGCTCTTGCCCCAGAACACTGCAATCTAGAGGGTGCCACATTTTAAAGATTGAACCTCCCCACCCCCATGTTCCTCCTTATCCCTGCTGCAGTGCATCTGTGAGCTGGTCTCTTTCTCTGGGGACATTTGCATAGTAGCAGGCTCACAGAAATGGGGATGGAGACTCAAGATCAAAGGCATTGCGTGCCCATCCTAGATGCCTCTGTCAGGGAGAAGGCCAAGCCTCTCCTCACTCTCCAAATCTCCTTTTTAAAAACTGAGTTTCTGGCTGCTTGTCCTCTGTTATAGATTTAATTGTGTCCCCCCAAATATACAATGAAGTACTTACCCTAATACCTAAGAATATGACCTTATTTGGAAACAGGGTTATCGAAGATGTGATTAATTAGGATGAAGTCACACCAGCACAGGGAGCCCTTCCTGTGGTATGACTGGTGTTTTTATAAGATGAGAAGACAAACAGAGGTAGGGACACACCAAGGGCAGAAGGCCATGTGGTGATGCGGGGAGAGAGATTGGAGTGACACAAACTAAGGGGTGCCAAGGATTGCTGGCCCCCACCAGAAGCTAGGAAGAGGCAAGGAATGACTTGAGCCTTCAGAGCTGGGGAGAATAATTTCTGTTGCCGTAAGTTACACAGTTTGCGGTCCCTTGTTATGACCAACAGCCCTAGGAACTACAACAGGTCTTTTTAGTTCCTAGCAATAGCTCTGCTTAAGAATCCATCTGTCCTCGGAGGCCAGTTGGACTGGATGCTTCTCAGTCCCATTGCTACCAGCTGCGTGGGCAGGAGAAGCCATTTGCCTCCTTAGAGTCTCCATTTCCTCATCTGTAAATCAAAGACGAACATGCTTCCTTCAAAGACAGTTAGGCATTTCAAGTAGCGCCTGGTGCACAAATAGCAACTATTAATATTCAACCAATGCTCCTTGTCAGTATCTGGCCCCCACACTCCCTCCCTTGTTGAGGGAAATCAGTGTAAAGCTTGCCCTTAGAATGCAGATCGATGCCATGGATTATTCAAAAACAATGAATCTTCTTTACAAAAGAGAGGAAAATTCCATGTGTGCTGTATCTCCCCCCTCCACCCTCTTTTTAATACCGCCTTTTTTCTTCTTAGCTTACGGTGCCGAAAGATCTCTTTCCCAGGAAGAGTGGGTGCTCACACAAAGGGCTGCCCACCCTCCCCAAGGACTGAGCCCCCTCCCCGCAGGCCAGGGTGGGGTCGAGGGGGGGCAAACACTGTGGGGAGGGAGCAGGTGGTGGAAAATCTGGCCTCCAATCTGGGAAGCTCAGCGTAGCCCATGGCTTTAATATCCGCTCTCCACAGCTTCATCTCCACTTGAGATGACGGTGCTGATTGTAGCACAATAAAGCTTGGGTGGTGGTGTTGGGGACGGCCCCGCTGTCCCTGGTTATTTCATTTAGAAGGCACTGTAATAGTCTTCAGGGAGAGATGGGAGTGATTCAAGGTAATTCAGCAGGACTCGAGATGTCCAAGATGTTTATGGTTCCTTCAAACCCTGGGGATTTTATGATTTGACGCCTGTAGCCACACAGCAAGGCCAACCTGGAGCTGACAGGGGAAAGAGATTTAATAGGTGTGGGTACTGACCAGGTGGTGCTGGGAGGTTTCTGCACAATTATCCATGTAGACCTCCCAACAACCCTGAGGGCATCTTAAGGCAGGTTCCCTAGAAGTGGGCCATGCTCGAGGCCACCTGTGCATGGGACTGTCTCAGGAATATCTCCTGGGGGAACCAACAGGAGACAGTGGGAGAGGAAGGAGCCCCACAAAGGTGTCATTTCAGGCTGAGACCTGGGGAGGGAAGCTGCAGTCAGCTCCTGCAGGGGCTTCTGGAGCATAAACAGCACCTGCCCTGGGCTCAATGGGGCTGGACTTCCTTACCCAGCACCCAGCTGGCTGGGTGAGGGCCTCCAGGATCAAATGCCAGGAGCAAACGTCAGGCACTTGTGGCTCTCTCTGCATGCTTACAAAGCATTGTCAGAACCCAAGGGCAGGTGGAAGCAAAACACCCTGAAGCCAGCAGAAGAGCACACAGAAATCACAAAAAGGGTTTAAGGGGACCTAGGTGGAAGCCAACAGTGTCTGCTACCAGGAGCCATCAACGTCCCCATTTTACAAATGAAACTGAGGCTCAAGGAGTGAAACAATACTCCCTGGAGAGGTGAGTGGCCAAGCCAGGATTTGAACATAAGCTTTCAAAGCATGTGTTCCTCCCACTCTGTAGTGACGGTGGGTGAAATTGTTGGCATCTGGGAAAGCATTGAACTTTCGCCTTTCTCTTTCTACCATCTCCCTGAGATACAGCAGCCCTGATTTCAGAGACCCCTGCTTTCTGCAAGGGGGTGAGATCTGGCTCCACGCTTCCTTCTACACAGACTCCCTCCTGCCACCAAAGGAAAAAAAATAAAGTAACATTTTCTATGCTTCAAAACAAAACAAGGCAATGGGAATGAGTGATCTACTCAATACTATCCACACACAATACCCACCAGTTACTGATGGTGCTGGACACAAGCGGGTCAGATTCCACTTGTACAAAGTACACAAAAAGAAAGAAAAGTAACATCTGGATGTCTGGTGACAAAAGCTAGGCTTTTAGTGACCCTTAGGGTGGGCATGAGAGACCAGAGGGAAGACCAAAGGCACTTCTTGGGGGGCAGGTTGTATTTAGTTTCTTGATTCAGATGCTGGGTACGTGTGTGTTCAGTTTGTGAAAATTCATTGAGCTTTGTACTTAAGATACATGTACTTTCTATATGCATCTCATAGTTTTATAACAGCTTTAATTGCAGAAAAAAGTGAAAGAAAAAGACCGTGAAGAAGGGCAAACAGGAGAAAATAAAGTCAAGCATAATCCTAGTCACTCAGAAATGGCTGTTGGTAGTGTCTTGGTGTGGATTTTCACACTCTCCCCATATGGATGTGTGCACACATGCACACCCATCCCCGGACGCATGTGGCAGAGTTCCTGGCTCTGAACCCATTATTCCAATCTTGAGAGTGGATCAGCCTGTGCTCCTGTGATAAATTTACCTTTAGTTGTTTAAGTGCATGCCCCACTTTGCCCCCAAACTGGTCATGTGGATTGCACTCACACAATTTATCCAAGCTTTCTGTGCCGAGTCTAGACTATACAAACTCTGAACAATGCATGGGGGGAGTCTGATAATAAATAAGAATTGGTTGTTGTCCTTGAGGGTCTTTGAGTTGAGCAAACAGTGTGATTCTGGGTAAGATGACCTCACGTAAACCTCATTTTCCTTACTCGGAAAATGGGGATAATAAAGTCTACCAGGTGAGGTTATTTTGAGACCAATGGGTAACATCATAAAGAATTTGGACCATGGCATAGTCTCCATGAGTGTATGTGACACTGAACAAATCTGTCAGAGGCCGATTTGAGCCCCATCGTGGCCCAGATGTGTCTAGCCAACAGGTAGGCTGGCGTTGTCAGAAACCTGTTTGCATGGGTGTTTTGGAGCCTCCTGAAAGAGAACTCAACCTGAGTAAAGGGGAAGTCAAGGAACAAACCAGAATGAACCCAGTGGGACCTGACTTCTCTGAGTGGAAGAACTATCTGGTTAGAGAAGGGGGCTGTGCACAGGAAAGGACACTAGATGTGAAAACAAAAGAGCCCGAGCTGGAGGACTCCAGAAAGGAGAGAGAGGCATTTCCTTCTGCTACTTGTGAGCGGACCTCACAGGTGGCAGGTGTGCCAGCCATGGGAGGAGATGGTGGTAGCAGGTGAGTGGGGTGGGGCGCACTTTCTACTATGGTGGTTCCCAGGGTGTCTGTGATGTTCAGAAACCAGTAGTTCTGGTAGGAGCAGCACCATCCTGTGGATGTGGCAGTGCCAAGGGAAGAGAGTTGGAGCAGGTGAAGGTCATGGAGATGCCACGTGAAAACTGGCTTGACTGGCTCATTGAGAGCCCAAGAGGTCACACAAATGCTTAGAATGAAACCAGGCAAGCAGATCAGCTTTGGCTGGATTTCACGGAGTGAAATCTCTTTCACTTTTAGTTTGGATTGGGATGTAGTTGACTTTTATACAAAACTCCTTTACGTCTCTCCCTACCTGTTATTAACTATGGCTTTGGGTGGCTTGGGCGTGGCACTGGGGGGAGATTTCCAGAAGAGAAAAATGGTAGAGCAGCAGTGTTCCTAAACAACTCTGGTCGTAACCCCTCTCCCTGGGGCACCAGTTGGAGGAAATAGGTTTCCTTGTCCTGGCGGAGCACTTCTCCAATTTCATGGGAACAGGAATCCCTGGGACTCCTCCCAAATGCAGATGCTGATTCCACAGGTTTGGGGCAGGCAAGGGCAGGAGTAGAGGGCAGAATGGAAGCTGAGCCCATCCTGCTTCATGGAGAGCAAGCTGCTCAGCTCGCTTCTCATTGAGGTCGTGTGTGAAGGAAGGTGGCTCTTCCTGAAGCAGGGTTTGAAGACCGCTGCCTAGAATAGGCCTCGTTTGCAATTCATTCTGCCCAGATCCCTGTTTCCCTGTACACAGTGTGAACTCCTAGTTTGCCTTTATTTAACATGCCTGCGCCAGGCCTAACTTAATTATTGGTTAAATGCTTAAAGAATGGGGTACTGCACAGTTCATGGTTCCCTGGTTAAGAAGCACACCTTCTTTCCTTTCTATTCTCAGCAGAAGCCATTATTATTATTAATTTGAAATTTCATAAATGGTTATTAATCTCTGCCTGCATCTCCCAGAAATTGCTGGGCTTGCCAAGGGCAGGTAGACTTGTTCAGATGGTATCGTTCCTGTTCTGACATCACCGATGGTGCTCTGTGTGTGTTTTTCTCTCGGAGACACTAGATGTTTACTTTCCCCCCACTTCCCTGCGATATGATCAAATACCCCATCGAAAGGTTCAGAGTTAGTGAACAGTTTAAAGTTCATGTTGAATAAAGGATCTGGCTGACAGCACCATTTGGGACATTGTAATCTGATGATGCTGGTGTCAGCCCATTACCCCCAAGTCTAGGACTAGCCGGTACAGCCTCCCATCCATGCTCCACAAAGGGTGCAGCTGTGAGTGCTGCGTCTGTTCTGAGAAGCTGGGCCCTCTGCCCTCCTGGCATTGATGGGGAGGCCCCACATATTTCCTTGGGGCTACTCAGGAGCTACTCTACTCAGGAGCAGAGAGCTGTGCAGGAGCCAATGTGGAAGAAAGCCTGTGGGAGTCAATGACCTGCCTTAATTCATTTTGCAGTCTGAATTCAGAAGTTTCAAAGCTTTAAATTGGTCAGAACCCTGTCTGGAGTATTCTCAGGGGGACGTAGCTAATTATGCCTACTTCAGAGGTTTACATTAACTTGGTAGAGCCCTTTGCAACCAATATCATGGTGAAGGGAGTGGTGCTCCTAAAAGAGGGCCTGGGTAGGAATAGAGATATTGATTCTTGACCCCACAGGCACTGAGTACCCACCCTGTGCTAGTGTTCCTGCCAAGTACTGGGGCATAAGAATGAGACAGATTTTGTCCTTAAGCCTAATGGACTCTCAAATGCAAAATTTCTATTGATTGGATTGTTAATACAGACCAGAAAACCAGCCTGATACATTGAATTGACCCATCCAGATAGGAAGGCTGGTTCTATGTAGGCAGAGTGGGGAATGGGAAGGAAGGAATGGTTCAAATGGGTGACAAATATGGACAGAACGGGAGGGGAATAAAGCATAGTACGAACTAGGTGTATGTGTACACACAATATAGGTTTGGTGACACAAAAGAGCAGATGCCTCCTTGAGGGGCAGATTGGCCCCGTGAGCAATTCCCGAAATGATGAAATTCCACGAGTAGAAGGGTGGTCTGACATCCGGCAGACCCAGATACCCAGATGGATAGCTGATTGTTGAGTTTAGGGGTTTGATGAAAGGATTAGGAGTAACTACTCTACCTGATGAGCCCCATGGACTATTGTCGAAAGTCGTCATTGTGACATTGGTCATATTTATAATAACATAACTGCTACGATGGTCATCTTCCAGCAGTTGTTGATTCTGTAGGTAGTACTGATGGTGGTGACGGTGATAATAGCAACCGCTCTTTGTTAAGCATCCACTAAGCATCAGGCGCTTTATATCATTTCTTCCTGTCTCCCAACAACTTGTGAGAATCATGGTCTGTATTTTACAGGTAAGGATTCTAAGGCTCAGGGGCATTAATTTCCTTGTCACCTGTCTGCTGAGTCAACAATCTAAGGGAGTGGTTGAGTGTGTACCCTGGTCAGATGTCAGAGTTTTGGTGCCTCCTCTGACACTTATCAGCTTGACTGACCTTGGGCAAGCCCTGAAACTGCTCTAGGCCTCGGTGTTCTTGTCTATAAAATGGGACTGATGTGAATATCCATTGTGTCTGTTACATAGCGAGTGATCAACAAACATTAGCTGCTGTTGTTCTTTATCTCTCCTAAAATAATATAAATGATAATAATAATTATTATTATTACTGGCAGGGCTAGGCATCAAACACAGACCTGTCTGGATACAAAACAATGTCCTTTCTTTGGTGCCACACTATCTTCTGGGGCCAAGGGGTAGCAAACTGTCAGATGAGTCTGTTCTGTGTTTCTTTAACCCTTTTTCTCTCTCAGATGGGCTTCTGCCACTCCAGACACCCTGGGCCACCTGGACTGGTATTTTGGGAATGTCTCTGCCCAGTGTCCATGCGGTCAATTCTCTTTCCCGTCAATGACAGGGGCAGAGGCCACTCACCGGGGGAAGGTCACTGGAGACCCCAGTGAGAGGGATGTCTCAGTGCCTCTCCCCCACACAGAGCTCTGCCTCCGGAAGGCCCAGCAGTGGCCTGTTCTTTTGTCTAGCCAAAGCTGCAGGGTATGTTTTGAAGCAAGGGAGTGAGTGACCCCAGCCCATCTGTTCAGGGCCTCTGATTAATGTACACGTCCTGGGGAGCCACTGGGCTCTTGACTGTGCCTGATGAAAGTATCCCAGGGTGACCCAAATATAGCCAAAATGTGTTAGGTAAGGCCTTTTTGGTTTCAGGCAGCAGATGAAATCCATTCTGGCGGTGTTCACAAAACAGGAAAACCTACCACAGGCTTTAGAGGTGTCTTATGAACCCAAGGGTAAAATGTAGCTGAGAACCTACAGGGAACCCATAGAATGAACATCCTTCCCTTGCTCTGTATTCTTTCCTTCTGAGGACTGGCTCTCTCTGCCAGTCCCCTGTGGAAAATATTCATCCCCAGTAGCCGTGCTTTTGTGCGTAAGCCCAGCCATGTGGGGACTTGCTCTCTGACTCTCCTCCAATTCTAAATACCAAGGACGCATCTCTCATTGGCCTCATCTGGGTCAGGTCACTACTGACAAATTTGATGGAAGTACATACAGATTTTAAGAAAAACCAATATAAACCCTAGGTAGGACTGTGGAAGTGCTTATTCAATGATAAGTGAAGGAATTAGACAAAACTGTGTACCCAGGAAGATTATAAGTCCTTCAGTATATTTATGCACATGGTTAAGTTAGAAGAGGCCACAGTGAGATGTATCTAATGCCTTGGATTCTGGTAAATTTGTTTTATTTGGCTGCCACTGCCATTATTAATGATCATTGGCACCTATTCTGTGTCGTGTACTTCAGAATGCAAGGCCACTGTGGGTGAGCGTTCTTCACATTTGTAGGGAAGTGAACTGAGGTCCAAAGAAGTTGTGCACCCTGCTGGTAATGAAGTAGCTGAGCCAGACCCTGGGTCACATGCTCTTTCTACTGCACTGTATTGTGTCTCACGTTGTTGAGTTGACCAAAGAAGGACAATTTAAAAACATGCAATGGGACTGTTCAAGGTTAATGATACCTAGAGAGGGAGTTGTGAGGTCATGTCTGGTGAAGGGAAATAAGGAATGGAGGTTTCCCAGAGTAAGAGCCCAGGAGGGAGTCAGAAAAATCAGTCTCCTCTGTGTTCAAGGAATGGCTGAGTACCTGGCTAACCCAACCCTCTATGTCAAACCTTGCATAAGAAATATACAGAAAAATTTTACTAACCTTAAATATTGCAAGTATTAAATAGAAATATTCCAATGTGCCCCAGGGGAACCTGAGTTTCCAGTTTTCATTATTAGAGGTGATTTCATGTTAGTGGAGCTCTAGCCCCATAACTCCCAGGAGTTGAGAGAGCAATTATTCTTTGGTAGGGCTCCTGACTGGAGAGGTTACCACCACTCTGAAAGCTCCACCATGGCTCCAAATGTGACCTACTTTAAAAAAAAAAAAACAGAATATAAGACCAAGTTTTGGTTGATTGGATGACTATCTATTGCTAATTCCTCAAAACATGCTATAGTTTCTATTCAAGGGCATCACATTATTCTGTAATATCAGAGAAGTAAGGATGTTTCACCCCATGTCAAAGATGCTTGGGGGTTAATTGTAATTTGTCAAGGACCAAGAAGGGGGAAAATCCAAGTCTAAGTCTATGGTGATTGTTTCTTTTGAAGAAGGTGTGTGATCTACTCAAAGTGAGATTGTGCTGAGTAGAAGGGCCTGTAGGGGGCGAACACCCACAGGAGCTCAGGGCAGGCTCTCGCCTCCCTGCTACTGGGTGCTCCCCTTTGGTGGTGAAGATTTGGGAGGTCACAATGATAGTAACGCACAGACACATTTTAGTGGTTTTATTAACTTGTCTTTCCAGGTTCGTTTTCATGAATATTTATGGTTGGGGTATGTCCCTCCAGAGATCCTGCAAATAGCTCTTATTATTCAGATAAAATCCCTACCAAGTTGGACTAAGGGGAGGCACCAGTGAGCCCAGCCTTGTACTTCTCCTAGGAAATGAGAGCTTTACCAATGGTTTTCTATGGGTGTGAATCTTTAGGTCCAGGCATCTTTTAAATAGAGCTAATGAGCTATGTTGTTGTGAATCCAAGAGGGAATATGAATGTCTGTGTTCTGGAAGGCAGAGAGGGGTGGGACAAATTCCCAAGGGTCTCATCATCCTCCAATGGAATTGACTTTGGCAACTTCTGCTTTTTGCCACCACCTTCTCCATCTCTAACGAAGGGTTCCAGTTTCCTCTGGATGCAAAAGTGCAGGCAGGACCATGGCAGAATTTACTGCCTGGTGGGACGGAAGGGTTGTATTTCCCCAGAAGAACCCACACAGAGCCCTGGCACTAGCGGCGATGTCCTCTGCACCTGCCAGAGATTTCCCACTGTTACATCTTCAATGGGGCTTGAAATTCTGGCTGGGCCAAGAGGAAGGAAGTGGCTTTACCACCCAGCCATGCATCTGCCAATGGGCTCTGGGTGGGCTGGGGAGCTGTGGGGAGAGGACAGATTTAGGTATGGGAATCAAATGCTACCTCCGGCACTTTTATAACAATGAGCTAATATGGACCTCCTAAAAACAATTTTTAAGGGCATGGAGGGTATCTCAAGTGAGCATGAGCCCTCTGATAAGCATCAATTCATAGGCATGACTAGTTCGATACAAACCCTCCTGATTACTGAGACACACCTGACTATTGGCTCAGGTGGAACTTTCACCTGTAAAACCAAAAGAAGGGTAGGACTGAGGGTGAGAAGTGAGGGTGGGTGGGGTGGGGGAAAGTGGTGGTGGGACATGGGGCAACTGTGTTCAAACATTAATAAAACAATAAAAATAAAATAAAAATAAAACCAAGTGGTCAGAGAGGTGATCTCTGTGGTCTTCTCCCTCAGTAATGCACTTCTTAGCTGTTTGGATTCTATCAAGATCTCTTGTTGTGTCGGAAACTGTCAGCAGATGCTACAGCTGTCCCTGGGGGAGTGGGTATCATGGTACCCAGACCTCCCTAGGCTGAAGGATGAGGTTGGGTCCAGGGTGATGTGTCTGGTCTCAGAGTCACAGTGTAGAAGGAAGGGAAGCATTCACCTGTGACTAAGACCTGCTCATGGGCTGAATTTCCTCTATTTACAGGCTGTCTCTGCTCACCAGGAGGGGCCCAGGGGGGACAGGGAGCAGGTGGCACTGGGGACTCTAGGGAGAGCAAATACAAATTTGACACCACCTGGAGATAAAGAAGAGAGAAAAAGAGGTTCTAAAAACAGCTAAAAACTAGAGACATGACAACCAAATGCAACATGTGACCCCTGAAAGGGTCCTGGATTTAAAAAACATGTAAGAAACATACTGGGACTACTGGGGGAATTTGCATATGATTGTCTGTTAGGTGATATTGTATCAATGTTAAATTTCTTAAGAATGAAACTGGGGTCATTATTACATATATATATGCATACACACAGAGATGAAGCAAATGTAAAATATTAAAAGTTGGTAATGTGCGTGAAGCATATATGGGTGTTTAAAATTGTGCTACTCCTTCTACTCTTTTACAAGTCTGAAGTTTTTGAAGTCAGAAGTGTCAGAAAATTGTTCGAAAGTCAGATATGTGCAGTAGTATAGGTTCTCCATTCCTATAATCTCTTTCTTTCATGTTTATTCACCCCACAAGTTAAGAAGAACTGACTCCTGTTGTAACTTAAGCTCATTTCCCCATTTGTCCTGTTATCTCTGTAAACCTAGGGCTCAGCTGGCTTTGATGATATGGGGAACCTCAGGGCTGTTCCCGGAACTCACATTTGTATGTCATGGGCCACTCTCCTTTGAGTGACACTGGAGGCAGCAGCAGAAGCTAACGCTTGTCGAGCGTTCATTCTGTGTCAGGCACTTTGGCTGCACCAGCTCAGCTGATGCTACACAACAAACCTTGCTTACAAATGGCAGAGCCAGAATAAGAACAACCCAGGACACAGGACTCCCAAACCTTTGTTCTTGATTACCATTGAGCTGGTCTCAGCCTGGAGGTTATTGCAGTTACCTGGAGAGAAGACTCCAATATGCATGCGTGGGCCCCACCCCCGGGAGTACTGGCTCTGCAGTGCGGTACAGACACCTGTGGCTGTGTGGCTGCAGCCTCTTCTGTCTCTCTAAGCCTTGGGGGTTCCATCTGTGATCTGTCTCCTCTCTCGTCACCACTTGGAGGGAGAGTCAGTCCCTTTAACCTGAGAGGTTTGCCTCAGCCCTTCCTTTCTGCTCAGACCACCATCTGCTTGGGTTGGCCCTGGCTGCCTCACAGGATGCAAGCTGGGGCCATGGCTTTGGTTGAACCAGTAAACCAACCGTACACCATTCCTCACACTTAGCTTGTAGTGGAGGCATTTCGGGAACTCAGGTGTGGGCTCCCGAGGACCCGTGTGCAGACTGACGGCTTCCTTCTAGTGAGAGTCCTGCGGGGAAGGAGAGGAGGACAGAGGCACACAGAGCAGGGGCAGGCTGCGGCTCTATCTGTGATGTGTCATTTCTTCTTTTTTGAATGAATCTCAAAGGAATTATGCTGAACTGAAAAAGTCAATTCCAAAAGGCTATGTACTGCATTATTCCATTTATATAATCTTCCTGATATGACAGAATTACAGAAACAGGACAGATTAGTGGTTGCCAGGGGTCAGGGGCTGGTGGATTGCTAGTAAAGGGCACCAGGAGGGGCCCTGCTGGGGACGGCAGTGTTCTGCATCTAGACTGAATCAGTGTCAATTTCCTCCTTGTGATATTGTGCAATAATTTTGAAAGATGTTGCCATAGTGGGAACCTGGGCAAAGGGTTCAAAGGATCTCTATGTTATTTCCTACAATTTGATGTGAATCCTCAGTTTTATCTCAAAGTAAAAAAAAGCTTAATTTAAAAAAGAGGATATAAGGTGAATATGGCAAAATAGAAATACCTGTTCTATGCGGGTCTTGGAAATCTGTTACATTGTATGATTTTCACTGTTTTCTGAAGGTCTGAAATATTTAGTAAAAACACAACCCTCTGGAGTTTTCTCGTCAGCCTTTGAAGCACGCGCCCTTGCCCAGGACCGGCTCCGGTCCCCTCGGGCCAGTGCCACAGAAGGGCAGTTCTGCAGAGTGTTGCAAGGAAGAGGAGGCGGTGCTCAGCTGCGGGGCTGACCCGGCGAACAGCCCTCTGATCTCTCTCCCTCTGTACCGAACCTGGGAAAGCACCTGACACTCCTGGAGGGCTGGGACTTCCCTGCTAGCTCCCGCAGTGCCCCCGAGTCTCCTTGGCACGTTCACAATCGGGTGCAGTCCTACCTCCACACGGGCTGTCAGTGACAGTCAACGTCCATAGAAGAGCTACCACCAGGGAAGGCTGTCTGCACATTAGACTCCTCCACTTTGTGTATTGTAAGAAAAGAGGCATACACACCAGAATTTATTTATTATATAGCTAAATCAGAACTTTACAATACACTCAAGGGGGACAGACAAGAAGTGTACAATGCTTTACATGCAAAAAATAGAAAAGAATGTCCAAAGGATCAAAGTTATATCGGAATAGAATCATAGTCACCATTAAAGAGTACAGAGTTTTCAACCCAGTGTCGCAGGGTGGACTCGGTCGCAGTGGAGCTATTCACATGGATTCTGAATGACAATCAGGAGATACTCCTTATCTGCGGAAAGACGTGGAAAAAGTAGTCCTCTCTAAAAATTAAATATAACAAATGAATACTTCAGCTCATCTGCTTTTCTCTTTGAAACATCACTTGGACCTTGTGTAGACCAACTTGGGTTTACACCCTGGTTCCACGTCAGAATCATCTGCCAAGCTCTTACAATGCACCATTACCTGGGGCCCAGCCCCGGAGACTCTAATTTCATTGGTTTGGGGTAGAGTCCGGGTGCCAATCATTAGTTCTGCAACGCTCTCCAGGTGATCTCAATGTGCAGCCAGGGTGAGAACACAGGTGTAGAGAAAGCTGTATTTAGTTTATGGGTAATTCTCATTTTGCAGATGGACGACTACAGAGAAGTTTATTCTAGACTAGATTTAGAAGCATGAGTCCTGTTTTACACTGACGTCCACCAACACCGCAAAAGCAATTCCTTCACGGGAAGAAGCGCTTGGGTGGTTGCGCTCTCTCGGCAGGCAGGTGACCGTGAGCTCCCACAGGGGACAGCAGACTCCACAGGCCTCTGAGCCACTCCCGGGCTTGTCCCCTGGACAGGAGACATTTCTCCCACTCTCCAGAAAATCTGTGTGCTAGGTTCACCCAACATGAGACCTCCATCTCCTAAGTTTTTGATTACTGATAATAAATGCAAGTGGGAAAAATTCAACTTCTTCAAAGGTCAAATTCATCAGTAATGTCACAACATTTTGAAGTTGCAATTTTCAGACTCAAACATTGTCTTCGAAGAAGACAGTGGAGAACATTATGTGCCATATCGCATATTAAAATCTATCTGTAATAGTGTCAACAACAAAAATAAAGTTAAACCTATACTCCTTGTTCTTTGAAACAAAGCTTCTGTATGATAAAGTGGGAAGATGCTTTGCGCATGAAGTGAAATGCCAATTACCTGGGGCGACCATGATTTCGTGCTTCTTGGACCGGATCCTCAGGAAGGTGAGGTCATTCTGGGGGTCGATGTCGCGCACGGTGCTCCTGGCTTTCATGGTCAGCTGGTGGAGGAGGCCCGCGTACTGCACGGTCGTCGAGTTGTCCAGGGTGGTTCGGATCGGGATGCCTGCCGCGCGGTTTAATGTGGGGTTAAACTTTCTTTTTCTGATTATAAAAGTAATATGCACATTGTAGAAATATGGAAAATACTTACAATTGTGAGGAGAAAGAAAGAGTGGAGGCTGGTATTACCCACTAGTGACAATTTTAGTTTATTTTCCAATCGTCTTGTCTCTACATGGATTTTTTAAAATACTTGGGTCAAAGTATAATTACAAATTTGATGCTTTCTTTTTTCATTTAAATGACAGCATACAAGCCCTTGTTGGTGACTGTGTCATCAATATTATTTCAAAAGGCTGTATACTTACAACTTTATGGATCTACTGTAATCAATCCCAATTGGTGGATTGTTAGGTATCATGTTTTTGTTTTTGTCACCAATGGTGTGACAAATATTCTTGTGCACCAATCTTTTGGGAGCTGTTGACTGATTGTCGCAGTACTAGGTGAACATATTACTACACACGAATGCATTTCCTCGAGTGTCCTGTCTACGGTGAGTCTGCTTTGCAATGCTTGGTCTGTGCTCACTTTCTCCCCTGAGGCGAGAATTAGGCAGCAATATAACTACACACATGCTAGACAGCATATCAAAAGGGATTTTCAAAATTTCTTTGTAACATGCAGTATTCAGCAAACCTTAAATTTTATATGAGGAAACACAGCAACAAAAACACTGTGGTCTTGCTAGGCATCTCCTGGTTTGCACTCATTCTTGGTTTAAGCGTTATTAAATTTGGCTACTTGTGTGCTCTATTGCTCCATGATACACATTTAAAACAGAGCCTATTAATTGAACTGGAAGAATCTAGACAGACAAATAGGCAAGTATAATTCAATTCAGTTCAAATCAATCCAGCTTAATTCGGGTCACTCAGCGCTCAGCGCTTATTAACAGGTGCATGCTAGGTATTTTGCATATATTGCATCTAATCAGAAACAGCCTTCATATTATTTTAAGAATTTCCACATAGCCAGAGAGTTCCAGGGATTTGATTTGCAAATGTGTCTTTAATTTAGGGTGGCACATGAAGGTGAATTGGGGATTGCTGTCAGATTCTTCAGGTACCTGAATTGCAGCCAATCAATAAAAGAGGCTAACGTGGCTCTTGGCTTTCCCTCAGTGAAGGTAATTTCAGAAACTGTTAAGCGAGATGAGCACTTTAAGAGTGGACTAGCGTTACAAACTTGGGCTGTTACCATTTTTCATGAAACTCTTTGAGAGCCCTCAAATCTGACTTTGAAACAGATTAGTTGCTTTCTCTTTTAAGAAAATTATTGTCTCTAGAATAGGTCCTGCCAAACAATACAAGGACAACATTTACAGGAAAACCTACTCGATAAATACAGTTTTACGTAAACTTGTTAATTTTCACATTATTATTTCTTGGCTGCGTTCCCCCAGAAGTCGGTTTTGTCTTTCACACCTGATGAAACATCGAAAGGCATGTGTCTTTAACAAGCAGGAGAGCGAAACGTAGCAAGCGCTCAACCTTGTAAGAGCACTTTTTGACGAATAGTTCTATTTTGCATCCTGAATAGTGACTACATACAAAGTCTGCATTGCTCAGTGTCAAAACAAGAAATACAACCTGAATAAATTATTTAAAATGTAGATGACAAGATTATGAATCAGATGCTCAGGCCTATCTAGTTGTCTATCCATGATCCACGTCAATAAATAAATCAGCCAGCCTTTCTGCACAGTAAGTACACACTGTGGAAAGTCTTGGAGATTTTTATACCCCCTATAGACACTTGAACAAGTCAACAAATATTTGTGGAGCTCTTGCTTGGTACCAGGCAAGGTAATTACAAAATAATTTATTAACAAGTTATCTTAGCACATGATGTAAAATTCACCCACTTCCTCTTCTGAGGGGTAACCACTGCTCCCCGTTTCTTTGGTACCCTTCCAGAGGCATTGTAAGTCTATTCGAGGATGTTTGTGTTTGAAGTCTTTAGTTGTATCATTCTCTATTCTGCACCTAAATTATTTTCATTTAATGCACTTTGGAAATGGTTCCATTCAATACACATAAGGCTAGGTCATTCACAATGACCACGTAACATGACTGTCAAATGGATGCTTTGTGATACACGTGACTCATACACCCTCCTGATGAGCATGGAGGTTGTCCCCAATCTTTGGCTTTTATATGCGAGGCTACAGAGTACGTCTTTGGACATGCCATTTCACGTTTGCATATATGTGTAGTATAAATCCCTGAAATGAAATGTCTGGAACACAGAGTATGAGTCTGATGTTGCTGAATTTATGGCACTACTTTAAAATGACTATTATCCCAGTGAGCTGATACTTTTCCACTGTACATTTGTACTTTGGTCGATAGATTGTATTTCAAAAATAAAGGGAGTTAGCTAGATGGCTGATAAAACCTAATGAAATTCAAAGAATAGATGGTTGGTAGTGTCAAGAGTATTTACAATTAAGAGCCTACAGAAATCAGGCTTGTATACCTAAGAATATACGACAGATGTGACTGCCCAGGAAACAGACACGCACGCAATATATTCATCAGCATCTACATCAACGTTCAGTGCTGTAATGTTGTAAACAGTGAAAGGTCTCCTAAGTGGGGAACCAATGTTAACAAAAATCTTCTCTAATAAAAGTGTATACCATTCAGCACTGGGCTAAATTGATAAGTCTACTTTATTGTCATGAATAGGAAGTCTATGTTTCAGTAACAGTGGAACCAAAAATCCCTACTTAACATGGTATACGAGGAGGTCTCAGTGTATGCACATGGTAGAAGGCTCACATACAATCACATTTAAAACTTGACAATATGCTAAAATGATTTGCCTGGAATCAGTGGACTAACACTACGAGCAGAGAACAAGGACATATAGGCACTATCTCAGTTAAATATTTTCAGTATCAAATTTCCTGGGACTTCTGAAAGCTACAAAGCCACACTATTATAAGTGGCACTTTCATCTAAAATTGAACAGGCTGTTGAAATGGAGTATTTTATTACACATTCTAGTCACATAACTTATACCACATGCTATTAATAAACATCCTTGTCATACACTCTGGTTATTAATAATCTGACCATAAAAATAAGCCCCTCATTTATATTTTTGGGAAAAAGATTAATTTGGATTTCAGAAAAGTGTACTGAATCCTAACACAACCCAGTTCCTGTAGAGGTTAATTAGAAGTTAATAGGTCTTAAAAATACTATTTTGTTGCTTTTGGATGTGAACAGTGCTGAGAATCCCCAGGAAAAGAACGTAAAAATCACTTTTAATCCCACCACTCAGAGATAATTACCACAACATATCTTTGCCCTTTCTTCCATATTTATTTAAAGTGTACATGTGTGCATGGCTATCCTTTTTTTATTAGAAAATGCTGGATACTGCTATGTTCCTTGATTTTTTTCATCTAATATTGTGAGTAGTTTCCCATGACTCTGCATATTCTTCAACACTTTAAATAGATCAATAGTTCATCAAGTAAATATTACATAATTAATTTAAAATTTCCCCTACTGTTGGGACAGATTTATTGACTTATTTGTCTGGTTATTTATTGCCGCTCTACATGATGCCTCTGCAAGTATCATTCATACCCACATGTTTCCTTCTCTAATTCTTAGGGTAAATTCCTAGGGTTGACATTACAGATTAGAGTGTAGATATTTTTCAGACATTTTGTGCATATTGCTAGGATTATGTACTTTAAGATCTTCCAAAATAACACATTGGATGAGTCATCCTGGATGTCACAGGTGAATGCACCTGTATTGGGCTGAACAGTGGCTGCCCCCCATTCAGGTCTACTCTAAATCTCAGACTGTGACCTTATTTGGAAATAGGGTCTTTGTAGATGTAACCAGTTAAGATCAGGTCACACTGGATTCGGGTGGACCTACTCCCATGACTGATGTCATTAAGGAGAGAAAGCAGAGACTTGGAGATGACAATGGAGGCAGAGCTTGGAGGGATGCATCTATGAGCCAAGGAATGCCAAGGATTGCTGGAAACCACCCAGAGCTAGAAGACAGCAAAGAAGGCTGTCTTGTAGAGCCTTCGAAGAGAGCTTAGCCCTGCTCACACCTTGATTTCAACTTCTAGCCTCCAGAGTGGAGGGACAATAACTATTTATGGCAGCCAAAGGAAAAGAATATAGCTCCTCTGTGAAGTGACAGAGATAACCCATCTTAGGGGGTGTGGCAGAGTGTATGCAGCAAATAACATGGACTTAAAATCAGTTCCGCCAGAACCGTGCACTAGGGCTGGACTGCTTCCTGGAAATAGTAGACATAGATCTTGACTTACCTACAGGGCTCATCTTAAGTCCACTCCCTCCTGACCACCCGAGCTGGGTGTACTTACTATATTCATTTGATGCTGAGATATGTTTAATTTCATTTTGTAAAACACATCAGATGTTTTAATTGTACATATCAATGAAAAATTCCCACATTCTCAGAATTATGTATTTATAATTTATTAAGTGTTGGGTATTGTGCCAAGCACTTGACAATTATTATTTCACTTATCACAACCATCAACAAAGGAGGTTATTTTCCACTTTTGATAATAAAGGATTGAAGGTCAGAGTTTAAACAGACTTTAAATTGTTTAAGTTTTAAAGCCATCACTAAACATTGATGGATTTGCTCCAAAATAATGATTAGCTGTGAGATTCTGCTGCCAAGCACTGAGTGGGCAATGTGCCAACCCCATCGTTCCACATGAATTATATGAAGTAACTGCTCTTGTTTCGACTAATACTCTGGGATTTGCAGCACCTTGTGCCCTTACAAATGCCCAAATTAGTAAGGGCACGAGGTGCCACAAGGGGCAACTGAGCAAGAGCCCTTAAGAGATTGCCACCATAGCTGAGCATGTGGCAAGCAACGTGCCAGAGAAACGCTCTGTGGATTAACAGGAACTGTGGAGTGGAGCAAGTTTCTGGAACAAGTCTACAGATTTCATAGGTGGAAATACATCAGTCCTTTCTACACTATAACCACAAAGACTATCGTATAAATTACAATTAATTTTCAAAGATTTCATTCAATATGGCAAAGGAACAATTTCATTTAAAATGAAGAATGAAACTTGGAATAATGTTAAAACAAAAACATACTGCCAGCAATAATATTCTATCTTCAATATAAAAGTCTTATTGTTATTCCTGAAAGGACAGAAGATAGTTATCAAAGCTTTCAAAATGAGACAATGTCCAGTGTTTCTTAGCAATATGTAGACATTTTAAGACACAGCTTATTTATATTTATGTCCCTAGTTCTTAGCAGAGTGCTGGACATGTAATCCCCAATAGATGTTTGACAGTAAAAGTTATAGCTGAAATATACGAACTCTGCTTTTGATGATAAGATCTAAGAGGCTGGTCGTGGGGTGCAGCACAACAACAAAGGGCAGCTCTCGGCCTTCGCAGAGGTCAAGAAGGCAGCCCACGATGTACTTACCTTCTGCATTTACAACCATCGTTCCGATGACCCCTTTATGGTTCTGTATCCTCTTTAGGGTTTCCTCCACCTCCGCCTGTTAGAGACCAGAATGGCAATGAACCACGGGGGTCTTTGTGGTTACCTCCATCCTAAAGAGAATAATATTTGGGAAGATCCCTACTCCCCTTTCCCTTTAACCTAAGGTACTGGAGGCTATAATCTCAGACTTTTGGAAGAGAGCTTTGAAATCGTCAAGTCCCATATCCAAGCCGACACAGCAGGACCCCTAACTGACAGCCGTGACAGACCTCCCTGGCTTGAACTCTTCTACAGTTAGAAAGCTTATTGCCTCATGAGAGCTCACTCCATTTTTGTCTGTCTCTATTTGCTGGCAAAGTATTCTTTACATTGGACAGAATTCCTCTCCTGATCATCTTCCACTCATTGATCTTTCTCTTTTTGTATGAAAAAATTCCCCTCCTACATTATAGTAATTTAATATTTATAGAGCTATATCATTGCCACTCTCTGTCAAAAAGTATCTGTTAATGAGAAATCTTATTTTTCAATCCAAAATGTTACCTGCTTGGGAGTTTAGGTGATTACATTCAGGATATTCTAAAACATATTCTGAGATTCCAAGGATCTCTCGGTAAATACGGCCTTCTTCTCAGTGCAAACTGAATGTTCAACCATGAATATGTTAGAACCCCATTATTGGGTTTTAAAATCAGCTTTCTTAATGAATTTTATGAATAAACTATATTGAAGTGGTTTTCTTTCCTTGTACAAATGCTAAACTCAAGAAGTCTGTTCCAAACCTGCATATTGTTCATAACTGAGAGATCACTGGGTATTCTGAATTCAAACATTATTCTTCACTGTCTTAAGAGGGTTTGTGATATTTTTTTTCCTTCTCAACATTGTACAGATTATGTACGATGTAGTACAGATTATGTAGTAACATTATGTTACTTAGGCAAGACAGTTTTCTTTTGCACCTAATGTGGACGAGAAAACTTATTTCTCCCTTTGTTATGACTATACAGGTGTTTTCTGAATTCTAGGCATTTATGTACTAGATTCACAATTTTTGGCATTAGGAAAATCACCTACATTATTCAGCTAGCATGTTCTTTAAATCATCTCACTTCTAAAAGCTTAAATGACTGCACTTTCAAAGCAAACTATATACCACTACCAGAAATGGAAATCTGATATTATTAGTCATAAACAAAAACAAACAAGAAAAAAGGGGGGAATACATTACATTCTACGCTAAAGAAATCTCTGAGCCTGAGTTCTTTAGTGAAAAACTGAAATTTCGAAATGCTAGTGGTGTACTGACCTAATATTGCCAGAAACTTTCACCTGGATATGGTCGAAAGGTTGAAAAGAAAATGAAATGAAAGAGGAACAGCTTTCTCAAATGTGATTTACTCTGTCTTATTTGGTATTTCTGAGCCATCTCAGGTAGCAACTCATGTTTGCATCTCACTTTGGGAAACACTGCACTTAATGCTGTGTGTGTGGGGGGTGCTACTTTATCACTTTTTCCCCATCTCCAAGACAACGTCCACAGCTCCTTACAATCACTGCCCTCCTTTACCCTTTTCTCTTTTACGTCTCTCCCAAACTCCTCCCTCTGCTCTCCCCAGCCTTTCCTTCTCTTTTCCCAGTTGTTTTCTCCTCTTGTAATTTCTGAACCCTCCTGCTACAATCTCTTGATCCCCATCCCCTTTTCATTCCTCTTAAAACTCCTCGCTTTCACCTTACTCTTCTTCAAACTTTCCCCAGTCTCCATTTTCCTTCCTTCACTCTCTATTCTCTCTCCCCCCTTTCCTCTTTTCTTCTTTCTCTTTATTTGCTTTTCTTCTCTCGCACTAGCTTCTCTTTCTCCCCTTTCTCCATTGCCTTGCGCTCCCTGTCCCATCTTTTTCTTCCCTTTCAGGGTGATTTTTCTTTCTGTCTCGCTCCTCCCCTTTTCACACTTTCCTCGCTGTAGATAGAGCTCTCTCATTCCTCACAGGATCTTTCATCTCCTCAATATCTGTATCTTCTCTGTCTTGATATCTCCACTCACCAAGTACCACCTCCAGAAATCACCCCCATAGATATCTATGCCCCAAGATAGGTTCCTCATCTAGACATCTTCTTCCCCGCCTTCATGGTCCTCCTCTCGTCTCTAGGGTCTTCCAGTCACCCTTCCAAGAAGCTTAGGGAGCCTCCAGGTTTCGCCGCAGCCCTGGCCCGGCCTGGATCGACCTCCAGAGGAGGGCAGAGAAAGCCCACGTGGGTCGGCGCCCTTGGAGTGGTGGGTAGTGGACGGAGACCCCAGATTTACCATCGCGCTGGCCACGAAACTCTGGGATCAGTCCCGCGCTAGGGCAGTCTGGGATGTCAACAACGCTTCCAGCCGTTGCTAAGAGACGGGGGAGGAAGTGACCTCCCGGAAGCGTTGGTGCCCCGCGCCTGCGTGCGCAAGGGTCGGGCTGCTGCCTGAGAGCGCTTTTCCGCCCAGAACTGGCCTGGCTCCTCCCGGCCGCCGTAGGCGGGGTTTGTTGCTCTAGGTCCCTGGTGCTCACCTGAGTTTCACCTATGCCCGCGGGGCAAGGAGGCTGAGAATCGGTGTGGGGCTAAGGCCAGGCTCCGGGTCTTTCGTGCATCCATTCATTCGTTCCTTTAGGTACGCATTAATGTAACAGCCACTTACTCACTCAAGACCACCTACCACGTGCCAGGCTCTTTTCAGGGCCCAGGGTATCGTCTAGCTCGGGAGACAGACCAAATACAACAACGGAAGCAATACCCCAAGTGGGATACCTGCTCCGGGGCATACACTGGGGAGGGTATCTCTGACGCTGGGTTTGACTTCCTTTCGAGATACTTGGTAATAGACTCATTGACACTTGGCGTGCTTCCTTGTGCAGCGCTAATAAAGTTTGTTCCCCTGACACAGATAGTTAAAATTTTTTTTTTTTATTAAAGAAGAAATATATCAGCATGGAGTAGTGCAACACTATGTATGTTTACCGCCCACCCCCAAAACAGCAGGGTAAGCACCATCTTACATCTAATGTTCTCATCTAGTTGTATCCCTGCTCTTCATTCAGTTGAAGAATTGCAACTTACCAGCATTTTTGTTGAATCCATTAGGGTCTTTCTTTTGTGGTCATTATTTGTCAACAGTTCTGAGTCATTGAAAAATTGCAGGTTGTAGTGAGGGATGTTCTATAAATCGCCACAGAAGAGAGCATTCCACTGGGTATTAAGAAACTGATGGAGGAAATAAGTTAAAGATCAATTAGGGATAGTCAGAAGTCACTTGACATCGTGAAGGGCATTGATAACATCTTCAGTAGCTTGGGAGGCAGAGACCAACTGTTGAATGAAGTGCGGCAGGAAAATTTTGCATCTGGAGTTGTGAAGTCCTGGGGTTTGAAGAAGGCAAACTCTGATTATACATACAAGTTATAGGTTGGGAGTGCATCCCCACAGGGCCCATGCTATGATGACTATAGTACTGATTCAGTTTGGGCTCCCATTTCCTGAGAGCAGTCTCACACTAAACAGGGCATCCTTATTGCTAGAAATGCCAACTAGAACCTGAATGGGCCCTTGACAGAGATGCTCTAAAGCAATTTTGAACTTGTTGGTAATATTGGATTAGATAATCCATTTGAACTCATAGTCTATTATTTTATGACATTAAATTATGTACAAAAACACTCTGAGGAGATTCTGGTCACTCTCATCCTCCTTTTTTTCCTCCTAGAAACTCACGTTTCTCAAGAAATCCAGGTCGCAATAGCTAACTGTTCTTCTTTGTCACTCAACACCTAGAAGGCCAACGAAGATGACTTGGAATGGATAGCTAAGCTTGTGGAGAAGTCTAGTGTGTGTGTATGTGTGTGTGTGTTTGTATACACATCTGGCTCTTGACTCATTGCCTATATCTACCTTTATAAGTACTAAATGTATAGATACTCACTGTGACCCTGGCCGTTGACTGTGGGATGACTGATTTCGGGGCTCTCTGGGTATTTCTGATCAAGGAGAACCCTACTTGATTGTGTAGCCACTTGTTTTGCTTATAAAATCAGTGGCAGTGCACCATTTCTTTTATGTCAATCAGCTTTAATGAAGGAACCGACTGCATATGCATGGAGTGTGAATCCCCTCATTTCTGGAGTCAGAGTGTCAAACTCGTTCGATAGCTGACAGCTGTGATTAGAGCAACGAAAGACTCCAGCGTGAAAGGCACTGACAGGAGAACCCAACTGCTGAAAAAGTAATAAGAAATAGCCAAACCGACTTCTAACCAACAGTCAAGTTTGACTCACTGTGCACAGGAAATCAATGAGGAGAATATGAGCCATTTTCTCCTTATCGATTTTCACTTCTAATTATTCCTTGGAGGTAGCTTGGTTTAATTTCTCTGCCTTTTGGGGGCTGTAATGAATATCCAGAGCTGTGCTATATAAAGTAGGCTGGCGGGGTTGGACATGTTCCCTATCCTAGTCTCAATACAGTGAGTTATCCCTTCCCTTCTCCTTTTCCCACCCCTTCTCTGATGCACACTAAGTGTTAAATAACTTTGAATTTAAGTGAAAGAATTAATGGTAATACTTTTTGAAAGTTTTCTGAAGTGACCCTCAAACTTGTGGTATATGCAGAGACAGTCCATAATTCTTCACATAATTTTGTCGAAATAAGATGATTTCCTTCTGAGGTCTCTGTCTTTGATAATTTGCTACTGCTCTCTGCTAAGCCCAAAGAAATTAAGGTAACTTGATAATCTTGAGTTTTCTCTTGGGAGTTTCTGTACCACCCCATATCTCTTTGGCATTCTTTCCTACTTGACAAATACCATAAGCTGAGCCATGGAATATGTTTTGTGCACATTTTCTCATAAAGTAAGGCATTGCCACTAGTATTCTACTGGTTTCTCTCCAGAAAGTACTAGATTCTCTGAAAATGCCCCTTAGTAATAGGTTGGCAGAAGTAGATGATGTCAGTGACAGCAATAAGTATTCCATATACAGTTATGGCACAGAATTACAGGATATAGATGTAGGGTTTCAGAATGTCAAACATTTTCTGCTTCTTATTAGGACAAAGAAACCTTCTGGGGTAATTCTTCCCAGAACTCAAGTGTAACATAAGCGCTTACTTCCCATGAGGGAGTGCTCCCTGTTGGAATTAAATGGTTTCCTGGAGCACAGAATTTGGCATTGCATGCAGCTAGGGTCAGAGTTTCTAGGTGTGTTTCTTTGAGTAAAATTCTCAGGGCTTTTGCTTCCTCATTTATAAAATGGGAAAGATAGTATCTACATTAGAGGGTTTTTGTGAGGTTTAAATGATATTATGTGGCTTAAATGCCTGGCTTGTACCAGGTACCCAATATGGATGATTTAAGCACATTTCTTTCTTATGTCTTCTTTTCTTTAGTTCATCCTTCCTACTTTCCTCCATTCCTTTTCTCCCCATTCTCCCTCCTCATCTTTCTATTTCTCTAGACTTTTCTTCTCTACTTCCTTTCTGTTTCTTTCCTTTCTCCCTTTTAACTGCCTTCTCTTCAACCTTCTTTTCTTCATACCCTCCCTAGGAAAAATATCTAGAATTTGTATGTTTGACTTTCTCACTAAATAACGTCTTTCCCTTTCTTCTTTTATTCCTTTTTTTCCTGTTATTTAATTAGAATATTCATCTAACGTAATTCATCTACCTCTAATCTCATTTTTTTCACAATTCCCATTTTTAAATTTCTAGCTCCACAAGCAGTTCCCATCTCAGTGCCTTGCATGAAACAGATATTCTCAGTATCCAAGCATTGGGGGCAAACTGTAAACATTTCCTCACGTATCAGTTTTGTTCAAAGAAGGAAGGGCCAACAGGAACAATAAATCCTATGCACTTGCTTTATCCCCCCCTTTTTTTCTGATAATCTAGTCCCAAGGTCTCTGATCTATTTTTTTCAAGCTCTTTGATCTATTTAAAATTACTTTCACTGGTAGGCATGATACATGCAAAATTTAGATGCACAAGGTGGAGATAGTCAGCGAGTCACTGACAAAAGTTAGGTGTATAAAATGAAACGAACAGTTGTTGGGTCACCACAAAGGGAACTCCTGTGTAACCCCCAACCAGGCCAAGAAATAGAACACTGCCCACATTCCAGAAGATTCCACATGGCACTTCCCAATCCTTACTCCCACATTGTATGGCTTGAAAAGCAAGAAATGTTTATTATCTGTCTACTGAAAAAAATTGCTGATTCCTATAATAGACTCTTCCTCTTCTCTTTTGTCTTCGAAATATGTTTGATGGCTGAAAAAATAACATTGTTCAGGGTTTTCAAAGTATGCAAATGTAGTATGTAAAGTAAGTACAACACAAAGGGGGGGGGTCAAGAGACCTGTGTGAGGGTAGGCATCTTACTTTCCACTGAAGTGTTCCTGTGTTGATTCTAAGGAGACCGTGAAAAATGAGGTACATAATCCCTAGAGTAGCCATTAAAAAAGTATACAGATATAGTGAAACAGTAAATAGATAAATTAAAATGGAATACTAAAAATTGTTAAAATAGTATAAAAAGGAAAAGGGAAAACAGTGGAATGGAAAACAAATGGGACAATCTGAAAACAAATAATATAGTTTTAGAATTAAACCCTGATACATCAATGATTACATTAAGTGTAAATAGTCTAAGCACACCAGTAAAAGAGAGAGATTGGTCAGAATCAATTTGAAAAATGTTCGGTGATTTCTGTTTTGGGAAAGATGGAGTAGATCCACTTTTCCCCAATCCTCCCACTATATATAAGTAAAAATCTGGAGATTATACAAACACAAGATTCTAGAAGAGAAAGAAAATTAGTCCAATTGCCTAAGGACATTTGGACCCAAAGAATGACATGATTGTAAGTTACTTGGATTTTCTTTTTGCCACATATATTCCAGTTTTGGAGCTGAAGAAACTGGTCACCCAGAGATGTTGATAGGCACAGAATTTTTAAAAAGCTCCAACAAAAACCTATTCCCTAGCCAAAAGACCAGGCAAGGGACTGCCAACAAGATAGATACTTAGGAAATAACCACTCTTTTTGAGCCAAATGCCACAGAAGCTAAGTGCAGAGTGTAGACTTCCACTCTCATCTTGCTAACTCCTCCCATCGCTCACCAGGGTATTGTCAGAGAAGGCTGAGTAGGCAGTTAGTCCTTTCATCCTCCTGGGTGTTAGTCACCTCTCCCACTCCCTGCAGCAGTTTTAGTAAAGTTCAGGTGGGGAGGCTGGATTGCCACCCCCATTCTAGCATATGGATAGTTACATTAAATATAAACAGCCAAGATACACCAATACAAACACAGAGATCATCACAGTGGGTTAAACAATGATGTAACTCTATGCTGTCTACAAGTACCTGACTCCAAATATTAACAATACATGCATGTAGAAAAATAAAAGGACAGGAAATGATATATCATGTAAACAATCCAAAGAAAGAGTGGTTATATTAGTGTCAGATAAATAGACTTCAGACCAAAGAAAATTACTAGGTACAGAGAAGTATAGTATATAATGATAAAACGGTAACTCCATCAAGAAGACACAGCAAGTCTAAAAATGCATGCAGCAAACAACAAAGCTGTAAATTATGTAAAGCTAAAAGTGATGGAATGGAAAGGAAACACATTCTTTTTTTTTTTTTAAGATTTTATTTTTATTTATTTTTAGAGAGGGAAGGGAGGGAGAAATAGAGAGAGAGAAAGACCAATGTGCAGTTGCTGAGGGCCGTGGCCTGCAACCCAGGCATGTGTCCTGACTGGGAATCGAACATATGATGCTTTGGTTCGCAGTCTGCGCTCAATCCACTGAGCTACGCCAGCCAGTGCGGAAACACATTCTTAATGATCTCTGAAAACCTCAATGCCTTTCTCTCACCAGTTGATAGAAGAATCTGACAGAAAGACACCAGGGATAGAAAACTCAACATCTTCGACTGACAGTTCAGTTTACATAGAACACTTCAGTCAGCACCAGCAGAATCCATATTCTTTCCAAGTGGCCATGGAGCATATACCAAGAGAGACCACATCCTGGGCTGTAAGACCAACCTCAGTAATTTTAAAAGACTTGAAATCATACAGAGTATGTTCTCCAATTATAGTGGAGTCAGGCTAGAAACGAATAACAGAAAGATAACAGGAAAATCTCTAAAACACCTGGAAAATGAACAGCACATTTCTAAGTAATCCCTGAGTCACAGAAGAGATCTTAAAGGAAATAAAAAGAATTACGTTGAACTGAATGAAAATAAAAATACAGCATATCGAAATTGGGAGATACAACGAAAGCAGTGACGAGAGAGAAATTCGGAACTGTAAATGCTTACATTGGGAAAGGTGAAATATCTTTACTAATGTGAGCTCTCACATCAAGGACTTAGAGAAACAGGAGCAAAATCCAAAGTAAGCAGAAGAGTGTATATTACATAGATAAGAGCAGAAATAAAAAAATTAAAACAAAAACAATAGAGAAAAATGAATGAAACAAGGAGTTGGTTCTTTGAAAAGATTATTGAAGTTGACAAAGCCCTAGTAAGATGGACAAAGACAAAAATGGGGAAAAAGTTAGCAGTGTCAGAAATGGAATATGGAATGCCATATATACTCTGTAGATTAAAAAAGTGATAGGGAACACTATGTATAGCGCCACATACATACAGTTGACAACTTAGATGAAATGGACCGATTCCTTAAAATAACCCACCACAAAAATTCATCCAGTATGAAATAGATAATTTGAATAGCTCTATATTATTAAAGACATTGAATTCATAATTTGAAAAATTCCCCCAAAGAAATCTCCACTCGAAGCTCCCTAGATATTTCAATGAAATGCTTGAAGAATAAGAAAATAGAAGGGGGAAAGCTTCCAAATTCATTTTATGAATTTAGCATCCTGACACCAAAACCAGACAGTCATTATCCTCCCCCCACTGAAAGACAAAAAGCAAATGGATTCATAGACTCCGTGAGTTTATCCCAGGGATGCAAGTCTGATTGACCATTCAAAAATCAGGCAAATGTAATTCACTATATTAACAGGCTAAAGAAGAAAAATAATGACATGATGCAGAAAAATAATTTGATAATATTTAATATTCATAATTTTACAAAACACTAAGCAAATTAGGAATAAAGGAAGCAGCTATAAATTTATAAAGAGCATCTACAAAGAGCTACAGATAGCATACTTAATGTTGAAAGATTAAATGCATTCCTCCAAAAATTGAGAACAAGGAAAGGATGTCTGTCTTCTCTCACTAGTTCAACACAGTGCTGGAAATCTTACCCAGTGCAATAAGGCAAGAAACGGAAATATTGCAAAAGACAGACAGATGGAAGTGAAGAAATAAAATTGCTCCTATTTGGAGATGACATGGTTGAATATGTAGAAAACACCAACAAATTTACAAAAACAACTCCTAGAAACAAAATACTCAAGTATAAATCTAACAAAAGGTGCTGAAAACTACAAACTGCTGATTAAAGGAAAAGAAGATCAAAATAAATGGGAGCATGTCATTTCTCTCCAAATGGATGTACAGGCTTAATACAATTCCAACCAAAATCCCAGCAAGATTTTTATTATAGATTCAGAGAAGAACTTTCTAATATTTGTATTGAACAGCAAAAGAAATATAATAGCTATGACAATTCGGAAAAAGAAGAGTCAAGTTGGAGAAATCATGGTATCCAATTTCAAGACCCACTACATAGCAGGACTTTGTGGTGTTAGTGGGGAGCAAACACACAGATCAATGCAACAGAATAGGGGACCCCGAAACCATCTCACAAAAATACACCTAAGTTTTGACAAAGGGGCAAGAGCTTGCAAAGGAGGAATCATAGCTTTTTCAATAAATGGTTCTGGAGAAATTCAACATCCATAAACAAACAAACAAACAAACAAACAAGCAAAGAAATTCCTGACTTTAAGGCCCACACCTTATATACAGATGAACTAAAAATGGATCATAGACTTAAGTATAAAAGATAAAACTATAAAACTTTAAGATAAACACATAAGAGAAAATCCTTATATTCTAGGGTTAGGCAAAGACTTCCTAGACTTAGCAACAAAGCACAACACAGAAAGGGGAAATTTGATAAATTAGACTCAGTCTAAGTTAAAAACTTGGCTCTGTGAAGACTGGTAAGAGAACGAAGGACAAGCCACAGACTGGGAGTGAGTATCTACACACCATGTATCTGATCAGGGACATTTAGATACATTATTCAAATATCGTCCAACTAATAAAATAATTAAAGAATTCTCAAAATCCAATGGTATAAAGATACATGATGCAATTAGAATAACGGATAAAAGACGTTCCACTGAAGAGCATATACAGACGGCAACTAAAAACAAAAAAGATATTCAGCATCATTAGCTACCAGGGAAATGCGCATTGAAGCCACAGGGAAATAGCGCTACACACCTATCCCAACGGCCAAAGTAAAGAAACGGTGACGCCACCACTTGCTGGGGAGGATGTGGAGACAGTGGATCACTCATAGGTCGCAGTTCCATTTTGTGTGATTCTCCTTATATTTATCCTGCTAGGGATTCCTGGTGCCCCTTGAAATTGAGGCTTGGCATCTTTTATCAGTTTTATAACATTCTCATACTGTGTTTTGCCAGTTTCCAGTAATGTCAAACACATTTTTTAATGAATGAATAAAGACTTTATGTAAAGGCATTGGCTGAAAAACATTTACTTGGACTCTGAATGTAGATTCTTCCCATTTACACAATTCTAAGTATGAACATAAGCAAAACACTACAGCTGTATATGTTTCCGCTTCGTTGCACCTTAATGATTTCTACTTGATCTCAGGATCCTAGTGGTTATCACTAAATATGTTAGGATAAATTTGCTATGAGTTTTATTTTCTAATTAAACCCCTGTCAGGACGTAAGCAGTGAAATATTCTTTCCAGACCTTTGAAAAGTAAAGACATGACTACTGGATAAGGGATGGTTTGCAGCTCTTCCACTAACACTTACTAGTCTCTCCCTTGGCACCTCAAGGCACTCAAAGGCACTCCCATGGGCTCTGTCTCATTTGCCTTCACAATGGCCCCTGGAGCTTGGGAGGCTTAGTCCTATCTTGCCGATGTAGAAAATAGTTCTTTGAGGCAAAGAAGTCAAATGACAGAATAAATAAGGACCCAGAGTGATAAATCTCATTTCATTCCAGTCTGGAACTTCTCAGGATGACTCTGGCTCTGTATTTGAGTGCCTACTGTATACTCTTCAAGTTACCTGGTTTGCCCTATGTTCTTCCAGTTGCAAAGTATTACAGTCCTTCTGTGGACACAGCCACTAGCCCAGCAGAAACAAAGTTGAACTCCCTTGTCCTCCTTCTCTGCTATTATACCAATTGGATACACGAGAGGAGAGGACTTTGTTACTTGCCTGAAAAGAGGGCAGGGTCTCGTCTCCTTATCAGCTGATTGCTGCTTCAGGCATCCCAGAAAGATCCCTTCTGTAAATATTTTGGTTGACCACTTCTCCTGCAGCTGACTCAGGAATTGAGATGGGTTGTTTGTGGATTCCAGAATGAGTCTGGAGATGGTGAAGAGATTGCCAAGCGGAATTGCCATAAACCTTGACTAGCAAGAAGCAACTTTCTTTGTGGAATCTTGGGCTTTTCTTCTAGCCAGTTTAGGGATTAAGAGAACCAGGGAAGTGAGGAAGCAAAGTAGGAATATTGAGGCACATATGGAAGGCAGAGAAATGGAAACTATGGGCCTTCTGAGTCCTTCCCAAGGCAAGTCGTAGTATGGAGGGCAATCCTTCCTTAATAATGATGCTGAGGGAGCATTAGAGCCAGAACCGTGGGGAGACGGGGCTGTGAACAAGACAGAGACACCCCCGCTTTCACGGCTCCCGTGGCTTAGTGGGGGATGTTGTTAATAAGTAATCACAAAACTGTGCCTCAGGTTTCCTTATGGGAGAAGTATAGGTTGCAACTGGGGCACTTAGGAGGTCACCTTGACCTGTGTGGGGGGTCCTGGAAAGGTTTTTGGAGTTAGTGATATCTAAGCTGAGTCGTAAAGGAGAATCTGACACTCATTAGGGGAATACGTGTGGAGATAAAATGGAGGGAAAGTGTGTACAAAAAAAAGGCATTTCAAAGAACTGAAATTATTGTTGTTTGGTACGACTTTAGCTATGGCTTTAGCATACAGAATGGGAAAAATGTTTCTCTAGGCAAAACCTAGTATTCCTTTGGCATACTGGGCCCAAGTGTATTATCTAAAATTAGAGAATCACCATGAATAGGCTACTGTTTCCTCACTCCCCCTGCCCCCACCGCAGGCTTTAATAGTGTGCTCAGGTACGAACCATGACTTCAAAGTGCAGGTTGACTCAGATTTCTATATTTAATACCTTGCCTGGCAAAATGCCAATCAGTCCCATCTCACCGAGGCAGACAGCGCCCTCCAGTGGAAACGAAGACCAGTGCTTCTCATGGGTGTGACTGGCGCCAGCCATACCCGATGTGCGGTTTTTTTTTTTTTTTTTTGCCGTTGTTGGCCTGTGAGGTTGCAGTCAGCGGAGAGTCAGCAAAGTCCGCTGGAATGCTGAAACCAGGTAACACAAGAGTGTTAGTTCTCACAAAGAGCTGACTCGTTATCTAAATTTTAATGTCTTGACTATGCCTCCAAAGCAGTTCCTGGTTGAGAAAAATGACAAAAAATAATAGAAGAGAAAATAAGGATTGTAAAAAATGGGAAATGTTTTGTTACTGCTTTCGACCCGACCCCCAGAACATTGACTCAACTTTGAAGTGGAGGGGGATTCATAAGTGGATGCGGTGTTAACAATTTTAATTACAGAAAGTTGATTTCTTCTCAATTCCTCTAAATAAATGTTGGACAGTGGCTCAGGAATATGACTTTGGAAGTCAGCGTAGGCACTCAGGTGCTTAGGATCAGGACAGAATAAGGAGGTGGGCGTATGGGGTTCGGGGAACAGCCCAGGCGCGGGCCGCTGTGGCCCGGGGCCTGGCTGCTCCGGCGCACATGCCAGTACCACCTGCCCCTCCAGGAGGAACTTGGGGTCCTCTGCCCAACTGCAGTGTGCGTTTGAGACTGGTCAGTTTCATTTAGCTATTTAAAAATTTCAAGTTTTCAGAAGATGCTAAATGATGTGGATAGAGTTGGAACGCTTTAAATGACATAAGATGTTAAAACTTAGGAGCTATTTTTTTCTTTTTCTGTTTATACTGTCTTCATTTATCTATATAGGGAGAATGGCAAGTTGGGGCTAAATGACCCTGTGTTACCTTTTAGAATCCTCTAGGTGGTGCTGCTGCGATAGCTATGGGCTAGAAACAATTAGCCCTTAACCATCAAACCCAATATTTAACTTATTAAATGTCCTATACTTACAGTAAATTGTTAATATAATACTATTGATAATTTATACTACCAAATTTACATTATATTCTCATAATACTGAGCCTATATGCACAAATTACACAACAGGGCAATTTCAAGTGTTGGAATACATGTAATTTTATGGCTATTACTTAATAAAATTAGTTTTCATGTGTGGCTGACTTGTTCCACACATTAAAGCTGGCTATAGGATTGGCTCCTCTTTACCTCTTCTTGTGTTGGTCAGTGGGGGACAATGCCTTGTACATAGTAGATGCTAACTTAATGTTTGCCAAAGGAATTGATTCTATTGTTTTTCCCCTTTCACAACCGATTGGAGCTGAGACAACAAGCTGGATTAAGCTTTTTAAAACACCAGTCAGACATTGCCACTTAATCTTTGTGAATAAAAAGTTTGGGATGCTATTTTCTCTTTATTTCTGAAAATGGCCTGAGGTATATATATATATATATATATATATATATATATATATATGGCATCACTTATTTTAAAAGCACATTGGTTTTCAGGTTGGTTCCATTTGAAATGCAAGAATGTCATGAAAAATTGTGTTTAGTAGTTGCTCAAATCTTAATCAAGATTTTATTAAAATCAATATTTGATATGCTGCTCAATTTAATTAAATTAAACCATAGAGAAATGAGTAATAAATGAGTCTGAAAATTGACCATGGGGTAAGGTATGTTTCTTTTAATTAGTTTAACATATGAAACGTTGAGCTAAGGAATTACCACAAAAGGAACAACAACAACAACAGCAACAACAACAGAAGAAAACCACCACTCTGGTTTGTACGACACGAACACCGAGCGTGCGCTCTGTTCCAGGTGCCGTGCTAAACACTGCCTCTGAAGTCCCCTCGTTTATTTTAAACCACCACCACCGAGGTCTCTCTCGTGGGTGGACGATGTGGCCCGGGTCTGAGCCGGTGTGGGGGTCCCAGGCCGTTCAGCCAGTCAACAGCTGGGGTAGATTTTAACATAACGAGCAAGTTTTTCTCGGCGCTCACAAATGGAAGAAAAGCATGGTTTGATTATGATTGATTTTAGAGAAGGGCACGGTCATTTTTTTTTTTTAAAAAGAAGTGTTGCTTTCGCGGAGGAGTGATGGAGAGGGGGAGAGCCCCAAGTCAGAAGGCATGCCAGTTGATTTGGCAGCTCTGAGTCCCATGGACTGGAAAAAAAAAAGGTTTTTATTTTTGTGGACAGACACAGAATACAGTTATTTACTCTATAATTTATGCTGTTGAGAGTGGCAGAGATTTATGGTGTTAGTATACAAAAGTGTTCTAATCGGGATTAGCTAATGAAAAAGTGGCGGCCCGGGAGGGGAGAGAGTGGGAAACCGGGATTTCAGCGGAGCTGCTCCTCCTCTCCCGGGACAGGACCCCCACAAAGGGGCCAGAGTTGCGCGCACGCGCAGGCGTCGCACTTCTCATTAGGCCGTCGGGGTCTGTGCCTGCGCCTGCATTTTTAGTCCCGTGTTCTTAGTCGTCCAACAAATCAGCTCGAGGAAACTAGTGATATTCTGGTTAAGTACCATCGGCAATAAGAATGAAACTGCAGTTCCCTAAAAAAAAAAAATCCGCCTCATTTTTATTCGGTGATTTTTCGGTGGGACGAAGATAGAAGAATCACCACTAGTCACAGCCCCACAACTGCAACTTCTCTACTCTAGGCTGAGGCTCCGTTTCCCTTTGAAGTCACTGTTTCCTGAACTACAGTCACTCGTGTACCACGTGCACGGTTTTTAACCTCCTCCTGTACCTCTTGTGTTTGTTACTTCATATTTTCACTTAAAATGGGGCATTTAAAAAATCAAAATTAAATTCCTTTATATTAGAAGGAAGCTTTGTTTTACGATCGTGAATGGGAAACCGGAGTCACTTGCTCAAAGAAGGGTGCAAGTGAAAAGAAATACGGTCAAATCCAAACACTGTTACCAACTTTTAACTCCAGGGAAGTGTCCAGAGGTCACAAAGATGCACTTGTACCAAACCGGGACTTCCTCTTTTGTTATATCAGAGGAATACAAAAATTTGAAAAGGGAATAATTTTTTCATGTGAATCGGGTTTGTCCAATGGAGTGTCCATACGCCACCCACAATCAGTCTCCCACCAGAGGGGCACCCTCCAGTCTTCGTGACCCACAGCCGTACATCTCTGCAAGCTGCCCCGGTGAACTCGGCCTCCTTCACTCCCCAGTTCCCTCCAGTAGAAGTTGAACCTTACTCGCCACCCACGCAATTCCACTTCCCTTGTTCCTGAACATTTAGAGAGTCCCGCTAAAAGCAAGCACACTTGGGACGGAGGGCAGCTCACAAAATGAAGTTTCTATTGTTGTTAACATGACTTTTCTCCGTATTTGCTGTTGGAGATAGTTTTTCTCTAATCAGGTGGAACAAATGTTCAATAATAGTGAAGTAAATGTAATGAATAATACATCTCTTTACCATCCCCAATCTTCGCACATACAGTTTTCTCCTCCAGAGGTGGCCACCGTTGCCCTGTGCACGCGTCCTCCTGGAGATCCTTTGAGCACACACTCGTTTACTGGAACCTGTATGCCGCTCCTGCAACGTCGTACAAATGGACGCACACTCTGTGCGTCATTCTGCAATTCAATCTTTTTACCCAGCAATGTTTTTGTTGTGTTTTTACGTCAGGATTTATAGCCCTAGTCCATTTTTTTGAATACTGCTTAAAGGACTCTCTGAGTGCAGCTAATCTCCTTTTGAAGGGCACTTGGATTAGTATTTTTTCTTCTACAAACAATGCTATAACGTCCTTATGTAACTCTCTCTGGCCCGTGATGACCATTAAGAAATAAATCTGTTGCTGGATAGTACTCATTCAAATGGATGGACTTCTAATTATAATAATTAGAGAGGGCAAACATGGTTGTATTTTTTTTCATGGGGATTGGATTTTTCTTCTGTTTACTCACCCATAAAATAAATTCATATTTGTTGTTCTGTCCTGCATAGGATGAAGCATCTTGATTTGCACACGAAGTTGTAGGTTCTATGTTATGTTTGTTGCATTTGTCTAATACTATTTAATTCTTCCTTTTTATGACACATTTGAAATTAATCACATAGTTTTGTGCTTAAGTCCTGCCCCTTAGTGGATGACAAGCTCCATGGGGCATGAGGTTGTTGAAAAATCCTAAATGTCTCTGACCTTATTAAAAATAACTGCCTTATTATTTTAATAGCAAATAGGCACACAAGCTTAGTAGAGTTTGAATGGGAAATATGGAGGGGGGAATAAAGGAAAGGAAAATCACCCACGAGAGTTGGGTTTGCTATTTCTGACCAAGTTAGGACTGGGGCATAGCTGGAGTCTCACAGGAAATCTAGTCTCACCAGAAGATGATTCTGTTCTCTTGGCCCAAGAACGGGTGTACATTTCTGTGGATATAAAACCCACAGGCCCAGACAGAGGGCAGCCTACCTCTGGCTCAGCCTGCCATTTATTATCATTCACAGGTGGTGTTAGATGCTCAGCTTTTAAAAGAACTGGCTTTTCAGCAGTATTTTTACCCTTGAGAGTATATATAGAGAGCTCTGTGTTGTATATTAATCAGAGCTTTCACGACTCGCTTTGAATGGTATTCGAAATGTGTCTGGGAGTGTGGTGAATGAACTATGCCCAAAGTGTGCTCTATTATTTATTACTCAGGAGTCTTTCTATCTGAGACACAGGCTGAAATTAAAGGAACCAAATACCTACCTTTAATAACTCAATGTTCTTCCCGGTTCCTTCTGCTCCCTGTGCACCCCCCACCCCCACCTCTAAAAGGGTTCTTGGATTTGATGCCTCATAAGAGTCCGTTTGTGTATAAAATTGTGCTGGAATTTATATTTTTACATTCCCCACTCCTTCTGTGGATGTGCAGGTGTCAGGGCACACACTGTGCAAACGTTTAGTAAATATGCTTGGAAGCTGTTCCTTCTAGGACCGCCTCCCTCCCTTTTCCCAGATGGCAAATCTTACTCATCCCACAAAACCTGGTTCAGATGCCACTCACTTCCTGCCCCCCCTCCCGGACTGTCCTGGGCTGTGAGTCACCCCTTCCCCGCACTCCACCTCCCTGTCCCTTCACCTCCACCACTCGCACTCTCAGTGTGAGTGATATCGTCTCTAAGGGGGCCAAACTTCATTCCTGGGGAACAAACAATTATTTTCTTAATGCATAAAAGGTATACAAACAATACACAAACAGATATACAGTATATAAAATTTCACAGTGTGTTGAAGGGAGATGAGGAAGACAATACCTAAAAAATGATTGATTTCTGGGTGACAGTAATGAAAAGAAGGCTGAGAAACACTGTTTTATCAGACCTTTCCCCCTTGTATGACAGTCATGACTTTGTGTTATACCGTGGGTCTTTTACAAGTTGGAAAACCCTAGCCTCTAGCATAGTACTGCACATGGGTTGGCACTCATGATTTATTTACTTGAAGGAATAGATGGTTGAGATACTTGCTTCTAATCATGGCTGCTCAGCACCAGAAACTCCTGCAAAAAACTGTTGATGCCAGTTTTTAGGATCTACCCCCAGCAATGTTACCTCGGTGGATCCGGAGTAGGCCTGGGGGTGGTGTGTTTTACAACGCTGTTCAGGTGATTGGATTTGGGAACCACGGCTGCAGGCCAAGAATCACTTTCCTTTTCCTTTGAAAATGACTCTATTTATAAAAAACAGAAACCAAAATCCAACACAGGCACCGTATTCATGTGTTGATATTTCCAGTGCCCATCATCAGACCACGGAGCACTGGTTTCCACTCAGGGTGTCATTTTCTCCGAGGAATATCGGCAGGCGCTGGTGTTTTCAGCAGAGTTCAATGACAGGTGCTTCTCTCGTTGGTGAGGATTGTAGACTACAGGATGATGTGAATGTGGCAGGCAGCGCAGGCCAGTCAAGCACCAGGATGGCCTTGGGCAGGGTTCTTTTGCCAGGCTCTGCACAAGACGGACAGACAGGAAAGGTTAGCTGATGTGGGGACTGAATGAATGAATGCCCAGGGTGCTGGTAATGGGAACGCTGGAGAGTGATTTTCAGTGGCATGCCCTGAGCTCCTTGTTTGGTCCCGTGCTAGAAAAAAATCGTTTCAGTAATTTAGTGCAATAATTTGAATGGTACAGATCTGTGGATAATACCCATTAGAGAGGAATAACAAATACCTAGAAAAACAATTCTTCAACAGTGAACTACTCAGTAGATTGGAACAGAGGTTCTCAACCCTCTCTGACCCAACACCCTCTTTATGTGAAATATTTTGTATTCCTGCATTCATTATGGTGAAGATCATAGATAACATAAGTTATCTATATATGAAGTTCTAAACATCAGTGTAATGCCTCACATGTAATGTAAAGAAATAAAAGGAAAGTAATTTTAGAATAAAACTACACCAGGAGACCCAATGAAGTGCCGTCGGTTCTGTTATCCATGACACTTGTCTTTCACAAATGTGAATTGTTCCAACGTGACTGATACATTAGGGAGCAGCTTGAGCATTCGTATTTGCTTATGTGTGACTTCATCCACGAGGAGCACAAGGTGGACACAGAAAACTGACCCGGCGGAGGTCAGCCTGTAGAACACACAAGACTCAAGTGTGCACAAGGCTCAGATACCAGCCAGACCCCTCTTGTTGGAAGCTCCCCCCCAGTCCGCTGCTCCAGCTTAGCTTCCACCCAGACTGCCCTCCTGCTGCTGCCCCACAGGAAGTCACGAGCTGCCGCCCTTCTGCTGCCCACACTGACACAAGCAAACCTCAGGCCTCTCTCGGCAGCGCACCCCTTATGTTGTAGTGCGCATGCATTTCTTTTACACATTTAACACCTGTCAACCTGAGAACCCATTTTCACTAGGTTCTCTTTTTTAATGTCACTACCAAAGCTTTTTGTGTGTTGTGCCCCTCATTCCTCTTCCCCCCAGGTCCACTGATGTTTAGTGTGTGATTTCTGTGTAGTGCGGTGATGTTTCTGGAACACATACATTGTGTTATGTCAGAACTGACCTTACGCAGTTGCTTGCCTCTGGTATAATGAATTAGTTTGGATTTGAGAGAAGTAAGCCTATCCTCAGCTGAAAAGTGTTGACACTTCTTCTATTGGACATTTTGAGTAAGGGTGGAAGATGAAATAAGTATATTGGTACATGTGCGTAGAATTGCCTTACTGTAACGGCTCCCTCGTAGACCAAGGCAGCTGAGCTGTGCCCTCGACCCAGATGCCAGCAGTGGTATTGTGATACATGCTGTGATTTTCTAGACTGGTGACAACTTCTCAAGTTCTGAACAGAACAAAGCACCCTTCTCCCTTGATTTACACAGTGGTTGCTTTCCTGGAAGATTCCCTTGCATTAACCTCATGCAAAAGAAACTACCTGTGTTTATAACTAAAATGGAATTCAATTCTGGCTAGTTACGTGTAAACGTATCTTTTCATATGTAGGAATGGCGTAGGGGGAAGTTATCTTACCCAGTATTAGGTGTGCGGGTCCCTGTTCACCAAGTGCCCTTCCCCATCCTGTGACAAGCCAGACTGCCCCACAGATTTCCCTCACGCCCTCTGGTGAACCGCTGGGCCACTGCAGTGGACTTAGGCTAAGCTATAATTAGGGTCAATGTAAGTTCCGCACTTAGGCTGAGAAACAGCTATGTAGAAAATGGAGTGGATAAGAACGATTTAGCATAAGAAAGGATAAGAAAAGTTCAGAGATGTTTGTTGACAGTAAGTGATGGATGAGTAACTGGTTTCCCAATACCCTTAGGCTGATGGGAAGGAGTGCAGTAACTAGATCAGTGCTGTTCAGTAGAAATACAACCGGAGTACCGATGCAATTTCCAGTTTTCTAGGGGCCACACTCCAAGAAAGACAAGGAACAGATGAAATTAACTTAAAGAATGCAGTTTCTTTAACCCAGCGTAGCCCAAAATAATATTTTTTCAAGATGTAATCAATATAAAAAGTATATGAGTGAGAGGCGTTATGTATTTTGACACTAAGCCTTTCTAATTCTGTCTTTTACGTGCAGAGCGCATCTCCCATTTCCAGTGCCGAAGGGTTCTGTGTCGCCGCTCCCAGCCCAGTCTCTGCTACCACAGCACTTACACTCAGTTAAAACTCGAATCCTGTATTTTCTAGGACGCTGTTGAGGGCAAGGTGAGAAGCCCCAACCCAAACTGTCTTAAACAGTGGAAACATTTCTTTCCTTATTCAAGTCAAGAGTTGGGGTGCCTTCTATGATCGGTCGGGGGAGCAGTTCAGGCCACGGTCAGGGGAGCAGGTCATTTCTGTTCCTCCACCCTGACTCCCTCCTCTCGGGGTTGTAATATAGCATCCAGGAGCAAGACGGTAGTCCATGCTTCCTTGTTTGTGCCCAAAAGGAGGGATGAAGACACCTCGTCCCCAAGCTTGAAATATCTACTCTTTCCTTCAGCCTGATCGGGCCCAAATGCCACATCCCAATTGGCTTACACAAATGGTCTGGGTCAGCCTATTGGATATTCTTGTGATGGATGCAAGAATGCCTCTGGGCATCTTCTCTTCATTTCCTCACCACAAGAGACACCATTTCTTACTGCCTTATACTTGATTTCTTTACTCACATACTATACCTCGCTGTCTCTGGAAGTGTTTGGGTTTGTGACCTCTTCATAAAACCTGGACTCCAATAATTTTTGGCTGAGCCACACATGCAACATTGCATTTAATTTTGATTTAAGGAAGATATAAAAGAAGATGGAGTGGGTTTAAAGGAGAGAGCTGTGGTAGCGAGGGGAACCGAAGTCATATTACATGAGGGAGGTTGAAGGGAATGGTGGTGTGAGCCCATGAGAAGCGGAGGGCTGGGGGCAGGGACGGAGCACCTGACAGAGAATAGTGTGTCTGCCTGCCGCAGTTCTCTGCTCCCATCCACTTATCTGCCTCTAATTCGTTCTGGAGCTGGAAGCCAGATAATTAAACCTGCTAGAATAACATGCACTATAAGAACAAATAGGCTGTGAATGAGAGGCGGAGGTGCTATTTAAGCATCACTCCATGAACTTGGTTACCCCTTGTCCACCTTTCTTGTCGCATCCCTTCCTGATGCGTTTGAGGCCTTGAGCTTAGTTCTGAGTAGGTAATATGATTTTATCATTTTCTAGACATACTAACATTTATGAATGATCACTAGTAAATGATAATAATACTAATTAATCTTTATTATTGCTCTGAGCTAACTCCAAAGCATGCATAACAGCTACCACTGATCATGGTACTTACTGCTGATCAATGCCCTTACTACGGGCCATGCATTGTGCAGAGCATGTCCCACAAATTAGTACTTTAGTTAATTCCCACCACAGACATTGAAGGGAGTGTTCTTATTTCCATGCTACAGATGAGTGCATTGAGGCCTTGAGGGGTTCAGTGACATTATCAAGGTCATATGATAGTAAGGGGCAGAGTGTAATTCAAACCCAAGCTGTGTGACTCCAGAGCCAACATTGTACACCCTAATGAGTCTGGATTTCTGATATTTCATTCAAGAAACCTGAGATTGTCTCCTTTCCAGAAAATGGTTGATGCCAGAAACACATAGCAAGGTTGAGACCCGAGAGCGCCTAATCGCCCTGTAGTACTGGCCAAATGTCAGTACCACATAATCCTAATCACATGATAGACGTCCTGTTAATAATATATAATCCCAATATTCCAACTTGAGGTGTGCCATGGGGAAGCACACAGTCAACTGTCAAGCAAATGGCTCTACCAGTTTAGAGTTAAAACATCTTCTCAAGGTATAAGTAAATAATAATGTGGGAAGAAAGACTTTTGCTAGATGCAAGATGCCAGCTGTAATTTCAAGAAAATCTTGATTGCATTCTTTGTGAACTATTTCACAAAGCCTTGCTCCAGCACAGCTTTTCCTTGTAAGGTAGCATTAAAAAAAAAGAAGGGTTTTTATTTTTACTTGGTGTTTATTGTTTCTTCGTCAGCAGCTGTGCCAACGTGATGTTGATTATGCAGAGAAGAATTATTTTGATTATTGACAGTTGGCATTCTTCTCATAATTTGGAGTTCTTCATCTCTGAATTGTTTCCTCACCTCCTCTCCTGTCTGCACGTGAATAAACAGCTACAGGCGCTCGCCAGGATCCTTACCCAAGGCAGCTGTTAGGAGGATTGCAGTTGAAAGTTCACTTGCCATCTGATGTTAAACCCTCTTCCTGCCATGTGTTCCTTTCTCTGAACATCAGTTCAGACAGTGGAGTTGGGGGGTTCACCACGAGTGACCAAAAGGACTCCCTGCGAGGAAGCCACACTCTCTTTTGTGGATCACCCTCCCCCTGCATCTTTGCTGGCTGGGGCTCTATCGCTCCTACCCATGGCCATTCAAAACTCCATGTCAATGGATTAGCAGTCAGGGTTGGCTAAAACAAATAGTCTGCGCTACTTTTTGTGTGTTTTTTTTTCCCTTAGGAAAAACACTGCTTAAAAAGAAGAATGATTAAGCCCTAGTCAGTGGGGCTTGGCTGGTTGGCCTTAATAACTGCATGAACCAATTTCTTATAAATTTCCCTCCTCCCTGCCTCTCTCCCTCATTTTATACCTATACCTATACCTATACCTATACCTATACCTATACCTATACCTATACCTATACATATACCTATATCACAGAGCTAGGTCTTGACATGAATTAATGAGGGAAACACTAATATGTTATGTATTAATGGGGGAAAGGGCAGAACAATGAATGGTGTGTTAGTCAGGCTTCTCCAGAAGAACAGAGCCAATATGAACAGATTTGTATGAGGGGAGCTGGTGAAATGTCTGTGGTCTGATCTGGAGACACTTTGACTCTCTTAATTCACCAGGGACTTCCCCATTTCCACCACCATCTTTAAATAGATTAGCATAAGCCTTCTTGGATTCAGTTTTTCTTCTTGATTTCCAGGCTCACATCCTACTGTTTAAGGACATAGTCCCAAAGGATGTCCTGGTGATCCAGGATAACATCCCTCTTGGGAGAATGACAGGCCTGGCTCCAAGGTGACCCAGGAAACTGTTAGAATAGTGCTTTTTGGAAGTGCCTGCACCTTCTCTGAAGATTATTAGACAACTAAGAGTTAGACAAATTTGCATAACTTCTTAGCACTATCCAAGCCCTTCAACACTGTTTCTGAAGGCTGTAGACAGGTTACCCAAAGCTAAAACTCTTTATATATGATTTTACTTGAAAATCTCTTTGTCTTGGATATGTCTCAGGTCCAGCATTTGCAAGAGCCCTGAATGTTGGAGCTATCCAGCTCCAAGGAAGGCAGAGCTTAAAAGGGAACCACATGAGTTTAGGATTTCCCAGCAACTCCAACACCTGGAAATAAAAGAGGATTTTTGGTGTTGGATGCTCTGAATTGAGGATTTTCAGGATGGAGGCAACTTCTCTGTTTAATGGCTCTGTTTTGGTCTACAAAGCCCAGCATGAACTGCTATGGCTGTCAGGGACCAGTTATTGGACAGGCCCTTCCTCTTGAATTCCACAAGGATAAAGAAATGATAATATACTGAACCAAATCGGATGTCAGGCATCTGTTTCATTCCATTCTCCTCCATTCCATTCTGTGCCATTCTATGCTATTATATTTAATTACTGGACATTCTAGTCTATGCTGTCTCATTCCATTTGAACTTATGACTTATTGTTCTATATTATTCTGGTCCATTCTTTTTCATTCCACTTTATTCTACAGCCATGCATTGAGTTCTTGCTTAATGCAGGGATTTTGCTGAAAGTCACCAAAAAAGCTCTTGTGTGAGTGTGTGTGTGTGCGTGCATGTGCCTGTGTGTGGCATACACATTGCACATATGTGTTCTGTGGAGTAGTTTTCAGGAATCATCATAATTGATAGAAATTCCATGTTTCTTGAGCCTCTCTCTAGGAATACTCAGGAGTTGGTCCTAGTAGTGAATTAAGGAGAATTCAAGGTTTTAAGCTCTTTGTGTTTCTTTGCTAGTGATCTACTGGAGACCATATTTACAAACAGTGAAAATCCTTTGGTAAATTAAGATAAACTGAAGCTGTGTTTGAAAGTCGGAAGCCACCAAACAACAAAAAAGACCATAGTGGGGGTAAAGACAGCATCAGCTTTCATATTCATTTCTCAACCATCCTTCTTCAGTGTTGGCTGTGAAATGTACCTTGATACCTTTTTGTTTGTTTTTCATCAGAGGGTTAGTTATCCTGGTAGAAAATATGTGTTCCAGAGCCGATTCAGTGTCATGGTTAAGGTCATGGGCTTTGTTAAGAGCTGAGTTAGAATATCAGCTCTGCCATATCCAGCCATGTGAACTTGGGCACGTTCTTTAAGCACTTGGATAATGGTAGTATCTCCCTTGTAATGCTTTTGAAAGAATTAAATGAAATAATGCATGTAAAGTGCTTAGCATCATACTTTCCAATATTACGTGGCCAATAAGTGCAATTTTTAGTTGGGAAATAGGGATAATATAATGCTCTTAGGGATATTTTGAGGATTAACTGAGATGCTTGTAAAGCATTACTACCTGACACATGGTAAGCACTCAATAAATGTTCAGCATTGACATCATTTTTAAAAATCCTGTGTTATTTGTAAAGTGTAGAAAATGTACTTAGTTTAGTAAAGTGAATAATGTAATAAACTTATAAAGACTAATTGAGATAATATGAACATAATATTTAGCACCATGCCTGGCAGAGAATAAAAACCAAACCAATGTTAAGCTCCTGAAGGACAAGAACTGTGTTTTTAGACCATTTTATTCCTAGCACCGTTTGGCACATTGATAGTATGCAGTGACTATTTCATAAATAAATGAATGAGGTTTTATTCTACCCCAGTGTAAAAAGAGTCATGGAGAACAGTTCTGGTCTCCTTTAGAATCTGATGACCCCTGAAAAATGGGGGATAAAATAAACCCAAGAAGACAGGATGTTCCCAAAGTCTGAGATCATGGTCATAATCCCCTACATTAGAAAGGTCTTTATGGTTCACAAAGAACTTTCAAATCCATTATGTCATTCAACATAAAAAAGTAAAAAAAAAACAGGCAAGAAATGTCCTTGGGGTCAGCTGGACAAGGAGCTCAGTCTCTTACAAATGATTTAAACTGCACTCTGCCTTGTTACAGATATTGCTTATAGAAAACTTCAGGCACAGCAATGCTACCCAGCTTGATTTAGCTTAAAGAAACCTTTTGTGACCTTATAAACAAACACAGCCCAGTGGGAACCCAAGTGGAATTTCAGAATTTTGAAGACGAGCTAAGAGAATTTGCTCAGAAATGGGACATATTAAAACAATCTCTAGCAGAGGAGGGAAACAATAAAGAGATTGACTCAGAAGAGAATAAAAAGGCCAGTGCAACTTATTGGTGAGCAGTGAGCTCCTGACTCATTATAGCTGTTGACTGTGTAGCCATAATGTTTGGGAACATTGCAGTCTCAAGAGCGGGCTTGTAATGATGTTCATCTGCTCATATGGATGGACGGCCTTACATAAACTCTGACTGCTCGTGGAAAAAGCTTCTTATCCTGGAAGCACGCTATCAGAATGGGACTGAATAAGGCTGATTAAAAGACATTTTTATGAATATAAATGTCAGCTTCTAAATGCCTGTCCTCTGATAAAATGCTGTGTGTTCGTGCATGTGTTGGGTGAATGTGTTTTGACCTTATGGACCTTATGTCCTGAGTGAGTGGGTTAGGCCAGTTGATTTACTGAGCTACTGAAAGACAGACAAGGGCTGTATTTGGTCAAGGTCCCAGCAAGAAACAGATGGTTCAAATGGAGTTTTAAGTGGTTCATATGGAGGAACTCATGTGACCAAGATTTGAGCAGGATTGTTCCTAGATGATTCAAATAGACGGCAGAGGGACTGAAATATAGGCAGGGTTACTAAAATAAACAAGGGATGGTAAGTGAAGTCCTTAGAAACAAGCCATAATAGGAAGCTGCTTCAACCCCTAGGGTGTCCATAGCATTATGAGAACCCAGTGACATGCTTGTGAAGGAGGAACCATCTGGAAGGAGCTGTGACTGTGGAGAGACACAGATACCATCACAGATGTGGTGAAGCAGGGAAGAAATACTCTGGCCTTTCTTCCTACCCTCTGATTTCCTGAAGGTACTTCCCATTGATCAAACCCAACTGGATGCTCATGGGCAAGGGCAGTTGGGAAATGCAGTCTGTCAGGTCTTCCAGGCAGAGAACAGTGTAGAAAAGGATGGGTCTGGATGTGGACCATACCATTTTTGTTGCAGCTATTGAACTCTGCCATTGCAGGGTAAAAGCAGCATAGATAACAAACAAGTCAGTGGGTGTATTTGTGTGAAAATAAAACTTTATTTAGAAAACAGGCAGTGGGCCAGACACAGAGTCATAGTTTGCTGATCCTTGCATTTCAAAAAATTGTTTATGTGTTGGGTCCAGCATGAACATGTTCATTTTCTGGGTAGCAGCAGACAACGGCAGCAATGTCCTCAAATCTTTTGGTGAAGGCCTGCCTCTACTCGGTTTCTGCCCCAGATGTCACATAAATTAAAGTAATTGCCCCCATACAGGCTTAATACACCAGGGCAAATGTGGGTGGAAGCCTTAAGCACACTTCAAGTGAGGCCATAAATAATTGAGTTGCATACATAAATGATTCAGGCCAATGACAGTAGCATGTGTACACATGCACAAGTGTGCATGTGTGTGTTGTGTTGTGTCATTGAGCGAAAGGGCAATGTGTGAATTATGCGTGGACCTGATGGGAGCAGCCCAAAGGCATGTAGTCTGTCTCCTGGTTAAACCAGTTTGAGGTGGATGTGGGCACCAGGCAAAATTTTAGGCCATTTCAGATGGGAGTAAAAATAAAACAATGACTACCCAGTGAGAACAAACAGCAGGCCAAACTGGCATTTGGCGGAGACTCAAAGGCCGGCAGGGAAGAGGAAGAATTTGACGGTGAAAAAGGGAAGGTTTCTGGTGGATCCTGTTTTGGAGGCTGTTGGCATAAGTAAGCTGGAGGTGGCCTGACTAGAAGTAGGACATCCTGTGGGGCTGGTTAGGGGAGCATATTTGACGTTCTTTAGTTGGTCATGAGTTGGAGGAGGCAAAAATTGGGGAAGCCGGGCATTGTCAACCAACCCCTGCCTGTTTTGGACTGAGTGCTACAGAAGCTGTGGTCAGGGGTCTATTGTCATATGTGGCCTGGCTTATTCAGTCTCTCAGGTTGGACAGGTTACTGTTACTTTCTGTCCTGGCCCCACTGCCTCCCGATTGATGTTCAGGAAGAGCGGGCAGCTGCTCTGCTCTGTGCCGACTCGCCCAGGCCACCATGGCCATGAGCGTTCCCCTTCTGTTCGTGCAGACACACTGGTGGTTTAAAGTGGAACTATAGCTACTTAATTATTACAACACTGACTTAATGATACCAAGAGAAGTTACGACCCAGTTCTCTGAATTCCCTATAAAAGTCAGCCTTACGTCAACCCTTCTACATAAATCTCAGAATGTTCCCTCAATGACCTCATTCTTAGCAGCATAATCCCCTCCTAATGCCTTCCCAGATCTCGCCATGAGGTGAACACAACCACACCATGTGTGGACTCTTCTCCAGTGATTCCTGATTTCATTTGTATGTGGTTTTTCTCATTATACTTTTATCTCTGTAAGAGCCATCCTTGAACCAGGATGACCCAGCATGGAGTTTACCTAGTGAAATCTCCACTGAGGCCAAAACAGATGTGATTGGATTTCTTTTGTGTTCCAGGTTGCTCTCTCATGTGTGGTTAAAATATTGCAAACCTTTTACAGTTCTATTTTTCCTTTATACTTCAGTTCCTACTTCCTCCAAAGTCGATGCTTCTTCAACATTTGGCTGAATTGTGCAGTTTGTCATGAATTTGCTAAACTACTAATGCCTTTCTCTCCTAAAATAAAATATATAACCCCCTGAATTTCACTTCTGATCTGTGCTTTTCCCTCAACAGACAAGCCCTGAAAGCAGTTCATTTTTGTGTGTGTGCAGTTGCTCACCTGAATCAAGGGATAAAATCCTTTTTCATAGACTTGTAAATGCCTGGAGCAGGAAAGGATCTCAGTGGTCAGGGAGGCTAATATTCTCCAAATGTGATGCATAACCCCCTGGGGTATACGAGATGATATTGGATAAATATTTAATAATTTTTATTGTGTATGTAGTTTAATCCTATTAGAAAAATGTCTTTAACTAGTACATTAAACTGCATGAGTTTATAAATACTACTGTTGAGGATGAGTTTGAAGCAGATGGTGCCACAGAAGCCTATTGTAGTCAGTGTGTGTGAATTGCAGGTGCTGACAGATAATACTTCATATGACAAAGATCATGAAGTTTTGGAGGCACTGATCTGCTTCATCTTCCTCAGCGCTGCACAAGAGGAAACCGAGGGAAAGATGTTTGGACTTCCTGTCAAGATGGTGGTCTAGGTGAACATAGCTCACCTCCTTGCATGACCACATCAAAATTCCAAAACTATGGAATAGCCATCACTAAGAACCATCAGAAATCAAGTTGAATGGAAGTGTGACAACCTACAGAATTAAAGAAACCACATCCATCCAGACTGGTAGGAGGGGCAGAGATGCGGAATGGGCTGGCCCCACATCCACATGTAGTGGATAAAAATTTGGGAGGGCTATCTCAGGAGCAAGGAGTCCCAGTCTCACAACAAGCCCCCTTGCCCAGGGTTCCAGTGCCAGGAAGATAAGTCCCTGAAACTTCTAGCTGTAAAAACTAGCAGGGGTTGAGTTGGTAGAAGAAACTTGTGGAGTCCCAAGCAGTTCCTTTTAAAGAACCCACACACAGACTTACTCAGGCTTACTCCCTCTGAGCTCCAGCATTAGGGTATCAGCTTGAAAGGCACCAGTGGCATACAGGGAGGAACTGAAGTGTCTGGCATCAAGATGAGAACTGGGGGACAGCTTTTTCCCAGAAATGTGGGCAGAGGCCACTGTCTCTTTTCTGAGCCCTCCCTCTCCCACAGAAACAGAGAGCTGGCACACAGGTGCCATTTATAAGACTCCATCAACCTGGCTAATACTGTTTTTCCTGCCCTGAAGATTCCCGGAGACTCCATCCCTCTCAACTTCTGGGCCCATTCAAGCTGTTATCAGTGACTTTTTGATATGAATGGCTGATCTTGTGTCATGCTTTACAACTTTCTAAATCCTCTCAAATAAGCAACAGCTGGCCTCAGTGAGTCCCAGGCCCAGCACTAGCAGCAGCCAGACTAGATTCACAGCTTGGCTTCACTTGGGAATCTCCAAACCCAACACAAGTAGCATCCATCTCAGATTGCTTTATAGCTTAGGCAAAGTGGCCTCTGACCTTGGCCTGCACCACCTGGGGAACCCCAGAGCCTACACACCCAGTGGATAGCTATAGACAACATCAGTGCACCACAACCTTGCTCCTATATAGCTAATCCTCCACAGATGGTGGAGGTTGGTGGTCAGTGGACACAACTGGTCCTTGCAGCTGACTGGCCTGGGTAAATCCCTCCCCTTGGCCTTCCAACAGCAACCAAGGCTCATCTACAAGAAGAGGGTGTATTCAGTGCACAGGAAGGGCACACCTGAAGTATCCAGCTTGGGTGATAGGGGAGGCTATGCTACTGGATCCTACAGGACACCTATTATTTTAGGCCACACTACCAAGATAGGGAGTCAAAGCAGCTCTACGTAATATGTAGAAACAAACACAGGGAGGCTGCCAAAATGAGGAGACAATGAAACATGGCCCAAATAAAAAAACAGAACAAAACTCCAGAAGAAAAAACTAAACAAAATGGGGATAAGCAATCTATCAGATGCAGAGTTCAAAACACTGGTTATAAGGATGCTCAAGGAACTTAGTGAGGACTTCAACAGCATAAAAAAGATCCAGTCAGAAAAAAAGATACACTTATTGAAATAAAGGACAATTTACAGGGAAACAACAGTAGGGTGGATGAAGCTGAGAATCAAATCAATGATTTGGAACACAAGGAAGCAAAAACAACCAATCAGAACAACAAGAAGAAAAAAGAATCTGAAAGAAGGAGGACAGTTTAAGCAGACTCTGGGACAACTTAAAGCATTTGAAAATTCACATCGTAGGGGTGCCAGAAGGAGAAGAGAAAGAGCAAGAAATTGGAAAGCTATTTGAAAAAATAATGAAAGAAACCTTCCCTAACTTGGTGAAGGAAACAGACATGCAAGTCCAGGAAGCACAGAGAGTCCCAACCAAACAAGGTGGATGCAAATAGGCTGACTCCAAAACACATCATAATTAAAATGCCAAAGGTTAACCATAAAGAGAGAGTCTTAAAAGCAGCAAGAGAAAAGCAGTTACCTATAGGGAGTTCCCATAAGACTATCAGCTGATTTCTCAAAAGATACTTTGCAGGCTAGAAGAAATTAGCAAGAATATTCAAAGTCATGAAAATCAGGGATCTACAACCAGCATTGCTCCACCCAGCAAAGCTATCATTTAGAATCAAAGGGCAGATAAAGAGCTTCCCAGAAAAGAAAAAACTAAAGGAGTTCATCATTACCAAACCATTATTATATGAAATATTAAGGGGACTCATTTAAGAAAAAAGATCAAAATATGAATAATAAAATGGCAAAAAATACAAATTAATCAACAATTGAATCAGAAAACCAACCCAAGTGAATAAGAATAGAGACAGAATCGTGGATACAGAGAGTGTTTTGATGGTTGCCAGGTTGGAGAGGGATATGGGGGATGGGTAAAGAGGTGAGGGCATTAAGAAGTACAAATAGGTAGGTACAGAATAGCTATGGGGATGTAAAGTACAGCATAGGAATTGGAGTGGCCAAAGAACTTACATGCATGACCCTTAGACATGAACAATAGTGGGGGGGATTGCCTGAGGGCACGGAGGGGTGTTGGGTGGAGGGGTGGAAAAGGGGGGAAATTGGGACAACTGTAATATCATGATCAATAAAATATAAGTAGAAAAAGGAAAGTTAGAGGAATATTTAAGCAGTACAAATACATTTCTTGAGGCCAACGAAACAAAGCAAAACAAAAAATAAAAAGGGAAGAGGATTGTCCAAGGCCGTTCAGCTTGGTGGTCGCAGGTCTAGAGTTAGATGGCGACTGCCCGTTTTCCCAATGTTCTTGCATGCAGCTTGCAAAGGCTCTGTCCTGGCAACTGTGAGTTCAGCTTAAGAACAGATACCGTGATGCACAAAGGTGCCTTGGGATGAATTTGCAAAAACCCAAGAAGCTGGCCGAAAGCCTGTTCTAATCACAGGGTGAATTACCTGAATGAGTCCAAAGGCTCATTTTCAAAGACAGAACCTGGTCACTTATTGGATTTAGAACAGCGGAAACTTCACTAGATAACAAGGCAAATGAATGCATCGCAGCAGTCACTGAAGTGGAGGCCCGCAAGCTGCTGGTTGCTCTGTGTAATGGGAGATTCGGAATGCAGTTAATGGGTGAGTGTAGTTTTTATTGTAAAAGCAAACTAAATTAAACTGATAGTTTTAATTAAATTTGAATTGGCTGTGATTTTACTTAGTTTTAAAGGCCACTTGAGACACTAGCATTGCACTTAAAATCTAGTGTTGTAATTAGTGACATCTACATTTATTATAATGGTTACTGTGCTGTATTGAATTTATGCAGGAGTAAACAAACGCTCGGGATCTAAAGAGCCTGACTTCCAGGCTAGGTTGGGTTTGGGAACCTGTTTTGTTTCTATTGGAAGGTCAAGCAATGATACTGATCTTGAAAAGGGTGCTCCCTGGTTTGGCCATCCAGCCCCAAGTGTTGGGCCATCCTGAGCCCGAAGGGTTGAAATGTTGTAATAATGCCTTCACTGTGCTCTTTAAGTTGGAAAACTCAAATCTGGTTTATGTCTGAGCATCCTTCAGCCCCCCAGTTTCTTTAGATTTCAAGGTCTACAAATCTAGGTTTGGAGACTCCAATCAGCAACCATCAGTTTGATCTGGAAATCAGCAGAGCTGGTATGGCAGTTCCAGAAACGGTTGGCCGGGAGGCTTCGGGCTTGCTGAGGCGGGCAGTGCCTTGGTGGCTTAGCATCATCAATTGTCCCAAACAAAACTGGACTCTGCAATGGAGGGTCTCACAGCTTTGGGGTACTCAGAATCACCGAGAGACTTGTTACGATGCAGTCTCGAGGGCCTCATTGGTAGAAATTCTGGTTTAATAAGTGCATGGGGAAAACCTCATTTTCAGAAAGTCTGCTCTAAAGTATTAATTCAGCTAAATGAAGTCCTCAAAAAGACCAGCTTATAAACAGAAATGGGAGTATCTTCTCAGAGGGTCAGTATATCATATACCTGGTTGTGAGGTCTGTGCGGCAACAGTCTCTTAAAAATTGTTTGGTATGAGTGGGATTAAAGAAAAGACTACATTTTAATTGTAAATTAATAAATGCTTATAAAATAACGCAGAAACGTGTAACATAAAAGATGAATTATCCTTAGTCAATTTAATCACCCTCTCCAGGGGCAAATAGTTCAGTGCTGGGTATGCTCCTTCCAGACATTTGCCTTTTTATTTATAAACATAGAAATGAGTGCATGCTTCCTTATTACATTCCCTTGTTGCTTTGTTCTGTGTTCTGGGGGAGTCCCTCTACTTTGTCTTTTTGTATTCTCGGGTTATTCCTTTTATGTAACTTCCTATTCTTATTTATGGATATAAACTCTTTCCTGATGTTTTTGAACATGTTTAGGGCTCTTTTCTTGTGTCATCTCTGTTATCACATTTATTATTGTTTATCTTGATCCTTTTCTGGCAAGGTGGTTCTCATTCATTTCTATGTGAGAAGGAGGCAATGGGAAGGCTGGGTAAAGAGGGGATGGTTGACTGTCAGGTATTTCCTTTGGTACAATAGGCATAAATCTGGACACTCTGACTTGGAATTCCCGATGCCAACATAGAGAGGGCTGTCCATGTCACACTCACCCTAGCTGCCCTGGGTTTTCTCTGTTCATTCATTTCTTTAAGAGGAAGAGTCCTTGTGGCTGTCACTGCTGTTGTTTTCCCTTGTGCTTGTCTTCACTGCAGCTAAACACTTGCCTCAGGACACACTGAATGTACAGCAGGGGGAGCCGACGACTCCGTGTGTGCAGCTTTAGTTAACCCCACCTCCTTCCTTCCTCTTCTCATTGATGTCCTGATGTGTTTGAGTTCCAGACCTTCCCGCAGTTCTCTCTGTTTAACAGAGCATGGTCAAAACTCAGAATTTTTCAAGAGAGCTGCACGTTTGCTTGCTAAACAGTCTAAGATTCAAACAGGTTGACTGTGAACCAACAACATGTACTAGAAACAGCACTGGGTATTTTAGTAAGAGCAAGACCTGGGGCACTTCCACTTTGTTCAGGTTGATTTTAGGCTTGAATCTGTAGAAACTGTGTCTGTAAAGAACAGTGTAAAGAACTTTGATCAAAGATGAAACAATCTGAATTGTTTGTATCTGATTCCTCCCATTTAAACCCATTGACTTGGAATTGATGGAACCAGAGACTGCATGATAATAATCAAACAAACAATCAAACAAACGGTAAAGAAAAATTCCAGACTCAATGAACATGGGTGGGACAGGGAGAAGGTAGGTGTGATTTCTTCTTAATCAATATAGATCCAGTTACTCTTCTGTTGTCAACGTAGACCTGTGGAACATTGAACACCAATTTCGGAATTCAAAATTTTGTGCACAAAAGCTATAATAGGGAACAAAATATTTTAGACCTTGGTAAGCCCTTGTAGATCAGTTGAAACAAACACCTAATCACATAGGTTAAGAAATCCAGGAAGCCATATTGGAAGGAAGTTAAACATCGGGACTTCAGGGTTAGGCAGGCCTGGGCTCTCATCTGGCTTGGCCTGGAGGTGGCGCTGTTGCTTCTGCTCACATAATAGGGTCAGAACTAATTACAAGGCAGGATCCTAACTGCAGGGGAGTCTGAGAAATACGGGGCCACACAGACTATTTGGTGAACTGTTTTTGAAATATTAACTCCTCATTGTCATTACCAAATCCGAGCTATGAAACACTGTTTATTTTACAGAACCAGTTATTGGTAGTACGAGGACTTAGAAGCAATATAAGAAGCTTTGAGCCACAGTCGAGGACTCTATCCACAAGCGTATTTTATTTTACCTATGGTTAAACTTAGGCTCCTAGAGGTTGAGCAAACTTTTTCACATGCGGGATGAGTTAGGGACAGAATTGAATTTTGTTCTTAATCATCCTGCCTCTCTTGTCTTGGAGATTTCTGTAGTACCTTTTCACAATTATTTCTATGATATTTTTCCTCCAAATTACTGAATTGTTTATTATCACCTAGAAAGATGAAGTCTTTCAGTGAAATGTATGAGCATGTAAATTTTATGATAATGAGAAGCATTTCCTTCTGAAACTAGGACAGAGCATCTGGAAGCATAAAATGTACATTAAAATGACTGAAGAGACCCCCCCAAATCAAAGTAATTAAAATTTGGTTGCAAAGATTTGTGTTAAGATCCGGAAATGCTTCTTTAGGTTCTGTCATGGGGAAGTCTTGTCACAACGACAAAACAGAGTTCTAACACGTGGAGACCAGCGATGCTTCATTGTTGAGGAGAATTCTTCTGGAACTATGATTCCGAACTGTGAGGTATCAATAACACTGGGTGAAGTAAGCGTACACTGTCTCCACACTAGGTCAGCCTTCCATTCCAGTGGGCTAACAGTGGCTCCAGTTTCTTTAACACACGGAGATGGGTTCCCTCTCTTTGACTGCTCAGAGCACTAGAACAGGGCAGCCATGTCTCGTTGTGCCAGTTTCCAGACCTGGGCTGAGGCAACAGTTCCTGCTTCTTAAAATCTTTCCTCTGAGATCCTTAACCTGCATGTGGACAGGCTCAAACTATGTGAAGAGAGAGGGCCCAGATGAGCCCAGCTCTCCAGTCACCGCTGCAAAGGCGCCAGACAAGGGAACGAAGAAGCAGTCCTGGAAATAGATTCCTCCAGCTCCAGTTGTCCCACCTAGGGCCATGTGGATCAGAGACAAACTGACTGGCTGAGACTTCCCTGAATTTCTGCCCAAAATAAAATGGGTGTTTTAAGCCTTACTTAAGGTTTGGGGTACTTGTTACACAGCCATGGATGACTGGTCCATCTGTCACTTACGATGCCTGTTTAGTTATGAGTGTGCACTCCGGATCCCCAATGCTTGGGTTTTAATCCTGCCACCAGGGTTTAGGAGCCATGTGATCTCAGGCAAAGTGTGTGAATTTCTGTGCCTCGGTTTTTGTCATCAATAAAGTCTGGATACTGGAATTTATCTCGTAAGTCAGTTGTGAGGCCTAAATTCATTAATTCACATAAAGCACTTAAAGTAATGCTCCATTTATTCAATAGGTATTTTTTGAGAACATCCTATGTGGCAAGTAGTATTCTAGGTCCAAGGGGCATACCTGGAGAAAAAATAGGCAAGAAGTTCTCTCATGACATTTCCCTCCTAGTTAAGTATTATTTTGCCAAATACAATACAACTGGACAGGCGAGCAAAACCCAGAACTCATGGAATCAAGGGCCTTTATAGATTCAGGATACATCAGTTGCAGATGGGCTCCTTTGTCCCATTTCTTCACGGTCCCACTTTTTCATGTGGATACTTTTTGATTACAGTGATGGTTAAGTCAGTTACAGCAATTATGGTGACTTATGGGGGCCATCAAGAATGGCCTTCTAAAGGAAAGCAGCTGTGTCACTATGGGCAAATTGAATCTTCTGAGTGAATTTCCTTACCTGTAAAATGGACCAATTATACTCAAGGAAATTTAAGGTTTCACCTACCCGTTATAACTTGTGTGTCCATGACAAGGAGTGACAAGCGGTCACCAAGCAGGCTGAGTGGAGAGGGAGGGAAGAATACATTATAGGTGGTCTGATATGTATAAGTGCAGTTTCAGGGAGACTAGGAAAGTGTGTTTAAAATGCGATTTGGGAAAGGTGAGGCAGGTGGCTGCCAGGCTGCGGAGGTTTCTGCACGCAGGTTGCCGGGAGGAGAATGTGTGCGCTGGGGGAAGGCCCCTTCGTTCTCACACCCAGGCCTTTGGCAGCAGCGCCCTCTCGCCATCTCTTTGCAAAGTCCACACCCCCTTTATACCAAGGCCGTCACCTTGATTTACTGACGTTCCTGATAACTTCCTCCTGGAAGACTTTTTACTGATAACTTCTGCTTGGAGCTTCATGAGGTGGCTTCGTCCCTCATTCCCCCACCCCATTACAAATATGCAGTCATTTAGGGCTGGATATACACAGGCACCAATGTTTTATGTTAATTGTATCAATAAGAGTTTGCCCAGGATTCAGTGAGAGCTGGAGAAAGACGCTCTCCATCCAGGCTGGGAGGCTCAGGACAATTGTCAAGGACAACTATTGTATTTGTCTCTCCAGTACTCTCCTCTTCCGGCAGGCAACAGACCTCTTTCTTGCTAAGAATAAATCCTACATGGTCTGAGCGGGGCCAGCTCAGCAAACCCTGATGCTGATGTGTGGTCCAGACAAATAAGTGTCTCCCCTAGAAATTTTATGATGCAACTATTGGCAGAGACTCATTTTGTTCAGGTTGCTAATCCGATGGGGTATAAATTTGGGTGACCACTGGTCATCTTTCCTATCACATTGAGAGTCTGCCTATGAATAGAACATACATTAAAGCAGCTGAAGATACACCTCCCCAATCAAGTTAAGGTAATTAGAATTTAGCTGCAAAGATTTATATGGAAGCTAGTAAATAAACCCTTAAATTTGAGAGTGCTGGTATCCGGTTACAGTGATGAATTGCTGGGGGAATCTGCCTAGGAATGAAACCAAAGAGTGGAGGAAAGCAGACTCAAAAGAAGGAGGGAAAGACAAAGCCCTAATAAAATCATTCAAGCTCCTGGATCCAACCATGCCTGAAGCTAGCCTTTAGTCCTATACTTCTTGTTACATGACTTGACAAATTACTCCTCCCACTTTTCCCCCCCGAATGTAGTTTAAGTTAGATTTATATTGTCTGCAAGTAAGAGGCTTTCTGCAGTATATAATGCCTGAACTGAGTCTTAATGGATGGATGGGAATTTATCAGGTGAAATAAGGCCAGTGACTGAGGTGGGTAAGATTTGTCAGGCAGAAGGAACACATAAACAAGGTTCAGGGAGAAAATTTCCGAGGAAAATATCTATGCAAAACAACTATAAGGGGCGTTGTCATTGGCCCAGGCTCTTCACGTGGAGAAATACTGCTCTAGAGTAGCCAGAATTAATTTGGAAACAGTACCCAGAAGCGTGTGGCCTTCTGAGTAAAATCCACAAAGCATAATGAGTTGGGAAAGTATTAGCTCATAAGACTCACTTAACAGGTTTATAGGATGAATTTATGATTGTGGTAGACAGAAAGAGTGACAGAAATAATACCTTTATCTTAATAAGAAGTTCTATTTAATTTGTTAGGGCGCATTCACAAAAGTTGGGAGAAGTCAATCACATTTACCACCTGCTTTTGTTTATTGAAAATGACGGAAAAATAAGGTGTTTCTGTATAATTGCTCTGAGGAACAGAATTGTTCTCACCTGTGCTGTGCCACAGGTTATTAAAAAACACACATGGAATTTAATGCAGCCGGTAATTAAATTCTCCACACGGCTCATGCAATGAGAGTAAAGACAGAGCATTCTGAGCCCGTCACTGTCCTTGCTCCAAGCCAGTCCTGTCTCCTCTTCCTCCCACCACTAGCTTTACCCACCCTGCGATGCCCATTTCAAGTCCTGTTCCCTTCACATAGTTGCTTCTGAGTACTGCAACAGAATCAAGGTTGTTTCTCTGATGCTGGCTAGACACTACTTGTTGTCTCCTTATGAAATTAACTTGAATTACAACTTAGCTTTGGGTTGGAGGTCTACTTGGATATAGTGTCTTGGAGCTAGGAGGCTTTAATACCCATTTCTATCTTTTGGTTACAGTGTAGATTTTGTATATGGCTTCCCAGGAGTTCCACCGATATACTCCCTCCTTTATGAGCGATGTCTCCACGAACTGTAGTTTCATGGGATACTAATAAGTGTTATGAAAAGTGGCTCAGTGATGAAATATGTTTGGGTATTTCATGCTTTAGCTGAAATACTCCAAACCCAATAGGTCTCTATGGTATGGGACTTATCAGAGCCTTTAATATGCTTCTACTACTCTTCAAAAGTAGGATATAATATACAGTTTTCATATAGTATTTTGGTTGACCTGTTTTCTGTAGAATTTATTCAGGAATACTGAACTCCTTGGTTTTCTAGAGATAGATGTTTTGCTCTTCTCTTGTTACTCAGTAAATGTCTTCCAGAAACATCTCTTCTCAGATGCTCTATCTCAGGCTTCTCATTTTACATTAAGAACCAGTCTTGACTCAAGCGACTATGAAGTGTGTTCCGCTGTCTTCCAGTTCTTACTCCTCCTTTGGGATGTCAGCAATTAACACTGAGGATTTACTTCATGAAATGCTGGATTTCATAACCTGTGTCATCCGCCAGAAGGATTCTTGCCAACCCCCTCACCCACCAAACCTTAGTTCAAAAGGAGACCGACTGTTTTGCCCTGCTGAACCCTTTCGGTCCTACTTGAGCATAGGAATGGTTTTAAGCGTAGTAATTCACCACACCTATTTGCACTTCTGTTGCAGGTATGTAAGAGTTGTACTTATTTTAAACTTACTTCATGAATAATTATTCTCTCCTTATATTTGGAAATGCATGGAAAGGCTCTTTATTTCTTCCTTTTATCCTAAAATTGGCAGCTCTGGGAGGCATGATGGTGTAGAGAGAGGGTGGCTGTGCAGCAAATGCAACCTGGTTTTGAATACCTGCTCTATTTCTTACTGACATCGTGTGTTTGGGAAAGGGTTTCACCTTCTGGCCCTCAGTTTTTCCATCTACAGAACTAGAAGGTTCATACCCATGTATCTCACTTGAAAGTTGAGGCATATCTTTCTCTGTCTTGTCTTTGCAAGCTGAAATGCAAGATGATCCAAAGCCAAGTTATTACCCCGAATCCATCGATTGCTCACATTGTTTGAAGTTGTGCTCCTCCCTGTAACTGAAATTCCTTTTCTCGTCATGCTCTTCAGTTCAGCACACAGACTTCCTGGCTGTGTCATTGCCACATTTCCTGCACACGTGACATCTATGAGCAAGAGACACCATGTGCCTGTTTGAGAGTGTCTCTGTCCATCAGGGCCTGGGGGGAGATCTTGGATTATTTTGTTCAAAGGAGTTAAGATTAGCCCAAATTGGGTCTTATGTGCCTAATATTCTTTTTTTGAGCTACGCCTTGGAAAAATCTTCACTGTAAAAGAAATCAATCTAAATAAATTTCCTTAATCTGTATTGAAAGCATCACAACTCAATTTCTGAACCTCTCTCTGTTTTTGAATTAAAGATTTTATTTGAACTTCAAACATACAAAATACAGATAGAAGATACTCGTGTAATGAAGTCTTATGTACCCAGAATCCAGCTTTAACTATCACCAATTTATGGGCAATTTTCCACTCCCTTCTCACCATTGGGTCATTGCAGGACAAACCCAAAATAATCTTGTCATTCCAATATGTATATTTTAAAATAACAAAGGTGTCTTGTAAAAGTATAACTACAATGCAATTATTGCACCAGAAATTTAAAATAATATAAACATGTTATGCCAATGATTTTGAATGGGGGAAGTGTGTAATAGTCGAGGTTCACTACTGAGCCATGCAGACTGAGAAAATAAGGACTGGTGAATCCTGAGCACTTTGTGATCTTCACCCCTGCCTGCAGATTGGAAGAATCTGGCATAATCTAATGATATGAAGGAGAAAGCAGGGGAGCCCTTGGAGTGACCACACAGCATTCCTGAGCTCCCCCCAGCAGAGATTCGGGGATCCAGAAGTTTCTGAAGACTCTCGGACACCAATGTTAGTAATCACTGTCCCACTGGTAAAGGGTGATTCCTTCTATTTTAGAACCAGTAGGGTTGGCTGCAGTATGGATCTTGGACCCAAATGGGAGAATCAGTAAGTTTAAGGCCCCATTGTTCTTCTCAGGAGCTAACAACAAGGAAAAGTCTCCCCAGGAAGCCCTTGTGGTACTGAGGACCGATACCTATCCCCCAGTGGCAACATTTCCTATCAAAATGTGACAGAAGTTCTTTCTTTAGAAAGGTGCCAAGTTAATTAGCACCTTATAGGACCTTGTTACAGCTCAGAACAACTTCCCATCTGCTGATAATTTAATCGTTACACATGTGACACGGGGAAATCGGGCTTCACATTCCATTACATAATGTAAATCGACAGCCAGTGAATGCGGCTCAATAGCCTGATGCCATTAGTAAGGTCGTTTCTTAAATTCATAACCAATATCGAGTTGTTTTCTCGGTGGGTTAAAAATATAGACCCAGCTTGTGTGACAGTTTGGAGACGTGAAACAGCCAGGGCATGTCTGCTGTGCTTCTGGCAGTTGTGGGCTGTGGATGGGAAAGATCACGTGGGCACTGATCTTCGAGGTCAAGAAGGTTCTAGAAGGACATCCTACAGGGTGGTGCAAAGGGCCCTACAGCCACCCCCTCCCAGGGTGTCTTTTAGCTGCTGGCTGTTCCTGCTCTGGAAGGCTTTGGCCTGGCCAGCGTGGAGATGTGCCAAAGCAGTGCCATGTTGGGGTGAGGGGCGGGGAGCCTGGTGAGCAGATGCCAATGGGCTGGTCTCCTCTTGTGCTTCCACCGTCTTCCAGAATTGGTCAGAACATTCTGAGAGCTTCTGAGGTCTGGGGTCCCCTCAGAACAGCCCAGGGAGTCAGCATAGTTGGGACAGCGTGAACCTTGTCCCTACTCTGATCGGCGACCCTGGCAGCTGGAGCAGGCCCCCAGAGTCAGCCTGTGTGGTGGGCTCTGTGTTGCCTTGGGAGGGGCCTTCTCTCCTGCCTGCTCCGCTGTGCTGTCCTAACCCCCACTGTGGCCTTTCTCCATCTGTGACTTAGTTACGGTTTTCCTCTCAAACATTCCATTGCAGGCAAAGAAGGGAAATCCTTCCACCTCTTGGAGGTAGGGTAGGGTTATATTCAGAGTTAAGACGCAAAAGCAAAGCAAACACAAATTAAAAACACACAACAAAACCCCTGGCCATCCAAAACAAAGAGGAGGCACGGCTGTGGGTTAGCAGCAAGGACAACAATGGCACAGGTGGATGGAGCAGAGAGGCTAAAGGTATCCTTGGGCTGCAAACGGAGTGAGGAGGCCCAGGGATGCAAGGATTCTTGACGATCTGGAGAAAGGGTCTGATGTGAAAAAGGGCTGGGCTGGAGGAGGGGGTGGCAGAGCCCAGACACCTCTCATCTTTGGGGGTGGGGACTGGAGCAGCACCTACCCTGAGCACAGGTCACCAATAAAGGCACGTGTCCTCAGCCTGGTTTTAAAGTGCAAAGAATAAACCAAACCAGAAGTAGTGCAAGGTGTGGTGGCTAAGTGATTACATTGCATAAAATAGACTCCACACCTGGCTTGTTTTGTATTCTTGGAATAAGAAATTGCCTAGCTTTAACCCTGTGGTTTTTTCCTTTTTAGTAAATAAATGCATGATAATTATAGAAAAGCAGGAAATTTAGATAATAAAAATACAGAAGATATAGATAAGCAATCCCCAAATATTCTATTATATAGAGATATATTACCATTATAAACTTGATATAGATTCTTCCTCTTTTTCCTCTTCCTTTCCTCTTTATCTTCTCTCATATATATATGTTGAATATATAAATAAAACATATATCATAAATGCAATATATATAATATTCTACTTTGTATCATAAACTTCCTCAATATCAAAGATGCCTTTTCATGTATCTGCAATGCTATTTTTCGATAGCTGAATAGTATTCCTCTGTATGAATGTAGTTGATCTCCTTGTCTAAAGATTGACATGCTGATCTTGCTGGTATTTTATTTGGGGGGACTCTACCCCCAGAGCTGCACCTCTAATAGTGAAGTCCTAAGGTTTGCTGCAGAAGACATAGGCAGTGTCTTCTCAAGTCACAGGTCTCAGGGTAGGAAGAAAACTTAGCTGTGGTTTTGGAAACTTTAGCCTTATTCTGTTTGGTGCCATTTATAACCACCTCACCCTCTGACTGACACAGCCTCTATTTGGCAGGGACTGGGACTATGTCAGAAGGCCACTGATGTACTTATTAGCTATCCGCCGTAGAATATTTCTTCATGCAAATGATCCAGAATATGCTTTAGAACATGGGGATGTGGAGTTCGATTGAGTCGAGAGTCCTGGCTCCTCCACCCACTGGCTCTGTAACTGTGGGGAAAAGGCTTGACTTCCCTGACCCTCAGTTTCCTTATAGGTGAAATGGGTACAACAGACTAGAAGATGTCTCAGACAGTTGTCAGGAATGTTGAATAAGGCACGTGGAGTGCACAGTGAGAGCTCTACAAAAGTCGGCCATGACTGTGGTGCTGTCTGCACGTTATCACAACAAAACAGGGATTTGGTCCCTGCTACTGGACAGGCCTGTGGCAATCCCAAGGTGCTGCAAGTGTCGTATCCCCCCATCACAGTCTTTTCTTCTTGACCCCGATTACCTTGCAGATAGCAAGTCGTGTCCCTATGTCCCTTCACCCCATTCATCTCTCTCTCCCCCCACTCCAGAATATGCTTCCGTTTGTGCCCATTTTGAATGGCTTTAGCTCTTCTCTTCCTCTCCCCATCCCCCTCTGCACTTCCCGAGACAAAAACTCACCTCTGTGACCGATGCCCTGCGGGCTCTCCATAGAGTGCACAAGGGTCTTCCCTTCGCAGAGCCTCTATTTCATTCCAGTCTCAGCAGACGGGGGCGGAGGGACCTGCTGTGCAGATGAATTCCGTGTCAATGTCACTTGCTTCCTGTGTCCTCTGAAGGGCAGGCTTTGACGGAGTTACCAGCATAAAAATTCCAAATTCGGAAATAACTGCACTTCTTGAGGTCGGGCACCTTGCATTGTTCATTTTGTTTGCCTCGTTTATGGTCCCTGCTGTTAATAGCTATTGTGTTGGGAGCACATACGGGGTGCCAGCTGCTGCCTCAAGTTCCTTAAAGTCACCAACAACCTTATGAAGGAAGTTTCTACTATCTTCACTGTAACAGTTGTGGACACTGGAATTCAGAGAGGTTAAGCAAAATATCCAAAGTCACACAGCTGTTAAAACTGTGGGATTTTTGGCAGGATCATACATAATCATATTTCCTTGCTCTCATAGACACAGGAGTCAGATAGATGACTGGGAAAATATCACCTTCAATGTTGTCAAGCTTATGGGAAAATGTGGTTACTGACCTATGGTCAACATCCTGTTGACACCTTGCTCTCCTCGTGAATTCAGATTTGGGGAGAGCCCATTGAAGGGAAAGTTAGGGATCGAAGAGCAGAGAGGGAAAGAGAGAGGGTGAGGGAAGAGAGAGAGAGAGAATCCATGAGAACGAGAAATACGGATTTCTAGAGTGAAGTTACTGCAGGGTTTTAAAATGAAAGGAGAGCCTGGTTGGATTTACACTATGAGATCCTCACTGCGACCTTTACAGCCCTTGATCCGCCTAACCGCTGGCTTCTGCACACGACCTGTTTCCCCTCACTCCGCTCTCCAAGCCACTCAGTCCTTCCCTCCGCCCCCTGGAGGGGCTGCACTCCCTTCTGCCACAGGGTGCATGGGCCAGTTTCTCCCTTTCACCCAAATCAGTCTTTCCTACCCCCCACCCCCCATTCCTACCCCAGATGGATGCCAGGAACTTGATGTAGAGGCTATTAAAGCTACAGAACCTCATATATAGAATACTGAAGTTACATTCTTACACTAAACCATCTAATGCTTTAAACATATTGGCTTTACTCCATCATCAAACATGGACCAGTGAACCCCTACAGATCTGAGTCACCCCTTTGTGGGCAGAGCAAGAGAGAGGCTGCAAGCTCCCCCAGTGGAGGTGCTTTGCCATGGAGACAGAACTCCAGGGACAGAAGGGCCCTCACTTATTCTCCGTTTAGCTTCCACCCAGACCTGTCTGATTTCAGAGTGTTTATACCTTTCAACAGGCTTCCCTGACCCTCGGTGGTTTGTTTACTGAACAACTCTGATTTTCCATTCTATTAGGAGAAAAACTTGTTCTTGGCAGACTTCCTCATACATCAGTATTTTTAAGAAAAATTAAACCCAGTGTCACTTTGGCTGACAGAAGTCCTGACACAGTGGATAGCTAACTCTGCGTGGGCCAGCAACCTGCCCTGCTTGGGCCGCGCCTGCCTGTGACTGGGGCTGTTTGCTGCGAACCATTTAGCGACCCTGAAGCCTGACAGGTTCTCCGGGCCTCCCGCCCTGCCCAGACATCTTGTCCAGCCCGACGTCCCTCTCCCATTAGGACAGGTCAGGGGAGATGGGGTCTCGCCTCTAATTAAATTCTCATCTTCGCCAACTGTTTGAAAGGGCAACTGTCGTAAACCTTTGAACTTCATGTGTAATACAAAACTTCAATTAGATAAAGGACAATAATTAGCAGATCTTTTATCTCTGGGCATAATTAAATCTTTAAGAAGGGACATTTTAATCAATGAATGGTAATGACAAGTTCATAAATTAATTAATCCCACCAATGGCGGCTTGGCGGCGATCAATGGATATTCAGAGGGGCTCGGGGTGGGGGACGTGGCTGTGGGAACACCGGCGCTCACTCAGTCCGGCTTGGTGTAAAGATTCTAATTTATTAAGGATTAGCTGGTTCAAAAGATTACCTATTTGTTTAAGGGAAAACCATTTAAAATATTAACTTTTAATGAGGGGAGAAGCCTTCTTCTTGCAAGGTTTTGCTTTCGAAACTTTCTTCCCAGAGCTGCCCGTTCAGCCCGCAGCTGCTGCCATGCCCTTGTCCTGGAGCTGTCTGCCAGTGTACCGACTGGGCGGCTGGCTTGAATGGAGAGCGGGCAAAACTCGGGTTGGCTGCCATTAGATGTTTAGAAGATGTTTCTTCTAAAACAGGAGTCAGCAACCTCTGGCTCACTGCCTGCTTTTGTAAATAAAGTTTTATTGCAACACAGCCATGTCCATTTGTTTTTATATTGCCCAGGGCTGTTTAATATGACAAAGGTGGAGTGGCATCGTTATTAGAGAGACTATGTGACCTCAGATGTGACCAAAAATAGGTGCTGTCCGACCCTTTTTACAGAAAGTTTGCCAGCCCTTGTTTTAAAACATTGTGTTCTGCCCTGGCTGGCATAGCTCAGTGGACTGAGCTCGGGCTGCGAACCAAAGCATCGCAGGTTCGATTCCCCGTCAGGGCACATGCCTGGGTTGCAGGCCACAGCCCCCAGCAACCGCACATTGATGTTTCTCTCTCTCTCCCTCCCTTCCCTCTCTAAAAAATAAATAAATAAAATCTTTTAAAAAAAAACAAAAAACATTGTGTTCTTTTATCACATCTTGAGAGTTTTAATAACATGTACATTCAGTATAGTACTTAAGAACATAATTTAAATATTTCAAATATGAGATTCTGTGGCTTTAATAGTCTCCAAACCAGGTTCTTGGCATCTATCTGGGAAAAAAAATAAAGAAATCACAAGGAAAAACTGATTTGGATGACAGGGAGGGACGGGCACACGCAAAGGCCCTGTGGTGGAAGGAAGTATGGCTCATTCCAGGGGTGGAAGGAAGGTTCAAGTGGTTTTGAGAACAGGGGCAGGGGGAACAGGCTGTGTACAGGCCGGAGGTCAGGCAGATCGAGGGCTGTAAGGACCACGATAAGAATTTCATAATATAAATCCAATCAGGTTCTCCTTCCCTCAATGTAAAATCCTTCCAGGATTTCAGGGCTTCACATCACTCTAGGGTAAAATGCAAAGGTCTTGCCTGGAAGCCAGATCAGACTTGTCTGCTGTTGGAGGGAGTCTTGGAGTTTAGGGAGCGTGTGGGGAGCGTGGCTGTAGGGGAGTGCTCGTAGAGTTCGTGGGGCCCATCCTCCGAATCCTTGGTTCTTTGGGAATCCTCTGCAAGACCGTGTCTATATTGGCTTGCAATGGTCTCTCTGTCCCTGTTTTGTCCAGGGCAGGGACATAGCCCCGAACACCAAAGTTGGGGTCTGAGTTCGCTGGGTCCTTTGTTAGTGTCTCCTGCTTAAAGGAGTGGGGACCCAGAAGAGAGGCATTTCCAACCTCTGCATTCCAGCTCTCTGGAGTGGGGTTCTCCTAGTCAGGAGGACATGCCTGGCCTCTCCTGACCAGTCAGCGGGACCGTGACAGCCAGCACTGCCTCCTTTCATCACCACTGTGACCCACTGGTGGCGCTCCCACTACCACCACTCCCCTTCATCGCCTTCCCTGTGGACACAGAATCAGCTCACATCTGGGCAAACGAGGGCTCTGTTCAGGCCACTCAGACATGTGCTTGCTCCTAGAGGCCTTTTGCTCGTGGATGGGGAAGATGTTGCTGCATCCTCCACTCCACACACCATCCCTGAGGAAGCCGGATGAGGAAGGAGAGAGGAAACGTGGCCCTTTGCTTTTGCTCATCCCTACAGTCTCTGCAAATTATTAAATCTTGATGGTGTCTCAGTTGGGGAATGGTTCTCCAGAGAAATGGGATATACACAGACATGTACTTAAATATCAGGAGACTCCTGGGATATGGTGGGCAGAGGTGACCCATGCTGCGGCCTGAGGATGATGTGGAGCAGCTAAGGGGAGTGTCTTTGCTGCTGCTGGTGGGGGTGGGAGGACAGTACATGCAGAAGCCCCAGGGCAAAAGCTTGGGGGGGTGGTCTACAAACAGGAAGAAGGCTAAGGTTACAGTCATGAGTGGTGTAGCAGGCATTGGGGTAAGGCATAAAGGGAGGCTGGGGCTGTGACCAGGGGCCAGAAAAGAAGGTTGCAATCTCTTTAGAGTGTGAGTGGAAGTGGTGGGAAAATTCTAAGTAGGGTGTATTCACTTCCTAGGGCTGCCACAAAAAATTGTCATAAACCTTATTGCTTAAAACAACAGAAATTCATTTTGTCACAGTTCTGGAGGCCAGAAGTCCCAAATCAAGGTGTCAGCAGGTCCCAGTTCCCTCTGGAGGCTCTAGGGAAGGACCTTTCCTGCTTCTTCCAGCTTTCGGTGGCCTCACTTGTTCTTGGCTTGTGGCCTCGTCACGCCCATCTCTGCTTCTGTCTTCGCATGGCCACCTCCTCTGTGTCTGTGTGTCACATCTTGCTCTCCTTTCTCTCGTCAGGACACTAGTCACTGAATTGTGGGCTCATCCTAAAATCAGGATGATCTTGTTTTGAGATCCTTAACTATATCTGTAAAGATCCTTATTTCCAAATAAGGTCTCATTTATAGATACGGGGATTTAGGACATGGAGATTTTTTTGTTGTTGTTGAAGTTTGATACAATTTAACCCTCCACCTAGGGAGGGACATGATTTTGAATTTAAGACCACCGCCGGCTTTCTTGTGGAGGGAGGTTGGACTGCAGAGGCCTGAGTGTGAAACCAGGTGAGCCAGCTCAGAGGCCGCTGTGAGCTCCCAGATGGGAGATGACAGACACTCCCACACACAGTGGCTCTGTCATGCGCAGGGCAGGGAGGCACTGTGGATGGCAGTACCTTCGTCAGGGTGCTGTCCCCGGGCCTGGAGGAAGTTAATCACGGTGGGTCTTTTGCAGAATCAGGTGATTTTTCCCCAGCCTCCTCTGAGAGGGTGTGCAAAGAGAAAGGCTTGGAAGATCAAGGAGACACCAGTTCCAGGAAGGGTCTGACCCAGCACAACGCGGGGGCTCAATGCACAACATATGCTGTGAAATAAATGCAAGCGGAGGATTATTCTAGAAGCATTCTTCTCCGACTGTGTTGGCTTTGGGTCCTTATGCGGGGCTCCCATTTTCAAGATGTTTTTAAAAATAACAAACTTACTTGAACGGGGCTTAAAGTTCCTTGGCAGGGAGACATTGGACACTTGGAAATATTACTGTTATTTCTGGAGCCAATTTTAGCAAGGACGGCTCTGTCTTTAATTACTGGTTGATGCTGAGTTGTACAGGCAAATGATTACATGCACAATTAGTTGTTCCCACAAGTAGCCAATTATGGGAACGATTATTTAAGAAAATTGTGGCTCCTGCTAAAGGGACTTTACATCGTCGCCTCAAAATTCATTTCTGTATAAAAATTCCTTTTATTGCATGTGTTTTTTTCCCCCTATCTCCGGGCTGCTAGAGAAAGCAGCCCTTGCAGTCTCATTTGTGGGGAGAGACAATGGTGGAAACCCACATCTTTGGGGCACCATGGGACTCGGGAAAGCGTGGGGTTGAGATTCGGAAGCTCTTCTAGGACCCGTCTTGCCCTGGAGACCATGTCTTAGCCCAGAGATGGAACCTGGAGGGAGACTTAGGCCTCTGGAGGGCTGACAGGGGCTCATTTGGAGGCGTGTGGAGCCCCACAGCACAGCCACCTGTCACAGTGGACTCAGTCTTTGCCTGTGCCCCTCAGCACCGCTTCCACCGCTTCCTGACGCCTGTGCTTGCTGCCTTGGCCACTTCAGGCACCTGAGCAATGCACAGCCCTTGATGCAGCCAAGTTGTCATAGAGCCATGAGCTCTTAGAATCAGGGGACATAATCATCATCTAATTGATGTGTCTCTTTTCCGAGGTGATAAAGCTGAGGCCAGAGAGGTGAAGGGCTCACCGTTGGTCATAAATCCAGCTGAAATATGACCCCAGCTCGCCTGGCTCCACCTGCACTTTCCCCCATGCCGTGGCAGCCGCGGAGGGCACCGACTGTGGGCCAGTGCAGCGGTCAGCGTGTTATGACCCTCACAATCGAGGGGCAGCCTGACGTCTTCCTCCACGTGTGGGCGCACTGGGAACTACGCCAAGTACAGTTGGAAGGGACGCCAGAGAGCCTTCTAGGCTGGACCTCTTATTTTGGATCTGAGTGGAATTTGGAAAATGTCATTAACCTGAGATCCCTTTCTCGCTTCGAACATTTCTCACGAGGTAGACCTGGAAACCTCCACGATCAACCCTAACCTCACTCCTGCAGGAGAAACCATGGACCCAAATGCCGGTGTTTGGGCTGGTCCATATAAAACGGGTTCCTTCCCCCCAATACGAAGGGTGCTCCTGTGTTAGCCACTGTGGACCAGCAGCCATCTTTCCCCTTGTTTTCATAGTGACATCCACTGTGCTACCCAATGTGCTGTATTACATGCCTGGCTGCAATTTTTCCGTACTCTGCATTAGTACTTTTTAAATTGAATAATATGTTTAATTCAACCTAACACATTCCAAACGTTATCATTTCAAATAATGTAAGAACTATTCAGATGTTTACATTTCGGGGGCTGGGTCTTCAAAGCAGTTCTTGTGTTTCACACTTGGAGACACTTCAGCCCGCATCGGCCGCATGTCCAGTGCTCAGTGGCCATGAGTGTGCTGACAGGGTCGTCTGCGGTGGTGTGGCACATCCCGCCTCCTTGCCCAGGCCCCACACTGGGTGAAATGGACTCTCCTGCTCCTCGAATTTGGCCTTGGCCATGAGATTTGTTTTGGCTGAAGAGTTGCTAGTATCTGCAACTGGAGCAGAGGTTTGAAAGATGCTTGCAGTTTGGGTGTGCCCTTTTATGAATGGGCTGTATCTTCAGTCACCCCACTCCTCGGCCACCCCTTGAACATCCGGACTGAAGAAATAAATGAATGGGTAGTTGGGACCTGGCAATGATTCCCTCGTGCAGTCTCCCTGCAAATGTCTCTCTGTACAAGAGAAGGACTCCTTTATGTCAAATTGGAAAAGAACAAAAATACGACAGGTAGTTTTGAAGTGCAGCTCTCTTCACTGCCCCTGCTGCCACCCCCCCCAACAATGGAAAGAAACAGGCTAGCAACCTCCTATTAGGTCTCCACTGGCTGTCCAACACCCTCATCTCTGGCAAGATCTAACAGCATTTTTGTGTATTTTTCAAACTGGGACTAACAAACGAATTGTTAACCACGGATTTCTCTCGCCAGCTGCCCAGGGTGCTTTGCCAGCTCCAGAAGAGATGCTGTCTTCACTTCATGAGAGTGCAAATCTGATCTGTTCTCTGGGAGACCAAGGCTCAAGCCTGTCTCTTCCAGGGCCCAAAACTTCTGGTTCTGGAGATAATGCCTTTCATGACCTTGGCGCATTGTAAAGGGCACCAACCAGTTATTTTGTAGACTGTCCTGTAATGTGGGTCTCTCTGATGTTTGCTCACGATTACCCTGAGGTTATGCATTTTGGCAAGAAATTACAGAAGAGATTCTGGTCCCTATCAGCGCATCACAGCAGCAGGCTCACCAGGTGGATGTGTCTCATTGCTGTGAGGTTAGTTTTAATTGTTTGGTTACAGTAGCATCTGCCAGGTCTCTCCACTTTAAAATTGCTCTTTCCCCCTTTGTAGTTAATAATTATCTCGAGGAGATTCTTTGAGAGTATGCAAATATCCTGTTTTTGCAGGTTACTTTCAGCCCACTGATTTCATCTCCCCTGGTTGACTTTCCACCTGCCTTTTAAATTTGAGAGTTCCTGAGGGTGCGGTCCCAGGCCCTCTAGCCACTCCCCACCTCCGCCCCAGGCAACCGCACGCCCTGCAGGGCTCCGGAGACCATCTGAGGCTGCTGGCTCCTGCAGCTGCATCTTTCTCTTTAGAACTCCCCATGGCTGTGTCAGGCGCCTCACAGAACCCTCTCCCCGCCCCAACTCACCTTTTGACGCCGGATGCCCCACGCACGCTGCCTCCCAACCTGCTCATCCCCAGTGATAACCTGCACCCCATGGGAAGGCTGGGAGTTACCCTTACCAACCTTCTCATCCTCAGCACCTGCATTCCATGATCACCGATCCCTGTTGGTTCTTTCTCCTCAGTCTTCCCAGTTCTTTCCTTGGCCATGGCTAATACCAGAAACTGAAACCACCGTCATCTCTACCCAGGACTGTTGCTTTGCTCTTGCCACTGGTTCCTTGGCTCTTAGTAGTTCCCTTCTGTTACGTTTCTACACAGCACCCGATACAACTCTAGTCACGCCTCTTTCCCACTATGTAGGACATTATGTACATCTTGGTGGCTCGCACTCGGAGGTATTATGTAGCCTTTGCTACCTATGAGCTAGTTCTGTACCAGGGGACTTAGGGATGGGTGACAGTGGAAGAAAGGGAACAACTTTTTCCTTTCTTGTGTTAATGGCTCTGAGGCCACCTTCCCAGGGCTGGGACTAGTGGGGAGGCATGAGGCATGCACCTCAGGAGCAAAGTTTCAGGGGTAACCTGAACACTCAGCAAGTAGGCAATTTTTTAATGCAGTATTAAAAAAACCCTCAAAATTAATGCAAAAAATCCATAGTGAACAAAATATAACTATTTAAATATAGACAGATCATCACTCACCTAATGAAACCCCGGTTCTCCCACCGCCAGTGGGGACATTTAGCTCAGCAAACTGTAGTCCTTCAGAGCAAGAGGTCTCAAGGGGAGGGGGTGTGATTTTGCCCTCAAGGGACAGTGGACACTGTCTGGAGGCACTTTCGGGTGTCACATTGGGGTGGGGTGGGGTGCTACTGGCACTGGGGGGTGGAGGTCAAGGGTGCTGCTTGATGTCCTACAATGCATGGGGGAGTCCCACAGCAACGGATGACCCAGCCCCAAGGGCCGCTAGGGCCAAGAGTGATCAATTCTGCTTTAGAGGTACTTAAAGAATGCTGTGTCCTTCCCCTTAAAAGCCCTGTATAACTAGAAGGGATGTATCAAGGAGGGTTTGGCAGGTTAGTAAACAACCTCAGCGGTAGGGATACACTTTACCCCTATGTTGGAGGAGGAGTCTGATTAGTCTAAAAAGAAACACTATGTGGTCTCAGCTTTTCAGCCATTGAATTACCTGCTTCACACAGGGTGGACTGGGCTGAGAGAGGCCCAGCGGCCAGTGGTCCAGCAGAGAGGCCTCTCACTGGTCCTTAGTCACTGGGCAGTGAGTGCCCACTGCCCACCCCCAGGGGACTGACCCCTCAGGTGGTCCTCTCCAGGGTCTCTGGCCAACTTGTTTCTTAGGGAACAGTGCTCCTCACTTGGGGGAGGTGGGGTGGCTGGGGCTGGATGTGACTCTCCGAGGGCACCCTCTCTCTTTGGTGTCCTTGTTCTGCTTGTTTATTTTACTTCTCGCCCTCTCCTGGGTCTGTAGCACCATCCACTTCTCCCCTGGCTCTGGCAGTCTTAGGGTTGTAACGATTTCACCCTACCACTGCCTGAACCCCACCCCTCTCCTGTGCGTGTTCCCGCGTTCCTGGCCCATACCTTGCAAGTCCTCTTCTCACTAAGGCCTTGTCCTCGTCACTGGAAAGGCCTGGGGCAAATGTCCTTGCTGCTGGTACCCTGATCCATAATCCCCACTTCCAAGCCCTGTTGACTCCTCTAATTTCATTCCTTGGTGACCCCACATTTTCCTGCTAGCTCATCTTACTTCCACCTCCTGGGCTGGCCTCCGTTCTCCCTGTATTGTGATTAGTGAGGTGATCGTGGGCAGGGCCCTGTGCTCCCGCTGGCCTGGGCTCTGTCATCTGTTTAACTGAGATCATAATGACCTGGCCTCCAGACCTCACAGGGCACTTCCAGCCATCTGAAGAAGTACCGTATGCCAGAGAGCCCTGTAAATCACAACGCTCCACACTAAGTGAGGCTGCTCTTACCATTCTCATTTCCCCACATCCACACCATGTTATCACACCTGTTTTCAAAAGCCTCCCCCATGAACTTTTAGTGATGCAGGAAGGAGGCCTGTTCTTCCACTGGAAAGAAAACAAACATCAGTGAGCATCACCTGGAGGTTGGAGAGGAGACTAAATCATGGCAACGACACGCGTGCGCCCTTGGTGCCTCTCTTCTGAGGGACAGAGCCGTGGAGTGTCCTGGCCCTTATTAATTTAACAGGCATCTACTAAGCATCTTGAGTGGGACAGTGTAGGGCTGTATAGCCTAGTGTCTTAGTTCAGGCTGACGTGGCACCGTATCGTACACTGGGTGGTTTATAAGACAAAAATTTATTTGCTCACAGTTGTGGAGCCTGGAAGTCCAAGATCAAGGTGCCAGCATGGCGGCACCTTGGTTCTGGCGAGAGCCCTCCTTCTGGCCTGCAGACGGCCAGCCTCCCTCTCGCCGCGTCCCCGTGTGCTACCGAGAGAAAACTCGGGTGTCCATTTCTCCTCAGAGAATCCCATCATGGGGGTCCCAGCCTCAAGGCCACATCTAAACCTAATTTTCTCCCAAAGGCTCTTCACAGTGGGGATCAGAGCTTCAACATAAGAATGGTGGCGGGGCCCAGGGGACTACCACAAATTGAAAGGGGACTCAAGAGTCGGGAAATTTTAGTTTAAGGTAAATAGCTATAAGCCTAGTGGGTCATGCATCTGTTAAAGCTGTTGTTTCAGGAACTGCAGATAAGGCCCACCCTGGCCCCCGGGGGGGGGGGCAGCCACTAAAGGTTACCGCCTGGGGAGCGGGTGGAGACCTCCGGGCCATTGTGCTCCTGGGAGAGACTGGCACTGCATCCCCCGCCCTCACCCAGCAGCTAGCTGCCCCGGGTGAGAACGCTGCAGATCTTTAAATCTAATTTTCCCTGAACTTCGGAACCCCTCACCCCAACTTGTAAAAACGCTGGCTTGAAAGAAAACGAAGGATGGTCTGTTAGGTGCGAACCTGCCCTCTCCTCAGATCACTGGCCATCTGAATAAAGTGCCCATAAAGATTTAGTTCCTGTCTCTGCTGATTGGGCTCAGTATAAGACAGGCAGCATGAATGCTGTTTTTTCCCTTTTTTTTTTTCTGGTTTCAAAATCAGCTCCTATTGCTTATGGGCTTGTTGTCTCATCTCCTGGGAAACTTGTTAAAAACCAGTTCTCATGCCTTCCTCAGAGATGCTGTCTCAGTATGTCTGGGGTAGGGTCGAAGACTCTGTGTTTTTAATACACACCCCATGTATGGTCTCTGGATGCCGTGTGAGAAACAGCAAATCCTGGCTCTAGCGCTTGCAACTTGGGTGGCCTGAGGGACTCAGTTTGTTCATCTGTAAAATGGATATAGTAATAGCACTTTGCTTTCTATGGGCTTCTGTGAGGGTTAATTTTAAATGATTGCTTACTTATTATGTATTAATTACTGTATTTTTCAGACCATAAGACACACCTAGGTTTTAGAGGAAAATAGGAAAAAAGTTTTTGAAGCAAAAAATGTGGTAAGAAATTCAATAACATAAGTAACATAATATTTCACCAATGTAAATGTAAACAGAACTCAACAGCAGCATTAACAACCATTATTCCTCCCAAATTTGGGGTGGGGGGAGTGCATCTTATAGTCAGAAAACACATGATAATTATTAATTAATGTTAGCAGAGTACCTGATAGGTCCTGAATGCTTTAGATTTGCTGCCACTGTCACCAGAGTCATCAGGTTATTTTCTCTGCCTGCTGCACGATCTGGTGACCTCTATCTTGTCCCCTTCCGGTGCCTGGAAGGGCCATCTGAGCTCAGGTGGAGAGCAGGCCCCTTTAATGCCCAGTGAGGAATGCTTTGCTGTCCCGGGGGGGTGCCCATATTTGGTAGGACAGCTTTCACGCCTCTCACCTCTCTCATTTCTCTCTCTCCTAGACAGACTGCAACAGGGCCAGGTCCTGCCTCCCAGGCATCCATAAGGCGTGGTCCACCTTTGTTTTCCAAATACTCCCCACACTTTCTTCTTGCCTCAGTTAACTTTGTCCCTGCCTGAGACAATGGGCTGGAATATAGCTCATCTCTCGTGGAGCCACCAGATGGCGATGTTTCCCTTGTCATGGTCCAGAGGCTCCGCATCTCTCCCCTGGTTTCAGTGCCCTAGTGTCCTCTTCCAGGTGCCTGGTGTCCCTGCTGACCGTCATGCTGTCCCATGGTCCACTACTGGGACCATGTTGCTAGGACAGGTCCAGCTTCTCTCAGTAGAATCTCATACCCCTGTAGGCACAGGGCACGCTCCGAGTTGGCCCAAGAAAAGCAGCTTTTCTGATTTCTAGATGGGCAGGCTGCGGGTTACTGGCAGCTTCGGCCAGTCTCCGGAGAATTGTGCCCAGTGGCTCACAGGAGCCGCGCACTGGTTCTTGGGCTTCAGCTGACTTTCACGTCTTCATTCCTTGTCGAAGTGCCCTCCTTAGTGGCTTTGGATGAATGAAGCCCCGGCGACTTGCCTGCAAACATGAATGCAAAACTATGCACCCCACACTATTTGAAGAGCAGAGAGCCCCCACAGACCATGAATTGTCTGCGAATAGAAACAGCTTCAGGCAAATCAGTCCCTGATTTGACACTGGGGGAGGGTGTTAGGTATGCATTCAAGCTCAACCACCACGGAGGTGATGCCTTATGACTTACCTTACCTGATGCTGCCCTTGGGCTGCAGTGATCCCAGACGCCCCACGGTGGGCAGCGCAGCTGTGAATGTAAAGGTAGCTAGCACCTACCATGTGGGTCTGAGTCCCGACAGAATCATTTGTTTCCCTTGTGGTTTGGGTAAGTTACTTAATCACTCTGATCTGAAGTCACCGTGTCTAACCTGGAGACAATAGCAACACAGACATGTTAGGTTTTTGCGAAGCATAAATGAAGTAATATAAGTGAGACACTTGGAACAACGTCTGTCATACTTAATAGAAAACTGCGTAGCACGTGACTTAGCCTCGTCAAAAGATCTGCAGAAAGTAGGACCTCCAGGAAGGATTGGAGGAGGAAGAGACCAGAGGCCCGAGTGGCACCAGAATGATGGACATAGACGTCACTTAGAGTGAGGGAGCGAAGCGGCAGCGATGGTGAGCGTCACGAGGGCGTCTGGACCAGGACCGTGAGGCGGGGGCTGCGGGCCACTCAGTGTGATCGCAGCACGGCCGATGCCCCACAGAAGTCGACCCTAGCGTGGGAAGAGCCGACTAGCTGTAAGGGGTGTGTGTGTGTAGATCTGTATGTTTGTCTTTTTCTCTTTTCTATCCTTCTGTCCTTCATCCTCTGTGTTGGAAATTCAGTTACTCATTAATCTTCCACACACTTCCTTCTTTTTCCCCAGGGCACCCTGTCTCCCGAACGCTCTTTACCTTTTGTCCCTCTCAGGGAAAGCCCCACTCCCTCATCAAGGCCCAACTCAGATCGCACTCCATCCTGAAGTCTTTCCCCAGCGCCGCCCCGCCCCAGGGCACCCCCTCCTCCCCAGTGCACGCTGTGCCTCCCCTGCTGCTGCCAGTCCTGGGCGCCTCATCAGTTTCGCCCTAGCCCTGACCTTATTGCCCTTAGAGCATCTAAAAATAGAATTACACGGTAATAGAAATAGTATCACTAAATACATTTTTGTAACAAAATGAAACGTTAAATATGTTTTAGCTTCTCACTGACAGCCTTCCTCACCTAATGGATCCCCATGCCCACTGTTGGAATGCAGTTGGGGGGCATCCATTATTACCCTTTGAAATGTATCCTTTCAGACTTTCTGCTATTACATTTGCTTGTGCACATGTTTGCTTATCTATAGTACTCTTTACACGCCCTGATAACAACATTTATTTCATTGCTGTGGAATGTTTTATTTCTCTGTCTGTCTCACCCAACAGGCTACAAGCTATCAAAGGGCAGGCACTGTGCATCAGTCTCTTTATCTTCAGGACCCGGCACTCAGTAGGTACCTGTCCGGCAAACAGGTGTGGCTGAGGGTGTGCACGCTGGTGTGAGCTGGGGAAAAGGAAAAGGCGGGGTATGGGGGGGAAATCAGAAGAGGAATATTTGATTGGAGTGTATCCTCCCCATGTTGGCTAAAATTCCCAGAAGATATCTGGGATCTCTACAGAAGCTGCCAGAAAGGGCAAAGTTGGAGCGAGCAGCTGAGCAGAACATGGAGTTAAGTGCAGGCACTGATCCCTGAAAGGCCCTGCTCGGAGGGCCCAGGGTGGGGGTGGGGAGGATGACTGGAGGGAGAGGGTGTGTGATGCGAAGGGTTGCCCGGTCACTGAGTTTTCACGGGGAGAAGCAGAGTCTCTGTCTTGAAGGTGCCTGTTGAGAATAGGCTGTACACGCTCAGATCTGGGCGGTAGCTGGACTTGTGAATTATGTCCCAAAACCTATGGGAAAAAGTGGTGTGAAATGGCTTTTGTTATTAGAAGTGTATTTTATTACCGAAGTTTGAAAGGCTGTTCGCCAGGATCCTCCCCACAGGTGGAGAAGGTTTTCTGCGTGTGGCCTGTCTCCTGCCCTATCCATCATTCGGAGCCCCCCTTCCCGTGCACGTGCCAGGGGCCTCTCCACTTGAGGACTTTATCGGTGTTTATCTTGTAGTCTTTAATAAATCATTTACTGATTGTATGCAGTCCAGGCAATTTACGTGAGTGGAGCACCACCCTGTCCCACATTACTCCATTTCTTGGACGTGTCTGGGTCGTTTCTGTGGGGGGCTCTCTCTCTGAGCTAGAAAACAGGGGCAACAATGGCCATCTCCGAATGCTCGTTTGGGGAGAGGGGGCATTTCACTTAGTCTAATTCTCCATAGTCATTCATTTACCAAAGGATGCACATTAAAGCAGAAACATTGTTCAAACAGAACAGTGAAGACCTCTGGAAATGCAGCGTGCCCTTCAGCGGGGGTGTACTTTAACCTCTCGCCCTCCCGAGTTTTTCAGTTTATGGTATGTTCTACGCCAGGTGTGGGCAAAGTACAGGGCTCAGGTCAGGTCTGGCCCTCCTCCTGATTTTTAAATAAAGCTTTATTGGAGCAGAACCACACCCCTTTGATTTACATATCATCTGCGGCTGCTTTTCTTCCTACCCACAGCAGAGTTAAGTAGTTGCAACAGCCATTGTCTGGCCCACCAACCCTAAAGTATTTACTGTCTAACCTTTTCTAGAAAAACTCTGCAGGCCTCTGTTCTAGGCGTGTCACAGCTGTCGAAGGGTGTCTGTGCTCCATCTCCGTCCCAGGGGTCCTCTAGTGCTACAGCCGTTCTGAGGACCAGTCTCCTAGGGACTATGGCACATACGCCTCTGTGAATGTGTGTGTGTGCGCATGCCCGTGTGTGTGTGGTGCGTGGCGTACAGGGGTGTGCCTGGGTGCAAGGGGAAGTCTTGCAGGCTGTGCACCAAGCATGGTGTGCAGAGTGGTCCCGTGGGGGGGGTGGAACTTTACATCCTCTCTGTCTTCGTGCGTGAATCTGTCTGAAATCGCTGTGTGCTGGTCGTTCGACAGCGATGACAAAGCCCTGGCGTGGTGTGTGATGGCGAAGTCGTGACCTGGGCCGGAAGGAGCCAGGCGAGTGCCCCTCGTGCTCAGGAACTCAGGGTGTGTGGGCACACGGCTGTGGCTCCCTTACATGGGGTGTGCATGGTTAGAGTTATCTTTTTGTCCTATAAACGAGAGAATAAAATAAAATAAATTTATGCCCATATATATGTAATTATTTTTCTCCATCTATCTCCCTTTTCTGTATACGCTTTCTCTATTTTCTCTTTATATATTACTATTATTTTTATTTTGGTCAGAGCAACGAATATAGAAGGCTTTAAGCAAACCAAATGGTGCCTTTTGAGATCACTTAGTTCACTTTCTAGCAGATTCAATAACTCTGAGTGCTTGCTGTCGGCCAGACAGAAGGGACTGTTACCCCCGACCACGTGCTGAACTGCCCCTCCCCCACACCGTTGGCACCCTCCCCCCCACCCCCCCGTGCATCCTGTTCCCTCGGGCTCCGTCAAGGGTCTCCTTTCCTCAACTGGAGGTTGCCTTCCCCATCTTCCTCTGCTAGGCTTCGAATTGTCTTTCAAAACCCAGTTCTAGGTTCTCGTGTCACCTCTTCCTGGACTCTGCCCGAAAGCCACCTGGACTGGGGTTGAGGCCTTCCTCACGATGAGCTCTCCTGGCTTCCTCCGCACGCCCCACCCTAGAGCAGGACCGGCAGAGCTGTGACGACTGTCTTTTCGCAGGAGCGTGGTTCCTGGAGGGAGGGGCAGTGTGCAGGTCTGTGCCTGGAAGAGGGAGGGAGCAGGCCACGCTAGCCCCGTGTTAGGCTCTTCACACACTTGCTCCCCTTCACTCAACCAAAGGAGCCCGCGAGGGGTCCTTACTCGGGCCTACTGGGGTGTCCCACGGTGCAAAACCTTGCAGCCCTGCCTTGTCAATCAGTGGTGGGCTGAGCTTGGAACCGGCTCTGACCTCAAAGCTCATGGTCTCCCTGTTATGTCGGATTTTGTCTGGTGTTGAGCAGAGACAGGGAGGGAGTAAGGGGGGGTGGCGGGGCTTATAAATTAGGAGGGAACAGGCACACGAAGACATGGCAACCCAGCACCACCCCTCTGTGCCGGGCCAGAAGGACATGGCACCGAAGTAGTGTGCGACTCTGCCCACTGGCACAGCTGGGTGGAGATGGGGAACTCGGAAAAGGGAGAAATATAAGCCGGAGAAATTCCTTATATATTTTTTAAAAATTGAAAATGAAAAAGAGGGTTGGTTTTATTTATTTATTTTTTCAATCTGGAAATTTACTGCAGAGGAAAAAAAATTGCCTTGGTGTCCTCCGATTCCGACCTCCACGTGTCCGGGGCACGGCGGGTGCGCCCTGGTGTTGGCGGAGGGAGCACCTGCAGACCCGGTGGTGTGAACTGCAGGCCCTAATAAAGATCTGCTCCCCCCGTTTCCCAGCCGCTTTCCAATTGAAACCACACTTAATACCGACAGGTTTTTGGCAGAGGCCGAGTCCTCCTCAGGTCAAAGCCATTACAGCGTGAACGGAAGAGTCAGTATTCCAGTTTAAAGAGTTGGACTCAACTTCTCTTGGAAAGGACACTCGCCTCGTCCTCCACCCACCTCTCCCCCGGGACTCGATTCTCCCCACCGAAATAGTCATCTCTTTATCACACCAGGGCGCCTGTGAGGCCGTTATGTGGGATTTCTGGAATGAAGTCCTCGTTGGAAGCAGCAGCTTCCTCCTCTCTCCTCCCCCTCCAGGCACTTGCGGAATGTGACTTTTCCGTTTGCGAATCTGCCTTTGGACGGAGTGGTTCTCTTTACTGGCGACTGTACTTGGCCTGGTCTCCATTCAACTTTCTTAAGAAATCCGCTGCTGTTGTTTTGGCTGTGGGGACGGGCAAGCAGAGTTGTGAATTGAGCCAGTCGTCTGGAAAATGCAGGCTCCAAAGATTTCGGCTCAGCGTGTTGAGAAGACAAAGCCCATGATAAAATGTTTGGCCTGGGGACTTGCCGGCATGTCCCTCACTCAACCACCCTTTCCTGTGACAGAAGGGGACACTGAGGTCGAGAGAGGGGCAGGCACTTGATCGGGGCCTCGCAGAACATTGCCAGCAGAGGCTGCATCAGAATCCCAGTCTCAGTCTCCAAGTCCGCTCTCGCCCCATCCCCTCTCTATGTGTCCCTGTATTATTCCTGCAAAGACTTCTCATTTGGGTCTACACCCAGTGAATGGGACTGCAGGGTGCAAATATTCCGGGGTTCTGTGCTTTTCTGGCTAACTTTTGTGACAGGAATGCCACTGAGCGGACCAGGCTGTAAGGCCCCAAGGACATTCAGTGCTGGGTGAGGGAGCATGGGATTTGAGGGCAGGCTGACCTGGGTGTGTCAACCTAGTCACCTAGGACTGGGGCCCGGGCCAAACTGCTTCTCTTTTCTGACATCTTGGTTTCTCATCAGTGTGTTGAGCCTAATGGCACCTTCCCATGGGATAGTTGTAATGTATAAATGAGAGAATGTGGGAAATGCTTGGTAACGCAGTGTGTGCTAGCTACACATTACTGCCTCTCCTCTTCCTCCTCTTCCTCTTCTTCCCCCTCTTCCTTAGGTTCAAATGTGTCAAAGTCTGGTTTTAGGTTCAAACCTAAATATAATTCAGGTTTTAGGTTCAAAACCTGAAGTATATTCACTTTTGATATTTCTGAAACTTTGAGGGGCACAGTAAGACAGTAAAAGAAAGGAAAAGGAATATTTGTTGAGTATCTACTGTGTGCCAAGCCCTTTGCCTCCAGAACCATCTTGTAATTCACCCCGGGATGTTCTAGGCAGGACAGCCGAGGAGTGGTAAACAGGTCTTGAATTTAGTTCACAGCATAGATTCCATCTCCATCCAGTCCAAGGTAGTGGAGACACAAGAGTGGCTGCTCAGTCACTACAACTTGCCCCCCCCCCCCCCATCCCCTGAGTGTGGACAAGCTTTGGATTCCCCACACCCCTTACCTCCCTTACTTGCCTCCATCTGCCATCACATTGAGCTCAGCCTGGGCCATCAGCTAGGTACCATTAGCTAGACCCTTGGGTGTGCCAGGTGAGAGAAGTGTGCCAAGACCCACCTGTCCTTAGCACCTGTCATGTGAGTTCTTAGGTCTAAAGAACTTCTTTCTCTTTCAACCTTGAGCTGCAACACTGAAGACCAGGATGGGGAGGGAAGGGGAGAAAAGAAAACCTGCCGCCGTACTCCATGTTCTTGCACGTGAAAGAGAGCCATGTCCCACGAGAGAGATGATCCCCCTCTTACAGATGAGGAAAGTGAGGCTCAGAGAGCTTGTACAGCTTGGTAAGGCCACAGGGTGAGTGGAGTTTGGCTTTGAATGTAGGTCTTTCTGATCAAAGCTATCTTTTCCTCTCAGCAACCCAACCTTAGCTTCGGGTTTCCACCCTCTGTGTTTGAACGTCATAATGTAATTTTGAACAAGCCGAGTTTGTTCTAGAATATCAAGTCCAGAGAGAAGGCCTGTCTGCTTTAGATCTTTGTATTAACCAACTTGGGTTGCTGTAATAAAATACCATAGACTTGGTGTCTTAAACAAAAGAAATTCCTCCCCCTCCGACGGTTCTGGAGGCTGGAAGTGCAAGATCAAAGTTCTGGCAGGGGTGTTTCTGGAGAGGGCTCTCTTGCTGGCTTGCATACTACTGCCTTTTACTGTCCTCAGGGGCAGGGCGACCTCTGGCATCTCTTTCTACTCTTATAAGGGCACCAGTTCTATGGAATCCTGGCCCCACTCCTAGGACCTCATTTAACCCCAGTCACCTCCTTAAAGTCCCCATAGCTCATAGAATTACATGGTGGTTAGGGCTTCAATGCATGGATTCTTTCCTGACTGTCTCTATGTTGGGGGTTTACCAAGTTTGACATGATTTTAGATTAAAAATTCTTAAGAGTAGTAAGGCCCATCTGCAAAAAGGGAGGGTGACAGGGAGAGAAAGCACTTAGGAAAAACAAGTCTTATCTGAAGTATTGTTCCCCTGGTTTTATTTTACTATAGGGAACCCGGGCCACATATCTTGTTCCATTTGCTTCTAGTTCTCTTTTTATCCACCTGACTTGGTTTCCCCAATTTTTATGTAAAGCAGTTAGCACTGTATTAGGTTATGTCAAATGCTCGTGAATGTAAACTATTATTGTTATTCTATGCTGTGGAAATTATTAGTGTAGTTAATCAAATATTTCCAGCTCTACCACCAGGAGCAAGGTGGCTAGCATATCTGTCCTCCCCCCACCCCCGAGTTAGCTGCGGTTCTACAGCTTGCTCTGGCCAATGAAATGGGAATGGAAGTGATACCCATCCCTTCAGTGGAAGCTTTAAGAGCCAGGGCCTGACTCAGCCAGCCTCTCTTCTCCTCTGTCACTACACCCGGGGAAACTCCAGATGGTGGCTGCTCCATTCATCTGCACCTTGCAGGGACAACAGTGTAGAGCAGAGCACCTAGCTGACCAGCCCTGGACAAGAAGCATGAACAAGAAATAAGCCACTGAGACTCTGGGGTGATTTGTGCTACAGCATAACCTAGGTTATCCTGGCTGTTCTCTGCTGCAGTCCCAACACTCCTTCCTGTCTACGCTTCAGGCCCCAAATCAGTCAGTACCTGGGCCGCTGTGATACCCACTCTTTTAGAGCTCTCCTAGTAAGACTATCTGTGAGTCATGGAGAGCTCCTCGCCTACCAGATCCAGGTTTTGGGCTTTGACTTCTAACATCTCATTTAAATCAAAGAATGACCCTGTGAACCAAGTGCTACCATCTCACTTTGCAAAAGAGGACACCAATACCCATAGTGATGAAAGCACACTGTAACAAGAGTCACCACTAGGAAGTGAGTTAGGTGTCCAACCCATATTTTTCCAACTCAGAAGCCCATGGGGTTTTCCTGGTGCTACATTGCATTTTTTTTCTCTCTAGTGCATGCCCACGTTCAACCTCTGCGTCAGGGTCGCAGCTGTCAGCTAATGGAAGACTATCAAGCATCTGGTCCAGGGGTTAGCAAACTGTGGCCCATGGGCCTAATCTGGCCTTTTGCCGGCATTTATAAATAAAGTTTTATTGGAACATGGCCATGGCTATGCAGTGCTGCCGTGCTCCAACTATAGCATTGAAGAGTTGTAACAGAGACCATCTGTCCACAAGCCTAAGACGATTACTATCTGATCCTCCGCAGGAAGGGTTTGCTGGCCTTTAATCTAGACAGACCATGCTTCATTTGAAAAATTAGGAAACTGAGATCAGATCAGTGAAATATGCATTAAAACTGGAAATAATTTTCACACAGAACTGTGTGTATAACGAACCATTAGGCATAAGAAAATAATCTTCAGGGTCTATGTGCATAACCATTCTAAAATTATGTAATTTTAATATATTATTCTTTTCTCTCTGCATGAAAGAAAGATGGCTATGTTTTGGCTTTCCTTAAAAAAATCTAATAAGCTGTTTTTGATAACCCTAATCAAAGAGAGATTAAATGAAAAAAAATCCACTCCTGAATTGGTTTGAAACGAATTCTGATAATGCTAGTTGATTCCATATGTCCTAGACGGCAGTGTCCCTGTTCCAGTTCATTTGGCCTTATATCATGAGCATTTCTCATGTCATTAACATTTTATATAAGTGTAATTACTGGTGGTTGCATAACATTCTGCTCTACAGAAATGTTATAATTTATATAATCATAAAAATACATATATTGAAGTTTTTCATTATGCTGAATCTTTATACATAAATCTTTGTCCGTATTTCTGATCTTTTCTTGGCAAAGATTCTTAAACGTAGAATTCCGGTCCAAAGTGTATGAAGGTTTTAATGGTCTTGATTTATATTGTGAATTTCTTTTTTGAAAAGATTGTTCAACTTATATCCTACCTTGAGAGTGAGGATGCTTGTCTTACTACATTCCCTGAACCACTGTACATTGTTATTTTCTAAGTTTTCCTTATGTGGCATGTAAAAGTAGTATTTTACTTTTGTTTTAATCAGCATGTTTTGATCAGTGTTCAAGGTGAATGTTTTTCCATATGATACTATCTATTTGTGTTTCATGCTCTCAAAATACTCAATTCTAATTATATGCCCTTTTACTGGGAGCTCAAAATACTTTTAGAACTTCCCTTGATCTATGTATTAATCACTTTTTATTGATTAGTTCTACTATTTTCACTTGTTAGTGTTTTTTAATTGGTTGTAAATGGCCCTTTCTAACCATAACCCCCATCCCTACCCCACCCTGTTCCTTCATTCCCCTCTGAGTGTGCTTTTTGTCATCCTAATGAACTGCATTTGCTCAGCTCTACCCTGTTCTCCTGGGCTACCAATTTCCTTTGCAAACTGCACAGCACTATACAAGTGCTGATGATGTAATCGCTCAACCATGACCTCATGTGTAGTCACTTCAGCATCACTTTTGACAGTCTCATTGCCTTGACCTTCCATTGCATCTACCTGGCTGATCCCAAATCCTCAGTAAACCCATCTCATGTTTAAAATGTGGGAGCACTCCTGGAGAGAGTCTCAAAAGTAGAGTTATTCATTGCATTTACTTGATACTTATTCATTGAGCACCTACTGTATGTCAGGCACTGCCCTGAGTGTTTGAGATACGTCCATAGACAAAGACCACATACAGGAATCAGCAGCAAAAGAAATACATGAACTAGACATACGTGCTGTGGAAAAAAGAAAAAGTAGAGCAGAGTCAAGTTGCTCAGAGATGGGAGGGTGGCTGTAATTTTAAATGGCCTGGTCAGGCTTGCCTTTAGTAGGAAGGTGAGATCTGAGCAGAGACTTAAAGCAAGTGAGGGGGATAGATACACAAGACTGGAGGAAGAGCACTCTAGGCAAAGAAAACAGCCCCCAAGGGGCCCTAAGGTGAGTGTGCACCCAGTGTGCTCAGAGAGCAGCAAGGAAGGCACAGGCTAGAGTAGAGCAGTCCTGGGGGAACAGAGTAGGAAAGAAGGACAGAGGGGGTAAGGAAAAGCCCAGGCTATGTATGGTCATTACAAGAAGTGTGGAATTTATTCTGAGTGGGATGGAGGAGTGGGGCCCGAGCACTGTGTCTTGAAAAGAGAAGAGACTTGATCTACCTCAGGTTTTGAAAGGGCCACCAGGTTTCCGTAATGAGAGGTTTCTGTGGAGGGGCAAAGGTGGGAGTTATGTAGCCATGCAGTGCTGGGGCAGGGGGATGGCAGCTTGGTTCAGGGGTCAGCAGGGGAGGCGGGGAGAAGTTATCAGATTCTAGACATATTTAGAAGGTATAGCCAACTGGATTGAGTGCTAGACTGGATCTGAGGTCTTAGAGAAGGAGAAAAAGGGTGAACTCCAAGGTTTCTGGCCTGAGCAGTTGGTGGGATGGACTGCCATCAGCTGAGATGGGGAAGGTTATGGGAGGACAAGCTTTGGGGGTTGAAGGCTGGAGATTGCTTTTGGACCCGTCGCATGTGAGATGTCCAATTAGGATTCTAGGCAGGGAGATATTGAATAGGCAGGGTAGGGCAGGTTACAGGAGAGAGGCCTGAGCTGGAAATATAACATTGGGAGTAGCCAGGATATAGATCACATTCAAAGCCATCAGCACATGTGACATCCCAAGGGAGTGAGTGCAGCTAGAGAATGACCAGCTCCTTTCCAAATTACTGTGCTCCGATACCTGCTGGACTCTGTGTGCAGCCGACCAAGTCTTTTGCTTTTCCTTGACTGACTTACTAGCTCTGTGCTTTTCAATCTGGGTGACAGTCCCTGCCAAGAGTTACACAAAAGGTTCTATGATATCATATGCTCTGCATCTTTCTTGACCTCAAATATGATTTAAAAATCAGAAAAAAATGTTCCTATTAAAATGATATTTTATGGAGTAGCATGCAAGTGATTTGAAAAAAAAAAGAAACCACACTTTTTTAAAGAAAATCTATCCCTTTTCTAGGATCCATCTCATCTCTAATTTGGCCAAAGCCTGGAGGCGCGTGCTCCCCAGGTTAGAAGTGCTGCGGTGGGAGATTGGAAGGTAACTCATTAGTTCCTCATCGCAGAAAAAGTCCCGGGTTGACACCTTCATTCCTTATCTCTTTTGGCTTTAGAACTTTTGCTTGTTGCTCGGATCAGATCTCTCTCCCTTTGTGAAGGTTTCTAAAGCATGCCACATTGACGCTGAAAGAATATTCCCAGGAGAGGACACATGTAGTCTGGGGCATGGCAGCCCCCTTGCAGAGCACACGTAGCCTCCTGTGGTGCCTGTGGTGATGATTTTGTATTCACACGCCTCAGATGTGTGAGTTTTGCATCCATTTGTTAAAAATACAGTTTCAGGACTTTGTGCTTATATTTTATATAACTTGATTTGTCGTCACAATGTTCACATTGGCATATGGATTAAAATTTTAGTCTCTCACACAGTTTGCACACCAGCAAAGCAGGAAGGAATCCGAGGGACCCAGGAAACAGTGACTCCAGCTTGGAGGAGTAATGAAGGGGAGCCCTGGATGTAGCTGGGCTGTGTGCACGTCTGCACCACCATCTATTTACGTTAGATGGAAGGCTCCAGAAAAGAGATGTGTTTGGGAGTAAATTGTCGATTCTTTCTTGAGATGCTAGAAATACTTGGGCATTTGATAAAGACAAATAGTCGGAGAACAGAAAGGCAATTTAAAACTCCATGAAAAACAAAAAGCTATACAGGCAGAGCAATGCTATCATTGCACTTAACTTGATTAATCGCCCTCACCGAGAAAGCTTGGACTCATATTTCCACACAGGGCAAGGCCCCTTTAGAGCAAAGTACATTCTTAAGGGAAACCAGTATTTTTTGAGCATCCATTATGTGTTAGTACCTTCTGGAATATAATCGCCTTTTATAAAATGCAACTTCATTGTGGGAAACAATATAGAACAGATAAGAAACTTGCCTTAAATCATGTAGCCACTTGGTAGCACATTTGGATTCAAACCTGCTCTGTTTGTTTTGAGAGCCTAAGTTCTCTTCTGCCCATGCTGCTGTTGCCCAGGGTTTAGGCAGAACAGTTGCAGAAGTGACTGTCAGCCACCCAAAACTATGGGTGCAATGTTTTAAGCACAAATGTGGCAATAGTAGCCTAAAATAAAGCTACCCAAAACTGAAGCACAACACTTATTCCCCAGCCAATACATATTAATTAATAATTAGGCAATTATTCTACCATAGTAACATGGAGGGTAGCATTTTTTTTAGCTTAAATTAGTGGTTCTCAACCAGGGGCAATGTTGTCCCAAGGGGACATTTGGCAATGACTGGGGGAGTGCTCCTGGCACCTCGTGGGCAGAGAGCAGGAATGCTGTGAAACAGCCTACAGAGCACAAGACATCCTGAACAAAGAATTACCCAGACCAGAGCATCAGCAATGCTAAGGTTGGGAGACCCCACCCACCTGCCCACACCCCGCCCCACCCTGCCCAAGAGAGCATATGCAGAGAAAGGAAACACATGCAATTGGGTAAATAGGTGGATTCTTTCTTCTCCCTTTTTTCCTCCAAAAGATAATTGAGTTTTCTGAGCGAATATTTGTTTTCTGACATTTAGCAGTGTTTCAATATGAAGGTGAAAACTAGCCATTTATAGTCTGGATAAGGCAACTACCCACTGATGTCCTGTCAAGGTTCAGGTGTGTTTATAAAGTATGTTGGTTTGCACGCCCTGTGTGTGAGGTCGGTTGTGTATACGGATGGGCTGTTGTAGAGTGTGTGTATGTGTGTTCACTTGCTGGTTTTGATGGGAAGTATAAATTGGGTTTTGGAAAAAGATGCCCCCACGAACTCCAACTGTAAGCTTTCACTTCATCCTATTAAGATTTCCCTTGCAACTTGGCCTCTTTTAAACTCCTATCTCGTGCATTCTCTCTTCTAATCTAATACCTCCGCGTACATATCTAAACATGATCAGTGACAGTTTTCGCTGCGGGGTGAGGCTTTCACTGACAAGGCCAGTGAGCGCTGATTTGAGACCAGCCATTGTGAGTGACTTCAGCTGTCTCTTCAAGTGACATCCAGCTACTTGAGAAAGGAGCGATGACAAAAGTTCTTTGGACAGAAAACTTCTACTGACAAGAAGGTGACAGGTCCTTGCACAGCTGGTCTCTGATATGCCTCGGAAGGGGCCCCCGGAGTGACTAATTTGAGCTTTGCAGTAGCTGGGAGGAGGTGTGGGGCCCTCGCACTCTTAGGACTTGGAGAAGCCTGTGAGACTGACGGGCGGTGGATGCGGGCTGGCGGAGCCCATTGTCGTGGGGCCGCAGGCCAGGGCACCCCGGCTGGTTAGAACATGAGAACATTGAAAATGTTTGCAGCGAACGGACATGTTATTTTTGCCTTCCCAGAATCCATTCTTCCCTCTCATGGTAACAACGCCTCGTGTTTCCTTTAGCAAGCCACCCCACCTCTACTGTCATTTGATTGGAGCCCTCACCCCCTGCCCCCCCCGCCAGCTCCTGGTTCCAGGGATCAGCTGATCCACCTGCCCATTTCCTTCACCACGGTGGTTGGTTCAGGGAAAGGCTGGTGGTCCAAGACAATCCAGTGAGACTCAGGTTTGTGCCTTTGCCACAATTATTGGAAAAGAGATGGCCTTTTCCCCTGCAGTCACCAAGCTGTGGGTGGAAGCCTGGAATTTCTAGAAGTCACCACATGGAACAAGTTAGCTAGAGGATGAACAGACTCTGAGAACAGAAGGGCTGAGAACTGGAGAGAAGGACACGGTTCAGTCCTAATGAAATCATTTGAGCCCTCAGATCAGATCTATCTGAGGGCCCCTCTATCCTAGACTTTTGTACTATAGAAACCAATGTTCTATAGTAGAACAATGTTCTTCTTTTCCCTTTTGCTGATTTAATTTGGTTTCTCAACAGAAAGATTTGTGATCAATACAAATAGCTACCATTTTGAGTACATGCTATGCTCTAGGCACTCACAGTGACCTATAGGATAGGACTGCTGGTGTCTCAGTTTAGAGATGAGGAAAATCTGAGACTCAAAGGGATTAGGCAATGCCCAAGGGTGGCAGCTAATAGGGATGGCGAGTTCTCTGTCCTCAAAACATTGCAGCTCTTTTTTTTTTTTTTTTGTGGGGAGTGACCGTAACCTCTTGGGTTTTAGAGCCAGGCTATCTGGCTTTGAGTCTTTGTCTTAATGCTTCTTAGCTATATGCTATTTCTAGGAAACTTAATTTTTCTGTACCTTGGTTTGCTCCTCTGTACAATGGAGATTATAAATACTTGTATCTACTTCAAGGTGGCTGCAAGAGTTGAGTGAGTGGATGCATGTAAAGGACTTGGGACAATGCCTGGAACCCAATAAACAATACATGTTAGCTATCCTTACTTTCTGTGACTCAGAATGAGCTGGACTGGCACTTTGAGGGCAGCTGTGCTCACTCAGAAAGGGCACCTCAAGAGCCCTGAAAGGTTCTATTGACTGATTAGACCTAAAGTTAATTATCCTGTTGATAGGGGAGAGGTCTTAAAAAATAATGAGTGTCTTAAAGAGATATACATTGTATTTCATTTGTTTATGTGTTCCACAAGTGTTTATGGAGTAACTGTTCAGGGTCAAATGTTGGGTTGGATACAGACACGGATAGATCAGAGTTCTTCTCTTCAGTAAAAGAAATCAAAGCACAAATAATTTTGATAGAATAGGGAAAACGTGTCCTGTAAGAGAGAAGACGTAAAGCACTGTGGTGGCTTGGAGGAAGAGGGGATTTTACAGAGAAAGACAAAAACAATAGGTTTCAGGGGACAGATGCTGGGTAGGCAGGATTCCAATGTGCAGAGTTAGGGTGTTTCAGGAGAGAAAAAAGTCAGCACCAAGCCACGAGGACGTACAAATCTCACTTTTATAAACTCCTCAGTGGGCAAGAAGAGTGTATACAGATCACTGCCTCAGTTCCCTGACCGGGTTTCCAGTTTGTAACAGGGTCCTACCGATGTACTTCAGGATTGGATAATCATTAGAGTTCATTTAGAGTTGACTACACTTTAAGGTCTATTCATCAGCTCATCAACACATGGGATCAAAGCCCATCCGAGCTAATTTGGCCCAATATAAAAGAGCAGAAAGTTGGCTGTATGACCTCTCCTTCCACCGATGTCTCTTTGATTTGTGCAGGGGTCCTCACATTCTAACAAACTCTGGTGCACCCCTATGGTGGTCCCACCCTTTTCTTTCTTAGCAGAGTTGGAAAGTTGTCTTGACTGCTTCACTAATGCTATTTCCTGACATTAGCTACTCTTCCTAGGAATGTAAGACCTGCTCTATTCATCCATCCTCCATACCTGCCCTTCCTACCACCAAGGGCCCATCATTTCCTCTTCCTGGAGCAGAGCATCTTTTCTGTTTCCCTGCTGAAGCCCGTCGGCTCTCTGCACTAAAACCGAAGTCTCACCAGTGATGTGCAAAAGGGCTGAACAGGAGAGGGAAGAGTGAGGAGTGGGACCCTGAGAGGACCAGGGGCTCTCTTAGTGAACCCCCTGAGGAGTTCATACAACAATTAAAGATACACATACAACAATTCAATATTGTTGAGATGCACATACAACAACTAAATATAATACAGTGTGATTAATGGATAAATTGGAAAATATCCAAGGTTCATACCTTGGTGGAGAAGGGAGTAATTGATCCTTTTGGTGGGTGATAGAAAAATAGTCAGGAAAAGTTCTTCCATAGAAGATAATATTTCAGCTGGATTTTTAGGAACGGATAATATTTCATGAAAATAGGAAAAAAGGGTTAAAGACATTTTGCACTATCCGATAGAGTAGTACCAGCCTCCTGTGGCTATGGAGCACCTCACATGTGGCTAAGTCTGAATTGAGATGTGCTATAAGTATAAAATGCACACTAGACTTTGAAGACTTAGTTCCAAAAACAAAAATAAAAAGAATGTATAGTAACTCCCTATCAACATTTTTATATTGATCAAATGTTGAAATGATAATATTTTGGATACGTTGGGTTCGCTAACATATATTATTAAGATGGACTTTTCCTGCTTGTTTTTCAAATGTGTTTTAGTTATATTTTTATTGGACAGCACTGCTCCAGGTGAAAGAAATGGCGTGTGCAAAGGGACAGGCGCAGGCAAAGCATGAGCTTGCGTGGAAAACTGGCTGGTTCAGTTGGAGCGTGAAGGCTGCGTGTGGGAGGAGTGGGGAGAGGTGGGAAGTGTGGCTGGAAGGGTAGGCACAGGCCAAGCCATCTGAGCAAGTGTGAGTGACGTCCTGACTGCCACGGGGAGCTGTGGAAGAGGTCTATAGCATGGGGACCTCACATTTATGTTATTTGTCCTCAGGGCAGTCAGCAGCGGGGACTGTAATTGGTAGAGGACACCGGGATGGTGTTTGTCCAGGACAGGCATATGGATTGCCTGTGGCTGATGTAACCAGACGACTACAAGCTTGGTACCTTAAAACAAAAGGATGTATTCTCGGGTAGTTCTCCAGAAGGAGGCCAGACCCCCAAAATCAAGGTGTCCACAGGGACATGTTCTCTCTGGAGGTTCTAGGGGAGAATGCTTTGCCTGTTCTAGCTTCTGCTGGCATCAGGGTTCTTTGGCTTGGGGCAGCATCATGCCAGTCTCCGCATGTGTCTTCACACCGACTGTCCCCTGTCTGCCTGCGATCTCTCTCTGCCTTTCTCTTAGTAGGACCCCTGGTGCTGGATTTAAGGGTCATCCTAAATCTAAGGTGATCTTGAGACCCTTATCTTAATCACATCTGCCAGGAATCTTTTCCAAGTAAGGTCACATCTCAGGTCCTGGGCGCTAGGACTAGGACATATTTGGGTGCTACTAGTGAACCTGCCACAATAGGTGGTTAGACTCTGATTAAGGATGTAGTGGCAATGGAGATGAGGGAATATATTTGAACAATATTTAGAAGATAATTGAGGTCAACACTTAGAATGATATGATGTCCAGGATTTACATCACAAGAATCCAACAGCCGGGAGGAAGTGAGTGGTGTATAAATGAAACAAAATTTCTCTGAGTCAAGAAACTACCGAAGCTGGTGGGTATATGGAGGTCCTTATACCATCTTCTCTACTTTTGCATCTGTTTGCAAGTTTCCAAAATAAAAACATTTCAAAAGAAGACAACCAAGAATACTCCCTTTCCATGTTAATTACTTATTAATGAAATTTCTATTTGGTTAAGCAAGCATGGTGCCCCTGGCCTTTGCTGAGTCCCTTGTTGGTGGATTGTGGGGTATCCACGGATTTGTTTGTTTTTCCAGTGATATGACGTTCTTGTGTCACCTGACAAATAGTCCTGCAGATTTACTCTGTGTGGCAGCATGTATGTCTGTGACAAGATTTTTTCTTAGGATAAATGCCCTTTCATCCCAGGCGAATGGGAAATTCATGTCACCTTGTCCAAAGCCAGGCAGTCAAAACCTACAGCCAGCCAGGGTCGTGTTGCAAGGAAACAGTGTGTTTTTCTTAATCTTCTTATGTCACTTACAAGTGGGAATGAAGGACAGCGATCCCTTCTCGACTCTATAAACTAACTGTCACAGGGAAAGATGAGCCTATTTAGCTGCAGAAGAATGCTGAAATATTTTAATTGTCTTGTCTCCATAGCAGGCAGTTGTTATCAGAATGGAGGAGGGGAAGTGGGACCCGGTGAAATATTGAATGCAAAGAACGGGTGAGGGAGCACGGTTCTGCAGTTTAAGCCACGTGTTTTTCTTCAGATTGGTTTGAGTTTTGTTATAAAGTCTGGTATAAAAATGATGTCAGAAGAATGGTTTGCTGGGTTATTTAAAAGCCTGCATACACCATTTACAAGGGATGTTGTTGACAGTTAAAAATGACATATCTATTATTCATGGGGTCCCTCCTGACATGGATGAGGTTGCTTGAACTTGGCGGCTATAAATGAAAAAAGAGGAAAGTAATGGAGTTTGCAATGTAAACATTTGCTTAAACATGTCTTGGACTATTTCGGGAGCTCAATATTGCAGGTTTCCAGAGGGATGGCCAGCTCAGGGACATCTGAGTCTGATGTAAGCACCACTTGATGATGTCTCCTTGTGCCCTCTCTCCAATCACCTATCTCAGTTTCTCTGCTACAATCTTCATTTTGGGGTCTGCCTTCCTCTGACAGCAGTGTTTAGGAGCTCATGTCCTGGGCTCAAAGCCCAGCTATACCAGCTGCTTTTTGGGAAGCCTGTGTTTGACTGCCCAGCCCTCTCGGGACCAATTTCCCCATCTTTAAAACAGACACAATGATTTCTAGCTCTTTCAAAAAATTGTTGAGAGAATTAAATGGTATAACGCACGTGCCATACAGAGCACAGTATTTGCCCAATGTGAGTCACACAATAAAAGTTAGGAATTAGTTAGTTTGAGAATTAAGAGATTTACTGGGTCTCCAAAACAGTGAGAGAAGAGAATGAAAAAATCCACGTGCAAGAATGTGGTTTGCAGACCTGCTCCAGCAGCCTCAACCCTGGGGAGCTTGTTAGAAATACTGAATGTCAGGCAGCGCCCTAGACCTGCTGAATGAACATCTGCACGTTGACATGATCCCCAGGTAATTTGTATGCAAATTGAAGACAAGTGCTGGACACACTCCTGTACAGGGTATTGTGAGGGAAGGTTTTCCTACTGCCTCAGAGCTGGAAACATAGGTGTTGGGGATCCTATCCATTTCAGAGAGCTGCCCGTAATTGGAGCTGGACACTCTTCTGGACTCTGAGGCCACCCCAGCTTTCTGGGGGTCTGCAGAACTGACTCTCCCATGAGTCCAAATCGGAAGCCTGGGGTTGGGGGTTTAACGATCAGTCAGCTGTTGGCTTAGAGTACAGTGGCTTTGTGAATTTTTCCTTCTGCTCTCCTGAAAGCCCAGTAAGGAATACCTTTGGGAGCATCACTTTTGAAGACTGGGGATGCTTTATCGAAGCAGAAGTAGGCATGTCATAACTATTGGATGGTGGCTGAGTTGGGACCATTCAGGCCCAGCCTGGTGGTGTCATTGTACCAGAGGGGAGTGTGCTGAGGGCATTTTGGAGACAGGGCCATGTGTTCCCTGGAATGTGGTAGTACATAGGAACATAGGGAGTAGAGGCTGATGTTTCTCTTCTAGAGATTTCTGGGGCCAGGATGTACTTGGGGAAAGAGCTTAGGAAACCATCCATCCCAGGCGCTTGTGAGCCCCAGGGAGCTCAGAAAGGGTCCCCTGTGGTTCCTCTGCTCCATGAGAAAGAGCGCGGTGTAGGAAGGGAATCAGGCTCCGTGACGCTGCCCTCTCTCGGATGGGCTGAGTGGGCCAGGGATCATTAGCGTGGCTGAACGGGAACAAAGCTTCCCTGCTGCAGGGCCCTCGGCGATGGGCAGGAGTCGGGTGCAGTTGTCCGCTGCCCCTGAGAACTGTGGCTTCTCTGTGTGGAGACGGCCCTTTGGACAATGGCAGTGGGCAGCCGGTAGAATCCCCAGGCAATGTTTGAATGGCTGTCGCTGCTCTACAATTGGGAAAGTGACCATTTTCCTGCTAATCTTGAGTCCATATCCTGGGATAATGCCAGTCCTGCTTCCCATGGACAACCATTTGAGTATATTAAGCAATTAGCACACTGCTGAAAGTTGAGTCTGGTGCATGGAAGGTCTACAGGGAGGGGATACTTTGGAGCCAGCCTTTGGGTTTCCCTCCCTCCAGAGTACTAGGAACAGAGGAATGAAAGTGAAAACAGCCTTATTCCAAGTTCCCTGAGCTATAAGCCTGTCTGGCGAGGAGGAAGGGGAAGGGTTTCAAAGTGGATATGAATTTGGAATTTCGAGGTAAGCTGAACTTTTAATAATTGAAAGTGCCCATGATGTTTGGGAATCTGCCCAAAAGCTTACTCAGGGAAGAGAGTTAGTTAGAGAATCAACAGAGTGTATGCATCCAAGGAAGTGAATGGGGAAAAAATACAACATTTCTGATTTCTGTCTCTCGGAGTCGTACCACCCTGAGCTGAAAACCCGGGTTCCTCAGTCTTTTGGATCTTTAACATCCACAGTTTGGGCCATCTGTCAGCAATTTTTGGCTTTCGTGATCGGTAGCGACTTTCTGGTTTGCTCGAGGATGGATCTGAACCCCTTGCTTGGTGCTGGGATCAGGGGGTGAGCACTGTCTCTGACCAGCCCCCGTTCCTCCACCCTTCTTTGTCATCCTCCCTTTGTTTTCATGCACACAGTCACACTCTGTTGTCTCGCTGGCTTGTAAACACTGACAGTGAAAAGGAAACCATGTGCTGATTTAGGTCACAGCAGGAAAATGAAACTGGAGACCCTAAGAAAGGAATGGTTCAGAGCCAGAAGGCAGACATTTGGGAGAACGTGGAGAGAGGGCTGTCGGTGTTGATGGTAGCTTAAACCTATGGCATGAGCACAGTTTTATGGTGGCACAAGGGGGAGGGTTCAACTGGCCGATGCCTCTTTATCTCAGTGATGACTAGACCTTCCATGCACCACACTTAACTTTCAGCAGTGTGCTAATTGCTTAAAACAGTCGAATGGTTGTCAATGGGAAGTGGGACTGGCATTAACCCAGGACACGGACTCAAAACAAACAGAAGGAAAAATTGGGGCTTTGGGCGTTCATTGGAACAATAAAGCTGCCTCACAAAGGAGTGGGCCGTCTGTCTCATGAGTCATGAACTTCAGTGGTTTTAGGGTTGTGAGAGGCCTACAGTATGACCCACATCTCCTTACCCAGTGTAGGAAGACTATACCGATATATGATGGGAGTCCCAGTTGCTGCCAATAGCACTGAGCTAGAAGGGTAAGTCCTTCAATAACTGAACAGAAATCTGTGAAATCATTACTGTCTTAATGACAACAAAAATGATAGCTAACATTATTGAGTATTTGCTATGTGCCAGGAACCCTGCTAAGCCACTCATCCATCTATCCAATCATTCGTACATCCACCCATCCATCTATCAGCTATTCCTCATCTTCTTAAATCTCCAAGAGGACGCATTATGTCAATTTGACAGTTAGGGAGTGGCTCCCAAGTCCACAGGTTTGAGCTGTAACCTGATTGAGAGCATTCAATATCCAAATATAAAGTGAGTCTCTAAGTGTGAGTCTGGTTAGCTCAGAGACACAGAAGCAGAGTCTCAGAGGGCAAGGGCCGCCCAGGCATTATTCAGAGAAGGATTCTTGTCGCTGTGCCCTCAAGCTTTGTCATATCCTGGCCATGTTACCTTCATGTGGGGAGGTTGCAGGAACACCTCTTTGCTGTTGCTCAAGTGGGCATGAGTTTGAGACAGGAAATTCATCTTGCTTTTATCTTAACTGAAACTACGTTAAGAATATATAACCTGTAATGGGCGCATAAGTGAGACCATGAATATGTATGTGTGTTTTTATAAAATATGTATCTAATAATATAGAATTTGTGCATGTCTTATATATAATACCTATGCACTGTTTTAGATCACCTGAGGTGGTGCTGGAGGGGATGGGAAGGCAGAGCTTTCTCTCCCTGTTGGGAACGAGTATTTGTTGAGTCCCTGCTATATGGCCAGTTTTTCCAGGATGTGGGAGAGCCAACATTTGAACTCAGCTCTGGCCCCTTTCAAAGTTGGGGCTCTTCCATGTGAGAGTTGCTGTATTTCCTTCTGTTTCTTTGAAATACCCAGCACTTGAGAAATCGGATCTCTAACTGAGTCTCAAGTGGACAAATGCACTCTTTGGTTTAGCCAGAGCCAAGCAAAGCAGCTGGGACTAGAGGTGTCCAGGGGCTGGAAGCCAGGCGTACAGGATCTAGGGCCCTTCTTATGGTCCAGTAAATTGAGAAGCACCGCTCAGCCAGCCTGGCCCCACCTCTTGTGGCTCTGAGATGAATATGGGGTGAGGCAAGTTGAGGTGTCTGGTGTCCTGATATGTAAATAAATCCACAGAGATCAATCATGACCATGGAGATGTAATTCCCCCTCACTCAGTGTTTCTTGGAGGCTTTGAACAGTGGCTACAGAACTCTTGCCCGTGAGCGCAGTTCGAGGCCTTCATTCCCAGAGCTGGATGTCCAGGGTCAGCCCTGCCGGACGCAGAGCGGGGCCAGGGTGGAGCTCAGGTTGGGAGCACTGGGTTCCTGTCTTGAGTTTGAGCAAGAGCAGAATCCCAGAGTTAAGAAGAATTCTTTCAGGAAATGCTATAAGGCTTATTTCCTGTCTGTCTGTTTGTTTGTTTATTTATTTATTGTGAAGGGTGACCTTTTCTTTTACAGAATCGCATCTTCAAAGTGGGTGGCTGGGACATCACAATAATTAATTTTGCCTCTCTGGTAGCAGATTCACATGCCAGGGTAGTTCGTTCTCCCTCCTACCTTAGAATGCACCATAAAATGTTGAAGAGTGGTTCCCAAGGGAATGGGGCCACACTCACGTCCCCCCAAGAGGATGACAATGGAATTGATGTTGCCCCCGCGTTCATCTTGCATACATTTAAAGTTGAACTCCCTAGAAAAATGGAGCATACGTTTTGCCAGCCCAAGAATCCTTCTTGCTTTGGGTGGAATTCCCTTTTTCTTGGTGCATGAGGGCTTCACCCATCACCGCCCTTCCTTGTCCAATTTCATTAACCCGAGCCTGTGTTCATCTTGTGGCAGCTTAATAACCTTTATTTGTGGAATCCCTCAAAGAAAGCCTTAGTTATAAATCCCATGTCACAGAAATGCGGGCATAAATGCCAATCTGTGTCACTGCATAATATTTATTATTTTAATTAAAGAAAATGGATAGTGACATTTATTAGGTCACAAGTTACTTGTTAATGGCAACAAATGACAAAAAAATTACTGATTTTATGTGCAAATCTTGGAACGTTTCTCAATGATTATTCTGTTACGCTCTTAATGTGAGTGGTGCTAACAATGCATTGGGCACATTTTGGGAAGCCAGTGCTTGGTTTGGGTGAGATATACTTCCAGTAGAGGAAGGCATAAGCTTTCTGAGAGGGAAAGTCAGAAGTGACTGGTGAAGTCACAGTCGCTTTCTCCCCCGAGGACCTAGTTTGGCTTTCTGAGATAATTATATGAGTGTGTGTATGTGTGTGATACCATAGAACAAATACAGTGTCAGGAATCAGGGATGTATATTAGAATTTTGGTTCATATATAAGGCATCCCCCCTGAAGTACCCACTCAGATTGGGAAATAAGGACAAAAGAGTATAATGGTCCACAGGCCAGAGACTTATAAGGTGTTTAAACATAAATTACTTCATTTAATGCTCCCACTACTACCATGAAGAACATACTGTAGTATCTTCATCCACTTGTGTATTTATCCTGTCAACATGGATTATGGAATCAGTTATTTTAGGGAAGAGCTGGTGGGTGAGAGAACAAACGCAGGGTTGGTTAGTGACTCGTGCGTGGTGCCAGGGCCTGGAAATGACAGTGCCGGCTTCCGAAGCCATCGTGTGCGTGACTTCAAAACCTGTGATGTCATCAGTGTTGAACTCTGCCCTGAAATGGTGTCTTCCAGCGAGGGGCTTGACCCCCGTGGGGAACGGGAGGGCCTCACTAACGCCCAAGTTAGTTTTTGTTTGTCAGGTTGTCCACAGATTTCTGGTTCTCAGGGCTTTGACTCCTGCGGTTTGTGGGCGTGTTTCCTGAGTGAACGGGCTGAAGGCTGTGCTGGAAGCTTGAGGCAGACTGGTTGATGGTTTGATTCTTCTAGAGCAGTGACAAGAAGGATAGTTTTGTTCTAAGGACAGATACAGTCCACATTTCTGAGGATAGCTTACAGGTAAAGCCATGTGAGGGGAGAGGGCAGGAAACATTTATTGAATGTGTGTTTTGTGTGAGCTGTCATACTAGGCATTTTACATGCATTGTAACATTTATTCTTTTAAGATATGGTTTCTAAACCAGTTGCACTCAATTGGTGTGTGTTCCCATGAAGCCTTTGATCTTGGGCCCTGACCCAAGTTTTTATTATTTATTTATGAATTAACAACCACATTTTTATTTTTTAATTATAGTTGCGTTCAATATTACGTCAGTTTCAGATGTATAGCATAGTGCTTATAGAAGTTTTTAAAGCTACAAAATTTCCCTCTAAGGTCTGCTTTAGGTACATCACCCATTTTTGATACATGGTGTTTTTCACCATCATTCAGCTAAAAATATTTTCTCATTTTTATAGTATATTTTTCTTTGAACTATGGGTTATTTAGAAGCATGTTGTGTTTTTAAAAATATTTGGGTATTTTATAGATATTTTTTCTTATTGATTTCTTATTTAATCCCATTTTTTCATGTTGACTTCTATTAGAGGTTTTCTCATAATATCTTAATCCACTTCATCATTGAAGTCCTTACAATGGATTGATAAAGCAAACAATACCACAATAAATATCTTTGTGTGCCTATGTATACATTTTCATCTTCGTCATTTGCTTAAGACATATTACTGGAAGTGAAATTACAGATTAAAGCATATGCAATTTTTAAAATAGCATTTATTTTGTTAAGTTATCGTTCATGTATCTGCTGCTCCTGCCTTATCCCAGCTCCCAGGATTCCTGTTCCCCTGGAGTGTTCCCGTGGAGAGCACTGTCTCCCTGGAACTCGGAGTCAGTGAGCGCCTACTGAAGCTGCACAATGTGGCTGCTTTGAGGAGTGACCCGAGTCTTATGAACCTTTTAGATTCCACGACAGGCAAATAGCCTCTTTCATGTCCTGTCTCCAAATACACAGTCATTTTCAAACTTGAGGGCTACAAAACAGTTTTGCTACTCAAAAATTCTGCCCATATTCTTACCACGTATTCCACTTTTTTAAAGAAAGAATTTCTTTTCCTTTTTTTTTAAATTAAAATTTTAGATCCCCATATAGGGGCCTTAAAGATCATTTCCTTGGTACACTTGGTACACTTGGTTTTTTGGTATCCATCTCAGATTTTGGAGCAATCAAGAGCCTCACAGGCTGTATAACATTTTATTTTTTCTGAATGTCTTGCAGAACACTAAACCCACCAGCATCCTGAAATCAGGCCATGGGGGTTCTTTAGTATCAGCTTCTTTGTGACTTAGGGGCATCCCCAGATCTCTGAGAACCCATATCCTCCCCCAAGTTCCAATCTGTCTCTAGCAGAATCATTACACCTATAGCAAATGTATCAATATACTCCTGTTCTAGGGCTAATAATCAGTCTGTCGTGCAGATGTACACTGCGCTGGGATTTATAATAATGGCAAACAAGTCTTAAAAATGTATGTTTAGTTTACACCAGCTTCTTCAGCTTGTGGGTATAAACAAGGGTTCATTAACAACAATAACCTCCACATTCAAGCAGGTGCTCAGCCTTTGAGTACATGTGACTCACCTGTACTAATTCGTCTTGTTGAGCCTCACTGCCGTTCCTGCTGGATGCAGCGGAAACTGCTGCCACTGAGGCCAGTCCAGATGCAAAAAAAGAATTCAACCTTCCCTTTCGGTGGGAGGAGTAGCTACCACAGCCACGTCTAATTTTCCACAAAATGAAAGAAAAAAGGGGATTAGTCAGGGAAACACAGCCACCCCATGTATTTTGGAAAAAGAAGTTTCCTGTCTGAACCTGGCTTCCATGAATGTGGGAGCAGTCCAGGCGTGACGGTTTGGAAGCCAGACTGTCCGAGACACAGTCACTCGTGACTGAGGCTTGACACACTAGGGCAGGTGGAGAAGTCACACCGTCTGGGGAAGGAGGGAGCCTCTGCACCTAGCGCTGCCCCGCAGAATAGGAGCTCATGGAGAGGTCTGAGGAGCTGCTCCCCTTGGGTCCCCAAAACAATGGCTTCCACTTCACTGCCACCTTCCAAATTTCCTGTGAGTCCCCGTCATTGGGAAACTCTCAGCTGAACCCTTAAGGGAGAGGAGATTCTAGGAATGTCGAAGAGGTGATGGTAGGGTCGTCCTGACCACAGGTGTTTCAGCACAGAGACTCTTTCTTTGCACCCTCATAACATCTAGCATTTGCTGTGCACAGCACAGGAGTCCCATAAGTACTGCCCTTCTCCCCGTTTCAACACTTCCTCAGGCTGTTTGGAGACCTTGCACGATGCTGCGATGGGAAACTAGGAGATCAGCCACAATGGCACACCTGAGCCCTCAGCCCAGGACAGACCCTAACACAGACAGAGTCTGCAAGTGATCTGACGTTCTGGCGAGGTGCTTCAGCCCTCAGTACAGTCCTTCTATGGAGCCTGAAAGTGCTTTAGTCATGTTGCCTCTGATTTCAGGGGAGGAGATTCAGTTGGTTTAACGTGTCCTTTTAAAATGCAAATATCCTTGAAACAATGCTATGGTCTATGACTTCAGTGTAAATTGGTCTCATTGATATTGCTTGCTGTTCTAAAAGGACTCTTGTGAGCAGAGTTAGCATTAGCTAGGGCATGAGGAATCTAAAAATGGCTCACTGGGTGTCCTGTCAAGGGGTCACCACTATGTAGTAAGGCTTCAGAAAGGAAGGAGCATTAGATGAATAGGGGTATCAGATTTGGGGTCTGTGGGCAGTTAAAGGGTGATGCACAGGTACTTGGGACCTAGAGGCAGGGGAGAGAAAGCTTCAGGAAGAGAGGGAAGAAAGTGAATATACTACTTACTGATCAATGACATTATTCTTGAAAATATGTTCCAAATTATTCATACATATTCAGAAAGAGTCTATAAACACAGAAGAATGAATGTCAGACTCTTAGATCTATCTGGTATCTTGAATTGAATGAAGATGGCAGAAAAATTGCTAAGTGGCATGAATTCTGTGGTGATCCAATGGTGGATTACAGAATTAGGGTAGAGCAACATCCAGCGTAGGGACTGGGTGGTTCAGGCACAACCTGACTGGGGAAGCTATCCTCCACCCCAACCCTGGTCAACAGCATAACTCAATTCTAGGACCTGTTGGAAAGTGGAGCTAGAGTGGCAGATACACCTCCCATCTCCTCTTTTCTCAGGATGACCCCCAAAGCTGGGAGTTTGCCTTGTACAGCAGTAGACAAACAGCTATGATGTCTAAGCAGCCTGGAGCAGCCTGCCGTGTAGGGGACAACCATCAGGGAGACGTTTTCCTCTCTCCAAGGTTATCACTAGACAGACAGGCTCCTCTACCTTGTCTCTCAGCTGCTCAAAGCCTTTCATTGTTCATTGATTTGCCATTTCAGGTTTTACCTTGTACAACCAAATTCTCCCTTACTTACTGGTGCCTGTTTAAACAACTAATGCCAGAGTTCCTCCTTGTGTTTTGAGCAGACAAGGAACTTTGGCAGTCAACACAAAGATCGAGAAGAGAGGAATTTCGTGTGCCTTTCGTTTCTGCTTTCAGGATTGGTGGCATGCACACCTCATTGACTTCCTGTCTCCTGACGTGATTTAGGTTGGAGGTGATCATTTGTCAACATCCACATCTTCATCATCAACATAATCTTAATAGCCGTTATCACCATCAAAAGGGCTTACATTTATCAAGAACTTGCACTCTGTCCAGGGACCTTCTAAGGGCTTAACATGTATTATCTAATTTAATTCTCAAAAGAGCCCCAGGGGTTTGCAACTGTTTTTCTGTATTAAGTGAGTCATTCAGGGTCACACTTGTGAGGCAAATCCTTGGTTAGAATTTGGAGTTTAGGGCTTGTTTTACTCCTGGATTAGTTGCCAAACTTTTCAGAAACTAAATGATCTTAGGAACCATGGGAAAGAGAAAAGTTAACAATATTCTAATTCTTCTGTTACTTTTGATGAATTTACAGGTATAACCTTGTTCCTTTGACTCCTATTTCATTTTTGATTTTTAAAGAAAAATGTGCAAAATTACTCTTTATTACTAATCTTTACAATATTGCTTTGATTTTACTCTACCTTTTGCTTTCTACAACATAGATGCTACTATGCATGCTTCTAACTATTAATGTTTCTAAGAATGATGGTCTGAATCATTCTTACTAAATTCTAGTTCATTTTGACACCCAAGTTCAAGATCAGCAGCAGGAATTTGGTTTACAGCGGCTTACAGAATACCTGGACTAGATTAGAGACATGTTTCACCGATCTCTAACTCCCTTACATCATGGGATTTGGACTAAAAAGAGCAGATCAGGGAGGAAGAGAGAAAAGAAAGGTAAAGTGAACAGCAGAGTGGCAGAACAAAACTTTGTGAAACAGCTTTTGGAGAAAAGGAAGTATCATAGAAGCCAAAGACAAGTACTTTTTGGGTTTTCCATGGAGTCCCACCATCAGAAAATGGGGAAAACTTAGACTTCAGCTGCTTCGTTAGAAGCCTGGAAAAGCCTTGCAGGGGCTAAAGTTACACAGTCAATGTGGGCCATGAGAAATATGTTCTTGGGGATATGACGAGAGGCTGGGCAGGCTAATAATTTCCCTGTCTAACACCTCAGTGGGATCAGGGTTGGGGGACTGAAACCGAGTATAAAATATCCCTTTGTCTTTTTCTTAGTTCAAGTCTCTTCTCTGCCAAAAAAACCAGCTTTCCGTCCTTGGCCACATCCTGCTCTGTGTTTTGGCACCAATCATTTACCCCTCAGTCTCTTTGCAATTAAGGAAGCGAAATGCAGGGCCAGCTAGTCTAGCAGTTTAAAAGAGAGCTCGTCTCGCTGAGACACAATGTCAAAGATTTCAACCATTAACATGTTCACATTTGCATGCATTGTGCACCATTTTTTTCCCTCTTGGTATTTTACTCCTTTTTTGTGGCTTAGTTTTGAAATTGCCTACTTATAGGGAATAGTTTGTGACTAGGTCAATTGAACTGAAAGTCTGTGCCCCCCTCAAAATTTATATGTTGAAGCCTTAACCCCCTAATGTGACAGTGTTTTGGGGTGGGGGCCCTTGGGGAAGTGATTTGTTCGTGAGGGTACAGCCTTCCTGATGGGCTTGGTGCCCTTATAAGAAGATACAAGATTTCCCAAATCTCTCTCTCCCCCATCTCCCTCTCTCTTTCTTTCTCCTTGCCATGTGAGCATTTAAGGAGACAGGCACCTACAAACCAGAAAGAGGCCTCTAACCAGGAAACAAATAGGCCAATACCTTGGTCTTGAACTTCCCATCCTCAAAACTGCAAGAAATAAATGTCTGTTTTCCAAGTCACTCAATTATGATTTATTATAGCAGCCCTAAGACTCATTGTTATAACTGAAAGTTTTGAAGTCCCTGTGGGAATAAAAGAAGCCTTTTTTTTTTAAAGATTTTATTTATTTACTTTTAGGGAGGGAAGGGAGGGAGAGAGAGAGAGAGAGAGGGAGAGAGAGAGAAACAGAGAGAGACATTAATGTGCGGTTGCTGGGGGTTATGGCCTGCAACCCAGGAATGTACCCTGGCTGGGAATCGAACCTGGGACACTTTGGTTCCCAGCCCAAGCTCAATCCACTGAGCTACGCCAGCCAGGGTAAAAGAAGCCTTTTAAATCAATTAAGAACTAATCGAGAATAACATAATATCATGGAAATAGCCCATGCTTTGAAGTCATACAGAGTTGGGATTGGATCCCAGTTCTCACACAGGAAGTAGGTGACTTTGGAAAAAATAGCTTAATTTCTCTGAATATCAGTTTCCTAATCAGAAAAAAGGGGAATATTGCTTCTGAAAGACTCAAACATAAAATATATAAACTGCTTAACACTGAGCTTGGTATATGATAAAACCTTAGCAAGAAGTAGCTGTTATACCCACAAGAATGACCGACATTTTTCCTGAGAACCCCAACTGTTGGGGAGGATGTGGAGCAACGGGAATGCTCAGACACGGCTGGTGAGAGTGTAAATTGGTACACCCACTTGGACACCTGTTTGGTTGCACAAAACACAACATACAACCAGCAATTCCACCCCAAAGCCATGTACAGGAATCATCATAGAAGCACCATTCACATTAGTCAAAACCCCAACCAACTCAAATGTCTGTCGATAATTGATCAGGCAAAGAGAGAAAAATGAACTGTTGCTACATGAAACAATTCGGGTGAATCTCAGAAGCATAACATTAAGTGAAGGAAGCCTGACATAAAGGAATACATAGAGTGTGGTTCTATTTACGTAAAGTTCAAAGGCAAGCAGATGTCAAGTATATCGTAGAAGCCAAGAGAGTGGTTACCTTGGAGGACAAAGTGGCTGCTCACTAGGAGGTAATGAAGGTGGGACGGGGGGCTGGTCACACATTACATGTTCTTAGTCACTTTTTGATCTGGTTACAAGAGTGTGGGTACATTGCAAAAATTCCTTGAGATACATTTATGATTAGTGCACCTGTCTGTGTTTTTTCGTAGTTAATTAAAAGTGTTTAAAACCAAAGCTGTTACTTCTCTTTATCTTTAGCTGTCTCCAGAGGGGCTTGCTTTGACTCTCCTGCCTTTGGACCCCCGCTCCAGCAGGAGTCTCTTGCTGCGAAGGCAAGCCCGGCATTCTAGACTCCTCCGTTGTCAGCTTTCTGCCCATGGCCCTGGGTACTCTCAGAGGCAGCAGTGTAAAATCGGACTTGACTCTCCTGTACAATAAACTCTTATTTGAGTGGGGAGGAGACGGCAGCCCTGCCCCTCAGGCGCCATGCCCTGCCAGCCCCTCAGAGCTCTTGGTTGATTAATCTCTACATCTTGCAGAGCTTGCAAAGTCCGGGATATTGTTGAGATCTAAGGCACTGGAGGGAGACCCTAGTAGAAATGCTCACATTCTGAACCAAAGAATTAGAGGAGTTTTTAACTGTGTGCTTGGGCACAAATTAATCCATGGATTCTGGTATAAACTACACCAATGGCTAGAGAGGGATCTTTTCTTAAAAAGGGGTTTGGTTAGCTTTAAAAGAAAGTCATTTGCAGTGGTAAGCCAAAGTTGCTGGATAATTCTATGACCCCCATCATCTCTATTTCCTCAGGGGTCTGTGTCTCCCAGACAAAAATGTTTAGGCACCTAGTACACACCAGACTGGGTGTGGGCAAAAGTAGGTTTACAGCTGTTACTATGGAAAATAAGACAATAAATAATAATGCAAGAATAAACTGTTTTGTGTACTCACAACTGTAAACATCCTTTTGCCCCACACTGTATTATCTCAAATTTGATCTTTAGGACAGCTCAATGGTAAAGACAGCATAGGTCTATCCTCCAGATGAGGAGACTGAGTCTCAGAGAGCTTAAATAAGTTGCCCATGGGCAGAAGATTGTTAAGTAATCCAGAAATAGCTGATTTTTAGATATACCTGCTTGACGACCACAGCTAAGAATCACCAAGCTAACAAGAGCAGTGAATTTCATACTAAAAGAACCCATGAAGTTGTGCTAGGATTGTCTTCATCGAGGATCAGGGACAAATCTGTAGGTGAGGAAAGCTCAACAAGCAAGAGCTGGACAAGACCAGAGAAGGCAACATTGACATCTGCACCATCACTTTTCTTAATTTTTGGAAGTCTCATTATTTTGTCCTATTGTGAGTTCACAGGGCAGGTTCCAGTCCTGAGTGACTGGCCAGATTCCAAGCTCCCCAGGACACGCATGCATTCTTACTTGTCTCCAGTTCCTCCATAGCATCTAGGCTAGGACTGCGCACCCAGCGATCCCCCATCGTACATTTGGTAGTCAGATTTGGTCATTTCCTCATCTCAGCGGCCATAGAAAAATGCCCTGTACTTGGCCCTTGGTCATTCCCTATAACCCTTGGTATGCCCAGTAAATGGAACCCTTTAGAACAGGGTGCGTTTTCTTTTGTCAAACTGGTGGGCCACCGACGTTGCCACTCTGTCCATTCATTGCCTCCGTCACTGCTCATCAATTAACTAATTTCTTGAAGATCTATTGATTAAAGGTCAACTGCAACAGTGGTCCAAGTGACTAGAGTTGCAGTGCCGCAGCGTAGGGCTCCCTACCAAGTCCCTGGGCAGTTCTGCTTGCCCAATTAAGCACCCTGCGTCACCCTCACCGCATCTGCAGTCACTTCTCCCCTCATTCACCTGTTATTGAGCATTAAAGGCAAACTCAATTTTATGCAGATAAATAGAGTTTAGTGGTAATGTGCTGTATGACCTTTGAAGTGACAAGATGACATTAATTTTTAGGGATTCCACCTTCTCAGGCTGTCAGTGTTGAGCGTGTAAGTCGATGAGAAGTGGAGGCCTCTGCATTCTGAGGACGTACTTACAGTTTAACATGCTGTTTCAAATGGAAGGAGGCTCTCTCTTTAATTTTTTTTTTCACCAGCTTGACAGTTTTTCAAACATATTCACTGTCAGCCCTAACAACCTGTCAACAAATGCCATTACGTGGAAATTGCCAAGACTTGCTTGAGGACTGTGAAAAGTGACAGACATGCCACACGGATAAGTTTCTCAAAAACCCGGAGCTGAAACTTTTGAAAGACACGCTGGCCCTTCCAAGGGAAAAATGAACAGTCAGATCTCCGGGAGGAAAAAAACCAACATACCCTTGTCACATCAGATATCTGTTTCTGTCCCCGGCAAACGAAGGTGTAGTGAAAGGAGGAAACACGCAGAGGACCACAGCTTCGGAGATCCAAGGCTGCGCCGCGTCTCCACCACCTTGTCAGTGAATCCAAGAAAGGAACAGAGAACCAGTTTTTCTTCCCCTGGAGAATGTAAGGGGAGGTCTCTTTCATTTTTAGAATAAGTGTTTCTAGGGAGAGTAGTGGGAAGAAAGAGGGACTTAGGGGGAGCCAAGCAGAGCCGACGTGAGCCTCAGACATGCAGCAGTGAGCACTCATCTGCATTGGGACAGGACATGCCTGGTGGTAAAATATGAGGGACATATTTCCATGGGGCACAAAGAACTTTGGATTTGAAATAGGGAGACCTGGATTTGAGTCCTCACTCTGCTCTGTCAGTGTTGTCTGGCATTGGGTGCTTTCATTGAACTCCCCTTGCCTCAGGCTTGTATCCTGTGCACTGGGAATGGTAATACTCACCCCAAAGTGTTGTCGTGAGGATTATGAGTTAATGTGTGAATAGGACTTTACTCAAAAAATGGAGTTGAAGTCTGAGATGCAAACTGACTCGATAAGAGAATGCCTCTGACCCCAAGGGCCACATAGCTGACTTTAGATGTAATTTGGCCCTTCGTGTATAACTAAGGTTTCTATTTACCCAGTTCAACTCAAGTGAGATGTTTTGTGGTTTGCATGACCTTTCAAACCCAGTGCTCCCCATCCTTGAACACTGGTGCTGAGAGGGGCAGGCAGGTGCAGAGGGGAGAGGGAAGCTGGCCTGGACCGCAGGTGTGTAGACCCTCCTCTCCAAATGCCGTCTGTCCTCACTTGATTTATCCACAGGCCTGGGCTGCTAGGTTTTGTTGTTGCTGGACCATTTTTTTCTCCTTTTAATTTAAAACCCCATTGCTTGCTACCTGCTTCTGTCTTATATCTGACTCCCCCAAGTTGATGAATTCTCCCCTAAAGAGGAATTCATGTAGGAGACCCACAAAAGGGCCATGGGAACAATTTCCTAGGGCACTCTACCTTCAAGTCCTGGGTATTTTGTCCGAGGGAAGCATAGAAAGGGGATATTTAAACAGAAGTAGGGTGAAGCTTCCCAGGGACCGAGACTAGGAAGTGGAGTCTGAGGTTGTGGGTGTTTCATCGCTAGGTCTACTCGTATCTTCCCCAGGTTTCTTCTGTATGTCACTTTCATAGCCACCTCCCCATTTTCAGGTATATCTGGGTGTCCTTTGAAATATTAGACTATTAGTTTTCCTCTTATGACTGGGGTATCTTTTAAAAGAGATGGAACTCTTTTCCTTTTCTATGATTCCTCTTTGGACCTTATGTGTTGATGCTAAGCTTATGGCTTAGAGGACTGTCTTTGATGCTACGGGAGAGGTATTAATCTCATGGGGGGTGTCCCAAGTGCAGTTTGGCTGGTACTTATCAAGGTTCCTCAGTATCCCATACGCAAGCTCAAAGGACAAATGCCTTCTGAACTGACTGGGTGTAACATGCACATTTGTAGTTCATGACCCCATTGTTAGGATCTACAGTACTTATAGTCAAATGTGGGGTTATTTTGATGGTACAGGGACAGATGGGAAGGGGCTGGGAAGATGTGCATGCGTGGCTATGGATTTAGCCTGCATAAAGGTTTGTAAAAGTCTTGACCTTGACCCTTGTTTGTCAGACATGACAAACGATGCTCTATTTAACACAGTTGGACCTCTCCAAGCCTCTGTTTCCATCAGTTGTGAAGTGGGAATAATGTCTGTGCATTGGAAGCTGCAGGGGAGACTGTGTGTAAGAGGCCAGTCTTCACTCCGCAACTACCTGTGGGGTCTGAGGGAGGTGGTGGCCATCGAGGTCCTAGCCATTTGTGATGACTGCTTTAGGAGGGCATTTGACTTGAGTTAGTATCTAAGACATTCTCTGTTCTGTAAAAGTGGTGAATTTGCTGTCGGTTATGATGATGATGATAATGAAAATAATAACGATAGCCCCGGTTCACTTATATTCACTTTATACAATGCATTCTGCACGCATAATACCATCTACCCTCCCATATATAATCCATCATAACTGGATGAATGATATACTTCTGTTAAGCCCTTTCTAAAGATGACTAAACTGAGGTCTAATTAAGGTTAATGACCTTCTCAAGGTTATAAGCTACTAAATGGAAGAGCTAGTCCCACTTTTGTCTGAGTCCAGGGCTAGAGAGCAGCTCTCAGAGATATGTGATTTTCACAAGGCCTAGCGCTTAGATTCCTAGAGTCCTTTATGCAGCTGCAGAGGTTTTCCAATTTAAAGTTTCCCTTTTCTTCTCTTTGCCATTGCGCCCTTGGGAGCAAAGCCTTCACCTTGATTTTGGCTGTAACTCCCATTAACTCTAATGGGCGTCTAGCACAGCTCCCCCAGCATGTTGAGATGAGATTATTTCCCATCCAATTGTTTTAATGTTGTGGGTGTTGAGTGAGTCTACAAACATTTAACCTTTGGTTTTATTGTAAGGCTCAGAGCAGACACGGTGTGGAGAGAAGATAAACCAGGACACAGATGCCAAGAAAAGATGTATTGGAGATGGCTGTAGGAGAGCACAGCATACAGAATAATAGAAAAATAATTACCAGTGCTTTTGAGAAGTGGATAGAGCTTTCTGTTTTGACTTTGAACGTGAGACAAATATTGCCAGAATGCAGAAAGGAAGATGCTAGGAGGAGGAAGAAAAATAGTGCGTGTTCTATAAAACTGCTATACAACAGCAGTTTATTTTTTCATTATTTAGAAAATGTAATAATGTTCCTGAATTCGTAGAGTGCATCAGGGTTTGGTATACATGGTTCTTTTATTTTATTTATTTTCTGGTCCTCATGCTAATCTTGTCTGGTTTGAAGGTTCGACAGCTTGGCCTTTGGCTGCCCTTGCTTTGAGTCCCACTAGCACCACTTACAGTTTGTGACCCAGAGAAACAAGAATTAATCCTTCCGATAGCATGACATATTCATACCTCGTGGGGCGATTGTAGGCTACATGCATGAAAATAGACATGAAGATACAGCTATATGTGAAAATAAGCATATATGAAACATATATTTCCAATAAATATAGAGGTGGTAAAAAGTAGGTTTTACAGTGCATATGGAAAATAATACAATGATTAATAAATAATAATACAAGAATCAACTCTGTTTCATGTACTCACAGCTGTAAACCTACATTTGCTCACATGCATATATATGAAAATAATATATTGTGCTTATTATATAATATTATATTAGTTACCCTGTACAGGCTTAGAATTTGTTAGGTGCTCATTAGATGCTGATATATCAAAACTATTACTTCTTTCTTTCCACATCCTGCATTCCATAGACGAGTAAGCTGAGGCTCAGAAAGGGGACCTGAACCACTGTGGTCACACAGCTCATTCAGGTCAAGGAAGACACATGGGGGTAGGGTCTCCCAATTCCCTTGGTGTCCATTTTTCTTGGTTGCAGAGCGGGTAAATAGTTGGAGAGAGGTGATTTTCTGAATTCACTGCGGAAGTCTGCCGAAAGCTAGTTGCGTTCCACTCTCAACTTGCTCACGTTGTCATTGTCTCTAAGAACATTTCCATACACAGTCCCAGGTAACTTCTGCTTCTCCCCGTCTCCTGGCTAATGGCGGCAGCCGCTCCCCTAGCCTCTGTGTTTGGTAGCCTCTTGCCTGTTCTGCTCCTGCTGGGGATCACGGTCCTGCAGTGCCCTCAGCCTCGAAGTCCCAAAGCCGGGCTGCTTGGCTTTCTGGTTTCTTACAGAGACCTTTCATTGAACAGAATCTCTTTTTATAATCTCCCTTCTCTCTCCCCAGGATCTCAGAACAGGTTCCCATGTAATTGCAAGTTGCCATAAGCAGCAGCTCTCTCAACTTCCTGCCCTCAACTTTGGTCTCAGAATACATTTATGACTTCAGGGTGAATTCTACTCCAATGTGATACATTTTGCAGGTGTCATGCAAGTCCTTGCACCTATGACTGACCTCAATGGGAGTACTTAATTTCAGTCCAAAAGGCCTGCCTTTCAGGTTTTCAAAGAAATAGACCCCTTTCCTGATGCTCCTGGTCATGCATCCTGCTAGGTATATCTGAAATTTCTAAGGAGCATTTTGTTCTAAGAATCTTCCATCAGTTGTGTGCTTCAGAGTGCCTTCAGCATTAGAATGCAAGGGCTTTGAGAACAGAAGCTAACATATGTGTGTGTGTGTGTGTGTGTATATATAATATATATAAAATACATAATACAACACATTTATTATACAGATACATACATACTTTTCTAAAAACATTCAATGTTTCACTGCCATCATGAAGCTCTGCTTGGTAGAGCTTAGTGCTTGGTAAATGTCACTTCCCTTGAGTTTAAAACTTTCAGAACTGGGGTAAAGGAGAAAGAATCTGAGGATGTTATCAGGAAAGGGAAGGTCCATAAAATCAACCTTACATCTGGTTTCTAATATAGAAATTAGGACATTCACTCTTTCTTATTCATTCCAAGTTTGTCTGCCCTCAGAGGGCATTTGGTTCCTCTTTCCAGTTTTGGGTCAGCGTAATGGGATCAACCTAATTATAGGGCTGAGCTGGGTATCAATTGTTATTTGATGGCTGCTTGTCAGGCTTAATTTGGAGCCTAGCAGCCTGTGGAAGGATCATGGTAATGTTTGTAAAACCTTCAGGGCTCGTGTCTGAGCCTGTTGTGAAAAGGTTTATCTATCAAGTGTTCAGAGGGAGGCCCGAGTGTTTCTATCGGTGATTTTGTTCAGAGAGGGCAAGTTTCTGAGTGAACAGTTGAACTTTCTCAGACAGAGATGAAGTCCTGTCCAATGCACATCTCATTGTCCCTCTTCCCGCAACACAAGGGAGTCCATGGTGGAAACCACTGTGACCCCTAATACTTGCAGCTCCTCTTTCTGAGACAGAGAACTGAGATGGCTGTCCCCCAGTTCTGCTGAGCTCAGAGAACATTTGCTATGATGTCAATCTGATCGTGCTACTTACTGGGTTAAAAGCTTCCAATGTTGTCCCGCTGTCCGTGAGACAAAGATCGTGGTCATTAACAAGGACAGGAAACTGTGATCGGACAGCTGTGCCCCCTAAAACCTCCTCTGTGCTTTTCTTCTACTTCTGCTCCATATTTATAGGTGTCTGTTTTTATACAATGACACTTGAAGCTACAGTGAAGTAACTACAGTAAACACGCTGTTGGGAATTGGTCCGTGGACTCCCTACATTCCATTTCATCACATGGGCCTGTGGCACAAATTTAATATTTCAGTTGGGTTTTTATTTACTGTAATATGTGAGTATTATCAAGGACAACACCCTTTTCTTTTCTAAGATTGATTTTCCTCCAATTTAGATTCAAAAACATTTGTTTAACAATTACACTCTCCAATTACGCTTTCACACCTTCTTGGTGATGGTGCTGTTCATTCTTATAGACAAGGAAACAAAAATTCAAAGGGTAAATGGCTCACCTGAGGCCACACAACCAGAATTTGAACTTCAGTTACTCATTCTAAATTTTTATCTACTCCACCATTTAGCCAATTATGGTACAAGCCCAAGTATGGTTACATAACTTGTCTTATTGTTGACCTTTCCTTTGTTTTATTCATGGCTGCAGGGTGACTCTCCCAATCAATTATTTAAAAAGTCCTGGAAGTTATTTGAAACTTGTTGTATTTCAGATGCAGACCCTGACTTGGATAGAAGGGACAACCAGCCATCCCTTTGAGATCTCATGATTCATTCATGACACGACTATTGACTAAATACCTGCTCTCGCTCCCATGAGGTGCTGGGAGCTGGGAATGCAGCATTAGATACAGATAATATTTAATATCAGGATGATAATATTCTATGGGAGGGGGCATGTGATAAATAAACAAATGAATAAACAAAGTAGGTAATTGAGATCCTTTACTAAGGGTTTTGAATGTAATAGGGAGCTGAGAAAGGATTCTGTTGTGGCTAAGAACTCTGCTAAATGGGGTGGACAGAGAGAAGTGACAATTAAGCCAAGACCTGGAGGATGAATGATTACTAGTTCATGGGCCAATGTGGGGAAAAGCATTCCAGCTATAGGGAAGAGCACTGGAAAGGCCCAGAGGTCAGGACTTCTGTCTTGTGGAGTTTTTGTTCTGTTGGCAAAACCTGACAAAGGAGCCCAGGCAGGTGGTAGATGCAGTGCCTTCCACCCGAGGGATTCCACTGGGCAGATAGTCTCCTGGTGACCAGAAAACTTCTAGAAGGGCAGCTTATTGCAGACCATGAGATTTATGTTCCTAGAGGGGTGGCGAAGCTGGCAAATGCCAAGAATGCTGCCTGTGTCTGGAAGCAGTGGAAGCTGAGGTCAGCCCCCGAGCACAGAGGCCTCCCTGCCTGCCTGGGGCGGCGGCAGACAGCACGAGTCCATCATTTCTGCTGCATTGCCAGCAGTAAATCGCAGCTGGTTATTGCTAAATTGTGGGATTTGCTTCTTGGAGAAAAATAATTAACACTGGCAGGAGTTTGATTGCATTAATTCACAGAAAGAAACACCCAAATGATAAATCCATAGTGGGAGAACTGCCCATATGTTACAGATTGGCTTAACATGGTTGAGGCATTAAATAAAAGAACTCTGGGAAACAAAAACCTTTATCAGCTTTATTAGCATTGAACTCTGTGGCTTCCAGTGGGGCTGACACACTTAATTAAAGATGCTCTGGTCTAATTAGGTTGCACATCAAATGTACAAATATGAGCTTTTAAAAAGCCCAGTGACTGGAGTTTGGATTCCCTCTAGCATGCATAACATGCTTCGCCCAAACACCAGACCCTTCTCCAGTGAGACACGGACACTGCTGGGCAGTTCTGCTCCTTCTGGAAGGAGTAGGCATGAGGCTCTTCCGTGTCAAACTTTTGCATCCAGAGGTGGCCGGAGAAAGCAGACTGTGTCTTCCTTTATCCTAAGAAGAAGGATGCATTTTGGAGAGTTCATCCAGAGACCCATTGGGCCATCGCTTTGATACTGCATTTTTTGGCTTACTTATTTAAATCATCATCATTATCACCACAATCATTACTGAGAGCCTCATTTAGATTGGTTGCTATTTTATATTTGCAAGTTTACTTATACTATCCTGGCTTTGGGCAAGTTACTTAACATCCCTTGTTTTAGTTATCGTGGTGTAACAAATCACCCCATTCCTTAGTGGCTGAAAGAAGAAACATTAATTATCTCACAAATTCTGTGGGGTCAGGAACCTGTCCATGGCTTAGCCGAGTCCTCTGTTTCAGCTGTGGGCCAACCCTGTGGTCTCATCTGAAGGCTTGACTTAGAGAAGATCCACTTCCAAGTTCACTCACATAGTTATTGGCAGGATCCACTTCCTCAGGGACTGTTGGAACGAGCACCTCTGCACTTCAAGGGCTGTTGGCTAAATGCTTCCCTTGGTTCCTTGCCCCAGGACACTCTGCACGGCAGCGCAGAGGGAGTGAGGAAGACATCCAGGATGGAAGCCGTAGGTTTTATAGATTCATCTGCGAAGTGGTACTAAGTCCTGCCCACAGTTAAGGGGAAAGGATGACATAAGAGTATGGCTCCCAGGAGGCAGGGTCATGGTTGCCATCTCAGAGGCTGCCTACTGCTACATAACTCTTCTCTGGTTCTTTTTCTGTCAAATAAGACAGCCAGTACCCACCTTCGGAGTTGTGGAAATTGAACATAAGGGTTTTGGACAGTACCTGGTACATAGTAAGTTTGCAGTACATGGTCACTATCACTGATGTTATTCAATTCCTAATAACAATGTGGGTTAAATACACATGTTCCTAGTCTAGATATGAAGAAGCAGAAGCTTAACAAGGTAGCATGTCCATGGCCCCGAGTGCTCTCCTGTACTTTGCCTTGAAGATTCTCAGCCTTCCTGAGCTCCGATCTCTGTCTCCCCAACCACCATGCTTTGTTGCAGTCTCCCTGTCCTGTGCTGAGCCCAGAAAGTGCCTCCAGGTAGAAGTTTTGGGAACTGTGGTTCTGACCTCATTTATTTGTTGCCTCTTGCCAGGTTTACAGTCCTCTGATGGCTGTTGTTCACTGTCTGAATGCAGTCATTTCATATCTTCTATCTCATTTTCTAGTTGTACGTGGCTGTATGGAAACACCAGTACTAGTTTCTCCAACATGGACAGTTACTTGCTTATTAATTTGCATGGTAGGAAAGCCAGACTGTCTACGTAAATCTGGGGGCATAGCCATCGAGAAAGCTGGAAAAGGTTGACATCTGGGGCTTCTTGAGCCCGTCCCTCCTCTTCCTCTGGTGGACTCATCACTGCTTTGTCAGCCAAATTGACTTGGGCCTCTGATCAGCTCTGTCCTCAAACACTTGCTTTCTAGTTTTGAAACACAAGATGCTGAAATCTAGTTGTGAGGCCCAACGCTGCAGAAGGGAAGACTGCAGAGAGCTTTGCTCGTAAGCATCCCACCTCAGAATACAGAACAAAGTATTTAGATTGCAAGGTTTTTTTTGTTTGTTTTAATAGGGAAATGTTTCTTTGGGCTTTAGTAATCCATGGACTCCACTAAAGAATGCTGTTGTTTGGCTCAACTTTTAAGTTCTATTAGTCTCTATCTGTTTCTAGTTTACCTGTTGCTTTGATGGCGGACATCTGCCTGGTGCCCTGGTAGCAAATGTATTTACCTCAATGCACAGGGCACAGAATGAAAAAACTAAGGCTGGGCACCCAGAACTGCTCTGTGGCAGTGACATTGGAGGGGTTGGATCCTTTGCCCAAGGATCAGCCGTGGGGGGCGTGAGGAATGGGCAGTTCGACAGCCGCCACACTCCGGTGTCCCTGGTTTCAGTGCAAAGTCCTGGCCACACCGGGGACCGAGAATGTCTCTGTCTCCTTTCTGATTCACCCGTGAGCTTCAACAGCGTCCCACAGCAATGTTGTGCCTCATTACCTCACATGAGCCTTGGTAGTCAAGTGTCCCCTGAAGATGCTTAACCAGACAGACCTGTCTTCTCCGGCCCATTTGAAGAATTATGTGACCTCACTCCACCCACATTCAAAATCGAACTCTTCATTCGTTTCATTCTGTAAGGGCCCTGAGAGCTGATACCTATAAATAAGTGATTTTCTACGTGCTTGTTTGTTTAAGATCTATGTCTTCTACTAGACTGTCAGCTCCATGGACATGTGGAAGCCTGCTGGTCATTGTCGCCCCACTGACCAGCACAGGACTTGATGTGTAATGGGCAGCCAAGACCCACTTGTAGTGTGAATAAAGGAATGCAAGGATGTACTCAGCTATATTTCAGTCTTATATCAAGACCTACCTCAGGTTTAGAAGGCCTGGGATAAAGTCTCAGCTCATTAACTTGGGGATTTTTTAAAGTGCTTTACCTCTGAGAGGGTGTCTAATAGGAAAGAATGTCTGCCTCAATAGTTGTTACGGATCTTGTGGCTGTCATGAGTTTAGAAATGAGAACGTGTTCAGTGGAGGGCTAGTTATTGGTATTTGGTCTATGTTCAGTAGAACCTGGTGAAATTTCCACTTGTAAGTGCCCATCTTATTCTCTTAAAAATTAACCATGATGTTTGGTGTACGCAGTAGTGCCCTAAGTTTAGAATAAATCAAAATCTAGGTTTGTGTTCTGGCTCAGTCACTTACCAGCTTCACGTCTTTGTTAGCTACTTCTCTGAGCCTTGGTTCCCTCATCCATGCAATGGGGCTAATATCTCCTACCTTGTGCGGCTGCCATGGGGGTGTGTCAGTAGGGGGTCATAGAGAATTAACAGCACTCTGGTGTTTAGTGGGTGTCTCTGAATGGTGGTTACTACCACAATGGATAATCTCATGTGCAACAGCCCCTGTGGAGAGCTGTGTGGGGATTCGATATTAGAGATGATGATATTAAAATGGTTTAGGAAGCAGGAGGACATGCAGATTTCTTACTGTATTCTAATTCTTACTGTGTAATGGTAGGTGCCCACAGATTTGTATTGAGAGGGATTCTGAAGCTGCCTGCAGGCTTGATGAAAGGGTGCCACGAAGAGTTAGCAATCGCTGCCCTGTAATAGTGGCAGTTTGTGAGTCTTCTTCGTGAGACTGCTCTGGTTGTTGACTGGGGTTAAGGATGAGGGATTCGGGAATTGCATGGGGCAGGGATAAGCAGGGAGGTTGGGCAGGTCTCCTCTAGAAGATGCCTTGTCTCAGCCCGTCCTGACCACATCTCCCCGTGAAGGCACACCAGGGTTGCCAAGCTCCTCCGCAGTGGGGAGAGTGTCACATTCGATCTGTGTGTTTAGCTGTCCCCTCTTTGTTGCCCTGTTTGCTTCTAATACAGACTCCAAATTTGTTTGCTCAAAGGTGCACAGCTCATCAGGAGGCCACGTTTGGCTTTCCCTCAAGAACAACCGTTTTCTTTTTGGACAATGGTCAGCGACCTGTTGGTTTGCCTTCTGTGATACCCCTCACCCTGGCTGCAGGCATCACTCTTAGCCGATTCTTAATTAAATGGAGGATTTTCTTTCTCCCAGAGGTGGCTGACTTTCTGCCAGCCTTGCTGATGACCTGTCATCATTAGCCAACCTAACAAAAATGGTGTTGGGGACCGCGAACAAACAACTAGAAGCATTCTGGGAGAGGGACCTCAAACAGCAATGGTTTTCAAAGGTTTGTCCCCACGAGGCGAAGTGTAGTGATGCATGCAGAAATGCTCGGGAAATTAAAAATGACCATGGCAATGCTGACCATCTTGTAGTTTTTCCTGTAGGGATTTAAAAATGACTTATCCTCCCTGGCAGATGTGGCTCAGTGGATTGAGTGCCAGCCTTCAAATCAAAAAGTTGCTTGTTTGATTCACAGTCAGAGCGCATGCCTGGGTTGCAGACCTAGTCCCCAGTTGGGGGCGTGGAAGAGGCAATCAATGCATCTTTTACACATGGATGTTTCTCTCCCTTCCCTCTCCTTTCTCTCAAAAGTAAATAAATAAAATTAAAAAAATAAAATTGGGTTATCTTTTTTAAAAAATGACTTTTCCTCCTGATGCTTTGCATGACCAAATCTTAACTTTCAGGTTTTATTTAAATGTCTCCACTTCAGGGATGCCTTTCCTGACCGCCCTATTAAAAAGCAGCCCTTTACTGCTTGCTGTTGCTTTAAGAGACTATTAACAGCTAACCCAATTGGTTATGGATTGTTTAGTGTTTCACTGCCTATTTACTTAAATGTTTCTTCCACTTTGAGATGCTTGAAGGGGGCCACATTTACCTGGTTCACCGGTCTACCCCCAATGTCTAGTGTATGCGGGCACAGAACGAGTGCTCAATGAATGTCTGTGTAACGACTATTTGGGACAGAGCATGATGGAGCAGCAGGACTAAGGTGGGGCTAAAATAAATGCAGTGATGGGTTTGCATCCTGGTTTCACCTCTTACTGGCTGTGTGGCGTGAGGAAAGTTACCTCGCCTCTCATTTATAAAAGTAGGAAAGTCAGAGGGGAAGTGATGAACGTAAGTCACCCTGTGCAGTGACTGTGACAGGGCCTTTCTACAGACATAAGCTGTTATTATTAGAACGGTTGGTACCACACATTCCCTCACTCATTCAATAGTTCACTGAGAATTTATTTATTATGTGCTAGACACTGTGTCAGGGGGTTTTCTTTAGGTGAGAACTGAGAGGTCCACGGATGTGGTAGCTTTTGCTGCCTTTTCTTCTGCTTTCTGGGCCAAATCCACCTGGCTCAAGAGCAACTTTAGAATTTCCTCCTAATGCAGAATGGTCTCTTAATTCCTTCTTCTCCAAACAAGAGTTACTGGCTTGGAAAGAAAAGTGGATCTCAACATAAGACAGTCAGCACTGAGGAAATGTGACCTCGATAACTCTAAGAACATGAGCTGAAAGTTTAGACGCAGAAATAGGCAAAGGAAGGAAGCGATACTTGTGACTTGAGAGATGTTAGTATTGGAGCCCAGATCGAAGACTCATCTAATGAGTGCCCACTGAATGGCAGGTACGGTGCTCTCAGATGTTCCAATTTTTGTGTCAGAGTTTTCATCCTCTGCTATCCTCTACCATCTTATTTTAAAATCAAGAGGATGCCAGTCTTCTCCGCAGTTCCATCCACTGCTGGCCTTCTGACCCCTGGTCAAACCCCCTGTCCTCCCCAGTGTGGACAGCTCGTGCTGGCTTTGAGCTCCCTTAGCATCTCACTTTACCCTTCTTGTGGTAACTGATGGGACATGAACTGTCTGCTCCCTGTTGGTGTTAGACAGAGGGAGGGAGAGGAAGACGTGCTGTCAGATCTAGAAAGGGGGCAACACAAGGTGAGGTTCCTTTAATTGAAGCTATTCCATCCACGACTTCAATGTGATAGATTTATCCAGAATCTATGGAGATGTCTTACAATGACCAAATTCATAATATACTATTATATAAACAAGAGTCGATATATTGATTTACTGTGAGGAATTTCATTGCCACAGGGATAGGAGCACTTGGTTTAGGTGTTCAGGGCTATTGATGGGAGTCCTTACTCCCTGGAACTTGCCACTATGTCCAGACTCCCCGTTTCAATTAATGGCACCTTACACAACTACTCCGGCCCGTAACCAAGGACTCTTGGCGTGTTCGTCCTCCTCACTCCATTCATCAGAACGATCATCAGGCCTCACAAGTTCACTCTCCTGGACATGTCTTGAGTTGGTTCACTGCCCCCATCCTCACCTGCACTCCCCAAGGTCAGATTCCCCTCCCCTCCACAGCTGCATTGCCTTCTGAGTGTTTCTTTACTGCTGATGGCTCCCTGCAACCTACTAGAGCACTTGCTCTGAAACTCAGACTGGGGATTAAGAGCAGTCGTCACCTTCTGTAAAGCCTTTGAAAAAGCTGTTGCTCCCTCTGCCCGAAAGGTAGTCGTGCGCTGTGGATGAGTCAGACTTTAGACTCGTGTTCTCATCCTGCGTTTCTCACTGATAAAGGGTGCTTCTAGTTTGGGAGGTTTCCCTCCTGGGGTGCTCTTCTCTCTTTCCTCCTTGGCCATCACAAATCATACTGGACCCGGGCACCTAATATGCTCTTCCTGAATACTCTCTTTAGCAGCTTTCTATCTGGTCTGCCTCTCTGGCCGAAAGAAGCGTGCAAGACAGCTCATTATTAGAGCTGAGAAGGGTAGGAGGAGGCTCTTCCTAGGGCCCCAAACAACTAGGGGAATGTTTTTAACACATCAATACATTGTTTAAAGCACAATAAATAAAAGCATCTATTATTTTTTAGCAAGAATGCTTGATGAAGAGACCACAGGAAGGTCCCTTCTCCAGGGACAATATTTCCTACCAGAGCACACATCTGAGGAGACTTAACCTCTCCCTTAGAGTAAAGAGAAAAGGTAGCCTATAAATGCATCTCCAATTACATGACACGTTTCTGGAAGACCACTGATGCTCTTCTGGATAACTGATACATTCTCATGTAAATCTATGCTTACCTTACCACCTGGACCAAACTCTTACCGCTTTGATGTACTCCCTTCCAAGCACCAACCCCTCTCCCTCACCAATCCTATGAGGTTGTTATTATTTACCCTGTTTTAAAAATGATGAACTTGAGATAAGGAAGATTAAGAAATGTTCCAAATTATTTCCCCGATAGTGTCAGAGCCAGGATTTGAACCTCAGTGTGTGTGTCTCTAACACATTGTTTCTTTCTGTTCCACGACCCTGATTCCGAAATAAAGAAAGACATTTAATTAGTCATTTAAAACAACTTTTAAATGTGACCTTTAAATAACTTTTCTAACTTCTCCACTATGGGATGTTTACAAGGAGCATTTTCAACTTCTCGGGAGGAATCCGGAGGCTGCGTAGGAGACATTGACTCCGTTCACTCACCAACACGACGTGCCAGAGTCCGTTTCCGGGGAGCAAAGCAAACCAGGGGACAAGGATTCAGAGAAGGGGCAGCCACGGAAAGAACTTAATTTTTAAAGTTATAAAACAACACATGCTCATTGTATACATTTTAGATAAAACAAACATTAAAAACAATGAACACCACATTTAATACCATGCTAAAATGGGATGGGCTTCTACTGTTTGTCTACGCAGTCTCTCATCCTTACATCCCCCCACTGCTTTAGGAAACCCGTCTTTATTTTTTTCTGGAAATTTCTTTTCCAGCGTTATGGTTTCCACAGAAACTTGCATTTTGCCCCACCATTATCCTTTCCCTATGAATGCCCTACAGGCCGCAGACGATTGGTCCAGGAGAAGCACCTGACTCAAGCTAAGCTAATTACCGCCCTTCCCTTGGATTTTTAAATATGGGGCCAGAAAGAGCATCTGTCTTTTTCCAGTAGTGGAAAGCATAAGATAAATAAAAATAATTAAAAAGACTCAGTACTCGTATTTTTACAAGGTGGTGAAAATTGGCTTTTAGTGATCAGGAATAAACATGTCTGCCTGGGTTTCATTCCTTGTTTCACTCTTTACCAGCTGTGGGACTCGGGCAAGTCATTTCATCTTTCTGTGCCTCAGTTTCCTCATCCATAAAATGATATTATCCTGAGGATTAAATTAGTCCATAAAAGTATAGCAGTTATTAGAGCATGAATGTGCACACAGTAAGTGCTATATAAGCGTTCATTGCCACCAGTGGTAGCAGCAGGAGGAGCAGTTGTGAGTTGCAGACACTCGGGGGTGGGGGAATCCTACCGGCATGCACGTTTCTTGGTTCAAATTTGTTTCTAAGATTTGCTGCAGATTTGTCCTTCCAGTGCTTGATTTTTCAAACTGTTTGGGATTCTGTGAGTCAAATGATTTCATTTTTATCTAATCTAGTTGATGAGTTTCCTATACTTGCCACCAGGCGTCCAATAACTAAATTTATTGGCACTTAATATGCTTGCTATAAGTGAGTTAATTATATTTAACAAATATTCCTGTCTGCTAACTAAAAACAGTGTTTAATATTTTGACATTTTTGTTTCAGGTTTTTATTTTTATAATTATTAATACAGATTATGTGATAGATATCACTGAAACCTCCTTTGTACCCCTTGCCAGCCTTTCCCTTCCCCTCTCCCCAGAGAAAACCTGGCAAATATCCTTCATGTCTATAATTTACACATTTAGCACATAAACATGTATTAATAGATAATATATGATATTAAATGCATTAGTGGCATATTATGCAAGTGCTCATCCTCCAGCATCTTGCTTTTAAAATTCAACATATTTATTAATCAAACTTTTTTCACATTGGGTGTTGAACTTTTTATTTGAATATAACATAAATTATCTATTTCCTGATGAACACTTAGGTGTTTTTCTCTTATTCATTTATATATTAATTTATTTCTTTTCACAAGCCATGAACACATTTGTTAATTCCTTCTTGTATGTGTGTGAGCATTCCTCTGACACACGGATCTTAGAAAAACAGGGTTCCTGGTTGGCGAGATTAGGGCATCTTTAATGTTAGTAGATACTGTCAAAGTTCCAAAATATACATTAATCAGTAGAGTATGTATGGTTCCTCCAATACTTGATTTTCTCATTTACAAAAAATGTGCTAATATCTTTTGGGTGAAAGATGGTATTTTCTAGTTGTTTTAACTATATTTTCTTGACAGATAAGTCAAAGAAACTTTTATGTACTTTTTATCATCATATGTCCTTTTTATGAATTGAATGCTTGCTAATTTTTCTTTTGAGTTACTTGCCCCTTCCTTGTTGAGTATTAAACATTCTTTATGTATTCTGATGATAATCAGTTGTGAGTTAAAATCTTTCTTCCAGCTTGGCACCTATCCTTCATAGTTTATTGGTATCTCTAGTTATATAGAAACTAAAAATTTAGTTAGAATTCACAATCTTTTTTTATGATCAATGCTTTTGCATGTCTTATTTAAGATGTTTCATATCATCAAGCTATAAATATATTACTTTATAGTTCCTTTTTGTTAAAATTTTAATTTTATTTTTAGGTTTTATATATCTGTTTTACCTAGAATTTATTTCTCTGTTGTATAAAGTGTGGATCTAACTGTATATTTCTTCCTGTATGAACACCACTTGTAGCAGCACATTTTAATAAATAGTTTATCATTTCCTTACCAATTGGTAATATCAGCTCTTGTTCTATCAAATATCCATGCACAGGACTCTGTTTCTTGGCTTATCATCCCACCCCATCCCATCCCATCCCACCCCACCCCACCCCACCCCATCCCACTCCACCCCACCCCACCCCATCCCACTCCACCCCACCCCACCCCACCCCATCCCACCCCACCCCACCTCATCCCACCCCATCCCATCTACCCCATCCCACCCCCTCCCACCCCATCCCACTCCACCCCACCCCACCCCATCCCACTCCATCCCACCCCACCCATCCTATCCCATGTTTTGTCTAGCTATTCTTGGGTCATTTTTAAATGCTATAGTTTAAATATCATATGAATACATACTTGTGATGGTTTTAAAACTTATCTGTAAACCCTTTGACACTTCTCCCATCAAGAGGTCTAATTCCCCACACCTGGATTCTGGAAAGGCTTTACTGATTATTTATAGCTAATAGGATGGTGGTGGAAGTGACATTACATGACTTTTAAAGCTAGGCTGTAGAATGTGGCTCAGGTTCCACCCAGCTGTCTTGGGGCACTTGCTTTGGCACCCGTCTGTCATGCTGTGAGGAAGCTGAGCAGCCATGCAGTGGGCCAAGCATGGGTGTTGAAGCCCACAGTCCCACCCAGTGCCCAGCCGCCAGTCGGCGTCAGCCCCCATGCAGATGAGCGAAGGAGCCTCGAGATGATTCCAGCCCCGAGAAGTGCTTCCGTCTTCCCCTGCCGGATGCCTCTTGGAGCAGAGATGAGCATTTCCAGCCTAGATCTGCCCAAGCTGCAGATCTGTGAACAAAGTGAATTGTTTCAAGCAACTTAGATTTGAGGTGGCTTATTACACAGCAATGTATATTGGAACAGTTTCCTTTCCTCCTCATTTTTCACAATGGTCTCTGCAATTCTCGAGTCTTCTTCCTTCAGTATGAATTTTAGGATCTGTTGTCAACTCCATGGAAAACACTGTTGGATTTTAATGTATTCCAATTTATTGAATTTTAATTTATTGAATTTATAGATTAAGTTCAAGGGACTTGAATTTTTAATGGTATTCTCTCACGAATGCAGTATATTTGCCCATTTATAAGCTTTTATATCTTTCAATGTTTTTTATGTTTTCCCCACAAGTCAGGTCCATTTTAATAGCTTCATTCCTTAATAATAATTAAGTACCTTGAATTTTTCTGTTTTCACCTTGGTTAGTATTGATTCATAGCAATATTATTTATTTACTTTTACTTTGAATTTTTATTAAGAAATTTTGCTAAATTATTCTTTTAGTTCCAGTAGTTTTATTTTTCTGTATAATTCTTAGGATGATATATAATTTATATATAAAAGCAATATTTTCTTTTTATTTCTAATCTTTGTCTTACTTCCATTTCTTGGCCTAATTTGTGAAATAAGACCTCCACAACAGTCTTTTCCTGGCTTTAAAAACCGTTTCTAGTACTTCACAATTAACGATGGATTTTATAGTAAGGTTTTAGAAATCACTTGGCATCAGGTTAAACATTTTCCCTTCTATTCCTAGTTCCCTTAGATTTTGTCATGAATAAGCATTGCATTTTATAAAATGTTTTACCTGTAACATTTGAAATGATTGGTTTCTAGAATTGAACCATCCTTGTATTTATAGGATAAAAATCTGCTTGATCATGGTTCCTTTTCTGCTAGACAGGGTGATAAAGGCCATTAGGAAACTAGAAGTCTATTTATAACATCTGGGTTGCTGGGATATAAATATAACATTTGAGGAACCAATCACTAATGGCTTGCTGGTTCTTTTCAATTCTCCATTTAAATATAAGTCTCACAGGTGGTGTTGAGTACTTCTATCAGGAGGAGCAAACACATCTGCTTGTATCCTTTTTTGTGGCATTAAAATTTATCAGTGGCTCAGATGTGGTCAACTTCTTTAGACAATAGTCCCCACCAGCTCTATTCCTAACAGCTTAGTTGGCCATTGATAATCATTGCCCAGTGCTGTCATTTTATTCAAGGTTGCAAAGCTGTGACGTTCTGAGTCTATTTTTTTTCTTTTTCATTTTTTACTTGGAATTCTTTAAACAAGAAGAACCTTTTTTCTACTCTCTTTTTAATTCTTTTAAATTTGTCTTGAGGTAGAGTTCATGTAGAAAAGGGAAGGAAAATACTTAATTTTTCTCCTCTTTATTTTCTAGTTTTTGAAACAATGAGTTAGTTTTCTAGCATTGTCCAGGGGCGACTTAGTCCTTTCCAGCTGCTCTAACACAGTACCATGGACTGGGTGGCTTATAAACAAGAGGAATTTATTTCTTGTAGCTCAGGAAGCTGGAAGTCTGAGACCAGGGTGCCAGCATGGCCAGCTGAAGGCTGCCTTTGGGGCTCAGACTTCTTGTTGTATTCTCATGTGGCAGAAGGGACCAGGGAGCTCTGTGGAGTCTCTTTTATGAGCACACTATTTTGACCATGAGGGCTCTTGTCCTCATAACTTCAGCACCTCCCAAAGACACCTCCCCTCCTAATACCATCACGTTGGGCATTAGGATTTCAATACATGAATTAGGGGTGGGATGCAAATATTCAAACCATAACAATGACAAATTTTTTAAAAGGCTATCATTATAAACACATAAACTTTAATATTACTTATATGCTCCAAACAATAATAGATATTTATTATTTTTGTACTCATATCCCTCCATCTTTGGCCAACTGAAGTTCCTTCAAGTTGTTTTGATGTGATCCCACAAGTCTTGGTGGCTCACACTGTCTTGTTTGTTCCTGGCGTATCTTGTGCATTTCCTGCCCTAGATCTGCAATCAGCCATTTCTCCAGGAGCACGTACTTCGATTAGCGAGAACAGATATTTTGAGACCCCAGCCTGGACACTGGGGGTGCTTGTGCATTGGGTTGGTCATTATGCCCAGGCCTTTTCTGCAGACAGCACTAGAAAAAAACATACTTTTTTCAGAACAAATACATAATGAGTTGATAATGACAATATAAATGTACAAAACAAATATTTCTCAGTGGTTCCTTTTGACCTTAGGATATATTTATTTGAGACTCATGATCAAATGATTATATTTTAAGTCACTTGAAATAATGTCTCTTGATGATGTCATATTGCAGTTAGCTTCTTTGTTTCATTTATTTTTGATTTGGAAATACTCCTTCTTCTTCTGATTTGAATGTTTAACACACCTCGGTAAAACATCCACATAGTTCCAGAAGCATGTCTGAAACACAAGGTGCATTCAGAGAAGCGCAATTTTACCCCGACCCCCCACCCTGTGCTCTCCCTGGTCCTGCATGCCACTGTCCCTCAGGCACTTCTATGCCTGCGTGTTTGTAGTTATAAGCACATTCCCTCACTCACACTCACCTGTTTTTAAATGACAAGTAATATACTCTATGTGCTTTTCTGCTTCTTACATTTTAAAAATGAACAATATTTTCTGATGATTACTCTATAGTTGCATATAGATGTATTTTATTTTTTTTTATAACCGCTTAGTAGTTTCTCCAACTGTCCACGTATTGATGAATGTTTGTGTTGTTTCTAGCTTTTTGTTGTTATAAACAGAGCTTCAATGACTGCCTTCTTCATATCACCTTGTTTTTTCGCCAGCCAGTCTTTGGGATTTCAAAGTAAAAGAGTAAATGCATTTCTAGCAAAAAAGTAACTTTGCTAGACATTCTAAAATTCCTCACCATGGGGCTTGCATCATTGGAAAATTCTACCAACAAGTATTAAAGCTTCTGTTTTTATCTCGCCAATATAGTATATATGTGTATGTACATATGTATATTGTCCAACTTCATAAGTGTGACATTTATTAGCAGTAAACATAGTAAGTGTGAGATTCTATTTAGCTGTAGTTTTACTTTTCATGTCTCTTACTAGCAAGAGTGAACACCTTTTTTATTCATGTAAGAGTCACGTGTTAATTTTTCTGCAAACTCCTATATTTCTGTCCTTTTTTTCTATAGGATCATTGGACTTTTCTGTCTCTACTTATATAAACTTTACTGTGATACAGGTTGCAAGTATTCCCCCATTTGTCATTTGCTTATGTTTTTATTTTTTATTGTCATGTATTTAAAAAATTATCTTACCACCTGTTAAATTGTTCCCCTCATCATTCCCACCCCCAGCCCCCCAACCTCCACAGTGACTGGCAAGTGGATACTTTTTAAATGCCGAGTTCTAGAAAAGGCGGGGAAGGTTCATTTTCCTGGGGAGCTCTGATGGCCTTCGAGAGAGACTCTCTTTGTGACCAAGATCTCCAGGTCCAAGAAGAAACCTACTTGCTCATGAATATGTGGGAGGGAACTCTGGAGAATCCAAGCCGCTGGAATTATCTGAGTTGTAGAAAGAGCAGTGGCCTGCTGCCAGAAGTTTTGGTGTGAATAAGCTTTTGTCACGTGCTGGCTGGTGTGACCTGGGCTTGCCAACTTATATCATCATCGACCCCATTCATTTCCATTCACTTTCCTCATCTGCTGGAAGGGGTAAAAGTGAAAGGGGTAAAAGGTGTAACGGCACACCTAGTTCCTAGTTTGTCGTTAGCCTTGGCTGTTTGCTTATTGAAAGTGAATTAATCCCCTTTCCCACAGTATAGGAGGAGGAATATTAACTCTTTCCTTTCCTGGCTATTGTTTTTTCTTCTTATCCAGGACAGCTATTTAGTTCCTTCTTTCCTTGATGCCTGTGGTTCTTCGCAGCAGCAAGTCCCTGCTTTCTTATTCTGAAGCCCTTTACTTTCCATCAGTTCTCGGACCTCCCACGGAACACCACCCACAGCTGCTGGGCCTTGACATTTCACGTCTGAGTTACAAGGACTTGGGTAGGATGGGAGTGCCTGCACGCCTTTCTCTGGGCTCTCTGACCGGTGCTCTTGTGGTCCCATTGTCTATTCCCCCCCAACTCTTAGATATAGTGCCTGAGGTTGATTGGCCAGTTTTTTGCCTTCAGTTTTAAAATAGGACATGTAAGTGTTAAATATGGTAAATCAAAAAGCAAATATTCTTGGGATTATTTTGCAGTGTGTGACCTTGTCCACTGTCCTGTGTGTATGTGGTCAGTACTGGTAGCTCTACACTGGTCCTATGTCCGCCATGCAACCACTTTCCCCATGGCCACCACCTCCTCCTTTGCCCAAGCCATCAGCGTCTCCTGTCTGCGTTACTGCAAGAGCTTCCCAACTCTGCTCACCTACAACCCAGCCCCCTCCAGAAGCCAGCGCGAAAATATCACTACCCGATTGGAAACAGCCGATGTCTTCTCATGGCGCTTAGAAAGAAATCTAAACTCCTCATCGCATTCGCAAGGACTTCCATGGTGTGACTTGCTTCTCTGCCCGAGGAGCTTCGGGTCCCCAACTTGTTGGGCATCTTCCCATTCCCTCAGCCAGCCACGCTCATTCCTGCTTTAGGGCTGTGCACCGTTACAACATTTCACTCTGCCTGTGATGTTCCTCATGGAGCAAGCTCCTACCGCTGACTCTGTCTTACGCCCGATACCTTGCTCAGATGTCGCCATCTCAGAGCGGATTTTCCTGACTGCAATATCAAAAGCAATTCCATGGCTCTAGTCACTCCACCAGATCTCTCAGTTTTATTTTCTTCAGAGCACTCACAGCTGGTATATTATTTAAGTGTAGCGCCTCGTTCACAGCTGTATCCCCCGCACCTAAACTCTGCACAGCGTATCAAAGATGCATAATACACAGTTGTGGGATGAATGAACGGTGTCGTTGGCGCGCATGCGTCAGAGGAGGCCCCGTAACACCGACGTCTCTGTTGAGTGAGGTCCCGCACACCGGAGTAATGGTCCACTCTGTTCACTTTACCTCTTTGCACTTGTTCCATTTTACAGGTAAGGACACTTTGTAAACCGCCTGCTAAATGTTACGCTGTGGCCGAGGCAGGCCACGAGCTGCTGCTCCTGGCCTCCAGGGTGATGTTTTTTCAAAAGTTCCTTTTCCCCTGATCTGAACTGCAGGCAGAGAAAGTGAAAATTAAACAGCCGGAGTGGATTTTGCAGAGCATACGACCTGAGCAGGAAGTTTTCCAGAGGCTTAAAATAAAGTTTAACGCAAAGACAGAGTCCAAATTGAGATTGGAACAGAAAAGAAAGCAAAAAGCTCATTTCAAAGAAAAAGTACATATATATATTTTAACAAATGCCGCAGTCAGAAGAGGAAGGAGATGGGCTGCCAAGATTTGGCAAAGCAGTATCTCAAGGGCTCCCTCCTGGCGCTCTTCCTCGAACTTCCACTGGTCGGTTTTACGAGGCAGCTGGGAGATGAGGCTGCAGTGGTGTAGGCTCTTGTGTGTGTGTGTTTTTTAAAAAATAAGTCATTTAAAGTTAAATTTAGGGAGAATCAGGGCTTCTTGAGGTCTGTTCCTTGATTCTGCACCTTTGGCTCAGGGTGGAATAAAGAGGACAAGGCAGCTCCCGGGACCATTTCTCTGCTTTGAAAGGCAGGTGAGCAGGGTGCTGGCTCTGCACCCCCCCCCCGCCCCCCCCCCCCCCCCCCCCCCGGAATGGACCCCTGCTGGCCCCTCTTTAAAAAAAACGCTCCTCCAGCCCTGTGTCCTTTGTTCTGGCTCACACAGGTGAACTAGTGAGAAAAACAAAACAAAACAAAACAAGAAAGCAAAACCCAAAACTTAAATCTACATCCAACATGCTTATACACAATAGATATTTGGGAGCAAAAATGGTGGGACTCAGTCAAACTGGTGGGTAAACATATGTCCTCGAAACTGCCAGTGGAACTTCTCTGCTAGAAAAATCTGCTTTCACATCTTAGACAGTGGAGCTGAAGAAACCCTTTTATGTTCGCTTTATCATTTTTTGGTGTTCTTTTAAAAATGTTTATCTCAATAGCCTTGGAAACAAAATCACTGATTCCCTCTCTGCGCTCCCCCCTCCCCCCAGGAGATATCTTCAGCTTTCTGATTTATTTTACTTTTAATAAAATATTGAATGCCATTTTCTCTAATTATTTCTTATTGAATGTGCTCCTTAAGTCCCCCTTTTTCAAATAAAAAGAATAAAACCGACCGTGTAATCGGACAATGGTTCTATCACTACTGATAATACATTTTGTTCTCATTGTAATTGCCCTGGTTTGAACTGTGCTTATTTTAGCAGAAAGCGTTCATTATTTTATCAACAACTGGCAGACCCCGCTGGTATTTACTGACTTTTCTTTAACCAAAACAAGGATTATAGCTCCTATCCATGGCTCAGCTGCTAAATCTTTGCTAAGAAATTTGGGAACCCCTTTTCAATGAAACACTGTACAAAGCTTTAAGCACTCTTTGCAACTGAGTTGTATTAAATGATAGACAAAAAAAGCCCTCTGAAGAATTGGTGCTTAATTACAACTTAATTAGCATAATTATGCATGCTAATAGCATCTCAAATGAATAGCAGTTGTCAGGAGGTTGGGACCATCTGTAAGAATGTCGGATTAATACATCATTTTTTATTTCTAACAACGCTGTAACTCTTTCCCTGAAAGTGATTTTCATTAATCAAGTTCATTTTTATTATATAGAAAATTTGGCATTTTTCATTATGGGCCATTATCTGTTTCCCCATGCAGCCCTAATACAACACTAATGAGCCCCCGTGTGGCTGGTCCACACTGACAATGGTGGTACAGGTGTATTATTATAATTGTTACAAACAGCACATTGTACCTCTGGAGGAGCGGAGTTCTAATCTCCCAGCACCCGCACTTCTACTTGGTTCCTCCCCAGGGCCTAGTACAATTTTCAGAGCTTTATGAAAAACATACATGTTTGTGGTTACAAAGAAGCTATTTAAAGAGAAAGAGGCCCACAATCACCTGCGGCCAGAATGCTGTTGTGCTGAAAATCCCTTTTGTGGAAACAGAAAGCTTGGGGTGGTGGGGGCGGGGGGAGAGGGGTGAAGGGAGACCCTCAGCCTCACTCCGGGGAGGAGGGAGGTGGCGGCTGCCAGGCCTTGCCGCTGTTTGCTGTAGAGTGGTTCTGTTCCACACAGCATCATTCATCGCTAAACACAGTCATAAAACCACAGGGGGGACGTGTGTCTTCATGGTTCTCAGCCCCAAGAAGCACCCCGAATGGCAATCTCGGAATTCACATCTGGATCCACACGCACATGCTACGGCAGGCCCTGTAAATATCTGGGCTCTGCCTGGTCTCTGAGCTGCCTTTTCCTGTTAACTTGGGCTTTCGATTGTTTTGCAGGTTTATCCATACTCCAACTCTGCCGCCCCCCCCCCCCCCCCAAAAAAAACCCACTGCCGGCCCTCTCCCCCATATACTTCCTAGGCCCTTTCTAGTTTATTTTCAGGGGAGCCTCACCTATGCCTGCATCCACACTCCATAGTGAAGCCGAGGCTTCACGCTCAGGACTCCCTTTGAAGGGCCGGGAGGGTTTCTCATATTCTTCCCCGCTTTCCAAGCTCACGGGGAAGTGTCAGCCTCGCCCCTTTCCTGCAAATGCAGAACAATGGCTACAGCTTTATTCCAGACCTCAGTTCCCGGGGAGGAGAAATACGGCTCTGGCCACCCAGACCAGCTCTGTGGTCCAGAGGTGAAGAAAGAACGCTCTCAAACTGCATGGGGGCTGTGAGGCAACTCTGGGGCCTGGGATGTTTGTTTATACCTTGTGCTCTCAGATGGGGAAATCCTAGGGTGCTGGGGAAAGGGTCTCATGGCCTTGGTGTGGTCGGAGAGGATGGGGCAGGCTGTGGGCATCTCCCTGGCTCAGGATCTATGGTGATGGCAAGTGCTTCAGGCACTGAGCTGGTCACATGTGCAGGGATGTGCCCTGTGAGTGGATCAGGCAGGCTGTGGAACAGGGATATTGTGTGTGACTGTCTTATACTACAATAATCGCTTGTTGTTTATGTGTTTTTTGTCATTTGCTAAGTCTGGTGATGCTGCTCCAGAGCCCAGCTGCCTGGCCTTGAATCCGAGACCTGCCCTTACAAGCTGTGTGACTCTGGGCAGCTTACTAAATGCCTCTGTGCTTTGTCTCACCTTTAAAGTGAAGACAGTACCCCCGACTTTGGAAGGGTGTTGGATTATGTGATTTTAAAAAGGTCAAGCACCTAGAACAATATCTGGCAACAAGCACTCACTATTGTCTCCTGGGAATCGCAGGCCAGTTCATGGCCTCTGTTCCATTTCCAAGTTTATTTTGTTTCTGATTGCCTATTTGTCTATATCTCTATACTGTTAGATATTGAGCATTTTTTAAAATAAAGGTTTCATGAGCCTTGAGGCTAGCTGATATTTTCTAAGTTCCTAACATCGGGTGCAAGACGCCACTTGTGGTTTATGTGTGAAACTGGAGGGCAGCTGTTTCAGGCTGGGCCAGTGCGGTTGGAGGCGGTGCACAGTGGCAGCTGGGAGCACAGACTTCGAAGCTCAGGGGTAGGGGTGCCCTAGCCCCTCAATTGCTGGTAGCACAATTTTGCGCAGGCTCTTTGAGGTGAGCTCCTGTCTCCTCACTGGCAAATGGAGTTATTCATGGTCCCTGCCCATGGGCTGTGGGAAGACTCAGGGCAGTGCCTGCAATGCAGACAGACCCCTAGGCTAGTGGGAAAGGGCTATGGGCCTGGGGTCCAGCTCCACATTCCTACTGTGCAACTCTAAACAGATTAATCCAGCTCTGTGCCTTGGTTTCCTCCTCTGTAAATGTGGATCATGGTGGTGCTGACACCATTGGGTAGACGTTGGATGTGCTATTGTATGCAGAGCACTCAGGGCTGTGCCTAGCACTTACTTAGTCTTCAGATAGGCTGTTGTGATTTCAGCTGCTGTGATTCCTTTTGTCCCGCAGACTCTTCCCTTGGAGGAGCAGGGCCACAGTTCCCGGCCAGAGCGAGTTCCTGGGCAGGGCATTGGTACAGAGCTTGCCTGGCTTACAGCGAGCTGCCACTGGGAGATGCACTGTGTCCGTGACAGCTCCAATCAGCCTGGAACAAAAGCACACCAGGCAGTCCTGCCAACAGCCTTTGCTGGGGGGACACGGGGTTCTCTGAAAGGTCACTGGCTGTCTGCTTTTGTTATTTTTTTGTTGTCGTTTATGAAATGGTATGTGTGCACGTGTGCTCGCATGTGCACGCGTGCACACACACACACACACACACACACACTATGGCCTGTGACCTGTAAGGGTCCAGGTCTGCTCTTTGCCCCTTCTGCACCTGCAGGGTCACCAAGAGAAGCAGGGACATGACCTAAAGGAAGACATCTCCTCCACACTCAAGAAGGGAGAGTTCTATTTTCCTGTTGAAGGGGTTGAGAGCAAAACTCATTGAAAAACTATGAGACCCTTATTAAGTGCTTGCTGTTCACTGCATCATCTGTCTAGGCAGCTGTGTATTCTTTTAGCAGACATTTAATGAATGGTGTTGCCCTGCCGAGGGAGTCGGGCTAAGGGGGAAATGGAGACTGAGGCTTCCAGAGGCCCCGTGAGTCCTGGGCTGCCTTAAAATCTGGCCCCCGATGTCTCAGTGTGTATCGTGCACAAGCCAGCATGTCTCCTGCTGGGGTGTATCCTCCAGACACCCACATGAGACTGTTCATCCAGCGTAGCTTTGAGAAACCGAAGACTGGAAACCACCAGGATGTGCATCAATAAGAGGATGGTGACTATATGGTTGCACATCGGAACAATAGGATATTATGGACTTGTGAAAAGAGAATAAGGAGGATCTCTATATGGTGACATGGGAAGATCTCAAAGCTCTTTTGCTGAGTGAAAAATCCCATTTCCCTTGGTGGAATGAAAACAGGGAGATGCACATAGACAGGACCTGGGTGTGGGACTGTGGTGGCAACTTCGTTTCTCTGTGTGCACTATTGTTATGTTTTCCCCCACATGTGTCCACTGACTTTTTAGTTGAGTAAAGAGAAAAACAGAAAAAGCAACCCCTTCCCTGGAGGGAGCACAGAGAAGGCTGCAGGCCTGGGCTTGGGGTGCATTTACAGTCCTTGAGCCTGAAAGCATCCTTCCCATTCCCTTCTCGAAGATTCTCTGACTTGTCAAACCCCGTCACTGGTAGAATCATCTCACTGTTCATTTCCCAGTATTGTCTTGCCCCATGGGAATGTTGATGGAGCATTGCGGGGAATGAAATTCGCACCTGCATGTCTTGTTCCTGGCACTGAAGTAGTTTGGGGTGGAAGAAAGTGGATTAACTCCTAAGAGGTCCACATCAATTAGAACCAAGAAGCTTCTCTTCTTAATATTCCCTAATCAGAAGACATTAGCAGTTCACACTGAGCTGGTGTGAATAGTACTCCTTTCTTGGGTTGCTACCGCTCTGAGCCTGGATCTAGGGAGCACTGGATCGACCCGTGTGAACTGCCAGAAGACCGCGGACTAAAATCAGGAGCCCCGGGCTTCTGGCCCGGCTGGGCCAGCATTTGTGCGGTTTCAGGAGTCACCCTCCCTCTCCAGCCTCGGTTACTCTCATCACTGCTGCGGCCCTTTGGTTCTGATATCCCATAGTTTTATGAAACATAATGCATGAACAAAGGAGAGATGCAGGGAAAATTCTTTCCGCCCGTGGATACCAAGATACTAGTGATGACCCTTGCTGATTGTATCTACCTGCCTAGACCATTTTTTTTTTGGTTTAAATATTTGGATAATTTAAAAAACAATAACATGGAATTCAAACAGCTATTTTAGGATTTTTGCCTCCCCACTATTTGTTTTGAACCCCCTCCCCACCACCCCACCCAGCTCCTGGTGTTTATGGCCCATGTGGACACACTTGCTCCAGAGACCTTGACCCTGGTCCCCTGCCCCTGTCGGATCTGATACTGGCTCCAGATCCTGTAGAGAAGCAGTAACTTCCTTTGGGATCAATGACCTCATTTTACTTTTCCCACAATGCTCTCTGGCCCCTGTCACCAGAACTCCCAAGGGTTATGATCTTTTAATTCCAAAGCCAAGATGTTTTCTGGTGGGTATTTCCTAATTCTATATAATATCACTAGGAAGGAAGGAAGGAAGGAAGGGAGGAAGAGAGGAAGAGAGGGAGGAAGGGAGGGGAGAGGGAGGAAGGGAGAGAGAGAAAGAAAGAAAAAGAAATTCTTTAAAATGCTTCTTAGGGAAGGAGAAAGGAGGGATGGGGGTGGGTGGGGGAGTGGCGGGTGCCATTCATTAGAATTCCTATAGAGTAATCAAGTCTTTTCATTCTAAAGGGTGTTATTGCCTGGGAATTAATATTAGATCTGATTTTGAAATAAGCCTAATGATGATGACTTTTGGGGAGTTTATATATTTTTTTGCTGTATCTGCATAAAGCATTTTTCTCAGCTTGGCACAGGAAACTCAAAAATATGAGCTCTGCCCTTGAAATTTTCGTTGGCTTATCTGGGGGCAGAAAAGGTAATTGTTCCCATGGACCACAATTAGGGAAGCTAACTTAATGTCCTTGGAAATGTTGCTTTTGAAATTAACTGGCCTTCCGGGTTGGGAAGGCCATGGGCTAGTTGGTGCTGGGAGGGCGCGGAAGCACTGGTTGTCTGGGGCCTTGGGGGCTTTCCCGGGAGGCCGACTCTGGAGGTGGCGGAGTGGTCAGCTCAGCACTGTGCACGTTCACAGGCCTTTGTCTCTTTCTGTCTTCTGGGCCGCGGCATCACCTCTGATACCTTCTGCATCCCCATCATTGTTAATAGGGGGAAGTCAGTAGCACACACACGACATGGTGTTTTATCCTGCATTCCTTTGTTCTTGCTATGTAACAGGTTCACTTAAAATAACAAACGTTAATTATCTCAGTTTCTGTGGGTCAGGCATTTGGGAGTGTCTTACCTACCTGGTTCTGGCTCAGGATCTCTCTTGACCCTCATTTTCATCCTTTTTTTTTCCTTGCACACAATTTTCACTGTGTTGGCAATGCTTTTGCTCCACCTTCCATTATCAAGTGGCAAACTCCCATCCATCTTACAAAACCCTTATTAAGTCATTCATTATCTTTAATTTTTCCCCTCCCTCTCCTTAGAAATGGGCTTCTACCTTTAAGCTTTCATGACATTTGGGCCTCCTTCTATTAAAACGAGATCCTCTGGTTTTCTAATGTTTGCCAGTATCTTGTCCAGACCTGAATTGTATACTATGGTAGATAGTAGCCACATGTGGCTATTTCATTATAAAGTTAAATTAATTAAAATTAAATAAAGCAATGCATTCAGTTCCTCAGTCATATAAGCCACATTCCAAGTGTTTGCCAGCCACATGTGGCTGGCGGCTATTGTGTTGGACGGTGCTAGTTCAGAGTGTTAGCTCTTTCAGATGTGGGGTCCTGTCCCCTTCATCCAAAAAGCATTTTTTATGGTCTAGCGTATTAAGTATTTGACCTGTCCACCTCTGGATTGCTTGGGTCTGACATGGTGTCTGGTTGAATAAGCTGGGAAAGTAGTTTCTGAAGGGTTTCTGAAGGGTTTCAGAAACTTATTTGACATATATTGAGTTCCTATTCTATGTCAAACACTGAATGTCTGGTCCCTAGGACTGAATGAAAAAGAGATAGTGTGGTTGTCAGTGTTAATTTATTGGCTCAATCTTTGCAACATCCTTCTCAAGTGTCACCTTCTAGCCAGAAGTGGCAATGTGACACAGTGGCTGCTGGGAGATATAGGTATAAGTCCGTTGCAAAGTTCTTTTGCTTTTTTAATAATGGTGTCACAGTACCCCTTTCCGCCAGATGATAAAGTGTCTTCCTTCTTCATCCCTACTAGAGTACAGGTTTGATGGGTGGGGCTGCAGCTACCATTCTGTGGCCATGAGGTCATAACTAATGAAGCACATACTGAAATGACAGAGCAAATGATAGAGAAAGGTGGGGCGTGGGGCATCATGTTGTAGAGTTTCTGCACCAGCTCTGGACTACATTTCTCCAGGTTTCTTGTCGTGTGAGGAAAAAGTGCATTCCTGTTTTGGAAGGTATTACTGTGAGGTTTTATATTAGTTGCACCCAAATGCAATTCTAACTAACCCAAATGGAGTAAGTAAATTCCCTAATCCCTTCTGATATAAAGATAAAGAGGATTCTTCTCCAAGGATTAAAGCTTAGGATCTCCAGCCACTGGGACTGCAGCAACCGATGGCAGTGACATTTCTGACCAGATCATCAAATAAAGAACTGGAGACAGGGCCCGCTGGAACATTGGAACACAGCTCTGCTCAGGTTTGGCTGGCACAGTGCTCCACCTCAAAACTATTCTCAAAACCTTCCAGGCGATTTTGGAGGTGGCGTCATTGAGCAGTTTCCTGAAAGGCACCCAGAGCACCTGTGCCCACGCTGACCAGAGGGCCTGTGAAACACACCATTATGCAAGGGCCAGACCAGCTCCGGACACTGGACAGTCCTCTCTAGTCTAGTGCTGCAGAGCCTAGAAATGAGTGGGAAAGTTTTGGACTGACTTTGGAGTCTTTCATTTTGCACATTTCTTATATTATACTTTTGACATAAAGCAGGCCAAAACACAACAACAACTTTATTCTAGCTAAGTGCGTGAAGTTTGTCAATAGATAAGGATTCCAGATATAACATTGCTTTCATCTTAACCAGATCTCCTGTGCTTCATATTTTAATGGGTCAGTTAAGTCTCTGAGTATACCAAAGGAATGCTGTGTAGTGTGCTTGTCATCCAGGGGAAGAAAAACACTTGTTGATATTGAATGAAACGGGCGAACTCAGCCATAACTATCGAACTCCATTCTGAGCAGCACGCTCCAGGTTGGCCACTGGTTTGCAGGGCTTTGAACCCTTAATTGGCCCATAACAGCAGAATGACAGCACGCTAGATTTCAATCAACATACTCATGATTTGCCAGTATTTTGAGCAATAAATTGCTAGCTAATAAATTTCCCGAAGCTTCCTTTGTAAATGCCAGCTAAAGGCCTAAACATTCCGTGTACATTTAATTACACATTTAGTGTTCCTGTAATTTTGAATTAATTACATGCCAAACAGATTTATGTTCTATGTACTTAATAAACCTCGGTAAGTGCCCTTTTAGCAATCAATTGGTATTTAGGACCCAGTTTGTTTTTTAAAAATGATGGTTCACGTTGCAGGGTCTTGTTGTTCCTTCCATATGTTTGGGTGTTGATAGAATTAGAGGCACCAGATGTTGATACTGAAATGAAAGCAGAGTCACTGGTGGATAGCGGGGTTTGGGGGTGTGGGGTGAGGAAGGGAGATGAGCTCATACTTGGACGTCAGAGAGCCGAATCATCAACTTCCATCGGCAGGTTTGGGTTTTGGCATTTGTCTCGGACCCCGGTGTGGTGCAGAGCAGATGCTGTGCTGCGGGAGCAGAGGTGCATCATGGGAGCTGGGGTGCAGTGTCCTCACTATTTCCAGGTGGTTGGTACCCCCATGGCCATTAGGGATTTTATTTCATTGTTATTTTTTTCTTAAGGTGCTGCTTCTTATTGTGTTCTTTCTCAGGACAATCTTATTTCCAAGCTCACTGGCGATCTTGACTATATTTATTCAGAATTTACACAATTCCCAGTACTGTGCTAAATGTTTGAGTCTTATTTTGATGATTTCTCATTTCTGATGACTGTCCTCTGTGGTGGGGGCATGGGTGGGGGAAGCATTTGTGTTTAATAGATGAGGAAACTGAGGTCCAGAGAAGCAAGGATACTTGCCGAGGGAAGGGTGTGAGTAAATAACAGAAAACACAGCTGTCTCTTATTCTTAACTAAGTTTTTATCCTGAGGTTATTTTTTTTCACCCTCCTGCCTGAGTCTGCTCAGGCTGTTATAACAGTTCACTATGGACTGGGGGCTTGTACAACAGACACTGGTTTTTCATGGTTCTGGAGGCTGAAAGTTGGAGATCACGATGCCAGCAGAGTTAGGGTCTGGTGAGGGCTCTCCTCCTGGCTTGCAAACTGGTAGCCTTCTCGTGGTGTGCTCACATGGTGGAGAGAGACAGCAGGTTCTCGAGTATCTTTTCGTACAAGGGCACCAATCCCACCATGGGGTCCCCCCAATGATCCCCTCTAAACCTCATTTCTCCCCCAAAGGCCTCATTTCCAAATGCCAGCACACTGAGGGTAGGGTTTCAACATATGGTTTCGGGAGGACATCATTCAGGCCATAGCACCTCCTGAAATGACCGATGGTGACTCAGACTGGGGGGAGAGCCCCAGAATCAATGGCCTCCGGGTGCTCTCAGACATCCCACCAGCAAGCATTTTAATGCGTGCTGCACAGCCAGCCGCTTCTCAGTGAGGAAACAGCCACCGCGTTTCCTGAGAGCCTGGAGGAGAAATCCTCCTTCACAGCAGAACTGGAAGAGGCAGGCTCTGCCCTCTGCACGGGAAGATAAAAGTTATCGGCTGGGGAATGCGGAGGCAGGTCGGGGTGACAAGAAAAGGGCAGCGGTGAAATGAAAAAGCAGCTCCTGGGGGTGGGAGTGGAATTCAACATGAAACAGTCGTGTAAGTTCTCCCTCGGCAGTGCCAGCGCCTGATTTCCCTTGTCGTCAGGGGTCGGGGAGGCCGGTTTACAAGTGCAGGATAAGGGATGCTGCGTGATCTAAAGACATTCTTTTTGGCTTTGGGTGGATCCTGCAGGCAGATTGCACCCACCTGAGACGCGTGCTCTGCCTCCTGCAGAAAAATGCACGAGGCAGTGGAGCCTGCCTCTGACCCCCTCCCACCCTCTGTGATGGCAAGTTCAAAGCTGAGCTATGTTAAATAAAGAGAAAAGCTTACTGTTTCTGCCTGCATTCTCCCTTTAACTGGGAACGTCCTCAGGCCTGTGAAATTAAGCAGTAACAGAGCATGCGGCATCATTATTGCTAGATAATTGACTACGTACCCCAAGTGAAACAAAGGTGATTATAGAACGGTAAAGTCAATTATCATTTATTAATGGCAGTTACAGAGCATAGCGGAGCCATTTATAAATTGAATTTTTAAATTGAACAGCTTTCTATTTTTAAAGGCAGGAGGCAGATATATGGAATAAAGCATGTGACCTTTAGCTGGTGACACGGTGCACATGTTTTTGGAGATTCCTTTTAAATGAATTCTTTATTAGGTCACCTCTCTGATGCCCCTTATTCCTTTGAAAGAAAGCTGTACAATGTGTTAATTCTCTCCAAAATGATTTGGGTGAATGGATACAGCAACTATGAGTGTCTGGATGTGGCCGTCCTGTGCATTTTATCCACATCCTTGTGTGTGTCTTTAATCATGGAGGGTACGTGTAGAAATACATGAAAAGGGACATGAAAGTCCGGGGGAAGGCCAGGGAAGTGTGAGCTAACCTCATGTGAGACCTTCTCATCACGAACTATGCCATTTTAACCGGTACTGAAATGGGAAGGGGGAGATTGCTGAAAAATAAGGGAAAAGATCACTCATAACAGAGCTATGTTTTATCAGAGGAGGGTTTAGGCTTTGCTGACTTTTCAAGGCATTTTTATCTTTATTAAAAGAATGTTTAACTTGACGCCACCCATTACGATGATCGCATAACTTCTGGTAGGCTGAATGAGTTTCTTCAGTTTTTTCCCCTTAAGGATGGAAAAGCTCCTTTCTAACACTTGGAGTGAGTAAGTGGACTAATAAGGTAACATCTGTAAGTTTGAAACGGTTTTTGCTTTTTCCATCCATCCGTGTTGCTGGCGCACACCTCCATGGCTGTGGGAGATCTTGTTACTTCCATGATTTCATAACTCACGAGACTCTCATTAATTTATATTCCAAGTCACACTTTCACCAGCATGGCACCTCATGAGCTGAGCCAGGAGGAGAGGTGACCTCCAGGGGTTATTGTCCGACGTCCCTGTTTTGCTTGTGTTGTTCTGTTTCTGTCGCCATGGGACTTAGCGGGTTCTCCCTAAACCTGCTCACCACACTCGACAGAACTGCCTGAAAGACATGAAGCTGAGCGTAGTGCCTCCTCTTACCCTCCTGCAGCAGTTATTCACAGCTATTTGTCGGCAGCACAAACTGTTTTGCTATTTCACCCCCTTCCCCAAACACCCTTCCTTTACCCTGATATTTGGGGCCCAGGAAGCTTTGATGTTTTATACAGATGTCGCTTCATGCATGATAAATACAATGGGCGATTGCACAGCTGGAATTCCCACAGACCCTCTGCTCAGCGAAGATTCCCTCCCGTCGACTCCTCCCCTCTGCTATGAAATCAGCAACAAGCCCTTCCCTTTTTGTATTTCCATTAATTTTGCCTTCAACACCATCTGATTTCAATTGCGGGGTCTCTGGGTAGAGCCCTGATTAGCCTTTCTCTTGGAGCCGGCTCTCACGTTGCTCGCAAAACCAGTGCAAATCATGAAAATGCTCCGAAACAAAATCCGCTAGCTGGAAATAGAGTGGGGAGAGAATATTGCAGTGGGGTGATGCACGTTTGAAAACTCGCTGAGTCGGAAGCCGTTTGCCAGACATTCTGCATAAACAGTGGTGATTGTCAGGACTTATCTTTCTTGCGGTATTTCTGCTAAGAACTATTGGGCAGGCCATATCTAGAAGATTCTGTCTCTCTTTAAAAAAAAAGGGCAGAAAATCCATCATTTCTTAGAGGCATCCCACTTCTGACTTCCCAGCCCACTCATCACGGACTTGGAATTTGTGGCCCCAATCACAGCTTTTGTGCCTTTTTACATAACAGCTGGGCCCGTCTGCGGAGGGACAGGATGAGTGACAACTTTCTGCATTGTGTCTGAGTGCCATGGCTGGGTCAATAGTACATCTTTTAGAATAGGAAAAATAGCTTATGGACGAAAACAAAACCATCGTTTGAAATCCCCACACAGTCGCCCCCACCGGCCGTGGACAGGGCTGACATTTGGGAGCGCCAGGCTTTGGGGGAACAGTGCTGAAAGTGCACTCTGCTAGCATCATCCCGTCAAAGGGAACCTGATCCTCCCCCTCTTCTCCATTCCAGCCAAACTTCCTGCACTGGTTATAAATATTTAAAGCTACAGTCAACAAAGTTTAAAGACAGGGAAGTAAAGAAATCTAATCCTGTCTGCAATGCCTTTTCTGTCCTGTGGCCTGCCTCCTCTATCCTTCAGAATAAGGTCAATGGCACAGAGCTCAGAAGGAGCGGGATGTGAACCATCTGAGCAGGTTCCCTGCCTAAGGAAAGCCGTGAACCTTAGGGAGTGGCAGAGACCTTTCATCTTCTGGGTTTCAGTCTGCTGAGTATTGGCACTGCAACATTTTGCTGGGAAGAAATTTTGAAGCAGCTCACTCTTTTAGATCCCTGCTTTGGATACCTTTAGTTCATCAGGCACGTTATGAGCGCTTGGTCTCTGCCAAGCTCTGCTGAATTTGGAGGATGCAGTACTTAAAAGGCACAAACCCTCTCCTCTGAGAATTCACATTTACAGTACAAGGTCGTATGTGCTCCAAATGGGGCATTGGGAGGCTTTTCAAAATATGTACAATGCGCTGTTGCGGCTTGAGAGACTGATGCATTCATTCAATGAGCAGGTATAAGCACCTGCTACGTGCTAGGCATCAGGCTAGCATTGAGTCAAGGATGAAACAAGGATGAGAGTGGGGAGAGAGCTTCATATGAGGGGATAATTTTCTTGGATCTTGAAGGATGGATAGGAATTTTCCAGGTCAAAAGAAGTGGATGGCTGGGGAGAAGACATTCCTTGCAGAGAGAAGTCAAAGGCAAAAGTGTGCAAGTGGCCAGCATGGCCCAAGGAGTGTGCAGAAACCCCATGAGGAGTTTCCCCAAGTATGTGGGTACTTTACAGGCAAGAACCTTGTAGACCAAGGAAAACACTGGATCTTATCCTAGTTGGAGACTCTGGTCCAGGGCCGGTCACTCAGGAGATGAGGTATGGTTTAAAAAATTCTCCCACCCATGGGGAGCCCTTTCCCTAATTCTCACAAATGCCCTGTATATTATTCACTAGCTTAGGAAAACATCCAGATCTGTTGCATCTCTAGCCAGGAGGTAGAAGTCCTTGTTGGGAGGGAGAGAAGGAATTGCCTCCTGTCTTGCATTCGCTCTGGAGCTGACTCCGCTCACCAGACTGTCTATACAAGTGGTGCGAGGACTCTTCTGGCGGAGCAGATGCTGGCTGCATTCTCCAGGAGCGAGGCCCAGGAAGGAAAGTTGCATGGGTCCTGCTCTGGGTTGGCAACAAGGGGTGCAACTGCAAGGTAGTGCACCACAGATGTCTTCTTGTTAGATACTCTTGGCGAGGGGCAGATTGCATTGTCAGAGTAAACCCTGACCCAGAGGTCAGTCTCTGGCTGAGGTGGGGGGCTCACTGTCATGAATAGAACTGTCACAATAGGGGTACAACCCCAAGCTATCATTTTTAAAGACCCTTTTATTCAGCTGCAACAAAACTTTCACTGAATAGCATCAAACACTTTTTTTTTAATGAATGCATATGAAGTTGCTTTTGAAAATAATAATTTTTTTAATATTACTTTTCCCTTGGTGAGAAGTCTGTAATTCTTCACTCAGTCTAAGCCCATTACAGTTCACAAAGCATTGTTACATATGTACTCTTTATAAGAACTTTTGAAGATCAGGGGCAGAGATTCTTAGCCCATTACATGGGTGAGAAGACACAAAGTCAGAGAGATTCTGGGACTTATGGTTACATGTGACTGATTTTGTTTCTGTTTAACTAGTGTTGTTCTTCTGAGGTGTGGGGTGGCTCATAGGATCTTTAAGAGGCCCTTTGGGGGTTTGAACCCTGATCTAGAATCCTGATGCAAAAGTCAATCAGATGCTTTGCCTAAAGCTATGGGGCTGAAAAGTCTTCACTTGCTGCTGAGTAGCTATGGCTTTGAAGGACACATTTGTGGGTTGAGGCAAGTGTGTGACTTGGGTCCCAGAAGCTCTGTGGTGGCTCTGCGATTGCACCCACAGCAAGATATACCACTGCCTCTATCCTACAGTGTGGCTCATGGGGTCAGCCCCTTGGCTCAACAACCATCCACTGTGATGGTGAAGGACTCACATATGCCCTCAAAAGGAATCAATGGGGGACCCTACCCTTTGGAGGTGATCAAATGGCAGAGTTGAGTTTGTTGCTGTGATTTATTGATAGTTTTGTCCTTTGAAGTCACTTGTAGTAACTAAGTATGGCCTGAAAGAGGCTCCTTAAGACTTTGGAAATTGGCTTCTTTGATTGGTGGAAGTATAATATTCACCCCAAACATCAGTCGTTTCTTTGCCCATTTGTGAGTGACTTGTCTTTGAGGTCTTCTTTTTATGTTGCCTTATTTCTTGTTCTCACCCAGTGTTTCTGTTCCCTGTGTCCCCTCTGAAATGCTGTACCACTGGGCACACACCGGCTGGCAATGGTGTGGCTATATTTGGAAACCCAAGAAGATGAATTGTCACCAATTGTGGTGGGTCCTATGGGAGACCTGAGGTTGAGTCAACACACATATTCATTCCATTTTTCACAAGCCCTATCACTTTTATGGTTGTCATACCTACGTCTGTAATGGAGAAGGGGCAAGAGCGACCTGGATATTACCTCCTTTCTGAGAGCAGCAGAGTTAAAAATGTGTAAGGTTGGAGTCCACGAGATCTCCATCAATCCTGAGTGAATATCTCTTCTCTCTCTCTCCCTCCTTGCCTCCTCTCCCCTCTATCTACACATATATAGGTGTTCGTATTATACAGACCGCTGGAGGCTGTAGCAAAGTTATGTCACCCACAGATTCCCATGACCAGTTTGGGCCCGAAGTGGTAATGATTTTATTAGAGAGTAAGGAGGCTTCAATCGCTTGCAAATACATATCTGCAGAAGAGCAGGTCCAAAGAAACTTAATTCCCTTCACCAGGCATCACCAGTCCCCAGCTTCTCCTGGCTGTGTTCCACTAGAGCGGAAATGGCTCCTTGAACCTCTGCTGGGTAAAGAGCCCTGGGGGTGGGAGGACAGGGTGGCGTGTGGAGTCCACACCCTTAGGAAGGGTTTCCTGGAAAACAAGACGTGGTTCCCCAGACAAAAGCTCTTCAGGAGCAACTGATGCACTTACAGAGTGAGATGGGCAATTCTTCTGTGTGTGGACGGGAGGTCACACCCGGGGACTGAGGCCCATATCAGGCGCCATGCTTTACTGGGCCGGAGTCACTGCTAACCGCGAACTTAGTGCTGGGGGGAGATAATACGACTCTCCTTGGAGTTGTCTTTTATTTATTTATTTATTTTAAAAGGATGGCCCAAGTCGTGGTCATGTTGGGAAGATAGTGTAGCTCAGTGGGCTCTGGTGTCAGGGGAGCTGGGCCTCAATCTGGCCTAATTTGGCCTGTACTGCTCGCATGCCCTTGGGGGTGTGGTTTCATCTCTCCTGCCAAGTTTCCTCATTCTGAAAAGTGGGAACAACAACGTGACCTATTCACGACATGCTGATAAATGGCCCCCAGAGGATATTTGTGTCCTAATCCCTGGGCCCTGTGGATATTATTCGCTTATTTTGAAAAAGAGATTTTGCAGAGGCAACTCAGTTAAGGACCTTGAGATGGGGAGAGTATGCGGGATGATCCAGGTGGGCCCTTACTGCCATCACAAGGGTCCTCACGAGAGAGGGGCAGAGAGATTTCACAGACACACAGAAGAGGGAATGTGAAGCTGGAGATGAAGCAGAGAGAGACTGGAATATACTGGCCTTGGAGACTGGAGTGATGAGGCCACAAGCCAAGGAATGCCGGCAGCCACGAGAAGCCAAAAAAGGCATGGGATGGATTCTCCCTTGGAACCTCCAGCAGGAACCAGCCCTGCTGACACCTTCACTTCAGCCAGGGAGACCGATTTTGGACTTCTGGCTTCCGCAGTTGTCAGAGGATACATTTCTGTTGTTTGAAGACATTTGTGGTGACTTGTTACTGCAGCCACGTGACACCGATTCACCTCATCATGGTGCTGTTGAGACGATCAAGTGAGATAATATGTGTAAAACACTTCACATAGTAACCTCCCAACAAGTATTAGCTTTGATATTATTTTATTTTGAAGCTGGGAGGAAGATTTGCATAAGACAATAAAACCTGATAGAGTTGGGGGTCAAAAGAGTGGCTACCAAGGTCTGGCTGGGTCGCTGTCCCTTGCACGCCGAGCTCGTTGTCCTCCCTTGCCAAAAGGAGGTGACCACGTCCTGCCCTGCTCTCCTCCCCTGAGCTGCGGGGATCAAATGAGTTAATGAGTGTGAAAGTGCTGGCATGTCACCCACGTAAACTGTTCGGCTGTTGTTACAAAGACCGGGGCCAGACTGGAGCGGCCTCTCCGAGGGCTGGGGGGAGCTTTGTTCCTTTGGCGCTGTGAGGTGAGGTCATCTCTTTCGGCTTTTGTTCCTGCCTTTCTGAGCTCATTGCTGGTCTCCCCCCTAATCCTGGCCCCTTCTGCCCCGAATGGAGCTTCAGATGACAAAGCTCCAACAGTCCCAGCCAGCCGTGAGCCTCCCTTGGGGCACATTTCTTCTTGTTTCCATTTCTAAGAGGCACAGACATAAATACAAACAAGAACCAAAACTGCGTTCATCTTAACAATGATTTGCAATGCTCACCGTAGAGATTAGGTCAGTGAATTCCACTTTAACTTTACTAGGAGTTGGAGATGTTTTCAATGTGTCTTACAGGCCAGAGACCCCTGAGACCCAGCAACGAGTGTCAGCTTTGATGGGAACAAGTCAACCTTTGTCAAATGCTTGAAAATGGTGAATTCATCTGTGAAGATACCCAGACTCCCAGGAAATGTGCTGTTTTAGCCTGAGTGGGCAAGGGACAACACACAGGATGGAAACTGGCCACTGCTGCCTCTGATTGGCTTTGTCTTTTACTGGTATTCCTAGTAAAATCTTCACATTCCCTAAGATGGCCAAAGGTATGTGTTGTGAAGATAGCGCATTGCTGAAGGGTGTGGCAGATTCCTCCAGTTCATTTACTCTGGTCTGCTCACCCACTGGGCAACAAAAGGCCCCATTCATAGGTCTGCCTTCTTTTTAACAAATGTGTATTGAAAACCCCCTACATTTTAGGTGCTGTGCTAGCTACTTGGGAACGATGCTTGACACAATGCATATGTGCATTTGGAGTTTAAAACTGAGGGAGGGTGACATTAACCAAATCATGACAGGACACTGACAAATGGCAACAATGCTACAAAGGGGCACCCAATAGTGAGAGTGTCTCCAGTGCAGATTTCTCCAGGTGGGGACATCCAGGCTTCAACTGAACCAGAAGGAAGAGGAGCACGTTGGAGAGAACAGCATGTGCAGAGGTAGGTCCAAAAGTGGAGGGGGGGGGCACATGTAGGAGGAATCAGGAGGAAGCCAGTGTGGCAGTGTGGTGGGAAGGCAAGGAAGGAGGACTTTGGGGTGAGGCTGAAGGAGCAGTGGGGTCCAAATGGGGGTCTGTAGGGCTCATACTGTTTGGGAAAGAATTACCTTCGCAATCTCACTCTCCTGGAAAGGCATAGGTGTGGGCTCTCACCTGTGGGCTCCCTGGGCCTGTCCAGTGTCTATGCTGATCATGACCAAGGCAGGGCCATTAGAAAGTTGTACCTCAAAGGCAGGTGCTCTGTTGCTTATAGTACAACCAAGCCTGGAGGGCGGAGCCTGGAGAGCAAACCTGCCAAGCCCTTTCCAGGTCTCTGTTAGGTCTAGCGCATACACTAGATCTAAGTATGCCTCCATTTCCCTGCAAGTCTAGAGCTCTGTTCGGAACTCAGCAAGTCTTGTTCTGACCTCGAACCCTCTTTCTCTCCAGTTTGTTCATTTACTCAACAAGCAACTTTCCAGCACTTATCACGTGCCAGGCACTGGGGACACTGTGCTGAGTGAAAGAAGGCCCGCCCCCTGCTCTAGAGAAGCTTCAAGTCCAGCTTCCTGGGGAGGGAGGGCAACAGCATGGACTGTCCCCTACCAGCTGTCACTTTCTGCTCTGCCATGGTCCAAACCTCCTGCTGTCACCTGCCGTGGATTGCCCACCGCCCACCTTCCTTTTTCACAGGAGCTCGGAGGCAGGGCCGACCCTAGACCATCTGCAGTGGATGGCAGTGGTCCTCACTACTGTGGACCAGGGTTAGTTCCCAGTTCAGTTCCAGCTCTATTCTCCTGCCTCTTGGCTGCTTAGCCCCAGCTTCAAACAGCAAAAGTATTTGGCCAAGAGCCACTACCCTGCACTGTGACTTCAGGTGCCCAGAAAGGCTGCCTTCCCTGCTATTTTCCTCTGGGTGCACGTCTTCTGAAAGTAGCCCGAGTACATTCGAACAGCAGCATATTCCCACTCGCTAGCAGTTAATGAACTGTTCCCGGGGATGGTTAATGCCCTGTGAAATCAGACATTAATTGCAGAAACAACTGATTTCGGAGAGATTGCGGCAATTATGAGCCGTTTATGATGGCAGAAGCACAACAAAACACGCTGCCATGTTGCCATTCGTCACGAGGGAAAGAACCTGCAGCGCGGCTTTGAACTTGTCCTCTCACCAGGAGCGGTCATGGGCTGCTGAGTTCCCTGCAGCCACCCTATGAAAGGCCTGGCTACAAAAACTGAAAGTTAGTAACTGTGATCGCTGGGAAATAAAAAGTTCACCTGCCAAAGGCCGGCTGAAGGAGGCAGCATCGGATAATGGATAAAGCCGCTCTCAGTGGTGGCCTTTCCCGGGCTGGTGGCTTCGGAGCTGCAGTCCTGGGAACTGCTGAGGGTCAGTGAAGGCTCTCCTGGCGGTCTCTGGCTGGCTTCTGAAAGTGATGATTCTGAGACTTAGTCCTCATCCTTACTGTTTCTGGGGAGATTTAAAATAAGTTTGCCCTTTGTTGGTAGCGCATCGAAAGCATGATCATTCATATGTTCTTTTTATAATACAGGTTTCCCTCCTGGCAGCCAGAGAGCAGTCACATTAGTAGGAACGTTAATAGTCACGCTAATAGCCTTTCTCTGAACTGCCCCTAACAACGCTGGTTAAGAATTTCACCTTTCTGTCTTCAAGTCTCCCAGCTATTTCTGGAGCCCCAGAGAATATCTTATGTTAACTCTGGAAGGAGTCTTGAAGACCACTGTCCTGCTCTTGGCAGAGGGTACGTCTTAGTCACTGGCCCTGAGTTCACAGGCACTGAGGCTGCATCGGGTCCTGTCCCCTAGATTATCCAGAGGGAATGGCAACCATAAAAGTTTCTGAAGCAGAATAGCAGGACCGTTATTGTGTGTCACAAATCTGGACTCGGTCATGATGCCGGTGTGTGCTCATAGCGAGGTGGATTACAATATCGGAATATTGGAATGTCCCTATAGGATCGACACTGTAGGATTAGCAAAATACAGTTTGTCAGTAAGGTGGAATCCTATGCAGCCTTTAATGTGATTATTAAAATCTATGCTTATCAATGCTGGAAAAAAAATGCCCTCAATATATTATTGAGTGGGAAGAAGCAGGAGACCAAACACATAGGATTCCGTTGAAACACATTTTACAGACATGCACACCCATGTTTGTGTGTGCTTGTGAAAATGAATGCTGTCTACGGAGACACCCCGAAATGTTAACTGGTAATTCCGGGAGATTGGAGGTGACTTTTAAATTCCTCCTTATACCTTCGGATTGTGTCTGAAATTTTTGCAATGAGCCTGTCTTGATTTTATAATAAGAAAAATGTTTTTTAAAAATGTTTGAAACCTGCTCTGTTTTATTTATTATAATAAAATGAAATCTTATCAGGATTTCATAATGCTTTTAAATCACTCGCCTTTATTGACCAAATTAATACAGAGTGCTATAGAAAAATAAAAAAAAAACGTAGAAAATAAAATCTCCAAGAAATTTAAAGATTAAGCTGTAAAAGTTGAAAAGTAAATGACCTGCATAGTTTATGGATCATATTATAAATCGAAACCAGCATCAGCTGGGTAGCATCAGACAGAGTAGGCTAGAGATGGGAGAGTCGGTAGCAACAGTCAAATAAAAGTAATATTTTACAATACTGGTGGGCGCAGACGACATGTAAGTGTGTGTTGTGGCCACAGAAGTGATTCCTGGCCACATAAATCTGAGGATTTGTGACATGACTACCATTTTCACTCTGCCTTTAATTTTGATTTTTCTTCTATTTGTGCATAATTCCAAATGCAGCTGTGCCCTTTCCTTATAATCATCTGTCTTGTCTCTAAAGGTTGGAGGACTTCTACTCGGCCCCCTGGCTGAGAATCGGCTGTCACAAGTGTCCAAGGAAATGACTGTCATGCCCGTGTCTCCTTACATGAGGGCTTTTTCTTGTTAAACATCATTGCCTGCAAATCTCCAAATACTGCAGCACAGCTGGTAGTCTAGCCAGTGGTGATTTCAGATCCCACATGCAAGAAGTTATCTCTTTAATAAAATTTGATGCAAAGTGCAAAATCTGAAATTAATATTTTGAATCCAGGTTTTATCTAAGTTATGGAGCAGCTGGGAAGAGAGAGCAAGAATTCTTTTAAATAAGTGAAATAAAATTAAATATTTGGCAAAGGTATCTTGGCAGCTGAATGTAAACAACAACAAAAACAACAACAAACATACACTTACAGTGGCTTTGTAATCATGGCCAGAGGAGAATTTTGAAAAAAATTCTGCAGCAAAATAAGCATCAATATTATTCTATTAATGGTTGAACAAAAATAGTATTTCTTCCACAAATCCTGCTTCTTGTCAGAAGTTCTCTAGCTTTGGGGAGATATTTTACAAATAGAACAATAAAATGAAATCAATGCAAGACATATTTTGATTGGAAGTACAGGCCTTCTAATAAAAATGTTTTGACCCAGGTAAAAAAAAAAAAAACACAAAAAACCAAAAACCAGGGCAGCCTCCAAATGACCCCTTTTTAAAATATCTCCTTTACAAAAGATGAAGCCAGTCTGCTTTTTTTTATCCGCAAACATGTGGCTTTAAAATAAGTTTCTTCATTGTTTCATGTATCTATTTTGTTTCTCCAGCAAGATTTCAGGCTACTGAGGGCAAGGACCATGTGCTCTGTTTCTCCTATATTTCCCACTATCTTTGTTGTTGGGAGCACCGGGAATGTGGCAGGTGCCTCACAATGACTTATTCACTGGCAACAAAGAGTTGGGGCCTGGCTAGGTAGCTCAGTTTGTTAGAGTGTCATCCCAATATGCCATGGTTGCGGGTTTGATCCCCAGTCAGGGAACATACAAGCAGTAACCAATGAAAGCATGAGTAAGTGGAACAACAAATTGATGTTTCTCTCTCTCTGTCTCTTTCTCTCTCCCCATGTCCCTTTCTCTGTAAAGTCAATAAATTTACCAAAATTAAAGAAAAGAAAGCATTAGAATCAGAAAAGAGCAGGTTTCATGCAACTTGCCATCTCCAGCCGATTGATAGTAGCTTTTTGTAGTCCGGGGTTAAGAAAGATTCTGAGGATGAGTCTGAGCTCCACAGAGAGAATGTTGTGGTTGATGGGTGACGTCTGCCAGGGGTACAGCAGTCGTAGTTCCCATGCTGTGTGCAGTCCCTGCCCCTGGACCAGCCACTCCCAGAGCTACCAAGTCCCTGGACTCAGTTATTTAATGTAAACACATCTCATTATTTAAGCCATTCTCAATGTATTTTTCTTATATGCAGCTGAAAGCTTATTACACAGTCTCCTAATCACCAACTCCAAAAATTCAAAGGAAAACTTTCTTTGACTCCTAATTTATGATTTTTCCCCTGAGGAATTAGTATGTTTTAATGAAATACCGCATAGGATTTCGGGTGGAAAAGTTCTCAAATACTGATTATCCCACTTACTAGTTAAGTAACTTCTGCTTAAGTTTTCTTAAAGTTCTCCAAGCCTCTGTTTTCTAATTTATAAAAATGGGAAAATGTCTGTCCCAGAGAATTATCATAGAATTAGGTAACATAAGTCCAGCTTGTGAACATGGCTGGCACATATGTGGCACATAGCAGTGCTCCACCGGGCCAGGATTCTCTTCTTCTCTGACATTCCTGGGGAAGCGTCACCTCAACCACATGGTCAAGACACCCACCTTGTTACATCACTCAAGCTCTGTCCCAGCATCGCCTCTCCAAGAGCTCTAGAAGCTCTGGAGTGAGTGGGGACAGGCCTTCCTTTCATACTGGTGGGTTTCTGCATAAAGGTGTCTGGTGGTCCTGGCATCACACCTGGCTGGCTCTGGTGGGGCTGAAAGGAACTCCAACCAGGACGAGGAATTCAATGCAGACTAATGTGCATTTGGGAAACCATCTGGGAGTAGATGAATTTTATACTTTGGAAGATTGTGGTCTTATTTTATAACTGGGGTTCCTGAGAAATTAAAGAGAGAAGAGTTGTTCCTGGGTGAAAGAAACCCTTACATTTAAGTTACAATTGAAATCTTTGCTGTGTTTGCTCTGTCAGGCCCATAGGGTTGTGTCAGAAGGGACTTGAGCTATTTGACGTTGTTTTATATTTCAGAATATTTCCTGGTCAGAAAGATCCTATTGATTTTTTTTCAATTTTGTTAGTTTGTCACAAGGATGCTGTTCTCTAACATAAAGCAAATAGCTGAAGATGTAAGGAGAATGGCTTTGGCCAAAAAGAACATCACATGGGCCAAAGCAAGCTGCATGGCCAGGCACAAAGTTAAGGGGTAGGAGATAATATTCCTCCCCCTCCCTGCCCCTCCTCCCTTCTTCCTCTTCTTCCTCTTCTCTCTGTGAGCAACTGTAGCAGAAAAATCCATGTTTTATTGCCCTCTTTCTACCCACCTCCTCGTAGGTGCCTGATACATGTTGACATAGCAAGACCATAAGGGAGTTTGCACTGAGCTTCCCTAAACATGTGTGCTCATGCGTGGGCACACACGCACACAGTTTGAAGACACTGGAAACTCTTTGCTTATGAATGCTAATCATAAAACCTCTCAGCCTTGTCAAATGCTTCAGTAGAGAAACAACTTTTTTCTTCTCTTTTAGGCCACCACTTGCTCACAGGCAGATCCAGAGTGTGCATTCAAATGTTTCTTCTCTGATGATCTGGTACAAAGCTCTCCATTTGGGAATAGTTGCAGGTTTCCTTGTCCTTCTCCAGCTCTGGTTTATATAGAAATGGATCATTTGTTGAGGCCAACTTCAAAGCCAGCGAGTGCCCTAAGTTATAAATGGTCCTGTCTTTAATTCGAGCATAATCCTGTTAGGGACAGAGCTCTCCGGGCCGGGGAATCCTTTTAGGCCACTTTGATCAAGGGAGCATTTTTGAGTTCAGTGGCTTCAGCTGTCCAAGCCCTAAAAATAACAGGGAACCCATTTAATATCTGGAAATGTCAATTTCTCTCATTTCCGGAGGAAGAAGTATATTCCCCAGCGGGCAGCACTCGTTTTTGCATTCAACCAGAAACATGGGAAGCAGGGACAGTGTTGTGCTGTGTTTCCACACTGTGAGGCCAGCTCTTGCTGGTGCACCAGGCAGCTTAGGTAGCTTGAAATGACATCCAAGGGCTCGTTCATTATCCACCTTCAAGCCATTCTTCTGATTATGTGAGATAGAAGTTTTAGTTAGATATTTGTCTTTCTCAAACTCTTGTTAACTTTTCTGCTTCACAGAGAGCAGGAGCCAGTCTTAGTACCTAGGCTGCAGGACAGTGGACTGTGCAGCCTCTGCCTTCCCACCCTCCATCCTACTCTGCCTTCCCTGCTCATCCTACTTGCTTGTCTCCCTCCCTCTGGCTCAGCCACCTGGTCCATCTCCTTGCTGTGGGTTAACACACCAAGCACGTTCCCACCGTGGACACTGAGCACCGCGCATTCCCTCTGTTCTGGGCTGTTCCTCCCTCACTAATCTACATGACTCAATCCCTCCCCTCCATGTGATCTTTAATCAAATGCTGCCTTTTCCATGAGGCCAGCTAGCTTTGTCCACCCTGTTTCAAATGGCATCCTGTCTCTGGCATCCCCTGTCTCCTGGCTCTGCTTTATTTTATTTTCATAGCACTTTTCATCACCCATCATTTTATAGAGTTACTTACTTGTTTATTGCATGTCTTCCCCGTGAGAAGATAAGCTTCATAAATTCAGGAATTTTTGTCCATTTGGTTCACTGCCATATTTCCAGGATTTGGAACAGTGCCTGGCAAATAGAAGATGCTCATTAAAAATTTTGTTGAGTGGATGAATGAGAGAACTGGTTTTTGACACGAGTGAGTGATAGTTATTTAGGTGAAGTTGGGTAACACTGCCCTGGTTTCATTGTAATTACTTTTACCCGCACTTTCTATTTACGGCAAGTGGCCCTAACATCTGGGCCCAAAGTCTCTGAACAGGAATTCCTTTCAAGTTCCACCTCCCGATTCCCCAGTGATCTGTCAGGGCCCTGAGTTCCTGGCAATATATAATGCACTTTTGGGATCCTTCACAGTCCAGATGAAATATGGATCTCATTGGGATTTGAAATGCATATTTTGAAGCCTTGTATCGATTTACGTTTTTCATTTTTTTTTCCCTGAGTTTTTCATGTATGGTCCACATTTTTCATGATCCGGGGAAGGAAGTTTGTTGACAAGAGGGCCGTGTGCTCTTTTTTCAGGCCGGCTTCAGATGTAACTGAAGAATTTACCAATCAGATTTAGATTTGATCCCTAACCCAAGTGCTGTCTTGGAAGGCGAGGTTCAACAGCACGCTCGTCTAAGCTCGAGCATGCGAGGCATGTCCACATACACAGAGAATTTATTGTGAAGAAACACCAGCCTCAGAGGAATGAAAATGGTGGGAAAAAATCTGAGACCTGAGCCTGACCATGATTTGAAGGCAGAAGTCCGTGACTGTAATGCAACAGATTTAGAGATATCCGAACTGTCCACACCCACCTGTGTGCAGTGACCCCATTCATTCATCACGCCACAAATTTGTTGAGCTCCTACTAAGTGCTGGGTATTGTGCTCAGTGCTGGCCACCCAGGGATGAAGAATCAGAGAAGACCCTTACTTTCTTGGAGCTAAATATCTAGTGGGTGAGATGACATGCAAGCCAATGCACTCCAATAATTCACTTGCAAACTAGGGGACCACCCTTGAGGAAAAGTGCCCAGAGAAGTGGCAGAGACTAACAACAGGCATGACGGGCTGTGATGTCGCTTGGGGTGGGGGCGTTTAGGGTGCAAGCTGAAGGCCCAACAGGGTCACTCTGTGCCCCCAACCTCCACCCACTCCTCTCCACCCACGAGTTCCTTCCCGCCTTTCTCTTACTCATCTTTCTACTCCTAGGCCAGTGGTTACCAAGCCTGGCTGATGATTCGGTCTCCTAGGGAAGTTATAAACGGACAAGCCTGGGACCCTTCACGAACTCAGGAACTCTGAATCTGTAGGTATGGGTCCAGGGAATCTGCATTTTGAAAGCTTACCTGCAAACTCTTTGGCCAGCTCAGCTTGGGAATTCTGTTTAACTACCCAGGAGAGCGTCTGAGATACTTCCCCCACCCTGTCCCTCTTGTCCTACCAAATAACTCCCTGGATTATTAGGTTTAATACCAATTTTGGCATTCTAGAGTCCAACCATACTGGACTGATTCGCACTAACCGATTCCCCTGCCCTTCTCCTTGACCTGTCCTGAGGCAGGAGCCGGGCTTTCATGTCCACACCCTCAGCATGCAGCAAGGGGCCACTCCTCGGAGAAACTACATGAGTTAGAATAGTAGCCATTACTTATACGGTGCTCACCTTTGCTTGTGCATTTGAAAGTGTCCTGATACTTACATAACTCATTAAATCCTCCCCAACTCATGGACTGAATGAATGACTTTTGTGTCACCCCTTCCCATTTTATTCTGGACTAATGAATGCATAGTATGCTGGGGAAACCCTTAGGGCGATACGAAGCTTTGCTCTCTGCTAGCCCAAACCCTATTTTGGCTCATTGCTGGCTTTTGACGATTTCATTACAAATTCCTTTGAGAAAGACACTGGACAGGAAGTTTTGCAGGGGAATTGCCTAGTAAACAGCTCTTTTCTTTCTCTTTCCCCCGCCCCCAATGTGACTCTTCTCCCGAGGCCTACTGTTACATTGTTGACATCACCTGTTGGATCTCCAGTATTGATATTGTGGTTTTTGCATGGGGCTGGGGCAAGAAGAGGGGAACTAACTGTAGTTTACCAAACCTGATGCACAGAGGCTGTCTATGTGGGCCTTTCCAGAAGTCCTAGAGTGCCCACAACCCTCTTCTCCTGTGTCTTGTGCCAGGTAAATCAGATGGTTATCACTTATTCAACACCTGCTGCATGTCAGGCATTGTACAGGCAACACACCTGCCAGCCCTTAGCTCATGGGGCACCTTCCCCAGGAGGTTAATGGCTCCACCTGCCAGTTATTGCCTGTCTCCCAATTCATTGGTTCTCAAACTTTGGTCATATCAAGATCACCTGGAAAATCTGGCAAAAATACATTGTATTTCAGACGCTGACCGCTGTGCTGCAGTAGCTTTCCAGGTGATTCTTATACACACTTATGTTTGAGATCCTCCTTACTGAGACCATGGTCCTCACGCTGTATGGGACCACTGGGGAATCACCTGGGGAAGCTTTTAGTGCTGAGCACACTGGTGCCCAGGTGATTTGGATTCAGGATCACACCTCAGGTTTATTCCACCCGTTGCATGCTTGTGGTCATGGGAAGGCAGTAGGTGGATCGTCTCTCCTGAATATTCCAGCTCTCCCTTCCCGCCATGCTCTTCCATCTCCTGCAGGGACTTCTGGGGGAACCAGCATCCTGGCAGCAAAACTCTGGGAGCAGAGCCTTTAGTTAAGGTAAGGAGGCTTTTGCCTTTCATTTTGAATGTGGTGTGTTTTTGCTCTCAGTGGCTTGAGTTCGGTCTGGTTTTTGAAGCCCAGCTTGATGTGGCTTACTAAAACGTGTGGAAGAGCCTCAGGCTAGATTTCTGTTTTGCCTGGGTTAAGGCAGGCTGTGTCTCTGGGGCAGCCTGCATTTGGGTTACATTTTTCTAAGGCCGGTCCACCAGTACACCGCTGCAGTTTTCTCGAAGTTCAAGGTTGGAGGGGCCTAGTCTGCAAAAGAGCAGACTGAAGTACAGAGAGATGAATGGACCTGCTCAGGGACTCAGGTGAATGTGTCGTGTCTGGGGCAGTAACCGAGGATTTTTGATGCACAGGTGGTGATTGAACAGGCTGTGTTGGCCCCTATGCACTGACTCTAATGTCAGCCAATGGTCCTTGACGTCTGGGAGCAGAAGGTGCGGGTTAGAAGAAATCTCCAAAAACTGTACTTGACAAGGCACTCACAAAGTGCACCCCTACCGCAAGCCACAGCGACACTAGCTAGAGTGAGGGCTCTGGTGATACATTGGCATTAATGAAATCTCGATATCTGCCCATGAAGAGAAAAACAAAAAATCCATAGTGGGCTCAGATGGACCATTAGCTGTTAATAGGAATAATACGAATGCCCAACAGAGCACATTACTGCCCTAAGTGAGCCTCCCCCACCCATCACAAGCCATGATATCTTTATATTTTAATTATACACACATCTGCAGGACTGGGAATAATATTAGCCAGGGTTAGGGAGCAGGACTGTGAAATTCATGATACAACCCTTTCACCCACTCACTAAAGAAATGGATTGGACAAGTTATACAATTCTGAGCTTTTGCTTCTGATCCGTAAAATGGGAACAACCATGTTCTCTTACAGGATTATTGAGAAGATGAAAAGAGGTCATTAGATCCCATTGTTTTAACTCGAATTTCCTGATTTCTAGGTTATTTGGATACTTTCCTCTATGTAGCTGTTGGTAGTTCTGTAGTGAGCTGCCTGTTTTCTGCTTAGTGGTCTCCTTTTGAGTTCTTGACCTCTGTGTGATGGGTATTAATCTTCTTGCCAGGTACAGTGCAAATATTGTCTCCTCATCTCTTTCTTTAAACAGCTGTATTGAGGTATAATTAATACTATAAAATTCAACCACGGTAAGGGTACGGTTCAAGGAGTTTTGGGTTAATGTGTAGAGTTGAGCAGCCATCACCACACTCCTGTTTCCAACCTTTCCCGCCAACCCGGAGTTCCCCTCGTTCCCACTGGCCGTCCACGCCCCCATTCCCCTAGCCTTGGCAACCACTGATCTGTTTGGTCTCTTACACTGGAGCTGTTTGGGCTTTTCATAGCAAGTGGAGTCATACAATACATAGTCTTTTCCATCTGGCTGCTTTCGCTCTGAGTAACGGTTTTTAAGGTTCATCCATGGTGTGCTGTGTCGGGACTTTATTTCTTTTTGCTGTTGGATGGTACTTCATTGGAGGGATACACCACGTGTGTGTTTTCTCCAGTCCCTGCTGTGTATGTATGTGTGTGCATGCGTGCACACACACAAACTCAGCCAGGAATATGCCGCCCCCAATCAATACCACACCTCCCTCATGTTTTGCCATTGGCCCTGCCTGCCTGTCTGATGGCCACTTCCACCGATAACACCACTGGGTTTGGGTGTTGCCCTATAGGTCCACGAAGATGCCACCCCTCACAGCTACCTCTCAGTCCCCAGCAGAACCTCTGCCAGCCTAGCGAGCAGAAGGGCAATAACCCTGTGCTGGTGGTGGTGGTGGTCGTGGTGAGCATTGCAATCCCAGGTCAGAATGCTGCGGAGTCCCACTGCTCTTCTCTAAATCCAGCTGTTTTACAAACAAACACTTTTGGGTTGTTGTATGCCTTTGGTGATATCCAGGACACTGAAATGGTTGTTTTTGTCAATTTTTTTCCCCACTTCAGAGTTGCTTTTAGGGAAATGATTTGTGGATCTCCTCCTTTGGCCATAGCTGGAAGGCTCATGCTGTTGATCATTCTTCTGATTGTCTTTTAACTTAGCTATATGGTCTGTTGTTGTATAATGACTTAATTGTTGGGTGGGTATGCGTGTCCATTTTTCTGTCTTGGTATCTATATTTTTTGTCTTGTTTAGGGAGACTTTCTCTATCCTGAGATCATTAACAAATGCCCACATACTCTCCTCCAATATTTTTACAACTCCGTGACTTATATTTAAAGGTTCCTGATTCCTGTACAACTGCTTTCTGGAAGGGTTGTACGCCCTTGTTATTCTACCAGAAAAGTATCAAGAGTTTTTTTTGAACCGCATCTTAGCCAGTAATGAAATTTGCATAGATTTCCTGATCATTAGAATTAATTGTGTTAATTAGTTGTTTATCTTGTTTTATGAGTTCATGTTATTTGCCAAATATTCCTTGCAAAGTCTTCACACACAGAAGACATTAAGCCCCCATTTATCATATTTGCTGCAAATATTTTACCAGGGTGCTGTTTGACTATTAATTAAATACCTTGATTTTTTGATAATAGAATACAAAATAATTTTAGAAAAATGAGAATAGAAACACAAAAGAGGAACTTTAAAAGTACAGCTTTATTTACACCTTTATGCTTTTCCTGGTTGGTATATGTATATTTACACTGAAAGATCACCTGGCATGGAATAACTTTTATTATATCATGAACCTCTCTGAGGGTCGCTTCCTCTGCAACGTGGTTTTAGTGATTGAAAAGTGTTCTGTCAGGTGGGTGCACTGTAATTTATTTAACTCACTTCTTTTGGTTGGCCATTCAGAGTCTTTGCACTGTTTTGCTGTTATGTATAACGCTCTGAAGAACGGACCTGTAGCTACATCGTTATGTATGCCAGAGGGCACACCAAGGTTTGGAGCTTTTGATACCTGTTGACAAATGGGCCTCCAGAAAACGCATTCCAATTTATATTTCTTTTGTGTGTAAGAGTAACTTTGCTCCTAGAACAGCAAGAATTACTATTTTAAGAACATCTGCAAATTTGGGTAGCAAAATTGTATCTGTTCAATGCCTTTGTGTAGACTACAATATACTTATTTTTATTAAAAGTGCATGTATTTAGAATACATTTATAAATGCATATTTTATTAAAAGTATATATGAATATACGTATGTGCACCTATTTGTATATGTATATAATTATATATGTATTTATATGTATATATGTATTTTTTGAATTGCAATTATTTAGTTACTAATAAGGTTAGACTTTTCTCAAGCAATTAACTACATTTCTTTTATCAACTGCCTTGTCATGCCCCTTACCCAATTTTTAAATGAGTATTGATTCTTTTCTTACGTATTTATGGGTTTTAATTTTTTTTACAAATATGAGGCCTACTGTACTTTGTAGTGTGCCTTTCTTAATTTTGACTATGTAGTTAATATAATTCCATGTCAATGGAATAATTTTTATATTAATTTCAAGAAGATGAGACCATTGAACCTTCTCCCAATCTTCTCTCCCTAACTATGTGGTAGGCTGCAGCAATGAGTCAAGAAGTCTCCAGTTCTCTACTCTTGCTGGTACCTCTGCTCTGCCCTGGGTGGATGACTTTGCAGCTCCTCCCAGCCAGAGAGGGAACCTTGATTCTGCCGCCCCTTAGGCCTGCTGTGGCCCACAGCACAAGGAGAAAGCGGTAGCGTGCCTTGTGAAGTTTTGTGTGCTTCTGTTCTCGCTCTGCGGATTTCGCTGCTGTCATTCGTGCAAGCCTGGGCTAGCCCCCTGGATGACGAGGGGCACAGGGTGCTATCACCCTATTTCCTTCGCAGACGACGAGCCAACTGCTAGACGGGTAAATAGGTTTGTCTTTGACGGCCGGGCCCTGCCAGCTGAGACCAGCTCAGACAGCCCAGATCAAAACAGCCCTCTCCTGGTGGTGTCAGTAATAATACACAGTCGTTTTAAACAACAAACACACGTAACAGCAGACATATTTCTTTTTAAGAAAATGAAGTGGTGTGGAATCTGGAATTTCTTTTACCCTGCAGATGATTATCACTTTAGATGTATTATATCTTTCAATGGTTATTTTTATTTTCTTTGTAACTTATAATGGTACATAGATGATTTTAATATTCACCCCTAATTTTATAGAATGTGCTCATGTTTGAGTTTTTCATTTTGATTTATCTCTTATTCTTTTATTCTGCGTATTGGTGAGGAGAAAGCCAGGATGCAGTGCTATTTAAAAGTGCTTGTCCTAGTCTCATTTATTTTCCCTGTACCACAAACTGTACCGGGTAGGAAAGAGGAATTTCCTGTTGGTTCATTTCATTTGCTTCAGAACTACGAGGATACGGACTGTTTTGCTGTTGGCTGAGATCATTGCAACAGCTTCAGTGCATTCACAGTGGCTATGTTTGATGAGTAAACTAAAATTTAGTTCCCTAAGAAAAAAACAATGAGTAAATAGAAATTCTCCATTATAAAAGTCATTATTGTCTCAAGCTTGACATTTTAGAACAACAAACAATTAAACAATTGAAGTGAAAGATTGAAGTTAGATTCTTACTTCAGAGTTTCAGATAAACTAGCCGAAATTCAATTTTTAAAATGATAAAAACATACTTCTAACAAGAAAGTCCTTTTACCCCACACTGGCTAATATTTATATTCTTGGTATTTTCAGGCATCTGGTTCTTTTTTCAATTTCTACTTTTATGTATACAATAGAATGTAATAGTTTGCACCGCATCATACTCTCACAGCTTTGTATCAATAATCAAAATTTCATAATCTCTCAAGGTTATTGGAGACCTGTTTTAAATTTGAATTTAATCCAGGCTGAATTAAACATGTAGGATTTATATTTTTATATTTTCCTAGTATTTCAATGTTCTCTACTAAAATCATAAATGAATGTTAAAATTTGTGTTGCTACTAAGAATGCTGTTTATCTTCAGGTGCCCTGTCTACTTGGCTGGGTATGATATTCTGAGGTCGCCCATTTCTTCCGCCCTCAAAACACCATTGACACAGACACTACTCAGTTGCCTCTGGCACGTGCTGGTGGAAGGCCAGCAGGACTTTTCTTCCTTCATAGGTACCAGAGTTTTTTCCCCTGAATCCTCTTAATCTTCCATTCTTGAATTTAAAAGACAAAACAAATGGTGAAATCATACCCGTTTTAGGGGTATGACTGGACATCGGGTCCTTGATGCTGATTTCACACTCACAAAATAATCATTCAGCCTCACTGTAGCTCTGCATGTTACTGGATTCTTTTGGTTTTCTGCAACATGGATTACCCATATGTTGAAGTTGGAGCTTTGCCATTTTTTTTTTTACCTGTCACCTTTCCTCTCAACATCTCTTTGCTCTTTTACTTGGTGTTCTGTGAAAAGCATAAAAAATTCTCCACATTTTTTTTCCAATGCCAGTTTTAGTCTTCACAGTTCTTAATGCATTTTGTTTTTAATTCATTTGTGGGGTTATTTTGATTTTCCTAACGTATGTTGTGAACCATGATAACCCTCTAGGTTGTCTCATCCACATGGCTCACTTGAGTTTCCCGTCCTGGAAGCAGATCCTGAGATGGGACCCAGTGCATGTGCAGCTGAGACAAGGCAGGCAGTAAGGATGAGGGACAGGCATATCTTGGAGATGGTGCACTGCAGTAACGTGAGTATTGCAATCAAGTGGGTTGCAGTGTTTTTGCTGGTGGAGGGTCCTGCCTTCAGTTTGAAAAAAAATAAATAAAAGCAACACCTGTGAAATGAAATAAAGCAAAGCATAATAAAATAAAATGGGGTATGCTTGTATGGAGCTCCCTGCTACAGCTGGCAACCAGAGCTAAATCGTGAATGGAAGCTCTGAGAAATGGTATAAAATGCACGCTCCAAATGATCCCATCCAGAGTGGGAAGAATCTGGGGTATTTATACCCCACACCCATCACTCAGTGGTGAAGGGCTATCTGCAGGGGGACATTCATTTCCCAGGAATCACCAGCTCACCATGCCCATGGGCAAATTGGGTTCCAGCAGCCCCAGGGCAGAACTCCAAAAAAGAGGCACATGTTAGCCCTTGTAAATGAGGCCAGTGTGCACAGAAAGGAAGTTTGAGAGACTATGGGAAGAGTGGTACATTTCACTAAATCAGATGAAAAGAAATTTAACAAAACAGGATGTGCCCTGGAAAAGCTGTGATGATGAAGAAGTGATAGTAAGTACAGAGGCTTTGCACTCTGAAGCCTGGATTTAAATTTAATTCACTCCTGCCACTTTTGGCTGTGTCTCTATAAAATCTCTAAGACCTACACTTCCCCATATGTAAATTATGTGTTATTATAGGGTAGTTTGAGGGTCAACTATGATAGTGCCTGATATCTAATAAGTACGCAAATATACAAGTTATTATTTTTAAAAAATCAGCTGTGACTTTGCATATGCAGCTTAGGCTATATTCCTTAGTATTGTGCTGCACTATTGTGTGTGTGTGTGTGTGTGTGTGTGTGTGATGTTTGTGATGTGCTAAGTCATGCGTATGTTGGGCATGTGTACTCCTAATCTCACTTTGGGCCAGCTGCCAGATGCCCCCAAGCCCACAGAAAACCAAACCAAACTAAAACAAAAAGCTTGAAACAACAAGAGTTTGCACTCGTACATTTCCCAGAGTAGCCCTGTGCGGTTTCCTGGGTGAAGAATTATGCTCAGAGAGGTTAAGTCATTTATCCAAGGTCACACAGGAAGAAGTAACCGTCAGAACTAGAGCCTAGTTTCAACTGTTTCCTAGTTTCTGTAGCCTCATGCTCCCTTTGTGTGGTAGACAGATGATGGTCCTAATGTCCATGTCCTAATTCCTCAAACCTGTGAATTTATATTGCACAGGGGATTAGCAGATTTGATTAAGCATCTTGGATAGACAGATTATTCTGGACTATCTGTGTGGGCCCAATAGAATCCTAAGTGTCATTATAAAGGTGAGGAAGGAGGGTCAGAGTCAGAGAAGATGTGATGAGGAAGCAGGTTTGGGGGGTTGAGAGTGGGAGGGAGGGAGGAAGTGCAGGAGGGAGACAGATTTAAAGATGCTATGCTGTTGGCCTTGAAGTGGAGGAAAGGGTCCTGAGCCAAAGAACACAAGCAGCTTCTAGAAGCCAGAGAAGGTAAGATAACGGATTCTTCCCTGGGACCTCCAAAGGAACACAGCTCTGTCTCTCCCTTGATTTTAGCTCTGTGCCAGTCACTTTGGACTTCTGACTTCCAGAACTGAGATATTTTATGTTGCTTTAAGTCATTAAGTTTGTGGTATTTGTTACAGCAGCCATAGGCAACGGATACACTTTATAATGGTAATAGCTTTGCACACCTGTATGTGAGCTCTAGATATTTAGAAATTGCTTATTCATTTTCCATGTAAGAAACAGGACAAGGAGGGACAGGCTGTGATGAAGGTGGGCTCTTACCAACTAAGACTTCAGAGCCTTAGATCATGGGTTAAAAGTGTGGCAGACCCAGGGGACCCGCAGGAGCAGAGGGTGAGAATTCAGAAGAGGTCAAGGTGCAACTGGAGCACCCTGACTTTAAGAAGGACTGTTACCCAGGGAGAGATGAGCAAAGACAACATGGGAAGTGGAAGGGAACAATGAGTGAAAGCCATGGGGCAAGTTAGAGGAGTGCATGGTGGTGGTGGGGGGGCCCAGGTAGCGGCTGGAGCAGCATTGTGTCCACGTGGGGGACAGTGACACAGATGCTGGGTCAGTAGGTGCCTGTCCTCTACTCATGGGCTTCCGATGGTCCTCCTCAGTAACAGCTGGTCACTGTGCCTATTCAACAAGGCACCTGTGGGCTTGCCAAGGTGCCTGGGGCTGGGGTCTGGGTCCTCGGAGTCCTCTGAGCAGAGAAAGGGAAACAGGTCAGCATCTGCTGGCGGTTCTCCTGGCTCCAGAGGTGCTCTCAGTCTGCTGATTCATAAGCATTAAACATCAATAAAAATAATCAAAGGAAACCAGCAGCCCATAAACAATATTAACTCCAGGACTGGTAGGATACAAGGGGCTGGAGAATGCTGGAGCAACCCGTGCTTACATACTTGGACAGAATCCCAAGGTGAAATGTGTTTTCTCTATTAGTAACAGATGCTGAGCACAAGATCAAGATGGTATTGGTTTAATTTTATATTTTGAAGGGAAGACCATGTTCTTTCTGCCTTCTCATGCATCTCTTCTTGGAGATGTCTTCTGTCCAGAATTCAGCCCCTGAGCACTTGCAGGTTTCAGAGAGAGCTCTGGGCCCTGGGCTGGGTTTCAGGTCTGGTAGAGCTCATAGATGATTCTTTGACACTGGACTTCAGATTCCCTTCTACCCTGCCCGTGCAAAGGAATAGCAAACAAATACCCAGCTCAGGTAAATCCAGATTGATTTGTTTGGAACTATATTATGAAAGAGACTGCTGTCAATATTTCCCCAAATTGGTGTCAAAGATGAGATACTAACTTGATATGCTCAGTGCTTCTTTTAGCATCCCTTACCTGGTCTAATTAACCAGGTGAACTAGGTGTAGCTTCCAATTCCCCCTTTCCCTTGTGTCATGTGGACAGAGCTTAACACCCAAAGGCTGGATAAACTGGACAGTCTGTGCTTATCCCCTCCCTGCCGTTTCCACGAACCATCTCACCTCACGGTTCATATGTTGTTTATACAGCATGCACTATGTGCCAGGCATTATTTTAAGCACTGAAAGATGTTACTTCATTTGATCTTCATAACCACCTCCATGGCAGGGACTATTATCATCCCAGTTTGAGTGATGAAAAGACTGAGGCCCAGAGAGGTTAAGTCATTTTCTCCCATAACAAGAAGTGGCAGCGCTGGGATTAAAACCCAGACACAGCCGTTTGGGGGCAGAGAGATTTGATTACGCTGCGGTGTCGTCCTGCTTGCCCACCTCCACTCCTGGTTGGAAGCCACATTTCCCATACCCCAGGGTCCCCTGGCCTTCCGCACACTAGCCGCATGCTCATTTGGAGAGTTGGATTGTGTCTGCTTGCCTGATCTTGGCCTTGCGGCATTATGAGGCCGGGGATGAGGAGCAGGAAGTGACCTCTGCCCCTGACCCTTTTTACTGTCCAGAGCCACGAGGCCCTGAGCCAGCCACCCTCGGGAAAAGCTCCAACACCCTGTGCCCACTGGAGTGTCCTGCTCCCAGCAGCACCTGCAGCTCCCTTCCTGGAAACTGACAAGCGGATGTCAATGGAGAAAAAGGTGAAGCCCCCTGCTGTATCCACCCTGATTGCCACCAATCCCTACTACATCCCAGAGTTTGGGGCAACAATGCCCACGTTCTGTTCATAGCTCCCTTGAAGTCCTGTCATTATTCTGTGGGGCTTAAAGGGTGTGCTGGTCTCTCCCAGCCATTCTGAAGCATGCCAGACAAGGTCACTGGAAGCAAGGTCTGCCGGATGGGCCTTCTGGATGGTGCCCTGGGAAAGGCACATTGCTTGTGTTGACTCTGTGGTCCCCCCAGAGAGTGATTTGATTTTCCGAGTTCAGGGTGGCACTTGGGCAATTCTCTTCTGCTTCTTGTTCATTCAGTCAAGACATATAGACAATCCAGGCCGTGCCCAAAGCACAGGATATCCACAAACAGACAAGCCACAGTTCCTGCTTCGTGGAGCTCCCTGTCTCCAGGGGGAAGTAGGTAAATGAGCAATGATGTCAAGAGTGGAAAAATGCTTTGGCCATAGCAACCAAAGTGGGAGGGACAGGTAGCCTACTCCAGAGGGGTCTTCCCAGGAGCTGATGCCTACACTGGGCCCTGGAATGGATGGGGGTTACCTGAGCAGAGAAGAAAATGGGAGAGGCTGTTCAGATATAAGGAACAGCATACAGAAAGGTGTGAACAAGGGAGAAGACATTTCTGAGTGTTGCCTAATGTGACTAAAACTTGTCAACCAAATGTTTCTCTTGTGTGAGAAAGTGATGTCTGGCACTGCAGCAGCTGCTTTGTGATCATGAGGCCATGAGCCTGAGGATTAGAGACAACTCCCTTGGGATGTTTCATGAAGTATTAAATATTTGTAGGATCTAAGCCACGCATGATTTTTTTTTGTTCCTTTCAGCTTAAAAGATATTAACTGCTATAGCTATGGCAAGGAATTTGGTGTTTCCCTTACAACAATGGGAAGATGTAAAATGTTCTAAGCAGTCTGTTTTCTCTAGGCATGTCATACCCATAATTATGGGGGTGTGTTTGTGCATTTTTCCAACATTGCACACTCCAGTTCAATTGTGACCCTGCTTTATCAGTCTAAGTAAATAACAGTCCAAAGGGAGCAAGGGATGCAGATACATCTCCATCCCGTCCCATTTCCCTGAACACACTGCCTTCCGAACAGGCGCCCCCGGACAAGCCGCGCTCAAGCACACATGCCCGCGGAGGACGCCAGCGCTCCTCACACCCGCCCTGTGGCTTTGGAAAACTTTTCAAGTTCATCATTATTTATAAAGTTAATGCTCATAATGAAAAGGTTTCTCTTTGATGTGGGAGTGTTTTCGAAGCCTCGGTGACCTATATTGCCGACGCACTCTGTGTACGAGGTGAGGCAGGGATCGGCTGGGGAATTACCCGTGTTTAATGAACACTAAAATTAGAATTTGACTGAAATCCACAGAAATGGCTCGACAGCAAGTTCGAGATGCCCCTGGGGAGCTGTGGGCAGCTCAAATTTACCCACAGGCATTTTTGAAAATGTTTTTTTTTTTTTTTTTTGAATCAGCACAGTTGGCTCTTTTGAGCCGAGAATGCTGCTTGCACTCAAAGGCTACCCCTGCCCCAGCGCCCCGACACTGATGCTTTGGGGACAGCTGAGGGCCTTGGCGGGCCTTTGTCATACTGGTCATACCCTGTGTGCACAGAGCATGGGGCCCGGCAGTGGTCCATTTCCCTTTTGCCAGTGGCCACTCGCCTCGTGGAAATTTCTAAGAAAAATCACTGCATTGCGAGCGAGCGTCTGGTGGAATGAAAAGAATCCTAGATGCCCTCCTGTTCTGTGGACCCCAGGCCGGGGCTTCAGGTCCATGGTGATATTCTAAAAGGCTTAATAGAAATTTCGTGTGTAATGAGAACAGAGGCCCTGAGTGAATAAATGACTTTAGTGTGGTAATCATCTTTCCAAACTCAGGAACCACACAGATAAAAAGTAACTTAAAAAACCAAGTACTGCAGGGTGGCAGGGGACAGGTTTGGACGTAGATTCAGTGCAGCTAACTGGTCTTCCAGGAGGGGAGGCAACTAGCCGTCGGGGACAGGACCGAATTAGAGCACAAAGTTCCTGATTCTTAGGCTGGTGTGCTCTGCATGGGGGGCCCCCACCCTGCACACTCGGGCCACCCTGGTGGTGTTGGAATTAGCAGGAAACGTTTTTATGTACTGTGTCATTGTAAACTTTCTCTTAGTTCTAAGCTATAATGGAATCTATAAAAATGCTTGTTTTAACAAGTAAAAAAATAAAAGTGTTATTAAAGTGTAAATAATCACTCCCTACCCTTCTCCAGTCTCTGCTCACTTGGAAGCTGATGTTACCATTCAGTGTGGTGTCCTATTGCTTTTTCTATTCTCATACAACTATACAAATATATACATTAAGGCATGTGTTTAGTAAGATGCTACATTCTACTCAGCATTTTGCCTTTTTAGTTACTAGTACATCAAAATGGTCTTTCCTCATGCCTATGTATCATCTAATTCTTCCTAATGGTTCCGTAATATTCCTTAATAAGGACTTACCGAAACCTATTCACCCTTCCTTATTGATTCATTCATTCATCCACCTTTTCACAGTGCATCTCCTTGCTTCCTCCCCTCTGTCACCACTGCCCTGGGCCAGTGCTCCGCAGGCAGCCTTGCGAATGTGTAGGAGTCATCTGGAGATCTGATCAGAGCGCCGGCTCCTGGGCCCTACTCCCAATCACTCTGAGGCAATAGTAGGTGGAGGTGGGACTGGGAAACTGCACTGCTAAAGGTCTTATGTGAGGCTGCTAGCCGAAAGCTGGCTGGGGGAGCTCTGCCTTAGTCTAAACTCAGCCAGCCCTTGGTGCGGTGGGTGAATTTGTCTCTCCACTCATTGGCTCTATCACAGTCACTCAGTCCACCTTCTGTTCTGTTTCTGGTATGGCTTGAGTGATCTTTTGGAAACAAAGCTTGTTGAGTTTCTTGCTGCTGAAAACCCTTCACTAGCACGTCATTGTTTGTGGGGTGGTCTACCAGGCCCTGCCCTCTTTCACCACCCGCCCTTCTCAAGGCTCACTCCCCTTGGCTGTCTGCCCTTGAGCCACAGTGGCCTCCTTTAGGTCTTTCCTATTGCTGTGCTCCCCGCAACCTCAGGGTCTTTGCACATGCAGTATGTACTTCCTGTAGTGTCTTTCCTCCTAACTTCTCCCTGCGTAGTCCCTTGCATGTAGTAGCTATTCAGAAAATAACTGTACAATAAATGCTCGAATGAACAGACCAGTCCTACATCTTTGTGAACTTTGCAGACCCTCAAATGCTCTGATAGACTCTTTGGAGGGCCAGAGTGTGCAAACACCACCACCTTTGTTCTTACTCTCCAAGGTCGAACTGGAACCACCTGAACTTTCTAGGAGGCGGGGCAGAATGGCACTCCTCTGAGCCGCCCTCCAGGGTGTAGTAGGAATTATTTCCAGAAATAAAACGCATCACCAGTACCTTGTGTTCCATGTCGCCTGTCCCCAAATCCAGACCACATGCTGCTGGAGGCCTTTGCTGGCCCAAGAACCCTGGCTCAAGTGGACTGATGAAGCCAAAGCCACCCCAGGAACTGCCCCAGCGTGTGTGTGGCTGCCCATCAACAGCCCCCCCTTTCCATGCCTCTCGCCCAGCTCTCTGCTCTCTCTGTCGTAAACACATTTCTTGTGCTCCTCGACAATCTCTTCTTACCTTCCGGAAATTCAAACCTGTCCAAATGGGTAAACTGGAGACACTCCCCATGCCCAACCAAACCATAAACCATTTAAAATGTTCAAATGGCTCTGTATTTTATTAAAAAATAAGTTGGGATCCCTCCCTCCGATTATTGCCTCCTGTCTCAACCAGTTTAGGTTTCTCTGCCCATTCTATTCTTTCAAAGCACATACTTAAAGCACTACATATCATCATTGTAATTAAATACCCATGCGTTGATTTGTTTAATGTCTTTGTCCACCATTGCACAGAAATAAAATGGTTTCATTTTGGCTTTTTGCTTGTCTGTTTTCTTCCCCTCTGTGTCTTCAGTGCCAGACACACAGTAGGTGTTCATTAAACACCTTCCGCATGCCCATGTGGATGAGTGAATGGACTCAGTCTGTCTCCTTCTCCTTTTCCAGTCCCCTCTTCACTGGCCCTTCATAGACAGACTCAGAGTCCTCTTCCCTCGGTGACACCAAAGTTGGGAAGTCGCTGCCTTCTCATGGCACTTTCCTTCCTTCAGAAAGTCCAAATTCCTCCTCTCTCCTTGCAGCCTCACCGAGCCCTCCCTATGTGCCGAGGTCTATTGTCACGGGCTTTGCTGGGGCTCCCCAGCTGCGGCAGGCAGATCTCCTCCCTCCCGGTGTCAAGTAGGACCCCCGAGGGCTGTGAGCCCCACGCCGGGCATGCTTTATGGTCACCTCCCACGCAACTCCAACAGTCCACACCCAAACCTCAGGCACTGGGGTGAAAATGGTAACCTGGGGCCTGTGCTCTGATACTTTAAAAAGAAAAATTGACATATATGGCCTTGCAAAGCAGCTCCAAACCCTTGAGTTTCTTAAGTCGTAACTAAGATTCAGGAAATCACATACATACGCATGTACATGTATGTAACAAGTTATCATGTTAGAGTAAAAAATGTTTAGAACTTCTGCACACCAGCCAAATAATATGGACGTTGTCAACCAGCTGCCTTGTCTGCAGTGAGGCTTAGCGTTTCTTAGTGCTGGTCAGTGCTTAGCGTCTGTGACGGGGGTCCTGTGTGTTGACCCTCAGCCAGCTCTGCGAACTCTCTACATGTCATTCCGAGATTCTACTGATCTTCTTCGGAAGGCTACTCAATTCTCTATTTGCACATTGTTTAAAAAAATAAAAATAAATAAATAAATATATTGCACTGAGTATTGAGGATGCAAATGCATGCTTTGCTTGATAAACATTGGTGGAATAATGTTATATTGAGGAATAATCGCATTCTATGAAGATTGTTAAAAACCAAGGTATATGACTAAAAAGATGTTGACTGGGAAGATGTTCTCTCTGAAAAAATACCACAATTTGCCCCGGCTGGTGTAGCTAGCTCAGTGGGTTGAGCTTGGGCTGCAAACCAAAGAGTCGCCTGTTTGATTCCCAGTCAGGGTACATGCCTGGGTTGTGGGCCACGTCCCCAGTAGGGGCACACAAGAGGCAACCACACATTGATGTTTTTCTCCCTCTCTTTCTCCTTCCCTTCCCCTCTCTCTAAAAAATAAATATTTTAAAAAATTGCACTCTCTCCTAAGCCCAGACAATCAATAGCACCACCTGGAGAACTTGCTCTTTGAAACGACTTGTGGGCTCTTCCACCAGAGATTTGGAGTCAGTGGCATGGAGGGGTGGGGCCCTGGAATTGATCCCTTGCGATTTCAGATACACAACCAGGTCAAGAATCACTGGTTTAGGGCATGGTCTTCACCAACTAGATCATGAGTTGGTCAATAATAGGAGTTCTCGTGTGTTTTCCCGCCTGAGTGCCTGGAACGGAGCAGTGTTACAGCTGAGGTAGCGCACGCAGGAGGCTCCTATAATGCTCGTCCACACGTGTTTGTGCGGAGCCAGAGTTTTGGTAGGCGGTGCCAGCTGCAGACCTTGAGTATAAGGAATCAGTCAGTGGTATTTCTTGGTGATAGCTCTGGAGTAGTATTTTGTGCAAAACAGTCCCTTCACCTTTCCTGAGTCAGGCAGTTTGTTGTTTTGCAAGACTAAGAGTTTCTCGAAGCATCTGTGAGCACTGAGTGAAGCCTGACCCTTCCTATAATCGTTATTGTCATCTGGTTCTCATATCCTTCTGTCCACCCTCGGGCCAGGTCAAGCTGCCCCCTTCCTCAGCTCTCGCTTCCAATAAAGCTTCCTGCCCTTGACCTTGGGGTCCATCAGATTACACTTCACTTTGCCTCTCCAGCAAATTCTGGGTTGCCTCTGGGGCTCTCACCTTTCATTTTATTTTCACTAAATCATTCCGGGGTTTCTATTTTTATCCTTGTGTTTAAGGTGTCCAGGCTGTTTAAGTTGAGGCCTTTGCTATGGTAGTAAGTCTCCTTGCATGGGTGGAGACTGCAGTCCCCATGCGGCCGCCCTGTAGCACCTGCCTGGACACACCAGGGTGACTTTCTTTTCCAGCCTTCCTCCTCTTCATTCCACACGCATGGTAGCGCAGGCGTGCACCACTATTTGTCAAGCAGAGAAGAAAAACAATGGATTTGTAAATTTCTGAAGTTGCCTGTTTTTTTCTGCATCGCTCACTTTTCTCCCCTTACCCATAGCTCCCTTTTAGCTCTCATTATTTTGTGACTACTATCAATAACTCACTCTTTATGCTGTAATATTCTGTCCTTGCAATAAGACTTTTCAACTCCCTGAGACCAGAGGTTGGCCCCACCCGTGGCTTTGCAGCACCCAGGGCCCCTGGAGAGTGAGTGCAGGGACTGCCTGCTGGAGGAGAAATGTGGCCCCGGATTTCTGAGGATGTGGGCATCAATGTACAGCCAGCCAGAACAGTGATACACAAAATGCTAACAGTTTAGTTCTGAAAATGTGCAAAACTGAATTCTAAGTTGTAACAGCACTTGTTTTAAATTTTAAAAATGCTTGTTTTAACAAGTAAAAAGAAAAATTTAAATGTAAGTAATCAGTCCCCACCCTTTTCCAGTTTCTACACATACATTAGGGAACCAATGTGAATGTTTCGATGTATGGCATTCTCTAGCTTTTCCAGTTCTTACATGCACACATACATACATAAATATATATGCCTGTATATATGAATGGGACTTTCAGTTGCTTGCCCACTTACAATTGAATGTAAACAGCCTCAGCAGCATGACTTGCTGTCATGTCCAGCCAAGAGGTGGCTGGCTATGTCAGGACCCTGCCGCGCACACGTCCTCTCCACAGTGGGGGTGGCTCGCCACGCCTTCCTCCAGGGAAGAGAGGAGCCCAGCCACACAGAAACCTGACCACAGGAGGAGAGAGGTCCTGGCATTGGCCTCAAGCTTCATACTGAGCAATCCCTTACCTCTGTGTCTGCAGTCCAACCTTGTTATTCTGTAACGGCCTTTTGCTCCCTAAGCTTCAGCACAGCCTGTAACACCACTTCCCTATCCTCTTCACCTGTGTAAGGTCTGCGACTTTTCAGATCTCAGATTCCATGTCACCTCCTCTAAGCAGTGGATCCTGACTTCCCTGCCCCTTGGGATGCATGAAGGGCCTCTTGTCAGGGTAACCATGGCACCCATCCTTCCCTTTCCATGGCGTTTCCTTGTCCCCTTGCAGCAGTCGTCCAGTGCAGTGGACATGGAGACGTACTGCCCAGATCCCCTTCGGGGCAGGACTTGATGCCCAGCAGCAGGAAGTATAGACGGCACATGCTTTTCAGGGTCACCTGCAGCTGCAAAGTGCCCTCCCCGTTGGCCTGGGCAGTCCCTCTCCAGCTGCTGAGCAAGTCAGAGCTGAAAGCCCCTGTCATTTCACCCTGGTTCAGGACAACTCCGACAGGTGACTCCTGCCCCAGGTGGGCTGAGGTCTTGTTGGGCCTGCAACATGGCCCCCACTTCTCTGTCTGCCCAAACCTGTTCCCTCCTCTCCTTTCACAGGGGTTGAACTCTACTAAACATTCCTGCACACCAAACTCCATCTCTCTCTGTTCCTGGAAAAGCCACTGTGTCATCTAGTTAATTGTCTGCCTCAGTGAGGGCAGGCAGAGTCTCCTTTACTACGGTATCCCCAATACTATTACATGGCAGAGACAAATATTTGCTGGTGGATATGTTGAGTGAATGAATGAATGAATGAATGAATTTGGATAACTCCAGTGGGGGCTCAGCTGCTAGTTTTCTCCTGACCTCGGCCCCTTCTCTGCCCACCACCTTGTAACCGGAGCCTGTCAGTCCCTCTGCAGTGGGGAGCTGCGCTTTCATTGTGTCTCTTCCCTTTTGTTCTCTCCTTGCGCGTCCCTGGGAGAGCTGGGCAGGGGCTCTAAGCAGCCCACAACAGACAACTCCTTTTATTCCTTTTGACGGCCTCAGGGAAGTTTGATGGGGATATTTCCATAATCGATGAGGGAGCCCTGTCACCCCAAACATGGAGTCTTTAAAGAGAATAGGTTTATGCAAATTAGATATTGATGGAGTAATGATTAATTGGCCCTGAGCCTTTGTTAATATGCAATTGTAGTAACAGAGATACATTTATAATTATTTCGGTTAATTGTTCAAACAAGCACTCAGGACTTAATTGCACAGAGTAATTGAAGAGTCTTGGTATTAGGATTATTTCTTCCCAGAAATCAGAGCAGTTTAACTAGTTGGAGTCCTGTGCTGGGAGGGTGGGCAAAGCTTGCTTCCTTGAGGTCCTTGTATCTCCAAATGTGAAGGGACAGTCGCATGTTCTTAGGTCTTCCTGTGTTTGCAGAGGGTTGGGGGTATGGGCTTTGAGTTTGGACAGATAAAGGGTTCAACTTTGCCACCTCAGTAGCTCTGGATTTGGGCAAATTATGTAGCTCCTCTGAGCTACAGTTTCCTGATCTGTAAAATGAGAAGAGTAACACTTAACTTATGCAGCGGTGGGGAAAATAAATGAGGCAGTCCATGGAAAGCCCTTAGCTGGGCGCCCGCTGCCTGGTGAACAGTCCTAATGGGAGTGGGTGCGATGGCAATTACCAGCGCTGCCGCCGGCCCCGAGGCAAGACGGATGGGGATGAGCGTGTGCTGCCAAACACCTGTGAGCTCACGAGCCAGCGGGAAGTGTTTGGGGGAGGAAGGGCATAAAAGGCCTGACTTGGAGAGTTTATTTAAAAACACAGGGATGGGAACAGATTGGAGGAACATGTGCAGGCTGTGCTACTGATGTGCAAAAGGTGATGACGGTACTTTGCGGAGGAGCCGGGGTGGCCACCCACCTTAAGGTGACCCACTTCTGAAGGGTACTGTTGCCAGTTCCAACTTTTTCTTATTTACCTTTGTTCAGACTTTAAAATCTCAATCTCTCTCTCCCCCTCCCTCCCTCTCTCTCTGTCGGTCTCTCTGTCTCTCTCTCTCTCACATACACACACACCAACATTACAAATACTGAGATGGTGAAAAGGAGCTTGGTGCTGCCCAGTAAGGAGGAAGCTCTTTTCAGGGGTCCCTGGGTGTCTCTCCGGCCCTTGCTGGAAGACTGAGAGGCTGCAGCATGAACTGGTGAAAGCCCCCTCAGCAGCTGAGATCCGGAGCCCGGGGGAGGAGAGAGTACACATGCTGCCATTCAGAGCACGGGCTCTGGAACCCGACCGATGTATCTGGCATTCCAGGCTTTGCCATTTTCAGGTCTATGACCTTGAACAGGTTATCTAAACCCTCTCAGACTCAGTTTCCCCGTTAGCAGTTTGGACCTCATAGAGCTGAATGGAGATAAATAGGATTGCATGAGTATATAACACAGCATCTGGCCACTGTAAGCATTCAGCAGACATGATGGTGATGAGAACGAAGATGAAGAACTCTGGGGTGCTCAGGCAGGCCTTCAGGAAGTTTTCCAGGTGTAGCAAGTACCTTCATTCCCAGCCCCCCTCATCAACCACAACCATCAGCAGAGCCATCCGGTGAGAAAAATGACATGGCCAAACTAAATGGAATAGTTCTTTCCCTGAGCTCTTGGCTGGTAGGTCACCGGTAGGCTGGGGAACCCTCCACTTGATGTGGCTGGTAAACCTGCCTTTTCATCATCTCCCACCAAACTCTCAGCAAGGAAGGAGACGGGTACAGGGACATTCCTCACGGCAGGCAGGCCATCGGGAACACTAGCCTATTGATTTGGTTACAGCAAATGCTGTGCAATGAATAATTCTACGTGGTGATTGATTCCTCTTACCCCTGTTGGCATAGATCTCAATAGAGAAAAATGCCAAGGGAGCCTGGTACCAACTGCGGCCTCGCACAGGGTCATCTCATCGAATTTACTCACAAATGCTGCATTACACGTCAGCGAGTTAAGGTGCACAGAGGCAAAGTGAAATTTGAGTTAATGAGACAAGGTTTTCCATTTCCTGTGCACTGGGAAGTCCCTTTAAATATTCTACAGCCTACTCGCTGGGTTCAGAATTTTGCCCCCAGAGCTCCATTGAGGGCTTCTGTCCCTTTCCGACGTACGTCTTGGTGATAAGGTAGGGATGTGTGAGGATTCTTTTTGAAGCTATTCCCAGCGACAGACGCTCCTCTCTCCCTGGTTTTGTCACTGGAGAGCGGTGTATCTGCGCATCTGGGGCTGAATTGATCTCCAGGTTTGCCACTTACCCAGCCCTTTACCCTTGCTGAGTGTCATTACTTCATCTGTTACAGGCGAACACCACAGTTCTTGTCTCATAAGGGTGCAGTGAGACTTAAATTCACGAAGGATTTAACACAGTGAATGATGCCATGTAGTGGCATGATAAATCATGATGTTATTTCATTATTTTTCTATTGTCATCCCTTTTTGAGAGCACAGAGGGAAGCTGTGCTGTGGAAGCTGGGTGGCTGGGAACAGGGGAAAGGGACCAAGTGTCGAGAAGGGGACTGAACCAGATGGACGGGGAGACCCCGCAGTCTTCCTTGGGGAAAGGCTCCTTTTAGGGACTGCAAGTCTGTGATTCCATCTGGTGTCTACTCTGGTTTAAACCATAAGGAGGAGGTACATCCTAGATCACCCAATACTTGAGCTAATAGTTGCTTCACATCCCACAAGGCAAGGGCTCAGTGTCATCAGAGTAATCATTGTGCTCCTCATCCATTGGCTGGTACATAGAAAATACTCGGTGAGTATGTGTTTGCTACACGAATAAATGAATGAGCTAAAGAATTCGTGACTCTGTATCCTTCTTCTCTCTTTTCCTCTCTTATCTTCACCTCTCCCTCTCCTCTCCTTTCCCTCCCCCTCCCGTCTTTTTCTCACACCTCACCATCTCCTGGAAATGCTCTGGGACTGAGTGGAACGAAACAGTAGAATCAAAGTCCAAGGCATAGACTGGTGCTTGCTCCAAGGACGTTTGCCAAGAGCTTCCGACTTCTCATTGTTCATTTCATTCTCCACCATGGAGCGTGAAGGCTGCTGCTTTGCCTGCCTGAACGCAGGGGAAAAGGGATTGCCTGTTCCCTATTTCTGCCACCCCCTGACCCGGTCATGTTTTTCCTTGAGACTGCCACGTTTCAGGAAACAACTCCGCAAATGAGCAGCAATGGCTCCTCAAGTTAACTTGCTTCCCTGTCTCTCCTGGTGGCACCTCTGTCCCATGGCCTTAGTCAACTGTGGTGCTCCTGGGCTGTACGAAGGAGGCCTAATGCATAAGGACATTCCTGAGAACATTTCTGCCCACCCTCCTTGCTGCTGGGTGCAGACTAGAGTAGCGCTCTGCCTGTGGTGTCATCCTGGACCCAGGATGGAGTCTGGACGCAGCTCACACACCCTTGGGAGCCTTTCCCCAAACATCAGGTTCCCTCCTCACTGGCTGTCTCGGGCTTCCTAGAATCAGGGAATTTAAATGCCTCATATTCTGCAACTCTTAATTCATCCTTATTTCACTCTTTTCCTACCAGAGAAGGATGGAACTGGGAAGCAAAGGATTGCTTCCTACAGCAAGTATAATCCAGGAATTTTCTATGTAGCAATGATTCTCAGTATCATTCCCCACCCCACCCAGAGGGATTGGCTATCTGCTCATCATTACTGAGATTCATTATAAAAGGAATTTTTTTTAAAGATTTTTTATTCACTTTTAGAAAGGGAAGGGAGGGAGACAGAGAGAGAGAGAGAGAGAGAGAGAGAGAGAGAAACATCAATGTGCGGTTGCTGGGGGTTATGGCCTGCAACCCAAGCATGTATCTTGGCTGGGAATTGAACCTGCGACACTTTGGTTCACAACCCTCGCTCAGTCCAGCTGGGGCTTAAAAGCAATTTTTTGATGGGGGAGCTAATCCTTGGAAGGGAGCATACAGAATATGGGTGTCTGAGTGTCTGTAGGGAAGCTGGTGCGACATATCAATCAGGGCTCTGTGATTGAAAGAGGGAAGAAGTTCTTTACTTAAACCAGCATAAACCCAAAAAGGTGCTCATTAGCTAATGGGACAGAAAAATCCAGAGACGTCAGACATGGCGTCTGGATCCAGAGGCTCAAATAATGCTACCAAGGCTCTTCTCTCTGCTCAGCTTCTCCTTGTCTGGGCTCCATTCTCAGAAAGGCAGGGTGGCTGCCCGTGGTGGCATTCCAGCTTCTCAGCTGCCCCAGAAGAACTCTGTGTTATTGTCCCCATTGGTTCAAAACAATTATTTTTCAAGCCCCAGACTGAGTCTCATTGATTCCAAATGGGTTACATCTTGCTTTACCCGTCCTGAGCCGTAGGACCGCCGGGGAGCCACACGTGAAGTCAGCCCTGCTCAGACCATCTGGATGGAGGGTCTGGTTAGGCCGCATGGATGGTAATGGCCAACAGACAGATATTTTGGTTTTTGGAAGGAAAGGCTTTCTAACAACTTTTCCTCTTCCTGTGCTTTGAAACTCTGTTATTAGACACATTTACATGTGTGATTGATGTGTCTTCTTGATGAATAGACGATTTCACTTCATTGTGAAGTTTCCAGTCTCTGGAAACACTGTCTCCAGGTCCACTCTGTCTGATACTGCTACAGCTGCACGGGCTTTGACTGCTTGGTGTTCCTTTCTGCACCCATTTACTCTCAACCTATTTGTACCTTTTGATTTAAGGCACGCCTCTTATTGACAACAGAGTTGGGTCTTAATGCTTTAAACCAGGGGTCGGTGAACTGTGTTCTGCAGGTTGAAACTGACCCATCATCTGCTTCAGTGAATAAAGTTTTATTGGAACACAGCCATGCTCAGCCCTTTCCACGTTGTCCCTGGCTGTGAGGAGTTGTGGCAGGACCCCAGATGGTCTGCAGAACCTGAAATATTTCCTATCTTCCGGCTCTCTACAGAAAAAGGTTTCTGACCCTTCCTTTAACTAATTGTATGTAATAAAGAAATGAAGAGGGGTGGGGGAAGCCTTTCACAGGTTCCAAGATATTTAGCACCCACAAAGCTCTTTATTCCTCCATGGACACCCAGAGCTCCGTCTGCTACTGTTTCCCTCCAGCCTGCATCTTGTAGGGCAGACTCTGTGCAATGCCTCCTTCCAAGTGCCAATGCCCCTCTCTCTGCATTGGCTCACTCTCCAAAGCCTGCAGACAGTTTTAAGTATTTTGTGTGGTGTTTCAGTTGCTATCTGCAGGAGGAATCTTTTTGATGGGAGCTATGCTACTCAGGACTGGAAGCAGAACCTCTAACATCCTCAGGTGTAGTGAATTCTGTTGTGAGATGTCCCCAGTCACGGGCTGTGGGAAGGAGTGACACAGGGGACTTTGTATATCAGATTGTAGAGCAGGCTGTAGAAGCGGGGAGTGGCACTGAATACCATGGGTTTCCTGAGGTTGGGTGACTATTTGAAGGTGCTTGGCAAGGGAATCCCGTCATTATGAGTTTCACAGTAATGGCTAACACTGTGTTCGTTGCATGACTAGGTACCAGGCACTATGGTAAACCCATTCAGTGGATCATCTTGTTGCATCGTCACAAAACCCTCTGACGTGGGCATGATCAATGCTCCATTTCACTGATGAGGCACAGGGAAGGTATGAGGGATGAGTGATGAGCTCAAGGTCACACACTGGATTATGGAGCCAGTAGTCAAATCCAAAGAGTGGGATGGTAGAACTCATGCCCTTGACCATAACTGAAGTGGAGCCTTGTTGAACTCATCCTGCCTAGGTTGTCATTTGTGGTGTGATTCTGTCTGGATAGACTGGAAGCTCCCAGAGTGCATGGGCCAGGGGCAACCTCCATAGGCCCACAGCCCCGCACTGTGCACAGTGTGCCCAAGGCCTCATGGGTGTTGAGAGGCAGGGCTGGTATTCAAAACAGAACATGAGTGCACTGTGACAGAATCAGAGTCCTGTGAGGGCCTGAGTGCCAGATCTGAGACCCACTGGGGCAGGGGGCTGGATTCTGGGCAGGGTGGAATTCTGGAGACATAAGCGACAAAGGACAGAGTCATCTGCAAGAGGCAGAACTGATAGGAGGCAGAAATCTGTGCCCCAAAGAGAAAAGGGACAAGTTTCAAGGAGATAGTGGAGAGGCAGGCAATCCAGAGAAATGCCTGGATGAAGCTAACTTGGGAGTGTTCAGAACCTGCCACCCCTCCCCCAGCCAAATGAATCAGAACACACCTCTCTCCCTCTCTGTGCAAGCTTCAGCTCTTGGAGTTTGGTGCAAAATAAATCCCTGTTGAATTAAATTAAAATGTTTAAGGAGCCATTTCGTGAGCCAGGCCTTTTTCTGCTGTCAAGGGAGAATTTATTTAACAAGACCTACACTTTGGCAAACAGATTATACTTCTCTTGACTGGTCCACTGCCACGATTTGAGATGCCAACATTGCCACCCACTGTTGGGAAATAGGTTCTCGGTTGGGGAAAGGGTGTGGCTTAAACATTTGGAAGGAAGATCATTTAAAGAAGCTCTGAAAATGATAGTGGTTACACTCTGGTCTCCCCAGAGGACTCTAGATCCTTGCAGTGTATGCTTGGTCATGTCATAGTGTCTGAGGGAAGCTGGTCATTTTTGTTGTTGATGCAAAGCCTCACCCATCAGCATGCATAACTCCAGGTCTTCTCCCTGCAAGAGGCAGGGGGGAAACATTAATGAACTTGGTGCAGTGTCTGGTGCAAGTTTTCTTTCTTTCTCCCTTGTGGATACTGTCCGCTGCAAGCATCATCTTAAAGATACTGAGTACTTGCTATGAGGAGCTAGGGGCCTGGATGCAGCGATCAGCAATCTGAAGTGGTTTTTGTCTTTCCTCCTCCTATTTCATGACCAACAGCAAAACCTTTCTTTGACTGAACAGAAAAGGTCCTGTTAAGATGGAGTATCCATGGCAGGACCTAAAGATCACCTGCTTCTCAAGAAGACAGTTACAGCAGCTAGAATAAGCCCTGTGATTCAGTGAGGTAGAAACAAAGGGGCGTGTTTTAACTTTAGTGGATGAGTGCTGTGTGCATGCTGGGTATCTGAGCACTCAACCTTCACACCAGTGCATGTTGGCTCTCGTCCCCAGTTCCCATGGGTGTGAGAGCCAGACCCTCCTTGCCAGGGACCTCATCAGGGACCACAGACCGGGGAGGCAGAAGGCAAAGAAGCCACTTAGGTCCTGATCTGGCCCCGCGGATCTCTTGGTTCACAGGGTTGTGTGGTCAAGTGGCTCAGGGTGCGGCTCAATTCTTCCCAGTCTAGTACTTGCTCTTGGCTCGGGAGAAGGTTCACAGACTGACCACAAGCCATAACCTTCCTTATTGGCCTCCGGACCTGGACCTTCAGATGCCTCCAGGTATAAAAGTAGGCTTTGTCTGCTTAATCAGGTAGGATTCTCTGCTAACCTCAATGATGCTGTTTGCAGAGGTGATGTGAAAGATGAACAAAGTTTCAAAGATGTCGCTTGGGCGAATCGGAGAGTTCATTTTCCCCTCTATCAATGAGGGCTGAAGTTAACAATGAAGTCGGATATTTCCTTTTAATTCAGCTTGAATGCTTGCTTCAATGCGGAATCAAGGCCGTCTTATTCTGAGCACAGTCGTGTGTTTCTGTTCCATTTTACATCAAAGCCCCTTTCAGAAGGCATTTTTCTCCTTTCGGTGCTTCTCTCTCAGATATGACTCCTGCATATTTTAAGTGAATAGGCAACACAAAATTAATGGCCTTAAAAAGTGCAGATCTATGAGCCCACTGTCTCCCTCATCGTGATTTAATTTCTGTCTCCATATTCCTGTGTAATTTACACAGATAAAGCGGCACTAAACCTACTCTTTTGTGTTATATTTGTACTTCATTTTCCTCTGTGGGGCTGCAAAGTCACTTTAATGATTCCTTAGTATTCCATCCTGTTGCGTTACAAATATTTATTAAAATTGTTTCCCAATATTGAGCCTTTATGTTGTTTTCAAAGATTAACTTTTAGAGAAAAATCTGCATTAAATAGCTGCATGCATGCTATTTTATTTCCTTCTTTTTCGGTCGAATGACATCCTTGGTAACATTAACAAAAGTGGAATCGCTGTCCTAAGGAATAGGAGGACTGTTTTCATGAGTCTTGTTACAGATCGTGATAATGCTTTTGAACATAGCATCTCAATTTACAAAGAAGGAATGAATGAGTACAGGGTCCACTAAAAACTCACCAGGATTTGATGCTACCATGTGTAAAATTTAGGTTTGAGAGTGTATCTTCTTTTTGCTTAATCTTTATGTATTTGATTTCTCTCCAAGCTTTTTATCTTTCTAGCAAGGGAGACCTGGCGTTTCCCAAGCTCATCAAAGGCAGTGCTAACTTGGCTTGAAATCATACACAATCATTCCTCTAAGTGCTGAGAATTCCTGTAGCTTCTCCTCTTAGGAGCCAACCACAGAAGAGAGGGCATTAGTTATCCAGCAACATGATAACCCAGAGTTATCTTCCCCCAGATGGAAAATAAAATTTGCTTAATTATTTGTTTTCTCACATTTGAGACCAGCTCTGTTGTCTGTCATTAATTCGGGGGAAAATTTCTGGTGTTCATCCTCCTGGACTCTTGGCAGCCCCTGACCACGGACTATTCTCCTCTTGAAATTGTGTCTTCCCTTGGGGTCTGTGACCTTGTTTTCCCCTATTTCCTTTCACTTTCTGGCTGCTCTTTGGGGTCCTTTATTGCCTCGGTCCTCCCACCTGGCTTTTGAATGGGATATTTCCTGGACTTCTCTTCTATGCTCCCTGGACAATCTCATCTCCACACAGAAGCTTTCATTATGATCTCTATGCTGTGACTCCTAAATTCAACTCTTCCCTCCAAACCGGAGTGCCAGACAGAGACCTGAGCATCAACTGAGTATCCCCATTGACTCTCAAGTACAGCATGCTTGACTCTAACTACTCTGGAGTTCTCCATTCTAGCACAGGCCTTCATTCATTCATTCATTCATTCGGGAGCCAGGAAGTGGGCCATGACACCCTTCACCTTTCATCCCCCTCATCTGTATCAGCCTCGGGTCCTGTTGACTTCACCTCCTAAATTCCTCCCAACTCCATTCAGTTCTCACCATCTCCTGAGCTACCGCCTTACTCCACATAAGCTAGTCTTCCAGTGTCCACTTGACCTTACCTCTCCCTACTCTGCCAATTCCATTCTCCTCACTGAAGCAGATCATCTTCTTCACTTACAGACCTCTGGGGTTTCATGTTACCCTGAGGACAAGACTCTTGTTATGGCCCATGGGGCCCTGCATGCTTTCATCCTGGTCTGCCCTCCAGCTTCATCTCATCCCAGGCTTGTGCCTGCTCTCCATGCCCAACCCTACGTGGGCTTTCTGTACATTGAGCATGGGCTCCACACTCCTTCCTACCAGAGATCCTTTGCACATGCTGTTCCCACTTTGGGTATTGCCCGCCTTCTCCTTTGTCTCCAGCTCCTTTTAGGGATGCTGGGGAGGTACCCATCACAGTTCCCACTTAAGCCTTTGTTCCCTCAAGTGCCAGGACTGTTGCCAGCTGACACCTAGCTTTTCCCTAGGTGTGTCCTCAACTGAAGGGGGCTGCCTCACCCAAGATTACAACGGGGTGATGTGGGGGGTACAGAGTCCCAGGCCCCTTGCCTCAACTGGGGACAATATGTCTGGTAAGCCTTTCCAGCTCCAGAGCTCCCTGTGGGTTCAGCTGAGCCCTTTGCTGCTACTTTCCCTCTGTCCAGTGCAGCCTCCTCCACTCCCTTACAGGTGTCATTCCTGAGAGCACCCCCAGTAATCCCTCTGACTCAGAGCCTATTTATCCTGCAGGTCTTAGCTTATCCTTCACCTGCTCATGACACCTCCCAAGTCACCTGTGCATTCAATAGTGTATTAATCAATGTGTTGATTAATGCGCTATTCCTCCACTGGACTCTAAGCTCCTTGAAAGCAGGGAGCTCACCAAATATCCAGCTATAGGCATAGTGCTTGGCACAAAGGAGGTGCTCATTAAACACAGCTGATTATTGGCCCTAGCTGGGTAACTCAGTTGGTTAGAGCATTGTCCCAATATGCCAAGATTGCAGGTTTGATCCCCGGTCAGGGCACAAACAAGAATCAACCAATGAATGCATAAATAACTGGGATGACAAATCAATGTTTCCCTGTCTCTTCTTCCCTTCCTCTCCCTTTCTCTCTCTTTGTAAAATCAATAAAAAGGCTTAAACATAGTCAATTATTATTGCTCACAATAATTATGGTCTAGAATATCACTGCCAACACTGAATGGCTGTTCCTATGGTAAATACAGGCTTAGGTCCCTGCAAGCCTCTGGTCACAAAGTTTTCATCAACTAATCGGTATATAGCCTTGTTGTATATGTGTTTCTGTTTAAAGACACCATCTGTACTATATTTTGCTGATTCGTTAATGTAGAACTCATGGCCAACAGCAATACAACTCATGTCTGAATGAAGCTTCTTTAACATGTCTTTTCTGTAAGGCACATTGTAGCCTTCTTGAGCTTCGGAACACTAGACAGCACTTCAGCACTGTGCTTGGTGTCCATGTGAAACAGCAAAATCACCAAAAACACATAAACATGTGAAAAATGTGGCACTCAGTAGATTGTAGGGATGGCACTTATTCTGAAAGAAAAAGAGCACTGCCTTATTTGACTTCAGGTGGGCTGTGGTGGCAGGTGACTCGGTTTTTTTGCACCAGCTGTGCATGCCTGTGAGTGGCCAGGACAGGGCTGTGAGCTGGTGTTTGGGATTACAAATACATTTGGTGAACAGGCACATGTGCAAATGTGAAATCTGCAAATAATGAGGAGCAACTGTATTTGTTTAATGAACAAGTGTGAGAAATTTTGAAAGCCCACAGACTACCGCTCTCCTTCTAACAAAGCCTTTGGTGTTGACCCCTTGCCTGCCTCTCAGCTGTTTTTGGGACTTGCTTTGGCCAATGGGGCAATAGTAAACCTAAACTGGTCAGAGGCTTGGAAAGTGCTTGTGCATATGGCTTGCTCTCTGATGTTCTCTGCAACCCTGCAGCCACTGCCATGTGAGAGAGTCCAGGCTGGCCTGCTTGGTGGCGAGACGCGTGGCCAGGTCATGCCCATCCCATCTCCCCATCTGACACTGAGCGGACTGCCAGACACGTGAGTGAGGCCATGCTAGTCACCCACGCCAGACGAACTGGCCCAGGTCAGAAGGCCCACAGAACCATCAGGAATAAAGCAGGTGTGGAACAAATTGCTTTAACCTACAAAGTCCAAGGATGACTGTTCGCTGTGGCTTCTTGCCAGTTAAAAATGTGACCACCTGGGGCAACTGTGAAGGGCAAAATTTATGTGCGAGTGTAGATTGGGTTATGCCAATAGTTAAATAGAAAAAGGTTCTAAGCTTATCCAACCAAGGCTTTTCAACTTAGGAAGTGGAGTCCTTCCCTGCTCTACCCCAGGCAAAGGCGGGAGGGTAAAGCGAAGTGGGTGGGGGAAGAAATTATGCTAGCCTATGGAGCATATGGACACCCACCTACAGAATTTCTTTGGTGGATATTCACAAGCCAACTCAATAGTCCGTGTGGAGAACCGAGCCCAGCTTGGCTGTGAGTCACAGGATGATGCTTCTCCCCGTGTTTTTGTCACATTTGGCTAATCTGTAGACTGACAACCTCTCTCAGCAGCAGACTACTTGCTGACACATTTGCCTTTGATGCTCACAGTGTTCACGTTTAGGTTTCCTAATGCCACGTTTAAATGCACATTCAAAACCCCAGAATATCATTTATCTCAGGCAGCAGTACATCCTGGGAAGAAAGAAATCTTCGCATCAAAAATCAGAATAGCGATTAAAAGGCAGAGAGGTCTATTGGGGTACATGGAAATTGAATTGGGAATAAGATGCATGACAAACTTTTTGAAAAACCAAGAAGTGGTTATTCAGTAAGGCAACAAAGTTATTTCTTAAAGCAGGCCTTTCAACTGCTTCTACTGTATTTATTTTTTTTAATGCTTCAGTGACTAAAAATGGCCCCCAAAAAACCCATTTTATTTATGTAAAAAGAAATCACTTGTATGCAAAGTTGCAGCTGCTTCTTATAGGAACACAAATGAATAAAAGCCTGGGAGCATGAGGTTTTTTCCTTTTTTTAATGGAAATCTTGATGCGCTCTTCAGTGTTGAGTTGAGAGTCCTTCATTCAGTGGCATCTCGGAGTCTGGACTGGGCTGATGGTGAGAAGCGAAATAGTAGTGAAGGCGTCCACCTCCGGTCTGTCTTCCATTCGACACATTGGCTCCTGTGTTCGAGAAAAGTGACTTCCTTGGTTAAGCCAGAGGAAAAAATGATGATGATGGTGATGATGATGATGATGATGGTGGTGGTGGTGATGATGACCACGATGATGGTGACAATAATAATCAGTAAAATTTCTAATAAATCATTTGGTCTAAAATCATTTGGTCTCCATTTTCCATCCCCACACACCCATTTAGAAACCATTCTCTCCCCTTAACCACTAGATAATGTTCAAAATGAGAATAATGACTTGAAAATGTTCTGTACTTCCATTAATTTGTTTCTGGTGACTCAGAAGAAAAAAAGAGAGCCATTGTGAGTACTGTCGACAGGAACGATGCTTCCATAAGGAAGAGCAGAGCATCACCGATCTTTCAGAGCGCCATCCACGCTTGTTTGTTTTTGTCACGTAGCCTCTCAGAGCCGCTTTTTCAGACTGTGTGATGAGGTCATTTCATTGCATTATCTCTAAGGCTCTTTCCATCTGCAAGTTTCACAGCTCTTAATGAATGAGAACGTTTCTGCCTTGTTCCCCAAAGGATTTTAGGCAGCTGGTCTCCAATGTGCATTTGGTTTTCCCAGAGTTGCTCGGCACCTACGAAGGGTCTCCATACCTTTTGTGGGAAGGTTGCTTTCCACATTACAGTCAACAGGCTTTTCTGAAGCATTTCCCCTGGTGCCTTTCTCTACCCTGAAAGAGACTGGGAGCGGCAGCTCCGTCTGACAGGTGGGCAAACTGAGCATCGGCACGTGTTCACAAGAAGCATTAAGTGATGGGGCCATTGGGCCCAGATGGGCAGTTCCAAACCTGATGCCCCCAGTGGTCTCCACCAAGCTTCCTGGGAAGCAGAAGCTTCAGGTAAATGTTCACTGGCCTTGTGCACCTGTACTGGAGTCAGTGCTAAGCATGCTCGTCAGAGGAAAGAGTGGGTCTTGGAGAGGGTCTTTCACAGCCAGGAGAGTTAGCAGGATCCTGCAGAGTAGACAAGGTGTCACTGCATGTCCTCCACACTGGGCACCTACACAGATCCGTGCATGCACAGGCTTTGTTTTGTGGGCTATGTACACTGGACATGGTCAGAGGGTATCTTGCTCCAGGTGCCCAACTATCTGAAACCTACAAACTGGACAAGGGGGTGGGTAGAGGTGGTGAAGGAGGTGGCCACCATGGGCCCGGCCAGTGCAATGCAAAACTGGTGTAGCCGCAAAGGGCTCAGCTCCTTCAGGCCAGATACAAGGTGTGGCAAAGAGGCTGAGCTGGGCGCCTTCCTTTCCTGGAAGTGATTTCCCTCATTCCTACTAATCCAGATGGAAATGAGGGCAGAGAGCCTTTTCAGTGGTGAGCATGGGGCCTTCCTTTCATCACCGCAGGGAGTTTCATGTTCCCTTCACCCTGATCTGTCCAGCAATTCTGCCCCCCAGTTGACATATGTGACTCTCTCTCTCTGAGCTGGCCATGGTTTCTTTGAGGGCAGGGACTGTGGCATATTTATCCCCATTTTATGAACAGCTGGAATAGTGCCTGGTATGTACTAGACACTCAGAATTTGTATGATTGGCCCAAGTAACAGGGGTAAGACCCTGTGTTATGAGGGGCATTTAGTAAGTCTTACTCTGCACCAGACTCTGTTCTAAGCACTTTCTGCGGAGCCATTCATCCTGTCCTCAAGGCGGCCGTGGGAGGTAGTGACTGTTATTGCAGATTTATAGGTGTGAGAACTAAAGCGAGGAGAAGTTGAGGGACCCGCCCAGGGAGCTGAAACTCAGAGGTGTTGGAGGCAGGATGGGGAACCCATGAGGCCAGCCCCAGAGCCTGCCCTCCTGTCAGGAACCAGGATATTGTAAGGGGTTTCAAGTCCCATTAATGTCTACAGTCTTGGGGTTTAGCCTCCACCTGGCTGGCCCTGCCCCCATCCCCAGAATTTCTTTATAAAAAATTGTGTATTTATCCTTACATGTTTAAACTTCAGTCACTGTCAAAGTACTCTCTATTTATGCAATACATCCATGAAGACATTTTTTTGCCCTGCTCAAAACAGTTTTTGAACTTGTCAACTCTGAAGCCTTTTAGTGCTTCTGCTGCTTTTTGTTTCACCTCTTCAACATCTGCAAATGTTTCCCTTTGAGGACTGTTTTTCATCAAGGGAAACAAAAAAGAAAGTCACTCAGGGTATGATAGGTTGAATAGGGAGGGTGGGGCATGGGGGTCATGCTGTTTTTGGTCAAAAACAGCTGAACACTCAGCATGGTGGGAGCAGGTGTGCTCACAAACCACCCATCATGAAATGGACAAATGCATTAAAAGAGTTTAAAAAAAAAATTCACTGAGGCCGAACACCACCTCTCACAACAACACCAGCTGGTACACTGATACAAATTGGTTCCCAGAACACTCACCTAGTGGGGAAAGCCTACACTACAAGGGGCCTGCCCTCCAGAAGATAACTCTAGGTTCTTGGGAGCCCCCCCTTGTATGTCACACCTGACATCGACTGTGCTCTTAGGCCCAGCTAGCAACCAGTGCTACACTAAGGCAGCCAGGGTGACAGGAAACAGTGTCTATTTGTTCTCCTGGCCTCAGCTTTCCTTCCACTTAGTTTCTTCTGGAGGGGAATCAGTCGTCAACCAGCCTTGGGAATCCAAGGTGCTGGGGGTTGAATCATGTCCCCCAAAAGGTATGTTCAGGTCCTAAGCCAGTATCTGTGAATGTGACCTCATTTGGAAATAGGGTCTTTGAAGATGTAATCCAGTTACAATGAGGCCATGCTGGATTAGGATGGTCCCCAAAGCCAGTGACAGGTGACCTTAGGAGAAGGGGAAATCTGGATATAGAGACGAGAAGTCACGCAAGGAGGTTCCCCCAGGATGATGCAGGCAGAGCTGGGAGTGATGTGTCCCCAGGCCAAGGCATGCCAAGGGTTGTTGCAGCCAGCGGCAGCTGAGAGGAGACAGGCCTGGGGCAGATTCTGTCCCACAGACTTCAGAGGGAGTGTGGGCCGGCTGACACCTTGGTATCAGACTTCTGGCCTCCAGACTGAGAATGAATTCCTGTTGTTTAAGCCCTCTGGTCTGTGGTGATTTGTTACAACAGCCACAGGAAGCCAATAGACAAGGCAAACAGTCTCAGAGTGTTGCTGTCCCTCCGGCCAGCCCTGGCAGCGCAGGAAATTCGTGACTGAACTACACCAGGGCACAAACTGGCCAACTCAGCAATGCCAGACAAAGGATGTCAGTGTGACAGGGCAGCGGATTCCTCAGTCCCACGGAGGGGGACGTGACACGAGGCAGCTCTGGAAGCCACAGGCCTGAGTCACGGGTCCCCACGAGGGACCTGCATGGGCCTTACAGCCTGGGAACTCGGGATACCTGGGACCTGGAAACTGGAAGCCAGCTTCCGCTTTAGGCAATGCCCCCTGAAGTCACGAGCTGACTCAGAGACGGCCCCCAAAGGAACCAGGGCACCAGGGATCTTTGTTTCTGTGAGGCCTGTGCTGTTGGAGCCATTATTCTGCAGCTGGTGTAGACTCTTGCAGCTTCCGCACGGGTGCCTTTGGGAAGGGATCCTCCTGGTAATTGCTTACCGAATATTCATCTTTTCTGGTCAACTCAAGTTGTAAGTGGACAAGGACTATTTCTCTTTTCACTTTTGCCCCCAGCATGCTACCTGCTACCTGATACACAGTAAGCACCTCATATAACTGAGTTCATGTGCAAGTACATGTCCTTAGGTAATTAAAAAAGGAGTCAGTTATTGTGTATAAATGGGGTTGCTTTAGTACCTTTAAGGAAAGTTTAAGGAGTCCGTAGGTGCTAAAAGACAGAGGAAAAAAGCAATCTGAAGCAAAGCATCTCAAAAGCCTCAGAACTGTACAACGCAAGGTGTGAACCCTAATGTAAACTGTAGACATTACTTAATAATATGCACTAATCTTTGTTCATCGGTTGTAACAAATGCACCACACTAAAGCAAAATATTAATAATGGGGCAAACGGGAGTGGGGGGAGAGAAGAGGAAAGGAGGAGAGAGTGTGTATGGAAACTCTCTGTACTTCCTGCTCAGTTTTTCTACAAACCTAAAAGTGCTCTAGAAATGAAGTCTATCAATTTTTAAAGAATCTAAACACAAAAATCTCATTTTCCTATTTTCTGAAGACTTGTGCTTACTCTCCAGAGTTGCTATCAAGACCACATAGGCACAGAATTAGGTAGTTTATGTGCAGTTGGCTGTAGAGAAGGGGTGTGAGTGATGGCTGTGCTTGCCCCCCCCCCCATGCATCCTTTGAAGCCCCCACGTGGTTTTTACCCAGATGAGCTCCATAGATTCACTTTCTGTCCAGAAGCCCAGGTCTGCAAGGATCAAGATGAAGTCGATAACACATTACATAATGAATGCCTGGGTTTTGTATCATTATTTCTGCCACATGCTCCCCTGGACATAAACTCAACTGCTTGTAGAATTTCAAAGTTTCCTTCACACAGCCTGTGGTACTATTTCTATCCAGCTATTCAAAACTGTTTCAGCTGGAAGGCAGTGTTTGGGCCAGCACCATGATCTGTGTTTAGATTCTCATTCCCACCCCTCTGCCTTTGGGGGAAAGGGCAGGAGTCTGACAGGCATGGTGTGATAGCACAGCAGTAGTGAGGTGAGTGTGTTCAGAGGTGAGTGCGTACCCCTCCCCCATCAAAGAGGAAGTTACCCTCAGAAGCAGTCAGGGCCATTCCTAGACTTTTGAGATGTAGATTCAGGTAATGAGTTGAATGCAGAAGACAAGGGAGACCAGGCTGTGGGGAACTCCGTGAGAAGGTCAAATGCAGCTACACAGAACCATAGTGAATGGCAGGAGGAGGCCAAGTAAGAAGGGAGCAAGCCCGGAGTAAAAGGAGGGTTTGGGAAGATTCATTAATAAAAAGCTCTGGAGAATACAGGATGAGAGAATTAGCAGGAAAAGAGAGGGGGTTCGAGGCAGGTTTCTGGTCAGGCACCTGTCCTTCAGGGGAAATGAGGAAAGGGGGCGGTTCCCTTCTGATCACTAGGGCTCTTTAATTGTTGGCTTTCTTTTCGTAATACAATTCCCCGCTGACATGGAAATGCCCATAGGATGACTTTGGCACCTGTCCAGGGTATGTGGGACCCTTGGAAAATTTTTTTTGTGGGGCTCGTGTCTATATAAACAATTTAATTACAAAATTTATTCAAAATTTATGAGCTCATATGAAGTATAGCGATCCACTGCTGAAGTTGTGGGAACATGGGCAGGGAGCATGAGTTAGTTCGTTGTCCCGTCTGGGCATGCAGAGCCCAGGGACCATTACTTCAGGTTGGGGGACCTCTTCCTCACATTCTTTTTCGTCAATAAGCCATTCCTGGTCGATTCCGTGTGTTCCATCATGAACAAAAAGTAGCAACACTGTTATTCTCCACAATGCCATGGCTCTTGGTTACCGGTTGTAATAACACAGATACTCTTGACTCTGCTGCTCCCCAACCAGCGTTTGTAGCTCTGGTTCTGTGATTACTCGTGTGCCCCACTATCCTTTGCGTTGCCTGTGAATTCTGGCTTCCAGTGATTCTCTCAAAGCTTCTGCGTCATCGATGGTGAGCCCCCAAGTGCAATCTTAGCAAGAGTGTGCAGGAAAATGGGGATGACGGTTCATGGTCATGTCAAATCTACCATTTGGGTTTTTTTGGTACCAACATATAATGTAGAGCAACACAACCTCCAGTGATGTTTTTGATGTTTTTATTGAACCCCTGGGGACGTCATCACTGCGTGCCTAGTATGTGATCTCTTTCAGTGTAGATGGCACGCTCCCTGCCACACAGCGGGCGGCACGGGGAAGACAGGCAAGGGGCCCATGGTGGGGAAGGGGAGCAGTCTGTCTGTGCAGGAGTATCTCTTGTCCAGTGCGACCTTGCTGGGCCATTCTTCTGGACCTGGGGCCTGCCTCCAAGGCCTCAGGATGACCACATAGATATGAATCCTAGAGGTTTTGGGGACTCCAGTTTGACTCCACATGTGGGATTAGGGGCCCACGAGTGCTCCACAAGTGTTAAGTGAAGACCGAGCTCTGTTTCAAGGAAGGCACCGGCATCACAGTGCAGGGTCATGGAGGCGTGGGGCTGGGACAGAGGGCACGCTGCCTGTCTTCAGATCATGAACACAAGTCTTCACGTGGCACCACTTGTCCCCGGTTGCCTGATGATCTTCCGCTCTGGTTCCTGGGTTCCACCTGCTTGCTCTGCCCTCGGTGCGATTTCCTGATCTAGTATGGCAGGTATTACACGTGGATTTCCTTCTTCCAGGGAGCCTTCTGCCCTCTTCTTACTCTGATGAGTACTTCTTATTCTTCAAAATCAAGCTTATTTATTACCTTCACCCCTTCTCATCAAACCTTCTAGAACCTTTCCATCTTCCCAGTTCCCTTCCCATCAGAACAGCCAGTCTTTTCCTTATCTCGCCAGCGAGACCCTCTTCGTGAGCACCTGCTCTGTGCCCAGCCCTGTTCCCGGCGTTACAGCAACAACCGCGAACCAAACAGGCCTCACAAGCCAACCGTCACAGACACTCCCTCTGGACTTGACATATTTTTATTTCCACTTATCTTGTGTTGACACTGCCTCTGTCTGTTGGCAAATCTGTTCTATAAAGGGCCAGATAGTAAGCACTTTAGACTCTGCAGACACATGGTCTCTGTTGTAGCACAAAAGCAGCCAGACACAATCTGCAAACAAATAGGTGTGACTGTGTTCCAATAAAACTTTATTTACAAAAACAGATAGGAGGCTGGATTTTCATCTACTGGCCTTAGTTGACTCATCCCTGCAATAGAATATAAACTCCATGAGAACAGGTCTTTTCCCCCTCTTTTTTCTTTTTTCCACTGCCACCTCCTTAGTACTTAGAGCAGTGCCTTGCACGTGGACGGCACTTGACACAGCTTTGTTGAATGGATCATCTCCATTGCCCTGGACATTCCTCCAAGGCAGAGGTGTACACTGCAATCCGCGCAGAGAACACGGGAGGCAAATACGTGTTGAGTAGGTGAATGAGTCATCCGAACACCTTCCCCTTGTGCTCTGGAGACTTTCTCCGTGCGATCGCTGGCCTCTGGTGGGTGGGCGGGAAGTGGGTAGGTCCGGGCCAGTCTTGTTATCCAGTCCTCATTGCAGCTGCCGCCTCAGCAGCCGGGGTTCCACATGAGAAACCAATAACGGAATTACAGGCAGGCTCCCCCAACCAGCACGCACCCCCTCGGCCAGTTCACTGACAGCCTGCTGCAGTGTTGTAAAGCAAAGCCTGGGTCCAGGGAAATCGGTGGCGGAAATAGCCATTAAAGTTAAACATGACTGCCTGTCACAGGGAAGTAGCAACAACACGGGGCCCCCGTCGCCACCATCAAACCGCCTGTCAGCACCCAGGCGGCTGGGTTTCCCCGGGGCGCACCTTCCTGAGTGAGGGTCAGCGGATTGGCCGGGACAGGCAGGGCCCTGGCGTTCGGCGGGGCCTGTCAGCTGAAATCCAGAGGTGAAGCTGGTGTCACTTTGGAAACTGGGGCATGACAAGTACAGCCGGATAAAGACACGAGGAGAAAGACAGGGTGGGGGGAGCTGAGCTGGGGGAGGGAGCCGGTGGTGGGGCCCTCTGCTCCCGGGGCCTCACCCAGAAAGAAGCAGCTTCTCCTCTGCTTCATGTCAGCTCTGCTGTCGTTGGAGAGTCGGCGAGATTTCAGACAGATTCGCGCCCCTTTGGGAAGCCGGAATGCCTTGGCAGACAATTTGAGGCCTTGATTTGATTGATAAATCCTTTGTGACAGGAGGGGATGAAAGAGGCCCCCAGTTTGGTACATATAAATAGGAAATTAGCTGGCAAAGTTGTCAAAGATAATTAACTTTCCGATTCTGCGGGTCTATTCAGGTTGACATCCTGAAATTATTTAGAAATGCACATGTCAACGCTCTGACAGAATTTGGGGCTGATCAGATAAACAGATTTGGAGATCTTTGATAGTAAGATGATGTAAGTGCTTAGCTGGTGCTTTATCACGGCGGGCTTCTGTTCGCCGCAGCGCATGTTGCAAGGGGCAGAGTTTGGTCGGGCGTGTGTGTGGTGGGAGAGTGTGGGGGTGGAGACTGAAGAGGAGGCACAAGCCACGGCCCATTTGCCTCTTTCTTCTTTTACTCTCAGTGAGTTGGGAAATTCCTAACCCTCAGTTCAACCACGATTAACCGAGGACTCAATCCGAGGACTCCTCTCCAAGCTTCAAGCTCTGGTAGGAAAGCGTGCATTCTGAAAGATTCAGCAGCAGACACTGCTGCTCTGTCAAGCCCAGTTGTGGCCAAGCGCGTGCAGTGTACAAAGTCAGGTAGCATCACTGTTGTTTCTCACTCCTTATGATGTGGGGTGAACCACTGGGTCTGACCCTCTCTTAAGAGTGGAGGATGCACCCTTCAGCATTCCCATGTTGTTATTGGAAATGGTCTCTTTGAAAACAACAGATCAGTTTGGAGCCAGATTCTTCCAATGAAGAAACATCTGTCCTCCAAGTGGATGGAGATGGATGAGAACTAACATTTACTGAGCATCTACTATGTGACAGCAGCCAAGCTGGACACAATACTGTGTGATTTGCTTACTTTAACCTCTGTGGTTTCCATGTGAGATATGTCTTTCTCATTTGGTTGGTGAGAAACACATACTCAGAGAGGTTGAACCAGTTACTGGAGGAAACCCAGCTATCAAAGAAGTGAAATTTGGATTTGAATTCTCTTATCTTCCCTCCAACACTGTTTTCTGGTCAGTAGAATCAGACTCTTGGATGGAAGGGGGTTTGGAGAGCATCTAGTTCCACATTCAGCAACCCATGACCCCAATCCAGCCTGCTTCCTGTTTTTGAATGGCCCACAAACTAATGATGTTTTTATGTTTTTAAAAGGTTAGGGGGAAAATCAGAAGAAATATTTCATGATATGTGAAAACAACATGAAATTCAAATTTGAATGTCCACAAATAAAGTTTTATTGGAACACAACCTCACTCATTCATTTACATATTATAAACAGGTGCTTTTGTGCTGTAATGGCAGAGTCGCTACAGAGACTGTATGGTTTTCAAAACTGAAAATTTACTCTTGGTCCTTTCCAGAAAACACGTGGTGTTCCCTGGTTTCATTCCCCTTCTCAGTGAGAGCTTTTGCAGCTCTGAACATAATAAGCACAGGTGAAACTCTCAATAGGCACTATCGAATTTACTTAACTACTCAACATAGGTAACTATTATTCAGGTAAAGAACTGAGGTTCATAGAGTTTCTGGGAGCTGGTCAGTCCACGAAGGATTCACTGCCAAGCCTGCCTTATTTCACACTCAAAACACATACCCAGTATTTCCTCACTTTATTGCTATTTCACCATAGTTCCACATTTCCTGGATGTGGCTTTTCTGGGTAGGTGCTTGAAGATACAATGGTGTTACCACTGTGGCGGGCAGAATAATGGCCCCCAAAGATGCCCCCACCTTAATTCCCACAACTGCGAATATGTAACCTTTTGTGGCAAAAGGGGCTTTGCGGGTAGGATTAAGGGCCTTGAAATGTGCAGATGATTCTGGCTTATCCAGAAGGGCATGAAGACAAGGGTGCTCACCAGAGGGAGGCAAGAAAGTCAAAGAAGGAGAAAGAGGAAGGAGGACAAAAGGTTGGAGTGATGCGGCTCCACAAGCCAAGGAATACCAGTGACCTCCAGAAGCTGAAAAAGACAAAGGAATGGATTCCGACCTCCAGAGCTGCAAAAGACTAAATCTGTGTTGCTAGAAGATGCTGTGTTTACAGTAGTAATTTGTTACAGCAGCCAAGGAAACTAATACATACACACCAGCTCCTTGTCTTTAAGTTGCTCAGTGTGCTAACAGGCTGAGCCATAAATGGAAGTAGATTTCAAAGGAAAACCTATGCTGCAATGTTAACAATAAAATGAAGCAATGCATGGGGGTGGGGGTCAGCCTCAAAGGCCTTCCTAAAGGAGGGGTTAGAGGACTTGCAATTTGCAAAGCTGAGTTCTAAAGGAGGTTCTTTCTTCACTCCAGTTTCTGAGGCTGGATCCTGTCATCTTCCAGGATCAGCCACAGAATCTAAGAAAACCAAAGGGAAGAATCCAAGGAAACTTCCCTCCACATCTGACATGCTCCAGTGTCCACAACTTGCACCACACACCTCAGCTTTGTGGCACCTGAGCTGCAGCTGTGACACCGTGCTGCTTGGCGAGTCTGCTCGTGGTTATGGAGGAGCTGGGCTTTGCAAAAGGGGAATCACCATCTTGTCTGCATTTTATTAGCATTGTGACCATTTGCAAATTAATCTGGAAGGCAATATAATTTACCTCTTGTATAGAATTCAGTTTTGATTACTGCCATGTCACTGAAGTTCCAGCTTTCACGAAAGCTCTTATTATGAGAAATTAAGATACCTTTCTCCCTCATCCAAATAAAATAAGCATATGGCTGTGGGACGTGATCAAATTAAAAAAGATCATTTAATCCAGAGATGATAATTATTTGAATGAAAGTGGAGAGGAGAAACTCCATCTAGGGTTTGAATGTTGACATGAAATTTTGAAGTGTGTTTTCACTCATCACTGACTTTTAATAGCACCTTGTACAGGGTAATTTGGTGCATAAGCCTTGTTTGTATGGTTGGTTATTTCAGAGCTGTGCTGGATTGTAAACCGGAGCCATTGACCACTGCGGTGTCCCAATGTGTTCGAGTGGGTGTTCCGGAGCAGCATTTGACCACATGTGGCTATGAGGCGTCTCATTCTGTAGTGCTTTCCCGAATGGCTTTGTTTTCTTCGATCAGGCTTTGTTCACGATGTCATTTGGGAAGACAGCAGAGAAGGAGGCTGCCGTGGGTGGGCCTCATATGTGCCCCCTCTGTCCGTCCTCTGTAGGTCCTGTCTACGTGTTTGAGGCATGGCTTACAGACTTGAGGGGGTGGCCCTGATTTTCAAGTGCTGCACTGTGTGTGTGCCCTGAGTTTTGTTTCAACAATTAAGGCCGCTATCACATATGCCCTTGGAACTTAACACTGTGGGCACAGCCTGCGAGATTTCCAGCTGCCAGTCCTTGTAAGTTTGTAGTGCTTTTCCTGGCCACTCAAGCCCACTCTGCCTGTGTTTTGAAGCAAGCTGGAAATGTTTAGGAATTAGTAGCCCTCGATCAGTAACTCGTGTGAGTTGGTGGAGAGAGAGAGAGAGACATACATCTCCGAGGCGGGTGTGCAGCAGGTTGTCAGCCATGTGGCTGTTCTCCTCTGCTCCTAGTGTTCCCCAGAGAGAGCCCTAGGTGGGAGCCAGCATGCAGAACCACACTTTTCCAGTTTCTGCCCCTTTCCTCCCTCGCTTTTCCACTTCCTTGCTGGTTTGTCCTGAAATTGCCTTCCAAGTAAACCACTTGCACCCGAATACTTGTCTGGTGTCCTTTTGGGGAAATCAAATGAAAACATTATGCCAACAAGTTCATTCATTTGCTTATTCATGAAACACTTGTTGGGAGCCTGTTCAGAGCAGGGGGCTGAGAGCCAGGTAAGTCCCCCGCCTGGAGGAGCACAGACCCCTGTGGGTAGACAGATGTTGAACAAGCAAACAGACATGGAAAGAGGAGTTTCTGGTTGCCCATAAGAGTCCTGCTGGAAATCATTTATAAAATCATTAATAAGCAGTGAGTTACCAGTTAGAAAATTAGTGTGAGATCTTTTGATTCAGTGAAGAAAATGGGAATTGGTTTATTAACCTAATTGCTCTTTAACTCACTATGTTTCCTGTTCAATAAAAGTATTAACACATTGTAATCAGCCTGCCTCGTCAAGGTGGAGCCAAGCTTTTTCTCTGCTCCATTTCTGTTTGCTTGGCTTAAAAGGCTCAATACCTTGGGCGTGTGGGTGGGGCGCCCTACAGACGAGAGGGCTGACCGCACTTCAGCAGAGACCAAACACAGTGGGACGGTGGTACGGTGCTTATCTCAGTTCTGGCTGCCGAACATTGGAAATAAAAATCCCCCCTCCGCTGACGCTCCTTAGGATTTGCTTAATTAGAGAAAAGCTTTGCCCATCAACCACAGATGGTGAAAGTGGTTCAATAATCTCTTAACAGCCCTTATCAGTTGCCAATAGAAAGAGAAGGGAGAGGGGTGACTGTAAACAGGAGGAATATGTTTATTACTCTCTAAACCCCCCACCTACTATCGATAAGTGATTTAGTCCCTTCTAAGCTTGTTTAGCTGAAGAAATGGCCAAGGCTCCCAAGGAAAGCCTTTGTCTGGAGTAATGGGATGTAGTGAGGAGGAGTGGGTAGGGTGGAAGGCCCATTAAAGCCTGGAATACTTGCTGCATTCATCTTAGCAATTCTGTCTGGATTCACTATGAATTTAATATTAAGAATATTGACTTCAGTAGTGGAGTCAAATCAACCCAGCCGACTTTAATATTTTGATTGATATACTCTATCAACTGACTCAAGCAATAATCATGGAGCACCTACGAATGCTGAGAACAGATGATATAGCCGTGAACGCAACAGAAAAGGTCCCTACTCCTTTGGAGCTTCAGTCTAGTGGGGGTTACAAACAAACAAACAAACAAACCCCCAAACCTCAGGTCTGTGCCTGTATTACTATGGTGGTGCTGCCACACAGCGAAGTGATAGAGCCTGGAGGGATGGGGTCTTTGGAGAGGGTAGTCGGGGAAGGCGCCCTGAGGAGGTGGCAGTCAGCCGAAACCTGAATATGAAGGATGACACCATGCAAAGATGTGGGAGAAGAGCTTTTCAGAAAAGAGGAAGTGCAGATCCAAAGGTCCCAAGACAGGAATAGACTCAGTGCATTGAGAAAACAGAAAAAAAGCCGCATGGCTAGAGCTGAGGAGCCGAGAGGGAGAGAGCAGGGGATGCTGGTGCAGTAGGCAGGGCAAGGATTGTGCACTAAAATGCGTCAGAAATCACTGGAAGGTTTCCATCAGACTCGTGATTTCATCTGCTATTCTTTTTTTAAAAAGTCATTCTGGCTACTTTAGGAGAGCAAGACTGGCACCAAGAGCACCTGTCAAGGAGCCATGGCAGCTCTTGGGCAGGAAACGGTGGGGTCTGGCATCAGGCAGGGGGCTGTGGAGGGAGCACTGATGGATTTGGGAGGGGCTTTGGGGGCAATAAGATAGGACTTGCTGGGGAGTCAGATGTCAGGAGGGAAACACAGGGAATAAGGATAGCTCTTGGGCAGGGGGCTACAATGACAGGGGTGTGCCATTTCCTGGGAGGAAGGTCACTAAGAGAGATGCTGACTTCAAAAACAAATTAATAGTTTTGTTTTAGCCTTGGATTTTAGACATTCAAGTGTAGAAGTCATATGGGGAGTTTTGTCTATAGTAAGCCCTCACTTAACATTGTCGATAGGTTCTGTGACTTCAAGAGAAATACGTATAGCAAAATCAATTTACCACAGGCTAATGGGTATAGGCAAGAGTTAAGGTAGTAAGGCATCTCATCCATGTTATAACAAAATGATGTTGAATAAAATTGTTCTTCGAGGACCTGCTGTGTCATTCTAGACTAGTTGTTATTCTATTCTAATAGTTTAATGATAAATATTTGAAACTCAAACTTGTTAAAATGACTTTCTAGCTAGATAAGGTCCAAATCCTTCCTCGTGTGATACTAATTTTTGTTCTTTGAGTCTTCAGAGTAATACCAAATTCCATGTATGTTTCTTATGTACCATACTTACAATAAACTTTCAATGTTGACTTGAAAAGGATATAATCTTGAATTCCTTCCAGGCACTTTGTACTCATATTGGTTATAAGTCTCACAGCAATCCTTTGAAGTTGGTACTTGTATCATTGCAATTATGTTTGGCTTTGCATGACAGAAAAGTCTCCAATAGTGATTTAAACACACAAGGTTTATTCTCACAAGTAAAAGAATAACTGAAGTCAAGCAATTCAAGGTTGATATGGTAGCTTCATGATATCACCAAGGGACACAGAGCAGCAGCCTTGCTGTTCTGCTATTTTTAGTTATGTCACCTCAAGGTCCAAAATGGCTGCTCAAGCTCCAGCCATTATGTATACATTCCTGGTGGCAAGAAAGTAGAAATAGAAGCCCATATACCCCTTCTTCTTAAAGGTAATTTTTGGAAGTTTGCTACCATACTTCTGCCCATAGCTCATTATCATGTGGCTACATCTAGCTTCAGGGGAGGCTGGGAAATAGTCTGTTATCAGAGTAACATTTACTAAGAGAGAAAGAGACAGTGGATATTAGCAGGCATCCAGCAACTTCCTGTCAGTCCTAGTGTGCCTACTTACCCAAGACCACATAAACTTAAAACAGACAGGGAGGACCAAGATTTCACTTTTACTATTATTTTATCTCTTACTTTCTGACTTTCCTATTCTCAGCTCTTCTGTTATCTTCACAGTTGAGAAAATGGCTAGTTTTTCCTCAAACACCATCTCAGAACTATTTATTTTCCATTTTTAGAGGTAGGACCCTTCCCTCAGTTCCGCAAAGTGTTAGGGGGAACAGAAGAAAGAGAGAGAGTACTGATTTCAACATTGCAGTGCAATCTCTCCCAGCTTCCATAAATCAGCAGGTTTTCAGGAGGCGGTAAGGAGAGTGCCATCCGATTTCTACACCTGATTCACAATAAAATCTGCACAGGGGCTTCTGGGGCGTTTATTTCCCCAAAAGGCTGAGGCAGCAGGAACCATCTATTATGTCGGGGGAGAAAGATTCACCCATTTAGAAGTAACTGGTGATGCCAGTGTGGACCATTTTAGCTGTCAATATTCATTTTTAATATAGCCTAGTGGAACACGTCCATGCACATGTCCTGAGATGCTCAGAGGGGATCCCCCATGACTTTTCAGCTGTAAACCAAGGCTTTGTTTAAAAACAAGAGCACATTGTGACTGGACCTCAGATCTCTTGCATCGGCTGGGGTGCGTGGCTTTATGAGGTCTGACAGCAGCAGAGGTCCAACAGGGCAGAGTTGGGTATTTGTGATAGAGAAGTGAAGGCCTGAAAATCCTGAACTATTTCCTATTGGCCCTTTACAGAAAAAAAAGTTGCCTTCCCACCTGTGGCTCAGTGGTTTAGAGAGTGCCGAGGGGTGGGGTTGCCTAGACCCAGGTTAACTCCTGTTGCCCTGGGTAGCGAGACATGGGAGGGTTTTAAAGATGACAGCAGAGCAGTCAGTCCCTCTCTGTGGGGACAAGGGCTCTGGCTGCAGTGTGGGCATATGGAAAGCATGAGACCAGAGCGGGAGACCTTTTGTAGCAATAGCCCAGAGGAGAGGTGCTAAAGGTTGAACTATAGCATTTACCTGCTTTTGAGCTCTGCATTGCCTCTCAACACACTCAGTTCCAGTCCGAATAGAAGTGCAAAGAAAACGCCTCCAGCGGTTCATCTGCACTTGACCACGAGCTGCTGGGTTCCACATAGATATTGTCAAATCAGCCCCTCTAAGGCTCTTCACTGGCAACACAGAGAGCTCTCTAATCAGGGAATTCGCCCATAGGATTCTGCTTTGTGTTGTGCTGGCTTTAAAAAGATCTAAACCAAAAAAAAAATTGAAAAAAAAAAATCTAAAACCCTGTGGGGTTCACAGAGCTAGTCAAAAAGTAAGAGCTTATTGTTGGCATTTGGAACAACCACTGCCTTTGAAATGGGGGGTCTCAGCAGTCCTGCATCGGGACAAAATTATGATGCACTGAGATCCAGCTACTCAGCCTCTGTGCCACAGCACCAGCGTTGTCTCGTGCTGGGAGGGAGCAAGAAACCAGGAGAGAAGAGCAACGTGTACCCCCAGTTCTGCTCCCCTGGGAATCCCTTCTTGCCACTCACCATGTCAGGGTATAGGGCTACATTTGGAGATGTGATAGTGGATAGACGTGATTACTTCCACATTTACCTGCAATATTTTACCTCGTTTGAAAGGACTTGTGCTATTATTTACCATAAGCAATGCCTGGGGGAAAAGGCTTGGCCCTTGCTGGCAGCCGTGAGGTTCAAGAATGTTTCAGGAGACGATAAGAGACGGGAAGAGCCATTAGGGAAAATTGCTCTGAGCATGCTGCAGTATGGATGAACCTCGGAAACACTGAACTAAGTGAAAGAAGGCAGTCACCAAAGACCACAGATTTATGATTCCACTGATGTGAAATGTCCAGAATAGACAAATCCATAGAGACAGGAGGCAGATTAGTAGTTGCCCATGGCTGAAGGGATGGGGAATGGGGAGTGAGCACTTACCTGATACTGCGTTTTACTTCGGAGTGATGGAAATAGTTTGGAACTAAATAGAGTTGCAGAGGATGGTGAATATACTAAATGCCACTGAACTGTTTACTTTAAAATGGTTAATTTTATGTTATATGAATTTCACCTCAATACATTATTTCAAAAAAGAAGAGGAAGAGATAAAGGAAGAGGAGGAAGGAGGAAGAGGAGGAGGAGGAGGAGGAAGGACACGGTCCTTGAAGGTCTATGTGGGAAGGTCTAAACTTCCTCTTGTGGGATTCCAAGAGACCATCTTCATCCAAATGGCCATATGGAACTTCTTTCCTTGCCCGGGCTGCTGAGCTACATACAGAAATTCACAGCCACACATGCAGCCTTGTATCCAGGAGAATGCACATCCCTGTTTGCTAAGTTTTAATCATGCAAATATTTGCATTCAAGTGTCCTACTGGGCAAAATGCCAGTCTTAGGTGGGGCATTCCTTATAAATGCCAAGAGGCCTTCTGATCATAGCCATATGCCTATCTTTAGCTGGGCTGCTGCAGGCTTTGACCTCCTGCCCTGGGATGGACTCCCTTCTCACACATGGTTCAGAGTTTGGTTGCTGCTAGCAACCTCTCCTTATTCTTTGATCATTCAGGTTTTATCCAGGAGACCTGAAGACAGAGGAGGCTTATATGGAGGCCAGAATCTGGAGACTGATTTCTTTTGTCATCACTTGACAAGTCATGCAACTTTTCCAAATATCCAAATGAAAACAAACTTCTCCCCTTCCTTTCTCCACCCCTTTATTCTAATTCCATTCTTGGACCTGGCTGAAAGGGAGCATATAGGCCCAAGTCTTGGCTGAAATGCTGTGAATATTGTTTGGTTTATTGATTCATTGAATAAATGTTTATTCAACACACAATTTGTGCCAGGGATTATGCTAGGTGTTGGAGTATGAGGTGAAGCACTTGAACATGGTCACTGCCCTCCCAAAGCTTATCATATACTAGGGATGAGCATTAAATAAGGAATCACCATCAGACAGTGTTGTGAATGCAGTGGTAGAAATCAGACTGTGCTACAGGAACATAAAACAGAGGCATTTCCCTGGTGAGGAGTGGTCTGGGAAGACTTCCTGGAAGAGTTACCATGTGAGTTGAGACCTGAAGAATGGAGAGGAATGAGCTGTTGAAGAGTGTTACAGGCTGCTGGAACAGCACATGCAAAGGCTCAGAGGTGAGAGATAACATGGCACATTCAAGGGAGTGGGATGGGGTCAGTGTGGCTAAAGTGGATGGAGAGTTTTATTGGGTTAGAAGGGATAATAAGGAAGGAGAAAAGTGAGAAACAAGGCTGGAAGAAGTAGCTACGTCTGACATCCACGATGTCTTCCTGACCCTGGGGCACTGGGAGAGAGACCCTTCTCTGCTATTTTGTTAGTAGGGATGGAATCACAGGGTACCTCTGAATTCCAGCACCCCAAAACTTAAGAGCAAGTCCTTGCTACTCTGAACCTTGGTGCTTTTATCTACACAGACATCATTGGCCTGGCCACACATGAAGACGGGAGAGTTGGAGGTGGAGCGCCAGGTTCACTGTTCCTATGTAGTCAAGGCTCCCTCTGGAGATGCTGATGCTGTGGCTGTTGCCTGGACCTTGACTGCAGCCCCTCTGGCTCCAGCTGGCAGACAAGCAGCCTGAAAGGCCGGCCAGTGAGCAGCAGGGGGAACATCTAGCTGCACTCAGCTACAGACACAACACCTGTCATTTTTTTCCTGACCTCCTCAGTGGAGAAAAGGGCTTTGGCACCAACAGATGTAGATTCAGCTCTTTATTCTGTTGTCTGCACATTTTGTTCACTCGTTCACTCACTTTGATGTTCATTGTTGTGCACGAGGATGGCTTCAGCATCAGGGAGATAGCTAGGCACGGTGAGCCAGACAAATGCAACCCTTACCCTCGGAGACCTTACCATGGTGTAATTAAGAAGAGGGAAAATAAACAAAAAAGACTACAATGATCGCACTTGTCAGAGGAGCGAGCAAGGACTAGCAGAATATTATCAGGGCTCCTTAAGCATGATGCAAGTTTACAGTGCGAATCTTGGCTCTACTGGTGGTCAGTTGGGAAAGTTCTGAGGCCCTTCTATATGCCTTAGTTTCCTCATCTGCAAAATGTGAAGATTAGGACAAACCCAAGTGGGAAATGGTTTTAAACTTCACTACATCACTTGGAGAAATCTTAAAAATCCCAGTCCTCTGATTATACTGATAGCAACTCAATCGGGATCTCTAGGGCTGGCGCCCTGGCACTAAAATTTCTTCAGAGATCCCTGGTGATTCCAATGCGCAGCTGAGTTTGGGAGCAAAGCTCCAGCCCAGCACTTCTCACACTTTAGTGTAGCAATAAATCACCTGGTGTCTTGGGACATGCAGGCTGTGATTCATTAGCTCTGGGATGGGGTTGCAGTGTTTACATTTCTAACAAGGCCTTGGATAGTGGTTCTCAGCTGGGGTAGTTTGCTCCCCCGGGGACATCTTTGGTTGTCAGAACTGGAGGTGGATCATGGTGCTGTTAGCAGCTAGTGGGTGCAGGCCTGCAATGCTGCTCCCACCAGAAAGAGTTTTCTGTTCCCCCAACATGAATAGTGCCAAAATTGAGAAACGCTTTTCTAGAAGAAGCTGATGCTGCTGGCCCACTGACCACACTCTGAGAAGCAACAGGATCCCCATCTCTAGCTTTGCCAGCATGTCCCTGGGTTAAGCTATTTAAATGAAATCGAGGATTTGTCACAAAGCAATCAGACAAAAATTAGCAACGCTCCAATTTTTATACCTTGTTGGGGTTTTGGTGGAAGGCACGAAGGATTTCACCAGCCCCAGTCATTGGCATTAAAGAAGTGGCTGTTTGAATGTTTGTAAGGATGGGACATTCAGAAACCAAAGGAACGCTTCCACATTTCCACAGGGTTTCAGCAGCAAAGACAAAAGAACTGAAGAAGGCGAGCGCATGAATTATTAACAGGCCCGGGTGTGAAAAGTGTAGTGCAAGCCTTTTTAACACTGTTTGAGATCAGGATGAGGAAAAATGGGCAGAGACTTAATTGTTTCATTGACTTTTGCAGAGGAAACCCGGAGTCATCAAATCTACACACAGAGGGCGGAGGAAGAATTCACACACAACACTTTCTTCCTTTGCTTTATTTTTTTCTTCAAGATTAATTTGTAATTTATAGCTCTAATGACCTGCCCGGTGATGGGGTTGAGATCTGGGTATGGGATTCATAACACAGCCATCCTTCCACTCCCTTTGCCCTACTTGAAGCCCTCGTCATTTCTCATCCGGATGAATTGTAGTGGGCCCCCCGTCGGTTTTCTTGTTTACTCATCAGACTTCCCTTCGGAGCATCATCACCACATTGTGGCCCATGGAGGCTTTCTCAGAGGAACATCGGATCACCCGGCCCGGGGGATACTCTTCGGTGGTGCCTCGTTGCTGTGGTCAGTTAAGCTTCCTAGGGCTGCACTATTCCCTAGACTGATGGACCTCTAAGCATGGTCCACGGGCCCTTGTGGGTCCCCTAGACTCTTGCAGGGAGTCCATGAGGTCAAAACTATTCTCATGATACCAAAGCATAATTTGCATTTTTAGCTGTGTTGACAGTTGTTCCAGTGGTTAAAAAAAAAGCCATGATGGATGAACATGCTGGCACCCGCACAGGAATCAAAGCAGCGGCACCCACTTGCACAAGTTGTCATTTTATTCTTCACTCCCAGGCTCTTGCGATAAAAAACAAGCAAATAAATAAAGCCATTTTTTCTTAAGAATGTGCTTGATAAAGCAGGAAAAATTACTAATCCCATTAAATCTCCACCCTTGAAGACATATTTCTTAACACTTCGTGTGATGAAAGGGGAAGGACTCGAAAACACTTCAGCCACCCAGCGAAGGACGGCAGCGGCCCCGGAGAAGCGCGCGTGGGTGGCCTCGGTCGCGAGCTCACTAGCCACTTGTGTCCGTGCAGCACCGTTTCTGCTTGGCACTGCAGCTCACAAATTATAATTACCCAGACCTGGGTATTTGGCAGACAGCTTCCTGAAAATGAATAAGGTGAGCCCGTCACTTCAAGGAAAATGACTGACCGTATGTGTTGCCAAAGCTAAACTTCAAGCTTTCAAGCGAAAATTAGACTTTTGGAACATTTGTATCTCTAACAGTGAGCTTGACAGCTTCCCAGTACTTGAATAATTTTGGGATGAGGTTGGTGGTAGGAACAAATGTGCATTTGTAAAATATCGTATCAATGAAATGTGAAAATATTGGAAAAAAATCTGCCTAACTCAGGGAATCTATATTTTCCAAATGAGTCATCGTGCATGTGCAGAATCAACCAATGGATTTTAACTGGAAAGGATACCAAAAATTTACTGATATAGTTTCAGATTCTACATTTGAACTAACCTTTAAGCAATACTCCTTGTTGAACTTTGGTGTAGTATCAAACAATAACTGATAACACTTCAACCAAAAAATAAATGATAACAGACTGAATGTTATCTAATAACTGAAGTAGATGTGAGATTCTAATTGCAGCTTATTAAACCAGCTATTAAAGGGATTTGCAAAAAAAAAAGTTAAACAAGGCTACTGTTCTCACTAAATTTTTTTTTTGTCTTGAAAAGTATGGCTATTTTTAAATAAAATGAATTTATGTGGACAGGTAATGGATTTAGTATTGTTATTTAAGTGAGTGAATAGAGAAATCTTTAAAAGTTTTGTCAGTTTGAATTTCTAAAATGTGGACATCGATAGCCATAGCTCACATAAACAGCAGTTCACTGGGGACCTCAACAAACCGTGAGTGCGTGATGGGTCCTAGGACCAAAAACTTGAGGATGGACACCCTAGACCTTCACTGTCACCTCTGTGATCTTCTCTGGGCTCAGAGGGATGTGCTACCCTTGTTTTCGACCTGCAAATGTGCACCACCCCCGAGAGCACTGCCTTTCGGAGAGTGCTCACGTTACATCATCAGCTGAAGTTTCGCGGGGCTAAGGACTTTGGGATTTTGAAGGCTTAATGACTTGCAGCATGGAAAGCCGTGCTGTGAAAAATAATACCAAACAGCTGGAGAGAATCGAATGCCCACTGAGAGCTGCCCTTGGAGGTGTCAGTCTTTCATCCTGCACTCGCGGAACCAGTACCCGTCAACCTTCCATTAGGGGGGACCTAGGCTGGGCCACATGTGGGTTATCCACACAGTCCTGCCACAAAGGGCACTCATGAATGGCGGACCGGATGTATGGGGTTGCCTCCTCAGACTGGGCTGCATCTTCTTTCTCAGGGATGGCCCATCAGTCACCATCAAGGTTCAGACAGACTGGTGGCTAATGAGAAAGTGGGCCTGTCCACAAGCCCGCCTCCTCAGGCCAGCAGGCGTTTTCAAGCCTCACCTAGCCTTCTCATGGGGTCAGCTGGGTTGGCCTGGGCCAGGTGGGCTCCCCAAGGAGTCTTGGCTAAAACATCTTCTTCTGAACGTCTGGAACCTCATGGTCACAGGCACCGTCTGCACCTCTTGAAAATGCGCCTCAGCCATTGGGTTTTGGATAATCTGGAATTTTCACTGCAAATGAAATATCTCTGCCCATTTCCTTTGACACCAATTCCCATTTTCACAGGTGATGGGTATGCTGGTAAGACAGACTTAAATGTGATGCTAGCATCTTGGACTTTTGGATCAATTGTAGCACCTAAATTTTGCTACTCACCCTCTTGTTCTCAAGTCTCCTGAGTCAAGGGAGCTGTGAAAACAAGGGCAACACTACATGGAGAATAAGGAAGGGTTTCTCAGTCTCTGCACCATTGATATTTGGAGCTGGACAATTCTTTGTTGCGGTGGGGGGGTCATCTTGTACTTGTAGGATGTTTAGGAGCCCTGACCTCTACCCACTAAATGGTAGTAGAATCTCCCTGCAAAGTCATAACAACTGAACATGTCTCCAGACATTGACAAACATGCTCTTTGAGGTGGAGAACTACTGCCCTAGGGTCCCTGTAGGGTCTATGCCCCCAGGCACAGTGATTGTGGACACACAGCCCAGTGAGGATCTTCCACTCTGGACAAGCAGCTTAGAAAGGTATCCTTCGGTGGAAGCAGCTTGGGAAAAGGGGTAGGCAAGGGGTCTGAGGCTCTTGCTCCATGCTTCCCCCACAGAAATAAAGTTGGCACCTCTCTTCTCCCCCTTTCTCGTGCAAAGAGAAGCAGAAATTCAACCTCTCATCTCCCCAGTTCCCATAAGGAAGATGGAGATGAATGTGGTGGAGATGACAAGATTCAGCGCTATAACGTGTGGTTTATCTGCAGGTAACCCACGTACAGTTCCAAGTAGTGTCCATCAGTCAGGGCTCGATTGGCAGCCCATCTCCAGAAAGTACTTTCTGGCTGCCCTATCTCATATAGTTTCTCTCCGAAACCTTTCAGCATTTGGTTAAAGATCATCTTGTGTTTTCCAAACATTTTGGCAGACTTTTTTGGTGCTTTGTTTCCACCCAATAGAAGTATTCAGATCTCTCCTTTATGTAACGCCTTTTATCATTAGATACAGGGAAGGTCTTTATTGGTTTGAATCCATCCCACCTCCATGGAGATGGCAGGGTGATGTCCTAGATAAGGGCTACACTGCTGATTCTAATGCAGACAATCTCCACAAGTGTCAGTTTCCCAAGAAAAGAGGAACTCAACTTAAAAGAGATTGGTAAGAAGGAAACATATTGTTGCCCAAAGACATGTGAGAGACCCATCAAGCAGCCATCAATTATAACTGCTTTGCCTCCGCTTACTAACTGAAATCTTTAGCAAATCACTTTATGACCCCGAGCCTTAGTGTCTCAATCTATAAAATGTACGTGTAATAATATATACATTAGAAAGCTTTCACAAAGATGACATAAGGACCATATGAAATAAAGACTGAGCCAGGAAGGGGCCCAGAAAAGAGGCTACCAAACCTCTATGGGCTGAATTTTAAATAATAGCTTTATTGATACATTACTCATAAAATTCAACATTTTGAACCAGATTTTATTTTTTTAGAGTAGTTTTAGGTTCACAGTAAAATTGGGCAGAGGCTGTAAGGATTTCCCCTGCACCTGTCCCCACACAGGTCCGACCTCCGCCTCATCAGCAGCTCCCACCAGATCAATAGATTTGTTGCAATCCATGAACCTACATTATCAGCACATCATATTACCGATGCCCATACAATACATTAGGGTTCACAACTGATGTGCACTCTATGGGTTTGGACAAATGCATAATGACATGGGCCCACCATTACAGTATCATACAGAGTAGTTTCACTGCTCTAAAAATCCTCTGTGCTCAAATTTACCATTTTAAAGTATACAATAGAGTGTTTTTTTCTTTTTTCTTTTTTTAAAGTAAGTTAACTTTTTTGAAAATTTTATTTATTTATTTTTTAGAGAGGGAAGAGAGGGAGAAAGAGAGAGAGAAACATCAATGTATGGTTGCTGGGGGCCGTGGCCTGCAACCCAGGCATGTGCCCTGACTGGGAATTGAACCTGCAACACTTTGGTTCGCAGCCTGTGCTCAATCCATTGACCTACGCCAGCCAGGGCTTTAGAGTGTTTTTTTTCTCTTAGTTTACAAACACAGTCAAGCAACCATCATTACTCTCTAATTTCAGGTCATTTTTACGATTCCTAAAGAGAAACTCCTACCTCTAAGCAGTCTCAGTTCTTTTTTCTGTAAGTCCCTGACATGTGCTGATCTGCTTTCTGTCTCTGGATGTTTCTATCCCGGAGGCTCCATATAAACAGAATCATAATATGTGGCTTTTCGTGACTGGCTTATTTCATTTCATATAAAGTTTTCAAGATTCATCCATATTGTAGCAGGTATCAGTTTTGTATGCTTTTTCATTGCCAAATACTATTCCACAGTATGGCTAGAACACATTTTGTTTATTCATTTATTAGTTGATGTTTGAGGTTTTTAATTTTTTGGCTGTTATGAATAATGATATGATAGACATTCATTCACTGGTTTGTGAGTGGACCTATGTTTTTAGTTTTCTTAAACATATATGTACCTACAAGTGAAATTTCTGGGTCATGTGATGAATCCATATTTAATACTTCGAAGGCCTGCCAGGCTGTTTTCCACAGTGGCTGCCCCATTGTACAATTCCATCAGCGGCATTCTGATTTCTCTACGTCCCTGCCAGCGCTTGTTTTTGTTGGTCATTTATTCTTCCATTTATTCACTCACGAATTAACTACTTAGGACCAATGTATGCTAGAGACTGCAGTGTAATAGTGAGACAATCACACCAGAAGCTTATCTAGTTTTGGCAGAGACAGATAGTAGTCAAATTATAACACAAATAAAAGTAAACATGTAGTTGTGAGAATTACGAAGTGGGGAGTGGTGCATGGCGTGGTGAGATTGCATGCCAGGGTGGTTTGCCTTTGTCTGGGGCTTCGGTGAAGGAAGCTTCCCCTGGGGAGGGGGAGGGCAGTGATTGAGTTGAGATGTGCAAGCTGAACGGGAGTTTAGTAGGTATTTCATTATGAGCAATAGTGTTAATGTATCCATGCCTCAGTTCTTCCTTTATAATATGGGGCTAGCCGGGTCATATAACAGAGTGCTTTGGGGAACTCAATGAAAGCTATTGTTAGCCACAGATTAGATCCCTCCATTACTGGTTCTCTGGTTTCCAGCTGCAGTTTTCCTCCACCCTCCTTCACTCTCCAGGTGAGAGAGTCTTTAGAGACACATGTTGACGGTATTGAAGCTGTGGATGGTGTTGAGGTTGGTTGTGATTCAGTGGGTGCCTTTTCTGTGCCAGGTACTGTGCTAAGTAATTGACAGTATCTTAGTCATTCTTTATAATGACACCGCAGTAGAAAGGGGGCCTCATGAAATTAGAAAGGAGGGAAAAAATAAAAAAGACAATGGGAAGAAAAGGTACCAAGTTTATGTATGAAGGAGTTGGGTTTATGGTTGAAAAAAAATGATTCTAAGTCCAATATTTTGAAGTGCATGTTTAGAAAGCACCTGAAATAGGTACTTGGTTTCAGAAAATATATTTTATGCAATTTAATTCTGTTTATACTTAGAAGAGTATTTCATTTCGTGAATATAGAATGTAATCTCTTTTATTTCAAATTACTTCTCTGGTATCAAACTAAATGGTTTAGCTTAATCACATATAACAAACCTCCCTGTATGAGGGCCTGGATCCCAAATCTTGCTACAAATTAGTTTCTAGCCCAGGCAATAAATGGATACCTGGAGCAAATTCAAAAAGGGAGACCACTTTAATTAGTTTTGAAAGTGTCTCCAATCAGTTCCAGAATAGCTGTCACTGGATTTATGATGCGCCTTCCAAATTGTACCTCTTATTATATCCAGCTGAAGGGAGAGTGCTTCAGAGAAATTATGATTTCTTGAAACCTAAATATTTATCTCCCCAAATAAGTGGCCCTAGAAAATATGGGCAAGGCTGACGGAAAGCAAGCCAGCTCACCTTAGCCAAGCTGGCCAAGGAGCCTCTATCATTGTTTCCACTAAATTGCAAGGGTTCCAGGAGAAATAATCTAATCAAACCTTCCTTGGAACATTTCCATAAGTATAGCCCAACCCCACTCATCTGTCACTCAACAGTTGTGTCCGCTTTTACATTTATGCCCAAATGACAGCAACACAGGGCCCTACCTGAGCAGGAGCTGGCGCCGAGACCCACAGGTTAAATGACTTGCTGAATATTGCTGAGTTCTAAATGCTGTGAAACCCACTTCACTCCAATTCCAGTATTTTGAGCCCAAGGAACATCCTCAAAAGGAAATGTCAGCAATAGAAATTATGAGTGGTCATTTCATACATGATTCCTAGCGGTTTTGAAGTTGAATCACCTGCTAGTTTCTGTTGGATTCTCTTATCTTTATTTTCTCAGCCATGATGCCTGAGTGTAGCATGGATGTGAGACAGTACACAGACAGCGTGGCAGGGCGGAGAAGGCTCGGGGTTTGGAGTTGGAAAGGCAGCCCTACAGCCTGACATTGTACTTCTCAGCGGTGTGACTCTGGGCTTCACCACTCGGACCCTTAGTATCTTCTTCTGGGCAGGAAGTCGTGGTGAAGGTGAAGGGAGAAAATGCTTTGTGACTCCAAATTGCTATCCCTGTTACTACTTCTAAATCTAAGACTGTGATTCAATGTGGCACGAGAAGTCTGCAAGGTGTTTTCTGAGTTATTTGGAGATGCCACATCACATCAGAACGTCATGATGACACCTACCCTTGAGCGCTCGATAACCACTCTTTTCTTCTGGTGTGAATGGCATGCATAGTGATTGCAGGGAAGCTCAGACATCAGGGTTACAATTCTTCATATCGTCACAACGTGCAGGACGCTGTACCAAAGGCTTTGTGGGTATTATCTCACTGAGCACCAGCAAACCCATGTGATTGGTAGTGTTATAATCCTCACTTCACAGATGGAAACTGAGAAGAGATTGGTTCAGTCTGCTCAAGTCAGCCCTTCTAAATGATCATTTCCTTTCATCCCAACTTCTTTTCCCTTCCATCTGCTTGTTATCATCGAAGTGGTTTGCCGTGGGAGGTTATACTCTTTCTCCTGGGTGACTGTCATGTAACTTGAACCTGACTGACTGGAAGATGGTGTGACGGGCAGAACAATGCCTCCCACCAAAGGTGTCCACATTCTAATCTCAAGACCCAGGACTGTGTTACCTTACATGGCAAAAGGGACTTTGCACGTGTGGTAAAGGTAGAGACCTTGAGTTGGGAGGATTGTGTTAGACTGTGTGTGTGGCTCTAATGTAATTACAAGGGTTCAGTGTAATCCAAAAGCTGGGGAAGGAGACAGACTGACAGAGAGAGGCTGGAGTAATATATTCTGAAGATGAAACAAGAGATCAAAGCCAAGGAACGCAGGCACCGTTGGGAGCTAGGGAAGGCAAGGAAATGGATTGCCCCCTAAGCCTCCAGAGGAAGCCCCCAGGCCTGTTGACACTGCAATTTTAGTTCAGTGAGAGCCACTGGACTTCTGACCCCAAGAGCTGTAAGGCACTGGGTTGTAAGCCACTGAGCTTGTATTATTTTAAGCCGGAAAGTTTATGGAATTTGTTGTAGCAGCAATAAGAAACAAATACAGAGGATCAGACTGAATGATTTTCCATGGCAAACAATCCCACTAAAACACCACCAGAAATATTCAAGTAAGTATAGCTCTACTGTGGACTGTAGAGAACCATTCAGAATGCTCTCGGATGGGGAAGCCAGCTCCCGTGATGTCAAGGTCAGACAGCCAGAAAGTGCAGCTGCTGGCATCCAAACCCACATCTTTCTGACCATATCTGTCTCCTTTCTTCATAAATATGACCTGCATAGTGACCCACTCAAGGGCCCACAGCCGGTTGCCAGAAGTACTGGGCTGGGATGTGGTCCTCATTCTCCAAATCAGTTCCTCAAAAGCAACAGGAGATATCGGATGTGAGCACAAACTCATCACAGGATGGGGATGCCCAGCCTGGTCCTGCTGCCTCTTCCGTGTGACTCATGTCTGGCATCACCTGAGTGCGGTGCTCATTTATCACTGTGACTAAGCTGTTCATGCTCACGGTCCTGCGTTAGCTGATTAACTGGCATATAATAGAACTTGATGGGAAGCAATCACGAAGGAGGTAGTTAATGTTTGCAGAATGTCCTAGAACTGGACTTTGATTTCTTTTCACCACCACCCTTCATTGAGGGAGAGTCCTGATAGAAGGGTGGCTTTTGATGTAAACAAGGGCTGGGGTTACTCACCATTTGGGGCATATCCTGTACAATGTCATGTCTGCCCCCAGTGCTGAGATTGGGATGCAGCGATACGGCGGAGCTGTGTTTCTGGGGGAGGGAGGAAACTAAATGTGGGTGGGCACCTACTGTGTCGACCGAATTCTACCTAGTGCTTTCAGATTACTTCATTTTCACAATGGCACTGTGAAGTGATATGATCCCCTTTCCACATGAGGAAACTGAGGCACGAATCCAATGGGGAGCAGGACTAGAAGCAATGCTGGGGAGCTTAGAAATGTGGGGTTGATGGTGGAAAGACGAAGGTAATTCATACCCTTGGGTAATCAACAGGTATTTAATGTTCCCTGCTTCCGCTTATGAACAGGAGTCTTAAAATTCCATGATTGGCCAAAACATAGCACGTGGTTTGTTTGAACTGAAAAATGTCCCGAGTACAGCTGGTCTACATCTGTTTGTGTGGTGCCAAGTGAGACATTTGGGTTTGATGTGAACTATGCCAGCATAGGATCCAAAGACTTGAATTGTAGTTGAGCTATTAATTTTTAAAAAATTTTGGGCAAATTAGTTCCCCTCTCTGGACTTTCTTACCTCTTGAGGGAGCATAGGAGAGAAATAAGACAGGTTTTTAAGGCAGACAAACCTAGATTGAAATTCGGGTTTAGCCCAGAATTAACTGTGGCCTTAAGCAAGTCACTGACCCTCACTCCCCCTCGGATCCTTCGTTAGGAAAATGAGGATAATGATAGGTAGCTGGTAAGGTTCCTGACAAACTGTAACAAACAAATTACAAGCAACCAGAAAGCAAGTTGGCACACACACACACAGTGGTTCCTAATAAGTAGTAGCTCTGCAATGAGGGATGTTTGGCTAAGCAACCTCTAGATCCCTTGCAAGTCTATAATTTTAGTTTTTCAAAACTTTTGACTAGTGTTTATGGGGAACTTACTACACAGTAGGCTCGATGGCAAGGCTTATGCTTGGCATTATCTTGTGAAATCTTCATCACAATGTTAGGAGATAGTTGCTATCAAAACTCTTGTAGATAAGGACACCTGGGTACAGAAAAGATAAATAAGCTTCCCCTGTCACAAATAATAGTGATGGAGTTCAGATTTGATCTAAATATTACTCCAGAACTACCACTCTTAAAATTAAGGCCTTGTTAATAATATGTATCTATGGGTATCATTACTAGTGTAGAAAATGGCTGGACATCAATTTTCTTATTTTCCTGTAATGCAGGGAGACACACTAGTGACTTATTGAGACCTTGTGAGTCCCTGGATGGCTTCAGGACAAGAAAAACCCAGTACATACCAACTGCTGCTTTCAGTGGAAAGTTATAACCGAGCATAATTGTCAAAGCTACGAAAAGAGTGAGACTCAGGTGTTTGATTGCCCATGTTCTCAGCAAGTGGGAGAGTTGCTGCTAAGGGCAGATGGGAACCTACTTCTCTGAGAACCAAATGGGTTGAGATACTTGGGCAGGTTTTGTCAGCCTGGGTTTTGCTTCATTCCTCCGTGTTGATTCTCAACCATCCTGTAGGGAAAATAGGTCTGTGAATTCTGTTAACTCTCCAACTTCCCAGACAGTTGTTTTAATGAGCTTCTATAATCTGTCATGCAGACTGCAAGCAACAAGAATACAAGAAATATGAGGTCCTTAATCTTAAAACCAACCAACCAACCCTGATTTGTACAATCTGCCAACTTCTGTGATATAAACACTTCCACCGAGGCCAATTTCAAGCTATAAATGTGAGGTCACTTGTCATGGAGTTGGGGAGAGTTGGGCATAGTTGGCTCTGGTGAACTGGTACAAGCTGGCTCCTGCCCACTGCTGGTCCTCCTGGATTCTTAATGTGCCCTTTACTGGGACGCATGACCCTCCTTCACCTAGTTACTACCCACTCGTCCTTCAGATCTCCACGCAGTTGTCACTTCCTCAGAAGTTTCAACTGGACCCTCGTCCCAGATGAGAAGCCTGAGAGTTTGAGAAACCTTTCCAGTCTTTTTAATTGTTTTGCTAGATATGACAAAGTACCTGCAGAGAGAAATTTTGTCTGTGACTGCTCATGCGAACCTGTGGGCAGGGCCCCAAGGCCAGTGTGGTGGGCTCTGCTCTCTGAAGCAATTTGGTGAGATAGGTCTTTCCAAATGGCTCTTGGAGAGAGTCCTGAGTTCCAAGCAAACTTTTGCATCAAACCAAACCCAATCTTCCCCAAACAACTAAAAAGCATCAGACCAGCTGATATGTGCATCACGTAGTACTGAAATCTCCCACACCATGTATTTGTTGCCGAATAGGGGAATTGGAACGTTCTTATTATTTTAAGCTATGTAAGGTTCCAACTTCCAGTGGCATTTTGTATAGACATTTAGTCGAGGGCTTTGGGAATATTATAGCAGTGCCCTCACCTTCTCTCTAGAAGGTGCTGAGCTGATTTGGATAAAATAAGAAATGATTTGACCCCTTAGCCTGGAACAAAATCAAGACAAAATTAAATGTTCGAACTTTAAGAGAGTTCACTCAACTTCTTGGCTATTGGTCTTACCTCTGCCTTTTCCCCTTGATTGCCCCTTGTGGCCAGCTGCAGGGACATCTGCTAGAAGTCAGCTCTGCCTGGGGTATTTCTGGCCTTACCCAAAATAGGGAGAATCCAAGGTCTCCTGAGATCCTCATCTGCAGAGATTTCCCACTGGACTTTGCAATCTCAAGAGAGGAGCATTTGCAAGACTTGGCGTCGGTGGCTGAACTTTCGCCCACTGATCGAACGAAAGAGAGTCACTGACTCTTGAGAGGGTCACATATTACTGTTTGTCACCATTGCCCAGGAAATCAATTTTTTTTTCTCATGATATTTTCTGACACTGGAGAGCTTACTGGTGCCTTCTCTTGGGTCCAGGTGGCCTTTATCCAAAACACCTAACAGAGACACTTTTATTGACTACCTGCTGTGCAAAGAAAGTGAAGCATGTTCATCATCTTCCCTTTTGCCATCATCATGGCTGACATTCACAGAGCTCCCACAATGAACCTGGCATCACACTGAGCATTTTACATGCAGGATCTCATCCAGTCTATACAAAGACCTTACACATTTATGGTTTCCGCTTTAGAGGCGAGGATTCTACAGCTCAGAGAGGTTAGGAAAATCACCTAAGAGATCACACAGCCAGTAAATGGCAGAATTGAGACTCTAATCCAGGTCTGATGACAAGCTTTGCATACTACCATTATTTCACCTAACAGAAATGGATGGAAGGATGCAATTTCGTTTAGGAAAAAAATAACTTTTGGGTAAACAGATCACGTAGAGGCTGTATCTCCTTACCGTCCCTCAGTTACTCTTGAGGCAACTTGCTGACTGTCGTTTCCTCTTGCTGTTGCAGACAGACAGAAGCTATGGGCATGCACGACTTGAGGCCTGTAGCCCAGGCCTCTCTGTGGTCAGCGGCAGATGTGGCGTTTAACCCAAGGCCGCCTTCCTTGGCCCCTTTCCTCCCATGAGAACATAATTGGCTTCTCTTTCCATTTCTCCAGGCCAGATGATAGGACATATATAAATAGTGAAAAAATGTTTTTAATAACTTTATTCCCACTGCACATATACATGCCTCAGATTCAACACCAGTAGATATTTGAATCTTTCATGACTAATTTCAGCAATTTCTGCTTTTCCACACAGAATAGCCTCGTTCCTGAAGGTCTTCTGTTTTCCATTACCATGTGGGTCACATGATACTCATGTAGCACAAAGGCCACAAAGTTGGGAATTTCTAAGCACAGTTTAGATGACAGATCCGGCCTCAAGGCTGCTTTTGCTCTTTGTCCTGGACAAGTGATGCTCAAGGTGTGATGCACTGAGTGCTTTCTGTACTCAGCCTCCTAGGGTACAAACAGTTTTATGGTAGGCAAGGACCGTGGGGCTTGCTGGTACCTCCTTGGAGGTCCCTGGAAGGAGGACAAGGAGGCCAGGACAGGATCTGGCTCCAGAAGGGACTGATGGCCTTGCCATTGGCCTGAGGAAGTTTAGCTATGCTGACCCAGAGTGCTCTGTCCAAATGACAGGGCGATTCTGGCCCAGAAACTCAAATCTGCAGGGAAAGAGATAAATCTCCAGGTCAGGTGGGGTAAGTGTCTGCATTAGGAGATGTGACTACATCAAAAAGGATGAAGAAATGGGAGGGTTACAACCAAAGAATATTTATTTTGTGCCATGCTTTTTCCCCTCTATATTGGATTTTATTTTATTTTTCAATTACAGTTGACATTCAATATTATTTTACATTAGTTTCAGGTATACAGCATATTGGTTAGACAATCGTTTAATTTACAAAATGATCCCCGTGATAATTCTAGTGCCTACCTGGCAACGTATATAGTAGTTACAGTATTATCGACTGTATTCTCTGTGCTGTACTTTATACCACCCCCTGACTATTTTGTAACTACCAATTTGTGCTTGTCAGTCCCTTCATCTTTTCCACCCAGCCCTCCAACCCCTCTCTCATCTGCCAACTTTCAGTTCTTTGTAGCTATGAGTTTGTTTCTACTTTGTTTGTTTGCTTATTCTTTAGGTTCCATATATAAGTGAAATCATACTGTATTTGTCTTTTTCTGACTTAATTCCCTTAGCATAATACCTTCTAAGTCTATTCATTCTGTTGCAAAGGGTATGATTTCATTTTTTTAATGACTGAGTAATATTCCATTGTATATCTGTACTACATCATCTTTATCCACTTGTCTGTTGTCAGGTACTTGGAGTATTTCCATATCTTGACTATTTTAAAGTACAATGCAATGAACATAGGGGTGCATATATCTTTTTGAATTAGTGGTTTGGATTTCTTCAGATAAATACCCAGAAGTGGAACTACTGGGAGAAAAAGCAGTTCCATTTTTAATTGTTTGAGGAAACTCCATACTGTTTTTCATAGTGGCACCAATTTGCAATCCCACCAACAGTGTATGAGGGTTCCCTTTTTCCCACATCCTGGCCAACATTTGTTGTTTATTGATTTATTGACAATAGCTACTATGACAGGTGGGAGGTGATATATAATTCTGATTTTAATTTGCATTTCTCTGATGATTACTGACATTGAGCATCTTTTCATATGTCTATTGGCCATCTGTATGTCCTCTCTGGAGAAGTATCTATTCAGGTCCTCTGCTCATTTTTTAAATTGGATTTTTAAAAATTTGGTATTGAGTTGTATGAGTTCTTTATAAATTTTGAATATTAGTCCCTTATCAGATGTGTCACTGGTGAATATCTTCTTCCATTCAGTAGGTTGTCTTTTTGTTTTATTGATGGTTTCCTTTGTTGTGCAAAAATTTTTTTAGTTTGATATAGTCCCATTTATTTTTTGCTTTTGTTTCCTTTGCCCAAGGAGATATATCAGAAAAAATATTACTAAGGGAAATGTCATAGAGTTTACTGCCTATGTTTTCTTCTAGGAGTGTTATGGTGTTGAGTATTACATGTAAGTCTTTAATCCATTTTGTGTGCTGTAATTTTTGCAGATCTTATTTTAGTTTAATATGAGGCTGTAGCATCAGCTAGATCTACGTTCTATTTGTGAACCATTCTGAGCCAGTAACTTCAGCTAGGAGAATGGACTAAAATGATTGGGCAGGCTGGGTCACCTGTTGAGTTCTTTCTCTTACAGGGGATAATGGATGAATCTCATTCACTGAAATCCCATAGAAAGGGCTCCCCACGGGGAGAAAGTATTCAGTTACCAGAAGCAAAGGGAATGGATATAAAGCAGCCAAAAGCACAGGTGCTCAGTTCAGCGACTGAGCCCCAGGCTGCCCTTGATATTGGCCAAGTCGGGTTTATCTCTGTCTGAAGGCAGGATGGGTCTCTTGGGAGGAGGGGCTGTCAGTTATCTGGTTTTCAAGAACAGGGGAAGACTGAGATAAACCACAAAGCAAGACATTTTAATCTAATTAAACACTAATCTCCTAGTTCTCAAGGAAGAAATAAAAGGTGATTATTTTTCTTAAACTAAAAATTTACACAGGGAAAAGGACTCCTTGGCCAGGTCTGGATAAAGCGTCAGCACAAAGGAGAGGGAAAGGAGGGTTTCTGGTTCTGGGGGAAAGCAGGTGTGGCTATTCTCACAATTGCAGGTGTGGGGAGAGAAAGGAGGCACAGCCTGTCCCATCTCAATCCCCTGAGAGCCCGACCGAGGGCTGGTCCACCATGAGCCAGTGGGGCAGGGGGGCTGCAGCTTCCATCAGGTGCAGGAGCAGTGGCAACGTCACTGTGGTGGCCATAAGAGTCTGCCCCGGGGCCCTCAACCCCAGGAAGGGAGATGGATCAAGGTCCACCTGCTGGGCTCTGAATCTTTCACTGTGTTGGTGCCAAGGTCACTCTCTTCTTGAGCTCCTCCAAGCCAATACTTAAGCATGGCAGGCCCAGTCCTGAGAGACACAGGACTCCTCTGACAGTTGTTGTCGGCTTGAGGACTTTCTGATCACCCTGCTGAGCTCTTCTTAGCCTGCACAGTCCTCGACCTAGGATCTTGCTTTGCACAGGCTGTTTGTCTAACGAATTCCCAGTAAACTCCTGTATGTCTGTACATTAGTATTCTATTGCTGCTGTAACAAATTGCACACTTAGTGGCTTCAACAAACACAAATTTATTCTTTTACAGTTCTGGAGGTCAGGAGCCTAAATTCAAGGCATCCAAGGGATGTGCTCCTTCTGGATGCTCTAGGGGAGAATCTGTTTTTTTGGGTTCTGCCTCCTTTCCTTTGCTTATGGCCCCTTCCTTCCTTCAAGGCCACCATTGTAGCATTTTCGAATCCCTCTCTGACTCTGACTCTCCTGCCTCTCTCCTATAAGGACCCATGTGATTACATAGGGTCTATCTGAATAATCCAGAATAATCTCCTCACCTCAATATCCTTAATCACATCTGCAAGTTGCTTTTGCCAAGCAGAGCAGACATATTCACAGTTTCCTAGGATTAGGAGGCAGCCATCTATGGGGGCCTTTATTCTACCCACCACAATCTGTCAAAGCATTATTGGGGAATCAGCTCTTCTGTGAAGACCTTTTATGACAAAAGCAACTAAAACCAACTACTCATTCCTATGAAACACGTTATCTTAGTTTTCTTACATGATGCTATGTGCTTTAATACATTACATTGCACTGCTCTTCTTTTCTTACTTACGTCACCTAAACTAGATGGTCAGACCCTTGAGTTAAAGGACTATGTCTTATTCATCCCAGAGGCCCCAAACTGGGCAGAGTCTGGCTTAGGTTTCAGTAAACGTCCACCTGAACCAAAGAACACACTTTATGATGTGCAAGTTGCATTTTAAATATTTCCAAGATGGGGCATGCCATGAAGAGATCACTTGTAAAATGTCCAATACATCGGACCGACCAGGCAGAGGGCCCATGACACGGGTAGGTATTTGGGGAGATATCAAAGTCCAGCATAATTAAAAATGTTGGGTGGAGGCACCAAGGCTAGGGGGTGTGTTCCAATGTAGTGCCTCAGGTCAGTAACAATCTAGGGAATTTGCTGAAACATAAAATTAAGGTAGGAGCAGAGCCTAAAGATGAGAATGAAGGGAAAAAACAAAAAATTGTGCTGGATTCCTCTACAACCTACTAAGGAGTCGGGCTTTGTTCTGTAGATAGTAGGGAGCCATCACAGATTTCTAGGTTGAGTGGTGTGACCTCATTCACGTCTCCTGAGGCTGGAGTGTTGAGGGTAACGAAGAAAGCAGACTGAAGGCAGGGGATTGGGATGGGTCACGACAGGTATGTTCATGTTCTGAGCTAAGGTAGCCAGAACCAGGACGGAGGGGCAAGGTCCCCATTAAACACCAAATTTAATGAGGGAGTGACTATGCCAATTTTTGCCAACATTTACCCTAGGCCATAAAAAGGGTCAATGGACACTCACTAAATATATATCTGATGAATGAGTGACAAGTGATTCTTGTGATGTTAAAATGTCAGGTTGATAGAGCTCAGTGGTTGGGACGTATACAAATAAATAGGTTATGACTGGTTGGAGAGCATAGTGAGGGACTGGGTTATGACGTTAGTTTTAATTGGATATCCTGTGCCTATTAGATAACTGAGTTGGAGTGTGTGTGTGTGCGTGTGCACGTGTGTGTGTGTGTTGGAGGTGGGCTTGGGGAGTAGCAGTCCCTCCCTCCCATTTTTCATAAAGTAGATCTTCCGTGCTCTCTGCCCTTTGACCTTTGAGGTACCTCTCTCTCCCTGCACATCTCTCTGGGCCAGTTCTCAGCTACTCAGGTTTCCAGTCCTGGCTCACCCCAAAGGGCATCATGCATAGCATTCCTTCTCCAGCCCACTCAGGGATTCTTAAATGTGGCCTCATTTCCATACTCCCAGTATTTGCCAGCAAATTCATTTGGACTCATTTTTAATAAGCTCCTGGGCTCTTGGCTCAGACCTTAAATATTTCACTTGATTTGTGTTTGGGGGGTGGGGAAGCCACAAACAAACAAAAAATGATGGCCCTATATAAAACGACAAATATTTATTGGACTTTTCAAAATGCACCCAATACTTTTAAGGGCCTCCGGGAAAATATTAAATTAAAAACTGTCTGTGCATTACACAACCTGTGAAATCAACCACCCTTGGTACATAAAGCTCAATTCGCCTCATTGGTGAGTGCGGGTTTGGACCATTTGGCTGCCACTGTCTTTATAAACAGAGAGAAAATAGTGATGAAACATTACCTACATCTCAATGATTCTTCCTTGTGGGCCAATTAAAAAAAACACCCACCCACCACATTCTTTCCTCCTTCTTGCTTCAGGTTGTGATTTGCCTCTCTGTAATTCAATAGACTTAGAGAAATTGATCTACAAAGAGATTTTTAAATCTATAATTTTACCACAGTTGGGAGAATATGAATAGCATAATTGACCAAATGTAATTCTCATCTCTGAGGCTCACCATGATAATGTCGATATTTCAGAAAGGAAAGAAACCAGCATTTATTGAGCACCTACTATGTGGCAGGTATTGAGCTAAGTACATTTTTGATCCCCTCGACATTTCGTCTTCATCTTTCCTGCCTTCACCAAAAATATTATCTGTCTTATAGATTCGAGGAAGGCAGTGTAGGAAAGCTAAGTGATTACATGAGAAGTGGGAAAAGCAGGTGTCAAGAATTCAAACTGATGTCTGTCACCTGCAGAAGGAGTGGGTCTGGGAGTAAATGACAGTCATCAAACATGTCACTGGTATTGTCCCCTCTCCTTCCTTATTTGCAGAGTACCAGCTCAGGCATCACACATGCCATCTGAATGAATTCAAAGAGAGCCACGTGAATGAGGGAAAAGGGTCTTCTGTTCAGCAGGACACACTCTCAATTATTATTATCCTCCAGGAATTGTTGCCTTGTTGCTGAATTTAATGGGAAAGCATTCGGTGTTTCGCAGTTCAGTGTGCTGTTGGCTTGTGGCTTAAGATGGTGCATTCATTTTCTAGGGTTGCCCCAACAAAGTACCATGCACCAGGTGGATTAACATGATAGAAATGTAATATAATAGTTGTGCAGCTCTATGGACAAAATAATAGGCATAAAATATATAAAATTAGCTCTGGCCAGGTAGCTTAGTTGGTTAGAGCATTGTCCCAATACACCAAGGTTGCAGGTTCAATCCCTGGTCAGGGCACATGTAAGAGTCAACCAATGAATGCGTAAATAAGTAGAACACAAATCACTGTTTCTCTCTTTCTTCCTCTCTTTCTCTTCCTCTGTCTAAAATCAATAAAAAATGTTTAAAATGTGTATATAATCAAAATAATTAAAAATAAAATTAGGGCCCTGGCTGGCATAGCTCAGTGGATTGAGCGTGGGCTGCGAACCAAAGTGTCGCAGGTTTGATTCCCAGTCAGAGCACATGCCTGGGTTGTAGGACATGACCCCCAGCAACCGCACATTGATGTTTCTCTCTCTCTCAATCTCCCTCCCTTCCCTCTCTAAAAATAAATAAATAAAAAAATCTTTAAAAAAATAAAATAAAATTAGGAATTGACAGCAGATGTGGGAGATAAGAATTTTCATACTCAGCATCTGAAACTCCCTCATGGAGGAAAGAAATGAGGGCAAGACAAAACTCAACTGTCTTTCCACGTTTTACAAGATGGGCTGTTCGTTCCCAGGTGCACTGTTCCTGAAGGGGCTGCTCCTGAGACAAGGGGACCCCAGTGACTGGGTTCCTGTGTCCTGGGTTCTGTGGACATGCATTTTGCTTTAGCACTTTAGGGTGGACACAACCAAAATGAAAATCACTATCCAGACAAGCAGAAATGCATGGTTAACATCTGTGTGTAAGCTGACACTGGTGGCCAGGTGTGATCTCTTTAGAATCCACTCTGCTTCGGAAGACATTTTTGGAAGAAATAAATCGTAAGTCACGGCACCTCACCGCTCATTGCTCATTCATTAAACTTTTATTGAGAAGCTAATATGGCTGTGTGAGGAGTCCAGTCCTGAAAATAGAAAGATGAATAAAACAGACGTGGCCCATACATGTCCTCCTGGGACGGAAAGCCTGTCCCTCTGGAAGATCAATCAAGTAAAGCCGTGGTTGCAGGTCACCAGTTTCCAAGAATCCTACTCTCCTGGGGGCAGGAGGTGGAGGTGGATTTCTACGAATCCCTCACATCTTGGAGAAGACAGCACAGAGAGGTGATTTTTGTGATGAGGAACTGCTGGTGAGGAAAGTGACGTGACAGAAAGTGTCATAGCCTTGGGCTAAGAGAAAATCAGCAATTAGCCCGAGAGAGATGTGCCCCCACCCCCCCAAAAAAATTGAAGATGGAAAAAAATTTGCTTCGTTTTTACATACATGCAAAGGAAAGGGGATGCTGTGGGGAGCAATCTCCTTTGCCCTGGGTACAGACGAGACGGCACCCCATCGGTGCGTCCTGGCAGACTGAGTTGAGAGCATTGGGAAAGTCCTGAGGTTACATTTTTCTTTCTGAAGAATGCTGCCAAATTGCTAATTTGGACTCACGTTCTTTTTCCGCAACATAGCTTTCTCTGACCTCGAAGGAGCCAGGGTGTAGACAGCTAAGTATCTTAACGTTTGAGAATTGCCAACTCTGCTTCTCCTCTCGCAACTCTTGGGTGGATTGGTCCATAGGGTTAAATGGCTCATTGCAATTCAGCAAAGTGGCTTTTATGTGCAATTAATGTTTGTTAATTTGGTTAAATGTCAAAGCATACATTGTTTTTTTGAGGGAAAAATCTTCCTGCAGTACAACCTCCATCCCCAAACCCTTTAAATATTGAGGGTTTGATTCAACAGACAAATGCAGAGGCAATCATATTCAGCATCTGCTTGAAACTGAATGGATGATACCTTAGTTCAATGTCCCTCTTGGGAGAGGAGGTAGTAATATCTCAGCACATCCGAGTTTAGAGCCAAAGATAAGGGGATAGTTGAGAAAACCCACTGGAAAAATATTGCCACATAGCCCCTAAGGAAGAAAGGAGGGCTTTGACTCAGTTATTGGCTTACTTGTTTGGATCCCGCATTTTTTGTTCCCTTAATATTTTACTATTTCCCCTGGTTTTTTTTTTTTTGTCTTGTCTGTTCTGGGTATTTATTTTTTAATCTTTGATGTGTCCATATCTGTATATTCTAGTTCTGTTTGTCAGGTTGCTAAAGGTTCAGAAATAGTTACTGAATTTTCTTTACAATGACTATTTTAATTAAAGTCTACCATGCATTTATGCAAAATATACACAGGAAAAGTATAAATAGGCTAAAGCGCTTGATCTTTCAGCCTTGGCATCCGTCTGCCACTAACGTAAAACAAACAAACAAAAATGATGTCTTTTTCAAAATTCACAGGGGAAAAACAGATTTAAGGGTCTCAGCTGTAGAATTTCTCTCATACTTTTTTTTTACCTTTAGAGTTTGATCCCAGCTACAGCTCTCTGTGCTGGTTAAATAGTGTGGCATCTATGCTGTGGGTAGAACCTTGGATTGACTTGTAAAGCTGCCCTAGATATTTTAAATTCTGCGTCTTGTCCTCTTTTTAAAAATCATTCTCTTTGCACTGCTCTCTCTCCCGCGTCTCCCTGGTGTAGTGCAGTGACTGAGTTCTGTCTGCCCACTCACTGCCTGCTCACCCTGCCGGGCTGGGGGAGGTCAGGCCAGGTCCTTCTAAGCCTCACTGATATACTCTCTTTTTTTGTTGTTCTAGTGCATGATACTCATCACTCCTTTCTTCCTTAAAATCTCAGAAGGGAGAGTCTTCCCCCCAACACACACACGAGGGCCAAGATGTGGGTCTATGGAGACCTGCTTGAGATTGCTTCTTTAGGTTGGAGGGACAAAGACTATCCTAGTAGCTTTTTCACACCAGGAAGGACCCCCCCAAAGCAAGCCGAAGATGAAGAACATCTCTTCTCTCAATATGTCCACTCTTCAGGTCCTTCTCAGAAATCGGTGATAATGACTGACTGATGATTCTCAGCAGGGCCAGTCACATGGGCCTGTGACTCGAGCAGTCACACAGGGCCACACACTCAGAGGGGGCTCCCCCTTGGTTAAATGCTCTGCTGTTGCCACCTTAAACATTCTTAATAATCTTGGAATGAGAGTTTCCACATTTAGATTTTGCACTGGATCCCACGAATAACGAAGCCTGTCTTGATTCTCTATACAGAATTCTGGCCAGTTCTCTTTGCATATCATCAATACAGCAAATGTTGTTGGCACATAAATGGGAGTTCGAGTTGTCCTCATCCCAGGAGGGACAGGGGCACCTATGTGCCTCCCTGGACCTGGGAAACATGTTAAATTTCCCAGGATTCAGAGGGGAGAGGTGAGCTCAACCATGATTTAGCTTAAAGAGCCAAAGAATTTACAAGTACACTGGGTGGCAAGCTCATTCACTGATAGCAATGTTTTGATGACTGGAAAGGAACAAGGTACCAGGTACTTTTTGGGCCTGTGGAAATTAGTCATGGTTTATCTGAGAAGCTCTCTGAATTTTGTGGCCCTGAAGACCTTGAAGGTTACATCACTTTAGGTTTGGTGTGGAGTCCTCTGTCCCGCTTTACTTATGTAACCAATAATTTTCCTTTGGTGGTTGTTTCTTCCTGTGTCCTCCAAAACTTTGCAGAAATGACCTGTGAGTTTTACCCATGGATTATACCATTGCCTCTCATGGGGTGTGCGATGTCCAGAGGTTAGACTCTAGTAAGCCAACAGAAAAATGTTTTCATTTTATTTTCCTGGGCCTTTGTCCCAAACCTTGAACTGGAACCTCTGTGTCTACCAGAAACAAAACATTCAAGACAGACTTCAATCTGGTTATAAACATGTTCTCTATAGAAGTCCCTAACTTCAGGGGCGTGGACAGCATTTTGCTAGAATTAGAGAAGATGGCGTATGCGTTCTCTGAGAAGCATGGCCAGCGTGGCCAACGGGACTAAGAATGGGCGACAGGTGGAGAGAACAAACCATCTGGCTTTTTCTCCTGGAGGCACGAGCCGCGATGTCTCTTTCTGACTCTGCCTTTGATTTCCTTTTGTGTGTGATGAGACTTTAATTGGGTTAATGAAGGAACGACAGGAAATGATTCCCCTCCAGCAGAATGCTCCATTGCAGAATTCCTACTTAGTGAATAGGATTCTGGGCAGGATTGTGTTTGCTTTTTGGGGGGGAGGTGGGGGGTTTATCCAGTTCTCAAATGGTTGATTTGGTGTGGAGGAATGAACTTAAACATTTATTTTGGGGAAAAATAAAACCCACACTGGTCTAGATTCACTGTCTGTCCTACCTAGGGTCTCTCTTTCCAGGAAATGGGAAAAGTCTGGGAATGGAATTGGGAAGTCAGGTTCCAAGGTCCAGCGTTGTGAGTAGCAGTCAAACTTCCTGAGTTTTGTCCTCCCCATACTTACAAAGGGGTGGGTGAAGTTCACGCATCACAGAGTAGCTGTGATGGTTACGGGGTGCAGTCTGCAAAAACTCCCTAACCCAGTGTCTGGCGCGTAACAGCTGTTCAAATTGCATTTAGCTGAACCAGAGCAGAGGAGTAACTGTGTTAGTGTTTTCACTGTCAGTAAGTGGTTAATTTTTTTTTAATGTTTCTATTGTTAGGGATTTTATTGTTGTTAAATGTTCTTTTGACAAGAATCTAGGGTTGACCAATTCTGCTTCATTTGCTCACATGTACTGTCTGTGAACTTTCTAATGGAGACAGATATACAAAGGATTGTGACAAAGAAACCCCAAATTGCATTAACTGGCATTTGCGCCCTAACCTCAATGCAGGGAAATGGAGTAAGGTGGAGAATCCAGAAATTTGCTTTACTGACATGGTTAGGCTTAACACATGTTCTGGGAGAAAGTTAACAGAGAGCAAGAAAGAACTGCTTAATCCAGCCTGCAACTGAGCAGTAGTCCTGGGTCTGGTTGACCGATGCACAAAAATGAGCAAGAAGGCCACCTGTCAGCCTCCAGCAGGGGCTGAGCCTGTCCTGCAAGGACTGAGGAGAGAGAAAGTGAGGGGGAGCCAGGTTAAGGATGAGAGTGAACTGCATATAAGGGGGCACACACATGCACAGAGACCGTGACCACCAGTGTACAGCACTAAGTCAAATACTGGCTCAGGTTCTGGCAAATCCGGAGCAAATCTCCCTCCTGGGAGAAAGGGGCCATTCAGAGAGGAGGATTAGGAGAGCTTTGCCTCCATCCTCGTGGGCTTCAGAGGCCACCTCTCGTAGGCTTGATTTGATGATGTCAAAAATCGAAGGGAAACTTAGACTTTTATCTCCATGGGAGAATTCTACAGCAGGTTACACTCCTCGGGGCCTAACTCCTCCCTCCCGAACAGAAGAGGGGCGCCTCTTACTCCTTCATGGAATTCCAAACTCAGATTCCAAGAAGAAAATTGCATTTGTTCATGTAATAAATAATAATGCATTTGGACCTGGCAACCCCTAGGCATGGCTGCAGAAGATATATAATACAATTAGCCCTTGCTGGGAGTTGCCAGCTGACAATGGGGCAAGATTTATGTGTTTGCTTTTTCCATAAGTACAATTTTATTTGATAAGTGCAGTCCAAAGATATAAAGAATTAATCCAAGGTCTGCATTGTGGGAAATTTCCTCTGTAATATTAAAATAAATATTGCCCCTCTATCCAATTACATAAAATTATGTTAATAATATCTTCTTTGTTGTTGTTGTCTGCCTGTTTCATCTTGGTAGCCAAAGAGTTTATTAAAAGCAGTGACTGGCTTCCTTTCAGAAAGAGGTAGGTATTTTTTTTATCATCTTAGAAGAGCACAACTATTTTTTTTTAAAGAAACACTCCTGGCTCGGGGGGAAGGGTCTGGTTTTCATGAGACAACCTTTGCTCTAAACTCTGCCTTAACCTCAGCTCCTCCCCAGGGACAAACTTGAACTTTTGGGAACGGCAGGGTCACACTCTGCTCTGAATGTGTGTGTGATTAGGAGTGCAGACATGCCCTGTTCTATCGTGCATCACTTTATTGTGCTGCACAGATGTCGTGTTATTTACACATCGAAGGCAGGGAACTCCACAAGCAAAAAGATTACAATTCACTTTACTTCTATACTTGTCCTACTATGGGGGTCTGGAGTTAAACCTACAGTCCCTTTACGGTCTGCCTCTGTATAAAGTGGGGGCGGGCATTTGGTCATTTGGAGGGATTCAGTATGCAGCAGCTGTGGGGGAGTAAAGGCTGCAGTGGGAGAGGGTGGAGGGGAAGGTGTGGGGAGGAGTTATTTTCTCAAATTCCCACATTACACCCACACACATTTAGTGTGTTTACTGGTGGCTACTTATTAAGAGTTTATCCTCAGCCAGGAATGTGTGTACAGTCTCTGCCAAGGGTCCCAGACCCTGGGAGAGAAAGCAAGAAGTGACGGAAAAATTAAAGTGTGCATTGGGCTCAGACAGAAATAAATGAGGTCCACTCATCCACACAGGCATGCACGCCAACACACACTTGCCAACTGCTTGCTTCAGCTCCCACTTAACTAAAAGTGTGGTCTGTTGTCTGCAAACTGCTAGCTGCCGTCTACGGTGAAAAAAAGCACAGAAATTGCTAGTGGACATTTAGAAACTTTTATAGCAATGGGACGCTGTCATCTTATGTCTGTGAGATTTAATAGTAATAAAAATTTGGCCCTATAGTTTTCATTTCATTGTTTTAGACATATATTCTAGTAATTAATTTCTCTTCATTGGAAATACAATGAATTGGAAAAGGGGAAGAAAATTGGGGTTTTCACCAAGTGATGTGATAAAGTTCAAGTCTAAACCAATAGAACTTTTACCATCCACAGAGCCTATTAAAAAAATTAGAACGCAGCAGAGCTTCAGTAAATGTTGGTTAACCTGACATCAGCTTTGAACACCACCCAGACAACTGCGTTACTCCCTAACTTTTGTCGGGAGGGGAAGAATAAGAAGAAACTAGGATTTAATGCGATACCCTCTGTCCCAAACTTGCACATATTGAGGCCTCACAGAAGCCCTTTGCAGAAGCATTACAAGAAACATTTCACAGAGGAGCAAACCCAGAGCATACAGGTTACAGGGCTCACAGGGGCGGGGCCAGGTTCCAATCCCAAGAGAAGTGTCTTTCTTTGTCTCGACTGGCCTCGCCATAGCTGAGACTTCGAGAGCCTGCTCAGCGTGCCCTCTCTGCTCCAGGAGTGGTGGGAATGGAGCGTGCTGCGGGCGTTCTCAGTAATCCCCCCAGAAGCCCTCAGAACTTACTTCTGTGCAGGTGAGGAGTCTGAGTCAGGCAGAGGTAGATTAATTGATAGTTATTTTAATATTAGAGACAAAATATCCCACAGTGCAGACCCTGGGTTAATTCTTTATATCTTCGGACTGCACTTACCCTCATATAATTGTTCTCACGGAGAAAGAAAATAAAGACCGAGCAGTGTCATTGATTCTGTTCAGTGAGAGGCAATATGGCTCAAAAGTTCATTTACTAAGTTTTAGAGTCCAACAAGCTGTGCCCAAAGCCACCGAGCACAGGGGAGACATGGCTTCTGTGTACAGTTGTGCAGGCTGTGCACTGCACAAGGTCAAGGGTGGCCACAGACGTCGGCATCTATGGAATGGGGCCCCGCAGTTGTGCCGAGCACAACCTGCATGGCTGCGTCAATGGCCGGGCTGGGAAAGGCTGCTGAGCCTGAAACCTGCTGTTCAAAATAGTCTCAGAAAATGCACCAGCTCCGCCCCGCTCTCAGCGGAGAGAATGCCTCTACACACGCCCCTTGGTGCCCCTGCGGTCCTGCCCCTGGATCAGGTCACCGGTCAGAAACAAAGCAAGATGAGCTTGGGATACACCCTTTGTTGGCCCTTTAATCTCTGGCTCACTGTGCTTTTATGAAATGTGAAAGTAGATTATGGGCTGTGAGGCACCACAGAACTCTGTTAGGTAATGATTAAAACATAGCCAGTGCTGCCAATGATAATAAAGGAGGAATGAGGTCATAGGAAAACTTACGTTTCAGCTACTCGTTTCAGAATGTCCAGATTCCCCAAGAAGAACAAAACGAGCATTTGTTCTTATTGATATCTCTATTGGCCTTGCTTAGTAAGACTTGGCATGGAGTAGGCATTCAATAAATGCTGACCAACGAAGGAAGGCACACAGAAAGGAAGGGAGAGTTAAGTGAGTGAATAAATGAAGTTGTTGGGATAGCAGAAACTGGGAACTTGCTGCCTGGATGTGACATTTTTGGGGAGGTAGATGGGTGTAGATTATCCAGTGGTACCTCTTTGGGTGTAAATTACTGGTCACGGAAACCAATGTTTATTGAGTCCCAACTATATGTCCAGTACTGTGTTAGGGGCTTCTTCATGTGCTGGTTCATATCTATTGTGGACAGGTTAAGTGACTGGCTTGGATTTACCCTTGTAAGAGACAAACAAGAGGATTTGAGCACAGTCCCACATGAATCCGGAGCCTACACTTTTCTGTCATATTTATTGAGCTGTGCAAAACCGCCCCCAATTTACATAGAGATAAACTCTTCTTTTGGAATCATAGGCTTGTCAGGATGGTGGCATATTTCCCACCCCTCTAGTGCCTGTTGCTAGGTTCTTGCCTTCCCTGAGAAATCCTTTCTGTCCCACATACCTGGCTAGAGCTGTGGCTCCAGGAGGGGAGTACGAGGCATGGGTCCTGGGGCGCAGCCGCCTCACCTCCAGGCTTTGTGCCAGCGTCATAGGACTTATTCTTAGGTACAGGGTTGTGCTGATGGCAGAGAAGGGCCACTGAGAAATCTATGTGCCTAAGTCAGAGACCATAATGAGAACTGAAGGAGGGAGGGAGGAAGAATGGAGGGAGAGACAGAGAAAAAAGAAAAGAAAGGAAGAAAAAGAGAAAGAATACAATAAGGAAACCTCACTGAGTTGAACATTAAATTATTGGATTCATTTTTTTTCCCTTCAGTGGTCAGTGGTAGAAAGCACTGGACACAAGATTCAGGGTAATGAGAAATGAGAAAAAAAATCCTTTCCTTGTCCCGTCGTTCGATGCCATCGGATGCCGAGATGGGGCCGCACACCGCTGTCTTGTGTTCTGTTGAGGTTGTTCCTGTCCCTTCAAGCCTCTGGGAGTCAGAGGGACAGGCCCGGAGAGGGATGCGGCTGCAAGGAGGGAGGGAGGGAGGGAGGGCAGGGTGTGCAGGTCAACAGGGAAGCAGAGACTCACCACCAAGTGTCAACACTGTTCAGTCTTTCAACCTGTCAGCATGGTGCCACTGCTTCTGCCAAGGCCTGGGGCTTTCCCTGTGGCCCACGTGTCACCTCGAATCTGACTTTATGTTTCCAGGGCATGGCTCATTAGCCCCTCCCCCTTCCCTCCAATTTGTCTGCTGACCCAGCACCCATTCCTTTCACTGCCAGGGGTGCAGGGTGAGGGCAGACCTCCTGGGCTCTGAGGAGGCACATCACACACCGTGGAGGGCACTGTGCCCAGTCCACCAGTGGGGGCGGCTTGCGGATCCTGGAGTGCTCCTCCTTCCTGCACTGCTGAGAGGCGGTGAGGCCCTGGGTGTGGCACATTGTCAGTGGTGCACGTTTCCTGAACAGTAAATGCTTCTAGGGTTTGAACGCAACCAACAGAAAGTTGCCAGGCACGGTGAGCGGGCCTCTTACCTGAGGCTGCAGAGAGCCTGCGGGACTGCAGGTATCTAATTTGCATGCTCAGGATGGGTGGGGACTTTGAACGCGGTGCCCCTATGTTTAATTTCCTCAGACTGCATTTCAAAGCTGTCTCTCAGAACTCTGTAATGCTCAGCCACATGGCTTAATCCTGAGTTCGTAAGATTGCAGAGAAGCATGACAATGTGCTTTGTATTCAAGGCCCACACTGGGGCTGGAACCTCTAGCTGGCTGCCTGCAAATGGCCCCAGCGAAGTCCACTTTGTCACTTGCCTGGTGGGTGGGTACTGGACAGGTCATCATCAGAACCATCTCTTTTTCCTCCGACCAAGGATTTGGGAAAAAAAAAAAAGAAAATCTTGCAGTTGTTTGGGACGAAACCCTGGCTCCAAATAACCCATGATGCCCGGGGCCTTCCTGTCTCTTTGATTTCATTCTCTGGAAACTTTTGAATAAACCTTTCAGTCGGACGTCCTTTCATGCAGTTGCTAAAGCAACTGACCAAGTGTTTATAGGCTGATCAGGAACTTTAAAAGTCACCTAGGATCTTGTTCACAAGGGCTTAGGGTCACGTCCTGCACTCCTTTGATTAGTGACCATTTTCCTAAGCACATTTGGGTTGTTTGGGGAGTTTAAAGGCGGAATCTTGTTTCCTTTCCCATGAATCTGAGCGGCCTCAGTGACTTGCTTAGCAAGGCAACAGAAATGATGTTCAGGGACATCCAAGGCCAGCTGCATAAAAGCCTTGCAGCTTCAGCCCAGACCTCCTAGGACCCTTGACCTTTTTTTTTATGTACCAGTTGTGGGTGCATAACCACCACTTCAGCCTCGTGATAAACAGTTCCTCCTGGGATGGGTGCCATTACTAACCAACATTTATAGAGTTATTTAGAAATTATAAAGCTATTTTGACATATTTCATTTAATAATTTCAAAAACTGCGATGATTAAGATGAATATCATAATTGTTATTGGCGCCACCCTTACACTGATTTGAGTTGCAGGAAAACATGTTTCTCTCTCCCATTGGAGAGATGCAAACAGGCCCGCCAAGGCTGAGTGTCTCCTTGCTGGTAATGGTTTTCATGGCTTCAGAGATGGGCAATGGGGTCATCTCACCATTCGACCTCAGCTACAGCTCTGAGAGCTCTGTGCGGGCCTCGTGACCAGGAATGGGAGGGCGGTATACACAGTTAGCCAGGACTTTGACTGGCAGGCTGAGGGTCTATGGGATTTGGCATGCTTTTTCCACTTTGCTTTTCCATTGTAAAGTTGTGCAGAAAACCCAAAGTGTCTTTAGGTGTGATCTATCTATCTCCTTTTCTAATTTCAGAATTTGATGCCAATGGCTTTTCATTAGCCCTTCTCATAGAGCTACCTCTGGCTGGCTCTGAAGAAATGCCTTACCAAAGTTCAAAACTGTTATCTAGAGGAGGTCAGTGAGAAGGGAACCAGCATCTTATCAGCGGGAGCCAAGTTAATGTTTCTCCACTGAGTGAGGCCTGAGGCTGGGGATCAGAGGGTTAAGGAACACATGAGTCATGGTAAGACCTTAGTACACAGCATGTGGCCTGTCACAGAGGAGCTTTGGTTTGTTTTGGGGCTAGTGACCTTTGCTTTGGGAATAACCCTCAGGGAAGAATCAGCCAGGGGGCTCTGTCCAGGCAGTGCAGAGTTTGAACATGTTACAAACTTATCATCATAGGATAGATGGATGCCAACATCTCATGTGAGCCTACTGTGGGCTAGTATGGGTCAGCTGATTTGCATGCCTGATACTACGTAATCCTTCCACAAAGCTGCAAGGAAAGGAAAGGAAACCAGCTGCAACACTTGATACATATTATTAATAGGGACTCTGGAGCCTGCCTGATTTAGGATCAAATCATTACCCATGATCCATGTGGGATTGAGGCCAAGTAGACTAATTTCTTTAAACTTCAGTCTCTTCATCTGCAATTAGAAATGATGCAAGCGGAGTGCTTGGCCTAAAGTCCATTATGTGTTAACAGGTCAGTAATGGATAGCTAATCTTCATCACCGTCACCATCATCACCATTATTACCACCACCACCATTACCATCATCACTGTCATCATCACCATTACCACCGTCACCGTTACCATCATCACCATTATCACCATCACCATTATTACAATCACCATCATCACCACCATTATGAGCCTTGACTACCCCCATTTTCTAGGAGGTTCAGTGCTAACGCTGAATGGGAGCTCAGTGTTATTGGGTATAAAAATGCATTTTTTAAGTTGTGCTAATACCTTGCTTTATGTAACTGTTTCTTATAGAGAGGAAGTTCCTCCCTTTTCAGCTCCTTTCAATCCCAGTCATCTGGAGGAGAACGCCATCATTGGGGGCTGCAGTGCCTCTCTCAGGCTGGTCACCAAAGTGAAAGCAGGCCATAGGCTCTGAATTCTAGATGTTATATACTTAGACTTTAACAGTATGGCTGTGATTATAGTTTCGTCACTTCTCCTTTTTATTGATAGCCAATAGCCACACAGTTTTACACTTAAAGTGATGATTAAAGTTTTTTGTACAATACTATTAAAGAACAGAATAAAATACTGAGTCAATGAAAGTAAGTAAGAAGTGGTACGGAGCACACATGGATGTGTCAGAAATGGTGACGGTGGTACATGAACATTTGTAGATTGAACTGTTGCCTCCAAAAACCCCAAGTTAATTTTGGCTCTGGGCTCAGAACTATAGTACTTTCCTAGCCATTTCTGCCCCTCCTGAAAGCCTAGTACAGTGTCCTCTGTGTCAGACTCAGCCAGGAAAACCTAATAAACATGCAGGTTATTGGCACTGACCCAGGAGTGTCCTGGGACCTGCCCTCACCACCCAGCTCACAAGAGCTGATTGGGCGCATCTCTCCCCGACTCTGTTCAGTAACATCACATTGGTAGCTGAAATTGGCCACAGTGAGAAAACTTACACCAGGAAACGGGCAAATGCCACAAATCACGAAATTGTTTCCCACCCCAGCCCCCTCCAAGGGAAATGGTTGCAGAATTTACCATCATTCCAGCCCTGGCTGGTGTGGCTCAGTGAGCTGGGTGCTGTCCTCCAAACTGAAGGGTCTCTGATTCTGTTCCTGGTCAGGGCACACGCCTGGGTTGTGGGCCAGGTCCCTGGTTGGGGGCGTGCGAGAGGCAACCAATTGATGTTCCTCTGTCATATCGATGTTTCTATCCCTCTCTTTCTCCCTCCCTTCTGCTCCCTTTAAAAATAAGTACATAAAATCTAAAAACAAACAAACAAAAAACCCCCCATCACTCCAGCTGCCCCTACCCAAAACCTGCTAAGTCAGAAACGCTCAGTGCGGGACCCCAAGCATCCCTGCTTATGAAGCTGCCAGCCATCCCGGTGATTCTGCTGCCCAGGCCACAGTTTAGTCACTGCCTGAGAGCCTCCAGCACTCTCCGGTTCTGCAACTTTTGCTTTCCGTGAGCCACTCTCCCTGCTGCACCCCCACAGGCCCCCAGCCTCTGTGCCCATGAAGGGTCAGCAATCCGGGAGGATAAATGCTGCTGAGACTTCCCTATCCTGTGGAGCAGAAAGGCACTGGGCAGGGATGGAGAAAACTCTCATTTAAACACAAATAGCTGAAATAATTGCTGAGCAAACCTAGAAAATGACCGGCTAAGTAAATTGCTTTTTTTTTTGTAAAGTTTCTTTGAGTTTGCCGCTGGACAGGGCAGGGAGGGGAGGAAGGGACTCCTCAAGGAGCTCAGGCTGACGGTGGAAGCCCTGGCTGCACCTCCCCTGAGTTACACAGGCATTTCCTAAGGCTCTGGTTAAGCTGCGTCTGCCTGCAGGGCTGCCGAACTTCCCTGGAAGGCTGCGAAAGGATGGGAGGCATTGCTGCTAGATACTGAAATATGGTTCTGGAGTTGCTGTTGTTGTGGCCTCCTGAAGCTATGCTCTGTCTGTTAAGAGTGGTATGGGCTCATACAGATCAACACCCAGCCTATGAAATGGTGTCTAATTGTGCAAATACAAGGCTTTGGGGCATCACTACCCATTACCGAGCATCATTGTAATATGTGTTCTTTATTCTGTTCAGGTGATTTTATTTAGAACAAATCAGAGCAACTCACTGAAGGAAGAACATAGAGGGGTATTGTTTCTAGCCCCTTTTCACACATTAACTTAAACGTACACCTCTATGAGTTATGTATTTATTTTTTATTTTTTTGTTGTTCAAGTGCAGCTGTCTGTATTTTCCCTTACCACTATCCCCCACCCCATCTGCACTGAGGAGCAGAGTAAGTCGCTTGCCTGGAGTCACAGAGCTGAGATTCTGGTGTGGCCAGGCTGCCCCCAGGGGCCAAACAGGGAGGGGAAGCCGCCTCTCACACCTGGGCAAAGCCCTTCCCTTTTTAAAATCCCCTGAGGTGGATGATGGTTGTGGTTGTGTTGCCGAGGAAAATAAAACTCAAAGACACTTGCCCAGGAAATGAAAGAAAATGCTGGAAGGAGAAAAAGAACTGAAACAGAAGCAGAAGTAGAAGGACATCACTGTTTTGCGTGCTGAGCTGCTGCTGCTCATGCCCCCAGAGGCTGGGATCCTCAGGATCATGGAGCTCGAGACCAGGAGGGACCGAGGGCCGTGCAGGCTAAGACGACTCCCCACTCTGTCAAGTTCTGGCTCCGCCAAGTTCTGGCTCCGTCAAATTCTGGCTCCGCAACCCTGGCAAGACTGTTCTGCTCCTGTAAAACGGCCATTATAATATTAGCTCAAGGTATCATTGCAAAGATTTAATAAACTCTCATGCACAACCCTGCTAGCAAAATTCCTGACAAAGCAGGAAAAAATGTGTTGTTATTATTTCAACCCAAACGTGGATGTTTTGTTGAGTTTATCACAAGAATATCCCCTAAAGCTTGGAACCTGTCTGTCCCCAAGTTTAGTCCAGACATAAGCCCTAAACCCAATCAGGGATTTTTTTTTTTTCCCTGGCTGACATCCCACATACATTATCCAGAGAGAAAGGGAAGGGGAGGGGAAGAGTGGAGGCGGAGGGGGTGGGAGAGGTGATTGACAGGAGGAGGGATGTCCTGGCTCTCCTGAGAGGCTGGCTGGACCTCCTGGGCTGGGAGGAGGGTCCTGTATTGGTTCTGTGTTCCCAGAGGAACTCACTTATTTGTCACCACCTGGTCTGACCTTGAGGTTGATGCACTTGCCCTTCACACAGTGGCAGCTTCATTGCCTAGCCAGCTGGGGATCAATTTGATCTCAGAGTGGTCTGCTCAGACCAAGAGTAAACTCCCCCTTCCTGTCTGTCGGTCAGAATGAAGGCTGCCTTGTCTCCCGCTGGACTAAGTAGACATATTGGTTTCAATTTTTGATCCTAGAATGTCAACAGTTGCCCAGATGTAATGCAAGAAGCTGCCTGGGGCTTCTTTTCATTTTTATGTTTCAAAATCCTTTCGAATATTATAAGGCAACACTTGGTGATTGAAGACAGTTTAGAAAATACAAAAAAGAAAATGCAAATGCAAGGTGTAAGACAGATATTTTTAAACCATGAATCCTACCTTCTGTAAGTATAAGGTATATCTCAGTACTCTTAATTCAACTCCAAATCTTTTATAAAATAATGGAACAAGTGCTTATCAAGCAAAGGAATAAATAAATAACTGTAAAATGCTAATTAGTTAGTCTCAACTTTATTGCTTCAAATATTCACACGGATAAACATTGTGGACACCTGCCTTGAATTTTGGAAAGGAAAGAGCTGTCCCTGACCTCTTCTGGATAAAGGTTTCAGGAAGACACAGAATATTCACGGCCTTTGCCCCCTCTGGTGCCCACAGGGATGTCATATTTCAGAGTCTGAAAGGAAGGGGTAAGGAGCACTTAGAAGTCCATCCAAATTGATTGCCTTCCTGGAAATTAATAACACTGAGGACAAAGGTGGACTCGGGTCTGCTGGTCACAAAAGCATGTTCTTTCCCACTCACAGATCCATCCCCCAGGCTTCCAGATCTGCACAGAGAGAGGAGAAAAGAGAACGAGAGAGCAGGGAAGTGGGACCTGCTGCATGTTCACAGGACTGGGGAGAGTGAGGAGAAACTGAGTCACAAGCCACCCACTGGCAAGACCTTGGTCAGATCATTGTGATTCACGGTCTAGTCCTCATCTTTGCAAGCCCAGAATTTTCATTGCCTTGCAGATGGAAAGGTTCCTGTTGGCACAACTGGCCCCATTTCCAGCTCTTGAATGGGTGCAGAAGCCAAACTGTAGTCGGGAGATTGCTTAGTGCACGTGCTGTGAGAGAGAAGCAGGCGGGTAGTTGGAGCAGCAGTTCCCTCAGCATGGCCTTCCATCTCCACCACGAGGGGAGGGTGGCCAGGAAGAGGGTGAAGATGACGCGGGGTTGGATGTTTTCTTTCCTGTCTCTTCCATTTACTGCGGTGTAGGATTTGGAGACAGTAGACCTGGTAAGCCACTTAAGTCTTCCTTGCCTCAGTTTTACCACCTGTAAAGTGGGCATGATGCTCGTTTATGTAAATTCTCTGGTACACTACCTTGTTACCAATAACCATTTTCTTAATTTCTGACATTTCTTAAATCTGGGCCATTCTGTTCCGTTAGAGTGACCCTCAGCATTCAACTAAACTAGTCGCTGATGATCTGTGGCTATGACTCCACCATGGGGTTCCTGGCTGTAGCGCATGTTCAGACTCTCCAGGTCTGTAGGTGAGGTTGGCTGGCAGTGTGATCCGGGGGTGGGGAGGAGATAGGGACATTCACACTCAAGTCATTGCCTGAAAGAAGAGCCCACACTCCGGGTGCTTAGAGATGGGATTGCACCTTGTCATCGTCACTCCTCTCATCCAGTGCTTTCCTTCAGTCCCATCTTGTGGGGAAAACACACCTGCCTCTGAGAGGAAACCTTAGTCTCTGACCATCACATCTAAACACATGTGATGTGCCACACCACACAACCTTATGAGTCTCTCGGACTGCATGCCGTTTATGAGAAAGTATTTATTAGCAGGCATTAAGATTATACGGAATTCATTTTAACTGAGAAAGGAGTAAATTTTGCAGGCAAGCAGAAACACTTTAGAATTTTTTATTAACCTCAATTGACATCTAGGGATTTGATGGTTTTCTTAGAGAAAGCTGGTTTGAAAGCCCAGCCATTTGTGTGTAAACTTTCCCCATTAGTCGGACTAATTGCTCGAGGACTTGCCTACTCATCTCCCATTTTCTTCTTGCCTGAAGCCCCCCTTACAGTCCCCGTGGGGATTCAGCTTCTCTCCTGGTATGCGAGAGTCAGATCAATTGGTGTCTTCAAAAGCACGGATGCCAGTCTTGGCTGCAGAGAGTCCACGATGGTCTGAAAGCCTCTTCTCATTCTGTTTCCTGTCTCCGTTTTAAGGCGGTGTTTTACCGAGTCAGGGCCCCTGGTCTCTGGAGCGATCTTTCCACGTTGATGCCTGAGTTTGGTCGGCACGTAGGCACGACACTAAATAATACCAGGACACATCATTATAGAAAATACTCAGTTTTCTTTTAATATTTCTGAAGGTGCCTAGGAGAAAAGGTCATTGTGATGCTGTTACAATGTGTCAATCTCTTTCTAGGGTTGTCGATTTTAGCAAATAAAAACATAGGGTAGCCAGTTAAATTGGAATTATGTCCAAATGGGACATACTTATACTACAGATGTATTTGTTTATCTGAAATTCAGATTTAACTGAGTATCCTGTTTTTTTTTTTTTATCAGGCAATTCCACCCCTTTCTGATTTCTACTAATGGCCCCCTTTTAACAAAGATTGATTAGGCTTCAGGCTCAGAACCTGTCGCTGGCAATATCTCATTAAAATTTAACAAGAAGATTTTGTTTTCACAGTATCTGTTTTTACTTGTGCCTTTTAACTTGAGACAAATAACATCAATTGTGTATTTACATTAGCTCTTTTAAAAGTAATGTTAATTTAAAATTAAATGTAAATAAAAACTAAAAAATGGTTGGATTTAAAAAAATGTTAGTATAAAGTGAACTTGAATGTGGACCCAAATTACAGGGGTTAGGACACCCCATTTTTTGGCTGTAATTAGATATATGTTGCATATAAACCTGGGATTAACTTGAAGAGAAGTTTGAGGGATTCCACTGCTCTCCCTCAGAATTCTTACAACATAGGAAGAGCAGAAATTTCCAAACATCCTTCTTTCTTTCTTTCTTTTCTTCCTTCCTTCCTTCCTTCCTTCCTTCCTTCCTTCCTTCTCTTTCCTTCCTTCCTTCCTTCCTTCCTTCCTTCCTTCCTTCCTTCCTTCCTTCCTTCCTCCTTCCTCCTTCCTTCCTCCCTTCCTCCTTCCTTCCTTCCTTCCTTCCTTCCTCTCTCCCTTCCTTCCTCCTTCCTTCCTTCCTTCCTTCCTCCTTCCTTCCTTTCTCTCTCTTTTTCCTTCCTTCCTTCCTTCTCCTCCTTCCTTCCTTCCTCCTTCCTTCCTTCCTTCCTCTCTCCCTTCCTTCCTTCCTCCTTCCTCCTTCCTTCCTCCCTTTCTTCCCTCCTTTCTTTCTCTCTCTTTCCTTCCTCCCTTCCCTCCCTCCCTCTCTTCCTTCCTTCCTCCCTCCCTCCCTCCCTCCCTTCCATCCTTCCTCCTTCCTTCCTACCTTCCTTCCTTCCTCCTTCCTTCCTTCCTCCCTTCCTCCTTCCTTCCTCCCTTCCTCCTTCCTTCCTTCCTTCTTTTCTCTCTTTCCTTCCTTCCTTTCTCTCTCTCTTTCCTTCCTTCCTTCCTTCCTCCTTCCTTCCTTTCTCTCTCTCTCTTCCCTTCCTTCCTTCCTCCCTCCCTTCCTTCATTCCTTTCTCCTTCCTTCCTTCCTTCCTTCCTTCCTTCCTCCTTCCTTCCTTCCTTTCTTCCTTCCTTTCTTTCTCTCTCTCTCTTTCCTTCCTCCCTCCCCCCCTCCCTCTCTTCCTTTCTTCCCTCCTCCCTCCCTCCCCCCCTTCCATCCTTCCTCCTTCCTTCCTCCCTCCCTCCCTCCCTACCTCCCTTCCTTCTTCCTTCCTTCCTACCTTCCTTCCTTCCTCCTTCCTCCCTCCCTCCCTCCTTCCTTCCTTCCTCCCTTCCTCCTTCCTTCCTTCCTTTTTCTCTCTTTCCTTCCTTCCTTTCTCTCTCTCTCTTTCCTTCCTTCCTAATCCTTCCTCCTTCCCTTTCCTTCCTTCCTTCCTTCTTCTTCCTTCCTTCCTTTCTCTCTCTCTCTCTTCCCTTCCTTCCTTCCTCCCTCCCTTCCTTCATTCCTTTCTCCTTCCTTCCTTCCTTCCTCCTTCCTTCCTCCCTCCCTCCCTTCCTTTCTCTCCTTCCTTCCTTCCTTCCTTCCTCCCTTCCTCTCTTATTCCTTCCTTCTTCCTTCCTTCCTTCCTTCCTTCCTTCCTTCCTTCCTTCCTTCCTTCCTTCCTTCCTTCCTTCCTTCTCCCTCTCTTTCTCCCTCCCCCTCCCTCCCTCCTTTCCTGTTCCTTATTTTTGAGTTACCTCAGGATCCAGTGAGACTGCAACTCCCGAATAAGAGATTCAAATTGTCATTCAGACTCTTTTCTTGTTTTGAATTTTTTTTCCCTTTCATTCCCTGTGCTTTCTTCCCAAGTTTACTTAGTTCAGTGGTTCTTAAAGTAAGGGCCAGAAACCTTGAATTGGCTGGGAGTATGTTAGGAATGCAATGTTTTAGGCCCCGATCAGAACAGCTATCTCTTTTGACAAACCCTTGAAGTGATTCTGATGAAACTTCAAGTTTGAGCTGCGCTGTCATGACTCATGCATCAAGGCGTAGCTGCAAAGCACCATCTCTTTTGCAATATCCTTTGCTTCTTTTAGCTGGAAATGTTCTCTTCCTTATCTGAATACCCGTAGCAGTTCATTTGAATTCCCTTTGAGTGTTTATTATTCTTTGTACTCACTACAGTTGTTTGCAGGCAGGATCTGCTTTCCTGTTTCATCAGGAGCTCCCTGAAAAGAAGAACATTATAAATGTATATACAAAACTGAGTGGAGAAATATCAGAACTCCTTATCTGACAGAGGGCTATTAAAAATTAATCTATAAGTGGCCTTGTACCTAGGAATCATTAAGAAAACAATTCACCCAACTTCTGATGGCAGCATCTTGGGCTAAAGACACCAGTGAGACAAGACACAGAAGAAGAAATGCAAATGGCTACCTATGCAAACGTTTGTATCACTGGAAAGTAAGTTAAAAAATGAGGATATGAATAAATCATTTTAGCTATAAAATTAGCAAAGATTTAAAAATAGTAATATTCTATTTTGGCAAAAAAGCAGAAAAACAAGCATTCATATGAAGCGTTGATGGGGGGAGTTGGTTACACAATCAGTATGGAAAGTAATTTGGCGGAACATATAGGGAGCCTAAGCAAAGTTCATGACCTTTGACATAGCCATTTTTCTTCCTGGGGAAAAGCCAGAAATGTGTATGAATATTTATGCACAAATATGTTCATTGCAACATTATTTATAAATAGCAAAAATGTGGGAAGGGAATGCATGCCAAAAGGGCTAAGTAAATTATGTTAAATAGAAATGACAGACCATATGCATCCATAAAAGATATTTTGGAAAGATATATAATGACATGGAAAATTTGCCTCTTATGATGTTAAGTTTAAAAAAAGACATCAAGCTAAACATTTATATACACACACACATATAGTACCATAAGAATTCTGTTAAAAACGTGTGTCTGTGTGTGTCCAAAAGAAATAGATCAAAATGCTGGCAATATTAGCCCTGAAGAGTAGGAAGTCTTATTACTGTGAGATGCTGGATCCCTTTGTTTAGACTCTGTGGTGTTGGGGTAAGGATAGAAAGCAGATCCATGGGATGAAAGATTGTACAGAAGTAGATTCCCATATATTCAGTCAGCTAACTTTTGTGGGATATCAGGATAAACAGAAAGAAAAATATTAACCTCGACCCCCCTACCTCAATCTTTAGACAAAAATTAATTTGAACCATGTTCAGTTAGCTCAGTTGCTTGGAGCATCATCCAAAGTGCCAGGATTGCAGGTTCGGTTCCTGGTCAGGTTGCACACAGGAGACAGCCAGTGAATGGGTGGATGGGTGGAGCAGCAAAGACAGTGTTCCTCTCTTCCCCCACTCAAATCAATAAGTGAAGACATTTAAAAAAATTAATTTGAGCCCTGACTGGTGTGGCTCAGTTGGTTGGGTCACGGGTTTGATTCCTGGTCAGGGCACATGCCTGGGTTGCAGATTTGGTCCCAGGTCAGGGCATGTGGGAGAGGCAATCAAATGATGTTTCTCTCCCTCTCTTCCCCTCTCTCTAAAAGATGAAAATAAAATCTTTAAAGTGACTGACTACTTGTTTTGATTGCTATCATACCTAAGTGAAACAAGTCATTTTAAAAAGCAAACTTTTTTTATAAATTAATTTGAGGTGGCTCTTAGACTTAAATGTAAAATCTAAAACTTTTGGGGGTAAAACATAGGAGAATATCCTCATGATTTGGAGGTAGGTAAAAACTTTCTTGGGCAGAGGAAGAGTTTTGAAGAATATCACTGAGTTAAATATATCTGCCACAAGCTATTTAAAATTCCTTAACTATTGTACTAACCTTTCAAATAAGTGTCAGGGATTTTTGTCTCTCTTTTTTCTCTCAGTCAATTTTACCTTCTTCTAAAAGATGCATCTAATGGTGTATTATTTGAAAAAACAGGGAAACATGACTCAGCAGAACAAAGACCCTGAGCTTTGGAGCT